>NW_027150986.1:0-1210490 GCF_018691715.1 Phytophthora cinnamomi
CCAGGATTTCACCCCACAAGGTGAGGTACTGACCACTATACCAAACGCCTGGAGAAGCAGGGTATCGATCCCGTACCTCTGGCATGCTAAGCGAGCGCTCTACCATTTGAGCTACATCCCCGGATACTCGACACATATCCCCGCCGCCAACAAAATCCGCATTACGGACCACACCACAACCCGCTACGCACTCTCCGACCGCACGCTGCTCATCACACACCGCTCGCGCGTCTTTTCGCGCAACTCCGCGCCCCCAAACCCGCACACACGGGCCTTCGCACCGAACCTATTCGACCACACGCTCGATCGATGCAGCCAGAACTTCAAAGTTCAGCTCTCCCTCCACACGCCGGATCGTGCCCGGACCCGCGCCATACCTCTAAGACACGCCCTGAATCGACACTGCCAGCACAACGACCTCGACAGGCTCATCAGTCAGCCGACCGCCCAGCAGCCAGCCCGGCCTTCCGGGGACTCCCGCTCGCAGTTCCGGGGGGTCCATTGTCGCGCGAGGTGCTGAGGCTGTGTGGAAATACTGTAAAAAGCTGCCAGACAATGGCACCGAGTCGCACCGTAGCAGTCGGGCCGAGGACGGCGATTTTGTATGGGTTGCCGAGACCGCTGAGTGCGACGGGTCGGAGGCCAAACACGGGCGTGACAGGCCGCCCCTGGGTGCAGGGATCGCTGTGGGTGGGCATGGCGACCACAGGGACGGCGCAAGGTCCATAAGGTGAATCTAAAAGCAGCATAATGGACATAAGAGTGCGCGTGCCCGGATTCGAACCAGGGATTTCACCGCCACAAGGTGAGGTGTACTGACCACTCATACCACACACGCCTGGAGAAGCAGGGTATCGATCCCTGTACCTCTCGCATGCTAAGCGAGCGCTCTACCATTTGAGCTACATCCCCGGATACTCGACACATATCCCCGCCGCCAACAAAATCCGCATTACGGACACACCACAACCTGCCACGCACTCTCGACCGCACGCCGCTCATCACACACCGCTCGCGCGTCTTTTCCGCGCAATCCGCGCCCCCAAATTCGCACACGGGCCTTCGCACCGAACCTATTCGACCACACGCTCGATCGATGCCCGCCGCAGCCAGAACTTCACAGTTCAGCCTCCACACGCCGGATCTGGGCCCTCGGACCCCGCGCCATACCTCAAGACACGCCCTGAATCGACACTGCCAGCACAACGACCTCGACAGGCTCATCAGTTAGCCGACCGCCCAGCAGCCAGCCCGGCCTTCCGGGGACTCCCGCTCGCAGTTCCGGGGGGGGAGGGGTTCCATTGTCGCGCGAGGTGCTGAGGCTGTGTGGAAATACTGTAAAAAGCTGCCAGACAATGGCACCGAGTCGCACCGTAGCAGTCGGGCCGAGGACGGCGATTTTGTATGGGTTGCCGAGACCGCTGAGTGCGACGGGTCGGAGGCCAAACACGGGCGTGACAGGCCGCCCCTGGGTGCAGGGATCGCTGTGGGTGGGCATGGCGACCACAGGGACGGCGCAAGGTCCATAAGGTGAATCTAAAAGCAGCATAATGGACATAAGAGTGCGCGTGCCCGGATTCGAACCAGGGATTTCACCGCCACAAGGTGAGGTACTGACCACTATACTACACACGCCTGGAGAAGCAGGGTATCGATCCCTGTACCTCTCGCATGCTAAGCGAGCGCTCTACCATTTGAGCTACATCCCCGGATACTCGACACATATCCCCGCCGCCAACAAAATCCGCATTACGGACACACCACAACCTGCCACGCACTCTCGACCGCACGCCGCTCATCACACACCGCTCGCGCGTCTTTTCCGCGCAATCCGCGCCCCAAATTCGCACACGGGCCTTCGCACCGAACCTATTCGACCACACGCTCGATCGATGCCCGCCGCAGCCAGAACTTCACAGTTCAGCCTCCACACGCCGGATCGGGGCCCTCGGACCCCGCGCCATACCTCAAGACACGCCCTGAATCGACACTGCCAGCACAACGACCTCGACAGGCTCATCAGTCAGCCGACCGCCCAGCAGCCAGCCCGGCCTTCCGGGGACTCCCGCTCGCAGTTCCGGGGGGGGAGGGGTTCCATTGTCGCGCGAGGTGCTGAGGCTGTGTGGAAATACTGTAAAAAGCTGCCAGACAATGGCACCGAGTCGCACCGTAGCAGTCGGGCCGAGGACGGCGATTTTGTATGGGTTGCCGAGACCGCTGAGTGCAACAGGTCGGAGGCCGAAGACGGGCGTGACAGGCCGCCCCTGGGTGCAGGGATCGCTGTGGGTGGGCATGGCGACCACAGGGACGGCGCAAGGTCCATAAGGTGAATCTAAAAGCAGCATAATGGACATAAGAGTGCGCGTGCCCGGATTCGAACCAGGGATTTCACCGCCACAAGGTGAGGTACTGACCACTATACTACACACGCCTGGAGAAGCAGGGTATCGATCCCTGTACCTCTCGCATGCTAAGCGAGCGCTCTACCATTTGAGCTACATCCCCGGATACTCGACACATATCCCCGCCGCCAACAAAATCCGCATTACGGACACACCACAACCTGCCACGCACTCTCGACCGCACGCCGCTCATCACACACCGCTCGCGCGTCTTTTCCGCGCAATCCGCGCCCCCAAATTCGCACACGGGCCTTCGCACCGAACCTATTCGACCACACGCTCGATCGATGCAGCCAGAACTTCACAGTTCAGCCTCCACACGCCGGATCGGGGCCCTCGGACCCCGCGCCATACCTCAAGACACGCCCTGAATCGACACTGCCAGCACAACGACCTCGACAGGCTCATCAGTCAGCCGACCGCCCAGCAGCCAGCCCGGCCTTCCGGGGACTCCCGCTCGCAGTTCCGGGGGGGGGTCCATTGTCGCGCGAGGTGCTGAGGCTGTGTGGAAATACTGTAAAAAGCTGCCAGACAATGGCACCGAGTCGCACCGTAGCAGTCGGGCCGAGGACGGCGATTTTGTATGGGTTGCCGAGACCGCTGAGTGCAACAGGTCGGAGGCCGAAGACGGGCGTGACAGGCCGCCCCTGGGTGCAGGGATCGCTGTGGGTGGGCATGGCGACCACAGGGACGGCGCAAGGTCCATAAGGTGAATCTAAAAGCAGCATAATGGACATAAGAGTGCGCGTGCCCGGATTCGAACCAGGGATTTCACCGCCACAAGGTGAGGTACTGACCACTATACTACACACGCCTGGAGAAGCAGGGTATCGATCCCTGTACCTCTCGCATGCTAAGCGAGCGCTCTACCATTTGAGCTACATCCCCGGATACTCGACACATATCCCCGCCGCCAACAAAATCCGCATTACGGACACACCACAACCTGCCACGCACTCTCGACCGCACGCCGCTCATCACACACTGCTCGCGCGTCTTTTCCGCGCAATCCGCGCCCCCAAATTCGCACACGGGCCTTCGCACCGAACCTATTCGACCACACGCTCGATCGATGCCCGCCGCAGCCAGAACTTCACAGTTCAGCCTCCACACGCCGGATCGGGGCCCTCGGACCCCGCGCCATACCTCAAGACACGCCCTGAATCGACACTGCCAGCACAACGACCTCGACAGGCTCATCAGTCAGCCGACCGCCCAGCAGCCAGCCCGGCCTTCCGGGGACTCCCGCTCGCAGTTCCGGGGGGGGGTCCATTGTCGCGCGAGGTGCTGAGGCTGTGTGGAAATACTGTAAAAGCTGCCAGACAATGGTACCGAGTCGCACCGTAGCAGTCGGGCCGAGGACGGCGATTTTGTATGGGTTGCCGAGACCGCTGAGTGCAACAGGTCGGAGGCCGAAGACGGGCGTGACAGGCCGCCCCTGGGTGCAGGGATCGCTGTGGGTGGGCATGGCGACCACAGGGACGGCGCAAGGTCCATAAGGTGAATCTAAAAGCAGCATAATGGACATAAGAGTGCGCGTGCCCGGATTCGAACCAGGGATTTCACCGCCACAAGGTGAGGTACTGACCACTATACTACACACGCCTGGAGAAGCAGGGTATCGATCCCTGTACCTCTCGCATGCTAAGCGAGCGCTCTACCATTTGAGCTACATCCCCGGATACTCGACACATATCCCCGCCGCCAACAAAATCCGCATTACGGACACACCACAACCTGCCACGCACTCTCGACCGCACGCCGCTCATCACACACCGCTCGCGCGTCTTTTCCGCGCAATCCGCGCCCCCAAATTCGCACACGGGCCTTCGCACCGAACCTATTCGACCACACGCTCGATCGATGCCCGCCGCAGCCAGAACTTCACAGTTCAGCCTCCACACGCCGGATCTGGGGCCCTCGGACCCCGCGCCATACCTCAAGACACGCCCTGAATCGACACTGCCAGCACAACGACCTCGACAGGCTCATCAGTCAGCCGACCGCCCAGCAGCCAGCCCGGCCTTCCGGGGACTCCCGCTCGCAGTTCCGGGGGGGGGGTCCATTGTCGCGCGAGGTGCTGAGGCTGTGTGGAAATACTGTAAAAAGCTGCCAGACAATGGCACCGAGTCGCACCGTAGCAGTCGGGCCGAGGACGGCGATTTTGTATGGGTTGCCGAGACCGCTGAGTGCGACGGGTCGGAGGCAGAAGACGGGCGTGACAGGCCGCCCCTGGGTGCAGGGATCGCTGTGGGTGGGCATGGCGACCACAGGGACGGCGCAAGGTCCATAAGGTGAATCTAAAAGCAGCATAATGGACATAAGAGTGCGCGTGCCCGGATTCGAACCAGGGATTTCACCGCCACAAGGTGAGGTACTGACCACTATACTACACACGCCTGGAGAAGCAGGGTATCGATCCCTGTACCTCTCGCATGCTAAGCGAGCGCTCTACCATTTGAGCTACATCCCCGGATACTCGACACATATCCCCGCCGCCAACAAAATCCGCATTACGGACACACCACAACCTGCCACGCACTCTCGACCGCACGCCGCTCATCACACACCGCTCGCGCGTCTTTTCCGCGCAATCCGCGCCCCCAAATTCGCACACGGGCCTTCGCACCGAACCTATTCGACCACACGCTCGATCGATGCCCGCCGCAGCCAGAACTTCACAGTTCAGCCTCCACACGCCGGATCGGGGCCCTCGGACCCCGCGCCATACCTCAAGACACGCCCTGAATCGACACTGCCAGCACAACGACCTCGACAGGCTCATCAGTCAGCCGACCGCCCAGCAGCCAGCCCGGCCTTCCGGGGACTCCCGCTCGCAGTTCCGGGGGGGGGTCCATTGTCGCGCGAGGTGCTGAGGCTGTGTGGAAATACTGTAAAAAGCTGCCAGACAATGGTACCGAGTCGCACCGTAGCAGTCGGGCCGAGGACGGCGATTTTGTATGGGTTGCCGAGACCGCTGAGTGCAACAGGTCGGAGGCCGAAGACGGGCGTGACAGGCCGCCCCTGGGTGCAGGGATCGCTGTGGGTGGGCATGGCGACCACAGGGACGGCGCAAGGTCCATAAGGTGAATCTAAAAGCAGCATAATGGACATAAGAGTGCGCGTGCCCGGATTCGAACCAGGGATTTCACCGCCACAAGGTGAGGTACTGACCACTATACTACACACGCCTGGAGAAGCAGGGTATCGATCCCTGTACCTCTCGCATGCTAAGCGAGCGCTCTACCATTTGAGCTACATCCCCGGATACTCGACACATATCCCCGCCGCCAACAAAATCCGCATTACGGACACACCACAACCTGCCACGCACTCTCGACCGCACGCCGCTCATCACACACCGCTCGCGCGTCTTTTCCGCGCAATCCGCGCCCCCAAATTCGCACACGGGCCTTCGCACCGAACCTATTCGACCACACGCTCGATCGATGCCCGCCGCAGCCAGAACTTCACAGTTCAGCCTCCACACGCCGGATCGGGGCCCTCGGACCCCGCGCCATACCTCAAGACACGCCCTGAATCGACACTGCCAGCACAACGACCTCGACAGGCTCATCAGTCAGCCGACCGCCCAGCAGCCAGCCCGGCCTTCCGGGGACTCCCGCTCGCAGTTCCGGGGGGTCCATTGTCGCGCGAGGTGCTGAGGCTGTGTGGAAATACTGTAAAAAGCTGCCAGACAATGGTACCGAGTCGCACCGTAGCAGTCGGGCCGAGGACGGCGATTTTGTATGGGTTGCCGAGACCGCTGAGTGCAACAGGTCGGAGGCCGAAGACGGGCGTGACAGGCCGCCCCTGGGTGCAGGGATCGCTGTGGGTGGGCATGGCGACCACAGGGACGGCGCAAGGTCCATAAGGTGAATCTAAAAGCAGCATAATGGACATAAGAGTGCGCGTGCCCGGATTCGAACCAGGGATTTCACCGCCACAAGGTGAGGTACTGACCACTATACTACACACGCCTGGACAATAACGGTCTCATCCTAGTAGAGGCCACCGTAACCGCAGATCGTGGCGAGTGGCACTACCACCGGCCGGCCACCAGGCTGGCGCTGGAATCTTCCGGGTGCAGAAGAAGACCGCCGTCGACCCTTCGAGCGCTGCGCCCAGCTTGCAGTCGGTTCTCTGCGAGTAGGGCTGGAGCCATATCTCACCACAGAACCCTTGACGCGTCGCTGCCTCCGTCATCGATGCAGCTACCAACGCCGTCGCCTTCTTCTGCGGCAACCGCGCAATCACCCCGTTCACCAGATCCCCGGCTACCTGTTGTACGGAGATCGACCGCTCTGGTTGAGTGGCAGCATCGCGTCTCCGAGTCCCCAATCCACCACGAAGAGAAGACAGAGTCAGTCGAGCCGCCTCAAGCCTCCCGTAGTGTGGCCGGCGTGCAGCAACGTTCGACGCAGTCGCCTGCAACATCGTCCCAGCGCTCCTCTGCTCGCCGCCCCGGTCGCCCTGATCATCCTGTTTGGGAACATATCGTGAGGGAGATCAAAAGCAACGGGAAATTTGCTGCCGACTGCAGATTCTGTGACCGACGGCATAATACTGGTAAGCCCGGACGCTTCATGGTCCCTCATCTAGTCGCATGCAAGAAGGCACCCGTTCGCATTCGACAACAATGGAGCGAGTATCTAGGAGTTGAGACACAAAGAAAGCAGCGTCGCGCTCAGGCTGCCGTCGTTCCTGCCAGCGCTGGGTCGCCACTGATTCACGGTGATACGATTCCGTCGGCCTCTGGTAATGAACCTATCTCGGTACCAGGTTCATTCGTGACTCAAGAGGAGTTTGACTTCACCCTGGCGAAAATGATGTTTGGGTGCGCGCTGTCCTTCGTGTTAGTCGAGTCACTCTTCTATCGACAGTTTATTGAGTTGCTCGCCCCTGGTATACGGTCGCCGCCGCGTCACAAGTTAGGAGGCTCGATTTTGAACAACATGCGCATGAACTGCCGGAAATTCGTAATTGGTTTGATTAAGCAGAAGCGTGTGGTATCAATTGTCAGGGATGCGTGGACTGATACAAACAAGTCAAGTATAGTCAATTTCATGATTGGTGCGCCTGGAATGCCGGCATTGTTTTGGTCGTCCTTGCCAACAGGAACGGAACAACACACAGGCGCAAACATGATTAAAGAGGTGGAGCGTGTCATATATGAGGTGCAAAACGAGACTGGCGCAGTGGTGGCTGGAGTTATCACGTACAATGCCAGCAACATCGTCAACGCGTGGGATCGTTTGAAGGTTAAGCTACCCATATTTGCTGATGGCTGCGCCTCCCACACAGTCAACCTCCTAATCCAGGACATATTCAAGCTTGCGTTTATTAAGACCCTTCGCGAGCAATATGTGACTATTACAACAATTGTTCGGGATCGTCACGCTCTACTAGGTGAATTTCGGAGCCTACAATCGAAAATTATTCATGCTCACGATGAGGCAGCTTATCAATTCCAGTCGCTGCATCAAACGACAACGCTACCGAGTCGCGATCGCCACCGCGCATTAGTTGTACCGATTCAGACGCGCTGGTACACTGTGCACGCGTGTCTTCGCAGTGTGCTGAGCAACATGACAGTAATTAAGAAGCTGTTCAGTGAGCAGGAAAATGGGATGCTAGCTCGCTACAATTCGACAACTCCGAGTAGAGCTTTTCTCGATAAAGCGACACTTATTGTCGAAGTCCCCATGTTCTGGCAGAATTCGGAGCATGCTGTGTAAATAATTGATCCTATTGTGGAAGCATTGAGGGAGCTTGAGTCGGACAAATGCCCAACGTCAAAGTGAAGTGTACGCGCGGTTTCGTCGCCTTCGATCTCTCGATCTCTATGACAAAGACAACATAGCACTTCCCAATGACAGGCATCGATAAAGTACCGCGTTAACGCTCGGTGGAGATTCGTGTGCACTGACGCGATTAAGATTGCGTTCTTGTTGGATCCGGCCACGAATACGACTGATCTCATGGACGATGACAAAAGTGTTCAAGCAGCGGTGCGCTTTGCAAGGCGCGCGAATTTGCTTGGTTACACATCTGAATCTGCCTTTACAGCGGCATTGTACGCATTTGGTAGTTTAAAACGGGGTTAGTCAGCTGAAGATATGACTCAGTATGCAGCTGCCGCACCCAGTCACTGGTGGGACGACAACGCACAAACATACAGGAGTGGGTTCCCGAAGCCGTACAAATTGTGAAACTCGTGATTGGAGTACCAACGTCATCAGCAGCCAGTGAATGAGCATCCAGCATCCTGGATTTCATCGACAGCAAGAAGCGAAACCGGTTGATCAAGGACAAGGTGGAGAAGCTTGCGTACATCTACATAAACTTAGCGGCTACCTCCACTACATGGATCGATTTCGCGCGCCCCCAAGAATATCCTGATAGCGTCATGGGTCCGGAAAACGAGCTCGTAGACGATTCTACTTAGTTTTGATTCTAGGGGCACTGCTATCTTCGGTGTTCGTTGCAAATTTCTATTTTTAAACCGTGGTTTTCAACCTCGAAGTTAATCAACTTTCATTTGAATAACGTTGTAAACTGTAACTTTCCATCTCTACTTGCTGAGATGCTTTGTGGTCGACGCCGACATCATCAAGATATGGCCCGAGGTCGTCATCAGCCCATTTGGCGTCGTCGACAAGGGGGACGCGGACCCCCGCTTCACAGGGCGGACGATCCAGGATCATTCCCCGAGGACGAGTCAGTCAACCACTGCACTGACCCAGCCGAAGTACCGACAGCCACATTCGAGCTCTGCTCTAGCATCGCTCGGGAGATCATCCTGTGCAAGGTCGATGACCCCTCGTGCGGCGTTAATGTCATGGCTGGCGACGTGGCTGCTACCGAAACGTCTGCATCCACAGCGAGTCCGTTCACCTCTTCTGCGGCCACCCCCTCGAGGGTAACGCCATCGTGATCGACATGTCCGCGGCCTTCGGATGGTCCGGGTCAGGCGGCGCCTACGGCGTTCTCGGAGAGGCCGTCGCATACATCGACGGCAGCAGCGTCAACTCCTCGCATCCCGTCGGCTTCTTCAACTACCACTCGATCAACGATCACGTCAATCTGGCGGCGGATACGGGGTCTCGCTGAACAGACATCGAACGCTCCCTTCGCTTCGCGACGGCGTCTGTCATGGGACCCACTGCCGTCAACGAAGCGAAGTTCACTCCGTGGAGCACACAGCAGCAAGTGCTCGGTCTCATTTTTGACACAGTGGCCGGCACGGTCACCGTACCACCTGCCAAGATAGATAAAGCGCGTCTACGCGTTGAGGAAGCGCTCCGCTCTGCGAGCCTCTCGCGCAGCAGCTTCCGCTCCATCATTGGGTCGCTGTGCCACGTCGTGGCCTGCATCCGACCCGCCCAGACATTTCTCCGACGCCTGCGCACTCGTGAACGCCGGCTCCACCGACACTCGCGCGTCGGTATTACATCCGCTATGCGCGACGATCTCACCTGGTGGAGGCACATTCTCCAAGACCCGGCTTCAAATGGAGTACCCCTCGAATACGTCGGAGCACTCCCCGGACCCGACATCGTCGTAGCAACGGACGCCTCAGACGTGGGGCTGTACGCACTCGTCCCAGCACTCTGTATCGACTTCACATACCAGTTCGCTCCATCCGAGCGTCGCCTGATCGAGGAGTTCAAACAGGGGGACGCCAACGAGTTCGACATCAACTACCGAGAGCTCCTCGCCTGTGCAATGCAAGCATGGCCCCCGTCGTGGCGAGCCACCAACAACCTCCCCCGGCCGATACACATCCACTTCCAGGTCGACAACACGTCGACGGTCGCGTGGCAAACGAAAATGTCATCGCGCAACTCCAGAGCCCAGGTCCTCATCCGGCTGATCAACCGGTGGGAACAGCCGTACGGACTGCGAATCTCAGCATCACACATCCCCGGCGCCGGGGACGTCGCGGCGGACACGGGTTCCCGCCGGTGGGAGAGCCCCGCCCATTCACGCCTGTTCGACAATGCAACCGTTGGCCGGGAGCTGACACCATCGCCAGCCTCAACGATAGTCGGCGCAGTTTCTCCGAGAGCACTCTGTGGCCAAATCCTCCTTCAAGCGGTACGCGCGATCATTAGGCCGGTGGAAACAATGGGCGCCGCTGCGCGGCATCCCATGGCAATTTGACGTGGGAGAGCAACTTAGCCTGGTGTCCGAGATCATTCTCGACGGCACCCAAGGCCGACAGGCCCCCACCCGCACCGTGCGAAGCTCAGCAATGAAGACGACCCTGTGCGGCATCCGACATTTCTTCGCGACTGCCAGGCTCGACTTCCCCATCGACCACCCACAGGTTCGCATGCTCCTGAAGGGCGCCCCCCCCACTTTCTCCCAGACGCCAGAAGGCGCCCGTATCCAGCGCCCTCGTGGAACATTGCGTCATGGCACTCGATCGTCACGCTCCGGTACCAAGCGTTTGGGGGGGGGGGCTGCGTCTGGCCTTCTTCTTTCTGCTCCGATGCGCGATGCACTGCTTCTTTATAGTGCAGTCGACGACAACGCGGATCGCGTTGTCGTGCCGAATAACCATGACCTGCGATTCAGGATCATGTACGAGTATCTCGATGTCCTGACTGCGGGACATCTCGGACGAGAAGACATACGTTCTTCTCACGCGTGTCTTCTACTGGCACCACCAGTATAAGTGGGGTGCGCAAGTACGTCCGTGCTTGCGAGGTAGAAACAGGTTTAGCAGATTTAGGAGGAAGATCAATTTATAAACAATACAGTTCTCATTTTACCCTAATTAAGCTACTTGGTGTCTTTATTTGAATTATATTATACTTGTGGAGTCCAGTATAATTAACTCAAAATTTTAATAAACTCCTACCCTTCCTCATACACGTAGCGCAATTTGTAAACTAGAGTGGTGAGCCAAAATAGGCCCACTACACAATCGACTCCGGGAGTCCGTGTTGCCGCAACACGTGATCCAAAACAGCGTTGCTGTACCTTTATCATCAATGGTGTCCGGCACAGCCGCGAGATGAGCCATCTTGCTCAGCCGGTCTACGAAGACCACGACGCCCGTGTTGCCCGCCTTGTCGGTAGGTAGGCCAAACACGAAGTCCATGCTCATGGAGCGCCAGCACTCAGAAGGTACTGACAAGCTTGCCAGAGGCGCCGCCGCATGAAGTGATGACTTCACCCGTTGACACGTCTCACACGTGCTCACATAAGTGCTTACATCATCAACCACCAATAGTGGGTGCTCACCGAGCTATAGGTCTTCTCACGACCAAGATGACTACTCAGCGGGGTGTCATGTGCCTCATAGAGGATGCGATACTTCAAGTACTCACCATAGGGGATGACCACACGGGGCGTATCCTCGGGGCCTGTGTTGTAAAACAGCAGGCCATCATCGTGGGTGTAGCGAAGCAGTCGCGCGCGCAGCCGCGCGGACAACCCGATGTCCGAGTCCTCAAACTCCATGCTCCCCAGATCCTTTAATAGCGCGACACACGTTTCATCCTTTGCATAAGCCGCTTGGATCATATCCGGAAGTGACGAAGTCACCGCCGTGACGTGAGCGAGCGCATAGTCCGGCCTGCGCGACAGCGCGTCTGCGAGGACGTTCTGACTGCCAGGGTTATAGTTCACCTCGAAGTTATATTCCGCAAAGGAGGAAACCACCTGGCCATTCTCTGCGAGAGGTGAGGCGACTGAGTCGCAGTGCGTAACGACGTGTGATCCGTGTAGACCACGAACGGCTGAGAGCCCAGCAGGTGGTCCCTGAACTTGACGAGCGCATACTTCATTGCAAGTAGCTCTTTGTCATGAACTGGGTAGTTCTTCTCAGCAGCCTTGAGCTGGCCAGACTCAAACGCGGTAACGCTCTCGCGCCCCTCGGCGTCTGCTTGTAGCAGAGCACAGCCGATGGCGATGTCCGAAGCGTCACAGACGACACTAAACGGACGAGCGGAGTCTGGCACTGCCAGAATAGGCGCTTGAAGCAGGCTAGCCTTAATAGCCATTAACGCATCTTGATGCTAGGCATCCCAACGCCAATCTGTATTCTTCTTGAGGAGGTTAGACAATGGCCGATCCATCTCAGCGTAATTCTCGCTATATTTGTGCAAATAATTGGCGAGGCCAAGCCACTTGCGAAGGTCCTTCTGGTTCATGGGAACCGGCCCGTCAACAATGGCCTTGACCTTGACCGGGTCGGCCCGCAGGCCTCACTTCCCAATGAAGCACCTAAGAAGGGTATATCTTCTGCACCGAAAATGCACTTGTCAATGTTGGCGTAAAACTTATTCGTCGAACACCACTCGCAGGTGCTCCACGTGGTTCTCCACGTCAGTTTTCCCGTGCTCTGCACGAGTGTAAACGAAAATATCGTCAGAGTACGTTTGTGCGTACGCACGACGGGGCCTGAACAACTGCGCCACTAGACGACCGATCGTCGCCGGCGCGTTCGACAACCCCTGGGGCATGATCAACCACTCCCAGAGCATCTCGCTCGGAGAACTCACAGCCGTGAGAAGGATGGCGCTCGCTCTTATGAGCAACTGATAGTATCCATCGAAGAACATCCTTCCTAGGAATCGGCGTCTGCGCCGGGATGTCGGCAGCGGTGAGCTTATTAAAAGCATGTACGATACGCCACTTGTCATTCGCCTTTCTGACACAGAAGGTGGCGTGGAGTGCGGAGACTTGCTCTCACGCACCATGCCTGCCTCATGCTTCGCACGGAAGAACGCGTCAATGACGTCACATTGTTCCTTTGGTAAAGGCAATTGCCTCGACACGCAGTATTTAGTTCCGGGAACAAGGTCAATTTCATGACGCACACCTCGATCCGGAGGTAGCCGCGAGGGCGGCTCCTTGGAGACCACATCTTCGTTCTCCTTTACCACCGGGTAAAAGGGATCAGAAGGGTCCTTTAGGATAGCGGATCCGCTAGGCGCATTCAGCGCCTACTTGGTGTCCTCATGGACAGCTTCATCAAGATGCGAGGACGAGTTCAATTCCTCAACCGATCGTACCACGACCACCTCGGCCAATTCGCCAACCCTTCAGAGCCTCGCCGAACTCGGCCAAGGATATTTCCTCCTTCTCCAAGAGAGAATCGAGCGCGGGCAATGCGTCGAGTCGGATGTCCCCGTCGACGTCGCCCATCACTCCGTTCACGAGAGTGTAGAGCTGCTCGTTCTCGCGTGGAGCACCCCTGCTCGACACGCCGTTTTCGACTCGTGCGGGTTCAGACGCCTTGCGCCTCGCAGCCAACGCACGGCGCCGCTGCCTTCTCTTCGTAGACGTGGTCCGTCTCGAAGAGACCTTCGGCTTCGCGCCCATTGCGACGCCAGGTGTTGCAACCTCACTCAGGTCTGGAAGAGCTCCGGTGTCTCGACCGACACCCAGCAAAGTGCTGCTCGATCCACAGCCTCCACTCAGTGGATTACGTTCCACTCCACAGTTCCTCGGCATCATGCCGACCGTGCCATCGCTGGAACCCACCAATCCGCTACCCGAACCCGCTCGGACCGACCCAATATTGACTACGACGGACTTCAAGTGGACTGGCTCGCTCCTGGTGAAGTGGCCTGGCTAGGTCTACGGCCTGATCGTATTGCGCTCAGACTCTGGACTAAGTCGGCACGCAACCGAGACCCGGGGAGCTTGACTTTGATCACCCGGGGTCTGAGCTGAGCGTCCAAAGTCTGAGCCCAGCCCTCGCTGTGGCCGGGGAGTCTCCGCCGAGCATGTGGAGTCTCAGCCGAGAGCCTGAGACCCGGGCGAAGTCCAGGGTCTGAGCGAGTTGGCCCAGAAGGGTCTGGGACAAGTCGACTTGACAGTTTCAGTCAGTCACTTCATATCAGCCGTACCACACTTAGGCACCCCCTTTGTGGGTATAAGTGCCTCGCCCGCAGAGACCAATTGGTATCGTCGTGGACGCCCACGTGGCTGGCCTGACCTCGGTCGTGATGGATACAATGATCTGCCCAAGATTAAGAGTCGTCCAAGTCAGTACTTAACGGATTACATCTCACCATTGTTTAAGGTGTACCCAGAGGGAAATTGCACCCTAACTTGATACGTCTTAGTTTTTGCATGTGTTAAATCCAATCAGAGTTCGATTTGCCCCCAAAGACGCAGGTGGTGCTTCTGTGACGAGGTTGGTCTAGAATCTTTGGTCTCAACCCATCAACGAACGTCATTGACCCCCTTCGGTCCCAGAATCGAGTGATCTGAGAAATTACAAGTGTGAACTTGTAACGGGCCTGGTGTATGCCCGTCACTTGCTTACACCTAGCTGTTGAAAAAGCGTCTTGTTCTCAGTAAGACTGAGAACTAAGTATTAAGTCCGATGTAAATTTAACTCTGATTTATCATTAGACTGGGGCGCGAGCCCTTAGGACTAATGTGAACCACTCCAACAAAGGTCGACAGCTGATTGGCTGAAAGTGGGGTCTGGCTTCCCCACCTTTCAATCAATCAGAGGATGACGAGTCAGCACACGCTGTCGTGTGCCGACCATGCCTACCTATGCAATATCAGCAAGATGTCTAGCTACTTATGTAAATGGAGAGCCCATTACATCACCCTCCTCTCAAGGCAGCACTCACGAGACGTGAGTGCAAGCGGGGAAGTTCTTGGAAATTGAGACGTCAGTTTGCGCGGCATTAACTGAGAGATCACGATGCGTGCTGGCCACAGCTCCTGCGCACCGCAGGAGCACACCTAGACTCGCGCGGCGAGGAGCAGGACGCGGCGAAGTGCGATTGAGACAGCGAAAAGATCGGGGATGACGCCTGCGGAGACGGTGACGACAACGGGTACGACGGCAGACACGCGGACGAGCGCCGCGAGGACGACAGCGACGACAGCGACGACAGCGACGACAGCGACGACAGCGACGACAGCGACGACAGCGACGACAGCGAATACAGCGACGACACAAGCTTCGACGGCGCTGCGGTCTCCACCATCGTTGCGCGTGATGGATCGAGAGCTGAAGCCGTGGGACTTGTATGACTTGTCCGGCGCGGAGTCGCCAGAGCCACTGGCGACGATGCAAGATTACTTCCGTCGATTTCGAGCACTGCGGGGGAAAAGTATTGATGGCGTCGCGCATGATTCGCTCCAGCGCTCGTGGTGTGCTATGATCGTCCGATGGAATCGGATGCTTCAGGAGGGTGACAACTTCGTGGCTTGGCTCGCGGGTCGCGAGGAAGTGGTTGGTGAACATTCGCTGCGGGAGCTTCGTACGCGCGTGTGTACCAACGCGTGGAATGAGGATCGGATCTGTTACGTGCAAGTCTGCGAGGGTTGTGCCGTCTGCGGCAGGTCGGAGCATTACTCCGAGGCGGACTGGACGCGCGAGGTCGCCGAGCGGCCGCTCGGTGAAGCGGAGCAGTCGTGGATCGCCAAGTATCGGCGCGCGCTCAATGGCTTCTATTCGTGGCGGAGGCCGCCGCGCTCGTTCTCGGCGGGGTGCATCCCCGTCGGCTCGTGGTCGTTCGCGATCTTGGTCGCCGCGTGGCTGGCGACAGTGGCACTCTCGTTCGCGATCTCGCTCTCGTACTCGAGGACCACGTCCGGGACATCCCGGAGGAGAGATGAACGTGGTTCCCACGTATCCTCGTCAGGCGGATAACCAAGCCAGCGGACTCGATAGCGTCGCGCGGGGGGAATCCCGCGGGTGGATGTTCTACTCGTACGAGCGCGGGTACGAGGCGTCGCACGAGGAGGGTCCTCGTGCGCCACAAGGCGATCCACGATCCAGCACTTTGGCCAGCCGAGTCAACAATCGGCGGAGGGGGTTCGCGGCGATAGGGCGTACGCCTGGGTGTTCCAGGGTGATGCGGAGGCTGCAGCGAATCGTGCTCTACGCTCAGGCGGAGGCTGAGGAGGCGACTGCGCAGATCGCGCAGACCCAGAGGGAGCTTGAAGCGGTGCGACAGTCGAACCGGGAGTTACTGGCTCGGACTCGGGAGTTGGAGATGCACGTCTTTGGAGCGCCACGGACGGGGGCACAGCCGCGGCAGTCGGCGGCGCGGACGGCGAGCCGAGAGGGGCGTTCGCTCTACGCTCCGGCGCTGGCGCCGAAGGATCCAGCGTCGACGGGATAGCAGCGGGGTGGTACTTCTTGAGCCGCTCGACGTAGAACGTCGGGTGTAATCGTAATGACGTAGGAATATCCAACGTGTAGGCTTCACCGTTAACCTTCACGACTCTGAAGAGTCCACTAAACGAGGCGCGAATTTGCTCGCGCCAAGATTGGTAACTGCGGAAGAGCGAATGCCGTCGGTCGACAGGAGGACTTGCTCTCCTATCCGGAAGGTAGCCATATTCTTGCGTCCGCGCTTGTCCGCGTCCTCTTTTTGTTTATCCGCTGCATCTTGAAGAGTATCGCGCACAAAACGGGCGATTGACGCGCGTCGCTGGACGAACGCCGAAACGGCGGCGTTATCGACTTGGCGCGCCGGGGACATCGGCGCGTAGTTGGCCGCGACTTGAGTACCGGTATTACCTGGGTCAATCAGGGTTCGTGCAGTCCATGCTGCGAGAGGAGACGCCGCGGAGCTCGGCGTCGCGAGAGCCTGTTTCGCCTTGAAGCGGGTGACCGCGTTCAGGGACTCGGGGTCGTGAGCCTCACTCGTCACGACATAATCATTATTGCTACCGTCATCATCCCCACCCAGAGTGGAGGCACCAGACACCGTGGGATGGCCCACGGCGAGGAGAGGTGGGACGCGCGGGTGCCGCGCATTGTTCGCGAAGAACGGGGTCAGCCTCGTCGAGGCGTGCTCAGCGTTGTTGAGTGCAAACTCGGCAAGGGGTAAGAACTTGCTCCAACTCGCGAAAGAGTTGCGTAACTCCGAAGAACATCTTCGAGGACCCTGTTGACCCGCTCTGTCTGGCCATCCGTCTCCGGATGGGCCGCCGTCGACATCGATATGACACGAAGCGGCTCCAGAAAATTTGCCCAAGTCTCTGCTCAGTGGCCCGGCCAGCGACAGGCCTGTAAGACATGCGACGGAAGAGCACAAGAGAAGAGCGAAGACACAAGCGAGAAAGAAGGCGCAAGCAAGTCCAGACAGAGAGCCGAAGAAGATTGCTCAAGATCGTCCAGACTCCCGCCATAGTGAAGTCAAGTCAAAATCCAGACTCATTGGTCTCCGGACCCCGGACGCAGGATTCCAGACACCAGGCTCCAGACGAAGATCTTTCATGGGCGACCGGTCGCGCCCTGTCCCAGCCTGATTTGTACCCAGAAAGACCTTCCAAGTTTCAAGTATACTCCGCCCAAGATGTTAACGACCGACGAA
Source organism: Phytophthora cinnamomi (assembly GCF_018691715.1). NCBI lineage: Eukaryota > Oomycota > Peronosporomycetes > Peronosporales > Peronosporaceae > Phytophthora > Phytophthora cinnamomi. Next base: position 17,720 of record NW_027150986.1, read on the forward strand.
GACGACCGACCATGATATGTTATGCACCGACCAGATTCCTGCCCTATCCATGACCTGCTCGACACGCGACGTGATTACGCCACGCCCCGACTATAGTGAAACCAAGATAAAAGAGCTGATTCCAGAGAAAACAGTAGATACAGAATCCTAAGAAAAGATAATCAGAGAGTTCAATTTGCCAAGAAGGGCGCAAGTGCTTCCCCGTCCCCAGGGACGAGGTGTGCTGTCAAGTAAGCGAGAGGAACAAGCCTCGACCGGAGGGATTAACCCTGCCGACGGCCCTAAGCTACAAGACCTGCGTTTGAACGCGTCGTGACCGCGAATACCGCCGTGGAACTCTCCCAAAGGCTAAGACCAAGTTAGGCGGTGATCGGGCGACGCGCGCTCCGAGGTGACCTGTCCTATTTCATATTCCAGTTGTTGGTCCTTCGTTCGGAGGTCCCATTTCATATTAACTGCGTTTCTAGGAGGTTGTGTGTAGTCACCCCTAGATCCGATCGATTGACTACTGTGTGATAGGATTGTATATTGTCTGACCGGAGGTTGTTCTCTTTTTGGAGTTGAACGTTTGGAAAGTCTTCCGCCTGGAGCTAATTATCTCCTTGCGGGAGCTGGTGCGCGTGAGTGAAGGGTGCTTTCGGACTCGACCGGTGGTCCGGAAGAAATTCCAGTAGACCGGTGTACGGGCCCCCCGCTCAAGGGCCCCCCAAAGAATAAGTAGCGGCTGTATATTTGTATATTTGCATATTAACTCTCTGATTTTGAAGGTTTGGCTGGAAGGATCTGCTTGTGATCTCAACCCCAGTCGTGGAGACCTACGTTTGAAGTAACGTAAGCGCTCTACACCCAAGACCTTATCATTGTGAAGACAACTCATCAGGTGAAGTTCGTTCTATCGAAGATAAACGATACCTACAGGGATTCACAAGGTCACACGCCACCTCCGTTGGGAGCACCTAGTGCTGCTATCGGAGTCTGACCCCATCGGGAAATCCGGAAGGAGGAGTAATTCTCCGGACGGGCGGCCCCGTGGCATCGTGCTATACACCTGGGCGGCAAAAGGCGCTCACCCGCCTCGCCACAGCTGCTGCGCGTGCCCGGATTTGGTAGTCCGTGGAATTTCACCGAGTTGTTTTTATATTATATTGATTGAGATCTAGGGTGTTGACCGCTAACGATCTTCTAACCGTGGTTGATATGGCTGGAAGTGGAAGCAGGAAGAAGGAGGGCGACGGCAGTCGGCGGAGTCTGAACCAAGCCGGCAGTCGCGCCGAGTCGCGAACTTGGGAGTCGAGCCGCATCGACCTCTGGAAGACGTCGAACGTGACGCCCGGAAGGCCAACGCGGCAAAACGCAAGGCTGCCAAGGAAGCGAAGGAAGCGTCGGCTCCAGACGAGACGACTTCTGGACCCGCTGTTCCAGACGCGCAACAAGTGTCCAAGGACGGCGACCAGGAGACGGCTCCGGGAGATGCTGACACTTCCATGTCGGCGGACTCGAAGCTGGGTCCGGACGACGAGGACAAGTCCGCTCCGGACATGTCCGCCAAGGCGTCTGCGGGAGGCGCCGATATGGTTGAGCCCCCGGTGGGTGGTCGAGTTTCGGACTCCCCCCAACCGGAACATGAGGTCGAGGCTTCGGACGTCGACGATGAAGTCCAATACGTTGGGACGAAGAAGCCTTTGGAGAGTCCGGCTGACGACGTCGAAGTTGTCGAAGTTGACTCCGAGCCGGACGACAAAGTGCAGCTGGTGAAGGTCGAACCGGCGGTCAAGAAGGAAGCCTACCTGTCTACGGTTCAGGAAGACCAAGTGATCGAGGACACGGAAGTGTTTTCGCCGAAGTCCTCCGCAACGGCTTCTGCCCGAACGCCGACTCAAGTCCGATCGTCACCGGTGTCTCCATAGGAAGTTCATGTGAAAGCGTATGTGGCTGACCAAGTGCGACGATGGGAGAGGGACGTCTCTGAAAGAAGTGTTCCTCCGAACATCAAGTATGAATGGCCTCAAGTTCATTTGGATGCAACGGCTTACATGTCTGCTATCCTGACTACCTCTGAGTACTTACGGAAGCGGACGTCGATGGCCGTGAAGGCGGACGCTTGGATCGCCGAGATGGAGCTGACACGTCGGACGTTTGGAGTCACCCGAGACTGGACGGCTGCGACGATTCCGGTCGGACTCTTCTCCCCACGCGAGTGTGTTGCGGTCCTTCAGACGCAACTGTTCGAGTCCGGCTTCAGTTTTCTGAACTTGGTTCCTGGCTGGTTCCGGACACGAGCTAACAAGGCGCATCCGGACTTGGTCCGCCACGTCGTCGAAGAGATGCTCCTGCTGCTGTCCATCGAGATGGCCGAGCTGAAGCAGCTGATGACCAAGGTATCCGAAGTCCCGGCGCAGACGGCTCGCCCCGAACGACCGCGTCCAGACTCGGCTGCACCGGAGCTTGACGCGGAGGTGACCGACCACAACGTCGAGCTGCTGGGACGCGGCTACATCCAGATGCTCAAGGTGTCTGGACTTCAGACACCGCGAAGTCCAAGAAGCCCCGCGGTGAGTGAGTCTGGACCCAAGCGCGTTCAACGTGTGCCGGCGCTCGCACCTCCGTCGTCCATCCCGACGCCTGAGTCCCCGCAGTCTGTGTCGTCGTCCGCTTTCCGAAGTCTGGAAGGCGCTCGACCTGGCAGTGTGGCGTCCGGTCCGGATGCCTCGGTGAAGTCGGAGTCTCGAGCATCGTCAAGCTTCTTCGGGACGTCAGGTGGCTCGGACGAGTCGCTTGTTAGCGCCACGTCCGGATCGCGAACATCGAGGGACAGCTCGTCCGGATCTTCGGGACTGAGCTGGGACCGGGACGCTGGATCACACATGCCGGCAGTTCCGATGGCGATGACTGCCCAGACGCTTGGTGGTGTGGCTCCGGTTGAATCCGCGATGGCCATGTACGTCACCCAGGAAGCTCTCCCGCCGAACCCGGTGCGTGTGGATCAGGACGATGTCGTTATGTCGGAGTCCGAACGATCGCACAACCGGGGACGGAGGTCGAAGGCATTCCGACGTCGCTCCAAGCGCCGAAGTCCGTCGCTGTCCGAAAGCTCCAGCAGCGACGATGATAGCCGACGCCGCAGGTCCAGCCGACGCTCCCCGTCTGAACGTTCGTACCGCTCGGGACGATCACATGATTCAGCCAGTTCTGGAAGCACGCAAGTCGCCTTGAACGCCATGTTCCAGGTGCAGGAGGCAGTCGCCCGGATGGAGAGGCACCAGGACTCCGCGCTCGAGAAGCTGAACACCAAGCTGGACTTGGAAGTCGCTCGGAGGTTCGGACCCCCGGCTCGAGACCCACCTGCGAAGGTGGAGTCCACCCGGAGTCCGGCCGACGACACTTGGACACGCCGCGAGGCGGAGACCCGGGAAGCCGCTCGACTGGAAGCCGCGCGTCTGGAACGCGAGCGTGCGGACGCACTCCTGGCACAGTACCGTGCCCAGACGGAGGCATGTCAGGCCGAAGAAGCGCAGCGCGTGGCGGCCATGATGGAGTCCTTGCAGCGCGAGCTAGAAGACATGCGCGCGGGGCGGGCCCAGGAGCGAGAGGCGGCCAAGAATGTCCAGAAGTTTCTGACTGGACAGTTGCGCGACCTTCGTGCAACATCCGCCCAGACGCCTCCGCGACCATTCGCATTCAGACCTGATTCGGCAACTCGGGACCCTCATATGACAACGGAGAATCCAGTGGCGACCAGTCGTCAGGTCACGCATCCAGAATCCAGTGGCGTAATCAATGATGACGTAATCAGGGGAGATGTCACACGGACCTCGACGAACCTCGACGAATTCCTGGCGGCCCAGCTTCGGGCGACTCTCAGTGCCGCCACCAATGCCGACGCCGCACCGCCGCGCGTCAAGACCGAGAGCGTCCCCGACGCCCCCGCACGTGGACACGCCGACGCGCGCCCTGAACGGAAGGCGCAGGCGGAGGGCGTGCTGCAGCGCAAGGCGCAAGCTGGCTCGGCGAGGCGGGCGAAGTCTGCGAGTGGCAAGTCGACAGAGCGAGGGGGAAGGGATGCCTCGTCCCGTGGAGAGAAATCGAAGAAACCCCCAAGCACCGTGGTGACCCGGATAGTTCCGATTCTGGCTCAAGCTCCGACGGGAGTTCTTCGGACTCCGACAGCTCCGATAGCTCGTCGTTTGAAGATGTCGCCCCGAACACACCGACTGTTGCAGGACCTGGAGGAACGCTATTCACGTTCCGGTCATATGTGAATGCGAACAGTCTGGAGGATTTCGATGAGAAGGCGTCGCTAGCGATCCGAACAAGGTGGCTGGAGAGATTCCAAAGCATCGCGGCTCAGGGCGGATGGACGGACAAGGTCAAGGTATTCGAGATGAAGCTCAAATTGTCCGCCGCCGTCCGGAACTGGCGCGCGAACCTCCGCCTGAAGGTGAGGCGAGACTGGAAGAAGTTCCTGAAGGAGTTCCGTGAAATGTATTGCAAAGCAAAGACCTCAGACTCCGAACGCTGCTACACGATGGTTCAGAGGAAGTCCGAAAGCCCGCTAGAGTTTTACTATCGCCTGAACAAGGTGGCAGATCAGGCGGGTATCGACTTCGACTCGTCGTCCAAGCAGCGGGAACGTCATCTGAAGGTATTCACGAAGAAGCTCTTGGACTCACGCCTTCGATCGATGTTGCAAGGCCAACGCATCCGGAGACTACGTGACTTGGAGTACGTCCTAAAGCAGCACGAAGAGATTACCCAAGGCGACGACTACGATGCTCCTCCTGGCCAAGCGGGACTTCCGGGCGGACAATGTTCCGAACGGACGGTTCCAGTCGAAGCGTGCCGGACGCGCGTATGTGGTTCAGGACGAAGATGTGTCGGACGAAGGTGAAGATGATCGGGAAGTGCGGTTCCAAGATGCGGTAGAAGAAGTTCCTGCCACTCCGTTGACGGCAAGCTCGGCTGTTGGAAGTGCGCCAACCGGAGGTGATTCCAGGCGAGACGAAGATCGCGTGCAAGATATTTCAAGCACTGTCTTCCGGATTATGGAGAACTCAGGTTGGAGACCTCCTTCGGGCGGAGACTTCCGAACACCACCTCGGTCTCCTCGTTTCGACACTTCGAACCGCACCAAGTTCTGTGAGCGTTGCAATGATTTTGGACACTCTACGGAGAGCTGCTGGACCGACATCAAGTGTGATCGCTGCGGCCGGAAATGGCACCCCGCCCGCCTTTGCAGAGTTCGACCTTGCCTGTTCTGCAAGAAGTTTCATGAAGACCAATGTGAAGAGTGGAAGAACTTCCAAGCTGTGAAAACTCTCGCTCGTCAAGGTACACTGGACCTTCCGTCCGCTATCCGGAATCAACTACTGGATGGGGACGTCGATTCTGGGGAACAACAGTTAAACTAACGAGCCCGCTGGATGGGGATCCAGAACGCGTCGGGCTCAAGACTACCCCGGAATTGTGTGTCCTAGTGTATATTGGACCAGAGTTGAGGAGCAAGCACCAAGATAACCATCAATGCATGACTGTGATTTCAGAGGAAAACGACAAGTACCTATCCGATCAACAGCGTTTGGAGTGGTCTCGGTTGGAAGAAAGTCGTCTGGGAGATAATGACTTGGATGACCCTCCCGAATTCCGACTGGGGCCTGGCCAAAGGTACCGATGGTGGAAAGAGCACATCCCTGAGGACACCAAGAAAGTGGCGATGGTGCATGGTGCTGTGAACAACCGTCGAACGGATATTCTTCTGGACTCCGGAGCATCTGTTAGCATGGTGAGTTTGAACCTTGCGCGTAGGCTCAAACTCCGACTGAAGTTTTGCAAACAGCTCCGGGTGTCCGGTCTGAGTGGTGTCCCGACGATTATCACGGCTACTACTGAGGTGAAGATTATCTTGGGACCTCGCGTGGTCTACATTATGGAACTATGGTTCGCGAACATTGGCGAAGGTGTAGATGTGCTTCTCGGTATGAACTTCATGTACTCGGCTGGGGTTCGATTGTGCGCTCAGGAAGGATTGGCCAAGCTTCCGGACGAAGAGACGGTACTGCTAGCTGGTCGGACTGCGGACCACATGGGACGTGGTCTGGACCTGGCCATCACTCCGAAAGAGAGTCTGTACTTGGCCCCGGGTGAGTCGTCCGTCGTCCGAATTGACCACGGTCAGAGCAATCCGCAACGCGAAATCGTTTGGGCTGGTCGAGGTGACCGCTGGGTTACGCAGATTATCTATGCTGCGAGGTCCTGGCCAGTTGCCGTGAAGGTGGTCAACATTTCGGACAAGACAGTCTGGATCGACTCTCGAACGGCAGTGGCCCGGGTTGTGGAGTTTGAATTTTTTCCGACGGCTGGAAGGTTTGTCCGTCCGGGATTACGGAGGTATCGAGAATGGCAAGTGATGATTTATGAAAGTACCAACTCGAGGGAGCTCAGAGAGCGTGAGGAGCGACTCGCTCGAGTGTATCAGAGTTCCGAACCACCGTGTGTCCAGACTCCCGATTACCCGTGGCCCACGAAGTTACTCACTCGGTCACCAGTTGATTCGGCGCAGGTGCACATGGTGCGCCTGCAGCCTAAAACTGGCGTGAAGGCGGAAGGGCGTTGCCCGGATCAGACTCCTCGACTTTCGGAAACCGAGAGTTCCGGAGTGTCCGAAAGAGAATGCACGGTTCCTGAGGCTGCCCCAGGTGAGGTACCCGTACCAGGCGAGAATGTTGAGAATGTGAGCTCGGTGTCTGAAGTTGCAAAGATTCAGCCGGAGACAATCGAAGATCCTGAAAGGAGCCCGGATGAGGACTCTGGTTCAGACTTGGACGAGTTTTATGACGCGATCAGTTTTGACGATGAGTGTCTGACCAAGTGCGTCCCGGAAATCCCCGTTGGAGTCGAGTCGAATGTTGAACGGGGTCCTGAACGATTGTCCATTCCGGTCCGAAGGCTCGAAGTGGAGTACGAACGATGGATGCAGATGAGTGCGGAAGAGCTGAACCTGGAACCAGCCGTGTACATACACGAAGGTGGTGAGTTACTCGCTCAGCTGCGCGACGAACTGGCCATGCTTCCGGAACTCCAAGAGCTGAGTCCAAGGTGTGATATCGAGAAAGCCGATGTTGGAGAATCTGGACGGACTACTTCGGCCGAAGAGGAGAAACTTCGAATGCACCTGAGGTATCACCACAAGATATTCTTGGGAGACGGGAATGCTGCCCCCGCGCCGGCTCGTGGTGTGTGGTGTGACCTAGATGTCGGTGATGCTAAACCAGTTGCTCAGCGTCCGAGGTCAATCGCCCCACACTTAGCGATCAAGGTCTACGAGTTGCTGAAGAAGCTTTTGGAGACAGGACTGATAGAACACTCCGAATCGCCGTGGGCTTCCCCGATCGTCATCGTCCTGAAGAAGAACGGTGTGGACATCCGGATGTGTATCGACTACCGAGTGGTGAATGGATTCATTCAACTGTCCAATTATCCTCTGCCTTTGATCGACGATCTATTGATTGGCTTTGAAAGTGCAATGTGGTTTATGAGTCTGGACATGGCGAGTGATTTCTGGGCCATCCGGATGACTGAGCGTGCGAAGCTGATCTCGGCCTTCGTCTGTCCGTTCGGGCACTTCCAGTGGGTTCGGATGCCGTTTGGACTCAAGAATGCCCCTCTCGTCTACCAAGCAGTGATTAATAACTGCCTGTGGGGTTTCGTGAGACTGTCCCGGAAGAAGAATCGGAGGTGGACCAAGATGTTCTGGACTTCCTGAGTTTGGACCCGTCCAGGAGTGACTCCGAAGGCCAAGTGTTGGCATTGACGGATACAGCGACGGTGTTCCAGAGGAACATCCCTGCTCCAGACAGCATGGGTCCGGTTTTGGGACGGAGCTCGTACATTGATGACATCGCACATGGCGCGCCCACCTGGGACAAGCTTTGTGAGGATCTGAATGCTCTTCTATTCCGCTTGCGCTACTGGAACATTTCTGTGAGTCTCCTGAAAAGTGAGTTTGGAAAGCTGTCGATTCCATACCTGTCGCACGAAATTAGTGCAGAGGGGATTCGGGCAGCTCCGAAATTCGCTAAGGGAGTTCAAGACCTGCCATTCCCGAAGACTCTGAAAGGAGTGCAGTCTTTCCTTGGAAGTCTGAACTACTATCATAAGTTTATTGAAGACTTTCCGGTAGTTGCTGCAGTCTTGTACGAGCTTTCAGACGACCAAGTGCAAGCCGGACGAGATCTCACCAGGGCCAAGGCTGCGTTCGAGATTCTCAAGAAGAAGATCGTTTCGACCCCACTGCTCCGGCATCCATACCGGACAAAGCCGTTCGTGATCATCCCGCATGCCAACCGTTGGGCTGCTTGCGCGGTCCTTGGCCAGGAATACGATGGAAAGATCCAACCGGTGCGGTTTACTGGACGAGTTCTGAACGACGCTGAGCCCCGATATCACATAGCTGAGAAGGAGGTGATTGCTGTGTTAAGAGCCCTCCAAGTCTTCCGAACCCTTCTCGAGGGTTGTCGTCTGGAAGTCTACACTCGGCACTCAGTCTTCAAGTGGATACTCCGGTCGAAGTCTGCCGACGGACGTTGTGTTCCGTGGGGAGTTAGGCTCTCACACTGGGACATCACCGTCCGGAAGGTCCAGAAGGATGAAGTCGATCTGGCGGCTATCATGGGAGCTGGGATCACCCCACGTGAACATTTGGACGAAGTCGCAGAAGCACTGATACCTGCCAAGGGACGCGTCCGGAAGCCACCAGTTCTCAGTGTGGAGATGCTCGACGATACCTATCAGGGCGTCGTCCTGAGTTTCGATGGTGCGGCCAAGACGTCGACTCGGCGAGGAAGCTGCGGATGTATTCTCTGGCAGTTCCCCGGTTGGAAGGTGCTCGAAGCCCGAGGTTTTATTCTGGACGACGTGACAGTCAACGATGCGGAGTATCATGGATTCCTGAAAGGAGTCCAGATGGCGTTCGACAGTCAGGTCTAAGACCTGGTGGTTATGGGAGATTCTCGGATCGTGATTCAACAAGTCCAAGGTCTCATCAACTGTCACCAGCCGAACCTCCAGAAACACTTAGCGGAGTGTGAAGTTCAGAAGGATAAGTTCCGGACGTTGCGACTGGTCCATGTTAAGCGCAAGTACAACCAAGCTGCCGACTACCTGACATCGAAGACGCTGGCGCTCGGAGGGCCCTGGACTGTTCAGGATTCCGAAGAGTGGACTCACCTGGAAAGAGTGTCGAAGATCGCAGAGAAACTGATGAAGCCAAAAGTGGTCCACCTGGACGGAGACCCATCTCCGCGTCCGGAGACTTCGGTCCGGGTGGAAATTGCCGCAGTGGCAGCAGATTCGCAGTCCGCGCCGCTCCCTCGTGCGGCAAGAGTCATCGCCGCGTTGACAAGGTCGAAAGCCAGGGACACCGTGCGTCAGGATCTGGGAGTTGAGTACACTGCTCCTCCTGGTGACGGTGAACCTCAGCGACCCATGGGTCCCCTCGAGTATCAGGCCGAACGGTGGAGACGTATCAGGACGCACCAGGATCAGGATGCCTACTTGTCCGAAATCAAGTCGTTCCTGAACGGGGATATCGACAAATTCTCACCGAGAAGGCTCCGCAAGAATGGCAAGGTGGCGAACTTGTTTGCGTTAGATGCTCGGGATGTGTTATACCGTCTGGCCCGATCGACTCGAGACCGCCCTCGCGACTTTGTAGATGAGCCGAGACTGGTGATTCCGGGATACCTGCGACCAGACATGCTGCACTACGCACACGAGGATTTCCAAGGTGGTCACCAAGCCATCGCCCGGACGTACGAGAGACTCCGTTCGGAATTCTACTGGCCAGGGATGTACGCCAATGTTGAGCGCTGTGTCAAGGAGTGTGTCAACTGTGCGAGTGGCAAGGGACGACCGCCCAACGAAGGACCGTCGCCCGGAAATATTGAGCCCAGACGCCCGTTTGAAGTTGTCTCGATGGACTTTGTCACTCACATGCCGGAGTCCGAACGTGGAAACACTTTTCTGCTGTTGTTCCAGGATGCGTTTTCCGGATTCGTGATGTGCAAGCCCATGCGGTCGACTACTGCTCAAGACTTCGCGGAGGTCTACGAAGAGTGTGTCTTCCAGAGGTTTGGAGCGAGCTCCATGGTCCGACATGATCAGGACCCCCGCTTCATGAGTGAAGTCTTCACACGATTCAGAGAACTTCTGGGAAGCAAGCAGCGAGCCACTCTCGCTTATCGTCCGCAAGCTAATGGTCAACAGGAGCGGTCCGTCCAGACTGTCGTTCGAAGTATCCGAGCGTACATTGCTGAGGCGGACCAAAGTGACTGGAACGACCACGCGGAGAGGCTCATGTTCGCTCTGAACACGTCGTTCGATGCCACGCGTCTGGATACACCCTTCTACCTGGTGCATGGTTGGGACGCTCAGGGACGCTGTCTGCGATGTTGGGTCCGAAACTCTCTAGCGTTCCGGAGCGGACTGCCTATGAGTGGCGTCGGAAGCGTCAGCGGCAATATAGCTATGCGCAAGCATGTACCGAGGATCTGCAGAAGAAGGCGAAACACCGGCGTTCTGAGGTCCAGACGCAGAAGTGGAGAGAGCTGTCCGCACGACTGAAGTCTGGGTTCGAGAGGGAGATTCGGTCTGGCTGTACATTCCGAAAGTCCAGCCGGGTCTCAGCCGTAAACTTGCCCACATGTGGCATGGCCCCTTCCGGATTGAGGAGATGCACGACGACTTCCGAGTCAAGCTCAAGATTGATGACACTGGGTACCGGGTTAATCCCTGGGTTCATGTCAGTCGACTTAAGCCGCGTGCCCTCTTCCCGAAGCGTCCTGTCGGAGAGGTCGAAGTGTCCGGAGACGATGACTTCGATGCAGCCTTACTTCCCGAGGACAGCTGGGAGCCAGACTCAGAGCGTGACGAGTATGAAGTGGAGAATATTCTGGACCTCAGGTGGTCCAAACGGACCCGAACGTCTAGACGCACTCGAGAGTACCTCGTTAAGTGGAAAGGGTACGACGACCCCGAATGGTTGCCCGTGTCTCAGCTCAGTTGTGGAGCATTGCTGTACGCGTTCAATCAAGGTGCACGTGCACGAGCCCGGTTCCAGACGATGCAGACTGGGGACGATCATCCCAGAGCCTAGTACATGTCTGAACTGGATCGACTGCGTGGATGTGCCCCTCGACGGAATGTGCTTTGAATCGATAGATTTGCGATGTGAGTTCAGATATGATATTTCGGAGTTTCAAGTGGAGAGTTTTGGAAAGATGAAGCTTGGAGTTTGAGAGTTTGGAGTTTCAGGACTAAGATGACAAAAAGATAAGAATGAGGAAAAGGAGAAGATGTATTCAAGAGGAATTACGCAGAATGAGTGCGGACGCTACGCCTGCGACTTGGTCCGGAGATTAATCTTCGATCGAGTCACGCTGTCCGGCTGGAATCAGAGTACGGCGAACATCTTCCGGCAGATGGGCGATGCGCTCGTCGTCCGAAGAGCAGAGTCCCCATTCCGTACGAGCCGGCTCGCGAGTATCCAGAAGCTCCATCTGTTCCTTCAGAGTGTAGCGGACGTCGGTTCCAGGCTTGGTGTGGTCCCGACTCATCAGGATCCAGTAGCAGACACGTTTGGGAAACTTCCAGATGCCCAGCTCGTTCCAGATGGAAGCCGGGACGACTTTGTCAATGTGCTTCTCCTTGGTGGCAGCCCGCTTCCTGACACTCTCATGGTTCTTGCCACGCCAGAGGCTGAGCTTCCGGACAAACTTGGAGTCGCAGTCCCGATCCAGCACGATCCAATGGAGCGCATGCCAAAACGCCTCTGCATTGTCTTCCATGAAATCGATCCAATCTTCGATTGCCTTGATCGCACTTGTGCTGAGATTGGAACGCCGGTGGAAGAAGAACTCCGCCCGGCGCTCGCCAGACATCTTGACCCAGGGATGAGTAGCCAGGAATTCCTTGAGCTCGTCGGGATGACAACGGTCTTTCAAGATGTCCAGATCGTATCGATTTGGCTCGAAGTCCGGAAAACCCAGCGTCTGGAAAGGTGCATGTGCGGTCGGACTACCAGGCTTCATACGGACGCCAAAATACATCCATGACACTTCGTTCGGGACAGGTGACTCAATCAGTCGTCGCTCTTTCGCCGTCAATTTGGCCGGACGCTTGGCCGCGAGTGCAGTCGGGCCTCCAGGGTTCCGGCGTTTCGACTTTCCAGACTTGGACTCCGCCTTGGTCCCGGACCTGGACTTCTTCCTGCCCGACGACTTGGACGTGGTCTCCGGCTTGAGCTTCTTGGGCGTGCCCGATTCAGCTGAAGATTGACTCAGACGTCGACGCTTGGAGGCTCGCTTAGCAATGCTAGGAGGGATGCCATCCGGAGAGCCGTCATCGTCATCGTCTGCCTCACCGTGGTCGGATATTTCGTCTGCGTCATCATCCCCGTTGTCTCCGTCATATTCGTCGTCGACACCGTCGTCCGGATCTTGCTGAGGGTCGTATTCCTCGTCCTTGTCTTCAGCCTCGTCATCATCATCGTCCTCGTCTTCTTCGAGCTCGGCTGCGTCTGGATTGAGACTCGGGAGCGAGCCATCCCATTCCGGAACATCGTCGTCGACCTTGCGCAGACTGTCCAGAGCAACCGAGGCGACTGACAGGTAACGACGCGGCACGTACTTAGTCCACAGCGCAGTATCCAGACGGTGCCAGCGCATCATCGACACGAGCATGGTCACTAGGTGATACAGGGGGAACCTCGAGTGGAAGCACTTGTCCTGATTGATCAAGTCCAGTGCATCCGGGAATTCCAGACCATCCTTCATCAGGAGCTGGAGATCTGGACGCAAGTCCTTCCAGACGACTGGATAGTCCACCAAGTGCGCCCGGGCCTTCGCGCTCGACAAAGGCAGAGGCGACTCCTCTGGACGGCACCGGGAGTTCGAGTCCGGGACCCAGTCCGTTGGGAACTCCTGCGCCTGGTCCGGGGCCACCTTGCTCGACTTGGATCTCGACTTGGGAAGGGACTCCGCTTGACCTGAACGCTTGTGTTTGGACCCGGACGTCTTGAACGGTGAACCCTGCGACAAGTCGATGACAGGACCCGGCGGAGGCGGCCCACTCTCCTTGGTCTCCTCATCCTCGTCCGCAGGCGGGTCCAGCCGGACGAAGCTTGGTGCCTGGAATCCCAGATTGTCGTTGGCCATGACCGTAATGACAGTCTGCCACTCTGGAGGGACTGGGGTTCCAGACTCCAGATGGTCAAGGAAGTCCCGGAGCCTAGGCCAATTCATCATAACCGTCGTGTGCGCGTGGAGAAAATTCATCACATGAGTCGTCCGGAGACGCGGTCCTTGGGACCGTGGAGCCGGGGTCGGTCGAGACGCCCGCGCGACCTTCAACTCCGCTTCCAAAGCCTTGACTTGAGCGCGCAAGCCCCGGACGTCGCTCTCACGCTCCTCCACCAGAAGTAGGAAGTCAGCACGCGCTTGAGTCATGGCCGCGTTCTTCTCTTTCTGGAGCCCCGCCACTTTGGAAACCCAGTAGTCCGCTTGGAATTGCTGCGCGCGCTTGAGCCGAAGAACTTCCTCCTGAAGTTCGACCTCCGACTTCACTGCTGCGTCCTGTCCCAGTCGACGCTTGATCATGTCGTACTTGGCTGTCACCTTCCGGAGGAGGGACACCGTTCCGAACGTTCGATAGACCAGTTGCTTGGCGTCGAACTGAGACAGGATGCTCGCCAGCTCGCGCTTGACCCGGAAGCTCTTGAGTTGGTCCGTGAGTTCGGACTCCGAAAGCGGATCCTCGCGCGGAGTCAGGATGAAGTCGCCGATGATGTCGTCCTCCTCGACGAAGTCGTAGAGGTGGGCCAACTCAGTGGCCCCCAGACTCTCCATCTGGACCAATGCCTCCAGACCGCCGAAGCAAGGTCCAGCCGTCGTTGTGTCTCTCGGTTGCCGGATTCCCGACAACCCGGACGGCGGTGTCTGGAGCCTCCCCTGGCGCGATGTCAAACGCCGCAGGCTGACCAGGCGTGGAGCCCTGCCCGGACGAAAGCTGATCCTGCGCTTGGAGAACTTTCGCTTGCTCTGTGTCGAGCGTTTGAAGGCTCTTGAGGACCGCGGCACCTGACCCTTGTGGATGATTCGCCGGGCTCGAGGCTTTTCTGCTGGGTGGAGGCGTGGGCGCCTTGTTCTTGGACCCGGAGGCCGGAGTTCCCCCTTTCGGGGCGGGCGGCTGCCACTCCGTCTCCTCCTCGTCCTCCGCCTCGCTCTCGTCGCTTGAGCTACGAGAGGCGCTCGGACGAGGTCCCTCGCCTACGCCTGGTGTGGCGGAGCAAGCCCCGTCCGGGGCGCTGCTCGCGGCGCTCGCTGCAGGCGCGACCACCATAGTCTTGTTTGGCTGATGGGAAATCGCGATTTGGCTGCGTTTCGATGAAAGAAGTTTCCGATTGATGTTTTGCGACCCGATTGGCTGACGCGACATGGGACAAAGAAGGGAGGCCACTTCCGCGAGCTGGGCTACCTTGCCGCCCTCCGGACCACTCCGACGTTTGGACATTTTCGTCCGCCTTGCTACGCGTGGTCTCATCGCAACTTATCAGTTCGGGAGTACATTCCTCTATGAGAGATTGGGATGAGAGGGACGGTTGACACGAAGCGGCTCCAGAAAATTTGCCCAAGTCTTTGCTCAGTGGCCCGGCCAGCGACAGGCCCGTAAGACATGCGACGGAAGGCACAAGAGAAGAGCGAAGACACAAGCGAGAAAGAAGGCGCAAGCAAGTCCAGACAGAGAGCCGAAGAAGATTGTTCAAGATCGTCCAGACTCCCGCCATAGTGAAGTCAAGTCAAACTCCAGACTCATTGGTCTCCGGACCCCGGACGCAGGATTCCAGACACCAGGCTCCAGACGAAGATCTTTGATGGGCGACCGGTCGCGCCCTGTCCCAGCCTGATTTGTACCCAGAAAGACCTTCCAAGTTTCAAGTATACTCCGCCCAAGATGTTAACGACCGACGAAGACGACCGACCATGATATGTTATGCACCGACCAGATTCCTGCCCTATCCATGACCTGCTCGACGCGCGACGTGATTACGCCACGCCCCGACTATAGTGAAACCAAGATAAAAGAGCTGATTCCAGAGAAAACAGTAGATACAGAATCCTAAGAAAAGATAATCAGAGAGTTCAATTTGCCAAGAAGGGCGCAAGTGCTTCCCCGTCCCCAGGGACGAGGTGTGCTGTCAAGTAAGCGAGAGGAACAAGCCTCGACCGGAGGGATTAACCCTGCCGACGGCCCTAAGCTACAAGACCTGCGTTTGGACGCGTCGTGACCGCGAATACCGCCGTGGAACTCTCCCAAAGGCTAAGACCAAGTTAGGCGGTGATCGGGCGACGCGCGCTCCGAGGTGACCTGTCCTATTTCATATTCCAGTTGTTGGTCCTTCGTTCGGAGGTCCCATTTCATATTAACTGCGTTTCTAGGAGGTTGTGTGTAGTCACCCCTAGATCCGATCGATTGACTACTGTGTGATAGGATTGTATATTGTCTGACCGGAGGTTGTTCTCTTTTTGGAGCTGAACGTTTGGAAAGTCTTCCGCCTGGAGCTAATTATCTCCTTGCGGGAGCTGGTGCGCGTGAGTGAAGGGTGCTTTCGGACTCGACCGGTGGTCCGGAAGAAATTCCAGTAGACCGGTGTACGGGCCCCCCGCTCAAGGGCCCCCCAAAGAATAAGTAGCGGCTGTATATTTGTATATTTGCATATTAACTCTCTGATTTTGAAGGTTTGGCTGGAAGGATCTGCTTGTGATCTCAACCCCAGTCGTGGAGACCTACGTTTGAAGTAACGTAAGCGCTCTACACCCAAGACCTTATCATTGTGAAGACAACTCACCAGGTGAAGTTCGTTCTATCGAAGATAAACGACACCTACAGGGATTCACAAGGTCACACGCCACCTCCGTTGGGAGCACCTAGTGCTGCTATCGGAGTCTGACCCCATCGGGAAATCCGAAAGGAGGAGTAATTCTCCGGACGGGCGGCCCCGTGGCATCGTGCTATACACCTGGGCAGCAAAAGGCGCTCACCCGCCACGCCACAGACAGCTTCGTCCCCAGAAGCTGGAAGAGGGCGGTCCAGAACGCGGACGTGAACCGCGGGTCATGATCGGAGATGATCGACTCCGGTAAGCCATGGTGGCGAAACACGCAATCGACGAAATGCGTTGGCAGGTCTCACAACTGCGGACCCACTTACGCACCCATTTGTAAATGCGTGGCCAGTAGAAATCGCGGGATACTGCCGCGAAGGTCTTCTCGCGGCCCAAGTGTGCGCCCATGGGGCTATCATGGAACTCGTGAATGATGCGAGCTCGCAGATCGTCATCATTGGGTACGACGACTCGTGGAGTATCGAAACGATCCATGTTGTCGAACAGCAGATCACCGTCAAGATGGTAGCGGTCGATCTGATTGCGCGTATTGCGCAAGAGAACTCCCAGTGTCTCGTCACTGGGAGAGCGGAGGTACGCCAAGATATTGGCGTAGACCGCATCGTCTGCGTACGCCGCGACTATCTCATCGCGCAAATTCATCTCGGGGGACACAGACGTCAGATTGGTACCTGACGCTGCGCACACTGCGCAGTAATCATCACCTTCATCCTTGTCGTCAATCACTTGACGACCCAACACGACACGAGGATCGTAATCGGGTCGACGAGACAGCGCGTCGGCGAGAATATTGTTCTTGCCCGGCTTGTAGTGCACGACGAAGTTGTACTCGGCGAAGGACGACAACCAACGCGCCATGCGCTGGGATAGATGCGGCGACTTCATCGCTGTCCGCAGCGATGCATGATCTGTGTACACGGCGAGTGCCTGTTCGCCCAACAGATACACTCTGAATTTTATCAGGGCGTACCGCATCGCAAGGAGTTCCTTGTCGTGTACGGGGTAGTTGCGCTCAACCGGCTTCATCTGTCGTGACTGGTAACTCACGACTCGCTCATGACCTTCATTCTCGAACTGCATGAGCGCGCACCCGATAGCGAAATCGCTAGCGTCGCACACAACGTGGAAAGGCTTCGAATTGTCCGGGACCATCAGTATTGGCGCAGACGCCAAGCTCTTCTTCACCGAGTCAAAGGCGGCATGGTGCTCAGGACGCCAAGACCACGTGGCGTATTGCTTCAACAGGGACGATAGAGGCTGTATCAGTCCGGCGTAGTCTTTCGTGTATTTGTGCAGATAGTTTGCGAGACCCAGCCACTGACGGAGCTCAGTGGGACTTGTGGGCGTAGGTCATGAGCAGATGGACGAAACCTTCTCCGGGTCAGCTCGTACTCCCTTCTTGCTCACGTAACAGCCGAGCACTGGAATCTCCGGTGCACAAAATACACACTTCTTGAGGTTGGCGTACAGTTTGTTCTCTCTCATCTCTTGAAAGACTTGCCTCAAGTGCCAGATGTGGACTTCGACCGCGCTGAGACCATCCTCGGCGCGACTGTGGACGAATATATCGTCGAAGTAACTCGGCGCGAAGTCGCGGAGTGGGCGAAGCACATGGGAAACCATGCGGTTGAACGTGGCGGGTGTGTTCTTCAGACCTTGGGGCATGACGAGCCACTCCCAGAGCATTCCGCTGGGGTTACTGACGGCCGTGAGAGGGATGTCACTCTCGCATCAGTATCTGATAAAAGCCATCGGTCAGGTCGATGGCACTGAAGATGACGCTGCCCGACATGGAGTCCAGTACCATATCCTTGCGGGGGATCGGGGTGCCGGGATGGTGACGTCGATGGGCTTGTTGAAAGCGTGGACGATGCGCCAACCACCCGTGGCCTTCTTCACACAGAAGGTCGGACTCGAATGTGGGGAGGTACTCTCGCGGACATGACCGACTTGCCGGCGACCTTCGAAGAAGTCGTCGATGGCCTTGACTTGATAGCGCGGCAGTGGCCACTGCCGTGTCACGCAATACTTCGCGCCGGGTGCGAGGACTATCTCGTGACGGACGCCACGATCCGCTGGCAGAGTCGCAGGGACCTTGTCTGGGAAGACGTCGGCAAACTCGCGGGCTGTCTCGTAGATCGGGTTACCAGACACCTTCAGAGTTTCCCAAGACTGCTCCTCGCGCGCTGACTTTGGTTCAGCGCGCTTTGGTCTCGACGACGCGTCGCCGAGCTCAACAGAGTTAATCTCGTGGGGCACCGAGTCAGCGTCGGTGATAAGACAGACTTGCACGATGCCCCCGGCCTTAAGGTCTCGGAGGAACTTCTTCCAGGAGAGGCCTGGGAGACTGGTGATGGACTTGGCGTCGCGAGGTGGGCTCGCGACTTCGATGACGAGCGTCTGGCTGGGAGCGCCGTCCGCATACTCGATTGTGCAGACCGACTCAGTCGGTCCTGGAGGTGGGTCAGCGAAACTCCCGCCAGGCTTCCATCGTCGCCGCGACCTATGGGAGGACTTTGTGCATCTCGAGCCCCTGCTCGAGACTGAGGTGTCGCTCCCGCTGGACGATGATGCGCTCTCCTCTAGGCGCGAGATCTCGTCCTCGACCGCGCCGGTCGTGTGCAGTGGTAACGGCGGACCAACCACGGCATCGTCGTGCGGGAGCCGCTGCTCGACCGTCTCATTAGCATGCGGGAGCCACTGCTCGACCGCCACGTTCTTCATCCGCGAGGAGCGCGGATGCTCGCTTGCTTGTCTCTGACGCGCGCCCTCCCGCGCGTGTTCTTCTTCATCTTTGCCAGTCAACATCACTGCGCAGATCGTGCAGAGAGGGCCATCGCTCGCTCTGTGCACAATGTGCGTCGTGGACGCCCCGTCCACGACTGTGACGTGGGGCCAGTCTCTTGGTGCAACCACGAGATGTGTGAATATCTCGCTCGCGTCGAAGTCTTGGGGACTCTTGACTGAAGGAGCCAGCCAGTCGATATGGGGCTGATACCGGGCCAACCACGGGATACCCAGGATACAGTCAAACGCGTAATTGATTTCGATCACGAGAAAGTCATCATTGCTGTGAAAGACGTCGAACGTATACGGCAACGAGACCTCGCGCCGCGCAACGCGACGAGTCTTGCCGTCAGCAAGCTTGATTTCCACCTCGCCCGGACCATTCCGGACGCGAACACTATCGGGGAGCGCCGACAGGCACGACGCGCGGAAGTAGTTGTTCGTCGCGCCTGAATCCAGGAGCGCGCGGAGAGGTCGCCGGGCGCCGGCGACAAGCAGACCGACGATGATCAGTCTCGAGTTGCCGCTGGCAGTGGTGGCATTGAAGTGTGCGTGAAGCACGGGGGGCTAGGAGGTCGGTCTGCCACCGGTGGACCTGGACCTCCGTTCCAACCAGTAGGGCGCCCCGCCCCTACTGGTCCCGACCGTTTTTTGGTTGTGCGGCCAGGGTTGCCTCGCCGGACGTGGAATGTTCCACGTAGGTAATGACGGGAGCTGGCGCGCGGCACATCACCGCGCGATGTCCAGGCTTCCGGCACCGGAAGCAAACCATCGGGCGATCGTCTCGGCTGCTTCGTCCTCGCCTCGAGGACGGTCACTGCTGATGCTGCGACGCCTCAACGGCGTCGATCTCCATGGGTTCAGGACCCGGCTGACTAGTCTCTGTGGGGGCTGTCCTTGCATACGACGATGTCACCACATACTCCTCGCGTAACGCGAGGGCGAAAGCTTCTTCCAGGGTCGCGGGTTCGGCCCGCGTGAGACAGTGTCACGTCATGCCTTCGCGCATCCCGGATACGAAGAAATGGAGTTGGGACGCCATGTCGAACGGCTTCGTGACGATGCACGAAGCGAGATGGCGCGTCTTCTGGACATAGTCGCGCGTGGACATCTTGCCTTGCTTGAGGGCGAAGAACGTCGTCCGAACACGTGACTCGTCTTGTGGTGGTTCAAATGCGAGTCGAAGGTCACTCTGGAGTGTCTCCAGAGTCGGGAACGCGTGTTGGTCGACGACGAGCTTGCCGAGGGCCCATTCCTTGGCCTTGTCGGAGAGGCGGGATAGTAGGAAGTTCACTTTGGCCGACGGTGCCTCGATTAACCTAGAGGCGATTGCGATATCAATCTCTCTGAACCTGCGATTCAGAGGAAGACAATCTGGGCCCGTCCCAGAATATGAAGAGGTCTCCATCTTCACGGCGTCGTTCCGTGAGGGTTGCGAGGGAGCTGGTACTCGCCGCTTTGCTTCGGCGAGCTCGCGGACCATGAACTCTTGGATGGCTTGGCGATGCTGGTCGGGGGTCGCTGAGCTCAGCAGCGACGTGACGACCACTTCTCCTGACACCGCCGCAAGGCGGTGGAGCGCCTGCCACTTGATCGACGAGAGATGGGGGAAGGCTGCATGCTCCAGCGTCATGGTTGGAGGTCCTGCGGGCTGGTTCTCACTCATCTCGAACTTGGTCATGGAAATGACTACGAAGTGCTACCAGGTGTAATGGGCCTGGTGTATGCCCGTCACTGGCTTACACCTAGCTGTTGAGGAAGCGGCTTGTTCTCTGTAAGACTGAGAACTAAGTATTAAGTCCGATGTAAATTCAACTCTGATTTATCATTAGACTGGGGCGCGAGCCCATAGGACTAATGTGAACCACTCAAACAAAGGTCGACAGCTGATTGGCTGAAAGTGGGGTCTGGCTTCCCCACCTTTCAGCCAATCATAGAATGACGAGTCAGCACACGCTAGTCGTGTGTGCCGACCATGCCTACCTATGCAATATCAGCAAAATGTCTAGCTACTTATGTAAATGGAGGGACCATTACAGAACTGGTAGGGTGACCTCCCAGTTAGGTCTCCAGATCCCAGAACTGAGCAGCTAGGTGGTGAGCTTGCGCGCGAGTGTTGCAGGCACGCTGTTGTGATGCGGTGACATTCTGGAAGCCAACATGATGTGTGGAATCTGTACATACAACCTTGGATGCCAGAGTTTGATGGCGATCCCAGAGTACGATAGTGTGATGAAGGCCGGAAAACCAGCGAGGCTGCGATGGAGCCACGGCGTCCTGGGAGAGTATTGGTGTGCTGAAGTGTCTGCAAGTACCTTCGATCCCAGGGTTGCATGGCGATCCCAGGGTTGTCTTAGCATGGTCGCTCGGATCTCGAATTCCAGTATGGGCATGAATGCAGTCCGATCGATTCCAGACCAGCTTGGTCTATCCCAAAGTTACGCGGTGACCCAGTATTGTCGCACACATCCCAGCGTGGACCCTCGGATCTCGGAGTGTGGTGTGGGTCTGAACTTGGCTTGGCGGATCCCAGATCAGCGTGGTTGATCCTGTAGTGGGTCTAACTTGACTCACTACTTTTGCTTACACGTTGCGCTACGTGTATGAGGAAGCGTAAGTACTTAGTAATTACTTGAGTTAATTATATTTGAATACACAAATATAAGTTAAGTAAGATAGAATTCCAAGTGACTTAGATTAGGTAAAATGAGAACTGTATTGTTTGTAAATTGATCTTCCTTCTAAAACTGCTAAAACTGTTTATCATCTATGAAAGGGGTTGACAGCGGCTGGCTGTCAGAGCCCCGCCAATATGCACGTCTCTAATTGGTAGAAAGATGCTGCTTTCTACCAATAGGATCTTTGGGTAGGTGTGGACCACTCATTGTGGTGGCCCACTTCAATGTATCCATTGGTGTGACTTACACCAAAGTGAGGAAATATCTAAAACTTTTAACAGATATCTTATCTGTTAAATTCACAAGTGGCTTGTAGCCACTTGTGTGTGTAACCCCGTTACCCCCCCCCCCCCCCTTAAGGTTAGACGCGCAGGCTCCCCGCACGTCAATCTCTGAATTGACCATTCGTCAATTCTCCGCGTTTGGAGAAGAAACTCGCGCTCATTCAACGATGAGCGCGCCTCCGAAGAAGACCTCGAAGTCGGTGGGGAGTCATCTCTCCATCGACGACTACTTCGAGCGCCAGAAGGCGAAGTACGGCGACGTCGTCGACTTCGACGACGACGATGAAGACCTGGAGGGCGAGGAGGACTCGTCCTCAAAGCGCAGAGACTCAGTGTCGAGCGAATCGCTCGACCCCTACGCTAAGAACATTCACCCGCGTGAAGGGGACGAATCGGACGCTTCGAGTTTGAAGCGTTCGCGAACTGAGACTCGCTTCCGCTGGGACTCTCAGTTATCCGCGCGCTGCAACTGCAGCGCGTGATTCCAAAGCTCAAGGCGCTCCGCGCGCTGCGCCTGCAGCGCGCGATCCGTGGATGCCGTCCGCGTCCGAGATCGGACCGGTATGGGAACTCGGTACCTCCGAATGAGGTGCCGTTATACGTATGCAGCGCCATCAGAGATGACGCCGTGGCTGCCGAACTGCACTTTGATGCGGAAACGCATCAAAGGCGCGATTATTACATCGGACTCTTCCATGAGCTCCGATGGTTCCAAAGCAAGAAGACATCTGCTCGCACCAAAGTGCCCGAGTGGCAGGCACTTTGTCAAAGTTGGAATGCCGTTGTTGAGAACTTCAACAAGAAGCCGGATGCTTACCGTGATCGGATTAAGCAAGCGGATGATCGCTTCGAGTATGTCTCGAAGCGTGGAAAGTTGGAGCAACTCCACGTTGCTGCGGAGGAGGCTAATGTGCCGTGCGCTGTGCCCGAGGGCTTTCAGTGCGCGAAGTGCTTCCCAGGCGCGGTCCGCTTGAGCGACCGCGACCTGAACGGGTACACGTCGTTCCGTGTGCCCGAAAGTCTCAAAGAGCTCCGTGCTAAATTCTTAGCACATAAGGGTTCGGGCGCTAGCGATGACCGCAGCGCTCGCACTACTTCCGCTGCACCAGCGCGTACTGCTCCTCCTACGCCCTCACCATTTCCGGAACGTCCTCCAGCAAGACGTTCCGCGGCTCCCATGTATCTTGATGGGGAGGAAATCCTCTCCAACGAATACGAAAACGAGCCCCTTGATGGTTCGTTTTCGGGATACTATGGTCAACAATCCGCTCAACAATCCAGCGGGTTGAGCCCCGGGCATCACGGATCGGCGGTGGCGGGGGTGGGAACCCACCCCGGGTATGATCAGCCCCGGGCTGATCAGTACGCGTCTCTCTACAACCGGGTGACCGCCGTGGAGCGTCTGCAGGGCGCTGAGTTCGCCGCCATGAAGCAGGAGCTGGCGAACCAGAAGGCCCAAGTCGCGGCGGTCTCGCAGACCGCCTCGAATATCCAGGCCGAGCTGGGGACCCAGATGAAGGGGTTGCTCCAGCGCGTCCGCGCGCTGGAGGAGAGGCTGCTCGTTGCCGAGGCCAAGGCTTCCGCTTCTGCTTCGGCTCCTGCCGAGGCTTCGGGTCAGCCGAGCTAGATGGCTCGTGCTGCAGGTATGGCTTCAGCCGTCCGACGTAAAAGGTCGGATGGAGGCGCATGCTAGACGGTATGTCTAGCGTGTATGCGTTGCCGTGCCGTGCCAACACAGTGAACGGCCCGATGAAGCGCGGAGCAAGCTTGCTTGCTCCGAAATCCGAAACTGCATGTTTAGGCAGGTTTTGAGTTGCTAGCAAAACCAATGAACCAACTTTGAATTCATTTGTGTTGCCTCTGCCCCCATTGTCTGCGTTCAGCTTCTGTGGGTCAACAGAAGCTGCAATCGTGTCCCGGACAAACCGAATTACGGCTTGTCTTTTATTGATAAAGTCAATCGCATCCGAGCTGAAGTCATTCAGCTCGCTCTCCGCTAGAGGCCCGGCCTCTGCGTGGTTCTTTGCGATGTCTGCGCCCTGCGCAGACCCGTGGTCGTTGTCCTTGTTGGTGGAGGAGTCTGCGCCCTGCGCAGACTCATGTGGTTTATCCATTGTTGCAGCTGACACTGTGCAAGTGTCAGCGGTTTTCTGCGGCTGCTGTATTGCAGTCGTAGATCCTCCCCACTTAAAGTGGGAGCCATCACTCCGAGTAAACTCGGTAGATGTGGATGCCGCATGGCATTCACATAAAACGGTGTATGCCCGGTCGAGACATGCACTGAGTTATTGATGGCAAACTCTGCCGTCGATAAGCACTCGCTCCAGTATTGGAACGAGTGAGCGTAGCTCTTCAACATATCGACGAGCACGCGATTCACGCGCTCGGTTTGACCGTCCGTCTGCGGATGATACGCAGTCGACATGGAAAGCTGGATCCCAAGAAGTGTAAACACTTCTTGCCACAGGTGCGCTGTGAAGCGCGGGTCTCTGTCCGACACGATGTCGGTCGGCATGCCATGGTGTTTGAACACCATGTCGACGAACAGACGGGCCGTCTGCTTCGCGGTCACCTCTGCCGGCACCGCAGCAAGATGGTACATCTTGCTGAAGCGGTCGACGAAGACCACAACACCGGTGTTCCCTCCGCTATCCGGGGGAAGACCAAAGATGAAGTCCAAAGATATGGACTTCTAACACTCCGACGGAGTCGGTAGTGATTGTAACGGAGCCTGCGCGAATGGCGCAGGCTTTACGCGTTGGCATACCTCGCAAGCACGGATGTACTTACGCACCCACTTATACTGGTGGTGCCAGTAGAAGTCGCGCGTGAGAAGGACGTAAGTCTTCTCACGTCCGAGATGTCCCGCAGTCGGGGCATCGTGATACTCGTACATGATCCTGAGTCGCAGGTCATGGTCATTTGGCACGACAACGCGATCTGCGTTGTCGTCGACTGCGTTGTAAAGTAGCAGTCCTTCGTGCACACGAAAGCGGTGTGCACGCGCACGAAGGTGCTTGGGCAGCTTCTGACGGGACTTGTCAGAAGGCGCTGTGCCATAGGCCAGCAAGAGCCTCGCGTCCGCGTCGTGCGCGTATGCGGCCTTCACATCGTCCAACAGAGACGATGTGGGTTTGCTCGATCGCATGGCGTCAATGGCAATGACGTCGGCAGCTTCTGCGTAGTCCGGCCGACGTGATAACGCGTCGGCCACTACATTCAATCTTCCGGGTTTGTATTCGACCCGGAAGTTATACTCCGCAAAGAATGAAAGCCATCTCGCCATTCTTTGTGATATGTGTGGTGACTTCACTGCAGTGCGCAGTGATGCATGGTCGGTGTAGACCACAAACGGTCTACTTCCAAGGAAATGCACTCGGAACTTTGCGAGTGCGTATTTCATGGCAAGGAGTTCCTTGTCATGTACCGGATAGTTGCGCTCAGCTGGCTTCAGCTGACGCGATTGGTAGTAGACGACACGATCATGGCCCTCGTGATCGTGCTGCATCAACGCGCATCCAATCGCGAAATCGGATGCGTCACACACTACGTGAAATGGGCGATCATGGTCAGCCACTGCCAAGATCGGCGCCTCAGTCAAGCCCCGCTTGACTGCATCGAATGCCTTTTGGCAATCGGTTGTCCACTTCCACACAGCTTCTTTCTTAAGAAGTTGTGACAGCGGGCGGATCTTGCCCGCGTAATCCTCCACGTTCTTGCACAAGTACGTGGCCAAGCCAAGGAACTGCCTCAGTTCCTTGACACTTGAAGGCGTTGGCCATTCATTAATCACTCTGACCTTTTCCGGGTCAGGGCGAACACCATTTTTCCCTACGAGACACCCGAGGACGGGTATCTCGCTCGCCCCGAAGATACACTTCTTCAGGTTCGCGTAGAGCTTATGCTTTCGCATAAGCTCAAGTAGCTTCCGGAGATGCACCCTGTGCATCTCTATGTCGGTCTTCCCGTCCACAGCCCGGCTGTGGATGAATACATCATCGAAGTAGCTCGGCGCGAAGTCGCGCACCGAGCGCAACAAGTGTGTCACGCACCTGTTGAAAGTCGCAGGGGCGTTCTTAAGCCCCTGCGGCATTACTAGCCATTCCCAGAGCATGCCGCTTGGCGTGCTCACAGCCGTGAGAGGGATATCGCTCTCACTCATTAGGATATGATAGAATCCGTCTCGCAAGTCGAGAGCACTGTAAACGGTGCTCCCGGCCATCGAATCGATGATAACATCTTTTCGCGGTATCGGCGTCTGCGCCGGTACCGTCGCATCGTTCAGCTTGTTATACGCATGAACGATGCGCCATCCGCCCTGTGGCTTTTTGACACAGAACGTCGGAGCACTGTGCGGGGACTTTGATTACCGCACTTGTCCTGCTTTGCGACGACTTTCAAAGAAGTCGTCGATCGCCTTGACTTGCTCTCGCGGCAGTGGCCACTGCCGCGTGACACAGTACTTCGTGCCCGGCACGAGATCAATCTCGTGCTGAATGCCCTTATCCTGCGGAAGCTCCGCAGAAATCTCTTCCGGGAGTACGTCTTTGTACTCCCTCAACAATTCGTAATAGGGACTCGACTTCAGCGAGTCCCAACCTTGTTCCTCGAAGCGCTCTCGCTTCGTCTTCGCACTGAGAGTGTCTTCACTCTCAGTGGTACTTCCCATGAAGAGCTGCCTCAGCTCTTCGCTCTCGCTCTCCGTTCTTTCGCTGTCCGAAAGAACGCAGACTTGCTCGATGCGTCCATCGTGCAAGTCGCGCGTGAAGCGCTTCCAGCTCATGGCTGGAAGCGAAGTCAACTCCGACGCCATCGTCGGAGGACTAGCGAGTTCCATCTCACGATACTGGAATCCAGTATCGGTGCGCGTCAAGACGCTTAACGTCTCGACATCCGGCGTCACCGCCTCAGTCTGCCCAGCAGACTGCTCTTGATGCGTCTCGGTCCCGGACCGAGACTTGCGCAGCGTTCTCCGCTTGCGCCGTCTTCTTGTTGTGCGGAGCCCGGCTCCGCCCAGTTGTTCTTCTGGTCCAGGCCCGGCCGTGGACAGTTGTTCGCAGGCGGACCCTGTCTGCGGGCGCGCGATATCAAGCCCGGCTTGATCGCATGGCGCTTCGTCGTGCAGCCTGGCTGCACGACAGCATGCAAATTGCGTCAGTGCGGTACTTTTTTGCAACCGTCCGCGCTGTTTGCAGCGTCAACTCCCGGAGTTGACACGCCTTTGTCACCTCGACGCCATTCATTGGGGAGCCCCTCATGACCGAGGGTGCGTCGGCTCCCGGAGCCGACGCGTCGTTGTCGACCTTACCTCTTCGGGTCAGGGACTGTCCCTTACACGCTTGACCGTGGGTATTGGTTCCCGGAACCAGTACATTTTTTTCTTCTGACGTCGGCAACATTGCCGACGTGGGTTTCCCTTGCGCGCGCCCTCGCGCACTTCTTGGGCACTCCGGGACAGCAGCATTAAGTGATGTCTCGACTGGTGAGCCGCGCGCACCTGCTGGCGCGTGCGCTGCGGTAACAGGGCCATCGCTCTCTCTTCCTTTTGTTTTTGTCATTGAGGTACATTGATGTCACTTAACGTCTTGGCTAACGGTCGCTCTCTGTTCCGCTGTCGCGGCCGAAGCGCACGAGTGTGTGCTTCTTCCAGTCTATCACCGGATCATGCCGTGCAAGCCACGGCATTCCCATAACAACGTCGAACTTATCGTCCAGGTCCAGGACGATAAAGTGTTCGACAAACACCCGTTGTTTGTACGAGAAGCGCACGTTCACGACGCGCTTCTCAGTCTTCACGATGGCACCTGTTGCCAATCGAACTTCCAGAAGACTTCGAGGTACCTTTACCTCCTCGAAGTCAAGACTCGGTAAACTCCGCAGTCGAACAAAGTTGTTCGACGCGCCCGAATCTACCAGAGCGCGAAGAGAGTCGCTCGCTCTCTTCGAGTAAACCTTCAAGATGACCAGGTTCGGCCTGTCATCTTGCTTCTTGCAGCGAGATCTGGTCTCACTGGGGGCTGCAGTCCTCAGTGTCGCGTGCCCAATGTCGGCACGCGCGACCGCATTACCAGTAGGGCTCCCCGCGCCTACTGGATGTTCGCGTTTTTGGCTGGTCCGCGGCGATGCCTAGCATCGCCACGATGGCCACCTCCAAGGGGCATGGGAGCTGTGCACTCTCTGACAAAGTGACCGACCCTTCGACAACGGAAGCATCGCACGTTGCCTCCCTGCTGCTGGTGACCAGCAGCCGTTGCGTTCGAGAGGTTCATTGGTTCCGGATCTCCCGTCCTCACTACCGGGCGCGGTTGCGACCTCGGCACGTTCGCATGCAGTTTAGCCTGCCGCAGGCTAAACTCTTCTTGCATGGCAAGGGTGATTGCAGCTTCGAGAGTACTCGGGTACTCTCGGAAGAGATAGGTCTTCACGGACCATCTCTAAGTCCCTTCATGAACGTGACGACCTTAGTCGCCTCGTCAATCGGGTTAGCCACGATATTTGAGACCAAATATCGTGCGCGCTGTGTGTAAGCATGAACGTCATGCTTACCCTGATGAAGGTCGAGGAACTCCGCCCTCGACCGGAACTCGTTTTGCGGGGGCTCAAACGCTTGTGTGAGCTCCTCTTTGAATACTTCGTACGTGCTGAAGCACGTAGGATCGGAGAGTCGGCGTCCATACGCCCAACTCCTTGCGCGTCCGCCAAGGCAGGACATGGCGAACGCGACCTTCGACAGCGGGTCGACGATGCGTCGAGCCGCTATGGCTGTGTCGAGCTCGACAAGCCATCGGAGGAGAGGCTCGCCCTCCCTTCCTACATAATTACTTACGCTCAATTTTAATGATTGAGCACGCGGTGTCGTCCCCGACGACGCCGTAACTGAGGAAGCAGCGTCACGCTGGTCCTTCATGATGAACCCCAGAGCAACACCATGTTGCTCTGTCGGCGATAGCGTACGCAGCATCGTAGCTATCGCCGCCTCCCCAATGACTGTTGACAGTCGTTGGAGGGCCTCCCACTCTGGATCTGACAGGTGGGGGCAGTCCGCGCGTGCAACATGCGTTGCAGGCGTATTGGAGCTCTCCATGGGCACCTCCGTGCTCATGTGGTTCTCGGCTCCGCGTTCGTACACCTCGTCCGAACGTCAAGCCGTCGGTCGTTGGACGGACTACAAAGTGCTACCAGGTGTAGTGGGTCTAACTTGACTCACTACTTTTGCTTACGCGTTGCGCTTCGTGTATGAGGAAGCGTAAGTACTTAGTAATTATTTGAGTTAATTATATTTGAATACACAAATATAAGTTAAATCAGATAAGACTCCAAGTGACTTAGATTAGGTAAAATGAGAACTGTATTGTTTGTAAATTAATCTTCCTCTAAAACTGCTAAAACTGTTTATCATCTATGAAAGGGGTTGACAGCGGCTGGCTGTCAGAGCCCCGCCAATATGCACGTCTCAAATTGGTAGAAAGACGCTGCTTTCTACCAATAGGATCTTTGGGTAGGTGTGGACCACTAATTGTGGTGGCCCACTTCAATGTATTCATTGATGTGACTTACACCAAGGTGAGGAAGTATCGAAAACTTTTTAACAGATATTTATCTGTTGAAACCATAAGTGACAATTGTCATGCACAAGTGACAGTGTCACTTGTGTGTGTAACCCCGTTACAGATCCTAGTACCGGGTGGTTGTTCCCAGCTTTGAGTGCCCGATCACAGATCGTCATGCGCCTATGTGGCATGTATTGGGTCGGCGTCGCGGATCCCAGTATCGATGGTCGATACTAGGAAACGATTTCCGAGTTCGAGGTCTCGTGTTGTGGGCCACTTCAACTTGGTGGAGACTTCGTGTGAATGATATCTTTGGCGAAGGAACAATCAGCGCAATCACTCTCAGTCGATGGGCCGATTAGTGTACAACTCAGGTGAGGCGCACCCGGCAAGATTCGATGACCTCACTCGGCCAGCCTATCACGTCGCCGGATCTGGGTGACAGCGGTTAGCACTTAACTCAGGTCCTGGCTTTTGACCAATCCTGGGGGTGATGAGACGCTCGCCGTGATGAGAAGCCTAGGCTGCCCCGGCTTTCGGCCAATCCTGGCCGGGATGGGTTGAACATTATTTTTGACCAATTCCGGGATTGATGGGAAGAGCTGGGATGGGGTGCGCAGTCCGTCACTTCATTTTGTAACTATATGATGCGGAGCGGCGCCCTGGCGCCTGTAGGTCTCCGTTTACATGTGTTAATTATAAAGAGAGATCGATTGTCCCTAAGGATACTGCGGATTCGCAAAGGGCTCAAGCGACACAAGGGCCAAGTGCGCGCCGGTGTAAATACCCACTCCAAATAAATTCAAGTTCGTCAATTAAGCTATTTTCGAGTTTATTTCGTTATTGGCTTGATTGACGTGCGCTCCCACTCATCGGTTGACTGGCTTCGCTTGAGTTGCTGGTGGTGCTTCGTATTTCGGTTTTCGGCAGAGCAGCGCCTCGTGATAGTGGTTCGCGAGTGCTGCTGGGAAATCCGAGTGGCTCGGATCCCAGGAGTGTGGTTCCTGGGTCCACTTTTATTTCGCCCCATACGGCAGGGTGCGAGGTTGCCCCCAGAACGCAGACGCAGAGCTCTGGCATTGGCAGACCCATCCCGGGCCAACCTTCTCTGGATTCTTTGGATAAGTAGCGAGTGCAGATCCCGTTACGCGGTTCCCAGTTTGAACCGCCCGGATGAAGTGGAGTGACTGGATTGACTCGATGCCGGAGTCGCGGGGAACGTGGAGGCTGTTCAGACCCGAGCCCAGGGTCTGAGAAGAAGTGGACAAGAGTTTGTGTGGAGTGCAGTTTTGTATATTAATGAAAAAAAAAACGGGGGCATTTCGGGTTTGAGTGGACACGTGCAAACTGGGATCTACTGGACCAAGGCCAAGCCTCACTCAAGTGGATTTGGAGATTTCTGGGATCTTGCAGCAGCTGGTGTGGCCGACCCACGTCTGGGCCCACTGGTAGCTCCCGTCAAGAACCACCCAAGGGTTTACAAGCGAGGGAACATACACGCCCTCCCGACGCAGTCAGAGCGTCGAGTGATTCCGGAATCAAGGGCTCGGGTTCCGGAATTCCTGGGTTTTTAACCTGGGATTCTAGGATCTGAGTTTGCAATTTCTGGAAGGCGCGTAACCACACTTGCGCAGGGTCCAAGGCGATCCTCCGACCAAATTCAGCTCCACATTCTAACTCAGTTGCTATTCCTACTGTAACGGGGTTACACACACAAGTGGCAACAGTCACTTGTGCACGACAAAGGTCACAAGTGACAACTGTCACTTGTGCATGGCATTTGTCACTTATGGTTTAACAGATAAATATCTGTTAAAGGTTTTAGATACTTCCTCACATTGGTGTAAGACACACCAATGGATACATTGAAGTGGGCCACCACACATGAGTGGTCCACACATACCCAAAGATCCTATTGGTAGAAAGCAGCATCTTTCTACCAATCAGAGACATGCATATTGGCGGAGCTCTGACAGCCAGCCGCTGTCAACCCCTTTTATAGATGATAAACAGTTTTAGCAGATTTTAGAGGAAGATCAATTCACAAAACAATACAGTTCTCATTTTACCTAATCTAAGTCACTTGGAGTCTTATCTGATTTAACTTATATTTGTGTATTCAAATATAATTAACTCAAATAATTACTAAGTACTTACGCTTCCTCATACACGAAGCGCAACGCGTAAGCAAAAGTAGTGAGTCAAGTTAGACCCACTACACCTGGTAGCACTTTGTAGTCCGTCCAACGACCGACGGCTTGACGTTCGGACGAGGTGTACGAACGCGGAGCCGAGAACCACATGAGCACGGAGGTGCCCATGGAGAGCTCCAACACGCCTGCAACCCATGTTGGACGCGCGGACTGCCCCCACCTGTCAGATCCAGAGTGGGAGGCCCTCCAACGACTGTCAACAGTCATTGGGGAGGCGGCGATAGCTACGATGTTGCGTACGCTATCGCCGACAGAGCAACATGGTGTTGCTCTGGGGTTCATCATGAAGGACCAGCGTGACGCTGCTTCCTCAGTTACGGCGTCGTCGGGGACGACACCGCGTGCTCAATCATTAAAATTGAGCGTAAGTAATTACGCGGGAAGAGAGGGCGAGCCTCTCCTCCGATGGCTTGTCGAGCTCGACACAGCCATAGCGGCTCGACGCATCGTCGACCCGCTGTCGAAGGTCGCGTTCGCCATGTCCTGCCTTGGCGGACGCGCAAGGAGTTGGGCGTATGGACGCCGACTCTCCGATCCTACGTGCTTCAGCACGTACGAAGTGTTCAAAGAGGAGCTCAAACAAGCGTTTCAGCCCCCGCAAAACGAGTTCCGGTCGAGGGCGGAGTTCCTCGACCTTCATCAGGGTAAGCATGACGTTCATGCTTACACACAGCGCGCACGATATTTGGTCTCAAATATCGTGGCTAACCCGATTGACGAGGCGACTAAGGTCGTCACGTTCATGAAGGGACTTAGAGATGGGCCCGTGAAGACCTACCTCTTCCGAGAGTACCCGAGTACTCTCGAAGCTGCAATCACCCTTGCCATGCAAGAAGAGTTTAGCCTGCGGCAGGCTAAACTGCATGCGAACGTGCCGAGGTCGCAACCGCGCCCGGTAGTGAGGACGGGAGATCCGGAACCAATGAACCTCTCGAACGCAACGGCTGCTGGTCACCAGCAGCAGGGAGGCAACGTGCGATGCTTCCGTTGTCGAAGGGTCGATCCCTTTGCACGGAAGTGCACAGCTCCCATGCCCCCTGGAGGTGGCCGTCGTGGCGATGCTAGGCATCGCCGCGGACCAACCAAAAACGCGAACATCCAGTAGGCGCGGGGCGCCCTACTGGTAATGCAGTTATGCGTGCCGACATCGGGCACGCGACACTGAGGACTGCAGCCCCCAGTGAGACCAGATCTCGCTGCAAGAAGCAAGATGACAGGCCGAACCTGGTCATCTTGAAGGTTTACTCGAAGAGAGCGAGCGACTCTCTTCGAGCATTGGTAGATTCAGGCGCGTCGAACAACTTTGTTCGACTACGGAGCCTGCCGAATCTTGACTTCGAGGAGGTAAATGTACCTCGAAGTCTTCTGGAAGTGCGACTGGCAACAGGTGCCATCGTGAAGACCGAGAAGCGCGTCGTGAACGTGCGCTTCTCGTACAAACAACGAGTGTTTGTCGAACACTTTATCGTCCTGGACCTGGACGATAAGTTCGACGTGGTAATGGGCATGCCGTGGCTTGCACGGCATGATCCGGTGATAGCCTGGAAGAAGCACACGCTCGTGCGCTTCGGCCGCGACAGCGGAACAGAGAGTGATCGTTAGCCAAGACGTTAAGTGACATCAATGTACCTCAATGACAAAAACAAAAGGAACAGAGAGCGATGGCCCTGTTACCGCAGCGCACGCGCCAGCAGGTGCACGCGGCTCACCAGTCGAGACATCACTTAATGCTGCTGTCCCGGAGTGCCCAAGAAGTGCGCGAGGGCGCGCGCAAGTGAAACCCACGTCGGCAATGTTGCCGACGTCAGAAGAAAAAGATGTACTGGTTCCGGGAACCAATACCCACGGTCAAGCGTGTAAGGAACAGTCCCTGACCCGAAGAGGTCAGGTCGACAACGACGCGTCGGCTCCGGGAGCCGACGCACCCTCGGTCATGAGGGGCTCCGCCAATGAATGGCGTCGAGGTGACAAAGGCGTGTCAACTCCGGGAGTTGACGCTGCAAACAGTGCGGGCGGTTGCAAACGCACCGCACTGACGCAATTTGCATGCTGTCGTGCAGCCGGGCTGCACGACGAAGCGCCATGCGATCAAGCCGGGCTTGATATCGCGCGCCCGCAGACAGGGTCTGCCGGCGAAGGGACACATTACCGTGCAGCCGGGCTGCACGAAGGAAAATGCGGTCAAGCCGGGCTTGATACCGCGCGCCCGCGGACTGGGTCCGTCGGCGAACAACTGTCCACGGCCGGGCCTGGACCAGAAGAACAACTGGGCGGAGCCGGGCTCCGCACAACAAGAAGACGGCGCAAGCGGAAAACGCTGCGCAAGTCTCGGTCCGGGACCGAGACGCAACAAGAGCAGTCTGCTGGGCAGATTGCGGCGGTGACGCCGAATGTCAAGACGCTAAGCGTCTTGACGCGCACCGATACTGGATTCCAGTATCGTGAGATGGAACTCGCTAGTCATCCGACGATGGCGTCGGAGTTGACGCCGCTTCCAGCCATGAGCTGGAAGCGCTTCACGCGCGACTTGCACGATGGACGCATCGAGCAAGTCTGCGTTCTTTCGGACAGCGAAAGAACGGAGAGCGAGAGCGAAGAGCTGAGGCAGCTCTTCATGGGAAGTACCACTGAGAGTGAAGACACTCTCAGTGCGAAGACGAAGCGAGAGCGCTTCGAGGAACAAGGTTGGGACTCGCTGAAGTCGAGTCCCTATTACGAATTGTTGAGGGAGTACAAAGACGTACTCCCGGAAGAGATTCCTGCGGAGCTTCCGCAGGATAAGGGCATTCAGCACGAAGTACTGTGTCGCGCGGCAGTGGCCACTGCCGCGAGAGCAAGTCAAGGCGATCGACGACTTCTTTGAAAGTCGTCGCAAAGCAGGACAAGTGCGGGAATCGAAGTCCCCGCACAGTGCTCCGACGTTCTGTGTCAAAAAGCCACAGGGCGGATGGCGCATCGTTCATGCGTATAACAAGCTGAACGATGCGACGGTACCGGCGCAGACGCCGATACTGCGAAAATATGTTATCATCGATTCGATGGCCGGGAGCACCGTTTACAGTGCTCTCGATTTGCGAGACGGATTCTATCAGATCCTAATGCGTGAGAGCGATATCCCTCTCACGGCTGTGAGCACGCCAAGCGGCATGCTCTGGGAATGGCTAGTAATGCCGCAGGGGCTTAAGAACGCCCCTGCGACTTTCAACAGGTGCGTGACGCACTTGTTGCGCTCGGTGCGCGACTTCGCGCCGAGCTACTTCGATGATGTATTCATCCACAGCCGGGCTGTGGACGGGAAGACCGACGTAGAGATGCACAGGGTGCATCTCCGGAAGCTACTTGAGCTTATGCGAAAGCATAAGCTCTACGCGAACCTGAAGAAGTGTATCTTCGGGGCGAGCGAGATACCCGTCCTCGGGTGTCTCGTAGGGAAAAATGGTGTTCGCCCTGACCCGGAAAAGGTCAGAGTGATTAATGAATGGCCAACGCCTTCAAGTGTCAAGGAACTGAGGCAGTTCCTTGGCTTGGCCACGTACTTGTGCAAGTACGTGGAGGATTACGCGGGCAAGATCCGCCCGCTGTCACAACTTCTTAAGAAAGAAGCTGTGTGGAAGTGGACAACCGATTGCCAAAAGGCATTCGATGCAGTCAAGCGGGGCTTGACTGAGGCGCCGATCTTGGCAGTGGCTGACCATGATCGCCCATTTCACGTAGTGTGTGACGCATCCGATTTTGCGATCGGATGCGCGTTGATGCAGCGCGATCACGAGGGCCATGATCGTGTCGTCTACTACCAATCGCGTCAGCTGAAGCCACCTGAGCGCAACTATCCGGTGCATGACAAGGAACTCCTTGCCATGAAATACGCACTCGCAAAGTTCCGAGTGTATTTGCTTGGAAGTAGACCGTTTGTGGTCTACACCGACCATGCATCACTGCGCACTGCAGTGAAGTCACCACACATATCACAAAGAATGGCGAGATGGCTTTCATTCTTTGCGGAGTATAACTTCCGGGTCGAATACAAACCCGGAAGATTGAATGTAGTGGCTGGCGCGTTATCACGTCGGCCGAACTACGCAGAAGCTGCCGACGTCATTGCCATTGACGCCATGCGATCGAGCAAACCCACATCGTCTCTGTTGGACGATGTGAAGGCCGCGTACGCGCACGACGCGGACACGAAACTCTTGCTGGCCTATGGCACAGAGCCTTCTGACAAGTCCCGTCAGAAGCTGCCCAAGCACCTTCGTGCGCGTGCACACCGCTTTCGAGTGCACGACGGAATACTGCTTTACAATGCAGTCGACGACAACGCGGATCGCGTTGTCGTGCCGAATGACCATGACCTGCGACTCAGGGTCATGCACGAGTATCATGATGCCCCGACTGCGGGACATCTCGGACGTGAGAAGACATACGTCCTTCTCACGCGCGACTTCTACTGGCACCACCAGTATAAGTGGGTGCGCAAGTACATCCGTGCTTGCGAGGTATGCCAACGCGTAAAGCCTGCGCCATTCGCGCAGGCTCCTTTGCAATCACTACCGACTCCGTCGGAGTGTTGGAAGTCCATGTCTTTGGACTTCATCTTTGGTCTTCCCCCGGACAGCGGAGGGAATACCGGTGTTGTGGTCTTCGTCGACCGCTTCAGCAAGATGGTACATCTTGCTGCGGTGCCGGCAGAGGTGACCGCGAAGCAGACGGCCCGTCTGTTCGTCGACATGGTGTTCA
The DNA here is from genome assembly GCF_018691715.1 of Phytophthora cinnamomi. Classification (NCBI taxonomy): domain Eukaryota; phylum Oomycota; class Peronosporomycetes; order Peronosporales; family Peronosporaceae; genus Phytophthora; species Phytophthora cinnamomi. The sequence goes on from NW_027150986.1 coordinate 53,921, forward strand.
AACACCATGGCATGCCGACCGACATCGTGTCGGACAGAGACCCGCGCTTCACAGCGCACCTGTGGCAAGAAGTGTTTACGCTTCTTGGGAGCCAGCTTTCAATGTCGACTGCGGATCATCCGCAGACGGACGGTCAAACCGAGCGCGTGAATCGCGTGCTCGTCGATATGTTGAAGAGCTACGCTCACTCGTTCCAATACTGGAGCGAGTGTTTATCGATGGCAGAATTCGCCATCAACAACTCGGTGCATGCCTCGACCGGGCATACACCGTTTTATGTGAATGCCATGCGGCATCCCCGTCTGCCGAGTTTACTCGGAGTGATGGCTCCCACTTTAAGTGGGGTGAGGATCTACGACTGCAACACAGCAGTCGCAGAAAACCGCTGACACCTGCACAGTGTCAGCCGCGACAACAATGGAACAAACCAGGTCTGCACCTGGCAGGAAGAACGCAGACGCTCCTCCACCAACACAGGACAACGACCACGGGTCTGCACAGGGCGCAGACACCGCGAAGAACCACGCAGAGGCCGGGCCTCTTGCGGAGAGCGAGCTGAACGAGTTCAGCTCGGATGCGATTGACTTTATCAATAAAAGACAAGCCGTAATTCGGTTTGTCCAGGATACGATTGCAGCTTCTGTGGATAAACAGAAGCTGAACGCCGATAATATTGGTGAGGCAACACAAATGAATTCAACGTGAATTCATTGGTTTTGTTATCTACTCAAAACCTGCCCAAACATGCAGTTTCGGATTTCGGAGCAAGCAAGCTTGCTCCACGCTCCATCGGGCCATTCACGGTGATGGCACGCCACGGTAACGCATACACGCTAGACATACCCTCTAGCATGCGGCTCCACCCGACATTTTATGTCGGGCGGTTAAAGCCATACCTCCAGCACGAGCCAAGTGGCTCGTCTGACCCGAAGAGACAGACTCGACAGGGGAAACCCTCCTCTCCAGCGCGTAGTCGCGCTGGAGCAGTTAATACAGTCGGGCCTACAACCCGACCGGCACGTTCAAGGCGGTCTGGGAGACAGCCAGAACCGGGACACGATGGAACAGAGCGGCAACCGCCGCGCTCTGAAAGTACTCCACGACCGTCACTTGGTCGTGGTGCAACACGAGATGAAGGTCAACACGGCGTTGACCATCGGGGCGTGTTTCCACCACCTCCGCCACCGCTGCGAGACGCACGCGGAGAAATTCGCTGGATCGTCCAGCGAATTGTTGATCATAGGAAAACAATCCGAGTTCCGAATTGTTTTCGCATTCGCTGGAGAGGTTTCCCTCCCCAACACGGCACGTGGGAACCACGGAACGTCCTAATGGAAGACGTTCCGGACATGGTGAAGGAGTACGAAACCCAACACGCACTACCAGTAAGAAGGTAGTGCGAGCGCTGTAGTAATCTACAACGCCTGACGACTCGCGTGCTAGATAATTAGCACGGAGATAATTGAAGCTTTCAGGTATACATATAGTATACCTGTTGTTGTCGCGGTTGCTAATATGCACCGCCACCTGAACGGACAGTGCGCACGACGCACGGACACCAGCCTCCACTGCAACAGCGTGGAGTTGCCAATACTTGCCTCACTTCGAGAAGGACTCGAAGTGCTTTGGCGCTTGCTTACCCGGTCACGGTAAGCAACAGAAATTCGCTTAGAGATGTCGACGCATAGACGCGGTCGACATCGAAGAATCGTACACAGACACTGTGTTGTCTGTCCCCGTGGTAGCGGTGCACCTCGCGCTACCGCGCATGGTACTCAACAACAGTGAGTTTACACTCTGCTGCAATGGCAGTCTTCAGCTTGACCGTGCTCATTACGGATGAACACGGAAATCCCCAGCACAAACAATTGACAAGCAGTCAATATTAATTGACGTGTCGAGACCGACACGTCTAAGCTTAACGGGGGGATGGTGTAACGGGGTTACACACACAAGTGGCAACAGTCACTTGTGCACGACAACGGTCACAAGTGACAACTGTCACTTGTGCATGACATTTGTCACTTATGGTTTAACAGATAAAATATATGTTAAAGGTTTTTGATACTTCCTCACATTGGTGTAAGGCACACCAATGGATACATTGAAGTGGACCACCACACATGAGTGGTCCATACATACCCAAAGATCCTATGGGTAGAAAGCAGCATCTTTCTACCAATCAGAGACGTGCATATTGCCGGGGCTCTGACAGCCAGCCGCTGTCAACCCTTTTCATAGATTAAACTAGCTACTTGGAGTCTTTATTTAATTTATATTATACTTGTGGACTCAAGTATAATTAATTCAGATTATTAATAAACTCCTACGCTTCCTCATACACGTAGCGCGACGTGTAAGCTAAAGTAGTCAGCCGAAGTAGGCCCACTACACCTACGGAATGGCAGCGGTGGGGTATTTCATATTGCTACGTGCTGGGGTGCTTGTATACTCAGTGTCGTATTTCGTGTTTTCGGGCGGAAGGTGATTCGACCAGAGGCTTCAAGCAGAGCAGCACCTGGGATAGTGGTTTCCGGGGCTGCTGGTGGATCCGTGTGGCGCGGTTGATCTGAGATAGTGGTTCCCAGCTTCGCTGTTCCGCCTACATCAAGGCGTGGTGCGCGGAAGTCCCAGGGCGCAGAGCGAGAACCCTGGATCAAGACAGGCTCAAGCCGAGCCAACTCTCGGGGCCACCCTTAAGGCTGGGGGGGGGGGGGGGGGGTCGAATGAAGACCTGTTACGCGGCTTACATTGTGAGCCGCAGGAGGAAGTGTCGTGACTGGAAGCGACTCGAAGCCGGAGTCGCTGAGCAAGGAGGAGGCTGTTAAGGTCCAGAGTGCAAAGGGCCTGTGAAGCGAAGTGGACTACGTTTGTGTGGTGTCTTGCCTGCATATTAAAGAGGGGTGAATCAGGCGAAGACACGGGCGGACTGACACTTGCCAAGCGAGGAACAAGTTTCGTCTGGGAACACTAGGAGACATTCGGAATCGGGGGTAGCTGGTGTGGCTGACACAAGTCTGGGCCCACAGCGCAGCACCGCACAAGGGATAACACGAGAGAGGAAGCAACACACGCCTCGCCCACTTCGAACTGGGCTGAGCGAAGCCGTGCTGAGCTGAGAAGTGCTGAGCTTTGCTGAAGTGACGCCGAACTGACCGAGCTGAGCGGTGCAGAAGGAGAGCTGAGCTGTGTCGAGCTGGGCCAAGTCCGTGGGTGTGCGATCTGAGCGTCGTACCTGTTTCGTTGAGAGGCGCTTCGTCACAGGAGCCCACGGCCATGTCGACCTCTCGAATCCAGAGAAAGAGGGTTTCTCCCTCGAGACCTTCAAACATCTTGACACTCAACATGAGTGGTTTGGGTCTAAACGACCCGCCCTGCGGCGCAGATCGCACCATCGCAGGTGCCGTCGCGCTCATCCGTTGCTGGATGCGCTGTAGCAGAGATTTTTCATAACTTGAGAAAGCCTCCGGACGCGCGTTAATCACGTCCAGGCCTTGCGAGGCAGGGTGTGCTACGCCTTCTGGGCCCAACAGGGACGCCAGCTTTAAGCGCCTCCTGTTGGCCTGGGTCCAGGTTCGCGAACGCAGCTTGCTCCATCCGCACATATGTACAATCTGACAGACTCAGGTGAGGGATTGACTACAAGTGCTACCAAGTGCAGCGGGGCTGCCGTAGCTCCTTGCACAGAGGAAGGCTTAACGACTCGGAGAGTCCAGCAGGGTCCTATCCGAGGGCCAGGTCAAAACAAGTCGCATAGACTTCCTTGCAAAAGGCAAACTGTATTAATTTCTTCTACTGCGGCTTCGCCATAAGGTGCAAGCATCTGCACTTCACTATCAGCTATAACTAGCTCTAGGTTCATCCCTAATGGTTGGCCAGCGGCCGTACTTGATCCAGGGGTAACACTTGCGTAAGCTACACCAAAACGGTAACCCCGCGTGTAACCCCATTACACTTTAAGAGCCCAAGCACCGACTATATTACATAGTAGCACTTGGAGAGTCCAATCATCGGCTTGTCCGTTTCCGACCATCGCGCCGAGAAATTTTGAAGTATTGCTCCACCGTGTTGGAACAGACCAACACGCCGTAATCGTTTGGAGACGTGCTGCAGCTTCTCGCCCGCCGACAAGCTGATTTTCACGTCATGATGCAGCAGCAGGTTGATATTAATCAAGCCCGCATCAACGCACTCACTGCAAGTCCAACAGGAGCCCACAAGCATCAACCTCCAAGCTACAAGGGAAAGCCCAACGAGGATCTCAAGCTATGGGTTTTTGCTGCGGAGCAATTCTATTCGGATTATCACCCGCAGATGATGAAAGAATCATCTCGGTTTGTGACTATGGTGTCGTGTCACCTCGGAGTCACCCCCCATGAACTGGTACCGGTAGTTTTCACTGGAGTGCGACAGCTCCGGCCGCGTGAAATCATGGGCGGTTTCCAAGGAGGCCATGAGTCTTCGATTCTTGCCGCCCGACAGCGAGTATCGCTTGCGCGAACGGTTGTGTGCGCTGAGCCAAATATCATCACTGCACGATTACGTGGCAGGTTTTCAATGTTTGCTCATCCAGTGCACGGTGCGCATCAGCCATCAGGAGCTTCGTTTCTACTTCCAGCAGGGGTTAAAGCCAGCAACCGCAAATCACGTGCGCGTGCATCACCCGTCGGCACTGGATGACTATCCATGTAACGTGGTAACACACACAAGTGGCTTGTAGCCACTTGTGATTTTAACAGATAAAATATATGTTAAAAGTTTTAGATACTTCCTCACATTGGTGTACGTCACACCAATGGATACACTGAAGTGGGCCACCACAATGAGTGGTCCACACATACCCAAAGATCCTATTGGTAGAAAGCAGCATATTTCTACCAATTAGAGACGTGCATATTGGCGGGGCTCTGACAGCCAGCCGCTGTCAACCCCTTTCATAGATGATAAACAGTTTTAGCAGATTTAGGAGGAAGATCAATTTACAAACAATACAGTTTTCATTTTACCTAATCTAAGTCACTTGGAGTCTTATCTGATTTAAATTATATTTGTGTATTCAAATATAATTAACTCAAGTAATTACTAAGTACTTACGCTTCCTCATACACGTAGCGCAACGTGTAAGCAAAAGTAGTGAGTCAAGTTAGACCCACTACAATCCAACTCGAGATGAGATTTGATCACACTGGGAAGCGTGCTCTCATGCTGGACACTGACTGGCAAACTACGACTCCTTGCCACCGCTGCAAGAAAGTGGGTCACATCGCGCCGAACCGTCCTACGAAGTATTTCGCCGCTTTTCAAAACGGGGTCGTGTAACGCACTGCGTTATATATTACTGGTTTCGTAATTTATTACGGTGCACGTAAGTTATATTTGTTGTGGTACGTATTACGGGACGACTTACGGGACGACTTACGGGACTATTTCAAGGTTACGGGCGACCCGTCAACTAACAATTGCAATCAAGAAGGAGTGGCCATTACGTGAGTAGCTAGTCTAGAGTACAAGAGAGTACGGACTTTAAGTTACACTATCACTTTTCGTTTTACCCTTTACGAGCCCAAGCGTCGATTACATTACACTACATCCATGCGGCTTTACTATTTTTCAGTGCTGGCCATCACCCTCGTGAGCAGTGATCCTGTTTCAGCGATGACGAGTGAGCGCCATCTGAGAGGGCAGGAACAAATTGGTGATGGCGCTTCCACATACGTTGAAGAGAGGGCGATCTCGGATCTCACCGAAAGCGCCAAGACGTGGGTGCAAAATACGAAGTTGGTCAAGGCGTGGTCAGACAAGAAGAAGATGGCGAAGGCGACGGAGTTGCTGAAAAAGGGCGCCTCCGTCGAAGACCTGTACAAGATGGATCTAAATCCTGATCTCGTGTACGAGGCGATGGACCTGAAACGCAGGATGCACTGGGCGTCTGTTCACGGACATCTCAGCGGTCTTTTGACACGCTGGGACAACCACAAGTGGCGACAATACCGCGAATTCTGGAACTTGCAAAAAGGTAAGAACGTGTAGTGCGATTTAAATGAAAGGAGACAATGGTTGATAGCGCTCACGAGGGGGGGGGGGGGGGTATCCGCGCATAATTTCAACGGTATACTCATGTGCATGCTGGTGTCAAACCAGCGGTTTGCTCAAGCACTCGCGAAAAAAGGAAACTGTGCCTTAGCCTCCAATATGATCGCGTTTTGCTGTTTCATCCTTAAAATTGTTCTAGCCGCGTTAACCTGGTTGCCTTTGCAGTATACCGATTACTCGTTTCGATCGTGATCAGACCAATGGTCTCTTCAAAGGAGCCACATCGATCCGAATTTCCGGGATGCACCCTCGGCTACAACGCGGACCACAGTACTGCCAGAACGACAGCAAGAAGCAGTGCCTCAAACCCAGATACAAAAATGCTTCAACCTGGCCACGGGTTTCTTCCTACCCAACGGCCGCGACCTCGGCTTCAAGTGCAGCAACGGCAAGTGCGTCGGCTAGTAAGCAGCGTCGAGTCGACCAAATCAGCAAGAGCAGGAGGCTGTACAGCAGAGCTCGCAAACAGAGGTTCACGGGTCACCCTACTCGCCCGACAGGTGTGCTGATTTGGTATCGGGCACCCGGAGCACACGGAGGAGCTGTCGGTGAAGTTGGTGCCGGAGCTGGAGTCGGCGGCCACGTCGTCGGCGGAGACTCGCTTATGCAGAAAGAACGTGGTTGTGCAGCCTCTTGCCTAGCTGCAACTAGGTCCGTCAAAGCGGGATTGTGATGTCGCCCACTCACGGCTTGAAGCACCCTAGTGTGTTTTTGACCAATCACTTTCGTTGTGCCCCCTTGCGAGAAATGTTCTCTTCGTTGTGGTACCCTCGTGATAAATATCCCCTGCACCCGTCCTGCAGGTTCATTGGGTGCCCTACCCGTACCCGAAGTTTCAATAATAATAAATAAATACTAGTGGAGCATCACGAATACGTGTTGCATGATGGGGCGACACCTCAAAATATGTGGACATATTTTTGGGCGACGCCCCTCACGTTTCCTGGAACTAAGGCGTGCTAAAGCACGGAGAAGCTCTGGATTTTTTTTATCATGAAGCAAGTGCTGCTTCTTAGCTACACAGCCTCTCTATTTGTACTAGTACATCTTGAAGCATCGTAGGAAATCCATTCCGTTAGATAGAGTTCTTTCATCGTCTTAACTGGGGTCACATTACGGCGCCCGAACCACGGTGCCTGTGTCGGACCACTATGAACAGAACCTCGTACGAATGAGAGAATGTCACCACGCTGTCAAGTGAAAGGAATACAAACAGCCAGAGTCGATCATAGATAGAGACTTCGCTATAATTATGCAGGGCTGGAACAATACATATTGAAAATTGTATTGTCGCTGCCGGGCATCAATTTTTCAATCTTTGCAATCTATCGAACAATCCAACATACAATACACATCCGCAAGATGTACAGCAGTCTAGTCGTCAAACTCATTGTCACTCTCGTCGGACTCCACATCTGAATTGTGCCTGGCCTCGATGGTGTCTCTCGAAAGCTCGTGAAGAGAGAATACCTTCTTGTTCTGCAGCATGACGAGCACGTGCTCGAGTATCGTCGGCTCAACCACGTTTGCGTTTGCTCCGAGCTGCTCCTTGGGACTTCCATGCTGGACTATCAACATATCAAACAGGTCCCGTACGTCTGCGACCGTGAGGCGTGGTACCTGAAGTTGGTGGGTTGCATACGCAAACACCATGAGATCCTCATGCAGTTCGCACGAGAGACTCCATGCAATCTCAATCTCGCTACCGCAGCACAATCAATATTTTCATCTAACGATCACAATATATTGATCAGTGCAACAATTGTTTTTCCAGGCGCAGGTTCAACTGCATTTATCGACTAGGATACCGTACACTCGCCCCAGTAGTTGGTCACGTTGAGGTGGTCGAGTGGCATGACCTTGGCTCACGCCGAATTTAACAAGTGCCTGAAGATGCCCTCCTCCGAAGCGAACAGTTGCACCGCTTCCTTCAGCTTGGGCGCCGCCAGCAGCGCTAGGTCCGTGTCCATTGTGTACACGCCTTTCCCTCAGCCTTGTACTCCTTCTCCGGCACCTCCGTCCACGTCTCGTTCAGGAGCACATGGAATTACTCGTTGGACAGCGTGAGCGAACCGTTGCTGTACGATCCGCTGTAGCCCTTCGCCTTCTGCTCCGTGCGTTTCCGTTGTTGGCGTCCGTGCGTCCGCCCAGGAAGTCGATGGCCACGTTACCGACCAGGTCGGCCGGCGACAGCGTTGGGTACGACTCCTTCACAGACTCCAGCGCGGAGATGATCTTGTCCACACCGCCGTTCACCGTCCAGTTCTTCTGCGGCGAGAAGCATCGTGGCGTTGCTGGGACCTGGTAATAAAGCCTAGATAGCTGAGTCCTGAGACGCGTTGCTGGGACTTGGCGAGACAGCCTGGATAGCTAGATGGGTCCTGAGACGCGTGATCATAGCCACACAATTCTGGTGTTGCTGGGATTTGGCAACAAAAACATAGATAGCTGAGCCCGGAGACACCTGCTTGCAGCTACGGGTGCACGGGAGATCATATACGACCGAACAACGTAGCCTCGGTTAGGGAGCATGGAATCGTATAACTGAGAATGACATCGATCTATTTGTAGTCGGGCGGATTTCTACTGCCGGGCCTCGTAACTTGAACCTCTCATGAAAGTTAAGGCTAAGTGACTACAAACAACGTCCAGATTATCCTGTCACGCGAATGTTGCCCCTAAAAGACTCAGGCAACACGCACTGGATCATATACTATCCGCCCATGTAAAACCTAACAGGTTCGTCCCGATACATATTTATTCTTTTGTCATCTTATAAGTGATTCAGGGATCTGTGTTTGTATAGGGACTAGTACGCGCGCTTGTATCGCCCCAACTACTCTGGATAAAATCCAGAGAACATCATCCCCGCCATGGCGAAAATGATGACGACACCGACAGGCGGAGGCAAGCAACGGTCTGTCAAAGGAGGGGGCAGCGAACAGCTTAGCGGTGCGTACTTTGTACTATGTGGCTGTAGCGTGATACGGTGTTGCGTGACGCAAGAGCACTCGGCATCTACCGCGGCTACTATCGAATTACTCTCGTCGCTCAAGCCGCATTCTAATGTCGTCTCTAATGGGTCTAATCATTCACTGATGCAGGGCGCTGTCGCGGTGGAAATGGCAGGCCTACACGCACAGGCAGCACTCCGCCGCAACCTCTCCTCCCTGGAGCAGGTTGCACACCTCAGTCGTAGTGCCCAGCGTGCACGACGGTCGCCGCTCGCAGCCGCAGACTTGTTACGCCTACTTCTTACGCTACGCCGTTTTTACGAGATATATTAAGGATTGCAGTTTTTTTTCCTAAATCAGGTCCTATTAAGCGGTCTTAACAGACCTTCAATTGTGCTAAACTTAGTGATTTAAGCCATTTCCGAGGACCCCTATAGTCAAGGCGTTTTTTTCTGTTTAATAACTTCGAACCTTGCGTTAACGTCATCTGGTCACTGTCGCTGGTTCAGATGGCGCAAGAGTACAACATTTTCAGCAAAGTGTCCCACTCCATAATGTTCGTAAACAGAGTTTTTTTTTTGCAAAAAACGGTCTCTTGTAGACAAGATTCTAAATTGTACGCCTAACCCATTTTCAAAACTGATAAGTCCCTTCGTAAAAACGTAAATCAGAATGGAAATCAGAGTAATGTACCACACACAAATCCATAAAACAGAGTCCATGATTATAGGGGGGCTTCGCCCCAATAAATATATATTTAACCATACAGAAACGACTGGAATGCTTGGCAACCATTTACTCTTGGGCGGAATTTACCGGACGGCTGTTTGATTTTACAGGACGGCCGTTGGTGAATTGGTTCCTCAAGGATTTCAGTCTCCACGACGCAGATGGGTGAAAACTGTAGCGGGGTTACACACACAAGTGACAACAGTCACTTGTGCACGATAACGGCAACTGTCACTTGTGCATGACATTTGTCACTTAAGGTTTAACAGATAAATATCTGTTAAAGGTTTTTGATACTTCCTCACATTGGTGTAAGACACACCAATGGATACATTGAAGTGGGCCACCACACATGAGTGGTCCACACATACCCAAAGATCCTATTGGTAGAAAGCAGCATCTTTCTACCAATCAGAGACGTGCATATTGGCGGGGCTCTGACAGCCAGCCGCTGTCAACCCCTTTTATAGATGATAAACAGTTTTAGCAGATTTTAGAGGAAGATCAATTCACAAAACAATACAGTTCTCATTTTACCTTAAACTAGCTACTTGGTGTTTTATTTGATTTATATTATACTTGTGGACTCAAGTATAATTAATTCAAATTATTAATAAACTCCTACGCTTCCTCATACACGTTGCGCAACGTGTAAGCTAAAGTAGTGAGCCAAAGTAGGCCCACTACACCTGGTAGCACTTTGTAGTCCGTCCAACGACCGACTACGTGACGTTCGTACAGGGTGTACGAACGCGGAGCCGAGAACCCCATGAGCACGGAGGTGCCCATGGAGAGCTCCAATACGCCTGCAACGCATGTTGCACTCGCGGACTGCCCCCACCTGTCAGATCCAGAGTGGGAGGCCCTCCAACGACTGTCAACAGTCATTGGGGAGGCGGCGATAGCTACGATGCTGCGTACGCTATCGCCGACGGAGCAACATGGTGTTGCTCTGGGGTTCATCATGAAGGAGCAGCGTGATGCTGCTTCCTCAGTGACGGCGTCGTCGGGGACGACACCGCGTGCTCAATCATTAAAATTGAGCGTGAGCAATTATGTAGGATGAGAGGGCGAGCCTCTCCTCCTGTGGCTTGTCGAGCTCGACACAGCCATAGCGGCTCGACGCATCGTCGACCCGCTGTCGAAGGTCGCGTTCGCCATGTCCTGCCTTGGCGGACGCGCAAGGAATTGGGCGTATGGACGCCGACTCTCCGATCCTACGTGCTTCAGCACGTACGAAGTATTCAAAGAGGAGCTCACACAAGCGTTTGAGCCCCCGCAAAACGAGTTCCGGTCGAGGGCGGAGTTCCTCGACCTTCATCAGGGTAAGCATGACGTTCATGCTTACGCGCAGCGCGCACGATATTTGGTATCAAATATCGTGACTAACCCGATTGACGAGGCGACTAAGGTCGTCACGTTCATGAAGGGACTTAGAGATGGGCCCGTGAAGACCTATCTCTTCCGAGAGTACCCGAGTACTCTCGAAGCTGCAATCACCCTTGCCATGCAAGAAGAGTTTAGCCTGCGGCAGGCTAAACTGCATGCGAACGTGCCGAGGTCGCAACCGCGCCCGGTAGTGAGGACGGGAGATCCGGAACCAATGAACCTCTCGAACGCAACGGCTGCTGGTCACCAGCAGCAGGGAAACAACGTGCGATGCTTCCGTTGTCGGAAGGGTCGATCCCTTTGCACGGAAGTGCATGGCTCCCATGCCCCTGGAGGTGGCCGTCGTGGCGATGCTGGGCATCGCCGCGAACCAACAAAAACGTGAACATCCAGTAGGCGCGGGGCGCCCTACTGGTAATGCAGTCATGCGTGCCGACATCGGGCACGCGACACTGAGACTGCAGCCCCCAGTGAGACCAGATCTCGCTGCAAGAAGCAAGATGACAGGCCGAACCTGGTCATCTTGAGGTTTACTCGAAGAGAGCGAGCGACTCTCTTCGAGCTTTGGTAGATTCAGGCGCGTCGAACAACTTTGTTCGACTACGGAAGCCTGCCGAATCTTGACTTCGAGGAGGTAAATGTACCTCGAAGTCTTCTGGAGGTACGACTGGCAACAGGTGCCATCGTGAAGACCGAGAAGCGCGTCGTGAACGTGCGCTTCTCGTACAAACAACGAGTGTTTGTCGAACACTTTATCGTCCTGGACCTGGACGATAAGTTCGACATTGTTATGGGGAAGCCACGGCATAATCCGGTGATAGACTGGAAGAAGCACACGCTCGTGCGCTTCGGCCGCGACAGCGGAACAGAGAGCGATGGCCCTGTTACCGCAGCGCACGCGCCAGCAGGTGCACGCGGCTCACCAGTCGAGACATCACTTAATGCTGCTGTCCCGGAGTGCCCAAGAAGTGCGCGAGGGCGTGCACAAGTGAGACCCACGTCGGCAATGCTGCCGACGTCGGAAGAAAAAGATGTACTGGTTCCGGGAACCAACACCCACGTTCAAGCGTGTAAGGGACAGTCCCTGACCCCAAGAGGTCAGGTCGACAACGACGCGTCGGCTCCGGGAGCCGACGCACCCTCGGTCATGAGGGGCTCCGCCAATGAATGGCGTCGAGGTGACAAAGGCGTGTCAACTCCGGGAGTTGACGCTGCAAACAGTGCGGACGGTTGCAAAAAAGTACCGCACTGACGCAATTTGCATGCTGTCGTGCAGCCGGGCTGCACGACGAAGCGCCATGCGATCAAGCCGGGCTTGATATCGCGCGCCCGCGGACTGGGTCCGCACGAAGGAACATGCGGTCAAGCCGGGCTTGTCCACGGCCGGGCCTGGACCAGAAGAACAACTGGGCGGAGCCGGGCTCCGCACAACAAGAAGACGGCGCAAGCGGAAAACGCTGCGCAAGTCTCGGTCCGGGACCGAGACGCAACAAGAGCAGTCTGCTGGGCAGATTGCGGCGGTGACGCCGAATGTCAAGACGCTAAGCGTCTTGACGCGCACCGATACTGGATTCCAGTATCGTGAGATGGAACTCGCTAGTCATCCGACGATGGCGTCGGAGTTGACGCCGCTTCCAGCCATGAGCTGGAAGCGCTTCACGCGCGACTTGCACGATGGACGCATCGAGCAGAGTCTGCGTTCTTCGGACAGCGAAAGAACGGAGAGCGAGAGCGAAGAGCTGAGGCAGCTCTTCATGGGAAGTACCACTGAGAGTGAAGACACTCTCAGTGCTAAGACGAAGCGAGAGCGCTTCGAGGAACAAGGTTGGGACTCGCTGAAGTCGGAGTCCCTATTACGAACTGTTGAGGGAGTACAAAGACGTACTCCCGGAAGAGATTCCTGCGGAGCTTCCGCAGGATAAGGGCATTCAGCACGATATTGATCTCGTGCCGGGCACGAAGTACTGTGTCGCGCGGCAGTGGCCACTGCCGCGAGAGCAAGTCAAGGCGATCGACGACTTCTTTGAAAGTCGTCGCAAAGCAGGACAAGTGCGGGAATCAAAGTCCCCGCACAGTGCTCCGACGTTCTGTGTCAAGAAGCCACAGGGCGGATGGCGTATCGTTCATGCTTACAACAAGCTGAACGATGCGACGGTACCGGCGCAGACGCCGATACCGCGAAAAGATGTTATCATCGATTCGATGGCCGGGAGCACCATTTACAGTGCTCTCGATTTGCGAGATGGATTTTATCAAATCCTAATGCGTGAGAGCGATATCCCTCTCACGGCTGTGAGCACGCCAAGCGGCATGCTCTGGGAATGGCTAGTAATGCCGCAGGGGATTAAGAACGCCCCTGCGACTTTCAACAGGTGCGCGACGCACTTGTTGCGCTCGGTGCGCGACTTCGCACCGAGCTACTTCGATGATGTGTTCATCCACAGCCGAGCTGTGGACGGGAAGACCGACGTAGAGATGCACAGAGTGCATCTCCGGAAGCTACTTGAGCTTATGCGAAAGCATAAGCTCTACGCGAACCTGAAGAAGTGTATCTTCGGGGCGAGCGAGATACCCGTCCTCGGGTGTCTCGTAGGGAAAAATGGTGTTCGCCCTGACCCGGAAAAGGTCAGAGTGATTAATGAATGGCCAACGCCTTCAAGTGTCAAGGAACTGAGGCAGTTCCTTGGCTTGGCCACGTACTTGTGCAAGTACGTGGAGGATTATGCGGGAAGATCCGCCCGCTGTCACAGCTTCTTAAGAAAGAAGCTGTGTGGAAGTGGACAACCGATTGCCAAAAGGCATTCGATGCAGTCAAGCGGGGCTTGACTGAGGCGCCGATCTTGGCAGTGGCTGACCAAGATTGTAGTGGGTCTAACTTGACTCACTACTTTAGCTTACACGTTGCGCAACGTGTATGAGGAAGCATAAGTACTTAGTAATTACTTAGGTTAATTATATTTGAAAACACAAATATAAGTTAAGTAAGATAGGATTCCAAGTGACTTAGATTAGGTAAAGTGAGAACTGTATTGTTTGTAAATTGACCTCATCTATGAAAGGGATTGACAGCGGCTGGCTGTCAGAGCCCCGCTAATATGCACGATTGGTAGAAAGATGCTGCTTTCTACCAATAGGATCTTTGGTAGGTGTGGACCACCAATCTAAAACTTTAACAGATGGCTTGCAGCCACTTGTACGTGTAACCCCGTTACAAAGATCGCCCATTTCACGTAGTGTGTGACGCATCCGATTTCGCGATCGGATGCGCGTTGATGCAGCACGATCACGAGGGCCGTGATCGTGTCGTCTACTACCAATCGCGTCAGCTGAAGCCAGCTGAGCGCAACTATCCGGTACATGACAAGGAACTCCTTGCCATGAAATACGCACTCGCAAAGTTCCGAGTGTATTTGCTTGGAAGTAGACCGTTTGTGGTCTACACCGACCATGCTTCACTGCGCACTGCAGTGAAGTCACCACACATATCACAAAGAATGGCGAGATGGCTTTCATTCTTTGCGGAGTATAACTTCCGGGTCGAATACAAACCCGGAAGATTGAATGCAGTGGCCGACGCGTTATCACGTCGGCCGGATTATGCAGAAGCTGCTGACGTCAATGCTATTGACGTCATGCGATCAAGCAAACCCACATCGTCCCTGTTGGATGATGTGAAGGCCGCGTACGCGCACGACGCGGACGCGAAACTCTTGCTGGCCTATGGCACAACACCTTCTGACAAGGCTCGTCAGAAGTTGCCCAAGCACCTTCGTGCGCGTGCACACCGATATCGGGTGCACGACGGACTACTGCTTTACAATGCAGTCGACGACAACGCGGATCGCGTTGTCGTGCCAAATGACCATGACCTGCGACTCAGGATCATGTACGAATACCATGATGCCCCGACTGCGGGACATCTCGGACGTGAGAAGACATACGTCCTTCTCACGCGCGACTTCTACTGGCACCACCAGTACAAGTGGGTGCGCAAGTACGTCCGTGCTTGCGAGGTGTGCCAACGCGTAAAGCCTGCGCCATTCGCACTGGCTCATTACAATCACTACCGACTCTCGGAGTGTTGGAAGTCCATGTCATTGGACTTCATCTTTGGTCTTCCCCCGGACAGCGGAGGGAACACCGGTGTTGTGGTCTTCGTCGACCGCTTCAGCAAGATGTACCATCTTGCTGCGGTGCCGGCAGAAGTGACCGCGAAGCAGACGGCCCGTCTGTTCGTCGACATGGTGTTCAAACACCATGGCATGCCGACCGACATCGTGTCGGACAGAGACCCGCGCTTCACAGCGCACCTGTGGCAAGAAGTGTTTACACTTCTTGGGAGCCAGCTTTCAATGTCGACTGCGGATCATCCGCAGACGGACGGTCAAACCGAGCGCGTGAATCGCGTGCTCGTCGATATGTTGAAGAGCTACGCTCACTCGTTCCAAAACTGGAGCGAGGTGTTTGTCGATGGCGGAATTCGCCATCAACAACTCGGCGCATGCCTCGACCGGGCATACACCGTTTTATGTGAATGCCATGCGGCATCCCCGTCTGCCGAGTTTACTCGGAGTGGTGGCTCCCACTTTAAGTGGGGGTGGATCTACGACTGCAATACAGCAGCAGCAGAAAACCGCTGACACTTGCACAGTGTCAGCTGCGCGGGCGCAGACCTTGGCAGAGAACCAACGGTCAGCGCACTGCGCTGACCCCAGAACAAGGAAAACGAGTCTGTGCAGAGCACAGGCTCCGCGCAGGGCGCAGACACCGCGAAGAACCACGCAGAGGCCGGGCCTCTTGCGGAGAGCGAGCTGAACGAGTTCAGCTCGGATGCGATTGACTTTATCAATAAAAGACAAGCCGTAATTCGGTTTGTCCAGGACACGATTGCAGCTTCTGTGGATAAACAGAAGATGAACGCCGATAATATTGGCAGGGCAACACAAATGAATTCAACGTGAATTCATTGGTTTTGTTATCTACTCAAAACCTGCCCAAACATGCAGTTTCGGATTTCGGAGCAAGCAAGCTTGCTCCGCGCTTCATCGGGCCATTCACGGTGATGGCACGCCACGGTAACGCATACACGCTAGACATACCCTCTAGCATGCGGCTCCACCCGACATTTTATGTCGGGCGGTTAAAGCCATACCTCCAGCACGAACCAAGTGGCTCGTCTGACCCGAAGAGACAGACTCGACAGGGGAAACCCTCCTCTCCAGCGCGTAGTCGCGCTGAAGCAGTTAATACAGTCGGGCCTACAGCCCGACCGGCACGTTCAAGGCGGTCTGGGAGACCGCCAGAGCCGGGACACGAAGGAACAGAGCGGCAACCGCCGAGCTCTGAAAGTACTCCACGACCGTCACTTGGTCGTGGAGCAACACGAGATGAAGGTCAACACGGCGTTGACCATCGAGGCGTGTTTCCACCACCTCCGCCGCCGCTGCGAGACGCACGCGGAGAAATTCGCTGGATCGTCCAGCGAATTGTTGATCATAGGAAAACAATCCGAGGTCCGGATTGTTTTCGCATTCGTTGGAGAGGTTTCCCTCCCCAACGCGACACGTGGGAACCACGGAACGTCCTGATGGAAGACGTTCCGGACATGGTGAAGGAGCACGAAACCCAACACGCACTACCAGTAAGAAGGTAGTGCGAGCGCTGTAGTAATCTACAACGCCTGACGACTCGCGTGCTAGATAATTAGCACGGAGATCATTGAAGCTTTCAGGTATACATATAGTATACCTGTTGTAGTCGCGGTTGCTGATATGCACCGCCACCTGGACGGACAGTGCGCACGACGCACGGACACCAGCCTCCACCGCAACAGCGTGGAGTTGCCAATACTTGCCTCACTTCGAGAAGGACTCGAAGTGCTTTGGCGCTTGCTTACCCGGTCACGGTAAGCAACAGAAATTCGCTTAGAGATGTCGACGCACAGGCGTGGTCGACATCGAAGAATCGTACACAGACACTGTGTTGTCTGTTCCCGTGGTAGTGGCGAACCTCGCGCTACCGCGCATTGTACACAGCAACAGAGAGTTTACACTCTGTTGCAATGGTGGTCTTCAGCTTGATCGTGCTCATTACGGATGAGCACGGAAACCCCAGCACAAACAATTGACAAGCAGTCAATATTAATTGACGTGTCGAGACCGACACGTCTAAGCTTAACGGGGGGATGGTGTAACGGGGTTACACACACAAGTGACAACTGTCACTTGTGCATGACATTTGTCACTTAAGGTTTAACAGATAAATATCTGTTAAAGGTTTTTAGATACTTCCTCACATTGGTGTAAGACACACCAATGGATACATTGAAGTGGGCCACCACAATTAGTGGTCCACACCTACCCAAAGATCCTATTGGTAGAAAGCAGCATCTTTCTACCAATCAGAGACATGCATATTCGCGGGGCTCTGACAGCCAGCCGCTGTCAACCCCTTTTATAGATGATAAACAGTTTTAGCAGATTTAGAAGGAAGATCAATTCACAAAACAATACAGTTCTCATTTTACCTTAAACTAGCTACTTGGTGTTTTATTTGATTTATATTATACTTGTGGACTCAAGTATAATTAATTCAAATTATTATAAACTCCTTCGCTTCCTCATACACGTTGCGCAACGTGTAAGCTAAAGTAGTGAGCCAAAGTAGGCCCACTACAAAAACTGTAATACATGTATTTAATCAAAATCAAACTACAAAGAAGAAGAACAACCAATGTGCATGAAGGAGTGAGTCACTGACGCTCACTGGAGGCTTCTATTTGGGCGAGTCTAGCTGTTTTCGCCTGCTTTCGCAATATGCTTGCTACTGTGATCCAAACAAGTTGGCCTCGTCGACGTTTTCTGTTGTTCGACGTCTCGATTGGCAGTTCGATTGCGCTTTTGCAGTGCTGGAACACATCGTCAGCCTCTACAAATGACAAATTAGTCGTCGATAGACCAAGGCCAAGGGCTCGTAGCTCAATTTTTCTCATCCGAAACTTCTGCTCACAGAGTTTCTTGCGCTGGTTACGATCCACCAAGTCATTTGGTTCAATCCGCCGAAAAGGAGGAAGCCTTTCGGCTGCGTCACCGCAGCACCAGTATACCCACGCTTGCGCTGCAGTGCCACTTGGTAATTTCATGTCCTCAGGGAACAAATGCATGTTGCCTCCCCAATGATGTATAGTATACGAAGAATCGCCTTCAATCCTCGCACTAGCAGGCTGCTCTGTTGCCCCTGGATCACCTCCCAAGGTCTCACGTTGTTCACTATTACTGACCACTGGCTGATTAGAACGTAATAACTCCAAACAACGGGCTTCGTCTAGCCGCTTCATAATCGAGTCTGCAATGCTATTACAAGTCGGAACACCAGCATGAGCAGCGCCCCCTTCCAATAATGTAGTGACACCAGACATCAACCGCTCATATAGCTCGTCATGTACAATTTTTTCATATCGTTTTTCGGCCATCTATTAATTCTTGAAGAGAATTTTGGGCTGCACAAACTTGGTTGAGAATTTTTAACGTGTGGCGGTATACCTGTAGGTTGAATAGCACTGTCTAATCCATCTGTCTTCACAATCGAGCTCAAATGAGCAATTAAGTCAGAATCAGCAAATAATGGTGACTGGAAAGGGTATGATTTTCTTGGAGGTGTTGGCGAAGGAAGTCCAGATGATAGATAACCGAGGCAAGCGCAAATTCTGCGATAAATTCAGCAGACCGAGGCAATCCTGGGAAGCAAAACCGCTTTGCCTTTTGAACTGCTTCGTCGCCATTAGTAAAATGAGGAGGTAAAATAGCGAAATCAGACTTCAAAATCGGTAGACCGCTAACTGATCGTACAACGAACATATCACCAGCTGCATCATTCCTTAAATACCGGTCTTGAACCCCTCCCATGGCCCATCCAGCTCTTAGATTAACTGCAACCGCTGGAGGACATGCTGTGGACCCTGACGAACAAAATGTAGATGCCCCTTTACGCATAGAGTGCGTTCCGATATCATTGTTTTCCGTACCGCGGCGAACAAGCTCAGTAGCAATAGATGGTGTCTTTAGTACGCGTCCTAATACTTTTCTGAAGCATTCATACTGGTCATTACCAGGAAATAGATGAGTATCTGAGACGTCAACACCGTATGAAGCCCAATACATGCCTATCACATCAAAATTTTAGTTAGACCTACAAAATGATTGTGCGCATAGTCATTCAAACATAGTTATTACCGAGTGCGAGAATGGGGCAGATTTCTGGAGAGGTTGGATTCGAGTATACGTGTCGTGGATCTCGAGATCGGGATCCCCGTTGATCGTTTTTCATGTGAGCAAAATACACACAAAGAGCATCCTCGCGCCATTCCAAATGCCCATTACATATAGATGCCGTGTTCGCAGCTCGTGACATCAAATTCCAAGACATTATCATAAATGTCCTAGCAAATATCATATCCCGCGAAGAACTAGTAAGCATTGACATGGCAACTTGCTTGTACAGACTCAGAGGCATTGGGTCCTTTCCAACTTTGATTTGACCACGCCCCTGCCCGATTGCTTCAGCAACCTTGCGCTGAAATCCCTTGAAGTGACTGCTGAGTTCACGAGCAAAATCCCTAGTCATCACGCGATGATAATCTTGGAAAAGATTATAAAATGCTGACCGATGACCAGCGTACATAGAAAAACTGTGATAGAATCCATTGGGCTTTTTTAGCGACACAATCCAAGTCATGAAGTCACGCTCCGTTATCTGATCGAAATGAATAGGAGGATTGTCAGGAGCCGAAGCCAATGCACGTCTAATTGATGTTTTATCAGCGATACCGCTCTCGTTAAAAACAACTTCGCGGGCAAACTCAACTGGGATCAGCGACGGCTTGTTCTTAAATATCCACTGGAGAAATCGGATTGTAGAACCCTGATATGAAGCACGCGACTTCACAGAGATTGTGCTTGCGCGCGCATCAGTGACTTCTTCTTCCAGGTCAGACAACCCGCCGCGCTCGGCCCTCTCCATCTCGTTTAGGAATGAAAAGTCGCGCGAATCTTGTGCAGGAAACGCATCCTGTAAATTCTGAGCTGTGCGTAACCGATCGAGCTTTATATGAAAAAATGTATGGAATACCATTTTCGCTATTCGGGTTTCGTAGGACGTCCTGTCCGGTAGATCTCTGTGCCATTTGCCTTCTTGTCCGGTATATTACGGACAATTTCGGATCTATACCTACCCTACACCTACCGGGTGGCTGTACCCACCCGCAATTTCAATCGGGTACCCGTACCCGTCCGTATTGCTTTAGTCGGACGGGTAGCCTACTTTCGGGGAACCCGTTGCGAGCTCTGCTGTACAGCAGTGTCGTGTTCATCCTCTCCCTTTTAAGTTCACCAGCGAACGAGTTATCACGCAATATAAATAAGTTGTTACATGTTGTCATGCTCTGCTACCGGCCGCACGGATCAGGCAGGCATTATCCTTCTCGAGGTGCACGTGCAGGTGCCCGGACGCTTGGTCGTTGGTAGTTGTAGACTGGATGAGCCAGGCGGCGCGACAAGGGCGGCAGTGAACATGGTCGTGACCGTCATGGAAATCTTGGAGCTTGGGGATTCTAAGGGCGGTGATTCAGGGAATCCAAGCCTCGCTTGCGTGAAGTACGTCCATGGCTTTTGTACACCACCAGACTGGTCGAGGCCACGGGGTGGAAGCAACTCTGCTTGCTGATGCACATAAACCTCGAGTCAAGGGAAACTTGATGTCGCATCTCGATACTTGTGCGTAATCGTCAACAAACTCACCTTCTCCATGCTGGTATCAGGTGACGCATCGCTGCAAGCTTCAGCTTCGATTGCTGCCATGAACTCCTGCTGGCGCCGTGACCACGTCGGCGACAAGTGCGTCGACCTATCCGGCGACGGATCTGTGGACTTGTCGGTTGAGCTCGATTTCGACGGATCAGTGCTTGGTGACGAAGTGGTGTCTTGTTTCTGGCTTGAGAGTGTTGCGGTGGACGAGTCTCTGAAAGGAGTTTGCTTGTTGGAGTTCTTGTGCAACAATTGCGACGCTGTCATCATGTCATAACGGCGCGATGAAAACTTACCGCCCACTTGTTGCTTGGCTCTAAGTATGGAGGTGGCTGGTGATATCCACGCCGGCGTGATGTCCGGTGAACTCGCACGCCTCTTACAAACAGAAGCAGCATTACGATTATACCTCTTGACTGGCCTCAGCGGGATTCATATTGGTGTCACAGCGCTGCGACCCAGACACTGCGTAGAGCTCGGAACAGGCAACAGCAGCTGCAGTCGATCCATTTCGCGCTGACGCTCACGTAGCCTTGCACTGCACTTCTCAATGGTATCTCGGCAGCGCTGATGCAGCTCCAGTGGCGAAGGCCGCAATGACCACGACGCCCACGCCTTTCTTTTCTCTCGCGCTAGCGCCATTCGCTGTTCGACCCTAAAGTCGTTCTCGGCGTGCTGCCATCCTGTTGTCCCTGCGAACACGCGGGATTTGCTGCTACCGGAGTCTCCACGCGCTTGCTCTCAGTCTGGTCGGCCATGTTCTCTTGAGAGAAACTAAAGTGATAGCCTAGAGTTAGGGTGGGGCGAAGCGCAGACCTTTTCATAACCAAAACCCATTCCCATGCATTATCGCACTACTAACGTTAAAACAAATCGAGTGACCATCACTCCAAGTTGAAGTGGTATCTTATAGCCATGTACCGGATATTCGGTACACAGTTCTCTGAAATTTATTTCAGAGCTAAGAGGCGGTGGCAGCGGGCGTGCGAGTTTGCCAAGTTGAATACCCTTCACGAGAGCATGCTGGTATCAAGAGATTACTGCTTGGTTTTTCATGCTGGATATAATAACTTGCACAAAACCGTACATTGCCTGGATGTTTCCACCTCAGCTAAGTGCAAAATCTATTAGCCAATAACTGAAATTTCGATACCAAGAAGCAGATGAAACAACGTTACATACTGTCTTTTATTTGTTTATTTCTAATAGCCTACGCGGCGTGGGCGCTGTCACAGACAAACTCTGACAAAGACGCACTTCAACCGGAACAGCTCTGGATTTTGAGTTGCGGACCGCACAGCACAACAATAGGTAGATTTTTGTTGTAGTACTGCTCTTATCATTTCGTTTTTTTTAGTCTCTCTAAGAACTGGGCACGCCTTGAGGGCTGTGCAAAATGAGAAAATCCGTAAAATGCCCAATCGATCTGTAAAGAGATTTGGTTCCCCCCCCCCAAATCGACGGTTTCAGCCTCGTTCTCCCCGTTAATAACAGGAAATAGGTAGTTTAGTTGTTGCTTTCACCTTCGGCGACCCTGTTCAACTGTTATTTTTCAGCAGATGATCAATATTGAAAACCTGTTAATTCGAGAAGATGTTGCTTACCTACAACTGAGCACTTCAGAGGCGATCAAACAACAGCGTCAGTATGTAGTACTTAAATTGTTGTAGTAGAGGCAGCAAACATCAGCATTAGTATGTAGTATTTAGATTGTTGTAGTGTGCGTTGTGAGGTTGCGTTGCTGCAGCAGACATTTGCGGTCCTCAAATTGAAGAGGAGGCGAGCATTCCGTTACCTCAACTCGGGGCTAGTTTTCTTCCCAGGTTGAAACTCGTGTTGCGCACCTTAGCTTACCTGCGTTGGCCATCGTTACTCCCAAGTTCACCAACAAAATCATCCATGGCCTCAACAATAAAGATGGCGCTTCACATGGCCGCCGATCAGCTCGTCGCACGGATTAACCTTCATGCTACATACGATGAATGCGATTGGCTAATAGATTTCAAGGATACAAGAGCGTGAGCGAAGAGCTGGGGTAGCTCTTCATGGGGAGTACCACCGAGAGTGAAGACACACTCTCAGTGCGAAGACGAAGCGAGATAGCTTCGAGGAGCATGGCTGGGACTCGCTGAAGTAGAGTCCCTATTACGAATTGCTGAGGGAGTACAAAGACGTACTCCCGGAAGAGATTCCTGCGGAGCTTCCGCAGGACAAAGGCATTCAGCACGAGATTGATCTCATTCCAGGCACGAAGTACTGTGTCACGCGGCAGTGGCCACTGCCGCGAGAGCAAGTAAAAGCAATCGACGACTTCTTTGAAAGTCGTCGCAAAGCAGGACAAGTGCGGGAATCAAAGTCCCCGCACAGTGCTCCGACGTTCTGTGTCAAAAAGCCACAGGGTGGATGGCGCATCGTTCATGCCTACAACAAGCTGAACGATGCGACGGTACCAGGGCACGAAAGATGTCATCATCGATTCGATGGCCGGGAACACTGCTTAAAGTACTCTATGACGAGGTCCCAACCAATTCTAGGCCAGGACCCATCTGTCAGAAGCCCAAACCTACCACGTACCGGCCACATGGCACTCGGATCGTGGATATTGGTTGACCCAAGTCTGGTCTTTGATCACACTTCAAGTTGGACTGGCTACATCTGGAAACTGGGCTCTGTGGACAGCAAGATGTAGCGACCCCGGACCCCAGGTCTAATATTGGAATTCAGTCTAGGGGCTGAGGTCTGAGATTCGCTCTAGAAGCCACAGATGTGGGGTTCCAGGCCTTGAATTGGACCCTGGGCAGAGATCTGAGCTTCGGCCTTTTGGATTTGCGACTTGGAGTCACTTGGTTGCTTAAGTCTCAGATCCCAGATTTCAGATCGGAGACCTAACAGTTTGGAGTGCCAGAGGTACTGGGACCTAAGAGTAATGTCAAAAGTCTGACAGTTCGCGATTTGGAGTTCGGACTGATGTTTGTCTGTGCAGCAGACCCTGGGGTGTTCAGTCTGGGGTCTGGGAAGAGAACGTGGCGTGCGGCGTCTGATTTCACCTCGGCTCTGGGGTGCCACAGCTGGGATATGGAATTAATATCGTAATTTTGCCCCCAGCTCAGATTTCCAGCCTGGCAGCCCCCGAACTTAAGCCAAAATTGAGACAAGGCAAATTGGTGTCACAGCCAGGATATGGAATCGGTACCCCCCAGCTCAGGTTTTCAGCCTGGCAGTCCCTCAACTTGAGCCAAAACTGAGATTCGGCAATTGTGGGCACAAGTTGGTATCTGGATACACGGAGTTTGGGAGACTGGTGAAAGACAGCTGCAGCTCCGAGCCTAGGACGTGATTAAAAGCCTACGGCGTGCCTGCAGGGCCTGAAGTGCGGCTTCGTGGTCTCACATATGAAGTGGGTACACAAGCGATGGCTACATTGCCGGTCTGGGATCTGCGGTAGTAGCTCTTTGAAGTTGGCGGTTGCCGCTTGGAAGGTCACTCTGAAGGGTCGCCCCGTTGTGACGTTTCGGCACCTGGTGTCTGGCAGACAAGATTCGGCCCGAACGGTCGCCTTTGGATATGGGCCAATTGGAGCCACAGGATCTTGACGTTATCTGGATTACAACTGATTTGTACCCAGAGTAATCAGTGTAATCAAGTGATGACAGACCAAGTCCGGCCAATGGAAGGACGCCATAGCGGTGACGCGCGTTCACGGGCGCCGCCAAGCCAGTAACTTAGTGGGTATCTCACCCTTTTTCAAGGTGTACCCAGGAGATGTTTGCACCTTACTTGATAGGCCCTATGTATGTACATGTGCATGATAGTCAATCAAAGTTTGTTTTGTCCCGAAGACCACACGCTGCGGAGTTCGTTTTGCGCCGCGGGCGTGTTGCTTCACAGGGACCAAGTCCCTGCCCCCGGTGGCGCGCGCGAGGCCAAGTGGAGTCGCTGTGAGTGTTCTACGGCCAAGCTCAACTAACGCCGACTAAATTCAAGTTCAACAACCAATTCTTTTCGTATTTCGGCCCCGTTTGCCTTCGTTGTTGTATTCTCCACAAGCGGGACATTGGTTGGCTGGTTTTGCTTGCTGGTTGGCTGGTTTCCTGGCGGTGATTCATATTTTCGGGCCGAAGACGCTCCGCTCTGAGGTTTTGGCAGAGCAACGCCTGGGATGGAAGCCGGAGTCGCTGAGCAAGGAGGAGGCTGTTAAGGCCCAGAGTCCAAGGGCCTGAGAAGAGAAGTGGACTAAGTGTGTGTGAAGTGGGCTGTTTATATTCAAGAAAATGGGGCACAGCGGACTTCGCACATGCGTACAAGGGCCTTTAAAGCAAGGAGGAAGATTCGTCTGGGGGGCACCTGGGCACGTTCGAGTTCGGAGGCAGCTGGTGTGGCCGACGCAAGTCTGTGCCCACAACGTAGCCTTAGGAAGAACCAAGTCAAGGGATTGCAAGAGTGAGGAACACACGCCTCAGTCAGCTTGAAATCTGAGATCTGATCTCAGATTCTGGGTTGAGTGATCTGAGATCAAGGTCTAGCCGCGAGGCTATTCTCTGATTTTGGAGCTCGCACCACCACACTCCGAGATTGTCGCAATCACATGCACGTCGTTCCCCTCTTTCTCGCTCAAGGCAGGCGACATCACAACCATCAACCAAGCCGGAACTCCCACGATGGACCTGAGCGCGGCCTCAGCGGTGTGCATTCGCCTCCACGGCTCCAAGACCAACCAGGGCGGGGCCCCGGCAACTCGGATGATGGCACGCTCAGTGCCACCCCGTGCTTTGCCCGGTGCTCGGCGCACTCTTCCTCCTCGCAAGCAAGGGAGGGACTCCCCGCCTCGATCCCAGCCGCCATATTCACAGGCGAGGATGGTCTGCCAAGTTACGTGACGGCGGCCCAAGCACCAAAAGTAGTTCAACGAGCTGCGCGCGCTATCGGTGAGGACCCGACCAGATTCAGTACCCACTCCCTGAGAGCCGGTGAAGCAATGAATATGTACCGGGCCGGAGTAGGCGCGCTGACGATCCAGTTCCACGATCGCCAGGTTTCAGACAACTTCAAGCTCTACATGCGCTTGTGCTAAGAAATCGTCACGACCGTCGCGGCTAGAATGGTCAGCGGATCAGGGGCAACGACAACGCTAACGTAGCGGGACGAATCTACCACCCTACCCATGGGGGCTCAGCCCAGCCTCACGGCCGGGCTGCAGCGCGGTAAATACGTAACACGTCAAGTTATCCCCTATTGATTTGTGCTATTGAGACGCGGAAACCAGTGCTGCAAGTGAAAGAGCGTGGACTATTCGAGACTATATCAATTCGAAGAAGCCAAGCGGTCTCAAGACAGAGCGAGTCGACATACTAACCTAAATTTACACCAAGGGCGGTACCTGCATGGTAACAGCATCGATTTCGCGCGGTTTCAATCGCACCCTGAGTCGGAAGTGGCGAACTGTAACGGGTTACACGCACAAGTGGCTACAAGCCACTTGTGATTTTAACAGATAAGATATCTGTTAAAAGTTTTAGATACTTCCTCACCTTGGTGTAAGTCACATCAATGAATACATTGAAGTGGGCCACCACAATGAGTGGTCCACACATACCCAAAGATCCTATTGGTAGAAAGCAGCATCTTTCTACCAATTAGAGACGTGCATATTGGCGGGGCTCTGACAGCCAGCCGCTGTCAACCCCTTTCATAGATGATAAACAGTTTTAGCAGATTTTAGAGGAAGATCAATTCACAAAACAATACAGTTCTCATTTTACCTTAAACTAGCTACTTGGTGTTTTATTTGATTTATATTATACTTGTGGACTCAAGTATAATTAATTCAAATTATTAATAAACTCCTACGCTTCCTCATACACGTTGCGCAACGTGTAAGCTAAAGTAGTGAGCCAAAGTAGGCCCACTACACCTGGTAGCACTTTGTAGTCCGTCCAACGACCGACTACGTGACGTTCGTACAGGGTGTACGAACGCGGAGCCGAGAACCCCATGAGCACGGAGGTGCCCATGGAGAGCTCCAATACGCCTGCAACGCATGTTGCACTCGCGGACTGCCCCCACCTGTCAGATCCAGAGTGGGAGGCCCTCCAACGACTGTCAACAGTCATTGGGGAGGCGGCGATAGCTACGATGCTGCGTACGCTATCGCCGACGGAGCAACATGGTGTTGCTCTGGGGTTCATCATGAAGGAGCAGCGTGATGCTGCTTCCTCAGTGACGGCGTCGTCAGGGACGACACCGCGTGCTCAACCATTAAAGTTGAGCGTAAGCAATTACGTAGCACGAGAGGGAGAGCCTCTCTTCCGATGGCTTGTCGAGCTCGACACAGCCATAGCGGCTCGACGCATCGTCGACCCGCTGTCGAAGGTCGCGTTCGCCATGTCCTGCCTTGGCGGACGCGCAAGGAGTTGGGCGTACGGGCGCCGACTCTCCGATCCTACGTGCTTCAGCACGTACGAAGTATTCGAAGAGGAGCTCAGACAAGCGTTTGAGCCCCCGCAAAACGAGTTCCGGTCGAGGGCGGAGTTCCTCGACCTGCAGCAGGGTAAGCATGACGTCCATGCTTACGCGCAGCGCGCACGATACTTGGTATCAAATATCGTGACTAATCCAATTGACGAGGTGACTAAGGTCGTCACGTTCATGAAGGGACTTAGAGATGGGCCCGTGAAGACCTATCTCTTCCGAGAGTACCCGAGTACTCTCGAAGCTGCAATCACCCTTGCCATGCAAGAAGAGTTTAGCCTGCCGCACGCTAAACTCCATGTAAACGTACCGAGGCCGCAACCGCGCCCGGTAGCGAGGACGGGAGGTCCAGAACCAATGGACCTCTCGAATGCAACAACTGCTGGTTACCAGCAGCAGGGAGGCAACGTGCGATGCTTCCGTTGCGGAAGGATCGGTCACTTTGCACGGGAGTGCACAGCTCCCATGCCCCCTGGAGGTGGCCGTCGTGGCGATGCTAGGCATCGCCGCGGACCAACAAAAAACGCGAACTCCCAGTAGGCGCGGGGCGCCCTACTGGTGATGCAGTCGCGCGTGCCGACATCGGGCACGCGACACTGAGGACTGCAGCCCCCAGTGAGACCAGCTCTCACTGCAAGAAACAAGATGACATGCCAAACCTAGTCATCTTGAAGGTTTACTCGAAGAGAGCGAGTGACTCTCTTCGAGCTTTGGTAGATTCAGGCGCGTCGAACAACTTTGTTCGACTACGAAGCCTGTCGAGACTTGACTTCGAGGAGGTAGATACACCTCGAAGTCTTCTGGAGGTACGACTGGCAACAGGTGCCATCGTAAAAACCGAGAAGCGCGTCGTGAACGTGCGCTTCTCGTACAAACAACGGGTGTTTGTCGAACACTTTATCGTCCTGAACCTGGACGATAAGTTCGACGTGGTAATGGGCATGCCGTGGCTTGCACGGCATGATCCGGTGATAGACTGGAAGAAGCACACGCTCGTGCGCTTCGGCCGCGACAGCGGAACAGAGAGCGATGGCCATGTTACCGCAGCACACGCACCAGCAGGTGCACGCGGCTCACCAGTCGAGATAGCGCTTAATGCTGCTGTCCCGGAGTGCCCAAGAAGTGCGCGAGGGCGTGCACAAGTGAGACCCACGTCGGCAATGCTGCCGACGTCGGAAGAAAAAGATGTACTGGTTCCGGGAACCAACACCCACGTTCAAGCGTGTAAGGGACAGTCCCTGACCCCAAGAGGTAAGGTCGACAACGACGCGTCGGCTCCGGGAGCCGACGCACCCTCGGTCATGAGGGGCTCCCCAATGAATGGCGTCGAGGTGACGAAGACGTGTCAACTCCGGGAGTTGACGCTGCAAACAGTGCGGACGGTTGCAAAAAAGTACCGCACTGACGCAATTTGCATGCTGTCGTGCAGCCAGGCTGCACGACGAAGCGCCATGCGATCAAGCCGGGCTTGATACCGCGCGCCCGCGGACTGGGTCCGTCGGCGAACAACTGTCCACGGCCGGGCCTGGACCAGAAGAACAACTGGGCGGAGCCGGGCTCCGCACAACAAGAAGACGGCGCAAGCGGAGAACGCTGCGCAAGTCTCGGTCCGGGACCGAGACGCATCAAGAGCAGTCTGCTGGGCAGACTGAGGCGGTGACGCCGGATGTCGAGACGTTAAGCGTCTTCACGCGCACCGATACTGGATTCCAGTATCGTGAAATGAAACTCGCTAATCCTCCGACGACGGCGTCGGAGTTGACTTCGCTTCCAGTCATGAGCTGGAAGCGCTTCACGCGCGACTTGCACGATGGACACATCGAGCAGGTCTGCGTTCTTTCGAACAGCGAAAGAACGGAGAGCGAGAGCGAAGAGCTGAGGCAGCTCTTCATGGGAAGTACCACTGAGAGTGAAGACACTCTCAGTGCGAAGACGAAGCGAGAGCGCTTCGAGGAACAAGGTTGGGACTCGCTGAAGTCGAGTCCCTATTACGAATTGTTGAGGGAGTACAAAGACGTACTCCCGGAAGAGATTCCTGCGGAGCTTCCGCAGGATAAGGGCATTCAGCACGAGATTGATCTGATTCCAGGCACGAAGTACTGTGTCGCGCGGCAGTGGCCACTGCCGCGAGAGCAAGTCAAGGCGATCGACGACTTCTTTGAAAGTCGTCGCAAAGCAGGACAAGTGCGGGAATCAAAGTCCCCGCACAGTGCTCCGACGTTCTGTGTCAAAAAGCCACAGGGCGGATGGCGCATCGTTCATGCCTACAACAAGCTGAACGATGCGACGGTACCGGGGCACGAAAGATGTCATCATCGATTCGATGGCCGGGAGCACCGTTTACAATACTCTCGACTTGCGAGACGGATTCTATCAGATCCTAATGCGTGAGAGCGATATCGTCTTCACGGCAGTGAGCACGATAAGCGGCATGCTCTGGGAATGGCTAGTGATGCCTCAGGGGATTAAGAACGCCCCTGCGACCTTCAACAGATGCGTGACTTCGCACCGAGCTACTTCGATGATGTGTTCATCGACAGCCGAGCTGTGGACGGGAAGACCGACGTAGAGATGCACAGGGTGCATCTCCGGAAGCTACTTGAGCTTATGCGAAAGCATAAGCTCTACGTGAACCTGAAGAAGTGTATCTTCGGGGTAAACGAGATACCCGCCCTACTTCTTAAGAAAGAAGCTGTGTGGATGTGGACAACCGAGTGCCAAAAGGCATTCGATGCAGTCAAGCGGGGCTTGACTGAGGCGCCGATCTTGGCAGTGGCTGACCATGATCGCAGTGGGTCTAACTTGACTCACTACTTTAGCTTACACGTTGCGCAACGTGTATGAGGAAGCATAAGTACTTAGTAATTACTTAGGTTAATTATATTTGAAAACACAAATATAAGTTAAGTAAGATAGGATTCCAAGTGACTTAGATTAGGTAAAATGAGAACTGTATTGTTTGTAAACTGATCTTCCTCTAAAATCCGCTAAAAACTGTTTATCATATATGAAAGGGTTGGCAGGGGCTGGCTGTCAGAGCCCCGCTAATATGCATGTCTCTGATTGGTAGAAAGATGCTGCTTTCTACCAATAGGATCTTTGGGGATGTGTGGACCACTCATTGTGGTGGCCCACTTCAGTGTATTCATTGGTGTGACTTACACCAAGGTGAGGAAGTATCTAAAACTTTTAACAGATATCCTATCTGTTAAATTCACAAGTGGCTTGTAGCCACTTGTACGTGTAACCCCGTTACAAAGATCGCCCATTTCACGTAGTGTGTGACGCATCCGATTTCGCGATCGGATGCGCGTTAATGCAGCACGATCACGAGGGCCGTGATCGTGTCGTCTACTACCAATCGCGTCAGCTGAAGCCAGCTGAGCGCAACTATCCGGTACATGACAAGGAACTCCTTGCCATGAAATACGCACTCGCAAAGTTCCGAGTGTATTTGCTTGGAAGTAGACCATTTGTGGTCTACACCGGCCATGCTTTACTGCGCACCGCAGTGAAGTCGCCACACATATCACAAAGAATGGCGAGATGGCTCTCATTCTTTGCGGAGTATAACTTCCGGGTCGAATACAAACCCGGAAGATTGAATGTGGTGGCCGACGCGTTATCACGTCGGCCGGACTACGCGGAAGCTGCTGACGTCAATGCCATTGACGTCATGCGATCAAGCAAACCCACATCGTCCCTGTTGGATGATGTGAAGGCCGCGTACGCGCACGACGCGGACACGAAACTCTTGCTGGCCTATGGCACAACACCTTCTGACAAGGCTCGTCAGAAGCTGCCCAAGCACCTTCGTGCGCGTGCACACCGCTTTCGAGTGCACGACAGAATACGGCTTTATAATGCAGTCGACGACAACGCGGACCGCGTTATCGTGCCGAATGACCATGACCTGCGAATCAGGATCATGTACGAGTATCATGATGCCCCGTCTGCGGGACATCTCGGACGTGAGAAGACATACGTATTTCTCACGCGCGACTTCTACTGGCACCACCAGTATAAGTGGGTGCGCAAGTACATCCGTGCTTGCGAAGTGTGTCAACGCGTAAAGCCTGCGCCGTTTGCGCAGGCTCCATTACAATCACTACCGACTCCGTCGGAGTGTTGGAAGTCCATGTCATTGGACTTCATCTTTGGTCTTCCCCCGGACAGCGGAGGGAATACCGGTGTTGTGGTCTTCGTCAACCGCTTCAGCAAGATGTACCATCTTGCTGCAGTGCCGGCAGAGGTGACCGCGAAGCAGACGGCCCGTCTGTTCGTCGACATGGTGTTCAAACACCATGGCATGCCGTCCGACATTGTGTCGGACAGAGACCCGCGCTTCACAGCGCACCTGTGGCAAGAAGTGTTTACACTTCTTGGGAGCCAGCTTTCAATGTCGACTGCGGATCATCCGCAGACGGACGGTCAAACCGAGCGCGTGAATCGCGTTCTCGTCGACATTTTGAAGAGCTACGCTCACTCGTTCCAAAACTGGAGCGAGTGTTTGTCGATGGCGGAATTCGCCATCAACAACTCGGCGCATGCCTCGACCGGGCATACACCGTTTTATGTGAATGCCATGCGGCATCCCCGTCTGCCGAGTTTACTCGGAGTGGTGGCTCCCACTTTAAGTGGGGGAGGATCTACGACTGCAATACAGCAGCCGCAGAAAACCGCTGACACTTGCACAGTGTCAGCTGCAACAATGAACAAACCACATGAGTCTGCACAGGGCGCAGACTCCTCCACCAACAAGGACAACGACCACGGGTCTGCGCAGGGCGCAGACATCGCAAAGAACCACGCAGAGGCCGGGCCTCTAGCGGAGAGCGAGCTGAATGACTTCAGCTCGGATGCAATCAGTTTCATCACCAAAAGACAAGCCGTAATTCGGTTTGTCCAAGACACAATAGCAGCTTCTGTTGACCAACAGAAGCTGAACGCAGACAATATGTGCAGAGGCAACACAAATGAATTCAAAGTTGGTTCATTGGTTTTGTTAGCAACTCAAAACCTGCCTAGACATGCAGTTTCGGATTTCGGAGTAAGCAAGCTTGCTCCGCGCTTCATCGGGCCGTTCACTGTGTTGGCACGGCACGGCAACGCATACACGCTAGACATACCGTCTAGCATGCGCCTCCATCCGACCTTTTACGTCGGACGGCTGAAACCATACCTGCAGCACGAGCCATCTAGCTCGACTGACCCGAAGCCTCGGCAGGAGCCGAGGCAGAAGCGGAAGCCTTGGCCTCGGCGACGAGCAGCCTCTCCTCCAGCGCGCGGACGCGCTGGAGCAACCCCTTCATCTGGATCCCCAGCTCGACCTGGATAGTCGAGGCGGTCTGCGGAATCGTCGCGACTTGAGCCTTCTGGTTCGCGAGCTCCTGCTTCAGGGCGGTGAACTCAGGGCCCTGCAGACGCTCCACGGCGGTCACCCGGTTGTAGAGAGACGCGTACTGATCAGCCCGGGGCTGATCATACCCGGGGCGGGTTCCCACCCCCGCCACCGCCGATCCGTGACGCCCGCGGCTCAACCCGCTGGATTGTTGAGCGGATTGTTGACCATAGTATCCCGAAAACGAACCATCAAGGGGCTCGTTTTCGTATTCGTTGGAGAGGATTTCCTCCCCATCAAGATACATGGGAGCCGCGGAACGTCTTGCTGGAGGACGTTCCGGAAATGGTGAGGGCGTACGAGGAGCAGTACGCGCTGGTGCAGCGGAAGTAGTGCGAGCGCTGCGGTCATCGCTAGCACCCGAACCCTCACGTGCTAAGAACTTAGCACGGAGCTCTTTGAGACTCTCGGGCACACGGATGGACGTGTACCCGTTCAGGTCGCGGTCGCTCAAGCGGACCGCGCCTGGGAAGCACTTCGCGCACTGAAAGCCCTCGGACACAGCGCACGGCACATTAGCCTCCTCCGCAGCAACGTGGAGTTGCTCCAACTTTCCACGCTTCGAGTATGTCTCGAAGCGATCACCCGCTTGTTTAATCCGATCACGTTAAGCACTCGGCCTCTTGTCGAAGTTTTCAACAACGGCATTCCAACTTTGACAAAGTGCCTGCCACTCGGGCACTTTGGTGCGAGCAGATGTCTTCTTGCTCTGAAACCATCGGAGCTCATGAAAGAGTCCGATGTAATAATCGCGCCTTTGATGCGTTTCCGCATCAAAGTGCAGCTCGGCAGCCACGGCGTCATCTCTGATGGCGCTGAATACGTATAACGGCACCTCATTCGGAGGTACCGAGTTCCCATACCGGTCCGAGATCTCGGACGCGGACGGCATCCACGGATCGCGCGCTGCAGGCGCAGCGCGCGGAGAGCCTTGAGCTTTCGAATCACGCGCTGCAGTTGCAGCGTGCGGAGAACTGAGAGCCCCAGCGGAAGCGAGTGGGATATCACTCTCAGTTCGCGAACGCTTCGAACTCGAAGCGACCGATTCGTCCCCTTCACGCGGGCGAATGATCTTGGCGTAGGGGTCGAGCGATTCGCTCGATACTGAGTCTTTGCGCTTTGAGGGCGAGTTCGCCTCGCCCTCCATATCTTCATCGTCGTCGTCGAAGTCGACGATGTAGCGATACTTCGCCTTCTGGCGCTCGAAGTAGTCATCGATGGAGAGATGACTCCCCACCGACTTTGAAGTCTTCTTCTGAGGCGCGCTCATCGTTGAATGAGCGCGGATTTCTTCTCCAAACGCGGAGAATTGACGAATGGTCAATTCCGAAGATTGACGTGCGGAGACCCCGCGCGTCTAACCTTAAGGGGGGATGGTGTAACGGGTTACACGCACAAGTGGCTACAAGCCACTTGTGAATTTAACAGATAGGATATCTGTTAAAAGTTTTAGATACTTCCTCACCTTGGTGTAAGTCACACCAATGAATACATTGAAGTGGGCCACCACAATGAGTGGTCCACACATACCCAAAGATCCTATTGGTAGAAAGCAGCATATTTCTACCAATTAGAGACGTGCATATTGGCGGGGCTCTGACAGCCAGCCGCTATCAACCCCTTTCATAGATTACAAACAGTTTTAGCATTTATAGGAGGAAGATCAATTTACAAACAATACAGTTCTCATTTTACCTAATCTAAGTCACTTGGAGTTTTATCTGATTTAAATTATACTTGTGTTTTCAAATATAATTAACTCAAATAATTACTAAGTACTTACGCTTCCTCATACACGTAGCGCAACGTGTAAGCAAAAGTAGTGAGTCAAGTTAGACCCACTACATGAACGCTGAAAGCAACACGTCGTATCTCGGTTAACATAGCGTTGCTATTTGAGACAACGGCAAGCAAAAAAATACTAGTCAACGAAAGTACAAATCGCTATTTAGGGACACCGTTGGAAAGAGGGCTATATTAGCTATCTTTTGAGCTACTCCACAGCCAAATTGATGAATATGAAGCTGAGGACGAGGCCAGCCAAAACATTATCTCCATTTTCGAGTCGAGATTTCATTTTTTTATTTGTGTTTCTAGAGTAAAATCACGCGAGGAATCCAGTGGTGGTCTCATAATTAACTAAATCGATGTCTAACACCACGAAAATAACATTTTTCTCTGTTCATTACAAATCCATGGGGGTAAAAAAAATTTAAATATTTTTCCAATACTTTACTTCAGTCACAAAGTAACAATTTGAATTACCAGTGGACGTAAGCAACAAATGGTGGACATATCTTTCATACCTACGCATCTGTACTGACCGATGTTGGATACTTGCGCTTTTTGGTCTTTGCTGCAGGCTTCTTGCTTGGCGCTCCTCTCTTCTTTTGGGCTGTTTTTTTTCTTTCCAAACGGCTCTGCGTCGGATGAGTCGTCAGCCATTCCACGCCCGTCTTGATTCTTCTTGGCTGCCGCCGCCATCGCAGCTCGATGCGCTAAGCGAGTTGCTTCGCCGACTTTGCAGTAGCTCCCTCTTTCTCACTCGGCTTTGCGTTTAAAGGGTCGTTCTGGAATTCGTCCGGGACGTACGGTCTAATAGACTTGTACATCTGCTCTTTCTTCTCGGCATTACTGGCGGCGGAGGTAGGACTTCGATGTGGTCTGTCATAATTCGCTCCACCTTCTCCTTCGCCGTCAGTACTCCGTCAATCTTTCGTCGTAAATCCTGCTTTCAACATTCGAATTCGGGCCCTTCATGCACGCCACAGTACCTGGCTTAGCACTATCCATAGAAAATATCTGGTATTGCTGCACGCCATCCAGGCGCTTGTACAGTTCAGTCAACACTGGTTTGTACGACTTGAATAGATCGCTGCCCCGCGGAACATGCACCGTCACAGAGTTCGACGCGGTCGCGTTGACAGCATCAATGACGGGACTCATCGTCTAGCACTCAGCGGTGGCCATGTGCTTGCGGATGTGGCCAAAGCCACGGTCGCACGAGGTTTTCGTACGGCCTTTTACGAAAAACTTGAATTCCACGTGCTCGAAAATGCCCAAGTCAACGAGGGTCAGCAAGAACTTGATCGCATAGTTGTTCTTGTTTTGACACGAGCAATTGTCTGCATACACAGTGAGCTTCGTTTTTCCAGACGGTACGAGGTTTGCATTTATAAAATGAGCCAACATCGAATTGATTTGATCACTGCCTTTGCCACTGGTACCCTCGTCGTAGATGTAGTTTGTTTGAACTCCATCATTTTCGTAGTAAATTCCGAAACAGCTCACAGACAGCAGCGAGCAAAAATACCATTGAGACGGCGTATTGGCTACGCTTGGGATAGTCAAGTTTTGAGAGTAGTCCATGACAATCACAGCGTGCTCGCTAGAGCAGGAAGACCTGTTACCTTTGTACTCGCGCTTATAAGTAAGTCAAAATGTTACCAACACCCACGTTAATTATTCCAAATAAATCAAAATGTCACTTACGTCCCCATACAAAACTTACCGCATTTGCCGAGCGGATTCGGTATGGGGACCGAGAGCCTCTGTCTTGTCTGTCGTGACACCGCCACGCATCCCAGCGTGGTAAATAGCGCAAATATCACAGACGTTGCTGCGCAGAGAGCGAATCCGAATCGCAGGGCAGTGTAGCGTAAGAAGCTTCCGCATTATAGGGCTTGCGGGTTCGCGCACCATGAGGCCGGACTTTACAAACTTGTGCATTTCGTCCCAGATCACATCCCACGTAAAATGCGCCGGTAGCAGTGTGTACGTGTCACTGCTGTAGTATTTCTGGACAGTCCCGTCAATTTTTTCTGCATGCGAATGCGCACTGGGACCACCTCCCCAACCTCCTCTGCAAAGCTGGTAAATCACTTCACTAGCCAAACTACGTCGACCTGAGCCGCGTTCTTGTTGAGCTTGTTCCCGTGGTCCTTGATGGCCATGATACCGTCACGAATCCGTTTCTTGTAGCGCTGAAGTGTCATCGGCACTTCTCCGTAGCAGCGAGCGAACACTGGACGACAAACTTGACCAGCGAATGGACGGTAGTAGTGGAACCTCTCGCGTTCGCCGCTTCCTTGCTTACGGTCGACTGGCACTTGCATGAGCACCGACAGGAGAGTGTACAGGCTAGTATTCTTCTCTTGCTTGGACATCTGTGACAGCGAGCACAGCAGAGACTCTAACTCCTTCGCCCTGCCTTGCACGCAATGGTTCTCGCACTGGTCCGACTGAATAATCTCTGTCACCTGAGCGTTGAGATCAGTGTCGAACAAAAGTTACTTAAGTCCTCCTCCGATTCTGCCGTGCTCGGTGCGCTCTCTGCAGTCAACGCCTCTTCGTCGCTGCCCTCGTCACTTGATTCCAGCGAGAAGTCTTCATCGCCACTGTTGTCACTCTCCTCACTGGAGCTAGACTCGCCCTCCGCACCCCCACCACTGTTCGTAGAGTAGGCTTGGTCTTCACGTGGCGATTCGTCGCCTTCTTTTTCGCTGCGCCTGGCAGCAACTCCGCGGGGCTGTCGGTGATCCGGCAACTGGTCGTCGCCTGTGTCGGTCCGAGCAGGGACGGAAGGCGCAGTGCCAGCAGCTGGAGACGGCGGCGGCGACGAGGAGGCGTGCGGTTGGTGGGTCTGCATCTTTCTTTGAAAGCGTGTCCAAGAATGAGCTGCGACCTGCAAGTGAGAGCGTCGATGCACCCCGTTCAAAATTTTGAATTTGCTAAAAGGCCCGTTTCTCAAAATTTCGCTTACGTACGATTTTCAGTCGGTCAACTTTAAAGCCGATTATCTCGATACTGGTAACTCTCAAAGGCGCGTTAGCAACATTTTGTCTGCCGTTGTCTCATTTGTATGCGTTTATGATAAGTTAAGCAATACATCATTTTCCCGTCTGAGTTACCCACAATTACCTACTCGTTCTTGTGTGGCCGCAGGTTAGCCGTCCTTGGAATCAATAGGGGCAAGTTTGGAATTGCCCCGAACCTGGCCTCCACTGTACCATCACAATGGTACAAGCCGTGCCCAGAATAGTGACAACCAAGTGACAAATTAGGTTGGCGCCATTATAACATTCTTCGCGCAACCACACGGTCCAATGAGGGAGCAGTGGGAAGCCGCACAGGCAGGCCTCCGCGTGATCTTAGAGGAGGACGCTGACTACGTGCAGTTTCTGGCGAGTATTGAGCAGGATCTGGCGCGGAAGCTTCGGTTCGAAGTTCGGTCGCGAGGCGGGGCTCTGGTGGATGGTGTAGACTTCGACCGGTTCGTGGAGACTACGGCGCAGCTCCGGTACTTCCACGTGCTATTCCAGACTAAATTGAAGCCAATTGCAGAACCCCCAGAGCGTGGCGATGCTAGTTCACTCGACAGACAGTGCAACGGCTTCGTCGAGACTCTGGGAGATATGCTTAGCGTCCTCCGCATACTCTACGGGAAACTCATCTGCAGAGCTGGGTCTACCCAGGCGGCAGTAGAAAAAGCGTTGGCGAGACAAGACAGGGAATGGGACGGAAACTTGCTGGAGGATTTTCTGG
Source organism: Phytophthora cinnamomi (assembly GCF_018691715.1). Lineage (NCBI taxonomy): Eukaryota > Oomycota > Peronosporomycetes > Peronosporales > Peronosporaceae > Phytophthora > Phytophthora cinnamomi. Next base: position 92,299 of record NW_027150986.1, read on the forward strand.
TGAAGCAGCAGCTGACCGCTGAGATGTTAGTCACTCGCCCGTTGAAGCGGTTTGGTGAGCTGGTGGAGTTTGTCGAGGCGCTGAGCAAAATTTTGTCTGAAGATGGTGGGGATGAAGTCGTGAGCAACAACAGTGATTCAGGGTACGAAGAGAAGCTTAATTACGCTCCACAGCTGATGCATATCGTCCAGGAGAACAAACACTACATTCATATGGCCAAGGCAGACGCTCGAGAAGAGTACGAGTTGATCGCGTTGCAGACGTGCTTTCACGGTGAAGGAGCTGAGGAGTTTAGTGATTTGTCCAACAAGAAGCTGCTCCTGCATGGGGAAGTGTTCGTATCGCTTTTAAGTGCGCACAGCGAAAATAATGGAGTTGCTACAAAGGTTGTCAGTAAACCTGAACGTTTATACGCACATTGCTTCGAGGATGGAACACTAGTTTGCAGTAAAGAGCAAGATGCTGAGTCCGAAGCATCTTTCACGGTACTGCATTGCCTGCACCTGAAGCAGGATTCGGCGTTTCTTGAAATAGTTCCGGCCAGTGTGCAAGTACTCGAGCCCTCGGAGGAATCGCGCGCGTTGGCATTGATTAGACAAGACGGAACACTAGTATTTGCTTGGAATGACATGGCGACTAGTCAACGATGGGCCGATGCAATTGCAGGATTTCTGGAAATAAACGGATCGCGCAGCGATGCGCTTCGTCAAGGACGAACGATTGGCGACCTCCCCGTTCCCGAGGAGATCACAGCACAGGTAGGAGAAGAGGACACACTACCAACAGAATTTGCATCCTTCTACGACGATCATCTTCCTGGTGTTTTCTGGAGGGCACCTGCGAAGGACTCAAACTCAAGCGAGGAACAGTGGCAAATGGTTGAAATCGTATTTTACGCCAGATGGTTGCTGGTTTTCAAGCTCGATGGATGGAAGGGGCATTCGCTATTGTGTAAGTTTGATACTCAAACTCCTGAGCTGGAGGTTGGTGAACAACCTCGAGGAGAAAAGGAGTGGAGTTTGGTCATTTCCCATGGATCTGCAGCCTGCCTGACGCTTGTATCAAAGAAAAGAACAAGAATTGACTTTTGGTTCGACCAAGTGTGGAAAGCGGTGGAGGGCGCTCAGATCGTGGCAAGAAGAGCAGAAAGAGAGGGGAGGGAGAGGAAAGAGATGGAAGAAGAGGAGGCTTATGCTCGTGGCGACGAAAGCAGAAAATTGTGTGAACAAACAGGAAAGAAGCGAAAGCTCGCTGCGTCTACCAACGACCAAAGCCCAACTGTGCTGATAGAGAAAGTGGGGGAGCCCTCCTCTAATTCTAGTCCAACAAGCTCCAGTAGCTTAAAGCCGGGCGATAAAACTGATGAAGAGTGTGTCGATCTGGATAAGAGAACAGCAACACACATGGAGGAGGAACCAGCTACTGCACCTCCGGCTAAAAAGAAATCCAGACGATTATCCGACAAATCCAAGGAGGCGTCGCGCACGGGCCTGGCGGCAAAGGACAGCAAGTTCGCTGACATTGCTACGCCACCCGTGAAAACTCCGAAGAGAAGATGGCTCATGAGGAAATCAGACGACCCCAACGACACTGACTTGATACCAACTCAACCAAGCCCAAGCATTCCGACGGATGAATCTATGAGCGAAATTGACGCTACTCAGTTGCCCGGCAGTGAAGCACAGGTTGATGCCGAGCAAAAAGCTCAAGTAGTGCGGATTATACTGACGGGTATCGAGCCCACAGCTTCCATCCGAAAAAAGATTGATTCTATCTCGAACACTTTTTATGAAGAAGACATCGAGAAAGCGACCCACGTTCTCGCCCCCAAGAACCAGTTGAAACGAACTGTAAAGCTGCTGTGTGGGATCTCGCGGTGCGCCCACGTCCTGGACGTGCGATGGCTTGACGAGTCGGCACGCGTGGGCGCCCCTATATATGAGCGAGCGCACTGCTTGAAGGATACGAAGGCTGAAGCCAAGTGGCAGTTCGACTTGCGAAAGACCATGTACGACTTCACACCGGAGCAGCGACGGCAACTTTTTGCCGGCCACAACGTGTTCATCACCAACCACAAGTCCGTTCTGCCGCCGGTGAAGGACCTGGTGAAGATCGTGGAGTGCGCTGGCGGCACGGCGGTAACCAAAGGCAGCGCTGGCCCAAACGACGTGGTGATCACGAGCGAGACCGCGCTAGGAACGGCCTCGGTTCGGAAGGCGCTCACGCAGGCGAATCCGCAGCGCATCTACTCGCCCGAGCTCATTTTGAGCAGCATCTTGCAGCAGCACATCGATTTTGACAAGAACCGCATTGAGCAAACCGGTGGCGCCAATCGGCGGCGCAGGTAGATGTCGAGGCTCAAAGCCCGAGCTGCATTTATAGCTAGATAACGCAAACCAGATCGACTGAATAGTATCCAAGTCCCTCGCGCTTTAGAATACTTAACCGTGCCCGCCGCAATGTGTACCGCGTCTTGATCACACCAAAGATAAGCGGTTCACACTCAGGCGGGGAAAACGAACAGTGCACGTGGCAGCAGCTCCTTTTTGCCTGCCGCAGTGCTCTGAAACCCAGGCGGACGGCCTTGCATGCTAAACTTGGCCGGTTCGCGCGAGCCGAGCTGTGCATTCTCGCAGGCGCTTCCTCGGGGAGTTCCTGCCACCAGGGCATCGCCACTCGCAACTCCGTTATCCAACAACGGCTCCCTTGAATCCAGCGCCTGCTCTGCATCCGCCGGGCCTGGCGCCTCCCAACCAAGCAGAGTATGAGCTGATACGCCCAAGCACATAGCTCGGCCCACGCGACAAGCGGTCTCGACGCGGCGAACGCAGCTTGGGGGCGGGTGGCGAGAAGCGATCGCCGAAAACCCGCCATGGAGACGCTGCGGGAAGCGGCACTGTTGCCAGGAGCTACTACACCATGCCTGGGTCTGCGGTAGAAGGCGTCGGCGCCTGCGGAGCCATCGCCGCTCGGCTGGCATCATGGCATGGGCTCAGGTGACGCCCGCAGCGCTCACTGGATTAAAGTATGCAGACGAAAGCTTCAAGTCGGGCAAAGATACGGCTCGCTCCGCATGTTTTTCATCTCTTGTACCGCCGACACCCGCGTGCGCCACACAAATGGGATCGTCCGATGTGCCCATTTGCAGTCACCGCCGCGCAAAAATCCACCTCCTGCCTGCCAGTATTGGGCCACTCCCCGCACTGAAGTACACGGGGGAGATTGACGCCGTTTGCGTTCGGCGTGTCCCGATTCGGGACTCCCGAACGCAAACGCCTCCAGTTGACCATCCTTGACAGTTGTTGGTGCCTCGCCGCGCTAGGTGCTCTTGTGCTGGGCCACGCTCCAGTCGCTTTCTCCCTTCGCCGTAGTGCCTCCAATAATGCACGGTCGTACAGTAGTGTAGTGTGTGGCCACTGGCGTGGCCACACACTACGGTCAATACCCCAGCTTACTGAAAATACTACGAATAATAGTGCATAAGGAGCAGGCCGGACTGTGTGCAATCGTAGTGTTCTGCACGACGTGGCTTTGCGCGCCGCTGCACTTGTTTCAACGGGAGAGCAGTCGACTGGTCATTTGAGCGAGCTCAGAGCTGTACTTCACCCTACAGTCTGTCGCCCGCGTAGCGAGCCCGAAAAAGCCTACCTGTGCTGCTTCAACATGCTACCCATTCACGCGCACTCATTCGAAGTCCTACATGTATTTTGATGACGGGGACCCATTTTGCGATGAGCATGCGAGGTCTCGTCTATTTTGTAATGGCCCGTCTATTCATTAGTTGCCGTTTGAACGAGGTATACCTCAAATAGGAGGAATAACTCCTCATAATCGAGTTATGCCCACCATGTTGGTTAATCCAATCGCAATTGCAATTTATCCTTCTTTTAGTTGTGCGGCGAAACCACTGTGGCAGATGCAATACAGTGGCTTATTTAACTGGTATCTTAGGTCAAAAACTACAATAAATGCAGTTTTGCTATAAAAACTACAAGGCGTTTAACATTTTGCGGTGGAGCAGTGGTTTCAAACTCTGCGCCAGCTCCACTTGCACGCCTACACGGTTGCGGATCGTACGGCGGCATCACATTGATTACCTCTTCCCCGTTGTATTCTTGCGGGTCGCACGGCGGCATCATATTGATTTCATCTTTCTCGCTATCTATTCTCACGAATAGTCTTCTTCTTAAAGAAATATTTAGAATGTGTGCATGTTCGATACGCTCATGCTTTTGGCCGCACAATTTTGCCGTGAGCACTCTTGTCATACCTCAATTGTGATAGTCTTACAAGCACATACCGGTAGCTACTTGGACGCTCCAAGCTGGAGCCACGCTCAACGGTCTCATAAATTGGCCATTATGAGCAAATTCTGAGAACCTCAATGAGGAATATAGTGCTTTCTACTCTCCACCCAACTCAAATGCGAAACGCCAGGGGCGACGTTGCCGTCGTCACAGGGCCAGGAAAAAGTGCAAGTCAAGCTCATTTGCGATTTTGCCAGCAAAGCCACAGATGACCTCGTCGTGCTCGAGCTCCAGTGCGTGCACGCGCTCGCTGCAGATGCAGCAGCCCATGACCATAGGCCAGAAGTATCCATACGGAAGCGGCCATCGTCGCCACCACTACCTGCCCCCGCAGCCGCGCACGCAGCGCAAGCGCTCCTGCCTGCGCAAGGAAAGCGCCTTCTCCTGCGGCGGCGCCGCGCGCGGCTCTCGCCTGGACGAGCTGTCGGCGACCAAGATGATCACGGTCAGTTACTCGGCAGAGCCCAAGAAGACGCTCTCATTCGCTGACCAGCGCGGCCAGCACCTAGTGCTGGAGCGGGAGTTCTGCCCCAAGGACGCGCCCGTGTGCTACTGCGACGTCCCCATCGAGGTCACACTCGGGCGCCTGACGCGTCGACGCAGCAGCAGCCTGGACAAGTGGATCGAAGAGGCCATAGCGCGCCAGCACCTGCTATCCATGTGCGTCGTCTCGCTGCTAGGCTGCGCCCTCATTGGGCTCCGCCAGACCGCCAAGTAGGCGAGCGCCCAGCACGCACCAGCCCCTGTACCAGTAGCTTTTAATTATTTCGTGCATCACTTGGTGAAAGTGCAGTTGCATGAGGAACTTCAAACTTATTAGTAATAAACAATCAATCCGCCAACGCGTACATGCACACGTTCCGTTCAGGCCGCCTGCCGTTATTTCCGGCGCTTGGTGGCCCATGTCTTGCCGATCGCAGGGCGTTCCAGGCGGTTCTTGTCAAGGTCGATGCGCTGCTGCAGGATCCCGCTCAGAATCAGTTCGGGGGAGTAGATCCGCTCCGGATCCGCGCTCGCGAGCTGCTTGCGCACCGCCGCCACGGCCATCGCCGCCTCGCTCGTGATCACCAGGTCCTTTGGCCCGGGCTTCCCTTTGGACGACGCTTTGCCTCCGGCACACTCCACAATTTTCACGAGATCCTTCACCGGCGGCAGCACGGACTTGTGGTTCGTGATAAACACGCTGTGCCCAGCAAAAAGGCGCTGGCGCTGCTCTGCGGGCACGCCATACATGATGCTTCTCAGATCAAACTGCCACTTGCTTTCCGCGTCCACGTTGCGCAGGCAGTTCGCTTGCTCATCGACCGCCGCACCCACTCGCGCCGACTCGTTCAACCAGCGTTCGCCCAGAATATGCGTGCAGCACGAAATGCCGCACAGCAGTTTCACCGTGCGCTTCAGCTGGTTCTGAGGAGCGATTACATGGGTGGCGCTCTCGATGTTGCTCTCGTAGACTGCGCCGGTGATAGCTTTGATCTTCTTGCGGATTGCAGCGGTGGGCTCCAGCCCCGTCAAAATAACGCGAATGGAAGTCGGCGCGACCGCCGAGGACTGAGCCGCCAAACCACCTTCCGCTTGTGACTCCACCGACTCGCTATCTGTGGCGGATCGACTGCTTGCCACGCGCTTGCGACTTCGACTCGATGAAGATGCCTTGTGCCGCGACATCGAGTGTGACGAAGGAGCATCATCTGTGGCAGCAGCGTCTTCGCCTTCCTCCACGGCATCTTCAGCAACTTTCGAGCCACGGTTCGTTGCTGCTTCCTGCTCTTGAACTTCTTGATCAATCTCCACTGTAGCCTCGCTTTGCCGAGATCGTTTCGACTTCACGTGGTCACTATCCGGACTTGCCTCGGTGTGATCTCGCTTAGAGTTCCGAACGGATAAACCCAGCTTTGATGCTCTTTCCGGGGTTGATAGAGAACGTCGCATACTCTTCACTCCCGGTGTAGTAGATGGGCTCTCTGTTGCAATTGCCTTCGTGTAGCTTGCACTCTTAACTAATCGCAATTGCAATGCACTCTTTGCTGCTACCCGGCCATCACTCTTCAAGCATTTTGCGGGTGATTCTTCCTTCGGCTCACCTTCAATCTCTGTTTCATCGCCACTGCTGCTGTCTGAGAGACCTCGAGTTGAAATAGCTGGAGATGCCCGAAAGGGAGTGCGGGGCTTGTAAATCTTCTTCCTCACAACTTCATGGTCCACATCCCGTTGCTGGAATGAGGCAGCAATAGAAGACAGTCCGCCGATAGAACCGTCCTGCTCCAGCATGTCATCCGACATATCGGAGTCTGCGTCGTCGTCGCTGTTCCCCATCGCCCCAACAGATCGACTGGTTTCACTTGCTATCGACGCGATCGGAAGCGGTACTGCCTCCTCGAAAATCTTGCGTTCTAGCTTCGGAGCTGCATGAAATTCATGACTTTAGTCGTCTTCTGTCATTCAATTTCCTCCACACACACGCAGCTCTCCTTACCGTCCTGTTCCTCGGAGTTGGTCATGCGGATCTGGGTTTCCTCCTCGTCCACATCGTCTTCGTCATGCTGGGTGTCACGATCGCTATCCTCTTGAGACGGCGTAGCCGCAACGAACGTTGGCGCAAAGCCCTCTCCGGGCTGCGTCACCACTTCCGTCGCCACCTCCGTCGCCGCCTGCGTTGCCTGACTATCCCGTTGCGTCGGTTCCCCCTCGAGTTGCGACAGCGCAGCACGCTTGCGGTGGTTGGCGGTGTACCATTGCCCTGGTGTGTCTTGGAATCCCATGGGGGTGTCCTGGCCGGACGAGTCTCCCTCGAAAACGCACGCGGCCTCGCCAGCCATGACGTCCGCTTCCACTCACGCTGGACTGGATTAACCGACGCAACAAAATACTACTAACTTGAGGTAAAATACCGCATTTATCCGTGTTTTACTAACGTCTGGTCAGTATAAAGAGGCTATAGAAAATCGAAAGTGACCGATCAGTTCAATAGAATCGCTTCGAGTTCGTCGCGCTCGGCGCTGGAGAGCATGTCGAACTCCCAGACTTTGGTCTTCTTCTTGCCGCTGCTCTGGCTGGTCTCCACGGCCGAGATGACGACGGCATAGCGCTCCGCCATGTCCTTCTTTGACGAGAGCGACCGAAACAGACCCCTCTTGGATGGCGACGGGGGCGGGCTGGCCTTCCCAGTATCCAGGGACGAGATGTCGGCAAAAGCAATTTCCGCCGTCTTGGCTGAGCGTGGAGAGGAGGGGTTCAGGGGCATGATATGGAGACGCTTATCAGACTTGTCGACCACCAGACGGCTTGATTCACGGGAGCCTGACCACGAGGACTGGCAAAGATGCAATGCAAGCGTTAGAGCGGTGAGGGTCGAAAGCGATAAGTGGCAGTATATAACCCAACCAACTCACCATGCTGATCATAAACTGCGTTTTCGGTGAGTTCAAGGCGGGCTCCTGCTTTGGGTTGTTGGATGGTCCCACTTGAGTCGCAGTTTTGGTCACTTCTGCTGTGCGAATGGAGAGCGCGGAGAGCGGAGCTGACGGAGGATCTATATTCAACGGCGGCGGACGTGACTGGGATGCCTACGATGACAGTAAAGTTTAGCATTCGACTATATAATGCAGGTGCGTGCGTACACGCACGTACTTTGGTTGGAAGGTTCGGGGTTTCTTGCAAAGGCTCCACTCCGGCAAAACGAACTGTTGATTTCGTGGGCGATGCAGTGGTAGTGGTGGGTGAGGAGGAAGGTTGCTGTGGCAACACTGTGGAGATGGCGTCAGCTGCTGAAGAGCCTTTCAGTATCTTTTTCAAAATGGGCGACCTGGGGGCTGATATCGTGGAGAATGCAGCTGCAACCTGGCGATATTCAGTGTCGAAAGTGAGCGTCTTGTGGAGCCCAGCCAAAGCTTTAAGTATCTCGACCACCTCACTCAGCGACAGCGCTCTGATGTCGACGTTATCAATAGCGATGAGACGACTGCCGACTGGAATCTCTTCGTTGGAATCACTCTTGGCCACATTTGTTGTGCAAGCAGCATTTTCGAGTGAGCTATCAAACTCTATGCCCATAGGAGATTTCGAGACAATTAAGCTCTTCAGCGCAGGCTTGTCTGCAGGGTTGAGCATGCTATTATACGCGTCAACCGTCGTGCCAAAGGTGATGATCTTCTCGTGTGGTGCAAGCAGTCGCAGCAGCTGGCTAAGTTCCGAGATCTGCAGTGAACTGACGTCGAAGCCGTCGATGGCAAGTATTTCGGATCCACTGACCACACCACCGTGAGTGAAAATATGTGTGGGACCGCAGGCGGGGTCCTCGTTCAAGCGATCAACGGCTGCCGCGTTGGATACGGTTGTACGCAAATCGATGCCTAAAGGACCAGGTGGGACCCGAATACTCACTGTACGAAGGTTGCACTCGCCGGCTTTGGTGCGTGTTGCAAACTCCAGTTCTTTTGGCGACGAGGACAGCTTCTGCAGCAAACCGACAGTCTGGTTCAGAGTCAAACATGTCACGTTCATCTTGTTGATGGTTTGTAGTCTCGATCCAACTGGAACTTGGCCGCTTTGCTCAATAGCTCCTGGGGTTCCATTTGCCATCGGATTGAATCCTGCCACGCGAGCTACATCGTCATGGCCGCTATCGAATACAATACCCAATGGTCCAGGAGGTACGCTGATTGTTGCCGTCGACCGCGTGTTTTCTAGACGATTCATCAAAGGCGTGTTTCCCACCACGATCTCCTTGGAAGTGTTCCTTAACTTTAAAAACAGCTTGGAGATATCTGCAAGCGAATGTTGGTGCACGTCGAGCCCATTAACGCCGATAATGTAGCTACCAGGGACGAAATCTTTCAAGTTCCTGCATGTTGGCCGATCAGCATCTTCTGGTGTAGTGAACCCCGTAATCCTAGCGTGTGCAGGATCACTACTATCCAGATTCAAGCCAGAAGGCCCCGCCTCAATCTGCATTGTGTGGCATTCCGGCAGAATTGTTGGTTCCTGGCGGTAAAAAGTAAGCGTCTGTGGGTGTGGCGTTTGATTCAGCAACTCCATGGCGACAGCTCGACTCATGGTCGTGATGTCCGTGTTGTTGATACCCATTAAGATGTCACCTTCCACAACTTCTGTACCAACACCAGTAGCCACCACACAGCGGTAATGCTCAGTTTCAGTGATATTGAGACGTTTGTGCTCTGGTAAGACTATGAGTTGTGAGAATCGAGCACAGGTGCCAGGAGTCATGCGATACAGGATGATTTCTTTCTCTTGTTCTCTCATTTCAATCAGCACATTCGTAACTTCTTCTCGTGGTAGCCCAGACACGTCTACGCCGTTGATATCGACAATCTGACACCCGCGGTGAACGTTTAGGTACTTTTTGAAATGACTAGCCGATCCATCAGGAAGTTGTTGGAAACCTTCGATGACTGCACCGTAGTGTAAAACATCGCTCAGGATCAAGCCCAGCGGGCCGCTAGGAGCACGAACAACAACCAATTTTTCGGGGTCGTAGGTTTTGGTAGGGCGTTGTGGTGGATGATACCGTGCGAACGTCAGTTGTCGCTTCTTCGCTGAAAGCTTTCCCAGGCGAGCGATGACTTGTGATAGACTTGAGTGAACAACTTCGTCGCCATCGATTGCTATAAGCCGATCCCCTGAACGAACTATTTGTCGCATCGTTTCCAGTCGTTGTTTATTGGTCTCATCGGTCGGAATTTCTCCAAACCCTTGAACGACAACGAAGCCACGTTCATTTTCAGCGAGCAAGATGCCCAGCCGACCAGCAGGAGCTTCCGCGACGTAATGCTCGCGACCAAATTCGTCCATGGCCATAGTAGAACCAGTTCAGGAATGCGGTTGTCCGTAGTTGGGCGTCTGCAGTACCTATTTGAAGCTCCACCCTGCAGCGTGGCTGACAACTAAAATTGGCTGCTTTCTCCGAATCATGGGATCGGGATGCCCATCGTTCGAAAGTGTAGTTTCCAGCGTTACGATGGATTCGCAGCTTGGCACGCGGTCCAAGTTGCAACCTGACGCAGATCCCACTCGTCTGTGTGGTGGTCATACTGGTGACAGCAGCAAAGATTTTGGTAACACCAGACACGAGGCTGTCGAATGCCGTATTCGACAGTCGTTTTCGAACTGTGAGTTTTCAACTGGTGGGCTCTGCAGTGACCGCGTATCACTTCCTGTACTTCATTTGAACAGTGCTGGGGCCAATGATGACAATCAAACAGATCATATATCACACGATTCCCTCGTTGACAGAAAAAAACGAAATACTGCAAAACGTTGGGTCTGTGCGGCTGACGAGATAGCACTTCCACCATTGATAATTAAACCCAGTGCATCACCTCCACAAAGTCAAAGTCCACCATTGCGGGCGCGAATGACGTGGAATGGGACTATAAGAACGCCAAGAGATGCGTTGGAGATTCTCCCTAAAACACAACGATTAGCATCGTCCACCAACGCTAGTATTGCCACGTTTCAAGCTACCGAAACAATACTACTGGCAGAAATCGACTCTGATGAGCGTTGCGCATCTTTCCTTCGTCAGCGAGCACCGCGAGAAACTCTCGTGTGGTACCCCGGTGACAGTAACTCGCCTCGAAATCAGATTCATTACAAGCTCCGCGTGTTAGACCGTAAGGTCAATATCAACAAAGAGAAGCTTGCGCAAGTGCGAGAGCGAATCGCAACACTGGGAGGTAAGCCTAGTTCCAGCGATTTTTCCAATGAAAAAGGGCCTCAGCAAAATGAGTCCGTGACGAAGCATCCCGACAAGCTCCTGTCACCAGCGCTAGATTCGAGTCGGCAGAAGAAAGCAATCACAGGTATTTCAGCATCGAAGAGTCGAACAGCGTCAGCTGCACTTGTGATTCAGTCTGCTTTCCGAGCATTTCGAGCGCGTGGTTGTCTCGCTGATCTGCTGACCGAAACGTATCAGCGGGTGCTCAATCCTTGCAACAACCAGTACTTCTACTACAACCGCACCACCCGGCTGAGTCAGTGGGAAGCTCCAAGATTATTGCGTCGTTACCACTATTCCCTTGGCGCCAAACTTATGCCAACACCAAATTCAATTAACTGCAGAACACTCAGTGATCCCGTTGTCGATGCAGCCGCGAAGACTATCCAGACAATGTTTCGCCAACGAGCTTTGCGCGTTTTCTTGAAAGATCTCAAGCTTGGCAACCTCGAAAAAGTTTTCGATGCGGGATTCGGGGCTTGGTATTACTTCAACTCGCGCACAAATCACAGCTTCTGGGAAAATGTTCACCACGTCAGGCTTACTGCATCGAACTCGGCGATTTATCATCGATAAATGACAGCAAATTGCGATGACATGAACACGTTGCGTTATGTAGTCGATTCATTTTTCTTTCCATTCGTTCGTGTTTTTCCCCTGTGGCAAAGTGGCGTCCGGCCCGTCCGCTTTCCCTACAGAAAACTCAACTCTGCTTATCTCTCTCAGCCTCTATGCCTCATTCTCCCTTCTTGACAATGTTGGGATGTAGGGACGACACGACCCGCTTAGTATCGCAGCCAGTACGAGCGACGACGGATGAAGTTGTAGTCCGGCAGCTCGTGGATAGGGCCAGTGGCAGCCAGGGCGTGCTCCTTGTCGTTGATGACCTCGTCAGCCGTCTTGCGGACAGCGGCGGCGTCCACGGCGTCGATGCGCGCGAAGATCTCGGCGGGGGTCATGCGGCGGCCGTACGTCAGCATCTGGCGACCGATGTCCTCGCAGATCGGCGACGAACCGTCCAGCTGCATCAGCATGTTGGCCTTCAGCTGCGTCTTGGCGCGCTCAACCTCCTCATCCGTGGTCTTGTGCACAAGGCGCACCAGCGCCTCCATGGTGTACCACGTCAGGTCGTTCAGCTTGTACTTGTCCGCCACAGCGTACACACCGAACAGACCCGTGTCCTGGTAGCACGTGTTGAAGGACATGTACGAGTGCGCAAGCTCCTTCTCAGCAACCACCTGGCCCAGCTTCGACGACATGTTCATGCCGGCGCCCGAGGTGCGGTCCCAGCTGCCGAGCAGCGTCTGCATGATCAGCAGGGGGAACGAGTGCTCGCTGGTCCAGCTGAAGCCCTCGAAGGCAATGGCAACGTGGGCCAGCGGCATGCTGTCGTCCTTGACACGCACGTCCGAGCCGACGAAGCGCACGGGCTCGAGCGTGGGGGCCACCGCGGGGGTCGTGGGCAGGTCGCCGAACGACTTCTGGGCCAGCTCCACCAGCTGGGAGTGGTCCACAGCACCGGCGCCGGCAATCACCATGCGGGGGGCGGTGTAGTGCGTGGCGATGTAGTCCTGCAGGTCCGACTTCTTGAGGTTACGGATCTGAAGTTGCAACAACAAGAGCGTTAGCCAGTCAGTTAATGCACCCAAGGCAATCCATCTCTTAAGACAAGATCGCCTGCAGCACGTACGTTCTCAATGGGGCCAAGGATGGTGCGGCCGAGGCCGTTGCCCATGAAGGCGGTCTCGTGCAGGCGGTCGAACACGACCTCCTCCTGCTGCTTGTTGACCTCCTCCATCTCGCGCAGGATGACGTCGCGCTCGCGCTCGATGGCGGCCTCGTCCAGCTTGGAGTTCTGCAGGATGTCGCTGAGGATGTCCATGGCGCGGGGCACGTCCTTCTTGAAGACCTTGGCGTAGTACACCGTCTGCTCGCGGCTCGTGTAGGCGTTGAGGTGGCCGCCCATGTTCTCGATCTCGAGCTCCAGCTGCTGCTGCGTGCGCTTGCTCGTGCCCTTGAACGCCATGTGCTCCAGGAAGTGCGCGGCGCCGTTGTTCTGCGCGGTCTCGTAGCGCGATCCGGCGCCGATCCACACGCCGACGGTGGCCGTCTCGCCGTGCGAGCCCTCGGAGGCCACGCGCAGGCCGCTGGGCAGCGTCGTCACCTCCGTGGCGGGCGCGTTCAGCACGTACGACGGGTAGTTGGACACGGCGGCCGCCACCGACGACTGCGCGCGGGCGAGCGGCTGGCGCACGAGGCTCAGCTTGGACATCATCTTGCGGTCTTCTGGGGGGCGGGCGGGGCGCTTGCTACTGCTCCAGGCTGCAAATGCTGGTGGTCTCGCGCCGAGCCCCACGTTTGGTCGGCGCACATTTTCTAAATTATGGCGCGGAATTCCCAAAAGTCGAGATTCGCGGGCACAAAGATGCTGGCCGCGAAAGGCCCCCTTTTGCTCTCAACCCTCCAACGCGGCCCCATACTGAACACAGGCTGCGGAGCCGAGGGTGAAGATGTGGGATGGGAAGTATCGCGCTAATTTTCTAGTGATCACAGGAGACTTTGATTCAAAGATGGAAAGTGCTACCAAGAGCGTATGGTTCTGGTGGTGTCGGAAAACGGCAATTTGATTGTCAAGCGAAGTTGCCGTCCTCGAATCGAGGTGCAATTCAACTTTGACGCTGCTCCGGTCCACCACGCTGAGTTGGACCCATTTGCTGTTCAAAATGAGAGAAGTTGAGTTTGAACAACGGTGCTATCCAGATCAGAGGGATCGCACGGGCAAGCTCACAAGTACTTCTGAGGCATTGCAGTTGCAAATAGGTCATGAAGCGAACAACACGTCGCTAAACGGCAGGGTGGTGTCAAGTCCACCGTTTTAAGTCACTTGAGCTGCCCAATGTGAGCACCGCGCACTGTGAGCCCGTCGCAAACGAGGTGGTCACGCCGAAGGTCCTCTTTAGCTATGCAGGAACTCCTTCACGATGCTTCGTAACCTATGCCTCGGCGCACAACCAGCCAGCCCAAGCTTATACAACGACGGCGATACGAAGTTAAGCAGCGTTGGTAAGCATACCCGTCTGCGATGGCACGGCATCCTGCAAAAAATCAACCACCCTGGCATCGGCTATCCGGGTATCGCCTCCACGAGTATAGAAAAATGATGACCAGGCGTCAGGTTTGTCCGAGTGCCTGCCACCTCCGGCCATCGATAGGGCCCCAGCCTGGGCACTGCCTGCTGCTACATGTAGCAGCAGACGTCTGCTTCGGCATAGCTGTATGCCAATCAGCGGTCGCGACTGGCAAGGATCAGGTCCGAATCAGATGGCCGTCACCTCAACTAATCGTCAAGTGCAGTTCGGGATTTCCTCCGCCGAGACGATGGGGTCGGCCGCCGAGATTCGCGCGGGCATCCGCGTGTGCGCTCGCTTCCGGCCGCAGAACAAGCTGGAGCAGAAGCACCAGGCCGTGGAGTGCGTGCTTCTGGAGGACAGCACCGCCGCGCACGTGCACAGCGAGGCCCGCGGCGTGTCGGACGACCACACCTTCACGTTCGACCAGGTCTTCGGCACCACGTCGTCGCAGCTGGAGGTGTACGAGGCGACCGCCAAGCCGCTGGTGGAGTCAGCTCTGCGCGGCTACAACTGCACATGCTTCGTGTACGGCCAGACGGGCTCGGGCAAGACCTTCTCCATGGAGGGCGTGCCAGGAGACGCCGACTTCGAAGGGATCATCCCTCGCGTCATGGCCGACATCTTCGACGGCATCCAGAACATGCAGTCGGACCTCGAGTTCATCGTGCGAGTCTCGTATGTTGAAATCTACATGGAGAAGATCCGCGACCTGCTCAAACCCACGTCGACAAACTTAAATGTTCGCGAGAGCCGTGAGCGAGGCGTGTGGATCGCCGGCGCGACGGAGGTCTGTTGCGCCTCTGTGGAGGAAATGCAGGACGTCATGCGATTGGGAGGAGCCAACAGAGTAATTTCTTCGACGAGGATGAACAATGAGTCGAGTCGCAGCCACTCCGTGTTCATCATCACTATTGAGCAGCGGAATACGACGACCGGGTCGATGAAGAGTGGGAAGCTGTTCTTGGTGGATTTAGCGGGATCGGAGAAGGTCGGAAAGACCCACGCTAAAGGGCAGACGCTCAAGGAGGCGCAGCACATTAACAAATCGCTTAGTGCGCTGGGAAGCGTTATGAACGCCTTGACTAGTGGCAATGCTAGCACGCACATCCCGTACCGCGACTCCAAGCTAACTAGGCTATTGCAAGACTCGCTTGGAGGAAACTCCGAGACAACGCTACTTGTTTGTGCTAGCTCTAGTAGCTACAACAGCGAGGAGACAGTTTCCACTTTGCGGTTCGGCACACGCGCAAAGAGCATCAAGAACAAGCCGAAGGTGAATGAAGAACGAACCGTGGCAGAGTTCAAAATCCTTGTTGCAGAAAAGGATAAGCGTATCGAATCATTGGAGGCTTTACTTCGCGAGGCTAAAAGTGACGCCACCGAACCAGCAGAGCCAACGACGGTAGAGAAGCTGAAGTGTTTTGCAGCTAAAGTGGAGGAGCTGGAAGATGACAAGGCATCTAAGGCAGCAGAAATGTCCAGTCTGGAGGACAGATGTGTTGAACTCGAAGCGCAAAACAAGAATCTCCTGGAAAAAGAGCGTGAGGTTGCTTCGATTGTTAGTGGAAATGCAGACTTCTTAAAGAAAGTGGCGTTTTTGGAAAACGAGTTAGAGGCAAAGACAAAGGAATGCGAAGAGCTAAACCACATGCTGGCAAGACGTCAAGCCAAGGCTAGTGTGGTCGAGACGCCACCATTATCAAGTGCCAGCACTGCTGACAGTGAGGTTTCTGTACAGGCTACAATCGAGGAAAACATGGAATTGGATACCGAAAAACTTGCTCGGCCTGCTCCATCTTCTGTGGCAGTGGTGTCGGAGAGATCGCGCGCAAGTATCTCGGTACTGGAAAATGAACTTCTTCGGCAACAGGTGGCGGCGAAGGCTAATGAGCTGAAAATTTGCGCGCAGCGTGTTGATGAGCTAACAAAAGAATTGGCGAGCTGTCGTATTGAATATGACTCCCAGATCGAGGTGCTACAACGCAAGCTCCGTGATTTCGATGTTCACATGCGGAGCTCAGGAAACCATACGCCAAATCTGGATTACTTGGGTACGAAAACCAAGATGCTACGCTCCGTCCGTGGTGGTAGTCAAAGCTCTCTGGTGAATAGAAGATCAAATTCGCAAGACACGACGAGGCTCTCCAGTGTGAGTTCCCGTAATCGCCAAGACAGCACAGGTTCAGCTAGCTCACAAAGTGAGTGGAAATTAGATGATGAGGTGTTTCCCGTTGCGCCAATCGACATGGAATCGGAGGTTGTAAAACGATTAATTCGCAACATGCCTGAGAGTGGTCGAGAGAAGATTTCAAAATGGCTGGGCTTCGTGCTTGAAGGACGTGATATCCGCTCAAATTTCCACCCAGAGATCTCGATCGAAAGCCTCGGCGATGAGGTTAATCGTGATATGAGGCGATTGATTGTTCCGCTACTGAAGAATCGGCATGATCTGAAAGTGCAAGCGTATGTCCGCACACGATATGTCCGGGTATCGGATTTAAAGATCACGCTGGATCATAAACACAAGGATGAAATGCGTCTTGAAGCCTCAAGTGACGACGGAATAAATGAAGCCGCTTCAACAGCCCCCGATTCATCATTAGCGTGGGCTAAAGACCATCTTTTCTATGGGCCCAAGAGTGATGCCTCCAGTCCCTCGGTACTCCATGCCAGCCGAATACTCGTTCCGTCAAAGGACCGGTTCACATCGAATCCAATCGACCTGAGTATTAGCATGACCGAGTCCAAGTCAATGTTGGAGTCGTCCCGTACTTCTAAGAAGTTTAGCCGAAAGGCATCTCTCCCATTCGATTCGTTTCATGCTGTGGGATCCAATCCAAGTGGGGGAGTATTCAGTCGACTGCGCTCGAAAACTGGAGTGGGTGGTATGCTTGGTGACGTCAAGACACGCCTCAATGCCCGTTATCACAAGAACCACGTTCATGAAGACGCCCTCTGCAGCGGCTGTGGAATCAGTCCCATCGTTGGAGGCAAGTGGAGCTGTAGCACTTGCGTGAACTATGAACTGTGCTCCAGTTGCTATTCCGCGGGTATCCACGGGTTTGAAGTCTCCAACGCGTTATGCCGTCGTGTCGAGCAACTTGCAGTGCAGAAGCACCGTGTACTTGGCGAGTACCCTGAGCTGTTTGAATTGTTTCGCCACCATGTCTGTCACGACAACGTCATCCAGTTTCGGCGCATTGTGGAATGGCTTAGCGCCATTGTATCGGGAGCACGCTCAGCTGGAATGTACCATAAGATGATCGTGAAGAGTGGCTTGCATCCTGAGATTCGAGCTCGACTAGTAGCACAGCTCGGCGCATTAGCAAGTGAACGAGCGGGCATCTCATTAAAGACAGAATGGGAGGAAGACGCGCGTGACTCGGATGGCAGCCAAGATTCCGACACGATGGAACCGGCCGTCGAGCTGGATGGGGACAAGCTTTCACCTACGCAAGCCTTCAGCTCGCCGGCCGTTAGATTGGAAACGCTGCGGATGTATCTGATGGACGCGCACGTAGCTCCAGCAGCGCTCTCGGATCTGCTGGACCCGTCAAGCGCACCGGATGCGCAGGCACCTCCGCCCGCCTTGAGGCGAACCGTGAGCGAAGCGTCTGCGGACAGCGATCACGACGAAGTACGACAGCTCCCAGACATGCAACGGCAGCGGACCCTGGACCTGCCCACATACGGCCGTCAGGTCAAGTCGATTAGCAGTCTGAAACTGTGAGCGACAGTCGCCGCCTTCCCAGGGCTAACTGTAATACATGTTGTGAGTGCGCAGTTTTCGACTCAAGTGATAATGCTTCTGCAAGCTACGTAGTCTGTTGAACACCTCGCCAGCTATTATACCTAGTACTTGCTGTTGCCCAGGCCCGCAGTCCTGGGCAACACGTGTGGACGCCTAGCGGTCCATTCCCCCGGCACGAAGAAACGCCGAGCAAAATGAGACGCGGCCATCGCCACGTCTCATTTGCTGTACCACCAGGATTTGGCTCTGCCAAGAGGCTCTTCGGCGGCAGCCTTCGCTCGAGGCGCGCCAAGCGCGAAGCCGAGCTCGGAAGCTGCCACTCCACATGACTCATGCGAGGCTGCTTGAGTGCGTGCTTCAAATCGTGCTCTCGAATCTCTCTCACGCCTGGTCCACGTCTTGAGAGTTCGCGCGAATGCGAAAACAGTGCGGCACCGCTGCCGGATACATGCCCGTGGTGGTGCAGCGTTCGCATAAGCAGAGATCTTACAAGCTACATCTACACCCTCCACGAATCGAGAAGATCAACTGATACATTAACTGGCAGCTCGTATCCCGTTTTATTCCTCCAAGATACTGAGCGATACAGACAAGAAGGCGACGCTTCCTGGAGAGGCACGAGGTCGGCGGTCTGGACACGCAGAGCGCCTAGGGGGCGGCCTTGCTGCACTGGGCCACGAACTCGCGCTGCTGCGTGGAGAGGCCCCACACGGGCGCGCCCCGGATGAGCAACCGCTGGATGAGCGTCTCCTCCTCGCTGGCGATCCGCGCCAGCGCCTGCTTCTGCTCCTCGGCGGCGAGCGAGGCCTTCTGTGCCTCCCACTGCTGCATGAGCTGTTGCAGCTTCGTCAGGTCCTGCGGCTCGGCGCGCGCGCCCGGGCTGAACTTGGAGCTGGCCTCGGAGCGCGTCTTGGCAGAGCCGTAGAAGCCGCCCTGGCCCTCGGACGGCTGGCCGCCCGAGTACGTGGTCAGCGCGCGGGCGGAGCGCACGCGGCCCGAGGCGGCGGCGCGGCGGCAGGTCTTCAGCACGGCGGACTGCATGGTGGCGGGGCTTGGAGCGTGGATGGGCTGGGACGGAAGCTTCTGCTCAAGCGGTCGAAAGCGGAAATGCCGCCTTGCGCCAAGATTGGTGTCCTTGCACCAGAACTAGCGATCCATCTATACAGTAACACAGGAATACTGTATATCAGAGGGTGGAGTGACTAAAAAAAACGAGTATGTCCATATCTAAAGTCAGCGTGCATCGGATCACGAAGGTATTTCTGTCAAGATGTCGACGCAGTCCAATCACAGTCGAATGACGCGCCTGTGTCTGCGTTGGCTGTCTCACGAGGAAAAGGGTCGTCTTTGTCGCCCAAATGGTGATTTTTTTTTTTCCTTTCGATTGCAGAGCTTATCAGAACACTTGCGTTTTTGGCCAGCTCCGAGTTGGTCATGCCGGCAAAAGGGACCTGCGTCAAAACATCCCTCACACCCTCACTCAGTATTAATACCATTAGATGAAGACATACAGCGGGCCATTGTCTTATATGGCCAGATCATCCTTAGCGACGGGGAGGTATGGCCATCTCGAATGCCTCCCCTTTGAATCTTACGCTCCTAACTCTGGTCAGATGGGATTTGCTTTATATAATTCGGACTGCGATACATAAGACGGCAAAATCGATGAAACCCACTATACTTCCCGTCAGACCGAGTTCTTAGCACGTTCTCTTATAGGAGCCATTTTGTTTCCAGACTCTGCAAACGACCGAGTCCAATGCTCAGATAAATTAAATTAAATGTACCGGTGCTTGCCGTTGCCGACATTGGAACACGCAGTGTATCCCCATGGCCGGCCGACAACAGTGCATCGAATCCGCGAACTTCAGCCACGCTTTGCGTCGTGGCGTTGCGCGGCTTCAACGTCCGATTTTCTGCTTGGGAATTGGGTCCATCCACAGCCCATTTGCCCCGCCTCTGCAAATGTTACCAAAACGCACGTATTGCGTCAACGCCGATCGCCTGGCAGTGCCAGTGGCATGGCACCGACGCCGACGACGCGGAGTGGCGGGGAGGAAGCCCCGCCGCGCTTGACGCTGCCGATCCACCTCGTGACGCTCGCCTTCGCCGTGGGTGTGGCACTGCTCGCGACCGTCTGGACGCCGTCCGATTGGCTGCTGCTCGACCGCGGCGTCTCGACGTCGACGGAGCCTGCCACGTCACCCGAGGGCGCGCCGCTCGTGGACAAGTACCAGAGCGATGTGGTGAAGATCGCCACGCACCCGGCACTAGTCGCCGCCGCCGAGGGATGGACCTGCCCGGATTTCCTGTCGACGGACGAAGGCTTGACGCACGTGGAGCAGGTGCTGGGCCAGCAGCAGCAGCTTCGAGCTCAGGCACGAGTCTTCCTCATGCTCAATGGGCAGAACGAGGGAGTCTATCTACCCTGGACGCACCAGCAGGACGGGGAGGCGTGCCTCTTCGAGCTGGCCCAAACAGCGGCGCTGCACCTTGGAGCCGACCCTGACAGAGTGGCCAATGGACTGAGGCTCTTCTCCGTCGACGGCCTGCCAATCCTCGCGGCAAGCGAGCTGGATACGCAGCGCATTGCGCACGTGCTTCTGAATGGACAGCTATGGGTGTGGCCTGGGATCAAGGTGGGCTATGTGCGCGAGATCGAGGGCTGCACCGTCACGACGCAGTCGCTGCGTCCGAAGGTGTTCACGGTCGAAGGCTTCTTCACGCAGGAGGAGGCGGACGCTATTATCGCAGAGGGCATCGACCATCTCTCTCGCTCGCCCGTCGACAGTGTCGACGCAAAAGATGGATACCATTCGGACCGAACGAGCTTCACGGCGTTCCTCGATGATAGCCATTTCACGCGTGACTTCCGTGAACGATCCGCGCGGATCGCCCGCCTACCGTCTCCTGGCTACACGGAGAGGATGCAGCTCGTGAGGTACGAAACGGGTCAGTTCTTCCGCAAGCACGAAGACTACTTTGCCTCGAAAGAGTTTGTGCCGACTAAGCAGTTGGCTGCAGGCGAGTTCGTGGCATGGGCTGAATGGGCCTCGTCCAGAATCGAGGAGCTTCGCCTGGAGCATGGCGACGACGTGGTTCCTGAAGAGTTCTTGCCGGACGGAGCATTATTTCCGGATGCCCAGAGCACAGCAGTATTCCAGCAAGCCCTGCTCAAAGGTTTCATGGAAGACGCCCAGGCTAACGATTTCTTCTGGGAGCACGCAGACTTAGAGTGGAGAGATTGGATTGACGAGAATCTTGATCGGGGGTCAGACGATATCATGGGTCCGCTTTTGGAGAGCAAGGGCTACATGCTGCCGTTCATCGTTGCGTCGTGGGAGAAACGGGTGGGTCTTCCTGCATTGGAGTATTCATTTCCAAAGTTGCCGGTGAGTGGCGTCACGCACTACTTCCGGTGGATACGTTGGGCGAAAGCGCAAGTGCAAACGGTGATGGACACGGATATAGCGGCTGTTCCGAAACGCGTGAGGCCCGGAGGACAAGACTACCCGACATTCTTCATGAGTTTTCAGAACCGATTGGTCAACTACCTCCTCAAAGACTACAGTCACGAGTTTCTTGTCGAGATGCTCTCCGAGGAGCTGCATGCGTGGCTTGTTGAAAACAAAGACAACGACGACGCTTTGCTTGAGGTGCTGCGTCGTGATCCACGAGCATTCGACCTAGTACATGAGGCTTGGACCAAGCGAGCTGGCGACCAGTTTACCTACGAGAAACCCAAGTACTTGCACCACTTCGAGCCGAATCGATTCGCGACGCTCTTCTTGTACTTGAACGACTGTCCTGAAGGCGGCGAGACAGTGTTCCCGTACTCGAAAGAGCGTCTGGTGACTGGGATCGAGCGAGAGGGAATGGGTGAGTGCTCCGAGGGACTCGCGGTGCCGCCCGTGAAGCTCACGGCGTCGCTGTTCTACTCTCAGACGCCGATGAACGACTTGGACCCAAGCAGTCTTCATGGTGGCTGTCCTCCAGCGAAGGGCATCAAATGTACGTTGAACCCGTCTTGGATAGAAGTACCCTGCTGCTTACCACTCTCACTAATTCCACTTTACTTTTGTAGACGGAGCCAATTCGTTCATGTGGAATGCCGACGCTGACGAGGGCGCCAACGCGTGGGGGATGTCTGAAGACAGTTGAGTAGAGTCAATATACAAAGGTTAACTATATTGCAGAAGCTGCTTCAGCTGGATCCGCTCAAGCTTGAAGCTCAGCTGCTGAGGTAGTGCAGCGTAACCTTTAATCTGAGGCGTGTGACTTTGTAACCTGAGGTCGTTAGCTATAATAGGCTTCAACCGCCAATATACGTTGGCGTGGGCTCTGCAGAGCAACACGCAATTCGACGCGATGGGGCACACGGCCAGCGTCAATCGCCAGCGCCGCAGCTCGACAGGGACGTTGTATGGGGAGCCGGCGGGTGCGGCTGCCGCGTCGCGCGGGAGCTACACACCGGCGCAGATGCAGGCGCTGTATCTGAGCCGAGGGCGGCCGGACATGGCCTTCATGTCCAACCAAGGGCGTCTCCCCGTCGAGGTGCCGGAGCTGCAGCAAACGTGCACAGTTAAGAACTGTTAATGTAGCAGGCTTTAGCGCTTGAGAGAAGGACTTGTAGAAAAGACGGTAAAAGGAGGAGTGAGATTAAGTAAGTTATGGAGCAGGGAGCTAGTCTTGCTGCTCACTCGAGAGAAGTATGTGGTTGCCTAAAACACAGATAAATATCGTGCCTACCAACCATTTGACGTTGAATATCAAAGTTTAGAGTCACTGTACTGCGCGTGTCCTTTCAGTATTAGAATAAAGGGTCCACACGGTACTTCGGGTAGGGCTGTGTGACGAGCCCTAACCTCAACAGCCTCCCTGGCTCGTCATCAGGGAACTATCCGGAGGATTTGAGCCAGCACTTTTATGCTTGGCAAATCGTAGCGTAGTGGTTTGCGTGTCTGGATCGCAGTCCGGACACCGCGGGTTCGATTCCCGCAAAGAACACAGTTTTCACTGAGCAGTGCAATTGCGGTTGACTAAGGGCTTTGGTAGCCCTCTGCAACTGCTGCTTGCGCTGTTTGGTGAGTACACTTGTGTTCTGGCGACGCTGTGACCGGTGTCATGGCTTGCACTGATATCAAGGGGTTATGCTTCATAGTGCATCACATTATTATTAGTAGCTTTATTGTTGCTTCATGTATGCTGTATATATTTGGCGGCTGTGTGCCAGGAAAACCTCGTGAGAGGGAAAACCTATAGGACATCGTGAGTAAACCTTGTAGGAGAAACCTCACGTATGACTCGTGACTCAATATGCATTGAAGTGCTACGATTAACTGAGTTAGTGTCTGTAGTTGTCTTAAGTGTTGCTAATTGTCGCTGTCTTAAGTGAATGCATACCTAAATTGCGACGCAAATTTCGAAACTGATGCTTGTCTAGTGCTTTCGTGAAGATATCGGCTACCATCGACTTGGTATTGCAATAAACGACGTTGAATTCGTGTCGTTCTACCTTTTCTTGAACAAAATGATAACGGATGTCAATATGCTTTGATCGTCCGTGTAGTTCCGGGTTGGTAGCGATCTTAATGCAGCTTTGATTGTCCTCCATAATAACTGTCGATTTAGTAGTAGAAAACCCAAGCTCTTTGAGTAGTAGTTTAAGAAATATGACTTCTTGCATGCAATGACATAATGCGATATACTCTGCTTCCGTAGTCGAGAGCACTACCGTGTGGTGCTTTCTCGATAGCCATGATATCGGACTTTTTCCGATCATTGTGACATATCCGCCAACTGATCTTCTAGTGTCAGGGCAATTGGCATAGTCTGAGTCCGTGTAAGCTGTCAGATGATCAGCTAGATTGCTGGCGTCAATAGATGTTGATCCACCTAGCAGTATACCTTGGTTTGTTGTGCCTGATATGTATTTTAGACCTCTTATCACTGCTTTCCAGTGTTCCATTCCAGGATTTGATAAGAATTGGCTGACTTCGCGCATATAGAATGCTAGATCTGGGCGAGTGCCAACCATGAGGTACATGATACTTCCAACGACCTCTCGGTATGGAATATCTTTCATTGCCTCCCTCTCTTCTTGAGTGGAGGCTCCATGGCTTTGTGAGCTTAATGCTGCGGTCTGATGGCGTCGCAGTTGGGTATGTGACGAGGTGTTTGAACCTGTCGAGGACATTTGTTGCATACTTGCGTTGATGAATGAGAATGGTTTTGTCTTTGCGGTTTCGTTCGATTGACCAGCCGAGGATGTATTTCACCTCCCTAAATCTGTCATTGAAAATCTCTGTTTCAGGGCCGATTTAATACGACATACGAGGTTAACCGTGGGAGCTATAATAAGCAAGTCATCCACGTAGACTGCAATGTAGCAGACCCGTCCGTCAAATGTCGCCATAAAGACACAGCGATCCTTAATCAGCTTTCGAAAACCGAGACTCTCTAGGAAAGTAGACAATGTCTGATACCAAATACGAGGTGCTTGTTTAAGACCATAGAGGCTTTTAATAGTTTGCACACCAAGTGTTCTTGACCAGGGGCAGCGAATCCCTCCGGCTGAGCCATGTATATTTCCTCAGATAGGAAGCCATTGAGAAAGGCAGTTTTAACATCCATCTGATGGATCTCATAATCAAGATGCGCAGCTATGATAAGGAGAAGGCGAAGCACTTCCATTCGTATGACAGGAGAAAATATCTCGTCGTAGTCAATACCGTACTGTTGTAAAATCCTTTGATAACAAGACGGGCCTTGAATCTATCTATCTCGCCAGTGCCAGTATACTTGACAACAAAGACCCAGCGGTTTTGGAGAACTCGCCGGCCTTTCGGCGGAGAGACAAGGACCCACGTCTTATTTTTCGTAAGGGACTGGTATTCGGATTCGGCTGCTGTTCGCCATTCTCGCGTATGAAGATGCCATTGCTGCTTTATATGTTTTGGGTTCCGGCACGTAGCGGATAGCAAGTAGGCTGAGAACTGAGTGAATACGTGCTGCTGCTTCCTCGGAATCTTCCTTAGAATTTAGCTCAGTCAGATTTATTTCATCCTCGTACCGAGGGCGTTTAGTTGAGCGATGTGGAGGAGTAGAAGGCGTCTCCGATATAAAGGAATAGTTTATTGTGCCACGTTCAAGGGCATTTCTCAGTGATGGAAGCGGTTTCGGCGTCGCTGCGATATCAGATGAAAGTGGGATAGTCTCGTCACTTGGTCCGACCTGCGGTGTATGTTCCGCCTCTACAGGTGTATCGTCTGTAGTTGTCGATGGGGCTGGATCTGTCAATGAGGCAAGTTGTAGCGGCAGTGGTAGTGGTTCGGAGGTATCCTCAACGGTTCCAATCGTTGGAAAACTGGTTTCATTAAAGACCACGTCGCGACTGTAGACGATCGCATGGGATTTTACGTCCATAAGACGATAGCCTTTCTTATGTTCGGGAATACCCAGATAAATACATAGCTTAGCTCGTGCATCGAGCTTGTCCCTGTAGATGTCATTCACGTGAGCGTATGCTGCACAGCCGGATACTTTCAGATACTCCACGCTGGGTTTACGGTTGTACCAGAGTTCGTAAGGAGTGCGTCGATATGTGTTCTCGCTAGGTGTCATATTTAGTAGTGTAGTGACGTGAGTAGCACATTCCGCCCAAAGCATCTTAGGTAGTTTGGCATCGAGTAGGAGAGCACGGATGCGTTCTAGGATCGTGCGATTTCGTCGTTCGGCTACACCGTTTTGTTGCGGTGTGTATGCATTTGTGAATTGTGCATGTGTTCCATACCGTGCAAAGATAACTCGACCAAGTTTTTCATATTCCTTGGCGTTATCGGCTTGAAGTACCCGAATATCCTTATCTTCTGAGGGCCTGTATACTCAAGAAGATGAATGTCTGAGCGGAAGATATTCAACGCTTTCATCCGGAAGTTCTCGTAGCAGGAGTATAGCTGACTCCGTGCTTTGATAGGGTATAGAACATGTAGCGAGTGAAGTCATCAATAAAGACAACGAAGTACCGGCACCCGCTAATACTAGGAACAGGTAGCGGTCCACAAATGTCAGAATGAACTTTATGTAGAGGCATGATAGCACGCTCAACATGTATATTGGAATGAAATGCATTGCGGTGTGACTTCGCATAAGTGCAAGCAGAACAAAAGAAATTGTCTCGGGGAACTACGGCTGTGTCTTCGAGTCCCTTAAGCGCCTGGTCCTTAGTCAGCGCCTGTAAGACACGAAAGTTAGGATGACCTAGGCGTTTGTGCAAGAGCATAATAGCAGTGGGCTTACCTGACATGGCCACGTGGACTTCTTGCTTTTGATCGGCGAGGCCGTGAACTGGTACAGCTTGGCACTGGTGGACTTCTTTGCCTTGACATTGAACCTTTGGTCCGACTGCACCGTGCATACGGCGCGCTGGAATGTGAAGCGGAAGTCATGCTCCACTGCTGCAGGAACCGATAAAGGTTGAACTTCAGTTGAGGTGCGTAGAGCACGTCGCGCAGCGTGAGTTGGCGGTGTTGCCCCTTTGAGTCGGTGACTTGGAGCACGACATCGCCGGTTCCTTCAATTGGAATCTCGGATTTTCCGCCGACGGTGATGAAACCGGAGGCAGGATTCTTCGAGATGAACCATTCAGCATGCTGAGTGACATGACTCGTGCACCCTGAATCGATGGTCCAGTTGAGTCGAAGCTAGCGCTGGCTTGAGCGGTGAGGCTGATGGCAGGTGGTGCCGGCTTGATTACAGTGGCAACCGCAATACGAGCCTCATCACGGCGAGTTTGGCTGTAGCCTCCTTCTTCACGGCGAGACAGTTGTTGTCTCTTGTCGTTGGCGCCACGGTTGTAGCTGCCACGACCGCCGTTGTTCCGACCTCGGCCGCCTTTCTGCCATGATCCACGGCCACGACCCGAATTGTTGTCACGTCGTTCGTAAGGGTGGGACCTGCGAAGATTTCCGCCGCGAAACTCGAAATTCGCTGGTAGAACGGTGCCCGCCTTGACAGTGCCATCGCGGAGATCCTTCTGCAACCCACGGCATAGTCGAATGTGATGATACGGCTTTTGGCAGTAGCTGCATACTTCGCCGTAGGACGTACCACGTGATGTGGGTTGCTCTGGTGCAATAAGTGCACGTTCATCCTTGGTCCTTCGACTGTCAGGAGTACCCTTCGCCAGAGAGTAGCGGGTTTGCGCCTCCATCTTGCGGACTTTATTCTCGATGCTCATCTTGAGTTCATCGTACGGGATGTACTTCCGATTTCCTTTCCAGATGCGCAGATCGTCCTTCCACGATGCTGGCATGGAGTGGAACAGGTACAGTGACTTCTGTCCATCCGTGAGGACCGATTCGGTCGCCTTGGACGCGGCTCTCATCGCGTCTTCGAGAACGAGGAAAACTCGTTCACATCACTCCTTCCTCGTACTTGGTTTCCATGAGGAGGTGCTGGATGAAGTACGGGTCGCCATGGAACGCGGCTCCCTCGTACTTCTTGCAGATGGCTTGAAAAATGGCGTAAGCCGAGTGAAGGTTCTTGACAAGACGGATGTGCGTGTCGTCCATAGTCTTCATCAGGAAAGCCTTGGTTTGTGCTTCCATGCGGCGCAAGCGCCGGGATGACAACGGTGCTGGTCTCTCTTTCTTGGCTCGGCGCTGCGATTTCCGCTGCGAAAACGAGCGTATCGGTGAGGGTGGGCTGGGTGTCGACTTTGTCTTGCCGTCCTCGTCGCTGGCCGCTTCGTCCTCCTCGGAGCTTGACTCATAGTCGACGGCTTGAGAGTCGTAGTCGACAGGAGTAGAAGCCTTGGAGGGTCTTCGACGTCGGACATGTCGGCGTTGTCTGACGAACCATCTTCATCTTCGTCGTCGTCATCGCTCACTCCGTCGTAGTCCTTCTTGGTGACGAAGCCGAGGAGGTGCTTGCCATCAAGCGATGCCGTCACTCGGGTCTTCCACACGTCGAAATTTCTTGACCCGGTAAGTCGGGGAAGTCGTCACTCGAGACTTGGCTGGGACTCATGACCTGTTAATGTAGCAGGCTTTAGCGCTTGAGAGAAGGACTTGTAGAAAAGACGGTAAAAGGAGGAGTGAGATTAAGTAAGTTATGGAGCAGGGAGCTAGTCTTGCTGCTCACTCGAGAGAAGTATGTGGTTGCCTAAAACACAGATAAATATCGTGCCTACCAACCATTTGACGTTGAATATCAAAGTTTAGAGTCACTGTACTGCGCGTGTCCTTTCAGTATTAGAATAAAGGGTCCACACGGTACTTCGGGTAGGGCTGTGTGACGAGCCCTAACCTCAACAAGAACCACGTGAACCTGAAGAAGGCCAGCCTCAAGCTACAGCAGTCGTCCACAGAGCCACATCACTACGCGTTGGAGTTCCAGTTCGATGCTACCAAGCCCTGCCGCATCAGTGTGTTCTTGGTGGCAACGGAGACCATTAGCGCGGACACTGGCAGCTCCAGCTTTGCATTGGTTCATGCAGACAAGAACCCAGTGCTGACCCAGCACTTCCCTTCGGGTTTGGGCCAGACCTTCGTTTTGAAGGGAGGCGCGAACGAAGAGGACGCGGCTAAAGAAGAGGAGGACCAGGAGAAGCTCGAGCAGCCGTTGCCGCTCTTGGACTTCTCGTCGTACGAACCGGACGAGCTGGTGTATAAGCCCGGAGCTATGCAGTTCCCATTGGTCGTTGTGCTGGAAGTTTCATCTGCCAGTGAGTGCACATGGAGTCGATGTGAAGCGCACTCTGCTGTTGACCCCCTAACTTGTGCGTTGCGTGGTGTCCAGGAAAACGCCCTCAATCTCAGTCAACATTCTGCACGTTCGTCAAGAAAGGTGGGGATACTTGGGAAGTCAAGATGCTCAAGCAAAAGATTCTGGTACGATCGAGCTTCTTGGCTGGCAACAGGCAATGAGTGCTGACTGGTGTCTGCTAGGTGGACGGATTAACATACGAGCTGCAGGAGATCTACGGCATCGACGGCACGGTGACTGCAGCACCCAAAACTGAACGTAGCGGTGCGGCGGGCGAAGGTCAAGCCGACGCAACTCAGGCACCCAAGGAGGAAATTGAGATTCCCGAAGGCGCCGAGTGCATCATTTGCTTGTGTGAGCCGCGGAACACTACCATTTTGCCGTGCCGACACATGTGTCTCTGCAGTGAGTGCGCTGAAGCGCTGCGTAAGAGCTCCAGTACATGCCCAATCTGCCGGACGCGTGTCGAAGCATTGCTGCAGATTCGTGTGGAGGCAAAAGAGACGACGACCACTGAAGCTGAGGAAGACACTAACACCGAAGTAGAAGATGCCAAGTGAGCATACACCCTTGGGTAAGCGGAACAGGTCGATTACGAATAGTTCGAGTTACAGGAACAAGGTCATCCTGTCACGAGAAATAGTTACTGCAGACTCGCAGGAAAACAACAGTCATCCACGAAACCCAAACTGAGCATAAAGAAAGAATTTACCAAATTGATGTTACTGTGGTTCCTTCCTACCTCAACCTGTCTTTTCGCAACATGCTGAACCATCGAAATCGGAAGTTACCCCATGGCTCCCGTCTGAGCTGGTTCATCATGCGTTGGTCGGACCCTCTATCTTTTGCAAACCTCTTCGTCGTGGATGGCTTTGGCAGTGCAGCTGGATTCCGCGCCTTGTTTTTTTGTGTGTTTTGGTTGAATATCTTGTACAAATAGTGGTGACGCATGGCGGTGCGTGCTTGGCGGTGAAAGACCCGGCAAAGGCGTTTGATCAGCTTGTCGCTAAGTGTGCGCCTTCATTGTCGATTAGTTACACCAAAACACATGCAGATAATACGTTACTGTCGCACCGCATCCCCTCCACTGCCCAGACCTGCTCTCGTGCCAATCTCGCAGACTAGATTTAACTGATGCCGGCTTCAGATTCCCCGTGCTGGGCTTGGGGTCGCCCGTCACCAGCTAGTTGTTCTTTCTCCACATTCCTTTCATCTGCATCCATATTAAACAAGTAATTAGTTGGAATAGCATCCACTTGCCAAGGAGAACACTTTTTTACTTACCAAGTTGGCGACTTGCTCGGGGGCGTCACGGAGTCTGTTTCCCGTCGACGGAGTCGAGCTGACATCGCCCGTTGGACCATAGTAAGGGCTGCTCTGGCCTTTGGCAGGGTAACCAGGTCCACCGCGCTGAGACTCTGGTCCACCGCGCTGAGACTCAGGTCCACCGCGCTGAGACTCAGGTCCACCGCGCTGAGACTCAGGTCCACCGCGCTGAGACCTTGGTGCTTCCTCAATCTTCGCGTTCAGGTCTCCTGACGATTGAGTCTGAAAATCTGCTAGGTTGGGCTGACGACTGCTTCGGCCCGGAGGACTTCCGCCGCTACCAGCACTGTTGTTGTCCACCCGCCGTTTGGGACTTTGCGAGCCTCCGTGGCTAAAGTTGTTGTCTGCACTGGAGTTAGAGTCGTCAGAGGTGGTTGGAGATCCGACTTTTGCTGCGTTGTAGGACAGCTTGCGAGTCATCATTTCTACCATTTGTTCTCGCTTCTTCAGCTCACTCTCGCGGCGCATGTAGTCTACCTCCAGCTCTGTTTATAAAACAGTCGTTAGTTGATAGTCGTCTCTCTAAAGGCAACATTTGCTCGTACCTTTCAGCTTCTTTTCACGGGCCATCAAGGCAGCTTCCTGGCGACGAAGATCCTCTTCAATGCCCAAAAGCTCCTTCATCTTCTGGTTGTATGACGTCTGCAGGTTCTGGTCCGCAGCAGGCTGAGGGGCATTGGCAGCAGCGTACGCACGTAATCTTTGTTGCAACTGCGGGACGCGCTCCAAGTCCTCAATCCGCGGTCGTCGAGAACGTTGCCTGTGCAGCATCCACCGAATGACCTGGAAAAGACCCTCCGAGTACTGCGACGGAATGCGCGTGAACTTGCCGGCATTGATCTTCTTAGCCAAAGCCAACTGGTTCGTTGCATCGAACGGGGGTCCGAGAGTAGCCATTTCGTAAAGGAGACAGCCCAGAGCCCAAATGTCTGAGCGGTCGTCGTAGGTCATCTCGTTCACCATCTCAGGACTCATGTAGTAGGGCGTGCCAACGTTCGTCTGGGCGAAACGAGACTCGCTGCTAAGCTCCTTTGCAAGACCGAAGTCACCAAGCTTAGCATTGTTCTGTAAAAACAGAAAACATACGTCAGAACATCACCGCATACAACAAACCTCCATTAAAAGGATGGCGTACGTTCGAGTCCAGGAAAATGTTGCCGGGCTTGATGTCACGGTGAAGAATGGGTCGGATGGCGTTGCCTTCGCGGTGACGGTGGCACTCCTTTAGCGCCAGGAAAATGTGCGTGAAAATGTGCCAAATGAAGCCCTCCTCGATGTAGGACCTTCACACCACACGCCGAAAAGAAAAAAAAGTCAGAAATCACCTGATGATCCTAAAATGCAGCAAGATGCTGCTCCCGGGATCGGCATCAGGTGTGTCGTACCCCTCACGTTTCTTCCTCTTGATGAACTGGCCCAGGTCGCCGCCCTCGCAGTACTCCATGACGATGTAGATCTTGGTGGCCTGCTTGTCAATCACGCGGTCGAGGTAGCGCACAATGTGCGGGTGGCGCAGCTCGCGCAGGATGTTCACCTGCACAGCAATCAGCCGTCAGCCCCTGCCACATAGACAGTCTCAGGCTTTAAAGACCGCAGCAGACGCACCTCGCTGACGATGAGCTGCTTCTCCTTCTCGCTCATGGCGCCGTAGTTCACTTCCTTCCACACCAGCATCTACGTGGCACACATGAGTCAGTACGCACGCCCCTCGACTAAATGTACCCATCTCCCTGACAGCACGCACCTTGCGGTCGGACTTGCGCACGATCTGCGTGACGACGCCGAAGGAGCCCTTGCCGATGATGCGGACCTGCTCGTAGGCGTCCATGGCTGCGGCGAGGGCTGGGGACGAGAGGGGGGAGGGGGGTCTTCTCCGCGCGGGAGGAGGGGGCGGCTGGTAACGCGAGGGACCGGAGAGAGCGCGACGGAAGGAGCGACACTGACGACGTCAACGCTCCGGTCGTCTTCTCCTCTCGCTGTTCTTCGGTTTGTGGGCTTTTATCCGCTCAGCCCAAACGCCAGCCAACTCTCCCCCTTTGATGCATCCGGGTAGTCAATTATTAATTCCCCTTTTCCACGCGGCATACTGAAATCAAGTCACGATTCTAAGTCAGGAAGGACGATATTGTGGTAAATCAATGAGAGACCTATCCCTCCTAATGCCTGGAAACATGTTCGGCGGCCAGGCATGCATCTCAAAGTATTATAACTGGTGACCAAGCATCCTATAGCTGTTCAGGTTGCCGCCCCAAGGCCGACGTTCACGGCGGGTAACGCACGCCGACTCAGCGCCGTTACCAATGATCCGGCGCTTCCTGTCGTTTCAGACGGTCTGTTTACAACGCCACACCGCCACGGTACTACCCCGTGACCGTTCATTTGACTTCCGGGATTCACTTGCTCACCGGTATAGGCAAGTCAGTTCAAAAAGCCAGCCACGCCACGGCCATCGTTGCCGTGCAAAGTCAACACAAGAGGCGGAAGAGAAAGTCGGGATCGCTCCTCGATCGTCTGCCCGACAGACAACCCGAAATGCGCGGCGCAGATCGTGCCTCGCCTCGCGCTCTGAGCGGGGACACATCTGCTGCGACCGATTTCTCGCAACCGTATTTGTCCTCTGTTGGTCCTGTGGTGCTTCTGAACGCAGTCTCGCACTCGCGAAGATGCAGCCGCGCGCTACAATGGTTACGTGCACTTCGACGTGATCTTGCCCTGAAACGCCACTGCAATTGGAACGTCGTTCCTCAATTAGGTGCTCTACTCGCTATCGCCGCCAGCATGGCACATGTCCCGGACATGATTTTCGTCGATCGGACCTGTCCAGCTCTAGCATTGTGAACGGGAAATGCCTTCGATGGCAGCTCCGTTACGCACTTCCGACGTGCGTGCCCTCCACAAAACGCGGCATAAAAACACTTGTGTGCGTCTCGGGTCGCGCAAACGTCAATACCACAAAAAACATGAACACTCGGTGAAGCTAGAAACCGAGAATCGGTGATACTGACAGTGACCGCATAGCACATGCAGGTAGCGATGTCTCGTTGGGGAACTTTGAATGAACCCGCGTATTATAGTCGGACTCCGAATCGAATAGGGTTAGTCAAACTTTTTCAATGTTGGTTTAAGGGTCAAAAACCTTGGTCATTTGATGTCATCCAGGATAGCAGGTAACATGCCCATTTGACCTGTATCACTGGCTGAGGCTTTGCTATAGCTTCAACTCGAACTCTTCAAGGCTGTACGTAGAGCCTAAGGCCACAGCTTGTCGCTATAATTCCATGCTTGTATTCAAACCCAGCGAAGCTCTAACACATTGAAGATACAAAGGCTGGTCCTTCACATGCAATCTGAAAGCCACAGTTTAGTGCTCCGCCGCCAGAAGTGCCTCGCTGTCGAGCGCGTCCTCGTCCAGCATAAGCGAGACTCTTCTCTTCGCGGCGTTCGTGTGGTTCAGGATGGACCCGTTCTGGTAGTCCACCACATTGAGCGCAATGCCCACTAGGCTACCCAGAACGCCAAACGACACGAAGAGCAACTCCACACCTGGTATGTACCGGTCATCGTGGTTGAACTCGGCAGCAACGGCCAGTGGAAACAGCGCGAGTCCAATGTTCTGTAACGATAGATACCGCAAAGCGCACGCACAAGGTTAGCACTTGCGTTCACGTAAAGCTAGCGTTGTATGCAGTTGCTGTGCGCACCTGAATCGCAGTGATAGCTCCGTACGCAGTTCCGACGTGCTTCGCCTCAACCACATCTGCATACACACAAATGGTGAGCATACGCGCTCTGGTTGCTAAAAAGATGAACGCCAGTAGAGCGCATCCACAAAATCATAGGCACTTACACGGAACGGAGGGCCACAGTGCTGCGGCGAACACACTGTAGGCAACGCCTTGAAGCACCAGCGGTGCGTAAAGACTAACGTGTGTCAGTCCGAGCATGAGGTGGACCGCTGTCAGGGCGAGCGGGGCTACTAGCGCCAAAAACGCACGGAGACCGATGCGGTCGACCACGAACCCAAGGAATGGGGATATGATGGCGCTAATGATGTACGGAATGGACATCGGCGTAGCAGCTTTCTGGGCCGCATCCGTTTTTGTGGCACAGTACGTCTGTGTCAAAGGCCCAAACCTCCACGCTTCGTCGTCGCAATTGATTTTGTCTCCATCGATTAGCGGCGGGGAAGTGGAGCAGTTCCACTGATCTAGCGGCTCTTTTATTGTGCAGTTCGCTGACAGCAATGGTAGCGGCCACCCGTATGGAGGAACACTTGGGCACCCTGGGACAATCTCTGCGCAATCGAGCTCGAATTCGTAAAGCCCTTCTCCGCATCGTCGGCACGCCTCAGGGGGCTCCTTGAAAAAGTCACGCTCCATGAGAAGGCTGCTCGCGACGTTGTTGAATGGGATCACGCAGCCGTAGACAACCAAGCAGCTCAACGCCAAGAGCCAGAATGCTGGGCGGAAATGCTTAATATCGCTAAAGTGGATGCTTTCAGCAGCCGCTCCTGCCTCCTTCTGGTTTTCTTTCGTCAACTTCTCCGCCCTTTTGTCAATCGGGATCACCAGCATCACCGTGAAGGTGGACGCCAGACACATGATCACTCCCACCCACAGCGCCGTGGACACGCTTGACGCATGGGCGACAACAGGACTAAGCTCGTTGTTAATGACGCTTCCCAGTCGCGCCACACTGAGGTTGATGCCCAATGCGAGCGCAAGTTCACTGTTCTTAAACCACGAGGCGACGAGAGTCCCCTGTGCCACACCGAGGCTTTCTCCTCCGAATCCAAACACCACCCGACCGAACTGCAAATGAAAAAACGCCGGCTCCGTTTAACATCAACAGGCCACCAACACAAAAGACAAGCATTTAACTCACCAGCATCAAGTTGAAGCTCGAGAGCGAGCAGCCCGTGGCAAAGATGAGTTGCCCAGTCAAAATTGCTGTCGAGAAGGCAAATAGCATCACCCGCGCCCCGAACCGATCCACCAACACGCCGCCGAAGAACGGCAGCAGGATGTTGGGGATCGAGTACAAAGAGTACAGCAAGTTCTACATACAATGGCGCAATCATTAGTGGACAAATGCAATCAATATCCCTATATGTTATATTGCAAGGCGATGTACGGCATTGCTGCCAGAACGCAGCAAGATCCGAGACGTGGAACGTACGAAGAGGAACTCGTAGCGGTCCTTGGGGATGTTGCTGAAGTGCTGTTGCAGCTGGCTCTTGAGCGCCGCCGGGTTGTCGAAGCAGTAGTAGTTGCCGATCATCAGCAGGCACGACAGCAGCAGCACCAGCCAGCGCACGCGCAGCTCGCTCTTCTCCATGGCGTCTCGCTCGGATCAAAGGGGGGAACGGGTGCGTTAAATGAGTCAGATCCTAAAAAGAAATGAGATAGAGTTCCGTGCTAAGTACGATTGAAGTGACCATCACTCTGTCTCTACTTCAACTTGAGGCGAAGCTTGCGCCACCACTTCTGGATGGTTGTGGCGTACGCGTTGTTCCACATATGCGTCAAGATTTCCTGGCGTCGCTGGTCCTCCAGCCGGACCTTCAGCTCGTAGAACCTGGCCCGTGCTTGTTTTGCCCGATACGCGTTCTGCAGCAGCACAGCCGCTGCCGTCCTCTGCTTTGAGACCGTCTCCACGCGCAACCCAAAGCGCCGCATGAATTGAGTGTAGCGAAGAAACTTGAACAGCACGTGCCTCGCTCGTGCTAGGTTGTCGCGCTTCGCCCTGGCGCGAGCGATTCTTCTTTTGGTTCGTCGCATCCAAATTTGAATGGAAATCGCCGCGTGAAACCGAGCCAGATGATGACACCAAGCGATAAAGTCGCGCTTTTTCTCGAGATAATGCTTGAAAGCACGTGTTATAACGCGTGCTGCTCGTTGTTGCACCATCCATAAAGCACAACGCACGCGGAAAGTGTACGAGTAGTAGTAGCGCTGGACTTTATGAGCAGCCCGATCGTATGCCAAGAAGCGCTTTTTTCGCTTGTACATTTTCCTTGAATGATATCCTCGCCAATGGGCCTGCAATACTGTTGCAGCTTGGTGTAGGTGATGGACGGCCGCAGCTTGTTTTCCTTTCACACCGCGAAACCAGCATTGAACAGATACCGCAGCAGCGATTGCTTCGTACTCCCGCTGATGGACTGTGTCCGCCATCCACTTCGCCCACAAGCGAAAGACTAAAGATTCCAGTCTTGTGCGCGATCTTTGGAGGACCCACAATGCGCATTTCCTTATCAGCACAAGCAGTCCACAAGAAATTAGTCTTACGAACGAACTGTCCCAGTATTTTCGACGCAAAGCGTACAGGCGGCAAAAATTGCGGACTTGTCGGTGGCATTGCGTCCACAATGCTTGTTGACGCCAATGCATAAATCGCCGGTTTGTGACTTGGTGGTAATATGTGGACATGATGTTCTGGGCAACAAAGAGGGGTGAATTTAGGAAGAAGCAAGCTCACATGTGCAAGAGTGCGTACTGATAGCTTTTCGGCGGCGAATCGTTTTCGCATGGTAGTGGATCGAGCTACTTCTTCCATGCAGTGATCACGGATCCAATCTTGAATATTAAGCGGGCAGCCATTTGCCAAGGCAGTTGTAGCATCTATTTTGCACACGCAACAGCAACATCATGGTCAGGAGGAACCAATATGACGCTCACTTTGCATTTGGATACCAAGAGGCTTCGGTGCGGTGGAAATGTATCGTGAATGCGTTTGTAATGGGCGCTTAGAGAGAGCGATTGGTTTCTCGAGGCGTCTGCCTACGGGTGACATCCGTAATGCGGGGCGGGATGGTAAACGCTTGCTTACAATCACCTCCGGAAGCGTGATGCTACCTGCCCGCAACGCTCGACCGTGAATCCATGCGTTACGCGCGAGCTTATCGCATAGTGAGGTAGTAGTTGCTTGAGTGTACGCAGAATGGAACCATTCCTGTTGTTCTTCACGAAGCATCATACTCGCCATTTCTAGCTCCATAACTTGCTCATAGGACATCTGAGTTGCTCGTAGAAAACTCGCGCTTTCTAGTGTGGAAGCAACATTTGGGCATGATATGAGAAAGAGAATGTCTTCCACTGCTAAAGATTTTTGTCGAAATTTGTCCTCCCAAAGAGTAAGTAGATGCCCGCGAAAACGGTTGTCTGGTGTGCGCAAGCTTGTGTACTTATCGGCATGTATGGCGAGGAGAGGTTGCTGCAAGAATTGGCTGGCCAACGTTGAGGTAGAGGGTCGATTGAGAGCTGCTCGAATGGGCTCCACAGACCCACCCCGCTTGCATCTGCCATTACGAACACTCGCCCCCAAGGGCTTCTTGCTGTCGGATACGTTATTTCCATAGTGTGTGGGCCTCAGTAAGCACCTCGCCTCCCACAAATTTCTTTGCTCGGGCAAAACTTCGTCTAAGATACCTGCTACACTCCATTCCGAGCCATTAATGGCAGCAAGCTGCTCGACCAAATCGAAGCCTACCAACAACAAAGAACAAGCGTACGCATCGGTACTCCGCCTCAAGCTTTGCACTATATTATCTCAAGTACTTACCCCGTCGACCAAGCTTTCGACTTTCCCCGGTCGATTCGTTTCCCCGTTTTCGTTGTTGCATCTTTGACAATACTGTTGTTTTACTGCAGGCATCGCTATTTTAGTCGCTCAAAAATCAACTCGTACGTTCAGCTCCTTCGCTTCCAGCAACTCAAGAAGTTCGTGGCATTCATCTTCGCTCAAATACGCTCGCAGCACACGCAAGCCATCCATGTACAGCGCTTTGCTCCATGCACACGCGGCAATCCCACGGTACAATATTTTCTTTGCCGCATCCACTTTCCCGAGCGCTATTTCGAAACGCATATATAGTCGCCAACAGAGCGCACTACCCTTTGTACGGATGTGGCTCACCATACTTTCAAACATTTGTCGGATACGAGTAACTGCAGTGCCATTCATGCCCCACCGATGAAAAAGGCAGCACATTGGTCGAGAACGATTTTCATTGTCTAGCTGCGGAGCAGCTAGGCACTTGATCATTGCGGCTCGCTCCGCGCGGCAAAGTTCACAAAGGAGCGCAAATAACCACTCCACCAATTCTGGAGAATCGTAATGCCGTCTCCATCGTTTTTCTACCTGAAGAAAGTAGTTCCGAAGCACCTGAGATATCGTGTTACCCGTCTCAGCATCGACAAAGAGACGAAGAAACAACGCGTTGCTTGGAAACTTCTCAACTGCGTCACCGATGGATTCGCGCCATGCACGTGGCGCAACCGCTGGAAACAAACCTAAAGTTTGATGCTGCTGCATGAACTCCAAGAAACAGATCCACATCCAATTTAGGTGTGAGCAGGCTTGGTGTTTTACTTCGGTCAAACCTTGGCGATATTCTTGGCAAGCCGCTTCAAAACCTCGATACGCGTAAATCACTAAGGCCAAGTTGTGCAAACAGTAGCCAACCCAGCAATCATGCGGCTTCCTAAGCGCTGAGTGGGCATCGTGAGGCTGCGAACTTAACTCTGCACAGTGTCGAATCGCAAAGCTTAGCTCAGTTCGATACCAAGCGATGAGGCTCGTTTCAGTCAATGGATCAGATTTTAAGATATTCTCCAGATAGGTGTAAATCCGCTTTCGATGCACTTTCGCAATAGTGTCTAGCGCTTCCTTCTTAATCCCACCACCCTGTTCCGGTTGCTGCGCACTCCAAAGTGTGTAGAGGCATCTTAGAACGCGAAGTAGTCCTTCACTGCAAGTCAGCGTTTCGGGTAATTTCTTCTGATTCTTCGTCAAAGGCCACATTTCAAGCCGTGCGCGAAGAAACACAAAGCGATGGAAATGTCGGGCTACGGAGGCATCGCTTTGGGATGGGGCGCTGAGCGACGCAAGCGTATTATCGCAGATACGTCGCACCTGACGTTCATTTCCAAGTTTAAGTTCCAACTTGGCGTAGGCAAACAATACGTCAAAATCCGTATCACCATTAACGCTCCTCTGGACTAATTGCTGACTCAGACGACGAGCGTACATCACAAAAGCTTCATCATCACCGGTTGCGCGTGTAACCTCAGCTTCAAAACTAATCAACAAACATTTTAAAGTTGTCCCGAACTTCTCGTCGATAGTTTGGAAAACGCTTAGTGCTTGCATAAAAATTCGACGAACAAAAGCCACCTTTTTAGGATCGCGGATCACACCATCCTTGACTACAATATCGTTGAGAAGGACAGTCTCGAGAATCATTTTCCGATCATACGGATCAAGAACCAACGTATGTTTCGTAGGTCGAGGGCTGAAAGCTGACAAAATCGGGTTCACAAGTTGTTCACAATCCGCAGCATCGTCTGCATACATCCACTGACAAAATTGAAGACTATCGTCCCATTGATATTCCCCACGCCATTGAACACCGCATATGCGAAGAAGCTGCGCAACAAGCCGCCATCGATACGGCGCTGGGACAGTAAACAAAAACGGCTGGATTTCATCAGTCAATATGGCTCGATCTGGCTGCTGCTCAATTAGCTCCTGATGAAGTGGGTTACTAGCGCGCAGTGGGGACCATTGTACGTGTATTTGGACTTCCTCGCGAACAAGCCATTTCATGAAATGATCGTCTTCTCCAATAATCCCAAAATCTGCGCGTTGATCCTCCAATTGTGCCTTCGTAACTGCCAGCATTTCACGCTTAGCCTGCTCCTTCTCAATTAACTGGTCCTGGCGAGCTCGCGCGGTTTCCGTGCCTCTCAACTCGCATAAAATACGTTCATACTCTTTCGTGTCATCCATATCATCAATGCTAATACGATAACCATGCAAGTTACTGTAAACAACTGTGCCACTTCGCCTTGAATCAGTATCTGAGTCATCGCACGCAACAAAATCAGCGGCGAGGTCTGTGTTCACATCGCTACCAGCCCCCGCATCTCTTCCCGAATTTATCTTTGATTTGCGCTGGTAGTCAGCAGAAGCAAACAAAAGACTCTGCTTGTGTTCTTGACTCCGTATCGCGTCAGGAGGGTTCACTTGGTCGATAGTCGTAACGCATTTTGTGTGGATGAATTCCTCGAACCCAGCGTCTGACAGTTCGGGGGAATCCTGCTCGAATGCACAACTCAGTGCACTCGTTCCCCATTGCTCGTCGCCAAATCTAACTGATCCGACGTCATTCCACCGCGAAACAAAACTCCGCAGCATGTCAAGGTGACTGACATTATTGGTGTCAGGTCGTTTATCCGTCGCACTTTCGTTCAGGTTGAAACCAATTAATGCTTGCATTTGAGCGATTGAGCGTTCGGTATAGCCAGCCTTTGCCTCAAAGATGCACATGAGCAAGTGGAAATCGAGAAGTAATGTCGCCAAGTCCTCTGATTTTGTGGTAAGCAGTAATGGTTCAGATACCCCGTGCAATGGCTTGGCAGATTCCGCCTTAGTTTTCGCCTGTTTTTCGGTCTCGACCCTCAAAACATTCAATATCCGCGCGTACAGATCACGCACAGATTGCATTGAGAAGCTACCAAAATGCTGCTGGCGACTTTGGAGTAGCTTGAGCCATAGATCGCAGTTGGTAAGATCATCAAGGAGCAGAGTTTCCAGCTGCCGTTGAAACGAGTCGAATGCAGCACCTTCACCTTTGATTTGAGCTTGCAACGTCATGTTCAGTTTCACGCGATGCAATCTTCGAGACTGAGGATTGTAGGTGAGAGCTTTCGACAAAATTGCAGATTGCTTTTCTACGACACTCGCCCTCACGGCTGGATCAATTTTTTTGCCTCTGGTGTGAAGACGAATTGTTTGTTCCTGAAAGGCAATCAAATCGAGCCATTTATCAGTGTCACGTGGATCCGCAGTTACCGCGGCATTGAGTAGTTTACTCCGATCGACGAGATGTTGCTCCACACTTTGCCCATCAGTTAGCATAACTTCATCACTGGTACTGGTGCTATGATCCCCAATATCGTCACCCACGAGGTTATTAATTTCAAGCACGGGATCCACGGGAATGAAAGACATTTCGGGTAGGCAGCTCACAACGAC
Organism: Phytophthora cinnamomi; assembly: GCF_018691715.1. Taxonomy (NCBI): domain Eukaryota; phylum Oomycota; class Peronosporomycetes; order Peronosporales; family Peronosporaceae; genus Phytophthora; species Phytophthora cinnamomi. The sequence goes on from NW_027150986.1 coordinate 133,357, forward strand.
GTTTGCAGTTTGATCACTGTGGTCCGCCTGGTGTGAAGATGCCGCGCGAGATAATCTTTTTTCAGAGTACGCAAGATATAGCCGCTTCTGTCGACCGTCTCTCTCCAATTTGCGTGCCCGCACGGAGAAATATCGATCCGACCCTTGGTTTTCTTTCTGTTTGCGATGCATCTCGACGCCACTCAGTTTCGGGCGTGTTCGCGATATCCACGCTCCAGTGAGCAGATTGCGCCGTGTGGCCAGGTCGTACAGTGGCTGGTCGTGCGCGTATGTCGACCCAAAGAACCGATTTTCGCGGTCGCCTACGCAATCGACCTCGAACAGTTTTTCTTCGCCTGGTGTTTCGTGCAGCGCAAGTGCTTTATCCGATTGAGTAACAATGCGGCTCTCATCCCTATGGCTGCGCGGCCGGGACGCAGATCGCGAGCGCGAGTTGCTGCGGCTGCGATGTCGACGTCGACGAGAGCGGCGTCTAGAGCGATGCGTATCATCTTCGTCGCTGCTTCCGGACGGACTCCAGGACCTGCGGCGCTTCCTGTCCTTGCTTTTCTTCTTGTGCTTCGAGAGATGGCGACCGTCCACATCGCTCGAGCGCTGCTTCTTCTCTTTCTTCTTCTTCTTCTCTTTGTGTCGATGCTTGCTATGCTTGTAAACTTGCAATGCCGACTCGGATGCCTCGGTGTCTTCACGCCTCGCCTTGGGTTTGTCCTCTCCAGTGCCGCTGGCGAAGCTCTTCCCAACACTCAGCCAGTCTAAATGAACAGCAACCAGGAGCCCCACGGGTTATTACGACATCACACCAGTCTACTACTGCTATCCGTAGCCTCTATACAACGCACCATCGTTGACTTGAGCAGCGTCGCCACCTCCAGCTCCGGTCCCGGAGGCCTTCCGCCCGGCAGCAAACATGTTTTTGAGCAGTGAATTGGTCCAATTTGATTGGTCAAAATATAGTTCACGACACATTTTAGTCCTCCGGTGCACGCATTCAACGAAGCACCGTCAGCTGGACAAGCATGAGCGGCGAGAAGCTCGCAACGCGGCCGCCCGCGGACCTGTCCAACGAGGAGGAAGTGTCCGCGTACATCAAGCAGAAGATCCGCGTGTTCAGCAACTTCCCCAAGCCCGGCGCGGACTTCAGCGACGTCACGTCGCTGCTTCTGGACCCCGTGGCCTTCCAGGCGGCCATCGAGGCGCTCCGGCTCCGGTACGCGCACCAGCAGATCACGCACGTGGTGAGCTGCGAGTCCAGGGGCTTCATCTTCGGAGCACCGTTGGCGCTGGCGCTGCAGGCCGCGTTTGTGCCCGTGCGTCGCGCGCGGAGACTGCCGGGCGATGTCGTGGGCGTGGACTACGTGTCGGGCTTCTACACCGGACGCATGGAGATCCACCAGGACGCCATCACGGAGGGAGGGCGCGTGGTGATCATCGACGACCTCGTTGCGTCGGTGCGTTTGGATCGTGTGAAGCCCGTCACTTTTTGTCTTTTCGCTAGTCGAGGACTCAATTTGTTGTTTTTGCTGTGTTGCCAACCTGCAGGGCAACACTCTCAAGGTGACGGTCGAGCTCGTCGAAAAGCTCGGCGGCAAGGTGGTGGAGTGCGGCTGCGTGATCAACTCGCTGCACTCGACGGTGAGTGCTCGTCGTGCTCGACGTCTGCTGCACGGTCCGCCCCTAACTGACCACCGAATTGTGCGTGTACGTAATGTCATTCAGGAATCGCTGCAAAACATCCCGCTGTATGGCCTCACGAAGATGTGAGCATAGAGAGCCGTGCACTGTCTGTAGAGTAGGCGGCGTGGGGGCGCCGTCTAGCACTTAGGTTCAGGCGGCTAGTAGTTTTAGGCGAGGCCAGTTTCGAAATCCCACGTTCGTTTTTGAATCCGTCGGCCGACCTGCCAGACGTGATGCTCCGCCCGCTTCCCGACCTCTGATGATCCCATACAAATCGTACACCGTATTCTTTATAGCCTGTCTTTTCGCGTAGAGTAAGTATCCGAACAGAGAGGTATGTGATCTGGCGCGTCCAGTAGAGGCCTGGAATCAAAAAACGAAAAAAGCGCCAAGGGAGAAGTAGCTCTACGGCCGCCGCCGCGCGAACCATCCTGCCTCCATGCCGCCCAAGCAGCGAATGCGCCAGCGCTTCGGGCCCAGCCAGGACTACCTGCTCGCCGTGCAGGTGAACACGGATCAGCCGTTCCGCGCCCCGTACGGCGGGCTCATGGCCGGCTGGGAGAAGGTCGCCACGACCCTCAACGGCTGCAGCGCCTTCAAGATGCACCACCTCAAGGGGCCCATCGCCAAGAACCGCTTCGAGCGCCTCGTGGCTCGCCACCGCGACTGGGTCAAGAGCGGCAGCCGCCCGGAAAGCGCGCCCTCGGAGGACGCCTCCTTCCAGAGCGTCATGACCGAGCTCATCCCCAAGCTGGACGCCGCCGAGGCCGACCCACCGTCGCAGAACCTGGGCAAACGCGGCCGCCCCAGGAAGATCCGCCCGGACGACACCCTTGCGGGGAAGAAGCCGGCTCTGCTGGCCTCGCAGGTGGCCATCGCCCCGTCCCCGCTGGGGCCGCAGCCGCCGTCGTCGTCCACCTCTCTCCTCGTGGATTCCGAGGACCAGGCGTTGCCTATTGTCACCAAGGCCACCCGCCAGCGGTTCACGCCCAACGACGATCTGTTGCTCGTCAAGTACGTGAAGGAATCCCTGCCGTTCCGTGCCAAGTTTGGCGCGATCTCATCGGCCTGGGAAGACGTGGCGAACAAGCTGGACAACAGCCCCGATTTCTCCAAGGACAACATCAAGGGCCCGATCGTGCGCTACCGCTTCGAGAACCTGGTGTCCAAGTACCGCGAGCGCGTCAAGCGCAACAACGGACGGGTTGTCGGACCAAAGGGGGCCCCTGCGGGTGAGCTTGAAGTGCTCATGACGGAGCTGGTCACGCTCCTGGATGGTGGGGATCCTGTCAGTGCCGCTCTGCTTGCGCAGAACGTGGCGATCGCCACTGGAGCGGTTAATGCGGTGGCGGAGCGAGAGAACCAACGCACAGCTACTAGCCAGGATGAGGACTCCTCAAGTAGCACCAGCGAACCGTCGTCGCCAGCTTCCGCTCCCTCTGAGGTTGCGACCCAGAGCTTCATCACCCCTACGAGCGAACCCGAGCTAGCTTCGCCCAATGCCAGCGCCCCGCACAAGACGCCGAAGGCAGCGTCACTTTCGGCAGTCTTGAACAACACTGACCCCACAAATATTGCGGAGCTCAAGGCGCTGCTGCAGGAGATGGTGGAGCAGCAGGCGCGCGCCACGGAGCAGATGCTGCTGCTGCAGCGCGAAGAGCGCCGTCTGGAGGCGGAGCGGCGAGAGCGGGAGCTCGAGGTCGAGCGTGAGGAGCGCGAGAAGGACCGCCAGGCGCTGACTGCCACGGTGATGGAGGCGATGAAGACGTTCCTCGAGCAGAATGGCCGCAAGGACTGAGCGAGATGTGTGGAGGAGAGCTTGTAGTTGGGTATAACAGCGCTATCTTTTTAGCAATATCTCTTTAGCATACACCGGGCCCGCGTCCATAAGTCCACGGTTTGAAATACCGGCGTCAACTTCAAAGTGTCAGCTGCCGATCTGCCTGCGTTTTTTGGTCGAATCCCCAGCTGGCATCAGCTTTTTCCCTCACAGACCAGACCCACTTCCGAAGAAGGTCTCTAAGCTCATTGAGAAAACGATGCCCGACGGCGCCAGCTCATGCTTCGCTCGCTCCTGCTGCGCGACGTGCTTCGCCGGCGACGCAGCCTCCGCGAACGATAACAACCGCCGACGTCTCGCCGCTGACGACCCCCGCCGCAGGGACTACGACAACTCCCGCGACGTGACTGTCCAGCCCGTGGTGATGTCCCAAATCCGCCCGCCGCAGCCCCAAGTGCGCGCCACGAACTGATACAGTACACTTATGTATGGGTGGACTTAAGCAACGACTATGAGGCCGAATACGGTTTGGTAGCGTGCTTGAATTGGAGACTTTGGAGATGGCTACGAAGTCGAGGAAGGAACCAGTTCAACGCGAATAATGAATACTACACATCGCATTGAATACATGGCATTGCCACACTGGCAATTTGCTAGCGGACGGGGCGCTGGGCATGCACGCCCTGCGCACTGATACCGATCGTTTTCTCTGCCTGCCGCGATTATGATACGGTTGGCGTGGGTAAATTGCTCGAGCATCAACTGCTTCGGCGCGTTTTTGCTGTGGCTCGTGAGACACCACCGACATACACTTCCGAGTGTGCACACGTCGCATGTGATGCAAATGAAGCTGCGGAATTCTGGAGATCGCTCGCACCACTGCACATGACCTCATTGCGAGAATTTCCAGCACAACAGCAAGTCCGAGGTCAACCACAAGCGACCGAAGGGGAGAGAGAAAGCGGGTCGAGAGAGCAAGAGTGACTGGAGACCACCATGTGCGGACCTGACGACGGCCCCGGCTGTGATATTTGCTGCGGAGACGAGTGCTGCGGGTGTTTGGCCGGCCTGTGCTGCGCTTCGTGCTGTCTTGCCGGTGCTTCGGCGGCAGACAACAACGACAGACGCCGACATGATTCGCATTCGCCCAGGGAAAGAGAAGTGTACGTCCAGCCTGTCATCGTGCAGCAGGAATACCCGCCCCCGCCACCTCCTGGGTATGGCCCCCCGCCCCCGCCACCCCCGGGATACGGATACGGCCCCCCGCCGCCTCGTCGTGAGTACTATTAGCCTTGATGGGCCTTCGTCGCGCATGCACGACGCACTGCGAGCACTGTCTCCTTTGCAGATTGCTATCCAATCCACAAATACAAAAGCTTTCGAGTTTGACGTGCATGTACCATAGCAATAAGGTCTACCATGAGTCAGTAGCGCTGTTTGTCGTGTGCTGAGGCGTACGCGTGCTTGAACTTCACGGTGGAATTCCACATGTGCTGACCCATCTTACTTGGAAGTTGAAGCGGATCCTCAGATGCAGGAATCAGAATCCCATTGCAATTAATTGCAGACAAAACGCACGAATGGGGGGCAAGACGGTTGTGGGCACGCGGCTGCACTGGCACAGCCACTCGCAGCGAGAGCGCATCGACGTCGACAAGGTTCTGGGGCAGGTGCGGGCGTTCTGCACGCGCGCCGCTACGTACTCCGACGGTGGCATCCTGATCGCGGTGGGGCTCCCAGCAGCATTTGCAGGCTCTTTCACTGCCGCGCGTTCGTCGGATGGAGCCAACCCTGAGCCGAATGCCTTCATCGACTCCGTGCGCGACTTCATGGCGCGACTGCAGAGTGAGGTGGATGCAGGGAGCCTGGCTGGCAACGTTGAGATCATTCCGATGCTGCACTGGGGGAAGTTCGTGCCTGCCCTGAACGCATTGATTGGTACGGCAGCCGACCACTTCCCGGAAGCCGACACGCTCCTGCTCCAGTCTCTGGAGATCGATGTGGACGCAGCTAGCGTGGCGTTGCTGCGCTCCCACTTTGACCTCAAGCGCGATCTAGTGGCGGGTGCGGCTCTGCCTGGACACGAGTTTCAACCGGATTCGGCCAGCCAACCGGTCGAGTTGAGCGGCTTGACATCGCCGTGGAACACGCTGGCGCTGTGGAACCTGGAGCAGCTCACGAAGGTGGGGTTTGCACTTATGGGGGACGCATTGCGGGTCGAGGTCGATGGAATTAGCTCTGCGGCGGGCATCGAGGAGGTCGCCACCATCGCCATGTACCAGCAACTCTACGCAAACAGCACGTCACCTACGACCGCGAAGCTAGTGCGAGTGCCCAGCATCGCGTGGCAAGTGGACGGAATTGAAGACCCCGAGCGTCTCGCGTGGCACAAGAAGAAGATGGCGAGCAAGCAGCAACGCGCTGCCGCACAGCTCGCCCATTTCGGCGGCGTTGCGCCCGGTCGCGTGTATCACTTGGAGGCTTGAAGCTGCCAGTATTGAAGGGTAGGGCGCGTAGCTTCAGCCAGCCAGTAAGCGCGATAGAGCATCTAAAGCTCCTAATGACACCTTCCTTCTCGACCCGAGCGAACTCGAGGTGATCACCGCGGCGTCGTTGTCGCGGTCCGTTTCTGAATCTGATACCGCGATGTGACGTGGAAACGCTTCCAGTTCCAAGCAGCACTGCTCGAGCGCAAGACGGCGGGGCCGCCATGGGAGGTACGACGGTGGTGGGCACGAGGCTACACTGGCAGAGCCATACGCAGTACGAGCGGATCGACGTGGACAAGTTGCTGCAGCAACTACGCGAGTTTTGCGCCCGGGCAGCGACGTACGCGGATGGCGGCATCCTCATCGCTGTGGGGCTCCCAGCCGCGATTGCTGCTGCGATCACAGGAGCGAAGCCAGCGTTTTCTTCGAGCGGCGTAGACTCGATCTCGCCCACTTCTTCCAAGGCTACAAGCGTATTCGTTGATTCGGTGCGAGAGTTCATGACAAAGCTGCAAAGCGAAGTGGCCTCCGGGGCGATTGCTGGCAAGGTGGAGATCATCCAGATGCTCTACTGGGGGAAGTTCGTGCCGGCGCTGAATGCCCTGGTAGGCACCGCGGCAGACCACTTTCCGGAAGCCGACACGTTGTTGCTGCAGTCTTTAGAGATCGAGGTCGACGCGGCTGGCGTGGCGTTGCTACGCTCGAACTTCGACCCGGCGCATGATCTTGTCGTGGGCACGGCACTGCCCGGTCACACCTTCCAGCCCGACCCGGCGGTACAGCCGCTGGAGCTGAGCGGGTTGACGTCTCCGTGGAACACGCTGGCGCTGTGGAACCTGCAGCAACTGACCAAGATCGGCTTTGCGCTCATGGGCGACGCGTTGCGCCTGGAGGTGGAAGGCGTCGGGCCCGCCGGCGGAGACGAGGAGGTGTCGACCATCTCCATGTACCAGCAGCTCTTCAGCAACTCTCCAGCCGCACCCGCCAGGGCGAAGCTCATCCGAGTACCCGGAGTCGTCTGGCAGGTGGCCGATTTCAAGGACCCCGAGCGCGTGGCCTGGCACACGATGAAGATGCGCAGCAAGAAGCAGCGCACGGCGGCGCAGATGGCGCACTTCGGCGGCGTGGCCCCCGGCCGCGTCTACCACCTAGAGCCGCAGCTCCAAAATGGCTCCAAGTAGCAGGAGATACCGCTATTGCAGATACTTACAGCAACATGTTGTAGTAGACGAATCCAAACTTCAGTTTGATGACTACCCGCCAGTGCGTGCCCTGTTCACGGCAATCTGCGACACTGCGGGAAGAGGACAATAATACAGACATTACGGTACTGCAACCCGCGTCCTCTTGAAGCCAAACAGACGACGTTACGAGGCGGACTGGCGAATGAGCTCGGGCGATGGCATCCAAGCGCGCGCAGCCTCTCTGCGCACGGAAGCGGCTCGGCGGTGGCTCGTGAAGGACGAGCTGGTGTTCCTGCTGCTGCACTACAAACTCGTGGGCGTGCCGGTGCTCCGCTCGCTGCAGCTGCGGCCGCCAAGTAGGTCTCACGTCGCGCGGTCGTGCGCTGCTTTTATCTGCTGCACAGACGCACTTACGTCTTGCTGCTGTCGGCAATGCGTCAATAGGTGGCACACTGCTGTTCTACAATACGCTGGAGGTCTCGGACTACAAGAAGGATGGGTGGCACTGGCAGAAGCGCAAGGACAAGAGCGGACGGGTGCGGGGGCGGCTCGGGGCTGGACATTGATCGCCGCTGTGCTGACGGGGCTTTGTGTGGTGCAGGTGCGTGAGGACCGCGCGAAACTCGTGATCAACCGCGAAGTGATCATTCTAGGCACGTACGTGCACTCGGCTGAAACTTCAGTAAGTGGAAGATGAAGAAGATCGGTATGATACGAGACGTTGCTGTTGCTGACGAACTGTGTGCTGTAGACGTTCCATCGGAGAATATACTCCGTGCGTGATTCAAAGGAAAACATTATTCTTGTTCATTACTTTGACGAGATGAACAAGGAAGCCATGGGGCGTCAGCTGCCCGCTGATGTACCCAAGAGCAGCGCAATGAAGGGGGTTAAGCGGTCGCTGCCTGCTGCACAAACTAGCAGCACCTTTAGTAGTGCGGTGTTGCCATTGAGGCAACTTAGCCCGCCCAAGCCTTTGGCTTCTGAAGAGACGGTGGAATCCATCATGAAAAGTATGCAGGCGGCCAATGCAACGTTCACGACGTCATTTTATTCTAACCTTGGTTGTGTGTTTCGTTTTTCAGACTGCTTCGAAATGGACTTTGAGCCCCAGACAACGTCATATCAGGCTTCAGCGACTCACCTGTCGGATGCGGATCTACTACTGTTGAAGGACAACGTCATGGAAGGAATTACCACAGAATTTGGTGCAGACGATTTTTTTAATGACCTAACTTCTGCTACGTCCTTGGAGAAGAGTGTATGTGGGCTGGGGGGCCAGCAGACATTCGAGCTGGCTGAAATTTCAGATTTCTCGCCAGATTGGGACTTCGGAGATGGCGGAGCCAAAATCTTAATTTGCCTCGCAGCAAGGCTTCCAGAGAAAATGGCTCAAGATCCCATGAAACTGTTTGTGCAGTTTGGTGCCAAGCGAGTGCGCGCGGAGAAAGTCTCGGATACCGTACTTCGTTGCACAGGTGCGTCTTACATTGCATTGACGAGTTGCTTCATTGTTTACACATTCGACACTAACCGCACGAACAATTTTTCCCTGCGCATGGTATTTTCCGCAGCTCCTAGTTCACGTGAACTTGGAAGTGTCGACATCTACGTGTGTCATTTGGGCGGACCGTCACGTCAGGCTTGCATTCAGTTGTCACGCAAGAAACAGTTCACGTATCGTAGCCATTACCAAGTGTCCCCTTCGCTTGTTGGCGAGATTGCGCAGGAAAGACGTATCTCCGAGTCAGCAGTTGTCGACCCGCTGGAGCTTACAGCACCATATTCTGCGCATGGCGTCTCTGGTAAGCGTGGCCGATCTCCGACTGTAATATCGCGAGCTTTTGTAGACCCCAAGCGATCGGAGGACAGGCTTTCTGGGTCAATTAGGAACCTATCGTCTTACGTCGAGTCAGATTGTAAGTTGATGCTCATGCTTCGTCTACCCATTCTCAGTCTTAGGTGCTCATTCTTGTCGTTGACGGTATGTTTTGCTTAGTGGACGAGCGGCAATGCAAGATTCGAGTTGTGGAACGATTATCTGAATTTCACCATGCAATACGAACGAAAGCAGCAGAGCCTACAGCTAAAGATACAGCAGCCTACCCGATTGCTTCTGGAAGTAGTAGCGGTGAGAAGAGCAAATTATCTGAAGCCGAGCACAATTTGTCCATACCAACTGCGCTGCCATCCTCAGGACTGTCAACTCAGCACTCCAGTCAAGAAAAACTGTCGGGTGAGTCTGGAGAATCCTCAGCCACACTGGTTTCATCTGGTGGAGCATCGATCGCGTTAGACGACTGTACAATTGAAGCATTAAGCGACAACGATTTGGAACAGCTCTCCGAGAAATTACTGGAGCGCGTAGTGCGTCAGCTTGTCACGGTTGCACACACGAGTGAAGAACTGCTGGAGGAGCTCAACTCGCTTGACGAAACCGGCCTGAGCCTACTGCACTACGTGAGCTTCTACAACTATTCACAGCTAGTTCCAGTACTGGTTGCTCATGGTGCGCATATTAACCAGCAAAGTACACAAGGACAGACTGCGCTTCATCTAGCTGCAGGGTGCGGCCACGATGAAGTGGTTGAAGTGTTACTGCAATCCGGGGCAGATTTACACGTTCGCGACTTCGACGGGCTCACTGCTGCCGAACGTGCAGAAAAATCAGGTCACGCCGATGTTGCTGCGAAGTTGCACCACCACATGGGAGATGACACTTCTAGCGACATGGGGGTTGTCGATGAGATTTATGGCTTTGGTGGATCACCAATGGAGATTGATGATGCCCCGACACCCTACATAGATGCTGGAGACATGGGTCTTTTGGAAGGCAATAGTCGTGTGGTCCCCCATGCCCGTCCATCACGTTCCCATGCCGACAGTTGTGAGAGTCCCTGCGAGGCAAGTTTATATTCAAAGTCAACAGCATACGTAAGTTGTCGACGGGTAGTTTGTTGATGCTGAATATGCGGTACTGACTGGAATGGTTTGCCTTTGGATGTTGAACCACAGGTGGGAGAAAATCAGGAACACAATCGAAAGCTCTTGCTCGGTGCCTTTTCAACCATGAGTTTGCACGATAAATGCGCGCTTTCATTGAGTATATCACGAGACTCGGCTGGGCACACCACTCGTCGTCGTGAAAGTAGTGTTGGAGATGAAATCCTCGTTTCTCCCAGCAGCAGCACGGGAACATCAGCGGGCTTCGGTTCATCCCCAGCAAGTGCAGTTGGCATGGACAACAACCTTGTTGGTGGTCGATTAATGCTAGCTGGAACAGAGAACGACTCCGATGTTCAGAGTGTCATTGCTGAAGATGAAGAAGGACTCAACAAGCTCCAAGCAGCTATGGAGCTCATGGGCCCAGAGGAAAGGCAGTCATTAGAAGACGAAGTGAAGGTTCTCCAGCACGGTATTCGAGCCTGGTTGCTCAAGAGGAATTGTAAGAACATGCGCGAAACGACCAAGCAACTCCGTGAAGCAACACAAACCATTGAGGATCAGCAGAAGCAGCAAGAAGCTGCAGATCATGGCTCCATGGAGGCTACTGAGTTGTCTGAGCGTGAGCGTGCCGCCGTGACCGTCCAGGCGGCCACGCGCAGTATGCTCGCTCGCCGCAGCTTCCTGCAGACAAAACACGTTGCTATCAAATTCCAAGCTGCCACACGCGGTGTGCTGTGTCGCAAAAACTTTGCGCGCATGAAGGCGCATGCACTAGCGTCCTTGGTGATTCAGCGCAACGTTCGCGAGTGGTGGAACAAGCAACCCGGATCTACACGGCCAGGAAGTCTCGATAAAGTCGCCGACATCGAAGAGGAAGAAGATAGTTCAGAAGAAGAGAAAGCACTGCCACCGCCAGACGCTTACGAGCAAGCACTGCGTGACGAAGTGCAACGCGATCCCCACAGCATGTAAATCACGCCAAACATCAGTATAGCATAGTCCCTCTCACAACTTCTTGCAGCACTGCACTCTCCACCTCGTTCTATTTGCCGCATCCTCTGCATATCGACGGCTGTAACCTGCTCAGTGAACCTGTGGCCTAAACCCGACTTAGTCCATCGTCTCGGCGCCTTCGTCCGTGTATCGTCGGAAGCCCGGGATGGGGGGCGTCCAGGTGGCCATGCCGCGCTCCTCAGGGGCGGGAGCGAGGTCGATTTCCATGGCCTCGGCCTGCAGCTCAGCGGGCAGCGCGTTGATGGCCTCCCACTTGAGGTCGATCTTGGTCTGCACGTCGCGCATGAAGTGGTTGTGCTCGATGCTGGTCATCATGTTGTAGCGGCGGCCGATCTCCTGGTGGCGCTGCTTCTCCTCCTCTGTCCACTCGTCCCTGCATTGCATATTAATACACCAATTAGAGCACTGCCACTCACCTCGCTAATTGTATTATCGCCCAAGAACCGCAACGTACGCCTCGGGGTACTGGCCCTTGATGGCGCGCAGCATCTGCTCGAAGTTGGCGTCGTCGCCGCCCTTCTTCTTGCCCTTCTTCTTGTCCTTCTTGACCGCGAAGCCGCGCACGCTCGTGGAGGTCGCGGCGGCCTCGGCCAGTGCGCAGGCGGTCGCCCGCTTGGCGGCCACGGAAGTCACGCTACGCAGCAGCAGAGCCATGTCGCTGGGTCCCAAGTAAAGTTGCTCGAGCTCTTGGAGGCTCTCGACCACAAGTCAAAGCCGCAGACCATTAAGTACGAGATTGAGTGTACCACACACAATATATTGGAGATGCTGAAATAAATAGATTTTTGAACAATAATTGTGTCTTCTCTCACACGTCGCAGATTTTTTGGAGGACGCTTTTCAAACGTCCACCTGGTCCTCGTGGTTGCTCGGGTGGTACTGCGCATTGGAGAAGTCGGGTGACGAGACGACCATGGGGAACTCTTGCGGCGGGAAGCCAAAAGCGCCTTGTGGAATGGGAGGAGGCAGCATCGGTGGCCCGAACGGCATCGGCGGACCTGGATTGAAGTAGTACCGCGATGGCGGGGGTCCCGAAGGCGCTGGCAGGAAGTGCGGAGCTTGAAACGTTGAGTACGCGTCACCGTTACCGGGTGAAAAGTACCGCACCACTTCTTTTGGTGCTGTTCTCCACAACGTCGACTCGCTCCACGGAAGATTGGCTCCCGGGTCCGGCAGCTCGCATTGCCTCGTGAAGTCCCAGCCAAAGAGAGACGACGCCGACGCGTAAACCTGCTGCAACTGCCATTCTAGTTCGGCATCTTCTTCACAGCGACGCTGCTTTCTCCAGCGACGGCGTTCACGATCATGCACACTCTCGACGGCTTCTTCGTCATCGGACCCCCCATCGATATTTGTGCTGTCAAAAGCAATGCCGGCGTCACTGATAATATCTTCGAACGGAACGCTGATAATGTACTCGTCAAACTTCCTCTTGCCACCGAAAGCCGTTCGCGTGCTAAAGTCTTCGTCGGTTGGAAATGTTTCTTGAGGTTGAAAAACCAGTGCGTTGGGGTTTAGACCTGACAACTTCTTTGACGGGAGTTCTGCTTCTGTAGGCGCGACTTCATCGGCATCCAGTATAGCTTCAGCTTCATCGAGTGGTGCTGTCGATGAATTTGACTGACAATCACTGTCTAGAGAGGCAGCAGTGGACTCAGGCATCGGCTCCGAGACTGGTTCTTCGTCCGGAACCACGCCATGTAAATCATCTCCCTCCGGTCGATTCACCATCTCGTTGTTGGGAAGCTCTGATGTATGGGTCTGCTGGAGAGTTGAAGCGGTATGCACTGCCGATTTCTTCTTCTTCTTCTTTTTACTCTTCTTCTTGCTGTTAGAAGCCGAACTGCTTGCTGTTGTGATGTGCCCTGTAGCTTTGTCTTCCAGAGAAACTTCCAGCAGTAGCTGCTCCATTTGCTGAGCTGCTTCTTTCTCCAAGTAGCCTACATAACTCCGTAATATAAGCTATTCCGTAGATATTAGTGTGACGCTCAAAGATACCTAGCACGAGGACCAATTTGGGCTTACCTGCTCCACTAGCATTCCAATTAAGCGCTGGTAGTTTGCCCACGTATTGATTGTTTCGCTTTCGGTCACGAAGAGTTTGGTGAAGTTGCTCTCTGTGAGAACATGAATCGACGTCAGGAAGCCTGCAAGTACTTCCCCCACCAACGTGAAGAGTCGAGCGGTGTCCTCGGCCAGCTCTGTTTTAACCGTCAAAATACCTACAGCAGCACAACAAAAGCATGGTAAGCAAAAATACCTTAGCGGCATTGTAACACAGCTTCTAAGCTACGCACCTGTGCCTATATCCATAAACTCCATCGCTTCCAGCAGTTCATATGTCTTCTCTGATGAGGTATCTGTTACCGCACGCGTTTGTGACGGCGTAGCTGCTCGATCTTGCGCCATTGGAACAGCAGCTGAGCTCGCAACCTTCGGCACCACTGTTTCTGTCGTGGTTGCCGACGCTGCTGTTGTTTTCTTGCTGGCCGCAGACGTATCTGTAGCCGTTCGGTTCGTAGTCTTGAGGTGGCGTTGCATTAGACCGACACAAAGCAGACTCAGATTAAGCTTGTACAGCTGCTTCACGAGCTCTGGTTCATCCAAGAACAGTATCTGCTGGCGTTCATTCACACTGAGCTGCTCCCAATATCCTCGAATGCTTTTCAGCACTGCAGTGCTGTCGTCTCCGTCTCCATGATCGCTGCGTCGCGTTGTCGCCAATGGCGAGGCCAGCGACATCCATATGGCTGTTCCTGGTCCATTGGCTCCTCCTCGAGCAAGACACGGCTTCGACCGCTTCCGGCTGCGATAAATACTGTTCCCGGAGCTTGTCTTCACGTGGTCCGTAGTATTGACGGCTTCACTGGCGCTGGGCGAACGGACGGCCAAGTATGATTTCCAGATTGGCGCTGCACCGCAACAAGCACATTGCAATACGCTGCTATTAGCATTGTACAACATGGGCGTCCAACCGTTTGACACGGTCACGCACCGTCCGCGGTCGACGCGGCCTTCTTGACGGAGGAGACGCTGCCCCGAGCCAGCGACGTCATGACGATTGATTCCCTTCTAGCAATTGATGATCCTTCGCCGCCAACGTTTCGAATTGTAGTCCTGGACTACATGTCAAAGCATGGCTACACAATATTGTATCCCCTGAAGACAATAAAAGCGTTGTTTACGTCATGAATTAATTTTGGATATCAGACGTTATTTTCGGGGTTAATTTCGGATACCAAAATGGTCCGACAGTCGCCACTATTGCTGCACGACGATGGCGGACATCCAGCACAAGCGCGTGGCCATGAAGCTCAAGCAGGCGTGCGAGGAGACCGCGGCGCAGGCCATCGCTGCCACCACTGCCAGCGGCCAGGCGAGCCGCATCCACGGGAAGAACCGCAAGTTCGGCAGCCGCAAAGAGGCCATGGCAGCCAAGGCAAGCGCAGCCAGCACCTCTATACCCGAATATACCAGGCTGACCGTACTACTATATTACTATGTTATTCGCCTTCGGTTTCCCACTGTCAATGCAGATTGCAGCGGCGAAGGCCAAGAGGGAAGCGAAGGAAGCTGCTGGCGAGAAGTGAGAGGACGATAACGACGGGGACAATGTTGGGTAGACTAGGAATAGGAGCGTCCGTCCGTTTTCCATTCCGTTTCAATGGCTCTCTACTGTTTGCTGCTCATTTCAGTTTTTTTGCCGAGAGGTGCTTTTTGATCGGTGGAGGTGGATGAAGGCAGAGAATGCAAGACGCACGTGGCCAGTGCTGCGCGCACTGGTGGCGAAGAACTGGATGATTAAGAGACGCCATCCGTTCGCGACGTGGAGCGAGGTGCTGAACCCGCTGCTGTGCATTCTGTTGTTCGTGGCTCTGAAGAAGTTTGAAGCGGACTTGAACGTCCCGGCGGGATGGGCGACCAGCGATGCGAATGCGTCTGCACCGGGTTACGGTTCGACCTGGAATCTCTACGCGATGACGGACTTCAACTCCGCATTGAATGATGGCTTAAGTAGTGCGGGCATTGTTGTTCCAAAGGAGTCTACAAGTGGCGGCGGCAGCAACAGTTCCTCGAACGGAACAGTCTCAGCGAGTGCGTTATTGGGAATCTTGAGCAGTAGTCTAAAGATCCCCAGGTTCTACTTTACGGAAACGACTATGGCTGGATTACTGCTGAGCTTATCCCTGCAAGCTCTCATGGAAGGGGACAAACTCGATGAACTAGGAGAAGATGCACTGATGGATTGTGCCCTAAAATTTCTGCTTTTTGGCTATACTGGAGCAGAGCGCACCATTTATCACGTACCCAACACGTGTCAAGGCAAAGTCGTGCCGTACAAGATTGCAATCACTCCTGATACGCCATATACACGAGAATACTTCGCCGCGGCATTAGAAACGTGGTATCCACGCATTGCATTGGCACCAGTCGTGAAAGGTATCTCACTTTTGACAATTCCTAGCTTCGCTGATTCGCACGTATTTTTCGACAATGAGACGGCTTTGGAGGAGTACGTGTCCAGTAAGGAATACGGTGCCGACGTCCAGCACCCAAAGATCTACGCTGCCATTGCTTTTGATGAGTTTCCTCAGGACACTTTGACCTTCGGTGCTTTGGGAGGTCATTCAATTGCATATTCTTTGCGCTTCAATTCGACTGGAAATCTTGCGCCTGTACCAAATACTAATAAACCCAGACCCAACACCATCACGAAGTTTGCACCAGCGGGAAACAACATGGCCTATGCAACTCGAGGTTTCATGACTCTACAGACGGTAGTAGCACGCTTTCTCAACTGCATGCCAACCTGGGACGCACAGTCTTCTACAACCAACGGAACATGCCAGGTTTCTCTGGCCGTAATGCCCGCAAATGCGACCACTGATCGTCGATTGCTGAAGCAACTTGAGAATGACATGATTATTGGTACTGCTTTTACTTTGCTCAACTCAGCGAAGGACCTGATTACTAGCGCAGTCTCCGTGACTATACCAAACGTCTCCGTTGATACAATACCACCACTAGGCAGGGAAGCGCTGCTAGTACCATTGCGAATGGCACCACAGCCTTACCACGGCGCGGCTGTATATGGAAATCCGACACAAGCTTTTCGCTATGCTCCCTTTTTCGAAAAGGTTGCCTTGGTATTCCCCATAGGTTTCGTCCTGTCCTACTTGTACCTTGTATCTCGTGTTATCGTGTCTTTCCTTATGGAAAAGGAAACAAAGTCTCGAGAGCTAATGAGAATTCTTGGGGCACGGGATAATGAGCTCTTCGGTGGCTGGGTACTTGCTTACCTGCCCATATTAGTTTTGGGAGCGTTCCTGCAAACTGTCGGCGCGCACGGCATGCTGTTTCCTAACTCGGATACAGGATTGCTGTTCGTGTTTTTCTTTACTTTCGCCACGAGCAGTTTCAGCTACGGCTTTATGATAAGCAGCTTGTTTTCAAGAGCACGAGCAGGTTCGCTTGCGGGTATGGGTCTCTTCTTTATGATGTTTTTCATTTCGTACAGTTTTAATGACGACACTAGCGAAGCTAGTCGAACGTGCGCGGGGATCCTCCCGCCAATTTCGTTGTCCGAAGGCATTGGAGTAATTGCAAAGCTGGAATCGTTTGGCGTTGGTGTGACAGGTGACAATGCGAACGACGAAGTAAACAACTTCCGCTTTGCAAATGCTATTGGGATGCAGATTCTAGACACGGTGGTTTATATTCTACTTGGTAAATATTTCGAGAAAGTTGTTCCTCAAGAGTTTGGTGTAGCGGAGAAGTGGTATTTCTTGCTGTCAAAAGCGTATTGGTGCCCACATGCCTCTCAGCTTGTCTCCGCCGAAGCGGAAGGCGAGGTAGATAAAGTCAATGATACGGTGGAACCTATTCGGCTAGACTTGAAACAGCAAGAAAGTAGTGGTCGTGCGGTGGTCATTAAAGGCTTGCGAAAGGAATTCTCAGTGCCCGGCGGGAAAAAAATTGCAGTTCACGGACTAGATTTGAAGCTTTATGAAGGCCAAATTACGTGCCTTCTAGGCCACAACGGGGCAGGAAAAACCACAGTAATGTCTATGCTAACTGGAATGACGCCACCATCCAGCGGAAGTGCTTGGATCCGGGGCCATTCTGTCGTTAGCGATATGAGGAAAATCCGCCAGTCGCTTGGTTATTGTCCTCAGCACAGCGTACTCTACCCAGACCTGACCGTGAAAGAGCATCTAACTTTCTATGGTCGTCTAAAGGGATTCACAAATGCAAGTGATCTTGCAGCAGAAGTCATCAAGAAGATTAACGAAGTGGGCTTATCCGATAAGATCCATGTCCGATCACATGCTCTTTCAGGTGGAATGCAACGTAAACTATCCCTGGCAATTGCATTCTTGGGCAACAGCACGGTGGTCTTTTTGGACGAGCCAACTGCAGGCATGGACCCGTATAGCCGGCGCAGTACATGGGAGCTTATCCAGCGCAACCGCGCAGGCCGCGTCGTCATTTTAACGACTCACTTTATGGACGAAGCAGACATTTTGGGCGACCGGATCGCAATCATGGCGGAGGGGAGGCTTCAATGCGTTGGTTCATCGCTATTCCTGAAAAAGCGATTCGGTGTGGGCTACCGTCTCAGTTTCGTTCGGCAGAGCGAAGCTAACACTGCCTTACATGCTCGGTCTGCTCGTTTATTGGTTCAACAGCATGTGCCTCAAGCAATTGTCGCGTCAGATGTTGGAACGGAGCTAAGTTTTCAACTTCCGTTTGAAGCGTCAGCCGGATTCCCAGCATTATTTTGTGACCTGGAGTCCCGTCAACACGAACTGGGCATTCTCTCTTTCTCCATATCCGTCACGACACTTGAAGAAATTTTTCTTAAAGTCGCCGAAAGCGGTAGTACAGAAATGTTACCGTCTGAAGTACTCCGTGACGAGAAAACAACTACGAGCTTGGCACCCGACAAATTGCCGAATGTAGAGACCTGGGAAACAGCGGTCGTAGTTCGGTCTCCGACAAACAACATGAAAGTCGCTGGTGGGTCGGCGAAGTCCCCACCACTCCGCGTGATTGAAACGTTTGCGAACCAGATGACAGCACTGCTTCGCAAGAGAGTGCAGTGCGGCAAGCGTGACTTAAACATGCTATTTTTCAGCACCGTTCTCCCTGTTGCCGCCATCTTCGTCGGCCTTTCGGCTTTGAAATACAGTGCGGTGCTTGTGAACGATCCAAAACTAGAACTCTCATCAACTGTGCAGTACTCACTTGCACAACGAACTCCAGTCCCATTCGGCTGCCCTCGCAACCTCAACGCCAATAGTGGAAGTAGCGGGTGGTACTCCGAATTGATTCTTCCAGCTTATTTTTCGGACGGCGCAGCGTACGAGGTCGAAATGAACGAGACGGTATATGATGGATTCGCAACACCTACTGTTTTCGGAGTTTCTTATGATTCACCTTCGATCGAGCCAAATGACACGAGCGGGTATGGTCTTCGGTTTGCCGAGTTGGTCTTTGAAAAGGGATATGGATACGCATCTGATGATGAACTGCCTGCTCAACCTACACAGTTTGCTGTAGAGGGGCAATTTGGAGGGTTTCTTCTGTATGCCTCAGAAGATACTAAGACAATGGGCTACAACGTCTTGGCAAACGGGTCGTCGACGCACGCCGCACCGACTTATAAGCACATGATCGATAGTGCTATCAACCGCTTTCTGCTCTCTAAAGCTGGGAAGTCGAGTTCAAACGTGACACTTCGCGTATTCTCCCATCCACTACCACTTTCTTTCAAGACACGGTCGATTTTCAGCGCGTATCTTAGTTTCCCCGCTGTGGTTTTTATCGTAATTGCCTTCACGTTCATACCTGCCTCGATGATGCCTTACATCGTCAAAGAGAAGGATCTGGAGCAGAATGCCAAATACCAGCAAATACTGTCTGGGATGTCATTCTTCGCATACTGGTTGGCAAACTTTTGTTTTGATGTGGCAGTATATCTCATACCAATGACCGCTGCCATTTTGCTTCTTGGATCTTATGGTGTTACCTCGTCACTAGGTGGCGCCGAGTCTTGTGCATCATGCACACAAGACGTTCCAGTTGCCACTGCCACGCTTTTTGTGCTTTTCGGTACTGCTATTGCTCCGTGGACGTACCTGCTTTCTCATGTGATGGAGAAACCCAGCGAGTGTTTGCTCTACACTGTCATGATTAACTTTTTCTTGGGCCTTCTCCTGTTGCTTCTGAGTTTCACCATGAATTCTCTAGATTCAACTCGAGCAGCAAATGATGTGCTCGTCTACATTTGGCGCTGTTCACCACTGTTCGCGCTTGGCAATGGCCTTCTCAATATATTGCTCGCCGATCTGCTAGCGACTTATGGGCTTACCAGCCAGACCCGCAGTGCGTTCGACGCAGATATTGCTGGCACGGATGTTTGGTACTTGCTCATCGAGTGTCCAGTTTTCATCTTACTAACCATCGGAGTCGACGTAGTCCAAGCAGGGACAGTGGGCTGGCGAATGTCTCGGTTCGTGGACAAAATCAACTCCGCGCGACGGATTTACACACGTGTGCCTTGCAACAGCGCCAAACTCCACATTCAACTGTCATCAGATGCCAAAGGTATCGATAGTGACGACGTTGACGAAGATGTTGTTATGGAAGCTCAGCGTGTCCACGAAAGTTTCCACGCGTTGGATGCCAACTCAGAAGTTGTCCAAGTATTTGAGCTTGAAAAAGTGTATCCAAACGGCAAACGTGCCGTGAAAAAGCTCTCGTTTGGGCTACAACAAGGAGAATGTTTTGGATTTTTAGGTGTGAATGGCGCCGGGAAGACAACAACAATGAAGGTCCTCACAGGCGACTTATTGCCAACCTCAGGTACTGCCACTCTGAATGGCTTTGATATTCGCAAGGAACGAAGCCAAGCTCGAGAGTCGATCGGCTACTGCCCCCAGTTTGATGCATTGATTGACTTGCTTACCGTTCGCGAGCATTTAGAGCTCTTTGGCCGGTTTAAAGGTTTTCATCATGAAAGGCTCCAGAAGGAGGTGGATCGCTTGATGAACAAACTCAAGATCCAAGCTTTCGCTAACAAACTTGCAGGAAGTTTGAGTGGTGGAAACAAACGTAAGCTATCGCTTGCGATCGCCATGATTGGCGAGCCGAGCGTACTAGTACTAGATGAGCCGTCCACTGGTGTTGACCCGTTCTCGCGGCGTTTGCTATGGGATGTCATTTTGGAGGCGTCGGTGCAAACACGACGGTCGACGGTCATGCTGACAACTCATTCAATGGAAGAGTGCGAGGCTCTCTGCAGCAAGGCCGGCATTATGGTTAATGGTGGCCTGCGCTGCTTTGGCAGTATTCCGCATCTGAAAGCGCGTTTTGGCGACGGGTTCATGCTCGAATGCAAAATGGAGGCGCCTCCTTTGCACGCAGTTGCAGATTTAACGCACCTTGTGTGCGACCATCTTCAAAATCCTGGTGCAGAGGAAACTGGTGCTCAAATAACCGCTGCACAACTTGCTGGGGCTTGTGCAGTCCTCGGCAATGCGAAGCGGGCGGACAATGTTGCTGTTGCTTTGTCAACCCAGCTCGGCGACCGAGACAATGGTTCCATTGACGTAGTGTCATTTGCTAGCTGGTGGTTGCTGGAGGATGCCGTGCAGCACCTGGATGAATTCCTTCGAGCCCACTTCAGTGGCGTGACGCTGTTGGAGCGGCAAGCCGATTTCTGCCGCTACAAGGTCTCGGACATTTCCCCCGAAACGAAAACCGAGGCAGAGAGCGACACAGCTCCACAAGTAGCCACTGCACTGTCGCGCATGTTTGGCCTGGTGGAAGACGCCAGGGGCCGGCTGGGCATCAAGGAGTACAGCCTGTCGCAGACAAGTCTGGAGCAGATCTTCAACTCGTTCGCTCGGCAGCGCAACGGCGCGGATTCACGAAACACCGATAACGGTGGTGCGAACTCAACGCAGACCTACGGGTGAGTCTCAAATGATCGTGATGCAGGCGTGAGGTCACCTCAGAACCTCTGCATCAGAGGTGATCTCCGCACCAGAGTCCGGAGTGCCACAGCACGACCACCCAATTCCTCCGCGCCTCGACGCTATGACCGAGGTGTTCTCTGCACCGCCACCCTTGGATTCTCGTCGAGTCGCAGCGCAACACAGCGTTCAAACAGTAAAAGCCTCATGCTGTCCGCACTCTGCGCCTCGTGCACGCCCGATCGCCATTACCGCAGCGAATCGCAATGGACAAACTTCCGACCCCGCGGACAGCGCTAACACATTTTAATCCACAGTTACATGTATTGCATCGCCTCCATACATGCACGTACATACACACTCGCTCGATGGCAGTTCATCACTACGGTCGTATAAGTACAAGTATGGCGTTGCGAAGTGCACCCGTTACCATCTCAAGAGGACGATAACTCAGGCGACGCCCATTGGCGGAGAACTTCCCACGAACCGCCTGTGTGTGTGCGAGCACATAAGAATCAGGCGCTGTCTCTCTCTATAGTACAGTCTGTTCGCTGTTCGCCGCCTCACTCACCGATTTGCGCTCGTCCAGCAGTCGAGCAAGCGGTACAACTCAGCCCCTCCCCCCTCCCACCCGACTAGTCCAAGATGGTTCGCGTGGTCTCGCTCTCCGCCGCTGCCGCCGTGGCCGTGCTGGCGTCCTCGACCGCCGCGCTGGACCAGAAGCTCTACGGCGTCAACTACGACCTGCGCCAGGGCCCCGACTGGGACCCGAGCAGGTGCAAGTCCGCCGACACCATCGCGTCCGACCTCAAGGTCCTGAGCACCATCACGTCCAACGTGCGCACGTACAGTCTGTCGGACTGCGACGTCTCGGGCGTGCTCACGGCCGCCAAGAAGCTGTCGCTCACCGTGTGGCTCGGCGTCTGGGTGTCCGACGACTCCAAGGTCTACGACGCCGAGGTCACAGCCTTCAAGAAGCTCATCAGCGCCGGCCTTATCGACAGCAACGTCGTGGGCATCAACGTCGGCAGCGAAGCCGTCTACCGTAAGGACATCACGGCCGAGCAGGCCATCGAGTACGTGACCGACTTCAAGAAGGTCATGTCGGACAACAAAATCAGCGTCCCGGTCAGCATCACCGACATCATCGACACGTTCGTGCAGTACCCGGACATGCTCAAGGCCGGCGACATCGTGACCATCAACCAATTCCCGTTCTGGGAGAAGATCGAGGCCAACAAGGCCGCCGCGCAGTTCAACAAGCGCATCCAGCCGCTGATCAAGATGGCCGGCGACATGGAGGTCATCATCAGCGAGACGGGCTGGCCCACGGCCGGCACGGCCACCAACGGCTCTGTGGCCTCGGAAGAGAACGGCGCCACGTACCTGAACGACTTTTATGAGCTAGCGGAGGCCAAGAAGTGGAAGTACTACTACTTCGCGGGCTTCGACACGCCCTACAAGGAGAAGCAGGAGGACGACGCCACCACGGTCGAATCGCACTTCGGCATCTTCGACGAGACGGGAACCATGAAGACGGCGTACTCGAACCTCAAGTTCACCAAGACGGGCGACTACTCAACCTCCTCGGGCAGCTCCACCACGACCTCCGGCTCGTCCAGCGAGGCTGTGGGCACCGTCTCCCCCGGCGGCGACACGTCGACCACGACTGGTACTACTGGCACCACTGGCACCACCGGCACCTCGGACGCCACCAAATCCTCGGGTGGCGACACGGCGTCTAGCGCCAAGACCGCCGACAGCGGATCGTCACAGCTCATGGCTGCCAGCCTCGCTGCCTGCCTGGGTGTTGTCTCCACCATGCTCTGGAGCCTGTAAGCGTCTTCGTATAGCCATCGCGGCTTCTAATGCACAAAATGAGCTTGTTACGATAATGCTTCCCTTTTTGAAGTTGGGAGGGGTGACACAACTTTTCTATGCCAACAACGATGGTCTCATGGATTTTCAGTCTCTGACATCCGTCCTCTCAAAAAAGTTGTTGACTAAATCCGTTAAGGTACGAATGCAAAAACATAGTTTTTGGTCGATCCACATTCGCGATCGACCATGGCCAGCACCAACGCGCAGGCCGACGGGGCCGCTGGCGGCGACGCCGCGAACGAAGGGCTGCTGGTGCTGGTGATTGACACCAACCCGGTGCACTGGTTCGCGCAGGGCGGCAGCGCAGCGGACCGCGTGGGGCTGCAGCAGCTCATCTCCAGCACGCTCGTGTTTGTCAACTCGTACCTGCTACTGCACCGCAGCAACCGCATCGTGATCATCGCTGCCCACGCCGGCAAGAGTGCGATGCTGTATCCGGAACCGGAGCAGGAGAACACTAATGGAAGTGCCGAGCAGGCTGCCAAGGTGAATGCTGGCGTCATGCAACGGCTGCAGCAGCTGAGCGACGCCCCGCTCGACCCGACCAAGCCCAACCGAACTGCCATTGCTGCGTCACTGTCGCGCGCTCTATGCTGTAAGGCAATTTGTTGTTGATGCAGCCGGTTTAGATCTTGCGCTGATGCTGTGGTTGTTATTCTGTACAGTCATCAACCGCGCCATCAACGAGGAGCCAGACCTGCGACCGCGGATCTTGGTCGTGCAGAAGTCCCCGGACGTGTCGGAGCACTATATCGCCATCATGAACGGCATTTTCTCGGCCCAGAAGAAGAGTGTTGCAGTGGATGCCTGCATCCTTGCGACCGAACACTCGTCATTCATGCAGCAAGCAGCGTATCTTACGGGCGGCATCTACTACAAGCCCAACGACCACAGCGGGCTGCTGCAGTATCTGATCTCGATCTACCTGCCAGACCCGTCCATGCGCAAGCTGCTGAAGCTTCCATCGCAAGACTCGGTGGACTTCCGAGCGATGTGCTTCTGCCACCGGGAGGTGATCTCCACGGCGTACGTGTGCCCCGTGTGCCTGTCGCTGTTTTGCGAGTTCCGACCCATCTGCTCCACGTGCGGCATCCGCAGCCACATCCAGCCAAAGAAGAACGGATTGCACAAGAAGCGCCCGCGCGTGGCTTAAATAAAATGCAGTCGCACAGACACCATTATGAATTCGTTGCCTTTTGTCTTGAGCCGCTATCGTTGCGCTGTGCAACTTGCACATGGTTACATCGCCCTGCACGCTCGACCCGGATTGGTCGGGAGGGGTCTCTTTGGCAAAATCAAGATTATGCGCATAATATCGCGCGATGATTGGATGAAATTACAATTGACCAATCGGCGCCGCTCAGCGGCCAGGACCGACGTCAGCACTTGCAGCGCACCGCTCGGCCATACTCAGACTCTCCACGCAGACAGCAGACGACAGCAACATGAGCAGGTGCGAGCTCTCTCCTTCGCAGCCTCTTCGACGCAGTATTAACCTGTTTTTGCAATGCATCGCTTCGCTGCAGACCCACGATCGCAGAGGTTATCGCTGAGCGCAAGGCCAACAACACGGCGGCCTTCATCACCTTCGTGCCCTGCGCCTTCAAGACCAAGGCCGACACGGTGGACATCCTGCTGGGCCTGCAGCGCGGCGGCGCCAACATCATCGAGGTCGGTATCCCGTACTCGGACCCGCAGGCCGATGGCCCGACCATCCAGCGCGCCCACCAGGTGGGCGTGGACCAGGGCATCACGTTGACCGACGTCCTTGCCACCGTGAGCGAGGCACGCGCCAAGGGCCTAACCACGCCCGTGGTGCTCATGGGCTACTACAACAACATTTTGCAGTACGGCGAGGACAAGATCTGCCCTGACGCCCAGAAAGGTGAGAGCACTGTCAGTTCTGGCGGATGAATGAGGTGTGGGCTGATCGGATTGCTGTTTCTTTTTCTTGCATGCTTGTTGATCTGCTGCAGCTGGAGTGGACGGATTCATCATTGTGGACCTGCCGCCTGAGGAGGCCAAGCCACTCAGCGACGACGCTGCTAAGCACGGCCTTGCTTACATCCCGCTGGTGTCGCCCACCACGACGGAAGAGCGCATGAAGCTCATCGACTCGGTGGCGCACGGCTTCGTGTACTGCGTGAGCCTTACGGGCGTTACGGGAGCTCGCAGCGAGCTGCCACCTAACCTCGACGCGTTCATGGCTACGAGTAAGTCGCAGTCTGCTGTTGCTTGATTGCCTTCCGAAGCGCAGGCTAACATTGTGACGTGTTTCTTGTAGTCCGCGCGAACGTCAAGCACCCGCTCGCACTTGGCTTCGGTCTGTCTACCCGCCAGCACTTCGTGCAGGCCAGCGCTCTCGCGGACGGCGTTGTGATCGGCTCTAAGATCGTCAAGATCATCGAGGACGCGCCCGACACGGCCAGCCGCGCCGCCAACGTGGAGGCGTTCTGCAAGAGCATCGTGGACCCGTAGGTTGTGGCCTCGGAACTAGAACTGTCGTCCTTTACTCAGCGTCGTAAGCGCACCACCCTCGCACAATATACTACTAGTAAATAGCGCTCTGTATTTGGTCTGCTAGCTTGGTGTTCATTTCAACTTGCTCCATTTTGGTTCGAGGTGCACGATCATGTTCCTGTAGGACCTGCCGACGATGATAAATTCGTTGCCAGTGGTTCGACCGGGTAAAGCCGGTCGCCTTTGCAGCCCAGTTGTTGGCGCGGGTTCGAGTCCCACCGTCGACGAAATTGGAGCCCAGCAATTCGTATTTAGGATAGTAATATACAATTCGTAGCATACTTCGAAGCCCGGTGTGTCTGTGCCATTAGACTAAGGATCGGGTCATACTGTGTGCGAGAGTAACCAAGCGTGTCAGGGTGTCAGTACTGGGTGATTCGCCAAAAGTGCGCATTAGTCTCAGAATCTGCCAATCGACATGCGCACATCTTTCCTTTTTGGGACGCGAAACGGCGCGCTTCAACTTGCCCCTTGGCGGCCGCACTTTGGATACGCGCGGCGCAGCAAGACGACGACGATGATGGAGGCACTGAACGCCAAGAAGAACGAGGGCAACACGCTCTTCCAGCAGCGACGCTTCGTTGAGGCCGCGCAGGCCTACACCTCAGTGCTCGACGAGCTGCGCAGCTCTGGAATTGCCGACGAGGCTGCGGAGCGGCTGGATACGGCGGTGCGACTCAATCGTGCGTGGGCGTGGATCCAGATACCCAAAAGCGAGACCAGCGTGTCCACTATGGCTGAGGCGGAGCAGGACTGCAGTGCCGTAATTGAGCGGAACCCGTGTTGCGTAAAGGCGTTCTATCGCCGAGCGCTCGTGCGAGAGCGCAGGGAGCACTGGCAGGTGAGGAAGGGAGGCACACTGCCACCCTGTTCGAAGGCTAATCTACTACTTGGTCGATGTCGTTTTAGTCAGCAATGGAGGATGCAACTGCCATGAAGCGGCTGGAACCCAGCAACCCGTCCGTTGGCCCTTTGTTGGAGAGGTTGCAGCAACGCATCCAGGAAGAGGAGGAGACCGAGAACTTGGCTCCAACATTCCAGCAGTGCATGATTGAAAAGGACGGCAACAAAACAATTATTGCTGCGGTTGCCGATGCTTCCTCGTCGACTATAAAACTTGCCGACGACGCAGAAAATGCTTGGCGTGCGCTTCAAGCCGACGAAGTGAGCCTCCAAAAGAAGTATCACCCTGCCACGAAGCCACGGCGCAAGCCAAGCAAAACACGGAACGGCTCAAAAGCAGCACAAAACGATCAACCATTGAAAGGCATAATCTCGGAAAAGACAGACGATTTATGGGCATCGCTGCGTCGGGAGGAGGCAACGACCGTCGCGAAAGCGTTTCCTCGGTCAAGTAAGAGTGCTCCCGTCAGTTGAGGATATTCAGCATCTTTATTGTGCTGTCTCCGTCCGTGAAGATTCTTGAGTTTGCAATCGGCAAGGCAACTAACTGCACACAGCTAATCATAAATTACTCAACGAATGTACT
This sequence comes from Phytophthora cinnamomi, assembly GCF_018691715.1. Classification (NCBI taxonomy): domain Eukaryota; phylum Oomycota; class Peronosporomycetes; order Peronosporales; family Peronosporaceae; genus Phytophthora; species Phytophthora cinnamomi. Next base: position 160,314 of record NW_027150986.1, read on the forward strand.
CTATCTTGTTCCTACCAGTCCTCATCTTCATCGTCGCCAAGATCGATGATTTGCGGACGGGATTTCCGATAGCGGAGCCCGCAGCTAGAGCAGCTGGCGTTTGATCTAGGATTGATCAACGTGCATCGTGAGCAGCTCCATGCTGAAGGAACCTCGCTTTCCTTGTGTTCTTCGTCCGTATCCACGACCTTTTCTTTACGGGCTGGACGGCGATCGCTGAGGACATCATCGACGAAGGCGTCCTCTTCATCAGAATCTGAAAAATCACTATACCGCTGCTTCTTTGCCGCGTGCGCGATCGATGGCGCGGTGTCGACTTCCAAAGCAAATGATACTCTTCTCTTACTACTCGTAGTAGAAGTAGGCTCTGCAAGTGACGCTTGAGGTGCTTTCACTTGACCAGGATGCGACGACGTTTCAAACGATTTGCTTCTAGGCGAATGACGTCGAAGCGGTGGTTTTGGAGTGCATGAAATATCAACTTCAGAGGCTGAAGATCTTCGCCGGGCAGCGGAGAGAAACTCTTCTTCATCCTCACTCCCCGACTCACTGTCACCAAGGACTTCATCCTGCGCTTCTTCATCACTACTACTGGAATAATCGACCTCCGATTCATCAGACTCATCGATGCCTTTAGATTTTGTCGTCTTTGAACGTTTGGAAGTTTTTTCCTGCTCAGAGCGCTTTTTGTTTGCGGCAATAATCTCCATGCGCTTGCGTTTGCGCTCTTCGTCGCGCTGATTTTCTTTTTCTTCGTTTTCAGCCTGGTGCTCCTGAAGTAATTCCCAGTCGATACGACAGCTAAACGCAAAACTCACCAGATCGTTCTGAACCTGTTGTAGTGCGGCTTGCATTACTTCATCATCGACGGACGCGTAAGCTCGGTGGTGCCCCCAGCTGTTCAGATCTTCTTCTGGTGGCATGCCAATTTGCGGGTGATATCCCTTGTCAATGTCCTTCTCAGTGTCTTCATCACTTGTTGTGTCCCGTTCAGGAGAAGTCTCATTTCCAGTTTCTTTTCCACTTTCATCGTCATCAATTGTAATTACTGAGGGAGAGGGGTCGATCTGATCACTGGCTGAACTATCACCTCTCCATTGGCATCGATCACACTTCAGCTGATCGTGTGTGTCGGACAAAGTGTCTTTACGGAACACAAACAACCGCTTCAAATCCTTAGAAGACAGCGAGTTAACTTCCTCTTTATCGTCGACGATATTTTGAAGACCCTCCTTGGAAAGCTGGCGCTGGAAGATTTTTTCTTCGAGAGTCCCAGTTGCCAAAAATCGATACACGTAACACATCTTTTTCTGCCCTTCACGCCACACACGAGCGGCAGCTTGTTTGTCTGTCGCAGGATTCCAATCCGGATCAAACAGTACTAATCGGTTGGCGCCAATTAGATTCAAGCCACACCCACCAGCTTTGCTCGACAGTAAAAACGCAAACGAATTTGTTGTCGGGTCATTGAATGTGTCAACGAGCTTCTTTCGCTTTTTTGCCGAGGTGGTTCCATCCAGACGAACAAAAGGTAAATGGCGTTCGTGACACAGGGTAGATACCACATCTAAGGTCTGTGTGTAGTTGGAGACAATCACGATCCGGTCTGTTGTTGTCTTCTTCATGGAAAACATCAAGCGGTCAAGCAAAAGCATTTTCCCAGACCATTCTGGGTAGCATGTGCGTCCACCGAAACCTCCTCGTCGATGCAGACCAGTATCGCCTCCACCGCCTCGGGATTCCTTTGCAGCTGCGAAATACTGTGCGCAGTTGCCGAACCCTGGAAGTTTGGTATTGGTCTTTCCCATTTCATCGAAAATCAGCAGTGGGTGATTGCAAAGCTTCTTTAGTGCTGTAATAGAAGACAGAACGTTCGCGCTCTGGCGTTTCATCATATCACGACAAGCACTGGACGAAAGAAAATGCATGTAGAGCTGCTCCTGCAGTGGAGACAGCGGGCAGCAAATCACCTGCATCAGTTTTGGCGGGAGGTGCTTGGCGTTCAGAATGTTACCACGACGTAAAATGAACTGGTTCACAATTTCACACAGCATTGCTGAACAAGACTGAGCCACCTGTCGTTCCCTATCCGTAGAATCCGGTTCTCGTCCAACCAAGATCGGTCCCAGGTAATTCTTTCGAAACTCGCTCGGTGTACCCAGAATATTGGGGTTGGTAAAGTCTACCATTGCGAAAAACTCTTCCAAATCGTTCTGCATTGGGGTACCAGATAAAAGCACTCGCTTTCGACACGCCAGCGACGATAATGCCTTGTTAATCTGTGAGTTGGCGTTCTTAAGGCGATGTGCTTCGTCACAAATCAGCAGCTCACAACATTCTGGCGTATCCGCGAACTTCTGCGCATGCATTCGGAACGTCTCGTACGAGATGATGAGCACTTGTGCCGAGAATCCCGGTCTCGGTCGTTTGCTTCCCTCGATGAACTGGTTTATGCCTTTAATCACCGTCTCACGCTTGGCCTCATACAGCGCCACCGTCTTCACGCGCCCGTGCAGCCACTTGATGATCTCGTCGTCCCAATTCTTCACCAGCGACGTCGGACACACCACGATGGCTCGCTTCACAGTCGGCTGCATGTTCATGCCCGTCATCAGCAGCGTGTACATGAGCGTGATGCTCTGCAAGGTCTTGCCCAGACCCATATCGTCAGCCAGGATGCACCCTTGCCCGTCAAAGCCCCTGACTTGGCACACACAGTCGAACATGAACTGCACGCCTTCACGTTGGTGTGGGCGCAGGAACTTGCCGACGATCTCGGGCACCACCACCTTCACCTCTGGGTCAGACTCGCTCTGCCACAGCACGAGCGGCGGCGGTGCGTCGGCCACTGGGGCTGCAACCACAGGAGGCTCTTCCACTGTTTGGGGTTCGAGCTCCACGGGTGTCTCGATCTCCTCCACGTCCACTTCGACTGGCGGCAGGTCGTGGCGCACCATGGGCTTCAACACGGCGGAGCCCCAGCGGCGGCGCATGCCCAGCGTCTTGGTCTGCAGCAGGCGGTTGCTCTCTTGCGTGCGGCCTCCCTCTCCGCACGGGGACTTGAACGGCCGCCGTACGTGCTGCGCACGACGCTCAGGCTCCATCACCAAGAAGGACAGGAAGGGCAGGCGCTTGACGGACAGCGACGCGCCCGTGCGCAGCGCCTGGCGGTTGCTGGCAGCGTCTGCATCTTCGTACGCGTCTTCGTCTTCCTCCTGGGGCTGGGCACGCGCGGGCTTGGACTTGACGGGCAGCACGAACGGCTTGAACTTCGCGCCGCCGCCTCCGGCCGGCCGTCGTCGCAGCATTTCTGCTGGAAGAGCTCAATTCGAATTGGCGGAAAGGCGGCAATAACCTTCAGGTGCTGCGATTGGCTGAAAAACACATAATGACCATCATTCAGGGATCAAATATGCTACTCCGCGTTTAATTGGAGGAAAGTTGTTAAACGACTTTGCGCCAATGGCGCGGCAGACAACAACTGAAGCTCTCAACGGTGCAAAATGGTCGCTGGGGCGCAGGTGATGGCGTTCCGGCGCGCGCTGCTCCGTCGGATACAGACCGCATCTGTAGGTCGGATAGTTCCAGCTACTACGCCAGACGCCGTGCTACCCATTGCAGGTCTCTGCGCGCGCCAGTTCGCTGTATTGGCGTCGAAAGACCGCTTTACGTCTCCCCAGACGGCGCTGCAGGGACTTACTGAGGCTTCCAAGCTGTCGTGGCGACTACGCGCCGCTGTGAAGGATGCGGAGGCGTCCTTACCGCCAGACAGAGGCAGGAGGTTCTACAACCGCCGACTGGTGGAGGCGCTGGAAGCCGACGAACTCAACCGCGCCTGGGCCATTGCGGAGACGTTGCACCGGAGACACCCAGACAAGGCCGTGCTGTGGCCGTACACGTACAACCTGCTGCTGCGCCACTTATGCAAGCAGCAGAAGACGCTGATGAACGCCAACTTGACGCGGATTCTGGCTCTGTTGGACGCCATGGTGGCCCAGGGCAGTGCCGACCAGACGAGCTTCGAGGTGGCGATGGCTGCGTGCAGTCGCGCCCGTCATCTGCGCAGTGCGACGCACGTGCTGGAGAAAATGCAGGACTTTGGGAGGGAGCCGGATGCAAGGATCTACGGCTTTTTAATCAATTGCTGTGCGAGGAAACAAGGATTGGTGGAGTTGGCGGAACAATATTTTATGGAGATGATGAGCAACGGAGTGTCGCCGACGATTTTGGTGGTTAATGCTATGCTACGCGTGTACTCGCGTGATTGCGGGCGGTCGAAGGTGATGCTGGACCTTGTTAAGCGTGCTCAGGATGAATTTGGTCTCGTTCCGAATACTGTCACAACGCGGACGATGGTGTACTACCTACTGTGTGAAGGCGATGTAGATGGGGCTGTGAAATATCTGCGAGATGTGGAAAGGGTATTTCAAAAGGAAGAATCTATAGCATTGCCTGTGCGGCGGCAGGTGGTAAATGCGGTGGTTGATGCTAGTCGTCAGCGGGGTGAGTGGACTTTAGCAGAGTACACGTTGTCCCTTGCAAGACGAAGCCAACCGAGCACTACCAGTGATAGCGATAAGAACGATACCGCAATGTTGGAAGGATTGATTTCGAAGCGCGACGCTTTATCCAAGGCGGTAGCATGGGCTCTCGGCCATCATGACTGGTCTCGGATGAAACGAGCAGACCAGGAAGCGTTTCTGCTGAGTCGGAGCCAGAAAGAAAGTGTAGAGCGCTCGTTGGAGCGAATGCAGCTGCGTACCACTGCCTTAAAGGCGGATCGAGCCATTGCAAGGCTTTCTTTGAAATTGGAGGGCAAACTGCATGTACTGGACGAGTTGATTCGAACCGAAACTGCAAGTGCAGCAGAGTTCAATGCCGTGTTAGGTGCTTGTGGGAGACTCGGAAGACTAACTGAAGCAGTATCCGTGCTCGCAAAAATGAAAAAATATGCGGTGTCATTTCCGGAGTGTACACCGACGACGTGGAGTTATAATGCGTTGTTGAATGCCTGTGCATTCCGCGGTGATGTTCGCCAAATAGAATCAATCGTGAACGAGCTGATCGAGACTGGTTTACTACCCGACCTAGTGACTATGAATACGGTGCTTAAGGCGCACATCGCAAGCTTAAAGAATATTGGTGGCAGGAACTCCAGTGCTCGTGTCAATAATGTCCTGCAAGGCCTCTCGTTTTTTGAATGGTGCACCGACGACCAAAAGATCGACCCAGGAGCTGGGACATATTATTCGCTCTTCCGGTTGTTTACCACGTTTTTGGAGAAACCAGAGAGTAGCAATACCGATGTTGATGACGATCTGTTTTGCGACGACGAGGAGGGCGAAGAATCTATCGTCGCAGAAGAAGTGGAGATGTTGACATGGATGACGGGGTTTATCGCCAGTACCTGCCGTGATGCGCCTGTGAATTCACTTGACATCGGTGTGTTTAACAATGCGTTTGCTTATTATCATCAGCTCGGCGAGGTGGATGAATCTTTTGCCTTATTTAACTTGATGAAGAAACGTGGAATTCAACCGGATGATACGACTTTGGGGCTGATGTTTGCGACCTGCGCAAGCCAGCAGCAATTTGAAGTGGGCTTAAAATTTTTGGATCACATCATGACTGTTGACGGCTACAAGCCCACTCTGAAGGTGCTCAGTGGGGCCATGCAACTGTGCGCAAATTCAAAGAACCCGGATGGAGCGTTGGAGCTATTTCGTGCAATTGAAACATCGCGAGCATTTAGTCCGACAATAGAGACGTATGAGCCGTTGGTGTTCGCATATGCTCGCGTTGGAAATGTGACTAGTGCGTGGGATATCGCAAACGAGATGGAAGAAAAGCTTGGAAGGGTCTCAGTTAGTATCTACAATCGCATTCTGCTCGCTTGTGCAGAGGCTGGACTCCCTGGGCGTGCGCTGGAAGTACTAGAAGTGATTCGGCGCAAACATGGTGTGACAGCCGACATCATTTCCTATAATACGGCATTAGAAGCTTTCGTTAAAGCTGGAGAGCGAGCCGCATGGTGGAGAAAGAACAAAATTAACTGGGAAGGAGAAGATGACGTAGACGATGATGAGGATGACGATGATGAGGATGAGGATGACGATGATGTGGATGACGATGAACCTAAAAACAACGAGCTTCATGGTGTTGAAGACGAGAGTGAGGATATTGTGCGGACAGCTGAAGATTTAACTGTGGGTGCAACGCTACCCCAAGACTATGAGCGTGAACAGCGTGAGAAAGCTGCATGGGCTCGTGCTAGCATTCTTGAGATTCTGGAGGATATGCAGCAAAAACGATTGAAGCCTGATATGACGACGTATGAACGTGCAATAGCTGCGTGCAGTGTAAACGAGGACGTTGAGGGCGTCATTACCATATTTGACACACTCATCGATCGCAAGCGAGGCAAGAACTCTGTTGGGTTGAGAAGTGATCTGGTGAGCGACTCAAGCTTTGCAGCGTACCTTGTGGCGTGCGCATCATTGGAGAACAGAGACCGAGTAGTTGAGGTTCCGACACTACTTCACAAGTGGCACACCGAAACCGGCCAAACTCCACCAGTTTTTGTTGTGACCCAGTTGCTAGACTCGCTCGAAGAAGTCGGCGAATGGCGCCGAGCAGTTCGGATGCTTCCCGATATGCAAGCATTGCTTGGTATTCCACCCAGCGTAGCTGTGTTTAATCGAGTCATGCAGATGTGCAACCATGCAGGGGAACACCAGCTCGTAGCACAAATATTCGCTACTATGCAGGATGCCAGTGCCTACCGCGTTTTCCCAGATGCAGAGAGCTACATTCAACGAATCTTCGCAGAGGAGCAGCGTGAAAACTGGGTAGCGGCCACCGATCTGTTCGTCGAGATGCAAAATAATTGTCCGAGTGAAGAAATATCGCACCAGCAGCTCCAGAAGATAGCATTGGGTCGGTACAGGATGCGCCAAAACGACCATTAAATGTTGAAGCCTCCGTTTTGAGTGTACATACGGTTCATGTCCTTACATTTGGTTCTCAAGCAGGCTCTCTTCTTCATCACGCAGCCCTGGGATCGAAGATGAAAGAGACAAAGTGTAGTTGGGGCTGCCAGGGAAGCTGCTGGAAGTTGTGCTGGCACTACTGTAATCTTCTCCGTTGCTGCTGCTACTGGATTGTGCGTCCATGTAGATAGATTTGTCTGACGCGTAGCAGTGGAAGAAAGCCGCACCAAACAAGAGGACCAGCGCAGCGATAGCAAACACGAGGTCCCAAGACCCCGTAGCTTGAAGAATGGCTCCAGTGACGACGTTGCCAATAATGCCCGGAATGGTTCCAAAGGTGTTGGAGACTCCCATCACATGTGCAGCGTGATTTGGCGCCACGTCGATCATGTTGACCCAGTAGCCAGCCATAGCGGCGCGACTTGTGAATAGTGTCAGGCACAGCAGGGCTACCGCCATAGGTGCTGACTTCGCCAAGCGCAGCGAAAAGAGGAAGAAGGCGCATCCGAGGAATGAAAATGCGTTCATAGCCTGACGAACGTGCAACTCACGATACCCGCGGGTGACCAACAGATCTCCCAGACGCCCGAACAGTAGTGTGCCAGTGTAGCCACACATGTAGGGCAATGCAGCGGCAAACCCACCCTTCTTGGCCAAGTCAAGATCCAGCACTTGGTTGAAGTACTGCGGGATCCATCCCAACAGTATGTACCAACTGTAGTTGTAGCACATGTGCGCCACATAGATCGCCCACGCAGGCCGCGAAGCCAGTAGAACGCGCCAATTCATGGCGTGGGTGTCCAATTCAGCGCGCGAGCTTTGACGCCGGTGAGTGTCAGGATCGACCGTGCGATTGCGAATGATGAAGCTGCGCTCTTCTGTGGTGATTTTCGGGTCCTCCTCGGGTCGACTCACTCCCATGATCGAATACGCCACGACCCAGATAAAACTGAGCACGCCAAACACAAGGAAGATACGCTGCCAACCGCTCGCTGCCATGATGGCGGGTGAAATCAACAGCGCAGAGATAGTGCCCAGGTCCGAGCCGCTTGCCACCAGCGATACAAGCCGACTCCGTTCCTGGACTGGATACCACGCACCGGCAATTTGATGCATGCACGGAAACAGTATGCCCTCTCCAAGCCCCATGCCTGCTCTCGTGAAAAACAGACACGTAAGGCATTTGGCCACTACCACAGTAGAGATGTCCTGCAATCATACACACACAAGCAACTATCAGAACTGATGGCATCAATTAAGGCACAAAAGATCATAAAGCCCGTATGGCTACATACGAATAACGTCCAGACAACAACCCCAGTCAGCAGCACGACCTTGGCACCGAACCTGGCCGCGAAGTAACCTCCCGGGATCTGCAACAGACATTTGATGATGTTAATAAACAAACGACGCCACTGCTGTAGAAGCTGACAATTGATGATGTTAATAAACGACTACGCTGCTGTACCTGGGTGCACATGTAGCCGTAGAAGAAGGCGGAGAGCACCTCTCCCTGGTCCCTCTTGTTGGTCACGAATGCCGGCAACGCGATGCCCATGTTGGTTCCTGCGCATCAAACCACAGTCCAAAAGTTGGTCATTTGCAGTGAAGGCCCGATACTCAGATACACATACTGTCGGCGTAGCAGATGGTGGAGACGCAAAGACACAGGAAGGCAGTCACATAGCGCCGCTTGCCCTTCGGCAGCTTGGCGGAGACGTCGCCCGCAGCGGTGGCGATGCCAGCCCTCTTCCACGCCTCCTTGCTCGTGCTCCCCATTGCAATTTGCAAATGAGCGGATCGCGACCGTTGTAACGGCGTTTTACTGGTACACTCATCAAGGGTTTCAGCCAATCACACCACTTCAACGTGCGTCACTGTGCAGCGCTTCATGTCATGCATGATGCATGATGCATCGTTGATTGAGCGCAATGCAGGGGATCGCTTCAACAGATAAATTGACACACTCGCTTCGAGCGGATAACCTTACAGGACTAACGTAAGTTCGTGGTCTCCCCTAGCGGCGACTTGGCGCGGTACCGCTTCGGTGCCGCGAGAGCTGAAGCCTTGGCGGTTTTGCGAGCTGCTACGCCTGCACTAGGAACCTTCATGCTCTTGTGCGGTTGCGCTGCCAGCTTCTTCTTGTGCGGCGCAGACGATCCTGTCCTCTTAAGCTTGGACGGCGTGGTGTTGACTGTAACAGGCTTGGTCTTGGATGGTGTCGCGTTGACGGTGGCAGGCTTAGCCTTGGACGGCGTAGTTTTGACTGCAGCAACCTTGGTCTTAATTGGCGTAGTGTTGACTGTTGCAGCGGACTTGGTCTCAGGTGGAGGTCCCGGGGCCTTTCCAGTTGTACTTGACTCGGTTGCTGATATCGGGTCAGGGTTCCTAGAATCCTGACTGTTTGATATTGAGCTGATCTCCGCGCTGACGACGGCATCGCTTTGCGTTTGCTTGGAGATATCTTTCGCGGCAGGCGTCACATCATCAACGGCACTGGGACTTGCATCGCTTTGCCTCCTTCGCTTCCTCCCAGCTAGAGTTTCGGTGCTCGACATGAAGCTGGAAAAATTCTCGATAGACTTCATCTGCTCGGCAGAAACCTTCGTGGCCTCAAACGTTGGAAAGGGCCGGCCATCCTTCTTCATCGGTGTCGCCCCCGTCCGTGTATTGATCTAGACAATAAACGACAGGTCAACACCAGTTAGTCCATAGTTTAAGGTAACAGCACCGACTGCGTCTTACCCGTCTCTTTTTCATGTACTCCTCCATCGCTTGGAATTGCTGGTTGGACGCCTCTGTAGCTGTACCAATTATCTCCTTGTCAAGCACTGATGCTGAATCGATCTTTCCCCTAGTACTAGAAAGGTGGACTTCAAGCCCCTTTTGCAGGGCCTTACATCCGCCCTTCAGAAGCTGCCGGAGATCCTCGTGATCACCCAGGAAGTGCGCCAACTGCTCCCGTTTCTTCGTTGATATCTCGGCGTCTGCTTGCGAATGCCTCTCCACCAGTGTAGTTATATCCTGCACGTGCGATTTTGCCAGCGCAGCACCGTCGTTGCTCCACGTCGTTTGCAGCCGCTCGTGCGACTGAGCCAGATCCATTTGCCGCACGTTGGCGTCGCCAAGTTGACCTCGCATGTCGGACAAGCGCTCGCGAAGTCCAGCCGTCTCGCTTTCGTGCTTCGAATTCTGGCTGCCTATGGTCTGGACAAAGGCCTTCATTTCTTGTTCTGTAATACTCTGCACGTGCGAGAGCTGCTTCTGCTGACTTCTCACATTCTCTTCAATAAGCTTAGTTTGCGCATCAAAGTTTTGTGTCTGGCTCTGAATGCACTTCTCGATGAGCTGAGCAAGGTGTGTCTTCATCCCGGCCAGCTCCTCTTGTTGTTGAGCATGACTGTCCTTCAGAGCTGCGGTAAGTGCAGTTTTGTTTTCGTCAAGCTCCTTGGCCTGCTTTTCAATCGACATGTCGATTGCTACCTGTAATTCTAGCAGTTTATCGCTCTGCTCGATCAAGAAGCTTCTCAATTCCTCTCGAGAGGTTTCCACCGCCAACTGCACATTCTCCAGGAATGCCACATTTCGGGCTTTAGACGTAGCGAGATCTTCCACGATAGCCGTTGCGTGATTCTTGGACATTTCAATTAGGTTCTCGAACTGTTCCTCCATAGTTTCCTGCTGCACTTTAACTGTTGCCATCACTTCATCACGCTGGTTACGCTTTAGGGTATCGCCTTCAGCGAGGGATTCAGTAACCTGAGCTCTCCGCGCTTCGACGAGACCTTGCATTGCATTCAGACTTGTTACCAAACCATCCAGATCTGTTGCGTGAGTTGTCTGCAACTCTTGCAAAGCGTTGGACACATCCTGAAACATCTCTTCCTGGCTTGTCTTGTGCTTCATCAGGCGCTCGAGGAACTTGTTAATCTGCGACTGTGACTCACTACGATAGGAAGACGCCAGTGCCGCGTTCTCATCTTCTGTTCGCTGGGTGTTCTCTGCGAATACAACAAATAAATTAAGCATCAGCAGTAAAGCCAGAAGAAGCAATAGTTTACGTACCAATCTTTGCCACTAGCTGGGCGGCCCGTTTTTCGCTGTCTGTGTATAACTTCGTTGCAGTAGTTCCATTGTCGAGTAGCATCCGCTCGTTCTCCTGATAGGCATTCAGCATTGCCTTTGCTTGTTGAAGTTCCTGCGTTGTCTTTTCTAGCGTGTTCTTGGTAGCGGTAAGCTCGCCTTCCGTAGCAATTAACTTATTGCTCACCTCTTGTTTTTCCAATGTCAATGCAGCTACCTCGCTCGCATGCTTTTCAGCAGCCTCTTCGAGCTCTTTACAAGAAGTATTTCTTGCCTTGAGCATATCTTCTAGCTCATTTAGTTGAACGCCTTGGCCTGTCAATCGCTCTTGCATATCAGTAAACTGCTCCAGCGGGAGATAAACGCCGTCTTTCAGTCTAGCAGCACGCAGGGCCGCGCGAAGGCTCTCGATTTCGCTTCCAAAATCATTCAACAATCCAGCCTTGGTCATTTTCTGGTTCAGCTCGGGCTTATTCTTGATATGCTTGGCTCGGAATGCATACTCCAGCGTACTGAGAGTCTCATCCAGGCTATCCGCACATGGGGCCAGCGTCGCAATAATCGTCGTCTTTGCTCGCCCGCCAAGTGACTCCTGCAGTAAACGCGTCAACTTACTATCACGATATGGCACGTGCGGAAGGTTGTCCACCAAGGCCGTGATCACGCGTCCCAGCGTCAGCAAACTCTGGTTAATAGTGCCCGCTTCCCTCGCTCTGGCATTGCGTGCCCCTGATCGGCCCACACACTCGGATCCAGCAAGATCCACCAGGTTCAGCTGTCCCACACGCAGCAAGTCTTCTCCCGCCGCGTTGTGCTCCTTGCTGTGGATCCGGATGGTGAAGATACTGTGAGAACGACTCGAGTTCTCGTTCATCAGCGTCTCGGACGTGATGCGGTTCTTGACACCAGTGTTCACGAGCTCGTACACGTGCTTGGCCGTGGTGGCCGTGACCTCCAGCAGGTTCACACAGTAGATTCCGCCGCGCTTGGCGTCCTCCATGAGCCGCAGCTTCTTGTCCGCGTCCGGATCCAGCAGATCCTTGAGTTCTTCGTTGTAGAGCTGCAGGAAGGACACGCGCACGCTGAACTCCTCGCCGCTGGCCTCCAGCGCGTCGAAGATGCAGCGCACGCTGCGTGGGATGATGCCCGCCGTCTCGCTGCTCGGGGACAGGTCGCCCTGCATCGTGTACGTCTTGCCCGTGCCCGTCTGGCCGTAGGCGAACACGGTGCAGTTGTAGCCCGCCAGCGCCTCGTCCACCGCCGGGCGCACCACGGACGTGAACACGTCCTTCTGCGTCGAGTACTGGCCGAAGACGCGGTCGAACGTGTACGTCTTGCGCTTGAGCACGGCCACCTCGCTCGAGTTGGGCTTGCACTGCACGACGGCGCCGCGGCCCGCGGCCTTCTCGCGGCTGTTGAGCGGCCGGCAGCGCACGGCCACCTGCACGTTCGTGGGCGTCGGGGGCGGCGGGGGCGCGTCGTGGTTGCTGGACACGGAGCACGACGACATGCGCCGCAGCTCGCCGCTCGGGTCCGTCATCTCGTCCGGGAGAGTGCGGATGCGGGTTTGAATTCGATTCAAAAAGCGCGCGCGGAGGTCGGAGTGATGGTCGTGGCCTCAATGAGGAACATGGCTACACTTGAGTTTACCTCATTAGTGTTATGTTACACCAGTTTATGATTATTGGTGTGTGGGTACACCATTTGGCCTGCCGACCAACCAACGCTTTTTGAAGCGGCAGTCGCCATTATCGCGAGTGAGTGAGTGGCAGCAAGATGGCACAGGTGAGCGAGACGCTGCTGGACGGACAGAAGCCCTTCGCCGAGTGCGAGTTCGGCCTGGACCGCCGTCTGTCCAAGGCGGTGGCAAAGATGCGCTTCGTGCACGCCACGCTGGTGCAGGTGCACTGCATCCCGCTGGCGCTGCAGGGCAAGGACCTGCTGGTGCGCGCACGCACGGGCTCCGGCAAGACGGCGGCCTTCGCGCTGCCGTTGCTGCACAAGATCCTGCAGCTCAAGCAGGACGCGCCCGCCAGCGAGCCGGCTGTGCGCGCGCTGGTGCTGGTGCCCACCAAGGAGCTGGTGGAGCAGACGCGCCGCCACATGACGGACCTCATGTACTACTGCCAGGACACGGTGAGCCTGCTGGCCCTCGGTGGCCAGAGCATGAACGCGCAGCAGGCACTGCTGCGTGACGCGCCCGACGTGCTGGTGGCCACGCCCGGCCGCCTCGTGGCGCACCTCGAAGCGGGCAACTTGACGCTCAAGGACTCGGTGCAGACGGTCGTCATTGATGAGGCCGATCTGGTGCTTTCCTTCGGGTACGGAGAAGACATCCGCACCATTTTCAACGCGCTGCCGAAGGCCTGCCAGACGTTCTGCATGTCGGCGACGCTCAGCCCCGAGCTCGAGAAGCTCAAGCGCTCTGTGCTGCATAACCCTGCTGTGGTGAAGCTCGAGGAGGGCGCTACGGACGGCAAGCTGCAGCAGTTCTACCTGCCGGTGAAGCCCGCCGACAAGGACCTGCTGCTGTACGCCCTGTTGCGACTTGGCGTGGTGAGCGGCAAGGTGATTTTCTTCGTGAACTCGACCGATGCGGCGTACCGACTCAAGCTTTTCTTCGAGCAGTTCGTGATTAAGAGCGCAGTGCTTAACGCGAAGCTCCCCCACAACTCTCGTCAGCACATTATTGAGGAGTTCAACCGTGGTCTGTTTGACTACCTTATCGCTACGGACGACAGTGTGGATCGCGATGAAGTGGGCGATGAGGACGAAGATGAAGACGATGAGGAAGAGGGCGAGGATGGAGAGGATGATGGGGAAGACAAAGACGAAGACGAGGAGGAAGAAGACGGTCAGAAGTCTGACGCCGAGTCGGAAGCTGTCGAGGAAGACGAGGAAAAGGATGACGATAGCGACAAGGAAGAAGACAGCGAGAAGGAGGATGACGAAGCCATGGACAGTGATGACGACGAAGCTCCTGAGGACGAGGAGGGTGATGACGACGAGCAGAAGAAAGATAAAAAGACGGTGGGCTCCAAACGTGGACGTGCTGATGACGAAGGCTACGGTGTGTCGCGCGGCGTTGACTTCCGCGGTGTGCAGTTTGTTATTAACGTGGACTTCCCGAAAAGTGTGCGTGCATACACCCACCGTATCGGACGTACGGCGCGTGGTGGTGCCTCCGGTACGGCGCTGTCTCTGGTGTCCAAGGATGACCCCAAGGAAGAACGTGCGCTGAAGCGTGTCCAGGCGAAGCAGCAGGCTGTTCGTTCTGAGTCAAATGATGTCTTGGCGCAGCCTGCCGAGCTTGCCTTTGACCTCAAGGAGATCGATTGCTTCCGGTACCGGGTGGAAGATGTCCGTCGTGCTGTCACGCGTGTGGCCGTGCGCGAAGCACAACTGGCAGATGTCAAGAAGGAAATGCTTAACTCGGAGCGCTTGGCGGCACACTTCGAGGCTAACCCGCGCGATCTGAACATGCTTGAACACGACAAGGTGGTTGGCTCGGCGCCGGTTCAGCCCCATTTGGCGACTATCCCGGACTACCTTGTTCCTATCGAGCTGCAGCCACCGGCACCAGGGCGCACCAAGAAGAAACACAACAAGCACAACAAGCGGCAGCGCCTCGCAGACGGCAAGCGCCGTACGGACAACGACCCGTTGCACACGTTCGTGGCTCCTGATGCCGACGACGACAAGAAGCAGACTGTTGAGGATCGTATCAGCTATGGTAACTCGGGCGTGGGTAAGAGTACTGCTGGTCGTCAGAAATGGAAGAAGCAGCACCGCAAGGGCCACTTCAACCCGAAAACGATTGCCAAGAAGAAGTACAAGATGAGCAAGGGCGCTACTCATTAAATAGCTTAGAGCCATGTTTGCGCTGTCCGTCGAGGCCAGAGCCTTGGCGCCAGGTATCACGGAGCTTGCTTTGCTTTGCTTGCCAAATAGATTCACGTTTTTGCTTCGTTTACGATGTTTCTTGTTGTGTGCTTGGGCTATTGAAGGTTGCGGTCGACAGTTGAAGCGAAGGCTGGTAGCGATATGGGTCGGCTAGTGCCGAAGTAGCGCAGAGCTGCGGGCGGTGAGTTGGTAGGAGGCACCAGCAAAGCGAGACTGTCGGTGTCTCCTTGCTCGTGCAGCTGGACGATCTGCTGCCAAAGTTCATCGCCTGCTAGCTGTACCACGCGGTCCGCGGGGAGCTCTTCATCGGGCACGTCCACTTCTACCAGAGCAGAATCAGCACGAGGTTGCAGCGCATCGGCCATCATCCTCTTCCGATCGTACACGTAGTCTAGAAGCTGCAGACTGCGCATATGCTCAGCATGCTCGCGTTCCACACGAGCAAGCCGTCTGTGGTCTGCCTGGGTGCTGGCCGTGGCGCGTGCTGCCAGAATTTCAGGTGGGGCAGGGAATATCGTGCTCGTAGAGGATGACATCGCGAAAAGGGGTTTGCTACGGCGCACCACCTCCTCTCGGAGTGCTCGAAAGTCGCGGGTTAAGAGGAGCTCTTCTTCGGCTAAAGCCTTCATGGCACATACTTCTCGAGCCCTTTGTGCTCGCACGTCTTGGTCAACAGCCCGACAATGCGCTTTGTGGCGTTGGTTCCAGTGACGAATCTGGTCGGTGCGAGCAATTTGCATATCAAGCTCATTGTCGCGGTGATCACGCACTTCTTCGTTGTGTACGTGACGCGAGATCATAGCTACACTTGCAGTGAACGCACGCGCTATCTCTGTGCTCTGCTGCCTTGCTTGTCGAGCTAGCATTTCAGCTTCCTTCTTCTTCCGATGTTGCTGCAGTTTGGAACTATTGAGTTTGCTTACAGCAGCTAGCGTGGCGGGGTCAAGCTTGTTGTGCGAGCAATACTTTGCATGCAATAGCGCTGGAGCAGAAGCAGACGCGTTCAGCGTAGGGGCTCGTGGAGGTGGATGGCGAGCATAAGCCTCGTACGAAAATGAGCTCGTAGCGGCGCTTTCGTGGGCGAGCCGATCAAATGGTGGCTGGGTAGCTTGCGCAGGCGACTGCAGATGTTCATAATATAGGGGCGATAGCTTCCTGTTCTTCCCTTTGCCTGCTTTCATTGCTTTCTGCTGTTTCTGCCAGATTGTAAGATCCCGTGCATGCTCGATAAGGAATGTCTCGGTAAACCAAAGCTGACACCCTTGAACAAAGTCGCTCACCGAGACCATAGGCCCTGCCATCGTTGTCGCCCCAGAAGTACTTGTTGGTGGCAACCGTTGCTCCCATCGACGAAAAGCTGCGTCGCTGACCTCCAAGCCATGAAAACGTAGCAACGGTTTAATCTGCACAAGCTTCAGTCGACGGGTTTGACGCACTTGCGGATCGAAGGTCACCATGAGCTTTTCGCACGCTGCCATAAACATAATGTGACGATGACTGTTGCTTTGGTTATCGCTAGTTAGCTCTGACGATTGTGCTGACAGTGGTGTCGTTTTAAGTGCGGGACTGTCGTACGTAACGGGACGTCGATCAAGCTGTTTGGCGTATGGTTGTGGGCGCTGTAGCATGCGCTTGACTAGTTCACGATCACGTACAATTTTTCCTATAGTTTTGATCGCCGCTGTTGAGTGCGGTTGGACGAGTGGCACCGCCTGGCGATATAGCTCGAGCATTTTGTCGTCGTCTTCGCGAGACCTCGTCGAGGGGTTTTCGAGGCTGATCCGATCGTATCTGTCAGTTGAATCGCCCCCATCGTTGTTGTCAGACCGGGGTAGCTGGAACGGCAGAAGACACTCCAATGCTGAGGGCGTCGACCCTGGTACGGTATGCATGATGTCGTGTCTTCTGCAAATGCCCAATTAGATATGTAGCCATATGACTGAAAATAGATATAGCATCTGTGATTGGTCGGAGATGTTGAAGTGAAGTTACATGGATACATTTAGTGCTCTCACGGTGAGAGTCGCACCGCCTGAAAAAGACGTGGTCTTGTATGCATGCAATCTAGTCTACTACAGTGTGGTGCATTCAAAGTAGAGGGTGAAGCAGGGCCGCATCGTTCAGCATGCTGTGGCGAATTCCGTAGCACATGTACAAGATAACCCCTGCACCCAGCCAGATAAGCACACCGATCCTGCAAACACCATAAGGTTAGCTTCACAGCCCACGACAGCCCACGATAAAGCTACAAGTAAATTCACGTACCATCCCTCGCCGGGGATACTTGCCACCATGTAGACATTGGCAAGGATACCCGCGCACGGCACCAACGGCACCAACGGGCACTGAAATGACGTAGTCAGGTCACTGTTTAGGCGTAGCAACACAATATTCGTGTTAGCTGGGAGTATCGATTCGCAAAAAGAGAAGCATTGGCGAACCTGAGTTTTCCGAGTCGATAGATGTAGACGAACGAGGCAATCACCATCATAGCGAACGCGCCTTGAATCGTCCATGGAAGATCGAAGACAAATGACAGCGACAAAGCAAAACACGAAACCACGTACAGGAGGACACGGTGGACGACACCAGCGCCGCCGAGACTTGGGCGCATGCGCAAAAGCAACACACCAGCGTTCACAAAAGTGAAGACTTGCAATGTTCCGCACGATATTACATTGGCCAGGAAGTCGAGTTCGAACACCAATGCAATGGACGCAACCAGGATGCCCGTGAAGACAGTGCTGGCCACAGGAACATGCGTCCGGTAGTGCAGCTCGGCAAAGAGCGATGGCAGCAAACCGTCCTTGGCCATCTGGTAGAAAATGCGCGGCTGGCCCATTAGGCAGGTAAAAGCGGCAGTGGTAAGCCCGAAAATGGAGCCGAACGACACGACGCGTCCAGCCCACGGTGCGTCATGGAACATGAACGCATTTACAAGCGGAACTTCGCTACCCAGAGTATCGACGGGCGCCATACCGGTCACAACAAGCGAGACACCAACGTAGATGGTCATCGAGATCATGAGCGAGCCAATGATACCCTTTGGCAGCGTGCGCTGAGGCTCGTGCACCTCCTCGGCAAGGCACGCGACCATGTCAAAGCCCAAGTACGCGAAGAAGACCACTCCAGCACCCGTCATGACGCCGTGGATCCCGGCAGGCATGAATGGCTCCCAGTACGTTGTATCCACTTGTGTGCTCCCAAATGCAACCACGAAGAGCAGCACCGAGATGTTCAGCAGCGTCACGAAGGCATTAAACTTGGCAGATTCCTAGCAAAATTGCACCGTAACACAACCCCCACCATCAGTACTTCCACATCCACATCGTCACCCTCTCCATCGAGTTTCAAGCTCGTACATGAACGCCAGCAAGAAGGATGAACGTGCAGCAAATGATAAGAAACGCCGCCATGATGCTACACGACATGCCGAGAAACTCTGCTTGCACAAGCCAACGCGGGAGGTGCAGTCCGAAGTGTTGCAAGAACAAGTGCGCGTACGACGCCCAGCTACGCGCGATTCCAGCTGCAACCACCAGCAAACGCACTGTCAGTCTTCTTCCACCCTGCAGCACATTCACCCCCGTCGACAGCAACGTTTACCAGCCGAGATGCCGTAGCCCAGCGTCAGGTTCCAGCCGATGAGCCACGCCGCCAGCTCACCGAAGGTGATGTACACGAAGGTGTACGCCGAGCCCGTGACCTTCATCCACACACACTTTCAGCCTCACATCCACTGCGATCCCCGCAAAGGTCGCAAAACGTACAGGCACACGCGCTGCGAACTCCGAGTACGTGAGCGACGTGAAGATGCAGGCGATGCCGCTCACGAGGAAGGACAGCGAGATGCTGGGGCCCGCGATCTGCGCGCCCACGCCCACGAGCGAGTAGACGCCGGCGCCCACGGAGCAGCCCACACCATATGCCACCAGGTCCGTGAGCGTCAGGCACTGCTTCAATGAGCTGGGCCCCAGCTCGCAGCGCGACAGAGGCTTCACGCGGCCTGCCGCCTGCAGGAAGCGGTCCATGGCGGCGGTCGAGAGGAGGAGGAGGAGAGAGAGAATATGGCAGTCCAGCGGATGCGCTTATGGTCGGCAGCTGCGTCTTGTAACGTCTCGCAACGGCTTACGTACGTATCAGGCGTTGAACGTACAACAGCGGCACGATGTATTTTCAACCAATTGGAGACACTATCGACTGCGATTGGCCGAAAGTCTCCGTATCCAAAAAGGGGGCATACACAGTCGAGAAGAAGGCGAGCAGGGAGTGAGCGACGATGGCGTCCGTCCCGACCGAAGATGAGCGCACGCAGGTGCTCAACGCGTACAAGGCCAAGGTCATGGAGCACCGCGAGATGGAGAGCAGGTGCGTGTCGCGCTCTGCGTGCGGGGATCGCCACGCGCAGCTTCCTGGATCGCGCGCCAACGCGTCGCGATCTTTTGGCACTTTTTCGCCTAATTTTGACGGCAATGCGGCGCGTTCCCGTGGATTCCAGGGTGAAGAACATGCGTGAGAACGTCAAGACGCTCGTGAAGGAGTTCAACAAGACAGAGGACGACCTCAAGGCGCTGCAGGTGCGGAATTACGCGGCGAATTACGTCTGTCCGATGTCTTTACCTTGACTCACGATGCTGTTGCTGCTCAGAGCGTGGGCCAAATCATCGGCGAGGTGCTGCGTCAGCTGGACGAAGACCGCTTCATCGTCAAGGCGTCGAGCGGCCCGCGCTACGTCGTGGGATGCCGCGCCAAGGTGGACAAGAGCAAGCTCAAGTCGGGCACGCGCGTGGCGCTGGACATGACCACGCTCACCATCATGCGCTACCTGCCGCGTGAAGTGGACCCCACGGTGTACCACATGCTGAACGAGGACGCCGGCAACGTGTCCTTCTCCAGCATTGGCGGCTTGAACGAGCAGATCCGAGAGCTGCGCGAGGTCATCGAGCTGCCGCTCACCAACCCGGAGCTGTTCCTGCGTGTCGGCATCAAGCCGCCCAAGGGTGTGCTGCTGTACGGCCCGCCCGGTACGGGTAAGACGCTGCTGGCGCGTGCGCTGGCGTGCAACATCAACGCCACTTTCTTGAAGGTCGTGGCTAGTGCTATCGTGGACAAGTACATTGGTGAGAGTGCCCGTGTGATCCGTGAAATGTTCGGATACGCCCGGGACCACCAGCCCTGCGTCATCTTCATGGATGAAATCGATGCCATCGGTGGAAGCCGTTACTCGGAGGGCACGTCCGCCGATCGTGAAATTCAGCGTACGTTGATGGAGCTGCTGAACCAGCTTGATGGTTTCGACGCGCTGGGACAGGTGAAGATGGTCATGGCGACGAACCGACCGGATATCCTGGACCCCGCACTGCTGCGTCCCGGTCGTCTGGATCGTAAGATTGAAATCCCGCTGCCCAACGAGGCCTCGCGCATGGACATTCTCAAAATTCACTCGGGTCCTATCACGAAGAAGGGCGAGATCGACTACGAGTCCATTGTCAAGCTTACAGATGGCTTCAACGGTGCCGATATGCGTAACGTGTGCACTGAGGCGGGTATGTTCGCTATTCGTGCCGACCGCGAGTATGTTGTGGAGGAGGACTTCATGAAGGCCGCGCGGAAACTTGCTGAGACCAAGAAGCTCGAATCCAAGATGGACTACAGCAAGGTTTAAAATGGCGCACGGCTAGATGGGGCAGTCTCCTTCATCACCCACCGGTGTACTTTTTTGTGCTACCTCGTTCAGAATGCTGCCTAGAGTCGACACCAGTATGAATGGTCGACCTAGTCAAGCGTAAACGAGAACAAATGAAAATGAGCACCGCGGGATGGTCTGTATCTTCCTTGAGTTGGAGTTGTTGGTATTGTTGTGAATTTTGGTGCTGCAAATAACCCGTTCCAGCTTGGACAAAAATGGGTTTCAGTTGCAACAGAACTGGTTTGAGGAAGCGAAGTGTGCACTGGCATGACGTCGGCAGGCATGGAATGCTGTGAGTTGGTTGGCCTCATGGGAGATGTGGCATACCAGCGTTGTCGAATGTTGCTTCATGAACTGCGAAAGCTGCACCCGATCTTCGTGTCACCGCTTGAGGGAATGATGGAGATCGAATATCTCGAGTATGTGCAAAACCAACAAGAAAAAATCCCCAAGACCAAGCGAGCGGACTTGTTGCGGACGACTCGCCCGATCGTGCTGCTGCTGGATTCCTCAAATGACATGCTGGACGGTGAAGATGAGTTGCTCGACTTCGCGATGGAGCGGACGCAGCTCTCGCGGAACGAACTGCTTGCTGCAGCGGCGTTTGGGGGAGTCCTTGTGCTTGGGAATGACAGTGAAGGCTCGGATAGTGCTCGAAAAGAGTACAACGAGAAATTAGCTCTTGCAGAAGAAACACTAGAGGCAAAAGCGGAGGAAGCAGTACAACAAGCCTTGGCGCGTCATCGTGAGCAGTCTGGTCATCAATTCGCTTTTTTAGTCTTCGAAGTGGATGGTGTGGCGCTGCCTCGGGTAGAGCTGGAGTTGTTCCACGATGTGTGTCCCAAGACGTGCAAGAATTTCCTAGCGTTCTGTGAGCACAAAGTCCCTGATATCAACGACGACACACAGGAACTAGGCTACCGCGGTAACCCAGTCCACCGCATTGTTCGTGGCGGTTGGATTCAAGCAGGTGATGTCGGCGGTAATGGTCGAGGAGACGGGCCCTGCCGGTCTCTCTACGGCATTGCGTTTGCCGATGAAAGCTTCGCCATATCACACAACGCTGCTGGCATTCTCGTACGCAAATAACTGTGTGTTTATCTTGTGTAGCTGATGCTATCTCACGTGCATTCTTGCGGCTTTCATTTTATATACATGTAGTCCATGGCGAATACAGGCCCACACACGAACGGTTCTCAATTCTTCATAACCCTGGCACCTCAGCCGTGGCTTGACCGCCGCAAAGGTACATAATGCTCTTTCGTCTCGTCTAAGCTAATTATTTTGCGAACTAATACATGTATGTGCGTGCATTGACTCAGTGGCATTTGGCCGAGTCGTGAGTGGTTGGCGGACTATTATGACCATCGGCGGCTTGGAGACAAGTCACGAACGACCTAGCGTGCCCTGCACCATTGTCGACAGTGGAAAACTTCAGTGACAGAACCTCACAACGACATGAATAAATAACACGCTATTTCATCGAGCTTACAAATGAAAATGGCGACTGATGCCCTAGACTACAGCAGTTTGCTCAACGGGGGAGGAGGCGACCGATATTTGCGCTGCAGCTACGCCAGGAGCGTCAACCACCGCAGCAGGCGGCGACGAATTGTTACTGCTCACTTGGACAAGCTGCAGATCGTATCGTAGCCGCTTGAGGTCCACGAGAGAACGAATCTTGTGAAACTCGAGCCCCAGCGCGAGGCTTACCTGCTCCTCCTCGAGTCCATCTCCGATAGCGATAAACTCCACGTCTGGTGCTTCATACTTCGCTAGGATAGTTTCAAAACACCGATACTTGTGCACCTTCGCTGAGCTGTAAACTCGATCAATCGGGAAAAACGTATCCAATTGATAGATGAGGCATTTGCACAACGCTGGCACAAGCTGTGTGTTGGTGACCAGCACGTTCACGTTCTCCACCTCTTCGCCCTTCTCTTTTCCCTCCGTCGCACTTCCCGTTTCCACTTCAGGCTGTGGTAAGTCTGCCCGGGAATGTGCCGACTCGGTTATCAGCTCCAACACCTGTCGCGCTTCATGCAGCCAGCCCGTCGAGAAGTTGTCGATGGCGGCTACGAGGGCGCCGCGAATGGCAAACCACTCGCTGTTCGAATCATTCAAGAAATCAACGTGTCCACGGCGTTCATAGATCTCCCTAATGCGTTCATACCTGTCTTGCACACTGAGTCCTGGTTGCTCGGGTGCGTTAGCTTGACCCGGCTCAGTAGTTTCATTTTCCATCGACGACGCAGCTACATGAGCAATATGGTCCACGTCCGCGTCGTGCAGGTCGCTGAAGAAGAAGTGCCTCTCCAGCATCGCCAGCAAAAACGTCATCATTTGTTCTCCGAGGGCTACGCCCGCGGTGATCTCCTTGCCGTGCGTCTGGGCGAACGTTCCTGTATACAACGACGCGAAGAGCACCAGCGTCTCGTCCAGGTCCCAGATGAACACGCGCCTTCGAACACGGGGCTTCTTCGGCTCTCCAGTCCCCAGCGCTTCATTGGACGTCTCTTCACCTTCATCTCCTCCGTCCTCTTCATCGCCCGCTTGTCCCTGCTCGTCGTTCCCGTCCTGCTGCCCATCCTCCCGCCCAGACGCTTGGGCGTCGTCTCTCTCGCCAGGCCCCGACTTCTGTCGCTTCAGAGGGCGAGAAGCGTAGCCGCCGTCGTCCTCCCCACCAACGTCTCCGTCGTGGGCGTCTCTCTTGTCGCCGTTGGTGAGCAGCTCGCTCCTGCCCTTCTCCAGTCCATCCACGGGCGTCACGGCCGCCTCGAGCCGCTTCGACGGCAGCAGCGTCAGCAGCAGCGCCAGCAGCGCAGCCCACAGGCGTGCACGCCACTTGAGCGCCTGGCGTTGGCGCTGCAGCGTCTCCATCCACTGCAGCCCCAGCATGATGGTCACGGCGCCGCAGAGACTCACGCCCACCACGGGCAGCAGCACCAGCTTGGCCACGGCGGCTACCAGACGTGCACGCAGCACCTCCATCGTCGGCATCGGCCTGTTCCTTGTGGCGAGCGACTGCGAGTGAGCGCGCACGTCGCGTGGTGGCGTCCTCGCCAGCATGGCGCGTCGAGCCGCGATCTCGACTTCGAATGGTAACATGACAGTGACAGCGTCACTGTCCAGGGTTTCACACGCCACCGGAGTCTTTTTCTGGGCATAAGCAAAGACAGGTTGATTTTATACTGATTGGGACCACCAAGTGTGCAGCTGGTGGCGGGCGTGATGTCACGAGCTGGGCCTTTTTGCGAGTCACCACCGAGGTGATCTGTTGGCGGTGCTTGAGTGCCACCGTCGCCGCCGCGGCAAGCTGATTGAGATCGAAGGTTTACTCATGCACCTCGCGCTGGGCCGACCAACTGGACGAGTTCTAGTCATCGTGAATCTACGCACACACAACAATCGCAGAGGATGAGCGCTTCGCTACCACATGGAGGTCGGGGCACCGTTCAATGAGGCCCGCGAGCGAACCCGCCGTCTCCACACTTCGGCGTCGGCGCAATTGCGCCAGCCGTTCGAATCGGACGTGTTGAAGCTCCCTCTAGCTTCAGAAAATCGACTCGGAACGTACCGCTGCGGAGAGGTCGCGCCACTGCTGCAGGACCAACGGGAGCTGCTGCGTCTCGCTCGTCGTGTGGTTCGGCACGTCCCTATCAGCCGTAGCAACAGCAACATGTACAACATCAGCGCAAAGCTTCTTGCCACCCAGCCAACCAGCAAGCAAGCAAGCCAAGCAGCAGTAGCTTACCACCACGTGAGCTCGTCGAAATGGTCCTCGACCTCCCAGATGCGACCTTCGTCGTCCGTGTGTCGCATGCCACTGTCCTCCAGCACGAGGCCTACGAGTCCCACACAACGTTCCTTTCGTCAGCGCTGTCCAACCGACTAACTTAACGATCGTCCAGCAAAACTAGAGGCGCAACGCACCGGTGAAGCCCATGGGCGCCAGCGAGAGCTTCTGGCCCTGCAGTTGGATGCCACGGAACTCGGCGCGCAGCGTCTTGTCGTCACTGCTGTCGGCCTTCTCGGCCTTGACGTCCTGCTCCTCGTCTCCGGTGCCGTGGTCCGTGCTGTTACTGTCGGCGTCGCCGCTCTGCGGCCGGAAGAAGGTCTTCACCGCCGCCGAGCCGTCGAAGTGGATGCGGCACGGCAGCGAGTGCACGCTCTCCTCCGCGGGCGGCAGCGGGCAGCGCGTCAGACACACGCGCACAGTCGTCGAGGCGTCTTCTGCCATGGTCGATCCTAGCTCGCTTTGAACAGGTTTTAGCGGGAATGCATTCCCGCCAAAACAACTATAAACTTACACAGGACAACTCTGTCTAAATTGATATGTGCGCCATTAACCAAATTGCAATGGATGTGGTAAGCCGAAGCTCGCCTCGACCCTCGACCCTCTGCGCTTGTGCTCGCCTTCACGCGGCTAACGTTGCCCGATATATTGGTGTGTGCAGCAGACGGCGCCCGTGAAGCGCTCGCGCGATGAGGCCAGCAAGCTGCTAGGCGAGAAGATGCTGCAGGTTGGTGGAGGTTGAGCTCTTGGGGCAGGGATGGTAGAGTGCTAACCACTGTATGACAACTGACGGGCTGCAGGGCTGGACGATGCTCGGTGCCAGCTGCCCCGTTGAAGACTGCTATACGCCGCTGATGCGCAGCAAGCAGGGCAAGGTGGGGGTGCAGCGATCGGTAAGTGGATTGGAATATGAGTAGCTGACGCTGAATATGCTGCGTGGGGTAGATGTTCTGTGTGCGCTGCGACCAGTACGTAGTAACGGAGGAGGAGGCCAAGAAGCAGGCGGAACATGAAGCCGAGGAGATGGCGGCCGCTGCTGCTGCCGAGGAGGCGGAGGCGGAGGCTCGCTATGAGGAAGAGCGCAGGCGTCGCATTGAACAGCAATTCCGCTTGGATGAGCAAGCCAAGCAGGCGCGAGAGATGCAAGAGCTTGAGCAGGCAAAGGCACAGCGAACCGCAGTGACGCACGCACATGGTATGTTGGTTCCTATCTACACAATGGAATCGCAATCTGGACCTGACGGTTGTACTTCGTTCCTTTTGGTGATTGTAGCGAAGCGCAAGATCGACAATGCTGTGAGCCCCAGCAGCGCCGAAAGTGACGCGGAAATAAATGCCATTCGCCGCCGGACTCTTGCTGCGCTCTATCAGGTGGAACACCCGAATTTTTTATGAGATGAGAGCGATCCCGCAGTGCTCTCGACGGGGGTTATTGCCTCTGGAGAAGATTCACCACGCAATTCGAGGACGTTTTGAGGCACGATCACATGGACCCACAAGTCCGATCTTTGCATTTTAGCAAGCCACAGACCAAACTCGCCTATCGGATCGCTCTCTCGGGAAATGTGCGCATGTATTAACGTTTACGTGTGTTGTCCCTCTGCTTGCAGAAAATGGGAGCGCTTACCGACTCGCTATCACCGAACGACCATAGCGAACGGCTCATCTCGGTCGCGAAGGCTGTTCGGGAGATTGCTGAAGCCGCGCAACTTCTGAAGTAATTGTGAAAAGCAATTACAGCTAAACGGCGGTAGTAATTGATAGAAATCCACAACACGACTGAGCACTTGCTCCGTGCATCCGAAGTAGTAATTGCCATCACCATCATGTTCATTTTTGCCATTGCAACGGGCCACACGTAGGGACTTCATAGATCAGTTGTTTGACGAAGGATACCGCTCTCCTCGTCCAGACCGTCTTCACCCTCCTCAGACAAGAGGGCCTTTCGATCAGCAGGTAGCTTTGCAGGTGCCGTTTTGATGTGCGATGTTTCCTCTACGAAAGCGTAGATGTATGCAAGACAAGCCACGGCAACGCCGCTGAAAAATACAGCGGCAGCAAGAAACGTAGTTAGTATATATCTTGCATACTGCTGCAGCCTACATGCAAATGGCTTCCCCGGAGGTGATTTACGTACCTCAAGATCAGGTACAGCTTAGCAATACCGTTCTTTTCTGGATTGGAGCCGCGTCCTAAAAAGCTGATAGCAGACAGCGTGTACACAGCAATCACGATGTTGCAGATGTAGCTGACAGCCATATAGAACGCAAACGCTCGGGAGCGGATGTGCACAGGTGTAATATCTCCTAGCATGACCCTGAACAATAACGAGAGCATGAATAAATAATCGTCGACACCGACCAACGATCGATGGTACGGTGAACGTACCAAACGACAGCACCTAGGCCCACAGCAAACCCGCCAACAAACATGAGCACAGAAATCACAGCAACCATGCCTTGCAGCTCAAGGTTGTCGTTCAGGTAAAGTAGTGACCAACTCAGCACTCCTAGTGCGATGATCATCACGGCTGTGCCTACAATCAACAGCGGACGTCGGCCGTATGAGTCGACAAAGCGAACCGATATGATGGTAACGCCTACGTTCGTGAAGCCCACAACAGCCGTGGCGAAGAACGGGTTTGTCACCCCTGCAAAATGAAAAATCTTGGCCGAGTACAGCATCACAGTGTTGATTCCCGTCATGGCCTGGAAAAACACGAGGATGGTGCCGGTCACCATTACTTTCTTGTGCGCCAAGAGGTGCGACCAGGTCACGTGTGGCTCGTGCTGGCGATGCTCCATCACGCGCGCAATTTCCTGCACTTCCGTCTCGATAGCATCCTTCTGATTAGACGGTCGTAGGAACACCAGCGTGGCACGACACGCCTCTCGTCCTCGGTTCTTCATGAGCCACCACGGACTCTCTGGAACGAACGACGTGCTCAGACATTGCACCAGCGGGGGCAGGATCATGAACCCATTGAGGTATCTCCAGCCCGAGGGCACGTTGGAGATGATGAAAAAGCCCAGCACGGCCGACACCAGCATACCAATGGTCAGGCTGAGCTGGTGAAGCGATGTGATCTCGCCGCGCGAGACAGCGGGCGAGATCTCTGTCAGCAGGATGGGCACCGTGTTGGTGACGACGCCCGACGCCAAACCGATGAGCAGCCGGCCGGCGTAGAGCTCCCTCTTCGAGGTGGCCAGCGCGCAGACGGCTCCGCCAATGATGTAGAGCACGTTGTTGCCCAGGATGGTCTTCTTCTGGCCAATGCGCGCGCCCACGCCGCCCGTGGTGAGCGCCGAGAGCACGCAGCCCACCACCACGAGCGCCGTGGCGCGCTCCTGCTCCTCGGTGGTGAGGTTGATGTCTACCAGCAGCGACCCGATGGCGTCCGGCACGATGCAGACGTTGAGCACGGCGGCGGTGAAGCCCCACATGAAGGAGGAGATGGAGACCAGCCACGCCGCCAGCCGCAGCTGGTCCGAGCGCCCGCAACCCACGGGGGATACGGCGCGACGGGCGGACCCGCCACCGCCGCCACTGCCGCTGCTGCCCCCGGGCTTGGGGGAGCGGCCGCCCGCTCGCTGCCGCTGACGCTGGGGCTCGATCGGCTCAATCTTGGGCAGCAGCTTCTCGTTGACGTCGACGTGGGCGTGCATTCGAGCGCTTTTTCTTCCAACAGGCGGCGATGGCTTCAAGATCGGAATCAGATCGGAGTCATCTAATTAGTGTAGACCACGCCACTCTTGGGTGGTCCACCTTTCGCCTGCGCGTCATCAGGGTCCTTTCGCGATGGACACCAGCAGCCAGTCCCGTGTCTTTGCGTTTGTGAATTGAATCCTGCTGGTTGTGACCGACGGTGCATGGTGATCGGTGCTCGCACACTGCATTATACTATTTAGATGCATTGTAGTACGCGCTCCACGCACGATGCCTCCATGTGCCGCTGCACACCATGCGCATAAATGTGGTGCCAAATTGGCAATGATCACAACAGCTAATTGCAGGAACCGTGTTCCACCCGCTGTTTTTTTAATACTGTTTTTGACTGTTCCAGTACGACCAGACGGCGTGTTTCACGATCACATAAACGCTGCGTCAATTCAGACATTTACACCAGTTTATTTTCGCATGAGCCCGAAAAGTTCGTTAACCTTGGAGAATTTTGGTGCTTGAAGTCCGCATGCTTTTCTGGCTGGCCAAACAACTCGAAGGCCTTCTTCACCACGCTGTTGCTGCAGCAGCAGGAACGGCTTGTGTCTACAGCAGCAGCGACCATAACATCGCCAGAAAACCTCGTATCTGCGCGCTCGGTCCGCGATAGAGACGCCAGCTTTCGGCGATGCAAAATGTACCGGCGGGCGCGCGCTGTCAGCAGAGAAGTCTCATGGCGCTGCCGGCTTTAATCACTTGCTTTTCATTGTGACGGCGCCGTCCACAGGCAGCGGACTCCGCAGGCGCCTCGCCTCGCGCTGTGTCGAGACCGCATGCTTCGAGCTGGTCGCGCGCACGGGACATTTCCATTTCTCTAATCCTCGTGCCACATGGCATACCCATTCATCTGCAGCAAATGGCGAAACAAGCGCATTACGGCGCCGGCTTCCTTGCGCTTCCTTGGCAGCCCGGCCCCCATGTGGTCTTCGTCCCAGCAAAAATGCCTGCTGGTCGCGGCGGCGATGGCCCCACTAATAGCGTTAGCATTTATTGCCTACAACTTGTAGGGTCCGCAAAAGTCAAGCGGGCGAAACCGCTGCCGACCTTATCGCCGCTCGTTTAGACCAACGCGCCAGCACCAAGGATGATGCAACGCCTATTACTGCAGCGGGTATATTTGCCCAGCAAACAACACCCCGCGACTTCGCAGGCCCAGCACTGTCTGTAGCAGGGTCGGGATGAGTTGAGTGACCAACCGCGCAGATAATCGCCGAGATAGGGTGAACGAGTTGAAGGCTCCGATTTGCCGCCGAAATTGCTGCGACGCAGTTCAAATCCTTGGCCAGCTGCGGCGAGGACGATCTACAGTGGGCCCGCGTGGCGCGGCGTCTTTGTGTCCGCGGTCCATACTGGGGCCCAGTAAACGGACGCGGCCCAGCGGAAGGCCTGACCTGGCGCATCTCACTGACTCTCTCGCTGGCGCGCGCCCACTGGCTGAAAACGGGGCGCAGGCGCTATTTCGGCCAACCGCGGCCGCCAGACGCTGCCCTAGCCCGTTTTACCCGCCTCGCCGTTGCTTGCTCCGAGCCTTCCGCGGAAGAAAAACCCCGCGCAGCCACCAGCCCACTAGAACGCAACGTGCTCGAAACGAGAGAAGTGCGAAGAGAGGAGAGCAGAACAGGAAACAGGAACACCCTTGACCCCCAAGTAGCCCGAGAATGTGCCGGCCGATAGAGTCTCGCGATTCGTTGGGCGCCATGGGCCCGGCAGCCGTCGCGCTGTTCGCTGGCTACCAACCCGCCAGCAGCAGCAAGGCCGTGCTGAGCCAGAACGTCAAGGCGGGCGCCGCGCCCGCCTGGTCCACCGCCGGCGACCTGGGCTTCGGCGCGGACGGCATGAACATGCTGAGCATGGCGGCGCCGCCCCCGGCGCTGCCCTTCGTGTCCTTCCCGAAGACCAACGGCCTGCCGGCCATGCCGTGGGGCAACGCCGCCCCCACGACCGACCTCATGAGTCTGGGCATGCCCAGCGACCAGTTCGCGGTCGCCGCCCCGGCCCCCGCCGAGGTCAAGCCCGAGGCGGCTGCTGCCACCGCGCAGCCCAACTTTGAGGCCCAGGAGCTGGAGGAGCTGCTGGACTTCTCGATGCCCGGCGAGCTGGAGAGCGTCGGCAAGGACAAGCCCGACCTCGTGAACCTGGACGACGGCTTCGACGGCACGGAGATGTCGATCCTGTACAGCTTCCTGGTGGACGCGCCCGAGGACAAGTCGAAGCAGACGGTGGAGGTGGACGACGGCATTCTGAACCTGAACATGCTGGCGGGATCCCCCATCGAGGGCCTCATGGAGTCGCTCGAGACCGACTTCACGGACACGGAGCTCATGTTGACCCCGCGCCGCCCGGAGCCCCACATGGCGGGCCCCAAGACGGTCAAGCCCGGTGAGGTCAAGAGCCGTCGCCTCTGCAAGAGCGAGGGCTGCTACAAGCGTTCGCGCTCGAACGGCCTGTGCATCTCGCACGGCGGCGGTCGCCGCTGCGCCGTTGAGGGCTGCGACAAGAGCTCGCAGGGCGGCAACCTGTGCATCCGCCACGGCGGCGGCAAGCGCTGCAGCCACGAGGGCTGCGACAAGGCTGCGCAGTCGAACTTCCTGTGCAAGGCCCACGGCGGCGGCCCGCGATGCCAGTTCGCTGGCTGCACGCGCAGCTCGCAGGGCGGCGGCTTCTGCCGCTCGCACGGTGGCGGTAAGCGCTGCATGTTCGACGGCTGCGACAAGGGCACGCAGCGCGGTGACTACTGCGCGCTCCACGGCGGCTCGCGTCTGTGCGAGGTGCCAGGCTGCATGCGCAACGACCGCGGCGGAGGCCTGTGCGCCACCCACGGCGGCGGCAAGCGCTGCACCATGGAGGGCTGCAACAAGCCGTGCCGACGCAAAGGTCTGTGCTCGGCGCACCTGCGCCAGTCGGAGACCGTGAAGTAACGGAGGGGTCGATCAAGTGGAAGTCGGTCCGCCCTAGCCGAAGTGAGAGACAAGGTGGTGACGACGGTGATGGTGGAACGACGACTCCATGGAGCGACACAAGAGGAGGCGACGAAGAGAAGGGAGCTGGGGGAGGAGAGGGAGACCGGAGGAATGGAGAGTGGGAAAAAGGGGAAGCTGACGGGTCTAGTGGCGTTGGAATCCCTTGGCCCTCGGGAATCAATACAAGCGCGATGCGCGCGTCTCCTTCGCCTGGTGGAAGAGGAGAAGTTTGACTATTTGGTGAAGCGTGCGGTGGATGATTGGTTGGTGGCCCGGGGGCCCGGTTCAAGTCGGTCGAAGCTCGAGCCGCGGGGTTCGCTCTCTTTCTCGCGACGGAGAGGGGCTTCGGCCGGCGGCAGCAGAGGAGGCTCTGCATTATTCATATGGTGTATAATTGGCTGGCGGCTACGTGTGAGCGCGGCGAGGGGAGGTCAAGAGGCATCGAGGGGTGGAGTCGAGCGGCTGGTCCCGTCCAGCTTCCAGGAGTTGAAGGTTGGCGAGATCGACGAGGAAGGAGGCGCCTCGGCGCTGCAGGCTCGGTGCTTTGGTTCTTCGCGTTGGCGGTGTGGTGAGCAGCGCGTGGTCCGCCAGCTCTTCCTTATTTACAGCGAGAAGGTGTAGGACTAATGCCATTTTGACCTTAAAAGCAATAGCGGGTTCTGAGGTGTTCTAGTCTCATCATATATAGTAGAGATTCAAAGCTAGTTCCGATGCGGTGGTGCTGCCGGCCGAGGTGCGCGGGGCTGGCATGCTTGTGCTTGCTTATGCAGACGAGCGGGCCAGCCGCAGCACCGTCGGTATGTGCGCTCCGACAAGCGCCGGCACCAAGCACCGATACTGTTCGTCGGCTTGCGAACGACACCCCCGCCGAAATCTCGCTCGCCCTGACCAGAGATTCCTGCTGGGTGCGCGTTCAGTGCGACAGTCAACGCCGCCGCCGTCGTGCCAGCGCGACGCCCCACTCAGCCTGAGGTGGGCAGCAGATAGCTGCTGCCTGCATCGCATGCCGCCCGATTTAGCGACGCTATGTGGCTCGGACGTCGATAAAGCCGCTTCTCGCGAAGCGTCGCTCCGGTTGAAGTTCCTCGGCAGCGAAACCGCCGTGATGGGTGATTTCACTTGGTTTTGTATGGAGCGCGGTCGCAAGCACATGCGTGCCGCGGTAGAACTTTTGCCCAGCGGAGACAGACAACTTGCCCCTCTGAGCGTAAGCAGATGCTTTAGCGAGGCTTGGAGTGTTCGCTGCGTCACGCAGTGCGTGGGCCAATTTGCCATTTTCACTTGGCTTCACACCGCCTTCAAAACTGAAATGCGCAGGCAGAACAGGAGTGTATTTGAACTCCGGCACCTCTAATGGGGCGGCGCGTGCAGCACGAGATTTCACGTACAATATACCTTGGTAAGCTGGAGACTTGAGCTGTTGCGGACGTTACAGTGTATCAGCCCGTCCGGTCCGGACGGACTCCAGATACTGTACATACCGTTAACATATTCTCATGAGCAGAACTGCTGATTTCCGGCGGCGCTTTTGCCGCATCCTCTCCGCTCCTGAGTTTCCAGCAGCATTTTTTTTAGCAAAGCATGAAAACGGGATAATTGCTAGACCCGAAAACTGCAGTTCTCTAATATTTGAAAAACATGTTGACAAGATCAGGGCACCTCGCGGTATCAGCAAGTTTAACGTTTACATACGGATTTCGCGAACTCATTTTGGGTTGTCCACACCAGTTCACACACAACCTGTACACTACGCAGGACAACTCGCTGGCGAGAGACCATGACGGACGGGGACGATGCGATGCCCCGCGCCAAGCGGCTCAAGCTGCTGCGCGAGGCCAAGGCCCGTAAGGAGCGCGGTGAGAGCAACAATGGAGAGGCAGGTGCGCTGGTCGCCGAGGCCTTGAAGCCAG
The DNA here is from genome assembly GCF_018691715.1 of Phytophthora cinnamomi. Taxonomy (NCBI): domain Eukaryota; phylum Oomycota; class Peronosporomycetes; order Peronosporales; family Peronosporaceae; genus Phytophthora; species Phytophthora cinnamomi. Next base: position 193,364 of record NW_027150986.1, read on the forward strand.
CTACGAATGAGCCCGCGCAGCAGGAGCAGCTCGAATCTCAGCCAAAGGAGCAGCAGGAAGAGACCGAGATGGTCGCTGCCGACGCGGACCAGCCGGACGAGAAGGCGCAAGGGCTTGTGGAGAAGGTGGCGAACGCCCAAGAGGAGGACGCCAAGACTGAAGATGAGAGCGACGACGAGCTGCTGAACCTCGCGCCCAAGCGCGCCAACTGGGATATGGAGCGCGACATTGCGCCCATGCTGCGCAAGCTAGAGCGGCGCACGCAGCACGCCATCGTCGAGATTCTGCGTATGTTTGACCTTGCAGTTGCCTTGCTGATAGTTTTCAGTGTTATTGAAGGATTGACGAATTAATTAACGGTGATCTGGTTGTTTTTGCAGGCGAGAAGCTGGCGGCGGAGCACCAGGAGGAAGACGACGAGGACGACGATGAAGATGAAGAGGAGGGAGATGAAGAGGCCGAAGACGAGGAGATAGATGAATAGCAACATTTGCCACGTGCAATCCTATGTACTATGATATAGCGCTGCAGTGCACGGTCCTGCTGTCTGGATAGTATTGCAAACCGCTTGAGCAGCAAGGCGACGACAGATTTTAATCTAACATCGGAGAAAGCCTACGCGTTTTATGCCTTATCCTTCTTGTGCTTCTTCACCTTCTTTTTGTCGTCCTTGGATCCGTCCTTGCGCTTCTTGTCCTTCTTGTCCTTCTTCTTGCCGTCTCCCTTCTTATCCTTCTTCTTGTCCTTCTTGTCGTCGTCCTTGTGGAACTGCTTCAGCTTCTTGTAGATTTGTTTGACCTGCTTGGCGCGATGCTGCACCGCCTCCTCACCGCTGTTGTCCTTTTCAGCTTTACGAGTTTGGAATGCCTGCGTAATCTGCGCAAGCCGACCAGACACCTCGTCGACTGGTTGGTCCTTGGAGAACTTGCTTCGTTTAACGTACTCCAGAACGTCTGCGCTCGCGAGTCCGCAAGCCTTTTCACCACTACTGGCAGCGACCTCATCCGCCACATGCCACAGCGCTGCAAGGGCCAGATTCGACGGATAGTGCAGCAACGGCAGGTCTGTGAGCAGCAGGTCGTTGAGCATTGCAGTCGAATTGGCGTGTAGCTTTTGCAGAACACTCGCCGGCAGGTCCTTGTTCAGCACCTGCTTGGCGAAGGCGCGGAAGTCGTCCAAGAAGCCCAGTAGCGCGCGGAACGGGTGATACATGATCAGCTGGAAGCGCACGCCCTCGAGCAAGATCATCTCGTGGCCGATGATGAACTTGTGGTCCACATGGAGCTGGTCGGCGACTGTGTCCACGGACATGTACTGCTCCTCGACCTTGCCCGCCACGTAGATGGCGGTCGGCACGAGGTACTTCGGGTGGAACTCCATCACGCTGTTGCTCAGGTAGAACCGCTTGAACAGCAGCATGGCGCAGCACTTGACCTTGTCGGAGGTGCGCAGGAACTGGGCGCTGCAGCTCTCCTGGATCTTCTCCTCGTAGAAGGCTCGCAGCGTCGCCTCCTGCTCCGGGCTCAGGAACTCCAGCAGCGGCGTTAGCTGCAGATTGGCCTTCTCCTCCGCCTCCTCCTGCGTCGAGAGGTCCACGTCCACCTCGTCGTTCCAGTCGAAGGCGTCGCGCACGGCAGTAGACGAGCGCGGCACGAGCGCCGCGAACGACCGCGCCTTGCGGCTACTGGCGGCGGTCGCCTCGGGCTTCTGCGCTTCCTCGCGCTCCAGCCGCAGCGTGCGCTTGGTCTTCACATGCTGCAGACGGCGCACGCGCGCCAGCTCCTCCGCCGTGAAGACCCAGTTGTTGAAATGCGTCGACGCCGCGAGGTACGACATGCTGCCGCCGGATCTGCCTGGACAATTAATTGTAGCTGCTCGGGTGCCTGTATGATACTCCAAAGGATATGCTGAAACATAGGTAATTAGTGTATGATACACGCGCTATATCACACCATGTTGAAGCTGTCTTCGAACACTTCGTCATTCCCCATGTGGACCGCACGTCTCCGGTCCGCGTCTCGCCTGGCGTTGGGCGTCCGCAGCTTCGCGTCGCCGCGCGTGATGACGGCGTCCAAGGTGGCGCTGCAGCAGCTGCCGCTCGTGGACGTCTCGCCGCTCGTAGCTGCTGCCAACAGCGGCCGTGAGGCGGCGTCCGAGACCAAGACGCAGATCCTGGACGCCATGCGCTCCGCGTGCATCGAGACGGGCTTCTTCACGGTCCCGACCGAGAGGGTTCTGTCCAGCCAGCTCATCGAGGCGGCGTACCGCCGAGCAGACGAGTTCATCGCGCTGCCGGACGCTGTCAAGCAGAAGTACCACTGCAAGCGCTCGCCCAATGCTCGAGGCTGGACGCCCATGTTCGAGGAGCCATCGGTGCGATGGAGTCTGGTTATGAGGTTGCTGCCCTGAATAGAGAGGTGGTAAAGTGGTCTGACTATTTGATGCTGCAGTACCAGCCGGATGTGGTGTCGCACTTGGAGGGCTTCGACCTCGCGCGGGAGCTCCCCGAGACGTACGTGAAGGAGGGGTCGAGTCTGGGGCCGAACGTCTGGCCGACTGAGGTCCCGCGCTTCCGAGCGGACGTGTACGCGCTGTACGAGGAGACCACGAAGCTGTCGACAGTGCTGTTTCGCAGCTTTGCGGAGATGCTGGGGCTACCACCAGACACATTCCTGGTACGGAATATCTTTTGACAGTCGCAGACACGTTGACGTTGTACTCACGTCGTTACTGTTTGGGGATTTGCAGCAACATGTGGATGAAGAAGCGGAGGCCTTCATGCGACTACTGACGTACCCGGAGATCGAAGCTCCTGTGAAGAATTCGACGGTGGGGATTGCCTCGCACACGGACTTCGAATGTTTTACGATCATCCACCAGAACGGGGAAGGCCTGCACTTGCTCAATCGTAAAGGCGACTGGGTTGAAGCCCCCGTGTGCGATGACAGGTACGAAAACGGGCAACAGTTATCGATCACTACTGTGTCCAACATGCGTTGCTTTATTCCGATAGGCTTTTTGTCATGGTTGGCGACATGCTCGAGCACTGGACTAACGGCGTTTTGGTCGCGACAGAGGTATTGCATCGTTGCTACCACTAACTGCGCTCCATTGTGACACAACTGAAAGGCAAGCATATTCTAACTTGGGTATTATCTGGCTCAGCACCGCGTTTGCAACTCGGAGAAGAAACGCCAGTCCATCGTGCGCTTCAACGGTGCTAACGGGAACACGGTCGTGGAACCTCTTCCGGCATTTGTGACCCCAGAAAACCCGCCCCGCTACGCGAGAATGACCCAGCGTGAACACATCACCAACCAAATCGAGCTCGCGGAGCAACTCCTCCAGAAAACCAAAGCGGCAGCCCATGCGTGACACAACAGTACGCCCCTCAAAATTGAGCATCATAACTCTCAGCAGGGAACATTCACTTGCTCATCCCATTTACTTCCTCAGTGCTGCGAACTCTTGAAAGAGCTTCTTTGACTCAGCATTACCCATGAGGTCGTCTCTCGTGGGCTTGCGTCCGCTCTTGGCCTCGAAAGCTTCGCGCCATTGCGTCAGAGCCTTTTCCACACGCGCGAGCTTTTCAGCGCGAGTTTCACGGACCACTTCCACTGGAATACTGTCCAGCATCGGCTGGCACAGAACACTCATCACGTCCCGCTTGTCCACCGTTCCATCGGCTAGCTTAGTCATCTGCACAAAATAAAATAAAAACAACCGTCAACTATCCGCAAACATGTCTTTATATTCCGCACCATCGCGCAGCTCACCTTGACAAGCTTCTGCTCAGCTCCTGCACCACCAAGCGGGATCAGGAGTCCACCGCCAGGTTTCAGGTACTCCAAGAAGCTTTCCGCTTCGGCCTTCGATTCCACCGCCACGCCCACATGAATGCAATCGTACCGCCCATTTGCCGGCAGACCCAGATCTTTCTTCCCTGCACTAACGATGACCTCCGTCTGCTTCCCCGCTGCCTCCTCGCCCAAGCTGCGCCTCAAGTTCTCCTTCGAGAACTCCACCAGCTCCGGCACAATGTCGACGCCCGTGACAAAGCCCATGGGCCCCACCAAGTGAGCCATCGCAGCCACAAGGATCCCGGACCCGCAACCCACGTCCACCGCCGTCATCCCCGGCTGCAGGTGCGGCTCCAGCAGCCCCAACACCTGTGCGTGTTGCTGAGGAGTGGAGATGGTGGCCACCGTGCCGATCTTCAGCGGTCGATTGGCGTATCGCTCGCTGGAGTCTCGGAGCGCCGGCGCCACGAAGTCCCCACGGTCCACGCGCCTCAGCGCCGCCTCCAGCCGCGAGCCAGCAGCCACCACATTCGTGCGCACCAAGCTGTCGACCAACGCCGAGTGCGAGTCGCCGCCGATTTGGTGGCCGATGCTGGTGCTCACTAGGAGGTCCTCGGAGATGCCGCTCAAGACGCTCAAGGAGCGGCAGTTGGCGCCTGCACGCGACGAGCTCCTCGACCGGAGCAGCAGCGATGTCATCTCAGTTGATGATGCTCAAAACCTGAGGCGGAGAGTGGAATAGCCCAAATTATAGTCCAGAGTTGTGAAATAGTCTTCAATTTACGCTTAGATGGCTTCAACTGCAAGTGCATGTATAAGGTGTTTCTACACGATGGGGACGGCCCAGGCACCGTGGCTTTCCATGTTGTAGATATTGACGCCTCGCTCGGCGAGGAAGAAGCCACGGTCGCCCCAGTTGGTGCCGTCGGAATTGCGCACGACCCAGTACTTGACGCCCGTTTCGGCGTCGGTGCCCCACCCGACGAGGCTCACCACATGCGTAGTGCCGGGGTATTTGGTCGAGTCTCGCAGGATGTAGCCTCCCTTGAACTGGCGGTACTCTGGCGATAGTGAATACATGCTCACGACAATCGGACCGCGGTGGTAGATCTCGTTCATGGCTTGCAGTTGGAACTCCTCCGACGTCGTGAAGTTCAGAGTACCGTACTCCGAGATGCGGTACTTCACGGGGTCTTCCAACACGAAGCATTCGCCCTTCAGGTTACATGTGTGGCATTGCGTGGCAGCACAGTCGCCTGCTCCCATCCAGGACGGGTGCGACGCGATGTACGGGTTGCAGGTCAGGTCGACGATACCGTTCTCGTGGATCCACTTGTGTGCGTACCGCGGATCGCCGCCGTGACACGAACCAAAGGAGCGCATACCACAATCGAGCAGCACTTGCGGCGACAGCAACACCTCCGTGTCTAACTTCCCAGTCTTCTTGAACCTCGCGATCCGAATGCGATCCGAGAGAGCGCTGATCGTGGCAAAGGCCCAGCAAGACCCACAAGCTCGCGGCACCATTTGGTTCAGCACACTCGTCGTCAGGCTGATACCGGTGCCGTTGTAGTCGCGCCAGTCCCAGTTCTCGGGGAGGTCGCCAAACGACGTGACTTCCGGCAAGGATGTGACCACGTGCTCGGGGTCGTTGCCGCCGAGGAACCAGCCGGCACCTTTGTTGGTTTGGATCTCCGCCACATCTCCCTCGCCATAGGCGCTGCCGGTCGTGGCGCATGCCGCCATCAAGTCGACTTGCGCTTGCACCGCGTGCATCGAGACGCCGCCGTTCGTGTAGTCGACCAATTGCTTGGGCGCGAACGCCACCGAGCTGACGATGCAGCCCAACGCGATCCACCCGATCACAGAGCCGATAGAGCGCAGCTTGAAGCGGTCGGCTCGGACATTCGCCCAGGCCGATTGCAGCAGCGTCGAGGATGTTGAAGTCGGGTCGGCAGATCTGAGCAGCGTGCTGGTGCGAGGCTGCAGCAGCGGGAGATCAGACTTGTCGGTTATCGCCATTGCGCTAAATTGCTGAGGTCGGAGCTCGCTGGAGAAACTTGCGGAGTGCGGTGCTAGCGCGAGAGCACCCCATGTTCTCTTCTCGAGCTCCTCTCGCTGTTGGAACGGCGCGGACACGTTTGCTCGCGGGGCAGAGGGAATGGATACATTTTAGCGACGCGAGCCGCTGCGATTGGTCGGACGCGTCCACGGTAGCCAATCATCGGGAAAAGCGCGTACGTGTCCATCTTGAAGTGTAACGGTCGCCGATGAGTGAGCTCGAATGCACATGACCCAGGCAGGGGCTCTGGGTCAGGGTTCTGGGTCAAATGTTATATACCGGAAAACGAGCGGATGCATGCTGCCGGTGGACATGGCGGGCGTGCCGGTGCGCAACCGCGTCCCAAAATGCTGCGACAGCCGTCCAATTACCAGGAGCAGCAGTCGCGAGTCATGCCCAGCTCGGTCGCGCTGCTTCCCATGTCAACGTAATCTGGAGGGTATGTCGAACGAGCATGCGGCGCTTGCTGCCCGGGCCGTCGTGAGGTGGTGAGATGCAGGGCACCGATCTCCAGGGATGACATTTGCCAGCGCAAAGTTCTCATTGCGTCACGGCTGCAGTGACCACTCAGTGCAATTCTTTGGCCGTTGACGCGGCTTGATGAGACCCCCGCTGTGTTGTAGGATGGGGCTCTGCTGCAAAATCTGCAGCTGGCTGCGCTGCCTGACCTACTTCATCAATTTGGAATGCGATCGCGTCGTAAAGCGGATGAACTGCGCTTATCCTGAGGTACAATTTATGGGAACTCGACATGGCGACTCATCCGACCCTTACTTTGGATGCACTACACGATGGGAACAGCCCAAGCTCCTTTGTTCTCGATGTTGTAGGTGTTGGCGCCCCGCTCGATAAGAAAATAGCCGCGATCTCCCCAATGCGTGCCGATCGAATTGCGTACAATCCAGTACTTGGTTCCTGTCTTGGTGTCGGTTCCCCAGCCTACAAGACTCACAACGTGCGTAGTGCCCGAGTACTTCGTCGAGTCACGAAGAATGTACCCACCCTTGTACTGCTTAAACTCGTGTGTCAACGAGTACATGCTCACAACGATTGGGCCCCGGCGATAAATCTCGTTCATCGCCTGCAGTTGGAACTCTTCCGAATTCGTAAAATTCAACGTGCCATACTCCGAGATGCGGTACTTTACTGGGTCTTCTACCACGAAGCAATCGCCATTCATGGTGCAAGTATGGCATTGAGTAGCAGCGCAGTCGTCACCACCAATCCAGGAAGGGTGCGAGGCGACATACGAGCTACAGGTTGAGTCCACAATGCCATTTTCGTGAATCCACTTATGCGCGTACCGCGGGTCTCCACCGCGGCATGAGCCGAAAGTTCGCATTCCGCAGTCAAGCAACACTTGAGGCGACAACAGAACTTCCGCGTCAAGCCTGCCGGTCTTCTTGAACTTCGAAATCCGAATTCGGTCGGACAGCGCACTGACCGTGGCGAAGGCCCAACAAGACCCGCAAGCTCGTGGAACCATTTGGTTCAGCACGCTGGTTGTGAGACTGATGCCGGTGCCGTTGAAATTGCGCCAGTCCCAATGCCCCGGCAGGTCCTCCAGCGAGTGGATTTCTGGTAACGAAGTCAAGACAAGCTCGGGGTCGATTCCACCAAGGAACCAGCCAGAACCTTTGTTCGTAGGAACTGACAACGCTGGTGCGTGAGAGTCGTCATTCTTCTGTTCAGACGCGAGCAGGGCCGAGGTGATTGCGATCCCCACTGCAGCCCAAACGACGATCGAGATCATATGAAAGCCGTCGGCTTGAATCATCTTCTGCTTGAACGGGAATAGAGACGTAGTGGAAACGTCTGCGTCTTTGGTGTTGTTGTATCTGGTGCTGTCGGTGGCAGCCATAGGTTTGAGATGGACCCAAGAGTTGGCAAATGACACCTTCGGGCGCACAACGAGTATTGTGCGCTGCTCATCATGCAGATTGGCTTCTTGGATCGGCGCATCTTCGATCCTCCAATGAACACATGCATCGTCGGCAACGCATTTTGATCAAATAACGCTTCCTTCGAGAGTCGGGGCGGATCCCCGGCTGGGCACCTTCGGTCCTCCAATGAATACATGCATTGTCAGCAACGCATTTTGATCGTATAACGCTTCTCGCGATGACCTTCAAGGGTCGGGACGGATCCCCGCTGGGCACCAGTCTGCAAACTGGCACTTGGACATGCTGCACGGCACGCTTGCGTGATTTATTAACGAGTTACTCTGGCGTTGCCAGGCTGACAAAACCTCATTGTGTTTCTGAAACAACCAGGGAAGCTGATCGAGCGTAAACTCGCCTAAAATGAATGAATGCGCGTAAGCGCTTGGGAAAGACAGAGGTCTCACAATTGGTCTTCGAAGTCAAGACCCGGGCACATCTTCTGCTCCACAACCACGCCGGGAATTGGCTTCTTGCCGACAATGAAGAAAAACGGAATCGCCTGCTTGCTCTTGCGCGAGAGCAGCGGCGTCCAGTGACGACCAAAATGCTCGCCTGCAGTTTTCAGGGACGCCTGCACCTCCAATGTCCACTTGATCTCGCTAAACACTCCGTGCAACGGGTCGTCCTCGCCATATTTCATAACACGTTTCCCCCACTCTTCGCTATCTACGAGAATACGACCGGGGATATCCGCCCAGAATTCGCTTCCTGGAGCCGACAAGTAGTCGATGGCTCTCAGTAGTTCGACGACACCTGGACGCTCGATGTAGGGGATTAGTCCCTCCATTACCCAGAAAGTTGGCATTGTCGGATTGAATCCGTGACCCATCAGGCTCGCCTCAAGGCCTGCTTCGGCTAGATTCGAGACGATGTAGTCAGCATTTTGGGCCATCAGCGGTGCATGCAGCTCTTTCATTACTTCAGCCTTGTGCTCGAACATGGCGTTGCTTTGATCGACTTCCAGGACGTGACAGCCTCGAAGTGACTCCAGATGATACGCACGAGCATCCAGCCCAGCGCCAAGAATCACAACTTGGAGGATCCGCGGGTCGCGGTGATAGAGGGCTTCATCCAGGTAGCGCGTACGGAACGCGATGATATCGTCGGGGAAGGTATGCAGCTCGTTTGACACTTCTTTCAAGAATTTCTCAATCTTAGGCTGGTGCTTCTTCGTAAGTGGTTTAGCAAAGGGATCATTAATGATCGCATCGCTACGAGCACTTTCCACAGCTCGAAGGTAGGTCGTCACAAAGCCCATAGACTCAGCGAAAGCATCGTCCACTGTTGCGGCCTCCACTTGGAACAACAACGACGACGGCGAAGTTGGGTCCATGATCGTGTAGTTGGTCTCCAGCACCTTGTGCGCCAGCAAAACAAACGCGTTGTGAGACCGGTGTGCTCCTGTGCTCCCTATTTTCCCATATTCTCCTGGGAACAGCCAACGATGGTTGTTGATTCGGAGCAATCGCGAAAGTCGATTGCGTTTGATATAGTTGCTATCTTCAATTGTGGGATCTCCTTTTATGAAAGTAAAAGACAGCATGCTCATCCATTTGGGATCAAATACGTCAATCTAGCTGCTTTCTAGTGCGCATACAGTATTTTTACGTGTCGAGTTGGGTGAGGAGAGCCACACCGCGACGGATCCAGTGTTTCTGCCGGTGCTGTGCACTCATGGGTAGTCGAACAGACATGACAAAGTTTGTCGAGTGACCAGTAGTCGAAAGCGTTCCCTGCCGCTTGGATGTTTTGTACACGGGGCAGAGGTACACGTGTGCTGTGCCCTTGGGGTCGGTGTCCTCGATGGGCTCGATTTGGTCACGAGCCTTGGGCAGTAAATGCAGAACCGGCAATGGCACGTATAGCTCGCGCGGCTTGGACTCGGCTAATGTGTGAGTGGTGACGTCCCACCGCGCACCTTCCAAGAAGAGGCCATCCACATAAGCACCATCTTCCGCAGGCGTTGTAAGCTCGGAAGCAGGTTGAGCGAGCACGACCATGTCATAGCCCACCTGATCGATCGGTAACTTGTGTTTACGTGCGTAGTTTTGCTGCGTTCCGGTGATGAAAGCTTGCGTGAAGAAGAAACCCGAGATCCAATACACAGGCGGTGCTGCACCGCGCGTAAGCCAGTTCTGTAAGAACGCTAAACGCGCCAGGAAGTCTGTGACCCAGCTACCTAGTGGCTTGAGCGACGGGTACGCTACAGCTGACCACCGCGCTGGCACGTGGCCATTAACCATACTGTTGCCCATGGCTTCCAGCTCGGCAGACATCACCACAAGTCCCTTGATGGCTTTTTGGATCTCCACAAGCGAGACCTGCAGTAGTGCGAGTAACCGATTAAAGCGTCCTAGCTCCTGTGTCAGGACGGTGTTCATCGACTCGGAATACGATACAGGGAATGCCAGCTCTGCCTTTTCCAGGTCGTACAATGGTGGGAGCTTCGCTGCAATATCTCGAGCTGTTTCGTCAAGTACCTCGTCCCAGGACTTGACTGCACCGCCACCACCCCCAGATGCACCGCGTGGTTGTAAAGACAGCGCCGATTCCAGCAGCAAATTCGTTTCGGCGATAGCGGTAGATATATTAGCGTTGTCGTGCAGGCCAAAGACCTCCGGGCCTTCGTTCATAGGTAGCTGATCGATATAGCTCAGGAACACCGATAGCGATCCATCGGCTGACGGGGCATAGTACAAGCCCGAGGGCGAGAACGTATAGCTATCTGACAGAATATCGCGCGTGTAAAAGTCCGAGAGAATGGTGATAAGACACCGCCGATCCTTGTCGTCCGTCACACGACCACCGTAATTGCACTCACCAGCAAGATAAGCCAAAGCAGCATACGGAATGGGGTCATCCGTTTGCAAGTCGTCGAGAGAGATTTTGAGCTGATCCTTTGAGATTGCCAAGTCCGAAGACGAAAACACGTAGCTGATGTTCCAGCCCAACGGTCCGAATTTCGTTCGCTCACGCACTACAGCGTGGAAAAAGCAGAGTCCAAAGAGCAACTTCTTGAATTCTCGAGGTCTTCGACAACTGCCAACCCACCCCTCATCGATCGTCAAGTACGACCCCTTTAGATTTGCTCGCATACCCTTAGGTGGCTCGTTGGTCATTTTCACACCGTGCTGAAGAATGTAGGACGGGAAAGCACGAGTAGGTTCGCTGGTCAACCACAACCGAAAGCTCGCATGCACCCGGTCGGGTGTAATTTCCTCACAGATTTTCTCTAGTGTTGGTAGCCAACTCACGGACAGGTGACAGTTCTGCAGACACACCCAGGTTCCGTTGTCGATCGCCTCCGCGATTGCGTTTTCTGCAAGCGGACCTTGTCCTTGACCTAAAGAGATCGCAACGAACTTCTTGTTGAAACCCAGCTCTGCCGCCAACTTCAGCAACTCGGACATTGGATCGGCACCCGGTGTCAGCACGAAGATAAGCGGCGTAGAGCAATTCGAGTCGTCGAATCCAGCTTTCAGATCAAATGGCTGCGGCTCGATGAAGCGCTGACCCATCTGCGTCGCTACGAAAGACATTACTGCGGGGATCACCTTATCTGGTCTCAAACAACGCAACACAATGATACGTTGGAACGCGTCCAGCGTTGCAAGAGCCGAGATGTTCGTCAAAGTCTCTGCTGGGTCGGTCGAGTTGTACGATAGCTCCCACAGACTCAGCTCCGTTGCAAACGCATCACTGAAATCTGTGAAGGAAGGCAAAGCGTCTAACCCGACAATGTTGGCCCATGTCTTGTCGTTTAGCCATCCTTCGGACCCTGCGGGCTTAGGTTTCTGCACGTCCATCTGCGTGTTTCCTGTGAAGAAGTAGCGGAGCTCCCCGCTGTCGATTGTACCGTTGCCCACCAAGATTTTGATCGCCAGCAAGAAAGCAAACAGCAGCTTGTCTTTTTCAAAGAGCGATCGACATACGTTTTGGTACAAAATGAACGTAAAGGCATCATTCAAGTTGTCAAGTCTCGTCGCAAGCACAGACGAGCTCTCAGCCCGACTGATTGAGAATACGAAGAGGTTAATGAACCACTCGAGCGCGTACTGGTACATCGGATCGATGACAGTAAGGTCCGCGATGCAAAAGAATAGCTGAGATGACCGAAAGGCGACGGGCAGGTAACCTTGGCGCTTCTCGGCAATCATTTGCTGCGTCACTGCAGCCTCACGCACCTTCTCCTCAATCTTGTTCGCCGTGATTTTGGAGGCACCGAGTGTCTCGATCAACCGTTCATCGTCCAAAATGTTGCCCTTGGCAGTTTGTAGTAGATACAGAATCTGATCTTCGATCTCCTTCAGAGTCTTCTTGTTTGCCGCATCCTCGAGCACCAACTTCTCTCGCTGTTGCTCTAGCACAGGCTCTTCTTTGGCGACTACAATACCCAGCATCTGATCTTGCAATCCTTCTTCCGTAGCCATGAAATTCAACAAGTTCACCTTCACACAGGTCTCCGGTGGGTAGTGAGGATTGCGTAGTTTCGTCGTCATGTAGAGGCGAAAGTTGGCGTCGTACTCGACTGTATTGTCACCCAAGCGAATCGTGGACACACCACCAGTTTTCACTACCTGCTTCAAAAGAATTGGCTCCAGCATCGGATCAATTTCTTCAGGCATATTCTCAATGAGCACAGCAGCGCCGATCATAATCGAGTTCTCCAACATGCGTACAAAGCCTGCTTGCGATTGTTTGACCACTTTCAGGTTGTTGCTTTCCTCCATGTTCTTTACCCATCGGTTTGCTTGGCCTTGAGGGTCGATCATCAATGGCCAGCGATTGCTACGCTGCAACATAATGGCATTATCGATCGAAAAAGAGTCGTTGGGCAACTTTGCTATCGTCCACGCGCGAATCTGAACAGCTTCGCCCAGTGTTTCCGTGAGTGTAAACGCCTTCGAGCACGTAATGGCCTGTTTAGTTAGCTCAGTACACCACTGATCAACAGCGCGCTCGCGATAGATACTGGTAAACGCACCAAGGTAAGCAATAACGCCTGATGCCAGCATAATATCTCCCACAACATTGTCGTACACAATCTGCAGTTGCGCCGACATATCACTCCAACGAGCTTTCTCGCCCCCCAAACCACCGATGAGCTGTGTAGCTCGGATAAGTTTCTTTGAGCAGTCATCTACCTGGAACTCCAGGTCACCCTTCTTCTTATAAGCAGCGGCAAGGTCCTCTTCAAGCCGAGCCACCTTGTCGAGCACTACCTGCAGCGCGTCTTGTTTGATCTTTAGCTCACTCTGAGCCTTTTCTAGGGCCAACGTAGCAGCCTTCAGTGCTTCACGTTTGGGCGCAACCACCTTAGCCACACGATCGTAGACTACCATCGCGTGAACCCAGCTGCATAGACCTGAAGCTGCAACAGAAGCCTTGCGGATTTTGTCGGCCTGAAAGTCGGGGTTCGCTGTATACGGACGCACCTTGTCCATTGCCTCCACTGGAATGTTATCCTTGTCGTACTCGAGCAAATTCTGCAGGAATCGTGTGTCTCCCAGCAGTGACTTCTGTGCAGGCCCCCAGTAGTCATCTATCTTTTTGGTACCTCCCGCTGGGTCCTTGACCTTCACGGGAGGCACTCGCATCATAATACAGACGGCTTCCATCACGAGCTTCACTCCATCGGGCGGCTTCTTCATAGCCTTGATCTCCGTGATGTCACCTTTCGTGAGTGTCTGTAGAGCTTTGACTGCATTTTCTAAGGCTGGAATGGCCTCTGCTAGTTCGGCCTCACAGCTCTCCTTAATCCCATTGGCTTCGGCTGCTTGCTCATTGCATAGTTTTTCTTCAGCACCAACAATGTCTTTCGTCACGTTTGCCTCCTTTTGTTCACGTGAGATCGTCTCCAGTAACGCATCTGTCTCGATAGTAGCCACCTTCAACAGTGGCTGTAGAGCCTCCAGTTCCACCTGCATTTTCTCCACCTGCTCGGCCGTCTCCATGAGCTTCGTAAGTCCGTTATCATACCGCTGTTTCATAGTCATGACTTCTACACGTTTGTTGTTCAGCAGCTTTTTGAAAGTGTTGAGCAATTCGAGGTATGATGTCGGGGTGACGTAGTAGTAGCGACGCAGTGATTGCAGAAAGTCACGCGTAAGCGCACTTACACTTTCTTGCATCCCTACACACACATCCACAATACCAACCTTGACCTGGGCAGGAAGCTCGATATCCACCAAGAAATAGTCGGCCACGGAGCGAAGAGCTTCGTCCGGCCACTCAGCAAACCAATCGATAGTGCAGCAGTTTACCAGCGATGGGAACATTCGCAGCCGACGGCGGAACGCTTCACCGATCGGCGACAGCGCTAGCACAATGTGTAGATTTGTTCGGCAGCGACCCACAAAAAAGTTGTATAGCTCTGCGCTGTTGCCGGCATTTACACCCGAAGCTGTGGCTGCGGGCTCCAGTGCCTCGTTCATCTGCACTAGTTCATCGTTGGCCCAGAGGTTGGCCACCTCGCCAGTGTTCAATAATCCGTTGATGTCCTCTAGATATGCCTCCTCCACAATCTGCGTGTCCGAGAACAAGAATACTGTGGGCTGGTTGTTGAGTCCGCTCAGTTGCAGCACCTTCTTGATGTCGTTACGCCACTCCGTACGTGAGTAAGACTTAGAAATCTCGATCTGGAAGAGTTTGTACTCGGCCATGAACACCGCCAGTGTCGTAAGACTCTTTCGTCCACTGCCACCCACGCCAACAAGAAGAGCGTTACCCAAGGGTTGGTGGATCACGCGCGAGATGCGTGCCACGTGCTCAATAGCGTTCTGAAACAGCACCAGTCGCATGGGAGCGGCACTCATGTTGTTGTAGTCTTCGAGAAACACCTGCATCGCGTTCTGTAGCTTTTCGCGATCACGAAGCTCCGCGTAGCTCCTGCTACCACTCTTATTATCGCCGGCACCTCCAAAGTTACCATAAATTAGCGTGGCGTTCGGGCCTCGTACGTCTGTAGAGGCGTATTGCAGATCGAAGTGGACCTTCACAGTCTTCGACAGGATGTCGGCAAACCACGCGCGATCTTTGTCATCAATAAGGCGGTCAGAGAAAACACGCAGGCACTCGTGGCTCCACAAACGCACAAAGTCCTTCCCGTCCTTGATCGTGTCACTTGACGCCTGCGCAACGCCCTGGAATACCTTGGACAGATCGCGCAAGTTGAAAGTGTAGTGAGACTTGGCTGGTGTTGGTAGCAGAGCCTGGGAAATGGTGTTGTAGATATCGATCGTAGCACTGACAACGGCCCCACCGAGCTGTTTCACAGCCTGTGGGAAGTTAAGCAAGAACCAATCTGTGATCCTTGTGAAAATTGCTCGGAGTGACTCGTTATCGAACGGAACAAAGTTAATGAGGTTGAAGTACCGAACGTAGCGCTGGGTGATTCGAGTTCGGCCACCTCCAGGAGGCCCCATTGCAGCAATAAATTGAATATCCACGAGCTGCGTGAACGAGTTATCCTTGCGATTGTACCAACCACCGTGACCCATCCATTGTCGAAGCAGCTCGATTGGTGGTTGTGCGCCATAAGTCTCTTTTGCGGGCATGTTGAGATCGTCCACAAAAATCACACAACTCTGGCCAAGCGGAGGGCCCAATACACCCTTACGACGCTTGTCTAGCTTGGCTTCAATCAAGTCTTGCGTTTGGTTGGCACTTGTCTGCGCTGAGAAATTGAGGAAAATGGACGGAGCGAACTTGGGCGGTGAGTCGCTGCCTGGCGGATCGTTTAGCCCACTAAGCAACTTCTTCTTGATCGACACGGACTTCCCAGTACCAGTATCACCCGTGCACAGCACGTGGAAGTGATGGCGTATGAGTGTGTCTAATAACCACGCGTTTCGTTCAGAGTCGATTGTGGGCACCAATACTTGTGTGAACTGGGCATCGCGTGGAATCACGAATGCACCGCCACCTGATGCCTCCATCCAATTTACCCAGACACTACGACGAGTATCAAAGCGGTAATCGTAGACGAGTCCCTCTTCTGGAATCGCAAGCAATGCCGCGCGTTCTGGTAGGAGCACATACGAAGGAGACTTCGCCACGAAATCCTTGAAGTACAGTAGTGACGGCGAGGGCGGCACTCCTAGTTCGTCATCGACAGCTTCCTCGCCGTCGTGCATGCGCATATCGGCCGTGACAACAGCCACTGTAAGCTCGGCCGAGAGAAAATCGCGCATATATCTGTCGAAAATGCGGCGCGACTTGGTGTCAATGCAAGCACCAATAGACCAGATGACTGCCTTGATGAGCACACACTCCAGAATGCGTTGTGCATCCACGCCAGTCGGTACAGAAGATGAAGCTGCCGCTGGGGTTGTGCCATCGGCTGGTGGATCAGGAAAACCATCGCGTAGAGCACACTCAACGAGCCTTAGCAACGACGCTGCATGCTCTAGGAACGTCACTGGAGTGGGCACTGTGCAGTGCTTGTCGACAAAGTAGAGCATCGGCGGTACAATCCAGCGGAATGATTCCTCAAGATACTCAACATGAGAAGCAAACGCTACAGGCAACCGAGTGTTCAGCCACGTTCGCACAAGCACCTCCCAACCCAGAACCTTTGCCTCCAAGAAAACCATTCCTACGCGCGAAACTGTGGCAGGCGAAGCCTCTTCAAGATCTTCTGTCTCGAATACCATTCGCATACGATCTGTCATTTTGACAATTTCACCGCTCATGAGACAGAGTTTCTTGTTGTCATCTAGTACGGTGTTCATATTCTCAATCCATACAGCATCAACAGGGCCATCAAACATAACCCACTGCAACTCCGGGCTCGTGTCACGGGCACAATTACGATATGTGCATGCGAGAACACCATCAGACCACTCATGCGTATTCTCGTCGAAATTTCCGTAGAGCTGACCGCTAGTGATGGCCTTCGGGTTCATCGTGTGAATGTTCACGCGCTGTTGCAACGTGGGGGCTCCCTTGGTGCCATTTTCTTCCTGCAACTCGATTTCTTCAGTGTAACAAGAGGTCATGGCAGTTGCGAGGGAGTGTACGACGCACGTTTTGCCTGAGCCAGTCGTACCAACGATCATTAGACCGTGACGAACCTGCACAGTCTCGTAGAACTGCACAACTTTCATCTTGAATTCGGGTTTACACTCAAGCGGTACGTTCACGTCGGGCACGACAGCAATACCACGCACACAAGTCTCGTCGATATGGCGAAGTAGTGCACCGTGATCTGGTAACGGGAGCAACACATCAGGGAATAAATCCGAGGTGATGCCACGGAAAAGGGGCAAGTCATCAGAGGTGAACTTCGGGAGGTTGACATCTTGCACGGAACGCAGCACAATCTTGTCCTCCGTCCAGAACGGGTCGTTACCAAGCTGTTGGCGCAAGGCACCGGTAGCCACAAGGATAGAATTGACAGCACGCATACCATAGTCGTAGTGCTTCTGAGATGATAGTTGCTCCGAGGCTAACTGCAGCACCTGCGTAAGCTTTCTAGCATTGCTACGCGCTTGTGCGAAACCGAAGGAATACAGTCGAATTTCAGAGATCAGCGCGTAGTCCGGCACCATCATAGCACACGGGCGGAACAACGCTTTAAGGTTGTCCGGCAATTCAGCACGACCAGCATAACCAGGATTCATAGTGATGAAGACGTTGGCACTCGCGTTCAATTTGATGAAAGTTCCTTCAAAAAGAAATTTATCCACGCCAGCCTTCTTGCCTTCGTTGATTGTTAGAATCTGTTGTGCAATAACGGACAGCACTTCAATGTTAATACGATTGAACTCGTCGAAACAGCACCACGAACCGCATCCAGCTAAACCCTTGAAGAATTTAGCCATGGCCAGATAGTCAAGGCCATCGGAGCAATTGAACACAACACACTGAATGGCGATGGCCTTGCTTAGATCTTTCACGGTCTCCGTCTTGCCGGTACCAGCGGGGCCTTCGGGGGCTCCACCATACATCAAATCGACAGCTCCCATCATTGTACGGTAGCATCGATCCGTGAGCGGAGTGATCACAAGCCGCATGGTATTGCCAAGATACTCATAACCGTACCGAACACGTGCATTCACAATGCGCGCTTGCAGATCAAATACACTAACAGTTTTAACGCCTTCAGCCCAGTAGTAGCGAAGCTGTGAAATCCACTCGAAGTCTTGATCACTCTCCACATCCTTTTCAATCATGTGAGAAATAGTATCGCGTGCGTGGACATCGATAACCACCAAGGCACCGATTGTTGTACGCTCCAGCTTCGTCAGATTGCCCCGCACAAGCATCACAATCTTTTCCAACTGCGAGTTCAGCACCTCAACATAGGCTTTAATTCCATTCACGCCATTGCCAAGATTGAGTGCGCGGGTTACGTCCTGTGTCCAGTACACCTGCGAGACTGCCAAGACAACTTGAGCAGGCCATTTCAGCATCCACGTCTCTCGATCCTCGAGTGGGTAGGCAGCAAGGGACCGCTCCGTTTGGTCACGTACGCTATCCCACTGACTCTGCTCCACCTCGAGTAGCCACATCTCGACGTTACCTTTGTTCTTATTGCTCTCTGGACTAACAGGTAGCCGCAGGGGAACGATTTCGCCTTCTGCCGAGCGCATTTCAGTGATCAGCAGGGGAGGTCCATCTTGGAATGTCACGTTGAAGACACCTTCAAAACATTTACCCAAATGGGGTTGCACAGCACGTGGCTCTTTCGTTTGCGAAAGAATTTCGAGCAGTTCGTCGTTTGATAGGAAAAAGAATCGTGGGAAATGTAGACGTTTCATCTCCAGGTAGTCGTTCAATCCCTTTTGAATCTCGTCCAGTTTCTCGTTTGCACGCTGGAACTTCGCCAGCAACTTATCCATTGCAATGACTGTGAGAAATGTTGGGTCGGCTACTGTGTCTTCCATCGTTTTACGCCACAGCGCGTCAACACTCGCAAACCGACGTGCCTCCGTAGGCATCTGGCGCATAATGTCCTCAGAGCTGAAGATTGCTTCGAGATACAGCCACGTGCGTTGGCAGGCCATCCATTCATCAAGCAATTGCTGCGAATACTGCAACTTCTTCTCCCAGGCCTTGCAGTCCTTCTCAATGCTCTTGATGTACGGCGAGCCGCGCATAGTTTGCGTCTTCACTAGGTGATCATCTAGTAGAGCCACGATATCATCCGTACTCCGCAGCAGATATGTTCCAGTCTCACGATATGGTGCCGTCTGGAACTCCACTTTCTCCCACTCCCCTATCATTGCGCTTAGATTCTTTTGCAGCGAGTACTCCTTCTCAGCAAAAGTACCGATCTCTTGGATAGTCTCCAGGTGTTGTGTGATGCCTCGATCTAGCAGAAGCTGGAGCGTTAGTTCCTCCTCAGATTCCTCAAAACCGATGGTGTGACGCAGTTTTTCCCAATGCCGTTCTTGAAGTGCCGGGCTCGCCAGAGATTGGATCACAGGCAGGTAGGCCTTGAACTCCTCTGTACGTTCTCGAAGTATGAGGGCGACTTCAGCTGATCCTGGGGCGTCATCAACCAAGGATTTGCTCAGCTTGTATGAAGCCTTCCACCATTCGGTCACAAGTCCTTCAATTGTGCCTCCCTTTAGCTCTAGAAATGGTCCGTTCAGCCAAGCCTGACGACTCGCATGGAATTCAGAGCTCATTGTCCAAAGTTTATAGTAAGGGGCGAAATCGCTCTCTAACTTGCCCAACAGTGGTGTGTACTCCGTGGGTGGGAACCCAAACACAGCTTCACGAGCGTTGAAGTCTAGTGCCTTAGCTCGCGCGTCTTGCAGCGCGTCGAAAAGCGTGATAGCTAGCTCCACGTATTTATCAGTGTGCTCCACTTCACCATATCGTGTAAACGCCTGGACATCGCCCTCAAAGCGCTCCAAATCCAACTCGAACGCTTCTTTCTCGAGTGCAAGTCTGTCCATCATGCGTACCTTGTCCTCTTCAAGAGCCGAGTCACAAGAATCTGCCGCATGCGCCACCTTCAGTGGCCACTCCTTCGTCGAGTGGGCCAATGTAAAGTCCTCCGCGGAAAGCTTGTGGGAGAATTCGTTCAATGCATCAAGTCGTATGTGGATGGCTGCAACCTCACGCTGGATGCCCGCAATTACGGCCTTACTCTCTCCTACGAACTGTTTCAATTTCGCCAGTTGAGCCTCGTTTGTTGGCTTTTCGTTGATCCGCGCTAGGATAGCGGCATATCGGGCAGTAATAGCAAGGTTTTGTGCCCGTGCATCGCGCACTAAACTTGAGATAAGTGTGTCGCGCAACTCAAGCGATCGAGTGCGAAGCTGCTTCTTAAGAGCACTGGTATGAACACACACGAGCGGGAGGGCAACGAAGTCAAAGGCGATAACATCCACGCGGAAAGCCAACTCATGAAATCTCCGAATCTGTGCACATAATTGCGGTAAGTACGCCTGCTCATCTGACGTAGGTGGAGGCTTGCCTTCCTTCAGCAACTGTTGCTCCTGTTGTTGCAAGGGCTGCAGCTCTGCAATGAAGGCCATGGCATCAAAGTGTACAAAGTCTGTGTACGCAGCGAACCGAGCTGCAAGTGTGTGTGCTGCCTGCATGGCATGATCTACACTATCGCAGACCTCCACTTTAGCGGCCTGGAGTGCATCCAAACATTCCGCTACCACCGCACGACGACTTGCCTTTTGTCTCTCAGATTCATGGTCCTTTTCAACAGCAAGATTGAGTAGTGGCCAGCGATCGAGTGACAACAAACCCATAATGTCACAGTCCAGTCTGTCAATTTCCTGCACTGCCGACACTATGGCATCCAGTGGTTCCAACAGAACTGCCGTCACTTCTTGCGCTGACGGTTCCACAACTACTTTGTCGTTCACGAAACCGAGCTGAACACTAAACAATGAGCTGCGTGGTGCTCGTATCACCTTTTGGTCTAGCAGCTTTGTAAAACGCTTTCGCGATGGCCGAATATCTTCCTCTTCCTCGCCATTGCTACCACCTCCATCTGTACGGGAACTAGCGGCCACGTCACCTTGTTCATCGTCCGCTTTCGTCGAGGCCGCAGGCCTAGTTGTCACTAAACTTCCGCGCTCTGCGTGATGCCGCACAAACCGCACCCACTCTTCTACAGAGCGATGGACAACTTCGCGCAACTGGGCGGCCAAGCGTAACTCCAGCCCCGTCAACACTCTCTTGAGTCTACTGGCATCATACGCAGCGCGATCCGAAAGGAACAAGTCAAAGTGATCCTGCAAGTTGTCAATCACGTTCTCCACAAGCGCACGTCGCCAGTCCACAAGTAAAATCTCTGCTACCTTATTCGCGTGCGACGCCTGCAACGCCTGGAAGTCCAGAACACGGAACGGCATCTGCGATGCCAAAGTCGTCGTTGTCGGTGATATACCTGCCCCATTTGCAGCGACGCTAACTCCTCGGTGGGTTTCAGCATTAACTATGGCGGGGCTCTTGTCAACCTGAACTAGTAGCAGCTTCTGGAACGTTTTCTCCCAGCCTGCATACATTCGACGCAAGACGGCGAGTAACTGCGGAGAGTTTGTATACGATATCGTACTCACACGCCGCCGATTTCTGTCAAAATCATGGTCGGGGATTGCCACTTTTCCATACGTGATCGCTCCTGGCTCCGCCTGCTTCTTTGGTCCAGGTACCAGATCCAGGCCTTGAAAACGCGCTTGCAGCTCTGGATCACTGCGTAGTTGTCTTAACAATGCGGCCTTCTTCATACTGCGCATGTACTCTTGGATAGCAGTATCCGTGAGCTGACGAAGCAGAGACGCAGCAGGCTGCGAGTCCAACAACGCCACGCGCTCAGGCAAGCCTGCAACCACTCGCGCGTGAACCCGCTCCAGTGTCGGCCGACCCATAGCTCTCAGCTGCGACGCATCTTGTCGCGCTAAGAAGTCGTCAAACCTCAGCATCGCCTTGACTTGTTCGCGTCGCTCCCGTGCAGCAGCCACGCGGCGCTCGAACGTGACAGGCGACTCGCTCTCGAAGCGCAGATTGATCCTCCGGACCCACTTTTGTCTGTCCGAGCCCTGGAACTGCACCAAGTACTGGGCCTTGCCCGTGTCGTAGCTCAGAACTGCACAGCTTCTCCACCTCCAGTCTCCTTGGAAAAAGTACGGCGAAGCGCCGACGCGTTCTCTCTCGAGCCACTCCTGCGGCGAATGAGCTTCAAACTCATCGCTGTCGAACAAATGCAGCGGAAACTGCGACTGATCCAGCTGCAGAATCTCTTCGTCCTCTTTGCCTTCGTCCGCGTTCTCTTCTCTTGCTCCTAGCACCACTAGCTGTCGTGGAACCTCCTCCAAAGCTTGACCCCGTAACCTGCCGGGGTACGGTCGAACGGGGGCTGCAGCTGTGAGCTGGTGTTGCTGGGCCCTTCTCTCCTGCTCCTTCAGCAGCTCGTCCGCCGACTTCCAGCGGTGCGGGCGGTTGTTATGGTCCACGCGCGTGAGGTCCACGGCGCCTGCTTTGGGCGGCTTCTGCTGTTTGCTAGAAGGCGATTTGGGGCCACCCGCCGCTGCTGCAGCGCTGCGACCGGCGCGAGATGCCGCAGCAAGCCGCGTCTGCTGCAGCCGCCGCTCCTTCTCCTTCCGGTGCTGCTTGTGCAGCCTGAAGCGCGCCAGAAGCTGCTGCTCCGGGGTGAGCGAGCCAGGTCCGTTGGACTGCGGCGTTGCAGCGCTCTGCCCGTCGTCCTCGTCGAGCTCCAGATCATTGAGCGATGTGTCCGGACGCGACTGCGCCATGCTAGCGATGGCCGCGAGTCTGCAAGTGGTTGCGCAGCGCTAAAGCGTCGTAGGTGCCCCTCCGTGCGAGTTGAAGTGGTATAACAATTATTTTATTTTGCTAGTCATTTCTATGGTATATTTGAAATAAGTAATTGACCTATTATAAATTCAATTAATTAAACTAATCATTTTACCATTTTGGTTCAATCATTATAATTGATAATAATTGTAATTGTTTCAATGGGGAAAAAAAAAATTTGCTGATCTCGCAAATCATGGGCTAACGTTAGCTGTGGATGAAACGCTGTATAACGCGCTTGCGATTTTGCCAAGCTCGACGGCATGGTTCTGCTTCGAGGTCGAGGCAGGAGCATACACTAAGATGACAGACATGTGGGGTTCTTGGATTTTCAATGATTCAGCAACGCACACGCAGTCTTGACAACTGAGTTTGACTCCTTTTCACCACTCGAAGGTCGTCACAAAACCCATGGACTCAGCGCTACCGAAGACGGCGATGTGGGGCCCATGGTCGTGTCCTCGCCTGCAAATAAATCTATTGTGAGACTAGTTCTGCGAGCCATGGTGACTGTTAATCCGATGGAAATACCTCGTCAAAAGGCTTGCAAAATGGACCAAATGAGAACGCGTGTGCTAGATTTCGGTGGCTAACTGCAACACTTTAGCACTCCTGCACACGTACGCTGAAAACCTTCCAACAGGGGTTTAGCAGTCCAATCCCGGGCACACGTCCTTCTCACGCACTTCAGCCGGGATAGGCTTCTTGCCGATGATAAAAGAAACCGGAACGCTTTCGCCGGTGTCCGAAGAGGATAGCGGCGTCCACTTGCGGCCAAAATGGACCCCCTCCTCCCCAAGAAAGACCTGCATCTTCAAGCACCAGGGGATCCCGCGTAGAAGTCCGCTCAATGGGTCAACTTCGCTGTATTTCATTGTAATGTCACCAAAACCCTCGACGTTGAAGGTTGCGTGGCCAGCCATGTCCACCCAAAACTCACTGCCAGGTGCAGATACAGCATCGATGGTATCCAACGTCGTGATGATACTTTGTCGCTCCATGTGAGGAAACAGTCCTTCCATAACCCAAAACGTGGGCGAGCTTGAGTCAAATCCATGAGCCCGTAGCTTGTGATCCCAGTCATCATCAGCGAGGTTGGCAACAAGCCTGTCAATGCTTTGTGACACCAACGGCGCCTCTTGCAGCACCTCTGCTTTACGGTCGAACGCCTGGGAACTTTGGTCAATTTCAATCACGTGGCATTCACGCAGTGCTTCCAAGCGATAGGCGCGAGTGTCCAAACCAGCCCCGAGAATCACAATTTGGCTAGTATCGGGGCTGCGGTGCGCCAGCGCTTCGTCGACATATCGGGAGCGAATCGCAACCAGATTCCCCCATCGAACACCCTGCTCAGACGATCCCTGCAGGAATTTTTCCAATTCGGTGCGGCTTTGCTGCGTGAGAGACTCAGCAAAAGGGTCGTTATACACTCGGTCCTCGCGAGTACTCTCGATAGCGCGCATGTACGCCGTTCCGAATCCGGTGAACTCGGTGAACAAGTCGGTAGTGCACCCGATCTTCATTTTCACTTGCCCCTCGCCAAAATCAAGATGTTTTGAGACTTGCGTGTTGCTATGCGATAATTGCGAGGATTCAACGGTAATGACCTCGTCGCAAGGAATTCGCTCTGCTCAGCACCGTCACTTCCTCACACAGCAATTTTCACGCTGTAGAAATCATGAACGACGACGAGTTCACACGAATTTACCAGCGCCTCGGCAACTTGCGCGAGGCTTGCAACCGCAACGAGGTGTTCTGCCAAAGGCATGTATACAAGTGTTGCAATGGATGAGTTATCAAATACTAGAAACTTAACTCTTTTTTAGAACGTCTACGACACTTCCACCGAGATGACATCAGCATTGTCCGCTTCAGATGGCGACGAAGTGGTGAAAAATGGCCCTCACCTGCGCATTGAAACCTAACGGGTTGTGTACCACCAGGCTGCTTTGAATCTGCTGACCTGCAAATTCAAAAGGGGAAGCAAATGAGAGAATTCAGCGGCGATTAGCCCGACACGAAAGCGGCGAAGCACCGCAACGCAGGATATCCAGGTAACTGGAGAAGAGGTGAGCAGCGAAGAAGGCCCAGTGAACGTGGGAAAAGATGAAGTAGGTGACGAAAGTGGTGAACTCGAACAAGAAGGAGAACAAGGTGAAAGAGAAGGCGACGCGTCACGGACACTGTCGCGGTTGTCGGAAGATGTCCACAAACGTCCCGCTGCAGTCGCGTTATCACGGACGCTTTCACGGACTATGGGGATCAGCAACTTCGATGAGGCCACACCGGTAAAGGAGTCACCCACCTACGAGCAACGCTCGCTATTCGAGATTACCCTTATGCTATTATTTCCACCGCGGAAGCTAGCTCCATGCCCATGGTTGGCGTTAAGATGGCAGTGCAGGTGAAGCAAATTTTGTAGGACTGAAATCTCAATGACGAGACACTATGGCTGAACGTTAGTACCCCCGACGTGGAGAAGCATACGCCGCCTAAATTGGTTAGAGATGCTCGCGATGCGCAAGCAAAAATGCCCGGCAAATCAAGCTCTAGTGGACGAGCTCGAAAAGTTCGGGGGACACGAGCTCTGCTTTCGTAGTGGCAGCAAAAAGCGCAACGCACCTTCGAGCTGCCAGAGCGCTTCAGCTAACCGATCAGGTTATCAAGTCTGGAGGCCAAGCTCGCCGCAATGTCGACAGTCATCTTCATTCAGGACACCGCGACAAAGGAATAGCCCACTTACGGGCTGCGAGAGCTATTCGGGATGCAGATAGCAAAGCTGGAGTTTGAGTGGGGGCGACGAACGACCAGCTTTTGGAGCGCGGCGATGTTGACACTGACGAGGATGAAGATGTCAGTCCCGCTGATGCCAGTAGCGAGTATGGAACACGCGAGTGCTCTGATGCCCAACCAATTGTTCACGGAAGTCCGCAGCAGGCCTGTACAAGTCGAGAGTTACCAGCACATTGTCGACGCACTGTCAGCGCATGG
The DNA here is from genome assembly GCF_018691715.1 of Phytophthora cinnamomi. Classification (NCBI taxonomy): domain Eukaryota; phylum Oomycota; class Peronosporomycetes; order Peronosporales; family Peronosporaceae; genus Phytophthora; species Phytophthora cinnamomi. The sequence goes on from NW_027150986.1 coordinate 218,953, forward strand.
ATAAACGCAGCTTTTGAAATGGCACACTGGACAAGGCACGACATCTATGCGTGCAGCTCGTCGTCTTAGTGATGCTACAGAATTGGTGACTACCGGGACCGTGGCAAAGGCTTTCGGCTGCATTGAAGATAAAGTGGTAGTATTCATTGACGTGGTCGCCGTGTGTAAGTCCGCAGAGGGTACTAGCACACGTTCGCTGGAAAATGCAGCGCAATAACAACCGGTGAGTTGGTGATGCTGATGCTGCCACCCATTGGCGACACTGAACGAATTCATGTTGAGGTGTACACTAGAACACGTTGTTGTGCGAGGCCGTGACAATGCGCTTTATGCATCTTCGGACATGAAATACGAGGTGGAGAAACTGTAGTGCACTGCTGCAGATGAAGATGCAATGAATGGTAATAATGGCTTACTTGTGCGCTGCTCTTTTGAAGTGCTGAAGTTAGCCTTCATTATTTGAATTCGATCCTGATGACGAGACCAACGCAACAAGGCCGACGCGGTTTAGCTGATTCAAGGGAATTGGAGCGCACGTCTCAATTCCTTTCTTTTCGCGTACATGTATTGAGAAGTACAAGGTGGAGAACATTGGCATCAGCTTCAAGTAGTGGTATCAACTTCAACCGGCTGAATTGCCTTGTCCCTTGCGAGTTGTGGCCTAACGGTGGCATCCTAATGCCTACGTCTCATGCTCTTGAGAGAGGAGTGCCCCCAATGCTCCCATTCTCCTTTTGTGGAAACAACGCGAACTCACAAGGAGGAAGAAGAGGAAGCAAGACTACCTGACTTGGTGAACTGATCATGGCCGACGCCAAGACTGCCAACGCAGTTTACGCGCAAATTGGGAAGATGCGCGCGCTGGCCAAGGACAAGCACGTCGACATTCCAGAGGTTCGTTTGCAGAGTTTCGGTCATCATAAAGACCGCGCTAACCTGAATTGTTGACGACCAGAACGCCTACGCAGCCACCTGCGATATCGCCACAGCACTGCTTGCGTCGAACGGGGACGAAGAGGTGACGAGTGCTCGCAGCTTATCGACGAGTGTTCTGCTCACCGTTGACGATTGTTTTGCAGGCTGCCATGAAGAAGATCATAGCCAAGTTTGGCCGCAACAAGCGTTCACTACCCGCGGAAATGAACCAATGCCACAAAAAAAACAAGCGTGGCGGGGAAAACGGAGGTGACGAGAGCGAGTCTGCTGGAAATGCGTACACAGCGCTATCGAAAGAGGATGTAGAGGCTGGCGGACAAACTCTCAATGAAGGCGAGAAAGAGGCCATGCCCCCCCACAAAACCATCCTTTTGGTTGAAAAAGTGCGCGAAAAGAAGGCAGCGAACCCGGCAAACCAGAAGATCGTGGACGCGTTTGCGAACTACGGCGAGGAACAACTTGACCACGGACACACGGGTAAAGGAGTTTCGCATTTGCGTGCCGCACTCCACATCCGCGATCATCCCGATGCCATTACGTCGGCCAAGAACGCGCATGCTGTTCCCATGGTGGGCAACAAAATTGCTTCCCAGATTGAGGAAGTTCTCGTGACCGGCAAGCTGAAAGACCAAACTGGCGATCAGAACGTCAGCACTAACGTGGACAACCACCAACGGCCCGAGCTGGTTCTCGACATCCACAAGTCACGAGCCAAGTATTCCGAGAACCAAGTGCTGGTGGACGAGCTGGCCAAGTTCGGAGAGCACGAGCTCTACTTCGGTAGTTCTGGCAAAGGCACAAGCCACTTGCGTGCTGCACGGGAGATTCAACTCACGGATCAAGTGATCAAGTCGGGCTCGACGGCTCGGACAAGTGTTCCGCTGGTCGGTGATGTGATTGCCGACAAGATTGACCAGATTCTAAAGCACGGGCGTATTGTGAAGGACACCGGTGAGACTACGGGCAGCAGAAGCTACCCGCGTGGGAGCGGTGGGGATTATACGCCTGCTCCGATTGTGAAGGACTTGCGTGAAAAACCTGCTACATGTCCGGAGAACCAGGCCATAGTCAACGTGCTGATCGACTACGGTGACGGCCACTTGCATTCGGGACACCGAGGCAAGGGCATCTCGCACTTGCGCGCAGCCCAAGCCATTCGAGACTCAAAGACCATCGTGAAGTCGGGGAAGCAGGCAAGCCAGGAGATCGATATGGTCGGGCAGCGCATCGCTGCCAAAATCGACCAGATCATTGACCGAGGTCATGCTGATAGCGACGAAGACTACGAGTATGATGGAGAAGGCGAGGAGGAGGACGAAGAAGGAAGCGAGTACGGCGAGCGTAAGCAGGACTCCGTGGTGCCCCCGATCGTGATGGATGTTTGCAGCAAGAGTGCCATGGTCGAGAAGAACCAACGGCTCGTGGACGCTTTGGTGAAGTACGGCGAGGAGCAACTTTACAAGCGCCACACTGGTCGAGGCACGGCATTTCTGCGAGCAGCGCGCCGCCTGCGTGATGCCGACGAGGCTGTCAACAATGGCAATGAATTGAAGGCATTGGGCGGAATTGGTGACAGGGTTGCAGCCCGTGTAGACAAGATGTTGGCCGCGAAGTGAGGAGTGTGCCATGATGGAGATTAAGGGGGTGTCCGCCATGGAGAGTATCGCAAGCTTCTTGTCACCAGCATAGGAATCTGAAAGAAGCGACACTATAATGTGCTGCTGAGTGCTACGGTGACTGGTTCGTATTAATGTATTTTGTTCAGGCAACAGTTTCTTTTTAAGTTTGCGTTCTTGAACTGTTTTCTTCATGCATGTACAAGGCTACACGAAGTTAGGAAGTACATCCTAGCCAGGATTCATACTTGGGGTTGCAAGCTGGTCCAATATGCTCTTGAATTTGCTGGCGACGTAGTTTGATGATATTTGGGTCGCCCATACACGATATAGGCATGAACCGATCGCTGTAGCATATTCCCGGGCTCGAATCTGGGACCGTTTTGCACTCGCGGAAAAGAATTCCACCACATTGCAGAATGTTCTGCTCAAGGTCGTTATCCGGGTCCGGTGGCATTCTTGGATTACTTACATTCGCGATACTACCGGCGGGGATAGTTGGGCGGTGTGGGTGCTGTGGTGGGGGGCCCTGCTGATTGACACATATTGTTGAATTAAACGTCTGGAAAAGTTCTAGCGTTCCAGAAGTAGCAGAAAACGCCGCAGGCAAGCAACGAAGTTGTGTAGTATCTTCGAATTCACGAGATCCGCAAGTAACGCTGGTCAGATTGCATCCTGCTTGCAAGAACCCGTTGCAGCACAGTGCACTAGGGTCGACGATTAACATTTTTAGAGATCGACGAGAGCGTGAAAGATCTGGAAAAGTCGCCAGGTTGGGCATCGTCAATGCAATCATTAACTCGAGGTGCTCCAATTGTGCAAAGTCTGCAGGCAATGCACTCATTGCATTCAGTCTTTCCATCGTGATCGACCTAAGATTCATTAGGCCACCCATGTTGGGGAGTTTAGGTAGTAATTCGTGGGCTCCTAAGTGGACGAATGTCAGCTTTTTCATGTTGTCGAATAGACCTTGGGGTAGCAGTACGAGACTTAAAATCCGTGACTTGCCCTGAATGTGCAAGAATTCTAGGTCTGTGAACTCCGCCGTCCATAGCGGCAGTGTGAGTGTGTGGGTAAACACTAAGGTTCTGAATACCAGTAGACACGGGTTAGAAGAAGAACCATCTCAACATTTTTGTTTTCAAACGTACATGTGCTTCAGGTGAGTGCATCGACGTAGTGTATCGGGTAGTTCTGGTAATTGGCGATTAATTAGTTGTAGAATCTCCAAATCACCTGATGCTGCGAGGTCTGATACAACAGCAGTGGCGTTCGGTGGATTCTTCCAGACAGAAAAGTTAGCTGGAGATAAATCTACGTCAACAAGAACACGACATGGGCAATCCCATTCAGTTCTGTTGCCCCAATATTTCGTATTACTTGAGAGTCGCCAGCGGTAGGCGTACATTGTACACGTAGGGTAGCGTTCGCAAGCCGCTTGTGAACGATGGACACTCTCCCCAACGAATATGATTGTACCCAGAGCAATACTCGCAAGCAGCAGCGCGAGCGGGTGTTTTCGTGGATAGATACTTTTCTTCGTCTTCCTTTCCACATCGCCCAACGGCAAAGTAGATGCTTGGGTTCGGAGAAGTTGAAGCAGTCGTCGTAAGCTCAGGATTAGCGCGAAATTATTGCCCATGCGCGCGACGCAGACACCAACGGATTGAAACCGCAATCCTTCAAGGCTTTTGAAGATCTTCGCTGTTTCCTCTGGGTTAGCGTGCACTCGTGCTGCGTTTTGAAATGACCAGATAGGAAAGATATCGGCAGCAAGGCGTTGAGTTCCGCGGTCGAAATCAAAATTGGTCAAGCAGTAAGTGAGGACTAGAAGAGGGAACACAACAGCCACAAGAAAATCCGAACTAACGTTACGCAGAACTGGGTGAGACGACTATTTCGTGAGTGGCATAGATTGTGAAACACCTACATGGAATCCACGAGAGCTTCGACAATTTGAGACGGTGGCGCGGGTGAGTGTATAAGAGCAACTACCGCGATAGCATTCCACACAACCATCACGGTGCAGGCCACAACGAGCGGTATTGGGAAACCTGCCTCGAGTATTTGGTAAAGCATGAACTCTTGGAGCATCAAGTCTACAACTTTTACCCAAACATGCTGCAACGCCCAGTTCAGTTAGGCTTTAAAGTCAGCAGCTTCCCCACCACTTACGGTAAAGTGACTTACCGCGATCTTCCGCGCATTGCTCTCACCACGCCACAACTCAGAGTACAAGTGCGCTAACTTGGACAGCAACCCTGGCGCTGGTGGCTCATGATCGGGCGAAGATGAAATGGGGTGAATGGAAGCTAAAGAACTCGTCGAGCGTCTTGTACTGCCCCGTTGTGCTTGTGCTTTCACGAGAGCGTCAGTAGTGTGGTCGGTATGTCGTAACTGGTTGGTTGTTGGACCACTTTTTACTGTTGTTAGCATCCGATGCCGTCCCCACGCAAAGAGCATAGATCCGATGTAGAGGTATCCCAAGGCTACGAAGGAGAGACCGCTTAGGCTGAGCGCTTGAAGTAATGGCGTCGGCTCAACAAGCAACCAAAACGAGCCGTTGTCGAGATTCCTGGTGCGCATGACGAAATTGATGGTGTCATTGGGGGCGACCGTCAACAGCAGCAACCAAGACGTCCAGCCTAGACACAAGAGCAGCTTCACACACAGTGCTGAAAGAAAGAGCCACGACTGATGCCATTGCGCTTGGTCTAGCCTTGCCTTGCTGAGACGCCTCCATTGCCGGCGTTGTGATGGTTCACAAGCTTCTTCGTCAATGTGCAGAGCAGTATCGTACGCACTGCGAGCGCTGGTCGTCGTCCTGGATCTAGTGTTCGAGCGTGCAGGACGAACACGTCGCTCTACCTGGTGCCGAACCCAATTCTTTGGAATTCGCGCAGGGGCCACAGGTGTCATGTTTCTTCAAAGCTCTCTATCAAATATTACTACTTTCACTAGCCGCCTTTCGACTACAATGGCTCGGCCGAAGTATTTGTGTCGACGCTAAAGAAAAGAAAACATTCATACTTAGACGGCAGTACATTGTTTGGCGTGCCCCCGTGAAGCTGTGAGTAGCAGGGCGAAATTAGAGCTAATGTCATGCAAATAAGAATGGCGCACGATATATACGAGGGGGCTTACAGCAGTAGATTGCGCTGTAGCTATGCCGTCGGGTCCTCCTCAGCAGCAGAGGAGATCGACCTCGCACTGTGTTGGGCGAGCGAGCGCTGACTCTTAATCTTCTCCTTGTACGCAGAACGAGTCTCTTCCTTGCTCACGGCTGATCCGGTGCTCGACTTGATGGGGGTTCGGTGTGTCTTGCTGCTGGAAGCTGCGTTAGTAGCTGCACCTCCACCCGTGTTCACGCCATTGTTTTCCTTACCGGCCGAGCTCTGCGGCTGCGCCTTCTTCACCGACGCAGGACGCGGCTTCCGTCCGGCAGGAATCAACTTCGACTTGGCAGGAGACGCCGTGCGCGCTCCACGGTCGAGAGCGAGCGAGTTCTTCGGTGCAAAGCTGGATTCCACGGTTAACGGCGGCAGGGGTCCAGTGTACGGCGTGTAGTTAAAGTGCGGGCGTGACGCCTTATCCATGGCCGGGGTCTTGGGAGCTGGCATAGACGCACGTTGAGCCTTAGCAGGTGTATCCTTCGCCTGCGTCGGCTTGCGAGCTGGTGGAGGTGTCGGCTTCGCCTTGGCACTAGCATGGTCCGCTGCAACTGCAGCCGTACGACGCGCCGAAGAAGCGGTCGGCCGAGCAAAAGAAAACTCCCTGGCCTGGGTAACCTTCTTGGTGGATCCGCTGGGCTTTGCAGCCGGCGCCCTCGCGGGGACCGATGCACGAGTCTTCTTCACCTTCTCGTGGTCGGTGGTAGCGGCGTCCTCCAGCTTCCTCTTTGCTGCAGACTTGGAGGCAGACGCCGGCGTCTTATTGGCCACTGGCGTCGCCGCCTTAGCCGGCGTCTGCACCTCCAGCTCCTCGCTCTTGTCTCCGTGCTTCTCCTCCTTTTCCTTTTCTTCCTCTTTACCCTCAGTCGCTTCCGTCTCCACGTTCTCCTCCTTCGTATCCTCCGAGTTTTCTTCCTCCTCCCCCCTCTTTTCCTCCTCCTCCTCGTTCTTCTCCTCGCTCTTCTCATTCGTTTCTGCCTCGTCCATCACGGTGTCCTGCGTGTGATTCTCCGGCGACTCGGACTGCTCCTGCTGCTCGTGCGGCAGCTCCGGCTCCTTGTGCTGCGTCTCCTGCGGCAGCTGGTCGCTCTCCTCCTTGTGCGGGGTCGACATGGCCGTCTCTGCGGGGCGCGCGCTTGAAGGAGCGATTCGAAGACTGGACGGCGCGCAAAGTTGGCGCGCAAGTTCAAAACTCAAAGTGTCCTTTTGATGAAATACACTAAAACCAAGTTATTAGTCAGAAAAGTTATAAAAAACATTCCCTCTGATTGGTCAAATTGAGGTGTAACTTACACGTGTAAGTTATGTAAGTTATTCGGTATCGGCAACATAAGATGTTAACGTTGCATCTTATGTTACTTCTGCAAAAATGGACCGGCTATGGTAGATGGATACATTTAAGTTGTTGCTGCTGGTCATCGCAGAATGGAGGCGAGTTTGTCTTGCTGCGTGGAGCTCAGCTTGGACGCGGCGCTGGCGACCGCGGCACTGCCTAGCGTTCTGCGGAGTTCTCGTAGAAGCCGCGCGTTCGCTTCCTTCACGCTGCTCTTGGCCTCTTTGAGCAGATCCAGCGCCAGTGGTAGAACGTGTCGAGTGAGCACGTAGTTGCTCTTGTCGTCAACGCTCTGCGCCGTCAGCTGCGCCAGTGTGTCAAGTAGCACTGGTACAACGCGCGAGTTTGAGTTGCGAGCTTGGATCGCAAATTGCTGGCACAACGATCTGTTGTCTGCGTGTGTGCAAAGTTGCTGCACCACGGACTCGGCCAAAGACGACGTTCGAGCATTGGCGAGGTTCTTGGCGATGACTGGCACGAAATTCGGCAGCACCTGTTCCATTCCAGTCCCTACGGCGGGAACGATCTTGTTCATGCACTCGAGTGCGAGCACATTTACCTTGGCGTTGCCGTCGTCGAGACGCTTGATGAGCTGGTCGAACAGGTTCAGCATCTGACCGCTTCCGACGAGAGCCGATGCGCAGCTGCAGATGAAATCTGTAGCTTCGTTGAGAGCATCGAACCGGTCTTTCCAATTGTTGCTATCGAGCTTGGCCTCGAGTCGAGATAGCTCATCAGCGTTGATGTTTGATCGAGTTCCGTTGCTCGATGCAGGTGGCGACGTTCGACTTGATGGCGGCTTTGGCGCCTTCTTGGTCCTGGCTGGGGCTGCAACCGCCTCCCGCTTCTTTGGGACAGGTGCTGAAGACAACTCGGGACCAGCTTCAAAGGCGCTAGAAGGAGTAGGAAGGACTGGTGGTGCGTACCCGACCTTGCCACTCAAAACACTGTCGACTTTTGTTTGGGCTGCAGCAGGCAGGTACCTCTTGATTCGATCGCCAGGCATGCGCTGCTTGTAGTGCAAATACAATATAGACTGTTTGGCGATGTCGCGTACCTCGTTATTCGAGTCTTCGAGACACCGACCCACTAATTGGAGAATTGAAGGCAATTCCTTGCTCGCATGGATGCTGTCAGTAAGGCCAAGGATGAGTGCGTGAATGCCGCGCGCGACCTCACGCCGGATTGGCGAAGCCTTACTGCTCACGTGGGACCCCAGTGATAAAACTACACGCGTAGTCGAGCACTTAAGCACTACTGCGTGCAGCGAGGCTGTTGCTGACTCGCACACAAAGGCGTTTGAGTCAGTGCAGCGCTTCAACAACACGGGGACGATACTCTCCACCTCAGAATCCATCGCTCGATTGAATGCGGAACACATCGACTCAAGTGCCAACAGCGCGTTTTTAGAGACAGAAGAACGCAGATTTGGCACTTGTTTGAGGATCCCAACTACGATCGCATGCACTTTGCCAGCATCGATCGTGCTTGCGTGATGCACTGCAAGTCGCCGAACAGTGCTCAACGCGTCGAAGTTAGCCTCCCAATCGTCACTGTGGAGCTGAGTGAGTACTTTGCTGAGATCTTGCTTCGGATTGATCAGAGGTGTTATTTCATGTGGCTCCAAGTAGCGTGGCTCCTGTTTGCCAGAAGGCCGAGTCCTAGTGTCGACTTCATCTACTCCGGCGCTGCCCGTGGTCTTCACTGGCTTTTTCCACGGTTGTTGTGTATCATTTTCTCGGGCTTTCACCTTCTCTGTAAAGGTTACTGTGGTGGGGCTGTTAGCCTGGGCATCTTGTTTTGCCTTCGCCTCTAATCGTTTACGAGTCGCCAGAGTCATGACACGCTCGCCACCATGCTTATTCGTTGAGTGACTTTCGTTGTTATCTGCATCTGCGTCCTGGTCCCCAAAGGTTGGATAGATTTGAACTTGATCCCCTGAATTGGCCATTGGACGAATCGGGCGCTCGTCTGGTGAATGATGTGACGGTGATAATTCCCCTGTCGTTTCTTCAAGTTCCTTCTGTCGCTCGATGAACTTGGACTTAAGGGGGCGATCTTCATAGTTTCGTGCGTCACTTTGCAAACTTTGCAAATGCTGAGGACTGTGTTGGGTAGGTTGTCGAGGCGAAGATGTGAATGCGTCTGAGGCTGGAAACGCAACTGCAATTCTCCTAGGGTGGACTCGCTTGTCTGTTGGGGACTGGTGGGATTTCGTATCCTTGGTTCGAGTTCGATCATCTACTTCATCAGCCGGGTTGTAAGTGGTTTGCTCCGGTGAGCTCTTGGAGCGCGGGAGTTGTTGCTGCTTGGAGCTTGTTACATTTTCACACTTTTCGTCAGTATTTGTAGCCATGTTTTCTTGGCTGCTTGGACACCGGGGACGCTTGGTACGAGGCTGGCGAAGCTGATCCACCTTTTTTCTCAACGCGGAAAGCTTATCGCTGATGTCGACCGTTGTCGGACCTTCTTCACTACTGGTGGTTCGGCTGCTTGCTCCGCCGTCTCTGTTGAATTTCTGTTGATCGAAATACGAGCGATCACTGAGGCTCCCCCCGGTCTTCATTTTATCTTTTGCATTCCGCTCAACTGAGAAATTATCCTGGCCGTGCTTTTCATAAGACTTCGATTCATCATCACCTGTAACCATCATCCTCAGCTCCGATACGCCGTCTAGAGATTGCTCCACACTCGAAGCAACTCGGTTCATCTTACTCGAGTTAACACTCTGGATAGTAGAAGTAGACTTCAGTCGGAGGGCGCCATTTGATCGGAGCTCAGGTATATGCTTTCGTCGCAGCCTAGCACGCAGTGATGCCCAATCCACTCGTTCTGCAACGTACTCGTCGTCAATAAATGCTTCTAGCAATGCGTAGATGTTGCAGTGACACACAGTCATCAATACAGCAGCGGCTTCGAAAGCCAGATCCCGCACCTGCGCATTCGTGTCTCCAAGCAACCGCCCCAGCGTCTGTACTACATCTTCAGCCGGTGCATAGTTAGCTGAAAGAAGTCCTACACGCACTGTGATGAGAAGGAGCACCATCCAAACTTTGAGCGCTTCCTCCCGCACCTGGGCTCGTCGGTGTCGAAGCGAGGTCTTCGACAGTACTTGCTCAATTGCGTTTACGGCGACACATCCGCTCTCGAAGACTTGGCCCAACAAAGCGTATACGAACCCCTCCATTTCGTCGTCATCTCCAGCAAAGTTTGCTGATGTCTCCACCATAGGGGCTAACATCTTGGTCATGTAAAATGCTGCATCTCTTTGAACTCCTCTGGGAGTTTCTTCCTCAGTATCGTTACCGTCGTCAATATGCGCGTCATCGTTGCCATGCTGTCTCGGCGGGCTCAGCTTGCGGAAAAGAATCTGGGTGATCTGAAGTGCTCGTTTTACGAGATGAACGTCGACATCTTGCGTAAGACGGACCAAAATGTCGAATAGATCCTCTAGCTCTTCCATTCGTTTGATTCGATCTTGTGGTGTAAGCCCGCGTAGTGTGTCTGCGTCCACCTGCTTGCAGGCTGCATACAATTTTTCGACCGCCGCCGCGCGCTTCTTCCAATCCGCGTTTGAGTTGCTAATGTTGGTTTTTAAGGTTGTCACGATGTCAGCTTTCAAGAAGCCGAAGTACAATAAGTCTGGCATGTTTAGCGGGTGAATTTTCGTTGGTGAGGTGGAAGATGATGAGCCACGCTTATCGCTCGATGATGATGCTGTAGAATTCGGTCTTGAAGATTGTGGTGGAGAGGGTGGAGGAGACGAAACAATAGAGCAGGCTCTCAAAAAGTCCGCGATAGGTTCATTGTGCTCGTTCAGCGTTTGTTTGTCTTCATTGCTCAGAAACTTCATCACGTCGCTGGAGAACCGACTTCCCCAGTACGACTGAAGCTTAGCGATTGCTTCTTCGGCGACTACAACCACTTTATCGTTTGAGTCTTCCAGCGCGGGGATAATAGCTTGCACAAGAGCGATAATGAGCGCTTTGTCTCCTCGGCCAATTGCGCTTGTAGATTCGCCTCGGGCCATTGTGCGCTTCTGAAATCGCTCATCCAGCAATCGCATCAGCACAGTAAGCGAAGCTTCACGCACGGATCCATGACCATTCCCCAAGCCAATATTGACGAGCAGATCAGCGACAGCTTGCAGATCATTCGTGACGTTCGTGAACTTCCGGAACACCTGAAACATTTCTTCCTGCAGTGTATCCGCTTCGTCGTCACTATCTCCATCTGGGTCCCGGCTCTTGCGCTTCCTCGGTAGACTCGGGATCAAATGCGGCAAAATGGACGATAAGATTTGGTCCACGTTGTCACCGAGCGAAACCATCACGTCCGCTAGTAACCTCAACGCCTCAATTGCCACATGAGGGTCTTCTTCGCCGACAATCCGACGTCGGACACACTGCAGGAAGCGGCGGGTGTTGCGAACTGGGAAATGCGAGGTCTCCACTGCGGCGATCCTCCTGAGCTTTTGCAACGTATTCCATCGCACGTTGGTGTCGTCGTCTTCCAATTGATACACAAGCGTATCCACGCTGGTCTCCATAGGGTTCGTAAATAAACGCGAGCGAATGATGCTACCTTGCGGTCGGGCAGTGTCAGGAAGTCGGAGTGAACTTCGACAGGGTCAGCAGGGTGTTTGGCATGGGCTTGTCGTTGAGCAAGTAGCTGTCGTCAATCCCAGGGCCTGCCCACTTCACCATCCGTTTTGAAACAACGGTCCGCTGACTAGGAATGCAAAAATAAAACTGTAACGAGCCCCAACAATCAATTCATGTCTACTGTATCTATTGAAAACACTCTCTTCGCTGCAATTGAAGCGGAAGACAAGCCAACTACAGACAAGCAACACGCCCTACTTCTGCCCTCGATGGCACCGTTGTGTCTACTACTATTCACGTGGAAGCGATGACGGCATCCACTTACACTGTACTTTCACTCTCGGCTCTCCGCGTGTTCTTCCGTCTGGCTTTCTTGCTTCTATGCGTCAGGGTGACAAGAACGAACGTGTGCGCCTTACGGGCTCGGCTTGCACTAGGCTCCTCTTCTCTTCGAGGGCGCAGCTGTCTTACATAAGACATTTTCCATTTGACTTCGCAGCTTCATTGTAGTCCACACGCCATTTCGTTCTTGCCTTCCTTTCCTCACATTGTACATACTCAAACTAACCGACAATCACCAACTGTGAACACCGGCTGTCGCTTCACCCTTTCCGTCTGATCCCATCTTCATGCCCGCAAGCTGAAAACGGAGCAGGTCGAGGCTTCTCCCGTCGCGGTCGAACAGAGCGGAAGACTTCTTTCATCTCCGGGTGTTGCGATCCGCGAACAGTTTGATTTCCTCAAAGATACGGGCTATAGATCGAGCAATACGTGGGGGTTAGCTTCATGCATGTAGCCAACTAGCTAAACCGCAGTTAAAAACGCACCTTTCAGAGCTTCCTTGTTCAGGGGGACGTTTTCAAACTCCATGCCAAAAGGATTGGCTTCTACAGACTCGGACTGAGCCCTCCGTACTGACTCCAGGAACGGGTGAGCCAGGGCCTTGTCAACCTGACAGATTCGTATAACGGTTAGATTCAACACCAAGGCTCCTGTGTTAGATTGCGCCAGGCTGTCTTACCGAAATTCGGCATTCGGGGTTAAACGAAAGCATTTGCTTGAGCAAGTCGAGTGAGTCGGCAGGCGCACCAGGGTACATCTACAACATTCGTAAACAAGCATGTCAGTCGATTTTTCCGATGGCGAAATCCCCTTCAATCGAACAGTTCGCACCTCACGAAGATCCCTGGGCTCCTTTTTTGGCAGCTTTCGCAAGTACTGCTTGACTTCACCCAAACTACCAATGTCATCCTCGCCAGGCGTGCCAATCACGTTGAAGATGACGTTAAGTTGGTCCAGTTTGTCCGAATATGTCGTGGGACGGTCTGCGCTAAGCGGGAAGCAAGAGCGACCAGGGAAAAGGGGCACACGTTCCTGGTACCGGGGGCAGCTCTCAACCTGCATGCTCAGCAGTTCGGCAAAAATGCATCCGACACTCCACATATCGACAGAAAAATCGTAATCTTGAAGGAGAATAAGCTCCGGTGCCCGGTACCACCGCGTAACAACGTGTTTCGTGAGTTGCCGCCGCATCTTCGGAAATTCACCAGAGGACGAAGGCGTGGACGAAGCGCTGCCAGGCGACGGTGCCGACGTGGTTCCTCCATCAGACGTGGTAGGCGACTTGGAATCCTTTGGGGAGTACAGGTGCTTGCTCAGCTCCTCCATCGACATGTCGCTCTCCATCACACGTGAGAGACCAAAGTCGCAAATCTAAAGGGAGTAACAACGATATGATTAGAATAAATGACACGTTTGTCGATCGTAGCTACACCACGTACCATAAGCGTGCAGTCCTCGTTCAGTAAAATGTTGGCAGGTTTCATATCGCGGTGAATCACGTTGGCCGAGTGGATGTACTTGAGGCCGCACAGAAGCTGGTACAGGAAGACTTGGATGTGGCGAATAGTCAAGTACTGCGGGCTCATGATGAGCTTGTGCAGGTCCGTGTCCACGAAGTCAAACACCAGGTACAAGTCCGTGAAGGTGTCGTAGTTCTCCGGCGGGATCACATCGATCAGGTTGATCACTTGCGGGTGGCTGTACAATTTGCAACGCACAGTAAGCCTCTCCACATCAAAAATCCAGCCCAGACAGCCTCTACATACCTCAGACGACGCAAGATGTAGATCTCGCGGTACAACCGCTTGCAGTCGATCTCCTGGTCAAAGACGTTGATGATCTTCTTGATGGCCACCTTCTTCTGGCGCTCCGTGTCGAAGGCCTCAGCGACCTACAATACCAAATAACAAAAAAAAGAGAACGATCTTCTATCAGTCTCCAGCCTACCACCAGCACAAAAGCTGGTCAGATCTACGCCGCACCTGTCCGTAGGAGCCCTTGCCGAGCAGACGCACGAGCGTGTAGCGGCTGCCGACCTCCCAGTTGGCAAAGTTGCGTAGGTTCAGGGGCGCCGCGCGGGGCACAGGCGACGGCGTGGGCGCGTGCGACGAGTGTCCGTTGGCAGCAGCGGCAGTCTGGTTGCCCTCGTCCGCGGGGGTGGAGGCCGAGCCCGCCGACTGCTGCGCCATGGCGCTGTTGGACGGGAAGCCGTCGCTGGGCGTGGAGGCGAAGCCGTCGGGCGTGTGGCCGAAGCCGTTGCGGTTGACGAAGGCGGGCGTGGGAGGCATCTGCTCCACGGGCCCGTGCGGCGTGGGGGCCACGGCGGCGCTGAACATGGCGCGCTGGTGGTCGATGAACTGCTCGGACGTGTGGATGGAGCCCTGCGGCGTCACCACGGGGGGCGTCACGCCGTTGGACACGCTGGCGCTGGCGGCCGCGGGCCGCGACAGCTTGTTGCCGCGCTTGAGCCCGGGCGGCGGCGTGGACGCCGTCATCTTGCGCTTGCGGTTGGCCGCGTCGCTCATGTCCTTGGCGGTGGGCGTGGTCTCCATTTGCGAGTGAGAGTGATGGTCTTTTTTGCGAAAAGAGAGAGGAAAAGGGGGGAGGGGGGGTCAAGGCGCTGGGTTTTGTGTTCTGCCTCGGTCGTTAGTCACCGGATATCGGCGACGGGCGGCTCCTTTCCTCGGGCTTTTGCGTTGTGGTGCGCGGGTTCGGGGGTTCGGCCTCGCTCTCTCACTCATGGCTGGGCGCAGAGGAGAACTCAGGCGGGATCTTTTCGGCCAATCGCCGGCGCGCCAGCGGGTTTTCGACCAACCGCGCGCCGCCCCCTTTCGACCAATCCCGCGCCGTTTCAGATTCCCGCGGAACTGACTCCGGCACATCGGCGACTGCTCTGCGCGGACACCTCCTTGGCTGTGCGTGGGCTCCATATGAGGCCGTTCGAAAAAGGAAGAGCGCTGCGTGTGCATGCTGCTGCTAGGAGCTGACATGGGCCTGTCCGGTCGAGGCGGATCGGAGGGGAAAGACCCCTTCTCACCGCAACTGGCCTCATAATTCCGCAGACGCCGCCGCCTGAGCGGTGGTGGCTGCGGTGTTCTCAGCACTATATCGGTGCAAGCAGGCGACCAGAGCGAGCAGCTTCCGGCAACGGGGGCTCGCAGAGCGCTGCGTCGCCCCACTATATATACCGCGAGCGCAATCCGCGTGTTGATGTTGAAGCCGCTGACAGCTTCCCCGCGCCATCTGGTCGCAGCAGTCCAGTGCGCCGCTGAAGCCTGTCGGCGCAGACCCGCCTCAAATTGAGCGACTGAGGCTCCGTCGTCTTCGCCGAGGTCACCGGATGTGGCCGATTACCGGTGTGAATAAGACCCGCATCGGGTGGCGCCGCGGACGAGAACACCTCGCGGCGGTGGGGTCTGCTGCGGTAGCAGAGCCGGAGCCAACATGGTCACCATGGAGCCGTCCAGGCGCCAGCACATGTGCCGCTGAGGAACGTTCGGATACGTCGACCAGCTAAGATGAGAAAAGATCGCGTGTTCGCCACTTGTTTGTCAAGGTAACGTCGCGGGTGAAGTGAGGTGCCGCAACTCCCACAGCAACAAGAGGAGGATAATGCATGGCGCAACTGCAACGCGCTCCCTGCTATTCATTCACCGCAATAAATAAGTGTAAGTGTAGCACCGCAGCGCTCAGAAGTTTGCAGCGTCCTGCGTCAAGAACGCGTCGAGGTCGTCCAGGTCGCCGTCCTGTGTCTCGATGGCGTTCTCGCGACGGCGCTGCGCCTCTTCAGCTCTGGTCTTGGCCTCCTTCTCCTCCCGTTCGCGCTTGGCCTCCGCCGCGGCGAGTCTCTCTCGCTCCCTTTCTTGCAGTTGCAGCATGCGCGCAGTGGCGGCGCCAGCGTCGCGCCGGTCGCTTTGGCGCTGCAGTCGCCGCTGCTGCTGCTCGAGCTGCTTTTGGTCCTGGAGCAGCTGGTGCACGCGCTCCTGCGTCTGAGCCTTCAGCGCCTGTACCTGCTGCAGCTCCGCTTCGAGATCCAGCAGCAGCTGCTCCTCCTCGTACTCCTCGTCGGTCTCGAAGCGTCGGCGCTTGGCCGGCGCTCGCCGTCCGCGGCCCTCCACCGCCGCCATCTCTTCGCGCCCAGACGTGGATCTGATCCCGCAACCGTTGGAGCTGATGCAGTTTGAGTACGACACACGAAAGTGTAGTACACACGAAAATCGTGTTTTGTACACCAGCAGCTTCAGTCGAGGCAGCATGGATGACCAGGAGCTCCCCGCGCCGCCGCCTCCCAGCGACGCGGACCCGACCGCAGAGCAGAAGCTGTACTGGCTCAATGCACTGCAGGTCGTGGGCGACTGGTCCGTGCACGACGACGGCGATGGGCGGCTCTTCTACTACGATCGCAGGGCGGATTCGTCCCAGTGGGAAGTGCCCGAGAGCCTCGCGCCGCTCGAGACCGAGTTCATGATGAAGCTCATGCTGCAGAACGCGGTGGCTCGCTCCGGTGCTTGGACGGCGCATGACGCGGGTAACGGCACGCTCTATTACTTCAACTCGAAGACGCGGGTGTCGGCGTGGGAGCGACCAAGCGAGTGGGGCGAGCAGGAAGCTGCTGCAGCTGCAGAGGCGCGTGAGAGGGAGGCCGTGGCGCTGCTGGCAAGACAAGCGGAGGAGGCACAGCGGCAAGAAGTGGAGAAAGCAGCGAAGAAGGAGAAGAAGGAGAAAAGGGAGAAGAAGAAACACAAGAAGCATAAAAAGCAGAAGGAGAAGCGAGATGATGAGGCTGGGGCTGAGCACAAGACCGAGGACAAAGAGGCGAACGAGGAGGAGCCAACGAGACAGGAAAATGTCGAAGAAGAGGAGCCACTGACGGCGGAGGAGGTGCAGGAGGAGGAGGAGCGCAAGGCGCGCGAGCAAAAGCGTATTGAGCTGTTCCGCGCGATGCTCCGCGACAAGAACATCATGCCGTTCTGCAAGTGGTCGGTGGCGTTACCGCAGATTGCAGGAGACCCGCGCTTCATGGGCGTGCCGACGATGGATGAACGCCGCGCGATTTTCGAGCACTTCGTCGAGCACCGTCGAGAAGATCTCAAGGCTGAGAAGAAGAGCAAGCTGAAGCAGGCCAAACAGTCGTTCGCCCAGCTACTGCGAGAACAGTTCCGGCTCGACTCATGGGATCCGAAAACAACGCTAAGTGTATTCCTTTCGACGCTCGAAGAACACCTCCAGCCTGAACGATACAAGCAGCTGCATGACGATGCGCTGGCTTTGTTGACCTTGTCTGCCCAGGAAAAGCTTTATGCCAAAGCGGTGGCAGAATACAAGACTGAAGCTCTCAAGCGGGACGGAGAGCAACTAAGGCTGACGAAGTTCCTGGAAGACGCGTTTGCTTCTCTGGACATATCGACTATGCGATGGGAGAGCGATGAGGTGCAGAAGCTAGTTCTTGCGTTTTACGGCTCCGCAGCTTCGAGTGGGGAGTCTGAAGCGCTGCTTTCGGCACAGAGACAGCAGCAGGTGTTCGACGAGTTGGTTGTGCGAACCGCCCGTAGCCGTCAGCCGGTCCGAGGTGAAGGAGAAAGTAAGCGCCTGCATTCCCCTCGCTCCCCGACGCGGGATCGCGTGCCGTCAAATGATGACTATAAGCGCCAGGACACGAGTTCGCGTCGAGAATCAAGCAATTCGCATCACGGCCGGTATCGGTCGCGATCTCATTCTCGACGGAGACGTAGTCGTAGTCGTAGCAGTAGCCGATCGCGATCTCACTCTCGACGGAGACGTAGTCGTAGTCGTAGCAATAGCCGATCACGATCTCGTGGGCGCGAAAGGGGTCACCGCAGCCGCAGAAGCAGTCGCCGACGCTCAGTCTCTTCGTCACGCTCGCGCTCCCGAGAAGAGCGATCGTCTCGGTCCCGACACCATCATCGCTACTCATCTTCGCCTTCAAGGTCCCGTTCACGAACTCGCTGACAACGCCTAGTTCTCTGATCCTTGCTAACAAAAATGTAGCGGTGACAATGGAAATTCTGGTTGTAACAAGTATTGACATGTTCAAAACTGATTGCTACCCTTGAACTTGGTCTCTAAAAGATTCTCTTCTTGGGTGCCGAGCCTGGCAGCGGGGAGAAGTCCACGGTGCGAAGCACATATTTGGGCTCATCAACGATCTTCATGACCGCCTGAACGCCGTAATCTAGCGGCACGGAATAAATGCCATCTATGTTGACCTTCATATCCCATCCCAGTGACCGCATCGATACTCGGCGCGCTTTACCTCTACGGTGGGCAAGACAGCATAACAAAAAAACCGTGTCAGTGCACTCGCCCACCTGGAAAGTGTGTTTGAGGCAAAAGAGTTTACCGTCTAAACCGAATATCGCCGAAGGTCGCATTAATAATTGGCTCGCGCACGATGTAGCCCATGTCCCTTGAGTCTTCAGGGAAAACATTTTGCTTGTTAATACTGTGACAAGACCAGCACACTCAAATCGTTAGTCTTTAGCTCCAGGAAACGCGTTTGACTTCCACGGAGAACGACTTACGATTCGGTCAACTCCGTGACAGTCTCGTTCGTATGTGTGTGGTCCATAGCGTTGAGCACATTGGCAACCTGCTCGCGGTAGATTTGGCACTGTTGGACACAAGCAAGGCAATTAGTTACTTGGTATGTGAGAGATACACATTCAATTGGACGTACCGCGCTGGAGTACCACGCGCTTGATCCTGTTCCAGTACACATGAGAATTCCACTGCTGCGATGGGATTCACGCTGGTGCTGGTCAATACCGATGTTGTAGTGTGATGGGCGAGACGCGTCACTTTCCGCAATGAACACTTCATTCAGCGCGTAGCGAGGCAGCTCATACCAGTAGCCATCCTGGTTCACCATACCGACACGAATTCGCTGGCGCAGCCGCCACTTGAAGTCGCCCTCGAGTAAGCGATCCAATGCCGTGCTAAAACGGTGAGTAACATTATCCACCTTGTAGCAGCACAAATTGCCTTCGCTACGCTTGGGATCTGTGTTCAGGCCAGCCACGGGGATCGGAGTATTGACGAAGCTTGCAGTCTTCAGAAACGTGCCATCACCGCCAGCAGAAAAGATCATATCTGTTCCTTCTACTGCCTCGTGCGTAAGTTGATTTGCAGAGACGACCTTCACCTCAATGTCACGCTCTTTAAAACTATATCGTCATTTAGGAGTCAGATAAGTACAAAAAAACACAATGCACGCATAGTACATGTGTGGGCATACCTGTTGGTGATTTCGTCCACAGCTTCGACGTGATGTTCATGACTTGCCTTCAAGCGGTCATGAACAAATCCTCGCATCGACATTTGTTTCCGCAATGCTTCTCTAAATGGCACAATTACCGGTAAAGTAAGTACCATAATCGGTTGCAAACCATACTTGCCAAAACTTACCCGGTGTTGCCGTACAACTCAGCTTCATGCTGGAATCGAGAGGTCTTCTTCACCACAACAACCTTCTTCAAGTTCAGCATGGGCTTTCCAGGGATCAGAAGCGGTGTCTGACGCTCCTCCTCTGTTGAGTCATTCGAAGTCGCGGTAGCACCCTCGGTGGACGACGGAGCTTGGCTCAAGCTCGTCGAGTGTGACAGCACACCTGGGGAGATGTCCCCCTCGGAGAGCGTCTTGGCGCCATTGTACGTCTTTTCAAGATACTCCTCCGAGATGATCATTCGCGGCACACGTTCTGCCGTGGCCAGCAGCAGCTCGTTGTCGTACACCGGTCGGTCGATCTTCATCCATCCCTTGGGACTGAGTTTCTCGTTCCACGGACACACCGAGCGCACATGCGTGAAGTACGGGGCCATGTCCCCCGTCAGCGGGTTCTTCCTCGTGTAGTGCAGGATATGGCCGTTGTGGATCTGGTCCACCATGCGACCGGACTCCTGCAGCTCAATGAACGTATCCTGCGACATCCTCTCGAGCCGGGTCCGCATGGCCCAGATCACTTCTCCGTGCGCCACGACAATCGCGCGCTTGTCGTGGCACTCGTGGTTCAAGATGCCCAGCAACCGGTCAGCGCGCTGGGCCACCGCCGCCAGCGACTCGCCGCCAGGCGGCGCGTAGTAGAACCGGTTGAGCTCTCGGCGCTTGAGCTCGTCCTGCATCTTGATGAAGCGCTCCTGCTCGCTCATGAGGTCCATGGCGCCCCAGTCGCGCTCGCGGATGAGCATCTCGGCGTACCAGCGCGCGCCTGGCAACCCCATGCGGCCGGCCGTCTCCATGGCGCGCAGGTACTCGGACACGAGGTAGCGGTCAAAGTGCGCCAGGTTGTTGCGCTTCAGCCAATCGCCGGCAGCCGCAGCTTGGCGCCGACCTCGGTCCGTAAGCCGCCAGTTGGAGCTGTGGCGGTGCTTGAACTCGCCGGCGAAGAGGCTGTGGTCGCCGGCCAGGGAGCGCTGGCGGGCCACGTTCCCCTCGCTCTCGCCGTGGCGGATCAGCACCAGGTCCGACAGGCGCGGGAGGCGCTCGCTGCTGCTAGAAATGCTTCTGCTGTTGCTGACGCTGGAGAGCGCGGCTCGCACGGAGGGCAGGCGGCGCGCACGCGTCGTCCTCAACATGGCGGCGACGTCCCGACTGTAGCTGCTGGCTGCTTCGCAAGTGACGGCAGCAGTGGAGCCCCCACACCAAAAAACCCAGGGGTGATGGACTGACCGCCCTTTTATGCGCGATCGACCAGTCATAAACCGGTATGCGTCGGTGCGCAACGCGTGACGCGGCGGAAATGGCTGGCTGCGCCACCAGCTTTTTCAGCGAGGTGTCCGCAGACACGCCTGCAGACACGCGAAGCAGCGACGAGGCTTCGGGTAACTCGACAAACATGCGGTCGATTTGGGATCGGAAACGCAGAGAAATGCATATGCATATTCGGTGACGGCGAGTGCGTCATGGGTATGTCGCGGATAGATACTGGTCCAGATCGGTACTGTACCGGTTCCAACCGCAAATTAATTCGTTCCTCTAAGCCGTAATTCGCTGGTAACCAAAATTAAAAATGAGTATTAGCTGGACAGGCGAGTCGTAATTAAGACTTACGAGTCCAGTATCACAGAGAATTAATAGCCTGAATTGCAAAGCACAACAGACCAGTTACCGTTAAATACGGGCTCAAAACACACGACGAAAGTATCTGTGGGCGTCATGTTGTTGTTCCTTGGGGTGCTGGCGCTGGTGCTCGTGGCGGTGGCGCTGCTTGTGGCGTTCGTGGTCATCACGTGGGAGCACGACATTGTGCAGAGGTAAGTTGCCGTCCCTCTCTCTCACTGACTCTGCTCACAGCCCGCATTAACGCTGCGTCCCGCGCTGCCAGCTATGCTGCCCTCCCTGCCCCCGCCGACCTGGGCACCAAGGAGTTTCGCTGGCGCTGCTGGCTGTCTCCGTACACGCGCCGGGGCTGGCAGACCTCCATCCTGCGTAGCCCATGCCCGCGGATCACGCTGCAGAGCCCCTTCGCGCTGCTGTCGGCGGACTTCGCCAAGCTCGCCACCTCGCTGAGTCTGCCCAAGCTGGCGCTGGAGCAGTTGCCCTTCATGTTCCCGCAGGTGGCCGTAGGCAGTCTGTTCTTGCAGCTGCTGGGCAACTCGCACTTCCCTGCTAGCGTTCGCAATCTTCGCCTGAAGGCCCTGACTGTCGTCCAGCTCCGACCGCTGAACATGAGCTTCCCGTCTCAAGGCGAAGAGGCGGCGCCGCCGCCAGAGCTGACGGTGCGTCAATGGTTTGAACGTACTGTAAAGGCTAGTATTGTTGTATAGCATTATTCTAACGACGAGGCTCGCTCGTGGTTATGCGTAGTGCCTGATGGTTCTGACTGAAAAGCGCTTCCTCGAGTCAGAGATCGAATTCGTGGTTCAGACAGATCTGTTCGACGACCAGGGCACCGTGTGGCAGTCGGTAACCTGGTTTTCGATCCCGTTCAAGCAAGAAACTCTCCTAGTCCCGCTGTCACAGTCTTCGTTCACTATGGACGAAACCATTGCGGCGCGTGCGGATACGAGTCATGGCGCGGAAGCCTTCGAATGTTCCTCGCGAAACTTGACTGAATTCGAGGATGTCAGTGTTGTTGGTGTGACCGGTGAGCGCGCGTCCAAGGCTGGCACAGCTCCACTGATGTGGATGCTGGCTCGCGCTACTGGTATGCTTCAGCAGCAGAAGCGGGTGCCAGCGCTGCCTTTGATGTGCAACTGCTTGTTCAGCGAGGAACAGGTTCCAGTGCCTCTGCACAAGAAAATTGTGTTGCAATCGTGGACGAGCGGGGAACAATCGCAGCAGCAGGCTCAACCTGAAGTGGCTAAGTTTGCTGTTGAAGCCCAAGACGCGAGTGTCATGACAGGTCTGCTGCGAACTGTTGGGTGGAATTACGTCAACGATTCCTAGTCATTGCTGAAAATTAACATGGAGCGTTTTCTACGACTTCCGGGAGCGTTGTCTTCAATGGCCCTGGGCATGGTACGGTAACCCAAACACGGTTCATTGCAAACATTTGTGTATAAAATGCATTACGACTCGCTATCTACTCTAAATCTTGCGGCGCTTCTTCGCGTCGTGCTTTAGAATCTTCTTTACGACGCGATTCTTCTGGCGCTGAATTTGGCGAGCCGAAACAAGCACCTTCGACTGCACAGATTTGCTCTTCTTGATCATCATAAAGTGCTTGAGGCGCTTCTTCTCCGTATTGGTTGTGCCACCGCCCGAGCGCTTATGCTTGAAGTCCTCGCGGCCCTCGAGCACAACACGCAAACGCTCCTCCTGAGTCATGCGCTTCTTTTTCGAGTATCCCTCCAGATCAGTCGGGTTGACCTTCGTAGCGTCGGAGCTAGCCTTGGCTGCATCTTCCTCAGCCTTGCGCTTACTGCGCGATTTCGGGTCCTTCAGAGCTGCATCGCGCTCCTTTTTCAGCATTTCAATGCGTTCGAAATCCAGAGGGGTCAGAATGCGACGAGCATCCAGACGATCCTTCTGCTCAACGGTGGCCTCTTCAGCGTTTCCCTCCTCTTCATCCTCATCGCCCTTGCTATCCTCGCCATTGTTTCCACGCTCATTGTCTTCTTCATCAGATGAAACATCAACCCACTCGTCCTCCGAGCCGTCTTCATCCGACGTGGACGATGCCACCTCCCAACCGTCCTTGTTGTCCTCTCCGTCGAAACGCCCAGCTGCCTCAGCCTCCGCCAGCAGTTCGGCGCCGTCAACACCTTCACTCGCCACAAGCTCACCAAAGCGGTGCGGTTTCGCAGCAGCATCGTGGAATTTGCCGCGGTCCTTGCGCTTAA
Organism: Phytophthora cinnamomi; assembly: GCF_018691715.1. Classification (NCBI taxonomy): domain Eukaryota; phylum Oomycota; class Peronosporomycetes; order Peronosporales; family Peronosporaceae; genus Phytophthora; species Phytophthora cinnamomi. Next base: position 242,254 of record NW_027150986.1, read on the forward strand.
GCAGCACCGGATGAATATCGCGAATAAGGTTGAGTACGCCACGAGCAGCCATGACGATGGTTTTATCGCGCGCGCGGTTGTACTGCACCAAATCGCTCACAAGCACATCCATCCCCTCACACTCAAGCAAAAGCGGGACACGACGGAAAAGCTCGCGGAGGGAGTTGATACCAACCGCAATCACCTCGGACGAGCACCGCTCCGTGACGAAGTTGTGCGCAATACTCTTGACAATAGGCAGGAGCTCCTCAGGGGGGATTTCGTCGTGGCAAGACTGCACCAAATACGCCAAGATAGCAGTCACATTCTGCTGATGAGACTGCAGGTAGCGTTGAAGAAGCGGGTAGAACGGAAGAACCACGAGCTTGTGGAAGCCAAGAACACGGCCAATGAAGTTCATCATGAGCAGCTTCACCTCGAAGCGCTCCGTGCAACTCTTGAGCAGCTTCAACTGGCGCTCAGCGACGCCCTGCGGGTCGTTCAACAGCTCGATGGCGGGGAACGTAGCCATGAAATCGAGCTCGCGCTTGCGTGCCCTCTTGTTTTTGCTCAGCGCCTGCAGCGTATCACGCTGGCGCTTTTTGGTCTTCTTCGAGTGGGAGTGGAAGTCCACCGTCACGAGCGCCTTCTTCTCCTTCTTCTGCTGCTCCTCATCTTCCAAAATGTCTTCATCAATCCCCAAGAAGAAGCTGAGCGCCATCACTAGCAGCTTCGTGTTCTTGCTCGTGCACGCCGTGGCGATGACATTGACGCTGCGCTGGTCGTGCCAGATCTTGCGCTTGAAGAGCTCCATCAGCACCTGCAGCGACTTAATGGCCGCGTGCTCGCTCTCATCCTGCAGCATCTCGAACAGGAAGTTCTGCAGGGCCTTGTTCACCTTGACGTTGCGCGACGTGGCGTTGAGCTGGCGGATGTCCGACACGATGTGCTTGTACAGGAGCTCGCGCAGACGCTTGTCGGGGCAGCGGAACAGCTCGAAGAAGAGCTTCAGCAGCGTGATGGCGTCCACGAGGCCGCGGTTGCGCAGCAGCATGAGGCTCTGCACCAGCGTCTTGCGCAGCTCCGGCTCCAGCACCAGGTAATTGTCGCGCAGGAGCGCCATGACCTGCTCGGGGAAGGCTGCCATCTCCACGGGGTAGCACTTGGCCACATGGCTCAGGAAGCTCACGAGCGCGCCGAAGTGCGCCGACTCCTTGGTGGGCTGCAGCAGGAACAGCTGATACTCGCTCTCGAAGTGGCGCAGCTGCATGAGGAACTCGGAGCGGTAGCCCACAGGGTCGCGCTTCACCATGTTCTGCAGCTGCGGCAGCTTGCCGATCACGTCCGGTCGGGACGCACTCACGGCCTCCATGGTTCTCGGCTACTGCGCAGATACACGGCGGAGCTACACGGGCTGTACACGGGTCGCAGCCTGCAGACGGAGAAGAAGCGGAGTGCTGGATGTGCTCCGCTTGTGTCGGTTGACGTTGTCGGCGCCTCCACCCATTCGCCAAACGCGACGCAACACTTGGTTTCAGTATAGTCACTAAAGTGCATGTCTTTAAACACTCACTTTAGTGGGCTATCCTACTGTCGCTGACGTGTTTTTTGCCAGTCAAAACATGCAGCAGGAGCACGAGGCCGCGTTCCGCCTCCGCGACGGCGGCTGCGTGCGCGTCGTGCAGGATACGACCAAGGTCGACGGACTGGGAGGAGAGGTGTGGGCAGGGGCACTCGTGCTGTGCGAGTTCCTGGAGGACCACGCGCAGGAGGTCGTGCAAGGCCGCGACGTGATCGAGCTGGGTGCTGGCTGCGGACTGTGCGGGCTCGTGGCAGCGGCTCTTGGCACCAAGACGGCCGTCTTGACGGACGAGTATCCTGACCTGCTGGCGAGGAATATCGACTTGAACCGCAAGCTATGGGCTGATCACGCCGCAGTCTCAAGCGGCGAGTTGGAGTGGGGCGTCGCCGAGTCCATCGCGCCGTTCGCCCACAAGTTCGACACGATGCTGGGCAGCGAGATCACGCAGCTCGGTCGCGGGCTGCACGTGCCGCTGCTCGAGACAGTCCGCGCCGTGCTTCGTCCTGGCTCCGAGTCTGTGGCGCTGCTCTCCATGGATCCGTGCCGAGCTACCTGCGAGGGAACCTGCGACGTGAGCAAGTGCACCGCCTCGCACTTCGTCTCCGCAGCGAAGCAGACCGGGTTCACGGTGCGGAAACACCCGTCGGTGCGGCTGGCCTCTCGCTCAGCAGTCACCACGTTGGTCGGCGCATTGGGCCGGCCGCTGCACGTCGATGAGGACGACTGGAGCGTGGTCTTCGAGCTGCGGAATGCATCTTGAAAGGGCGGAAGCGTAGAGCTCCGCGTCCGTTCGCAACAGTAGACTGAAGTTCACTATAGTTCAGACTACCGAAAAGAATATAGCAGAGAACAGCAGTCTCCGAAAGCTTCAAGTGGACCAGCAGCACCTCGAGCCATGCCGCCCCTCGTGGTGATCCGCAGCGGCTGCAAGCACGTCGAGTACCTGGAGAACCGCAGCGCCTGGCGCCGCGCGCCGCGGCTGGACCTGCCCAGCGACAGCGACGACGACGTTGCGGACGAGCAGGACGACGACGCGCTGCTGCGTCAGGCCGAGGAGACCTGGCGCCTCTCCAGCGGCAACTGCGGCGTGGGCAAGGCCTTCGGGTTCTCGCGCGAGCTCTGCGACGTGGAAGGCATGCACGCCTTCCGCTGCGCTGACTGCGGCAACGTGGTGGCCGACCGCGACGACGTCGTGTCCAAGACGTTCTTCGGTCGAACCGGGAAGGCCTTCCTCATGAACAACATGTAGGCACAGCGCGGCGTCAGAGGGTCCAACGCAGTACTCAAGCTCTGTGTCTTGCACTGTTGCCCAGGTACAACGTTCGAGTTGGCCCCGCGCGGAACCGCTATCTCATGACCGGAATGCACACCATCGCCGACGTTCTGTGCAGCCAGTGCGACTTTGTGCTGGGCTGGAAATACGTACGTTGGTACAGACTGCGCCGAGTGGGAAGGCTGCTACTATCACTTAGAGCTTGCGCGTTGCATCTGTGTGTTGGAACAGATCAAAGCGATGGAGAGCTCCCAAAAGTACAAAGAAGGCAAGTTCATAATGGAGCACGCAGTCGTCCAGGACGACTCGGAAGAGCAGGCGTGGAATCGGCTGTAGCCTACAGCCTGTAGGGCTACTGCAGTTCTTGCAGAGCCGCCCGGCCGAGTGGAGTGCGTTTAATGTGTTTTATGGAGCAATGCAACGAGTGTGTCAAGAGTCTTGACTCAATAGTTTGGTGGAGGACAAAACAGAACTTACCATTCGGGTACGAGGAAGATTTCTAGCACGCGCGAGAAAGCAAATACTATAACTTATATGTCACGTATACCTCTCTTCTCTCTGCGTGGCCAGCGCGTGGCAACGGAGTAGATCAGCATCCGAAGCGCACTTTTGCTCCTTCCTCCACCTTCCTCCGCCCCGCTAAACTCCCGTGCGTCGGCTCTACGATACGCGATGCTGCAATTACTGACCGGGCGGGCCGCGCATTCCGGGTGGGCCCGGGGGGCCTCGCATACCCGGCGGCGGCATCATTCCTGGCGGAGGACCCATTCCCATTCCGGGGGGCGGGCCCATTCCCGGGGGCGGCATCCCCATTCCCGGCATCGGTCGAGGAGGAGGCATCATGCCGGGGGGTCCCGGGATTCCGCGGCCTCGGCCGTACGCCTGCGGTTGTGCCATCGCCGCCACTACATCATAATACACACGCATACCACGCACACAAAGCATTAGTTCTCCGCCGTCAAACCGGCAGACTCCGAGGCTGGTCGCTGGCTGGGTTTGGCTCGGCCTGACTCCATCATACTAAGATCGTAGGCAGTAGTTTCCTATGGTGGTGCTCAGCCGGGTTCGGAGGAAAAGCCGTTCGCCCGATCGCTTATCTGTTCGAGTGATCACTTGGAGCCAGCCAAAGCCATTGCCATACACCAACGACGTCGCCGTCTGTAGCAGCAACACCAGAAGATAACCAACCTTGTCCTGGCTGCATCATGCCCGGGGCCGGGCCTCCAATTCCGCGCATGGGCGCCATGAGCCCCATGGGGGGTGCGCCGACAGGAGCCGCGGGGATTCCACGGCCTGCTGCGCGCGCCACGCCGGGGCCGCTGGGGCCGACGGTCTCGTTCTCCTTGGCGAGCGGCGGGCCCTCCACGGTGAGCGACACGACGCTCTCGCCGCGCAGCAGCACGAGGCCCAGGTGGCGCTTCTCCACGCGCTCCTCCGACAGCGCCGACTTGACCTTGGCCTTGAGCGTGCGGAACTCCTCGCAGTCGCCCAGCACCAGGTTCATGTGCTTGTCGAAGGCCATGAAGTAGCCGATGAGCACGCGCGAGTCCTGCAGCGTCACCTTCATGCGGTAGTTGATGTAGTTGAGCATCTTGCTGCTCTTGGTCATCACCATGGTTGCCTCAGTCGATCCTCGGACCCGGAGACGAGCGAGCAAGCAGCAGGCAGATACGGCGGAGAGCCTTTGTTACTGGCGGGAGCCGCGCCAAGCATCCGACCTATGATAACGCATAGCCTATGACCTAGCAGAGTCTAATAGAAGTTCAAGAGCTCCTTGATGATGAAGCATCACTTCCGAACTTGACGCGCAAGATGCCAGCCGCCGACGAGTTCCCGGCGGCTGGCGCCTGCGCCGAGCTGCTGCTGGCCGACAACAAGGACGCGGTCTACGAGAGCGAGCTCAAGAACCTGCTCCGCGAGGTGCTCGAGCGCGGCTGCGGGGCGCACCTGCTGTCGCAGCTGCTGCCGGAGCTGGCGGCGCTGTCGTCGCTGCTGTACCACGCGCTGTCCATCGGCCTGCACCAGCCTGGTCAGACGCTAGGCGAGGAGTTCTGCGACGTCACTCGCGTCACCAAGGCGGGGATGAAGTCCGTGGAGCCTGTGAGGCTGCGGCGCCATGTGCTGTGGCTCGCGTGCGCGCTGGTGCCGCGATACCTGGCGGCGCGGTCGCAGAGCGGATGGAAGAACCTGAGCCAGCTAACGCGCACGCCACGGGAGCGCATGGAGCAGCAGCTTCGTCTCCGTCGAGAAGCTGCAGCTGCTGCGGCTTCTGCGGGATCCGACGGTGCTGAGGTGCCTGCTGTGGCGGTGTGGAAGCCGCAGCGGTTGCTGCAGCAGCTGGATCAAGCCGTGGCGAAGCTCAAGGCGATGGGCTCGTGGCTTGAGAGTGACGTGTTCCCGGCGTCCTATGAATTCAGCCTGGCGTGCGTGCAGCAGTGGGGAGCACACGCTCACCTCGCCGCGTTCTACGTGTTCGCGCGGTACTTGGACGTGGCGAAGCGGATAGCCAATGTCCAGTATGTTTTCGTGCGGAAGGACCTAATGCCGGGCATGAACCTGTCCGTGCTGGGCTACATAATGTCGCTACGGCTCCTCGCCACGGCAGTGGTCGAGCTCAAACGCGTGCGGAGCCACTACAAATTGGACCAGAAGCAGCGGCAGCAAGAGGCCAGGGCTGCAGCCGGCGTTCCAGAGACGCCGTTTCCTCACTCGGACAGAGTGCCCACGTCGCTCTCATTTGCGAGTACGGGCGCTGTGTCCTCTCAGGAATCGGAGCTTGCGCGCAGTGGAGGTCGCGGGCAATCCCGTCGTAAATGCGCTCTCTGTCTGGGCGAACGGGTATCTCCTGCTGCCACCCCTTGTGGTCATGTGTTCTGCTGGGAGTGCATCGTGGGTTGGTGCCAAAAGAACAAAGCCGAGTGCCCGCTATGCCGCCAAGAGACTCACCCTCAGCAGATCACGTGTGTCTATAACTACGTCTGACAACCACGATAGCACAGCCTTCAAATAAAAACACATCAATGCAGTATCGATTTCTCCGTCGTACCGTCACACGACGAAAGTCTAATGTTTCCGCTGGCGCTTGTTCTTCTTGCCCGAAGACTTGGACGCCGCCCGCTTCCCCTTGCTCTCAGTCTTTGCATCTGTCTTCGACTTATCCTCAGCCTTGCTATCCTGTCCGTCCTTCTTGGCCTTCACAGCGTCGACATACACTTGGTCGGAGCTGAGCGCGTTGTGAATGAATCGCTTGGAGGCGTCCTTGTCGAGAACAAGCTTGGGGCCCTTCGCCAGCTCCTCTGCGTCTTTGATCTTCTTAATGAAGGCCTTCACGCGCTCCTACAATTTCTCCATCGGTACCATCCATTAGGCGTTAGCAACCTTGACGCTGGTACATTGAACAGTTCTTGACAGGCTCCGCACCAGCTCCTGCTTGACGTGCGTCTGTCGGATGTCCTTAGGAGAAACGCCCTGGGTCTTCAAGAACACGAACAGCAGCGCGTTGATGGTGTAGGCTGATGGAGTGGACGACAGCAGACACAACAGACACGGAAGTCAATGGTCTGTGACCAGCAATGTGAGGAGAGGACAGCTGTACGTACCCAATGAGACCTGCACCTTCGCACGCTCCAGCGGGCTGAGCGGTGCAACAACCTCCTCCATAGAGCTCTGCTTGAACACGGCCAGGTGCTCTTCCACTGCCGCGAGCGTCTGCTCGACGCTGGCGAAGGCTTCGACCGCTTGCTCGCTCATAGTTGCTGCTTTTTGCTTGACGCAGTATTGGTTGGAAGCCAATGAGATGTGGTGCACACCATTTAACAAGAATGGCTACAAAATACAGATGCGCTTCAAGATGTTGGTTGAACAGTGTTTTTTTCCTCTTTTCAGCGCCGTTCGAGTTGCTGCGCTAATAGTTTGTTCTAGACTCTCGTGGGACGCTCTAGAATTTGCGGAGCTACAATAGCTCTACCAGAACGGCGAGGAAATTACTGCTAAAAAAATCAATTATAGATCTCACCATGGGTTCTACAAGACAAACCCGTCCTGGTTCCCACCTTTGCTGTCGTTGCTGTTGGCACTACTATCGCTGTTGTCGTGATTGCTCGGGCTTTTCTTGCGCCTTTTCATGACGACTTCGACGGCATGCGAGAAGGCCGACGCAGGCGCCTGCCCGTTCGGGTTACTGGCTTGCAGCGTGTCGATCAGATCCTTCTGCACGTCGATCATCTCACCCATCTTGCCTACCAGTTCCTGGAACCGCTGATCCATCAGCGCAATAAACTGCATCAGCAGCACGCTCGTTGGGTCTACAGGGGCCTCCATTGCCGATGCCGGACGCTTGCTGCCGCTGGTTTGCTCGGCTGATAACGGCGTCTGTGCAGACTCCGTAGTAATGCTGACCGTGCCTGGCGCATTGGCGGCAGCGCTCGGGTCGTCCTCAGTCTTGCAGGTCGGATCTTCGCCGTGAGAGGCCTGGTGCGTCTCCACTTGGGGGAGCTTCCTCGACTGTGCAGTTTGAATATCCTCGTGCGCGGCGATGATCGGGACGCCCATGGCATCAACGCGATGAACCTCCTCGACATTAGTCGCCGGCATTATGGTTGCAGGGACAAGCTCCACTTTCGCGTCGGTGCGAGTGCTGTCCTCCCTCGCCACCTCGTACTGCCGCCGGTGCTCCACCGAGTAGGCCTCGCCCTCCTTCAGATGCGCCTTGGTGAAGTGCATCTTGAACTTCTGCGTGCGCATGGGCTTGTTGCAGTCCGGGAACGTGCAGATGATACCGTTCTTGTGCTTGTTGCCCACCATACCGGCAAACGCGCACGATACTCGGATGCGTCAGGGCAAGCAGGCAAGCAAGGAAGGCAGCCTTCTGCTGATGCGAATTACTATTGAGCAACTCGGTGGTGTGCACCACTTACCCTTAGATCCCTCTACTGGAACATTCATCCCTATATACAAGCGATGTACATTTATTGAGCGATTTAAAAGAGTTGGTGTTTGCCTACCCCTAGCTGAAGTAACTTGGCGCGATGGCTACATCTTCAATGACGTCGAGCTGCGCAGGAGTGAACTTGGTCTTCGTCTCCAGCCAGTTGTCCTGGTGCGTGCGCTTGAAGTCCAGCAACGTCTCCTTCACCGCCTTCTCCAGGAACGAGATGGTGTTCGACGACCGCTTCATGTACAGGAACCGGCCCAACTCCTCGAAAATCGGCGGCACAAAGCTCGGCACGTCGTGCGGGAACGCCAGGATCACGGCGCTCAGACTCAGCACGCTCTCCATCATCTTGGCTTCCAGGGCCTTGAGTCGCTCCTGAGCCTTCTGCAGCTCCTCTTGGGTTGCGCCTTCAGCTTCCAGGCGCTCGCACCGGCGCTTCAGCTTGGGGAACTTCACTCGCGCCTGCCCCGCGCTCTCGGTCAGACGCACACTCATCGCCTCCACTGCCGCGGGCTGTTCGTTGTGAAGAAGGCCACGCAGCGCGTACTTGGCCATGGCCTGCACCTCGCGCTGCTCGTCCGTCAAGAACGCGCAGATGAATGCGTGCACCTGCTCCTTCAAGTTGCTCGGGAAGAACACCCAGTGGTAGAAAGCGAGCGTCATCGTGAAACGCAGCACGGCACCGCGCGTCTTCCAGGTCCGTGATGTGGACAAGCGCTTCAGCAGTTCCAGCAGTCGAGTCACCGCCTCCTCTCCGGATGCGTCCTGCGGCACGAAATACATTCGCAGCGATAGTGATACGGCATCCGTGACATTCTTTGCTTGGACAGCTACCTCCGCCTTCGGGTGGCTCTGTGACAGAAGGGCAACAGGCAGCAAGTCATGCAGCACGGCCAGCATGTCCTTCCCATCTCCGTATTTCTCGCAGCATGCCAGCCATTGCATTGCGGTTTCTCTCGCATGCAAAGGTGTGCTGTTCGCTTCTTCATTTCTACCCGATGTGCTGTCGTCGATGTCGATACCATCGTCTAATGCGCTAGCAGTCAATAATTCGCTCAATGGCAACGACGCTACGGCGATAGGAGGCGGGATCGAATTGGAAGGAAACGACGGCACTGACAAAGTGTGAGCGCCGAGCAAAAACAGCATCTTCCCAGCGCGATCTCGGATAATCTTGTACTGATGAGCCAAGGCATGCTCTCGAACCACTTTCACAACTCGTTCGCTGAAATCAGAGGCCAGTGCATGCACTGTTCGGTCAGTCGTCGACGCGTTAGCTGCCAGCAAATGAATTCCGAGCGCTTCAACCAGTGCCAACCACTTTGCTTGCCGCGCGTAGTCTTCAACAGTAGCTCGAGCAAAGGAGTCTTCCAACTCTTGAAGCAAGTAGGCTACCAATGACTCCAGTCGACGTAATTTCACGGCACCAGATCTGGATGGACGGCACGCAAGATAGACTACCTCAACCCACTGGTCCACTAGCACAATAGTCACGTGTGGCAGAATTGTCTTGAGCAGGCTGACTACAGTGGTGGCACAGTTCATCACGTCGTCCTCGTCGTCAGTCTCCAGTTTTGCTAGGGTGTGAAGAAGGCCAGCGATACAGTCTGCCAGTGTTTTCAGGGCCGCCTGCCGATTCTCTGCCGTGACATCGACACCAATGTTTTTACTCACCAAATTGCCTAGTATGTCCATCACACCGCTTTTGAAAAATGCTTTCGGGTTTCCCTGTACGAGCTTCTGGATCAACTTAATGCAAGATAAGCTCACGTTGGTGAATGTGTTGCTTGCTTGATTGAGGAGACGCACGGACGACAAGGGGGGAGCTTTCGGAAATGACTGTGTACTGTTCGAAATGTACCGAACGACCTCGCTTACACCAAACGACCAATCACTAGGAGCTGAATCAGCATGTTGTCCATCCGCAGAAGCAGCGAATCTGTTGGAGTTTTTGTGATTGTTCACGAAAGCGTCCACAAGAACTTGCGTCGTACTGCCAGAGTAAATAAGTTCGTCAATCGCTTCCACGTCGAGTACATCTTTGCGTCTGGCCTCTTTCAATAACTTCAACAATTGTTTGAAAAGCTCTAATGCGATCTGTCGCACGGGTACCACATCATTTTGCAACTGTCGGATTACCAACTTCCAGACGCTAACATCAACTGGCGTCACTTCAGGCTGCAAGAATGGGTATAACATCACCAAGTGCAGCAATTGGAACTTCCAATGTTCTGTGGCTGAGGGTTCCGCTGCAACAATGACCTCAAGCAGGGGGTGCGCAACCATCTGACCCCGAATGTATCTCCAGTTCGACAGCAAAGACAGAAAGAAAGCCTGCAGCTTCACCTCGACTTTCGCTTTATCCGATTCACTGTCAACCAGTTTGACAATCGCACTGTTGCTTTTTAGCAGGACCACAAGCACGCGTTTAAGTAACGTATCGCGCTTCTTCCACAAATTCCTCCGAGCAAGCGGTAACGAGAGCATGTGAATCAGTCCGGATACGTGTTCTTCTGTCAACTGTACCGCACCATTCAGGCCTTCCAATTCCTCGATTTGTTTCGACTGGCGCGAGTATATCCATCTAGCATACAGCACGGAACATTCCTTCATTACTGCGGCTGCGTCGGTACGAACGGATTCGAACGGATTCTTAAGGAGGCGCTCAACCTCTGTCAAAAGCGACTCGTAACGTTGACGTGTTTCGTCATCACTGCTAGACTGCATTATTGCGTTTGCCAGAGCAAAGTGCTGCTGCACTTTTCGCTTTGCGTAGAAAAACATCACCTTTTCAACCAGCTCATTGCGAGATAAAAGCAACACTTGTTCACCTTTTTTCTCGCGGCGACGAAAGTGGCTCCTTTTCCAGTACGCGTGGGATACAATATCCAGACTCGTAATTCTGGAGTACATGTTCTGAGATTCCTTCATCCCGAATTCATCAAGATGTTCGCCTCTCCAGATTAGCAGCTGATGCATGATATCTAGCAATATTCGCCAAATTTGGCTTTCCATTGCGCTTCCGCTGCCATTCTCCCTCCAAAACACGACAGCAGCGTGGGTTCGACTCATGAGTAGCCCCTTTAGGGACATAATCTTGTTGAGAAGCTCCGTTTTATTCTGAAGCGCCTTATGCAGCAGAGGTTTGGCACCATCCAGAAACGCCCCCTTTGTCAGAACATGTTCGTCTGTCATCACCTCCGCAGCTCCACGAAGCCCTTGGTACACTTGATCTAGGAGGCGTGTCCACGTGCGAACTGTTAGATCCTGATTGTGTTTCATATTGTCCAATTGATCAAATGCTCCAATGACGTGGTCTTGTAACAGATCGAATCCAAACTCAAGTTCGGCTTCACTTGGCTCGTGCCATTGCACCGAAGCTTTGTTCCACGAAATACCAACACCCAGGTATTGGAATGCCCCGCTGTCGTTAGAAATCGCGTCATTCCACTCAATAGCAGGCAACGATCGAAAGTCATGCGTGTATACTCCGAAGAGACCAAATAGCAAGTGTTGCAGGACAGCACCAGCAGCTTCGTTTACTTCCTTGTCGTCATCGCCATTCAAAAATTGTCCTAAAATCAATTTCAGCTCGTGCTGATAGCGCAGCAAAATTTGGTCATCCTTAGGGCTGAAGCGCACGAGACCATCGAGAATGCAAAGATACCACACTTTCTCGTTCGTCATCAAGTTGGATGCGTGAATAGCTGTCTTCGTCACGTGAAATTTGTCCAGTATGATTGGCATGAACTGTTCAATGGCTTCTGAAGGATTTCCTTGCATACAATTGAAGATCAACGTTGATATGACCTTTCCTCCAAATGACGACGTGTAAAATGCACTTGATACGAATGACACCGTCTTGCGCAGACACTGCGCATAGATTCGTGGCGACATTTGCGCATACAGGATGGCCAGCAAATTTAAAACCTGCAACACGATTGCATCTTCGCTTCCATCCCTCTTAGAAGATTTGCCCCGCCGGTTTCCGTCCGTACTGGAGGCTGGTGAAGCAGATCTAGCTCCAGAACGCGACTGGATAAATTGGAAGCACCGATCCAAGACAGCAAACGCCCACTCCTCTAAAAAGGGCCCAGTTTCCCACATTCTTTCGTCGATGTCGCTGTCCATCGCCGCAATTTCAGCAAACAAACTATTTTCCATTCCCGAAAACAACTCGCTCGATAACTCCCCCCTCTGTTTCGTTGCCTGAAAGTTGCGTTTTGCTGGATCGTTCACGAGGGGTAGCCACGACAGCAAATGGAAATACAGCTTGACTGTCGCCTGCGTTTTCTTCTCATCGTTCGCATCAATACCTGGTAATGTGAGCTTCAGCATAGGCTCCATATACGTCGCGAAAAACAACCCCGTACTTTGCGGGTGCCGGCCACACATCAAGTGATATAAAAACACCGCCATTGAGGAAATTGCTGTAGCCGCCAAGTGTGAATGGCTCATGGCCATTGGATCAAGTGCCTTTAGCATTTCCTGCATCACTGGAGCTGCGCATCGGGCAGGGTCGATACACAAGAGGTTCTTCATCACATACATACACTTTGTAGCCAAACCGCTGTTCTTCGAGTATATACCAAGTAAGCAAATCTCCATGAGGGCGTCCACGATTTTTATGATTGAAGCTGGTTCCAACCTCTTGTCTCCCGCCTTCTCATGCCCAAGGCGTTTACCCAACACGTTGCTGAGGTAATACAAATACGTGGCCAGTGAGTTGCCGACATTGGCAACGTTGGATGGGTGAAAAAACGACTTCATCAAGCTCAGTATCTCCAACAGAAACCGTGTTGGGTCTGCATCGCCGCCATCATCCTCTCCGTCACGCAAGAGGTACACGCACAAACGCATGGCGTGTTGGCCGAAGCGCTTCGACCCGTTAATTGAGTTATACGCCGATGGCCACACTTGCTTCTTAAATGGAGAACCCAGATCAGAAGGCAGCTCCAACAGATCGTTTACCTTCGCGAATACGAATGGAAGATAGTCATCCAACATCGACGTGCTGGGGTATCGTTTGGTAACACGAGATAGGATCTTCATCCAATGGCCATCCCACTCATTACAACGCGAAATCAACGACCACGCCGAAAACCACTCGGGAAGTAAGTCCACCACGGCCGTTGTGTCTTCCGATCCCTGTAGCGATAGCAAGAACGAGAAGAGCGCCAACGCTCGAAAGCATTCGGTCGTCTTGACGTTTTTCACCGTCGCGCCGAACTCCGTCCACAGCTCGAGCACAAGTGGCACCGCAGGGTCCGACGCTCGGAAGAAACTGCGCGCCTCCTCTGCACACTTGACTGTCGTGTTTGTTAACTTTGCCAAGTAGCTCTGCGACGCCTGCTGAATGCACCCAGGCGCACGGAAGCAGACGCGTTCGATCGCGCGCCGCACCGCTCTCCAATCAACCACGAGGTCGTCGACCACGGAATCGTCGCCACGGTGGTGTTTCTTCCACTTCTTCAGCAGCAGTTGCAGCGCCTTCACGGCCCGTATCTCCATGTCCACATCCGTGAAGGCGCGTCCGTCGCGCGTCCACAGCAGCTCCACCAGCGCGCGGATCAGTTGCGCGTGCAGCTCCACAGGCAGCTCGTGCTTGAGCTTGTAGAACGTGTCCACATCCCGGAAGTGGCGGTTTTGCAATGAACCGTCCTGGGCGTCCTCGTTGCACAGCGTTTGCAGACAATCCAGCGTTTCCTAGCGGCAGCAACAGAGATGTTCAGTGCTGAGCGCGCATTCCGCACCGCCTATAGGCGCGTTTTACCTGGATCCGGCGCAGGAAATCGTGCCTCTCGGCCTGGATACTCTCGGGCGTCACGTAAGACGGCAGTAGGGTGTAGTACGGGTGCACGGGCGTGGCCTCCGCCCCCGCCGACGCCTCACGAGTCGCGTCCATGGCGGCAGATCGAGAATGGCGCTGTGGATCGTGGGGTAGTACAATAGAGCCTGACCCACTTTCAGCCAATCACGCGCCTGATTGCTTAACAGCAAGCATTCCGCGAGTAAATGCGTGCTTCTCGAACATGCTGAGCGTCCTCATATGTCCACACTTTCAATTTGTCCACCAGAATGACCAGAATGTCAAAGGGCGGGACAAAAATTGTTCGACTTCGGCCGCTTCCGCATCCTTTGTTTTCCGCCAGCTCAACGTGGTGAAGTTGAAGCGAGTCCGCGAGACTACGCTGCGTCCGTCGCGCAGAACGTCGAGACAACACCGCAGCAACTTGTGATTGCGAATGCTGGCATGCGTGGAGTTAATAACTTCTCACCGGTCGACAGCTCCGCCATTGTGGACACGAATCATGCGCCGACTCCAGAAACCTTTCTCGCCAAAACGCAAATTGCGCTAACGCATTATAGTAACGGTTACTATAATGCGTTAGCACAATTTGCGTACCAGTGGTTACTATAATGCGTTAGCGTAATGGTTACTAACCAGCACAACGTGCTTGCTGGGTATTAAGTCTTGGTTGTTCACGACAGTACCGACAACATGATAACTCTCCACTGTTCTAACAGCATGCTGCTAGAAGTCGGGAAGTGCAGGGCCGTCCACACAGTGAGGCAGCAATTTCAAATTGCCAATTTGTGGACGAAGTTGAAGCTGATATCTGAAAAACTTTTCAGGTGACCGAGTCTGGACGCAAGCGCCGAAAATGCGTGGTCCAGCTCATTCAAGTCTGAGCTAAAGTAGCCGAGGAGTCTCACGGGCGACACTAGCCACGCGCAGCATGCCGGAGGCATCCATGCGAAGGAAACGGCAAGGTGGCCACGAGCTCGACCTATTTTTCGCGTACAAAATTTGGGAAGTGTAGCCATTGCCTCGCAAAATGGGATACCGCTGAGAAAACTGCATCACATTTACATCTGATATCCCTGTCAATACGATACATACGCGATATCTGTTTCTAGTGGTAAAACATAACTAAATCGCGATATTGAATCTCTGTATGTAATTATACCCTTGCTAAAATTGAAACTACAGTTTTCACCAGACTCGAAGCGGCACGGCAGGAGGTGACGTCAATCAGCCAGCCTATGCCGGCCCCCATCCGCCTCTGACTCTCGTCACTATCGATTTCCCATTCGAGCCGACGACGATGGCCGCATCGAGGCCGAGGATGCCGCTGCTGCTTCTTGCACTGGCGGCACTGCTGCTGCCGTCGCACGTGGCGGCCGAGGGGATGAATTCCGTCATGGGCATCATCAACACCAAGCGCTCCGTGAAGCTGGACCCGAGCGTGCAGCACATTCCGCTGGACCCGGCGCAGTCGAATCTGCGGCCGCCGCCGGCGCAGATCCCCGCGTCCTTCGACGTCTTCGTGGGCCTCTCGGTCTTCCGCGACGGCTACCGGTGCGGCAAGACCATCTTCACGGGCCTCAAGCGCGCCAAGTACCCGGAGCGGCTCTTCTTCGGCGTGGTGGACCAGGTCAACGACGGCGACGACCGCTGCCTCGACGAGTTCTGCAAGATGGCGGAGGCCGAGTGGCCCGACAAGGGCCCGTGCCCATACAAAGACCACATTCGCGTGGACGTGCACTCGGCCTCCGAGTCGCGCGGCCCCACGCTTGCGCGCCACCAGCAGCAGAAGCTCATCCGGCAGGAGGAGTTCTGTCTGCAGCTGGACGGCCACAGCATCTTCACGAATCTCTGGGACGAGAACCTTTTGGCTGAGTGGAAGCGCATCAACAACGAAATGGCTGTGATCTCCACGTACCTGCACCACATCCACGACTTCGTCAAGGAGAACGGCGACAACGCGCTCTCGGCCTCCCTGCCGCACCTGTGCTCGACCATGCGTGGCTCCAACGGCCTCGTGCGCACGGTGGGTGCCAGTATGATCAGCGGGTCCAAGTTCCCGCAGCTAGAGGCACTTTGGGGCGCCGGTCTGTCTTTTAACAAGTGCCACGCCGAGCGCCGTGTGCCTGTGGACTCACACACGCTCTGGATGTTTGACGGCGAGGAATTTCTGCGTGCGTCACGCTTGTGGACAAGCGGCTACGACATGTATTCTCCCAGCGTGTTGGGGTCTGTCATTTATCACAATTACTCCAAGGTGCCGGCTCGTTTCGAGCACATCACCGTAGACCGGCAGGTGAAGAAGCGCGAGAGCGAAATGGCCATCAACCGCTTCAACCACATTGTCGGCAAGCCGATCAAGGGGCTTGTTGACACGTATGAGTTGGACAAGTATGGCCTTGGGTCGGTGCGGTCTTTTGAATCGTACTTGAAGTTTTCCGGTGTTACCTTCAAGGAGGGTGTGAACGATACCGAGTCCTGCGAACAGCTCCACTGGGTGCCGTATGAAAACGCGACAGAAGTAGAGGCCCTCGTGGGTAACGGGTGGAAATTGAAGGAGAAGTCGGCCGTTGTTGCTGAGCCTACTCCGAAGCAGCAGGTTGCCCAGGAGGTCGAGCAAGATGCGGAAGCGCAGAAGGCGACGGGAACGAAGGAAGGCACAACACAGCCCCCGAAGGAACGGGGAGTTGTTGACGACGACCCGAATGCTGAAGTGGCACGACATGCTGCTGATGCCCATGCTGAGAATGGGGCGGATATTGGTGAAGACGAACAGTTGGAAGCGGCGAAGGCACGTCTGCGCCAAGAGGTAGTGGGCAACCGTGCAGCGAAGGGCCCGTCCACGGCGCCCATTTGGTTCTTCCTCTTCGTTGTTGTCGCCGCTCTCTTCGTTACACTTTCGAAAGACAGTGTATCGCGCTCTATCCGACTCACGTTTTGTGCCAGCGCACCGCACACACACAGCAGCAACGAGTAAGTGGTGGCAGGAAAAAGCGCCTAATAACTTCGTGGGTGCCCTCCTTAGATGATGTCTTCAACTTTTGATACCTATGTATCTTTAGTGCGTCGGGTTCGCAATTTTGTGTACATGTAAGACGGCATGTGCTGGCAGGGCAGACTTTGCCTAGCAATTGCCTCGAGCACAAAATAGGTAGCAAAGCCAATCTATGCTGTTTGCATTTTTCCTTCCTACTTCAATTGTTCTAGCAGCGCCGTCAGAGCTTGCTTCGCATTGGTGTTGAGTGCATCGCCGTCGATCTTCTGTACGCGCTGGAGGACTTCAAGAGCACCGTTGGCGCGACACCAGTCCAAGTTTTCGTCATTGAAAATCACAGCGCTCTCCAGTGCCAGCAACGCGTTGGTCTGAAGCGACTCCAGTGCTTCGCCCGCTAGGTGCTGTAGCAGCATGGCAAGTCCGCCGGCCTCGGCCACAAGCGACTGACTAGCGGCGTTCATATGCACGCCGTGATGTACAGCCCAGGCAGCGCTGCTGTTGACATCTTCAGCGAAAACCGGCGACAGCAGCAGCACAAGAGCGGGCAGTGCGCCACAGTCCCGAAGCAAGTCCTGCGCGTCGACATCCCGCCCAGAGAGAATGTTACCCAGGGCAAAGGCTGCCGCACTACGCAGCGGGTCACTGTACTCGTCTTCAAGCAGCTCGCCCATGCGCAGCACACCGTCCTGCTCAATGAGCTGCCGACGGCCCTGGGCGCTACTGGCAATGTTGGCAACACACGTCGAGGCTGCGCGTTTGATAGCTTCATGGGGACTCGCCAGCACACCAAGCGCCGCGCTCACAACCGCCGGGGTAGCCACCGCCTCAGCAGCAGTGGGCTCCAGCGCCAGGTTGCCGAGCGTAAGGCAAGCTGCCGCCTGCAGTCGCGGGTCCGTCTGCGTCAGGAATGGGGTCAGGATCGTGGGCGCATTCAGGCGTAGAAGCTCTTGGGCCAGCATCGGCTCGGTCGACAGCCGGATGAGGGCCAGGAAGGCCGGCACCAGCAAACCAGACGACTCGATGGTGTCACTGTCCTGCAGGAAGCTCAGCAGCGCTTCTAGGGCGTCGCTGTTCACGATCTCCAGCGCGTGGAGCTCCTTGACCGTCGAGTCCAGCGAGGAGCTCAGCGCCAGTGCGTTGATGGCCGCCACGCGGTCGTCCGTGGACGTCTCCTTGGCCTTGAGCGCCTGCGCCAGATCGAAGATGCTGCTGCTGGACGACGTCGCTAAGCTTCGGACGGCAGCGAGCGGCGATACATTGCGACCCAGACCCGAGAGAGCTGGCGTTGCAGCAGCAGGAAACGCTCTAGTAGCGGCAGACGGCGCCACGCAGCGCGCCCCACAGCGGCGCGCAGAGGAGGCTGCCACTCGCAGCAGCGCCCGAGCCATCTTGTGTGCGGTGGAGAAGTGGTGCTTTGAGAGTGTCACTATGTCACTCAATCGAATTGGGTACTGCTTGAACCCATTTTTTTTTGCATTGGCATTTTGTCATCGCGTGGACGCTAAGCTGACCATGGGCAAGAATCGCCACAGCAAGGACCGGCTGTTCATCACCCAGACAGAGCACAAGTACCTCTATGGCGGCAAGAAGCAGGAGATCCGCCGCGCCTACAAGCGTACGTGCGACCGGCTCGCTCTCTGTGATGAGCCGCAGCGTTTAAGTGGTCACTTGGTGTGCAGGTCTGCCGTTCAACTGCTGCGCCATCACGCTCTGTCCCTTCACGGTATGCTCTCCCTACCATTGCCTTTGCATCTGTTATATATCAGTAAACTAAGTGCGCGTGCTGGCTTGCGACGGCAGAATCCGGTGTGCACGCGCGAGGGCCACTTGTTCGACCTGGAAGCCGTTGTTCCGTACGTCAAGGAACACCAGATCGTACGTTCGCCTTATCCAGCGTCTATTGGTCACGGTGGCTCGAGTTCTGGCTCAGTTTATTTAACGGTGGTATTGGGTGCGTGTTTTACTGTGTAGAACCCTGTGACGGGCAAGCCGCTGGCTCTGAAGGAGCTCATCCAACTGCACTTCAGCAAGAACTCGCAGGGAGAGTATTTCTGCCCCGTGACTTATAAGGTTTTTACGGACAACACCAAGATCGCTGCGATCGCGACTACAGGCAACGTCTTCTGCTACGATGCCGTCGAAGAGCTCAACATCAAGCCGAAGAACTGGACGGTGTGCAAACTCTTGCTTCGGTTTTGTCGAAAATGTTGTAGTCGCGTTGTCGCTAACCTTTGGGGTTTTCTGCACCAACGACGACTGTAGGACCTTATTTCCGGCGCCAAGTTCAAACGCAAAGACATCATCATTCTGCAAGACCCGCAAGATTTTTCCAACCGCGAAATCGACAATTTCGAGCATCTTCGACGAGCGAAAGCGAGCGAAAACGTACGTGGCGAGAACCTGCGATTATCTCTTTATTAATCTTTCGAACCTAATTCTGAATTGATGTGATTTGCTGTCGCAGAACGCTCCTGCTACAGCCACAGCCCGGAACATTCGTACCAATGCAGCTACAGATCGCATTCTTCAAGAGGTGAGCAAGGAATTCATTTTGGTCGCCACGATTGCAAAGGCGAATTGTACATGACTCATCGTTTGTGTATAACGTGTACTATAGCTGGAAGCTAAGAAAGCGGCGCAAAAGGAACTAGCTGAAAAGATTAAGCAGGGAGCTGATGACGTGAGTGAGAAGGACAAGATCGTGGCCTCGTTAACCCACAACAACCAATCGCAAGAAGAGGAAAAGGTTGCGGGAAAAAAATCCGCGCAGTCAGGGAAGTTGCAGTACTCGCAGTTTACTGCCGGTGACTGTTCGAGTTCGTTTACTTCTAGCGTGAGAGCTCCTGTAACGAGCAATGCAGTGGCTCTTGCCTCTGAACAAGAGCTGCTGGAACGGAGATGGCAAGCTGTACGAAAGTTGAAGAAGAAAGGACTCGTCCGGCTTGAGACGACTCTCGGCAACATTAACTTGGAAGTGGATTGCGACTTCGTCCCGCAGACGGCTGACAATTTCATGAGCTTGTGCCAGACAAAGTACTACGATGGCGTGCTATTTCACCGGATCATAAAGGGGTTCATGATGCAAGGAGGGGACCCGACGGGCACAGGTCGAGGAGGAAAATCCATTTGGAAGAAGCCATTCCGTGATGAAATCGACAGCAGACTGGTGGGCGCATTTTTTCTAGTTCACTTCAATTGTTGTCGTAGCTGACTTGTGTTGACGTTATTTTTGATAGTCTCATGATGCCCGGGGCGTGTTGAGTATGGCGAACTCTGGACCCGGCACAAACAACTCCCAGTTTTTCATCACGTTCAAAGCTTGCCCACACTTGGACAAGAAACATGCAGTATTCGGCCGTGTTGTTGGAGGTATGGATGTTCTGGACGCTGTCGAAAACGTGGAGACCGGCGCGGAGGATCGGCCATTCGAGGATATACGGATTAACAGTGTCCAGGTGTTTGTCAACCCATTTCAAGAGTATGAAGATGCCCAACAGCAGGGTCTGGATGTCGTTCAAGTTGCAAAGGAAAAGGCCGCGCGGGATGCAAAACCTCAGGTGCAAGGCACTGTCTTGAAAGTTGCGGGAAAGTGGGTTGCCTACGACGATCTGGGAGAAGTGGATGTGGCTAGCATTCCTACCAGTGAAACTACCAAGGATGAAAACGTGGGCAAATATCTGATGGCCAAGTCCGAAATGGCCACCAAGAAGAGATCGTTGGAGCCGGTTATGCCTGCTGTCATTGAAAGTAAGAAGAAGAGCAAGAAACAATCGTCCAGCGGATTTGGCAACTTCTCTGGCTGGTAATCTTAGCCCTTAGCGGTCAAGAATAATACTGCCGAAACGGAAGGCAGCGCTATTCTGATGACAAATGATAACTGACAAGCCCAAAGGGCTGCAGTGAAAAGCGGCCGTGAGAAGGGATTGCGATGGACAAGTACGTAGTAGAGAAGATCATCGGTGAGGGCACGTATGGCATCGTGTACAAGGCCAAAGAGAAAGTACGTTTTGCCTAGATTCATGCAATCGAATTTGTTCAGTGCTCATTTGGTTGTGCGAGCCCAGGCAACTGGTGATTATGTAGCAATCAAGAAGTTTAAGACGGCTGGGGGTGCGATAATTTGCAGTTTATTGCATGCAACCGCATCGACGCATAACAACTTCCTGGTGGTACTCTCATAGATGAACAGTTATCAAAACGAGAGATACAGGCATGCTCTATGCTCAGCCATCCAAATATCGTATCTTACCGCAACAGCTTCCGGCACGACGGCTTGCTGCATCTAGTGTTCGACTACGTCTGTGGGGGCATGGTGAAGGTGAGAGCAACGGCTAAGCTTTTTCCTTTTGTCGAAAGTTGCTCATCTCTTTTCGCTTTGACAGCTGCTGACCAAAAACAAAAAGGGCGTGGAGCCACAGGAGGCCAGGAAAACCATTTACCAGTTGTGCAAGGCTCTAGAGTACTGTCATTCCAATCGAATAATTCATCGAGGTTCGCAAGTCAAAATATCCACACACACATTGTGCTGGTTTACATGACTAACTGCGATGCGGTCAGATGTGAAGCCCGACAATATCCTTATCGATGAAAACGGAGACATTAAGCTGTGTGATTTCGGTAAGTTGATTCTCTTCAGGTAGTGACCGTGCCGAACTATAGGATTAACAAGCATATATTTTCGCGTAGGTGTTGCGAGGACGGTTCAATTCGAAGGTGATCCACTATCAGACTACGTGTCTACACGCTGGTATCGGCCGCCCGAACAGGAACTTCGGTGAGTACAAACATTTGTCGCGGTTTTGGCATCGTTATCCTGACGCGCTTGTTTCTCTAGATTGGACCGTTACTCTTTCGATGCTGATGTATGGGGTGTGGGCTGTGTGTTAATGGAGTTGCTCACTGGCCGCCCGCTTTTCCCAGGGAACACGCAAATCGATCAAATGTACGTCAGCTGTTCGACTTGTCCTCAGTACAGCATTCGCCTAATACGCGTGATACATATTTGCTTTCGTGATTGCACACAGCAACCTTATCCAAAGTTATCTAGGACCTCTTCCAGCATCTCTCACCCCTAGAATTCCTCGTGGCGTTGTCGCCCTCCAAGCGCCCTCAAAGTCTTTTCAAGATCTATTGAACGATCGCCAACTTCCTGAAGGAACACTCGACTTTATCATCAACACTTTGCAGCTTGAACCCAAGCTACGCATGTCAGCTAAACAGTGCCTTGAGCATCCATTTTTGCGGTCGTTGCGCGACGCGGAGCTAAGGGATCGTGAAAAGAGACGACGTGCAGGGCGTGCGTCTCGCTTGAGCGACGATGAAGGAATCGAGGAGGATATTGCAGGAGAAGACTCGCCATCTTCACGTCCTCACCCTTATGAGTATAAGGCCGACCAAAAGAGCGTGGACATCGATGACCCAGTCTCACCTAAGTCTGGCCCTCACTCATTCGACTTCAAACACGATAGCGAGAAGAAAGCCGAAGATACAGCATCTGCAAAGCCAAAACACCGGTCTCGTCACCGAAACCCGAATGCTTCCGACAACAACACTGAATGTGACAGTGATGACATCCAAGAAATCATCGAGACAGACGAAAGCGACACACTGTCACGCTCTCGACAGCAACGACGAGGTGACTACAGCGATACCTGTAGTATCAATAATGAGTACAAGTCGCTTCGGGATGCTCCGCGATCCAAAGGCGCCACACGACGTGGGCCACTTACAGCGTCGGCGAAAGGGGATGTGGACCCATTAGACGGAGACAGTTGCTATGAAGACGATTTCGAGGAGTATCACCACGGCTATGAATGATGCGGCAATACTACTGTAGTTTCGCGAAGAACAAAGATAAAACATCTTCGAGAAACTTCAGGTCGATGTGTTGCATTGCGTCACGCAAAGTGCTATGCGTAATTTGCGTGTAGCACTTTGAATCCTCATCTCCATTTGTGCAGCACAGTGGACATACATGTACAACCATCCCATCCTAGGCCAGGGAGATCGGTGACTTGACCTCGACAAAGTTGGGCGAGTTAGCGTTCTTGCCCTTGTGGAACAGCACCTCGATGTCCTCCAGTAGAATGCCCTTCGTTTCCGGACAGAAGAAGTACACGAACAGAAGGCAGATCAGGCACAGGCCTGCAAAGAGGAAAAACACGCCGTTGATGTTGAGCGACGGGAAAAGCTTGACGACCTCGGTCATCACAGCGCCCATGGCCCAGTTGGCAGCAGTCGAAAGAGCCACGGCCGAAGCACGGACGTTGAGCGGGAAAATCTCGGCCGGGTAGATCCAACACACAGGTCCCCATGAAATGGCGAAGTTGAAGACGAAAAAGGACGTGCCGATGCAAATGAACCATCCGCCCACTTTCGGGCATCCAGCATTGTCCACGTTACCATCGCAGATAGCGGTGAAGAGGATGGCGGCGAAGAGGTGGCCGATAATCATGCCTACTCCTCCGATCAGCAGCATTTGACGACGACCGGACGTGTCCACCCAGCGCATCGCCGGAATCGTACTCAGGAAGTTGACACCGGAAATGAAAAGAGACGAGTAGATAGATACCAGCTTGGGTGATATCTTTCAAGATAAGGGCTGCGTAGCTCATGATGGGGTTAATGCCTGTGGCTTGCCGCAGCACACCTGTAGCACCATGGCGATAATCAAACGCTTGCGCAGCGATACGTCGCTGAACAGGTCCAAAATGCCCATGCCACCAGCCTCCTCTTCTGCGATCTGGTCACCAATAGCTTCCAGCTCGTGCCCAACATTTTCAGTCATTCGGAGTTTCTTCAAGACCTTCTCAGCATCCTCCTTGCCCTTCTTCTTGTACGTCCAGCGAGGGCTTTCGGGCACGAACCAGATGCCACGAAGCACGACCAAGGGCAGCGCCATGGAGACACCGTTGGTTGTGCGCCAGCCGCGGTTGCGGTTCTCCACGATGATGTTCACCACGTTGGCAAGGAACAGTCCGATCACACAGGCCATCTGCATGAAGCCCGACAACATACCGCGAAGCTCCTTGGGGGCCATTTCAGCACCAAAGAGCGGACTGGAACCTCGACCTCGCACTCGTGAATTCTTGTCGTTCAATCGGCTTTGAGCTCAACTACGAACGGTAGTATGTGTAGTGTGGTCCTGGCGCAAGTTAACGACGCCTCCCTCTAGGACTTTTCATATCATGCAGTAGCGCCCGAATGGTATCGTATCGCCGATTTTGTGCCCACCCAGCCTCAAATGCCTGCAGACAACACCCAAGGCGGAATAGCAACTCCGCAATTGTTTGGTCCCAATGAGGCTCGTAATCCTCGTAGCTTAACCCTTCCATCGTCTCCTTCACGAACTGGAGGCGGTCCTCGAACACAGTAACAGAGTAGGTGGCGTCACGACACCAGCCACGCACCTCGACCAGCATTTTGTCCAGCCTCTCTCGAATGATTGCGACTTCTTCCGCTGGGGTCTCATACTTGCTCGCAATGTAACTTTGCAGCTTCGCCGTCTCGGGAAACTCGCGTGGTAAACGTTGCAAGAGCACTAACATTGCCCGCAACTCGCCTCTCTCCATCCGGATTTCTCTCTTGACGATGTCGGGCAATATGGCAGTCACCACTGCCTGCATGTCGTCCATGTACACCTCCACATCGGCTCCGCGGTCCTTTGCATCGGCGAGCGTGTGGCACGTTTCTTGCAGGCAGTTAATACCTGTTTGGAACAGAGAATCTCGCGCTGCTAGCAAACACGAGTGCACCACCGACCCGAACTCGCCTTGCGGGGCAAGCAGCAATCTCTTTTCGAGACCTTCGCGCGGGGTGAGTTTCTTCGTTGGCGGGAGCGACAGCGGGTCAAGATAACGCTCGGGCGCCTTGCGCTTGCGGCTGCTCGGTCGGCGCGGAGGAGACGGCTGAGTTCTAGTGCGCCTCTCACGAACAAAGGGGCGAATTACTCTGCATACCCCACGAGGCTGTGGCGTTGGCGTCGATGGACCGGATTCGTCCACAGATCGAGAAGAAGTTCGAGCTGCCACCTCGTCATTTGCGTTTGGTACTGCGCACTCAGCCTGATGACGGAGAGCCTGAGTCCCAAGCTCTCCGTCATCAGCTGCGCCCGTCGCAGTCGGCTCCGGGTCTGGCTCGTTGCGCTCGTCCACGAAGTCGATGATCTCGTGCCCCTCGGCCTCATCTTCTGTCGCAGACGACGCCGCGTCCTCCTCGGCCACTGCCGCGACGCCGGGGGCGTTCACTGCATGGTGCAGCTTCCTCACGAGCGGCCCAACGTCGTTGCAAGAGCCCACGACACGCGCGAGCACGGAGGTGACGTCAGCCGACGCGTCCACCAACGCCAGTGGCGACCTGTGCAGCTCCCGCGCCGCCTCCGCCACCTGCAGCGCGCGCTCGAGAGCCTTCAAGGCTCGGAGCAGGCGCTTCTCCGCCTGCTGCATCTCATCGCGGACGGCGGTCAAGCAGTGCGCGCGCAGCTCGGCGGTGCTCACGCCCACGCGGGTCAGGATGGCGTCCATCGAGCTGAAATGGGGCCGCGTCTGGAAATCTTACCAGATTTTACGGCTACTAAATTGGGCAACCCCAATTTACAACCTATTTTCAGTTTATTGAACACTTCTGGAAATGGGTTATTTTGGCAAGTTGGTTGCCATGTTGATACAGTTTTAGGTGTTTTTAGGGGTATTTTCACTCCCCACCAATTGTCCCCCGCCCATCACTTCGGCATTGAACTGCAGACGATGGACGTGATTCTGTCCCGCGCCGGGCTGAGTGCCGCCCAGCAGCGCTCGGTCTGCTTCGGCGCTCTGAAGGACGAGGTCCAGCAGGCAGAGGCGAAGCTGGCGGACACGTTCGCGGCACTGCAGCGGCTGCGGGAGGTGGCGCGCGTGGCGAAAGACGTGCACAACGCTCAGGCGTCCATCGTGAAACTGCCGCCCTCGGTGACGATGGCGGTCAAGCGGATGACGCAGGTCGGCCGTTCGATCGGCCCGCTGCTGGAGGAGGTTCGGTCTTCGCTCAACGCGTTTACTGCGCCTGGCGGGTACTTCGGGTACGAGGGGTCTTCAGCAGGGGAAGAGGACGAAGAGGACGACGAGCAGGGTGCACCGTCGAGATGGATGCAACGACGGGCAGCTGCAGCAACAGCAAGTCATCTTCGACAGTCTTCAAGTTTCGCGGCCACTTCACGCGAGAAGGATGTCGCCACTTTCGAGCAAGAGAGACAACGCAACAGGTACTCCTTCGCAACGGGGTCGGAGGATTCAGCTTCCGATACACAGATGAGGGACTTGAGTTCTATGAGATCTGGGCCAAAGATCGCAATTATCGGTCAAAAACGGCGCGCGAGTAGCCCTCCGTGCCCTGTTGGCAACTCCTTTTTGAGACCGACTGCTCCAGCGCATTTTCAGTTTCCTCGGCCAGTTGAGCGAGAGAGCATTTGGCCACGACAGCACGAATATCGAATGCTGGCCAACCGGCAAAGACCACGCTCTCCCGTGCCACTAACGGAGAAAAAGATTGCACAGGTTCTTGACGGGCTCAAACTGCGCTTGTCGAAGCTTCCGGGTGCAGAGCAGGAAGGTGTTTTCTTCACCAGTATTAAGTCTGCGATAGAGATCGTGCAGCTAGAGGAAATGGAGGATGAAGAGCTTCACATCCAGAGAGCTATCGACACGGCGCGAGCAGCCGTCAAGTCCTTGCTAGATCGGAGTTCCAGAGACCCCGATTCCGATGAACAGCATCACCGCCTGGAAGATATACGCCAGGTTCTATTCGCTGTGGTGAGGGCTACCCTTGATACCAGAGAAAAGCTCGAAGCCTCGGGGCTTCGTGATCTGCTTGATCTCACAAAAAGAGTTGAAGATACGTTCCCGGCGTCGGCCGCACGATTTAAGTGGTACGTGCTCATGGTGAAGGAGCCCCGGTCTTGTGAAGTCATGAGTTTGCTAATGCTTGTGAAATCGCGCTCATTGCTGTGCAGGTGCAGTACCCAGTTACGCAAGTTCGTCACAGCCAAGTACAAGAAGCCTGCCCAGGTTACTCTTGATGACCAAAACAAGTTGGAATCGATTGTAGCCGAGACCCGGGGCTGGACGGACGTAAATGACTACACTGCTTCAAGGTTTAAGGAAGTCATGGCATTTGTGACGGACATACTCGACGGGTCCTATGAAGATTGGGAGCCACGAGAGGACTCGCGACTCGCAGAACTTGTTGCTATCATGATCGTTCGCGTGGGTGCGTTCCGAGATAGTCATATCCAGAAGAGTCGACAGTTCGAGATTCATGGGTGGGTATACGCCATGTCGGGGTCGGCATTCATGCCAACGCTCGACCTAATGTCAGTTCCTCCTCAGAAACCGACACTGGCCTACGCTACGACCAACCAAGGATTTTGCTCGCTGGCTGAGGTGGACGAAGGTTTCGAACAAATGGCAAAGGCTCAAGAGGAAAAGCACTTCGAGTTTCTCGCGTTGACGGCGTACACGTTCCTCGCGACCGCAGCCCTGACACAGAACCAAGTGCTGTTGCCAATTCATCAGCTCAAGCTTTTCAACGAGATCCTACAGGGGTTAGAAAAGCTTGACGTTAACCAAGACCAAAGGCCGTTCTCCGGTCGTACCAAACACTCGAAAAGGTTCTCTATCTCATGCGCATTATGATGCACCGGCGTCCTGAGTATCAACAATGCTCCACCAGGTACGTGCTCATACGGCGCTCATCCGTTTGCGTGTTCTGTCACTTTCGTGTGGTGTGGTAAGCAAATTGATCCTTTTTGTTGCCTTTGAATACTGCAGTACTGTAGATACTTTGCTCTCACTCTTCCCGCCATCCCAACGACCGTCGTTCAAGTACCCGTCAATAGCTAAGTCGATGGCTGAGAACGGCGAGGAAACCGACGAAGACTAGCAGTGTGTGTCGAGGGTCTGGACATCGCCGTGGTACGATTCCGTTGATGGAGGACGAATGATTTCTTACTCGATAATAGAGCAATGAAGCAGCATCCGTAGTGCTTGTGTATTGCAGAACGCGAAGAGGAGTGCCGGCACAAGAGTCACGCACATTATTATCTACATCTAAGTACTTGGCATTAGCGCGTTTTTCCGTGTAAATTCTCGGTGAAAAATAAGGGAAGACGTTATTACCTAATTGAGTTATAAATAGCAACATTAATCTTAAATCAAAGAAATGGGTTCGATATATCAGATCTAAATTCGTTACCCAAATCTAGCGTTCCAGATATAGTCCACAGTTGATGATGACCCAGCCGCGACAAATTCCAGAACAGATTTACGTTCGACAGTGCCCGCACCGTTGCATCCACTTGATCCTACTTTTGAATCACCTACAAATGCCTCTACCGCGCACTATGCGTCGGAGTCGCTGGGAGTGCAGTGCAGTCATTCGAGATTTTATCCACGGATTTTCGAGACAATCGAGTGGATCTTCCAGCCGTTTGCAAGATTTACAGGCAATATTGCAAACCAAAGGTAAGTTGGACTATGCTGGGTTTCGTGATTTGCATGGCAAATTGCAGAAACAACCCAGGTCGATGGGGTGTTACCACTGGTACGTGGGAATGAGAAGCAGTGCCACACGTGGATCTACGTGTGGCACTGCTTCTACACGTAGATCTTAGTGTTTAATTTGGCTGGTAGACGAAGCTGCACAGATATATCAAAGAAAACTGCGATAAGGCAATCTGAAAAAGCCGCAGCTCGTGCAGTTGTTGAGGTCTGTGTCGAGGCACCGCAGAGAAAGAACAGTTAGCCAGCGAAATGTTTTCGTTGAAAACTACGCAGGGAAACGTACTTTAGAGTTGTAAGAGCCGTTAATGTGTTTACCAATGAGCTGCAGGTCGCTAGTGTCCTTCCTGGACGCGGTCTAGGAAGTCTACCACAATGGAAGTATCCACTGGCTTGTGAAATTGCCACGCAGTTTGCAGGGCTGTTGTGGATTTGCGCGAATCTATCCCGTCGCGAGTTCAATTCAGGGATCTCAATAGTGAAAGCAAAACCTGGCGTTGACTGCCTGTCAGTGACTGCATGAAGCAAGCGTGTTGATTGACAAACCCGCTAGTATAGTATTTAGAAGTTACCACAAAGAGTACAAACTTTGGTCGCTACGGTGCCGCAGAATTGAGGCTTACTACTACCATGCCATACCAGGCTTATGAGCCGTGCACGGCGGTGTAGTTGTAGTACACCTCGTTCTCGTACTCGCTGTCGCAGTACGGGAAGGACGTGTCCGAGTCCGTGGGCGCGAACAGCGTCTTGCCCGACGTGTACGTCACGTAGCAGCCCAGGAAGCCGCACACGACGACGACGATCAGCGCCGGCACCTTCTCGTACAGCGGCAGCTCGTGCCACAGCTTCTTGAGCAGGAAGATAATGGGCAGCAGGATACTGATGAGCGTGATGCACGAGGCGCCCACGAAGTCCACCAGGTCCGAGAAGTGGTCCTTCAGGATAATGGACAGGATGACCAGCGCCACGATGATGGCCACGCGCAGGATCACGTACTTGATGGCGTTCGCGCCGCGGTACTCGGCCTCCTCCGCCTCAATGTCTCCGTAGTGCGGGTTCTCGGCGTCGGCGTTCGAGATGTACGACATCTTGGACGAGCGGCGGTCGCTGTTGGCGTTGACGGCGTCCTTGCCGGGCGTGGTGGCGACGGCGTACGTGAGCGCGTTCTCGACGTCGTCCTCCTTCTTCTGGTGCATCTTGAGCACCAGGCGCTCGGCGAGGTAGAAGGCCGGGTTGAGGATGACGGAGAAGGCGATGGTAATGTGCAGCTGCATGAAGAAGTAGGCCATGACGACGGCGCCCCAGTTGGACTTGAAGCCCAGCGTGGTGAGGCCCGTGACCGAGTTCGGGTAGATGGAGTAGAGCAGGTTGCCCGTGATCTGGCAGCCCACCGCCGAGTAGGCTGTGCTGGCCAGGATGAGGAAGAGGCACGAGATGAAGGCCATGGTGACGAACACCACGCGCGGCATGCGCGTCGGCTCGCTGTGCTGGCGCTGCAGCGCCGGGATCACGATGCCGGCGTTGTACGCGAGCGACAGGTTGCCGAACATGCCCGCGACCTGCGAGAACTTGAGATCGGGCGACGGCACGGACGGGTGGCCGCGCATGCCGTACATGACGACAGCCACGCCGATGATGTCGGCGATGAGCGTGCCCGCGCAGCCGGCGAACGCAGCCCCGGCGCCCTCCTTGAGCGTCGGGATGAGGCACACGGGCAGGCACATGAGCGCCATGAAGCAGATCCAGTACGTGGTGCTGAAGGCGTCCGGGAACAGGCCGTCCAGCAGGGTGCCGCCCAGCACGAGGAACACGCAGGGCACGAGCAGGCACGAGGCCATCTGCGAGACGACCGAGAGCCAGCGACCCCACTTGCCCATGCACCACTCGCCCAGGTCGCTGTAGGTCTTGACGCTCTTGGGCGCCAGCAGCATCACGCGGCAGATGGCCACGGACGCGTACACGTTGGCGAAGGCCATGAAGGCCATGCCGACGACGGCCAGCACAGGCCCGGCGCGCGAAGTTGCCGGGCATGCCGAGCGTGCCGATGCCGTAGACGCAGCAGAAGATGTTGAGCGCCATCTTGAGGTCCTCCATGGTGAGGAACTTCTTGGCGCAACCCATGATGGCGGCTTTCAGTCGACGAGCGCAAAGAGCGAGCGAGAGAGGCTTTGAGGTGACTGCGCGCCGCGGGGCAGAAGCGAGAATGAGGAGGGAGGGCGACGCACTCCACTGCAACTTGGCGGGGCGGCTCGTGTATCGGAGACCTGGTACCTTCTGCGAGGTAGGTAGGTAACCCAATCCATGTTTGTCGAGCGAGGTGCACCGGGCGTGTCACGGGCGCCGAGATCCGAGATATACGGAGCTTGTCGACGACGAGGATGCGCCCGCCGAGCGCATCCACGCCGTGCTCAGTGAGTCGGACACTACGTAACTTACAGAATTCATCTAATCAAGGCAGACTTCTAAACAGTGCGGGCGGGCAGAGCTGCACTTCCGGTGCCTGCATGGCAATCCAATCGACGCAATCCTGCTGTCGCCAATCAGCGCGCGATTCGGGAGAATGGTGGTCATGTTGAAGTGCACAGCAGGGGCGCCGCTAAATTGGTCCCCACAGGTGTCCCCCAATGCCCATCGCGCGTGATCCTCGTACGGACGCACATGGAGTCCGCGATACAGCATGCCGAACTTCATGCTATTGTGTAGCACCTGAGCCTACAAAGTGTAGCCCTACTACACATGTACATGCACGGCGCAGTAAGGAGGAGGGGGAGGTGGCGATTCCGGCGCGAGAAGCTGAAGCATCCGTTCGTCGACCCGACGGCTGTAAAGTGTACTTCGCTCGTGTAGTGCCACCGCCGTGCCACACATCAGGTTGCTGCGGCGGGACAAGAACATGCGTTGAGCGTTAAATCCACTTGCACCTTTGCGGCTTTGCGGCACTACTGTACACTTGCAGCAGGTCCTGCTCATAACCTGCACTTGGACCAACACGCAGGCTGAAAGTGTACACGCGCGGACGAGACCACGCAGATGTGAGAGGATATGTACATGTAAATGTGCATGCACAAGCACACTCCTAGTGGCCATTTTGGTCCTGTATTGTAGTGCACCGCTTGGAGTTGCCCCTGGACGCGATGATGGCTCCCATCTCCTCGGTCCGTCTACGCCGTAGACAAACGGCGTGAAACGCTTGCTGCGGAGACATACAGTTGGTGATGCGCTCGCGCGCGGCTGCGGTCGACGACCTTCACGGCGAAGGTGGCCTCGGAGGTCGCCCGCACGGAAAAGGAGCGCAATGCGGACGAGCTTTCTGGTGCCAGCTCCTCGGTCCCATCCCCGCGGCCTTACTGTGGGCCTTTGCATTTTGCAGCGAGGGATCCGAGGAGCATCCCCTTCGCAATGAATCCGGCGCGATAGTGCGCACAAAACTTCGTGACCGAGGCAGCGTCACGGTCGACGCGGAGCACGTCACGCCGAGTTTAGTCCCCATACGGTTTTTGGGGGGCAACTTTGAATGCCAGAGATGGGCCAATCTGATTAGATTTGACGTCCACACTTTGGGCCACATGGTGACCATGCTGGTGTAAGTAAGGCCGCGGGGATGGGACCGAGGAGCTGGCACCAGAAAGCTCGTCCGCATTGCGCTCCTTTTCCGTGCGGGCGACCTCCGAGGCCACCTTCGCCGTGAAGGTCGTCGACCGCAGCCGCGCGCGAGCGCATCACCAACTGTATGTCTCCGCAGCAAGCGTTTCACGCCGTTTGTCTACGGTGTAGGCGGACCGAGGAGATGGGAGCCATCATCGCGTCCAGGGGAACTCCAAGCGGTGCACTACAATACAGGACCAAAATGGCCACTAGGAGTGTGCTTGTGCATGCACATTTACATGTACATATCCTCTCACATCTGCGTGGTCTCGTCCGCGCGTGTACACTTTCAGCCTGCGTGTTGGTCCAAGTGCAGGTTATGAGCAGGACCTGCTGCAAGTGTACAGTAGTGCCGCAAAGCCGCAAAGGTGCAAGTGGATTTAACGCTCAACGCATGTTCTTGTCCCGCCACAGCAACCTGATGTGTGGCACGGCGGTGGCACTACACGAGCGAAGTACACTTTACAGCCGTCGGGTCGACGAACGGATGCTTCAGCTTCTCGCGCCGGAATCGCCACCTCCCCCTCCTCCTTACTGCGCCGTGCATGTACATGTGTAGTAGGGCTACACTTTGTAGGCTCAGGTGCTACACAATAGCATGAAGTTCGGCATGCTGTATCGCGGACTCCATGCGCGTCCTTACGAGGATCACGCGCGATGGGCATTGGGGGACACCTGTGGGGACCAATTTAGCGGCGCCCCTGCTGTGCACTTCAACATGACCACCATTCTCCCGAATCGCGCGCTGATTGGCGACAGCAGGATTGCGTCGATTGGATTGCCATGCAGGCACCGGAAGTGCAGCTCTGCCCGCCCGCACTGTTTAGAAGTCTGCCTTGATTAGATGAATTCTGTAAGTTACGTAGTGTCCGACTCACTGAGCACGGCGTGGATGCGCTCGGCGGGCGCATCCTCGTCGTCGACAAGCTCCGTATATCTCGGATCCCGGCGCCCGTGACACGCCCGGTGCACCTCGCTCGACAAACATGGGTTGGGTTACCTACCTACCTCGCAGAAGGTACCAGGTCTCCGATACACGAGCCGCCCCGCCAAGTTGCAGTGGAGTGCGTCGCCCTCCCTCCTCATTCTCGCTTCTGCCCCGCGGCGCGCAGTCACCTCAAAGCCTCTCTCGCTCGCTCTCCGCGCTCGTCGACTGAAAACCGCCACCATGGGTTGCGCCAAGAAGTTCCTCACCATGGAGGACCTCAAGATGGCGCTCAACATCTTCTGCTGCGTCTACGGCATCGGCACGCTCGGCATGCCCGGCAACTTCTCGCGCGCCGGGCCCGTGCTGGCCGTCGTCGGCATGGCCTTCATGGCCTTCGCCAACGTGTACGCGTCCGTGGCCATCTGCCGCGTGATGCTGCTGGCGCCCAAGAGCGTCAAGACCTACAGCGACCTGGGCGAGTGGTGCATGGGCAAGTGGGGTCGCTGGCTCTCGGTCGTCTCGCAGATGGCCTCGTGCCTGCTCGTGCCCTGCGTGTTCCTCGTGCTGGGCGGCACCCTGCTGGACGGCCTGTTCCCGGACGCCTTCAGCACCACGTACTGGATCTGCTTCATGGCGCTCATGTGCCTGCCCGTGTGCCTCATCCCGACGCTCAAGGAGGGCGCCGGGGCCGCGTTCGCCGGCTGCGCGGGCACGCTCATCGCCGACATCATCGGCGTGGCTGTCGTCATGTACGGCATGCGCGGCCACCCGTCCGTGCCGTCGCCCGATCTCAAGTTCTCGCAGGTCGCGGGCATGTTCGGCAACCTGTCGCTCGCGTACAACGCCGGCATCGTGATCCCGGCGCTGCAGCGCCAGCACAGCGAGCCGACGCGCATGCCGCGCGTGGTGTTCGTCACCATGGCCTTCATCTCGTGCCTCTTCCTCATCCTGGCCAGCACAGCCTACTCGGCGGTGGGCTGCCAGATCACGGGCAACCTGCTCTACTCCATCTACCCGGACTCGGCCACGGGCCTCACCACGCTGGGCTTCAAGTCCAACTGGGGTGCCGTCGTCATGGCCTACTTCTTCATGCAGCTGCACATTACCATCGCCTTCTCCGTCATCCTCAACCCGGCCTTCTACCTCGCCGAGCGCCTGGTGCTCAAGATGCACCAGAAGAAGGAGGACGACGACGTCGAGAACGCGCTCACGTACGCCGTCGCCACCACGCCCGGCAAGGACGCCGTCAACGCCAACAGCGGCCGCCGCTCGTCCAAGATGTCGTACATCTCGAACGCCGACGCCGAGAACCCGCACTACGGAGACATTGAGGCGGAGGAGGCCGAGTACCGCGGCGCGAACGCCATCAAGTACGTGATCCTGCGCGTGGCCATCATCGTGGCGCTGGTCATCCTGTCCATTATCCTGAAGGACCACTTCTCGGACCTGGTGGACTTCGTGGGCGCCTCGTGCATCACGCTCATCAGTATCCTGCTGCCCATTATCTTCCTGCTCAAGAAGCTGTGGCACGAGCTGCCGCTGTACGAGAAGGTGCCGGCGCTGATCGTCGTCGTCGTGTGCGGCTTCCTGGGCTGCTACGTGACGTACACGTCGGGCAAGACGCTGTTCGCGCCCACGGACTCGGACACGTCCTTCCCGTACTGCGACAGCGAGTACGAGAACGAGGTGTACTACAACTACACCGCCGTGCACGGCTCATAAGCCTGGTATGGCATGGTAGTAGTAAGCCTCAATTCTGCGGCACCGTAGCGACCAAAGTTTGTACTCTTTCTAAATACTATACTAGTGGTCA
Source organism: Phytophthora cinnamomi (assembly GCF_018691715.1). Classification (NCBI taxonomy): domain Eukaryota; phylum Oomycota; class Peronosporomycetes; order Peronosporales; family Peronosporaceae; genus Phytophthora; species Phytophthora cinnamomi. Next base: position 276,742 of record NW_027150986.1, read on the forward strand.
ACCCTAGGTTTTGCTTTCACTATTGAGATCCCTGAATTGAACTCGCGACTGGATAGATTCGCGCAAATCTACAACAGCCCTGCAAACTGCGTGGCCATTTCACAAGCCAGTGGATACTCCATTGTGGTAGACTACCTAGACCACGTCCAGGACCCTATCGACCTGCAGCTCATTGGTAAGCGCATTAACGGCTCTTACAACTCTAAAGTACGTTTCCCTGCGTAGTTTTCAACGAAAACATTTCGCTGGCTAACTGTTCTTTCTCTGCGGTGCCTCGACACAGACCTCAACAACTGCACGAGCTGCGGCTTTTTCAGATTGCCTTATCGCAGTTTTCTTTGATATATCTGTGCAGCTTCGTCTACCAGCCAAATTAAACACTAAGATCTACGTGTAGAAGCAGTGCCACACGTAGATCCACGTGTGGCACTGCTTCTCATTCCCACGTACCAGTGGTAACACCCCATCGACCTGGGTTGTTTCTGCAATTTGCCATGCAAATCACGAAACCCAGCATAGTCCAACTTACCTTTGGTTTGCAATATTGCCTGTAAATCTTGCAAACGGCTGGAAGATCCACTCGATTGTCTCGAAAATCCGTGGATAAAATCTCGAATGACTGCACTGCACTCCCAGCGACTCCGACGCATAGTGCGCGGTAGAGGCATTTGTAGGTGATTCAAAAGTAGGATCAAGTGGATGCAACGGTGCGGGCACTGTCGAACGTAAATCTGTTCTGGAATTTGTCGCGGCTGGGTCATCATCAACTGTGGACTATATCTGGAACGCTAGATTTGGGTAACGAATTTAGATCTGATATATCGAACCCATTTCTTTGATTTAAGATTAATGTTGCTATTTATAACTCAATTAGGTAATAACGTCTTCCCTTATTTTTCACCGAGAATTTACACGGAAAAACGCGCTAATGCCAAGTACTTAGATGTAGATAATAATGTGCGTGACTCTTGTGCCGGCACTCCTCTTCGCGTTCTGCAATACACAAGCACGTAAGACTACGGATGCTGCTTCATTGCTCTATTATCGAGTAAGAAATCATTCGTCCTCCATCAACGGAATCGTACCACGGCGATGCCCAGACCCTCGACACACACTGCTAGTCTTCGTCGGTTTCCTCGCCGTTCTCAGCCATCGACTTAGCTATTGACGGGTACTTGAACGACGGTCGTTGGGATGGCGGGAAGAGTGAGAGCAAAGTATCTACAGTACTGCAGTATTCAAAGGCAACAAAAAGGATCAATTTGCTTACCACACCACACGAAAGTGACAGAACACGCAAACGGATGAGCGCCGTATGAGCACGTACCTGGTGGAGCATTGTTGATACTCAGGACGCCGGTGCATCATAATGCGCATGAGATAGAGAACCTTTTCGAGTGTTTGGTACGACCGGAGAACGGCCTTTGGGTCTTGGTTAACGTCAAGCTTTTCTAACCCCTGTAGGATCTCGTTGAAAAGCTTGAGCTGATGAATTGGCAACAGCACTTGGTTCTGTGTCAGGGCTGCGGTCGCGAGGAACGTGTACGCCGTCAACGCGAGAAACTCGAAGTGCTTTTCCTCTTGAGCCTTTGCCATTTGTTCGAAACCTTCGTCCACCTCAGCCAGCGAGCAAAATCCTTGGTTGGTCGTAGCGTAGGCCAGTGTCGGTTTCTGAGGAGGAACTGACATTAGGTCGAGCGTTGGCATGAATGCCGACCCCGACATGGCGTATACCCACCCATGAATCTCGAACTGTCGACTCTTCTGGATATGACTATCTCGGAACGCACCCACGCGAACGATCATGATAGCAACAAGTTCTGCGAGTCGCGAGTCCTCTCGTGGCTCCCAATCTTCATAGGACCCGTCGAGTATGTCCGTCACAAATGCCATGACTTCCTTAAACCTCGAAGCAGTGTAGTCATTTACGTCCGTCCAGCCCCGGGTCTCGGCTACAATCGATTCCAACTTGTTTTGGTCATCAAGAGTAACCTGGGCAGGCTTCTTGTACTTGGCTGTGACGAACTTGCGTAACTGGGTACTGCACCTGCACAGCAATGAGCGCGATTTCACAAGCATTAGCAAACTCATGACTTCACAAGACCGGGGCTCCTTCACCATGAGCACGTACCACTTAAATCGTGCGGCCGACGCCGGGAACGTATCTTCAACTCTTTTTGTGAGATCAAGCAGATCACGAAGCCCCGAGGCTTCGAGCTTTTCTCTGGTATCAAGGGTAGCCCTCACCACAGCGAATAGAACCTGGCGTATATCTTCCAGGCGGTGATGCTGTTCATCGGAATCGGGGTCTCTGGAACTCCGATCTAGCAAGGACTTGACGGCTGCTCGCGCCGTGTCGATAGCTCTCTGGATGTGAAGCTCTTCATCCTCCATTTCCTCTAGCTGCACGATCTCTATCGCAGACTTAATACTGGTGAAGAAAACCCCTTCCTGCTCTGCACCCGGAAGCTTCGACAAGCGCAGTTTGAGCCCGTCAAGAACCTGTGCAATCTTTTTCTCCGTTAGTGGCACGGGAGAGCGTGGTCTTTGCCGGTTGATCAGCATTCGATATTCGTGCTGTCGTGGCCAAATGCTCTCTCGCTCAACTGGCCGAGGAAACTGAAAATGCGCTGGAGCAGTCGGTCTCAAAAAGGAGTTGCCAACAGGGCACGGAGGGCTACTCGCGCGCCGTTTTTGACCGATAATTGCGATCTTTGGCCCAGATCTCATAGAAATCGAGCCCCTCATCTGTGTATCAGAAGCTGAGTCCTCCGACCCCGTTGCGAAGGAGTACCTGTTGCGTTGTCTCTCTTGCTCGAAAGTGGCGACATCCCTCTCGCGTGAAGAGGCCACGAAACTTGAAGACTGTCGAAGATGACAGTAGTAAGTAGTAGCACATAATCCAGTCCTTTTTTTTTCCTGACCGTAATTTACCAACGAGCACTGCTCTGCACCTTCCTGACCCCCAGCTGCTGAAAACGTCGACACCGCCGCTAAGTAGCGTCTGGTGCGAAGGAGGTCTCCTCCACACCTCTGAACACCGCACACAGCAACAATGGGTGCACATCCAAAGGAGGTATTCATTATGAGAAAGAAATATAAAAAAAATCACCTAAAGCCATGCCTCCTACATAACTACATGGTCAGCTTACCCGCATTGATCATTCCGTCGGAGTGCCTGGCGTGGAGTAGGAAATATCCATGCTTGATGCCGAGTCATCGAGATCATTCAATGACAGGCTTCTGTCGAGGCGAACGTTCTCAGTCGCCCTGGAAAGGCGGGTAATGGCGCTATCTTCGGATGATGCACTCGCGGTGCTACTTGCACTTGACATCGACGAGGCCGTTTGTCGAATCGTCTCGAGCAGCTCCTGAAGTGCGTCCGAGGTCCAGTCCTGGGTCCGAAGAATTGTCAGGAGTTGGGCTTCTTCAGCTGTGATGAAGGCCCAGCCTTTTGGAGGGTTTCTTGGGTCTCCACAGTGAAATTTGCACTGGATGGGTAGGTAGTCGCCTTTCACTGGGTTCTTACACTCAGAGCACTTTTGATTTGCCTTGATTTTGCCGACGTTGAGGATAAGCTTCACAGGGGGCTCATGTTGGTAGTGATGGTGAAGATGTTTGATGAATTGGACAATGATCATGATCACGTGGGATACATCTCGGATAAGATTGGTGCGATGGTGTGATGGCGAGATTCATATAAAGTTTAGGTGAGGTGCATATGATCATTGGATAAGATTGGTGTGATGGAGAGGTTTAGATAAACTTTAAGTGAGACGCGTTTAAGATGCATATGGTCACGTGGGGATAAGGTTGGGATGGTGGAGAGGTTTAGATAAACTTTAAGTGAGATGCATCTAAGATGAATGTGAGATGAAAAACTCGTCTTTTTCTTATCAAAAAAATAGACGTTGTAGTCGAACATCTTTCATAGCCTTTCGATATAAGTGATAGTGATCACTGAACTCATCACTTTGGTTGAAGTATTCATGTATCCACATCATTCGATTCATCAAAACTTAAGCAAACTCATTGAGCTCAGCCTTTAGCTTAGGCATCTTCTCATTAACGAAGTCATTCTTCTTTAGCCAATCGATGTATCCACAATCGAATGAATAGATCTGTTGGATAGTCTTCCCTTTGTGCTTTCCCCACGTCATTAGGAACGACCCGTCATCATTAGTGAATTTGCTCTTAATAAACTCAGCAATCGCTGGGTTCGAATCAATTAGAATATTTTGATTCAGCAGCCAACGACAGTAGCCTGGATCAGAAGCATATACATCTTCAATAACCTTTCCTTTATGCTTACCAAACGTTAATGAACTCATGATTATTATCCAGTCTATCTATATAGATAGGCATCAGGAAATATTTGAAAAAATAATATTTAATTATGGGCATTCATGATCTTAGAAAAAGCAAATCAATCATTAGCATAACTGTGAATAACTTCACAGATAGAGGAGTCTTACACTTACTCGTGTCCCAGGTTAGTATCGATATAAAAGTTAAGCAAATCGCTCGTGGGTCAGGTAAGACGCTCCTATTGGTCAAGACTACCGTATTCCTTATGTGCTTGCTGACTGATTCATTTTACTGACAAATCTAAGTAGCCAATCAAATTCGAGTGTTGATTGTACAGTTTTACTTTATGTGCTTGCTGACAGCTCAGCTCAACCACAAATTTCTCACTTGCAATTTCGACATAAGCAGCGCACAGCCGACGGCATGAAGCGGAAACCACCAGGACGCAGCCGCGTGACTGGCACCGGCCGAAAGGAGCCGAAGCATACTCGGGACTCCTTCACTAAGAGTGAGAAGCTGGAGATAGTAAGATTCTTTGCTAACAACAAAGTCGACGCTACGCTAGACAAATACTTTCCTAAGCTGGCAGGCCATGCAAGAGAGCAGAAGAGAAAGCTAATGTACCAGTGGCGTAAGGAGCACGACCAACTCGAAGAGTTGTGCGCCGACCCCCGCCAAGCAAGTCTAAAGTACATACGCCCGACCGGCAGCACTACCATCCTCCCCACCGACGCTGAGATGGAGCTGGTGCAGTGGATCAACGCGCTGAGGAAGGACGGGGCTCCCGTGAGCTCCAAAATGCTGGAGCTGCAGGCCAGGGCGACTGCACACGAGTACGAGATCAGCCCCTTCGAGGCTTCGTGGCACTGGAGGAAGGGCTTTATGCTACGTGAGCAGCTTCGAGCGCACACTGGGCAAGGCACAACCTTCAAAATGAAGGCTCCGGGGCGGTCGCTGGTGTGCAAGTGGATACAAGAGAGCTGGAGTGGTTTAAGCCGCACGACAATTCAGCGCGGCTTCTCCAAGGCACACCTTCTGCCGCCAATCCCACCGTCGAACGCTATGCAAGATGGGCCTGCTGCTCCTGACGTTTTAGATGACGCCGCTGTGGCCTTCTTGAGGGAGTTCAGCATGGTAGATGAGACTGTAGGCGATCTCTCGTCTGACGACGACTTAGATAGCGATGATGGCGACGAGATCGACGAGTGGTAAGCGCGTAATACAATTTTCCGTTTGATGACTACTGTTACATTTGTCTACTGTTGCATTTGTCGAAGATTACTGTTGATCAATGTTTGGACGACAAGTTGCAAATCATGCAGATGCATGTCAGCAAGCACATAAGGAATACGGTAATGATGATAGAATTATGTTAAAGAAAGGCGATTATATAATCGTTCGATCCTACAAACGAGAACTTAGTTGATCCTAACAATTGACTTTATACTAATATAATATCATGATTGGTCGCGTTTATAAGATCACCAATACTGACGAAAGCATTGTTTATGTAGGTAGCACTACTAAGACAATCGAGAGACGATTTGGAGATCATTTACGGCATTACAAGCGATGGATGGAAGGTAAAGAAAGATGCTCAGTGATGATCTTTCGCCATTTTCGTGAGCACGGTATTGAAAACTTCAAGATTCATTTGATCTCTGAGCATGAGATTGATAGCCGACGTGATCTTAACGTTTTTGAGCAGTTAGTTATTGACACGACCAGCTGTGTTAATAAGCAAGCCGCATGGATATCCGAAGAGGATGGTGCTAAAACTAAGCGGGAATATAATTTGAAGTACAATCGAGAGCATGCTAGTGATCAAGTAGAATGTGAATGTGGTAAGACCTACACCCGCAGACACAAAGCTCGACATGAACGAACGACTTATCATCAGCAGAGGTCATAAGCTACTTCATTTTTTTCTCTTCACATAACACTAACTAGAGCTTAATTCGCCTGATATTCTAAAATCTCTCCGGTTAAGCGATTAAACGTCATCTCGTTCTCGAATCCAACGAGCACAAGCATGTTGCAGCCCTGCGTCGAGGCGTTCATTCCCATAACTTGGATGCTCTGGGGTACGTCCTTTTCGGTCAAGCGAGAAACATCAGCTACAAGAACACGGTTGGTCTGCTGCCAGGTCTGGTAGTCGATTAGGCCGTTCGACAATTCCTTCGATACATCACCGTTGATCGATTCCAGTTTGGCGAACTCATTGCAGAAGTCCATGAAATCGTAGTCATACGAAATGTCGAACACCTGCTGAGAACCGATGCGAACATTGAAGTTTCTGATAGATGAACCTGGTTGAACAGTCCAAGGTGCACTATCGAAACAACTCTGGAACTGTTGGATGGTAGCCGACGAGAAATTGCCAGTTGAAGTTTCCGCAAACGGTAGAAGAGCAACTACCTTAGCGTTCTTCAGCGAAGCCGACAGCTGTAGATCAAACGCTGTATTCAGTTGAGTAGTAGATACTCCGGTACCAGCGCGCTGGTAGAACCACTGAGCATAGTAGTCCATGTATCGTACAGTCTTATTGGGCTTGCTAATCAGTGCTTGAGGGTTTTCAAGATCCAGGAACGGTACATAAAGACGGGTAGTCGTGAATGGAAAGTAGGTAGAATCAATAGTAGGCTCAAGGGAGTTAGTGATGGCACCCCAAGCAACAGAAATCTGACCTGCGGTTGTAGCATTAAATACACCAGAGTTTGGAGCATATCCAGCTGCAGACGCTACCATAATAGGGCAACTTTGACCCGAAACAAGCGTAGTAGATGCAAGCGTCATCGATTTGGTCGAACCAAGTGTGATGACGGACGAACCCTGATTCACTCGAAAACGAAGCTTGATCTGGGGATTAGCCATTAGGTCGAGCTCTTTGAAGACCGGGTGAAGATCAACAAGCTTGATCTTGAGCATGTAATTCCAGGTACCCGCGATCGTTCCATGTGTGGCCGTACCAGGAACGAAAGCACCACGTCCAAACTGGTTAGCAATCGTATTAGCAGCACCGGATGCGATAGTAGCCCATCCATTCGTATTTTGACCGCCGGCAGTCGGTGGGTTAGAGAGCAGACGCTTAACAAACCCATCATTAGTAGGAAGAGCGCCGGCACCGGTAGTAGCTGTTCCAAGAGCCGGAGTAATATCCGCAGCAGTAGCGCTGTACCCATCACCATACAAACTGGTTCCAGCGGTTGAGAATAGCACCGAGCCAGAACTGTCGGGGAAAAGGAAGTCTTCAGCACCGTGCTTATTAACATAGTCGAGCGATGTTTCAGCCTGAGCGCGAAGGTTATTCGCAAATAGCTTGTACTCACTCATGCTGATAACAGATTTACCATTTAGCTCGAGCGACATGCCATCAATGACATTCCAAACGCCGCATTTGAGACCAACTGATAGACGGTTAGCAGCCGCTGCAAGATCAGTACTCGCATGGGTATTCTTCATCGATACTTTGTATGGGATGACAACGTACGCATCTCGAAGGCAGGCAAAGCCTTCAGCTCCATTTAGCTGAGCAGTAGCATCGATCGTGATAATACCATTGGCATACGAACCCTGGTTGAGATCGATGACGTACGGCACACGCTTTCGAGAACTGACCTTAACGGCCGGGTCGCTCTTTAGCGAAGACTGATACAGATATTGATCGGCGAGTTGAGTATCTGACATCGTTAGCAGTTATATCGTACGAATCATATAGCTCACGAAAAAATAATTAACTATGGATCTCATAAAACCTATTACATCAGATCATGATTTGATCAAGCTCGCAATGAAGTTGAATGTCCATCTCGATCATATATTCGAGTCAAACGAAATTAAAGCACCTCTACCAAAGAAAGGATCATTCTTGATCTTGCTGCGCAAACCGAATCAAGATGTTGGCCATTGGAGTGCAGTCTATAACCATGAATACTACGACAGTATGGGCGAAGGTCCGCCTAAGGAATATGGTATCAGCAAATACAACGAAATTCAAACCCAGTCAGCTCATGGATCTTATTGCGGAGTGTGGGCTCTGCTTTGGTTATACGCTAAGCAGCATAATCGAATGGATCTCTTCAAGAAATTCAAGGATTTAAATATTATAGTTGCCTATTAATATTCTGAAATATATACTACCTATCATCGAATCATGTATCGCGAATTGGTAATCTCAAGCGGCGTTCCCGCGCACAAGCTTCGCAAGGCAGTCAAGACTGGCAAACTATCGCTAACAGCTGCTGAACTACAAGGATCAGGAGCCAAATTACATATTCATCCCGAATCACATGAAAAGGCGCTAAAAGCCAAGAAGGCGGGTCGAGGCGTTAGGCTTCACATCACGAAGCACGAAATCAAGAAGGGGTATAAGAAGGCTCTTGGAGGCAGTATCTGGAATAAAATTTGGCATGGGATCACATCTGGATTCAAATTCGCGAAAGACTCAGGATTACTATCAAAGGCAGCAGACGTCGCCGTTCCAGCGATTGCTACAGCGGTTGGAGCACCGGGAGCGGGTGTAGCAGCAAGAGCTGGACTCAAGGCACTTACTGGAGTCGGATTAGACGGGTATGAGAGCGAGGAGGAAGGTGGTCGTATCAGTTTCGACGATGTCAAGCGCCATACGGGCAATGCTCTGAGATATGCTAAGAAGCGAGGAATCATTACTGATCTCATCGACGAAGGCGAGAAGTACCTCGTCAGCAAGTCTGATCGTCCTGAGCACCACGAAATGATCCACAGCGTTAGAAAGGGTATTAAATCCCGATTCGGAGTAGGCGTAGTAAGCAAGCGAAAGGCTAAATTTGCTAAGGGTTCAGCAGAAGCCAAAGCTCATATGGCCAAACTTCGTGCCATGCGCAAGAATAAGCATGGTGGATCGAGCGAGCGTAGCTCGCGATTCGACGGGAAACCCGTCTCGAAACCTATGGTTGCTGGAAGTTTTACGATGTAATCATCCCTATTTTAGTGTAAAAAATTGTGGCATTTTTTTACTTCAACGAAGGGCGCTTGCGAAGCAGCAGCATAATGTTAACAGAGTTATCACGAAATTTGACTCTCTGGTCGTTCTGGTTCCAAATCGAAATGGATACCGTATTTCTCGCGCCATCATGCGTACGACACCACGTCTCATGACTCGGAAAGTACTGAATTTGTTTACCGATAGTCGAGTCTCCTTTATCAAAAACGCTCATAATATCACCTGACTGAACAAAATCATTTTTGATAAGATCACACCTAACTACATACGACGAGGAAGGCGAAATCTGAGGAATGGTATTCGAAAGGAGGCTTGTAGCAGTAGTAGTGTTGCTTGGCGGGTACGTACCAGCTGTTAGTCCAAGTAGCGAACCAAACGCAGCATTATTGATGATTAGACGAGGCACACGCGTTGTAGTAGGCAATCCGGTCCCTCCCGTTGAATATAGGCCAGTAGTAGGTCTCGTATAGCCACTTGGCAGCGCTGTCGGAGTTGGTGAGCAGTCGATCTGGCATGCGTAATAAGTACTGTTTTCCTCGATTTGAATATAGAACACATTGTTTCCATTGGAATCAATTAGATAGGCTCCAGCATTGACAAGAGCCGTTTGAATATTGCGATTGATATCGCTGTAGAGATAGTATCCATCTTGGAGATTGACACTGATTACAGATGTTGTAGTGGCTGTTGGAACTTCGATTTGAAAACTAGTATTTCCAAATTGGCTTGAATCAACATTGAACTCAGAATTATACAAGCTAATCGACTGAATCGAAGCTTCGATGTCTTGAAAATTACAAGCTGATCCAGGAAAAGTGTATATCCATCGGCTGTTGAACCCATCTTGAACCAAGCATGTGTTATCGATCTTCACGAAGCTAGACATATCTGCTATATATGAGACGACTAATAGTTTTCTCCAATTTTAATCGGTTGATTGAAGTTAAATCGAATTTGCCCTTTAACACTATCGAAAAATAGCACCTGGCCTTTTCCCCTTGCTATTGCTCGATTATAATAATGAATGATGCCTTCTTCCGTCAAACCGGGAATATTAAAGTCAGACACGAGCAGCTTCAAATCTCGCTTCGAATTGGCTCTTAAGACCGCGACGTATTCTACATTCAGTCTAATCATCTTGTCAGTGGCAAACCAGCTATGACTAAGAAAAATGGTACTTAATTTGAAATGTCTTCCACGAGTGAAATAATGACTGAACACATTCTTCTGTAGCCCCTTATCATTGCTGTAATCATCTATGATGACAAGCTCAGGTTTATCACCAGGAGTACGCCTAATTGCGTCGACATGTGGCGGTTGATCAGGCGGATAGAAGCTGATGAATCCCTCAAGCTTATCCCGAAGATAGTCATACAATTCCTGATTAGGATTGCTCGCTATTATATGGAGATGAGAGAACACATGTGGTGATGATTTAAGGATGTGGTAGCATAGATTGTTCTTACCGCTGAAGGAGGGTCCAAGGATAACCATTCGAAAAAGCTTCTTGATACCTAATTCTGAGATGTTCCCAACTGAATCGGCTCGATACTTCTTTGGCAGAGCTCCGCCATAATCAGGTATTGTCGCCATTGGTAAAATAGTTGGACTTATATATGATTGAAGAAACATGAGTGGATTTAGTTATCCCCAACCAACATTCGTTTCATCATGCTACAACCCCGCATTCTATCTCTCATTAGATCAGACTGGATACCTGACATATGCTTATGCTCAGACGCTCTATCTTGGTATCAACGACTATCGACTATCATACATTACAGGAATAACTCCGGGTACTGCGACCCCAGGCATTTCCCTTGTCGTTACTTCTGACGGATCCCTCAGCGGACTAGGAGCTCTGAGTTGTTCATCGCTGACTGTTAATGGATCGGCGGTATCATCCCCTCCAAGCTACGTGCTCGATATTACGCCTGGTACGGCGGCTCTAAGCAAAGCTCTGGTACTTGACTCCTCGAGCAATATCAGTGGAATTAACTCTCTATCGGCTACGAATTTCACTGGCACTCTACAGACCGCAGCTCAGCCTAATGTTAACTCAGTAAATGTATTGAACATTGCTAATCACAACGGATCTACCACTGGCCTATCGCTTGGAGGTGTATTGATAACAGCATCAGCTTCTGAGATAAACTACATTGATGTAGTAGCTGGTACGGCAGCAGCAAGCAAGGCATTGGTACTGAATGCATCGAGCAACATCTCTGGCATTAATTCTCTGTCGGCTTCGAGCTTGACAGGAACACTACAGACAGCAGCACAGCCCAATATCACATCTCTCGGTACTTTAACCGGTTTGAGCTGCTCTGGATCGATTTCAGGTACGCTTTCTACTGCCGCACAACCTAATATCACTTCCCTCGGTACGATAACTGCTGTAAATTGCTCCGGCAACGTTTCAGGAACATTAACTACAGCTGCTCAAGGTAATATTACTTCCGTTGGTACCCTAACTGGTCTTACAGTAAGTGGAAATATTTCAATCACAGGAACCTCGGCTTCTTTATCGCTTAGTGGAGGTAGTTCATTCATTTCTTTATCCAATATCTCGGCGAGTACCTCTTCTACTACAGGAGCATTTAGATGTCTCGGCGGAGGGTATTTCGGAGCCAAATCTGTTATTAATGCTAATTTAGGTCTTATCGCTTCTTCAGGGGTTCTAAGTATTGCAAATACTTCTTCATCAATAAATTCAACTAGCGGAGCGATTCAGTGTCTTGGCGGCGCTTATTTCGGGGCTAATTCTGTTATTGGAGCTAGTCTCACATTATCATCATCCCTTGGGAGTTTAATTATAACAAATCCTTCCGGTAGTACTTCTTCATCAACAGGAGCGATTCAGTGTGCTGGAGGTGCTTACTTCGGTGGGGCGAGTTTATTCAATTCCTCTGTTTCAGCAGTATCTGTTACAACAACCGGAGATGTTACTGCAAATGGACATCTCGCGGGATTTCTTTCTTATGGCAATCAATCCGCTATTACGGATGTTGGATGTTGGTAATTTAAATGGATTAGGCATCAAAGCCGCATATACTAATGAGTTTCTGAATATAACCGGGACAGGAACTGACTACCTTGATGGAAGTTATAGTCGTATTTGCCAGTTCTTTGGTAGCAATGCTACGCCTGTAGGTTTCCAAATAGAAGTAAACAACGGGAACAAAGCAACAAGCACAAACGCTGCATGGATTGGTACTTCTACGGCAAATGACCTCAAATTAGGTACTGGCGGAACCACTCAAGCTATTCTGACTTCCGCCGGTCGATTTGGGATAGGCACAACATCCCCATCAGCGTGGTTAGAAGTTTCAGGATCAGTATCACAAACGGTTGATGCTGCTGGACTTGGCTACGGAGCTTTAACTAAGTCAAACACCGTTTTCACTATCGGTCCGCTAAGTAGTCAATCGATATCAATCAAAAGCTCGAATTCAATGCTAATATCTGGAGGAAGCTATATCACCACAAGCGACCGGCGCTTAAAGACGAACATCGAGGATATAATTGATACGACAGAGTTCGTGAGAAGAGTATCTCCAAAGCTCTTTTCATACATCGCAGATCCAAATCGTAGGCAACTAGGGTACATTGCTCAGCATGTGGCTGAATATAGTCTAGAGTGCGTCACCTTTGTCCCGAATGATTCTCTTGAATATGAAGAGCCAGGGGATATAGATGGCTATCAATTAACTTTAGATTACGACAAAATTTCTTGCTTACTCCATAAATGTCTCCAGGGTGTTCTAGAGCGTTTAGACATTCTTGAGTCAAAACTAACTTGATGAGCTGTCGCTCAGACGAACGGCAGGGCCGGCAGTCTGCAGCTGCGACGGGCGATACCCGAGGTCGACAGACCCTCGGGGGGGGGGGGGAACCCCGAGAGGCCTGCCTCTCCCCCACCGAAGGTGATGGCTGGCCGTAGGCTTGATAAAAAAAATAGGTTCACGACGGTGGGAGGCTACTTCTCTACAGAGCGAAGGTTTTCACTAGTTTTTTTTCGCTTTGGACGGTATGCCCACATTCGTCCTCCTTCCACTGTTTGGAGCGGGCGTAGCCCCTCCCGGGCGGTCTTCGACCAGCCATCAGTTTGAGTAGCTACTGACTTCGTAGAATATGGTTTTGATTCGCTTGCCCATACCGTAGGGCGCTCTGCACGAGGAGTCTCTTTGATAATCAGGCCCTTCATTAGATGCTTTAATTCGGTTAGATTCTTATCAGCATTGAGCTGATAGAGACCAGCGCTTTTAGAAATTAATCTTGGATCGAGAATCAGCATCTTTATAATAACCTCGTTATAATAGATTTGAATTCAGAATCAGAAATCAATCGATTCGAGTACATATCTACGCACACCACCTTCAGTTGCTTTAAGATCGAAGGATTATCATTGCCAAGCATTAATTCGCCTTTGAGCTTATCATATTCCATGCGAAGGCTATCTAGGGGGTCTTCGAGCTGCTCAGCAAAATTATACTGGAGATGTGTCATCTCTAGGATTTCCTTAAAGAGCTTCTTATCATCGGTGGATAGCTTATCATACTTCTGCTGTTCGATATTGTTTATATAGACGAGATCTTTTATCATCGCCTGTAGAGCATCGCTGATCTCGCGCATTGGACCTACCTTTCGTCGATTTGGCTGAACGATCGTTAGAGTTCGTTTGTCAAGATCTGGCAATCGGATGTACTTGGATCCAAGCCTTCTGTATATGTATGCACTGGGAGTAGCTTTGCCTTGAATATCATTCAGATTGTATGTTTGACCTCTGTTGCGCGAGACGCCTTCCAACGGCATGTGGCCAGCGCCGCGTAGGCCACGCCCCTTGATCTTACCGCCAACGCTTGGTTCTTCACGAAGGTGGGGTCGCCTCGCGACTCCGCCAAGTGCGGAGCCGTAAGGCTCTTTGATCTTAACCCCATGTGCCTTTAAAACGTACATATACTGCTTGAGAGCGTTCATTATTGGTTCTTTGGTTGCATTGTCAATAGCTTGACCAGAGTTCAGAAACGCTTCCATTTCACCGATGTATTTGATCAGTAGATCTAAAGTTGCTGCCCATTGAATACGCTTGAAAAATCTTGTGTGAGCTTCACCCGATAGTGCTGGATGTTTCTTAATATCCTTATTTCTTACTCGTAGATTGCCGTCAATTGCACTGAAATAGTATTTTTTGTTTGCCTTTCCATTAGTAAGGGGAAGCAAATGAATTGGGAAGATGTTATCTGATTTATCTGCTTCAATAAAGTAGTCGGTGATAATTGCCTTCGCCTCAGTCTCTGGGATAGATAGATCGTTCATAATATCTGGTCCTGACAGCTTTCCTTTATACCAAATGCCTTGAGTGGGTTTAAATCTGTTAGCATCACTATCTAAAACAATGTCTGGTGATGGTTTAAATTCAAAAGTCAATCCTTTCGATTTGACAGTGTCGCTAAACAAAGCTAGAGTTGATAGCCAGGAGATCTCAGATAGTCGAGATTGCTTATTCCTCTTCGTTTCTTGATTTCTAACATTGAGATCGCCCTTAGAGTCGGTGATTAGTTCATATTTGTTTAGAACATCTCCATCTTTTAAAACTGGTCTAACGACAATATTAGAGCCAATCAATTTCTTCTTGTAAGCCTTCAGCATGAATAGAAGCTTAGCTTTAGCTTGTTTCTCATCGATTGTAGTCGATGATGAACTATCATAGAACCAAGTGGGGCGGATGTGGACCTTCCCCGATGTTTGATTAGGAAATTCTTCGCGTCTCTTACTGCCGGTTAAATTCCAATTCTGATATGGAGTATTGGCATCCTCCATTCGCATCAAGCTGACTTCGTCAATGCTATTCGACTCACCATCTGATCGAATATTCATCAGTTCCTCAGCGGATAGTACCCAATCAATATATTTAGATTTAGAAGGTTTGTTCGTTGAAACGTTGTACAGTTTCCCATTCTTTCCAATATATCTTTTCATATCACGAGTTTTATTGATTTTTATTGGATTAAATTTTAGAGAAATCCAGTTTGGATTAGACTGATAGAGTTTCTCTATCCATCTTTTCGCAATGAATTCTTCAGTTTTGTTTGGCTTTGATTCAAAGGTTTCTTCCTCGATAGGAATATCAGTATTTGTTTCCACCGATTGCTTTTGAGACGGGTTTCCTGTCGATTCACTCGTTTTAACTTCAGGGATTTCCTGGGAGTTAGTCGATGGGCGATACCCGAGGTCGACAGACCCTCGGGTGGAACCCCGAGAGGCCTGCCTCTCCCCCACCGAAGGTGTTGAAGATTGATTCATATCTTTTACTTCAGAGTTTTTTAAATCACCATCTCCGACTTGGGTTGAAGCATCCTGAGTAGAGCGCTTCGCAAGGGAGATGGTTGAATTGACATCGCTCGCCCATGATGTCTCTGCATACATGCCCCTTTTCAACTCATTTTGCTTGACTCGCAGCTTAACGCGATCCAGTAAATCGATGCGTTTTCGCTCTCTATCGGCAAGGCTTGTAAATGATGGAAACATATTCGATGTTATATAAGGGTTTCGATAAATTATTTATGAAATCGCGATTTATATTGAATAGGTTCTATTTCCTCCTCTCCGCCCCATAGCTGCATAGTATGCTTATGAACGATCCGATTACGCCTATCGAGGAGATTGACATACGCAGCCTGACATTCATCGAACGGCAAGTTGAATATTTTCTCAAGGTCATCTCGATGCTGGACATCATTACAGATGAAACGGTATGGTCGATTTGGATCGAGCGCGTTGAGCCGATATTTGATGAAATCAAGGCGCTGTACGTCGGAAATCGTCGAATGTAGCTTGCTCAGCTTCTGGCTATATAGACGCATCCGCTCGTGCATGCGTCTCAATTCCTTCTTGAACATATCGATTTTGTAGTCTTTGCTATGCTGGGAGCAGTATCCGCATCCAAGAGCATCTCTCGAACACGTCTTGTTCATTTTAGTAATTGCATTGCAGCTCATGGTGAGTTTATATCTATATGTATAAGAGAGAAATAAACGAGCTTAGAAAAGACACATCGTGTTCCGGGCGGACTACGTCCGGCCAATCTTAATTTCGAGGCTGGCGCCCCAAATTTTCGATATAATCATGGAGGTTGAGTATATCGATTACGATCCAACATGCAAGTGCGTTTACGACAACACCAGAGATCCTGAAGAAGCTGAGATGTTGAGAAAGAAGATGGTTAAGAAACAAAAGTTAAGATCCATACAAACTAAGACTCCTGTCGGCCTTGCCCAGAAATCAAGATCCGGAAAGCTTTTCGACTTTAAATCACTTGACATTTAGCGTATTAAAGTATTTATTTTCTAAAGCGCTTCGCCTATTCTTGTTGATTAATCTCAGATTATCTTGCGGCTCCCACGAGTCTGGCTCATTACCTACCCATCGGATGAGGTATTTATATTTACCATTCTTCATTTTTTTGTGCTCTAAGATCTTCTCGGCTTCGAGAATGTCGCCACGATTGATGGTTGCATCGGTGGTGTCTGCTTTCACTATCTTCAAGTCATTTGGGGCTTTGTAAAGCGTGCGCCCATTATTGGAACGGATGTCAACTCGATAGCCATCAATACCGATCACAGTGTAAATAGCTTTGCTCCAGTGAGCAGCTTCCTTATCAAATGTTTTCTTTTTGAGGCGATACAATACGTTTGAGCCAACCTCAAACTCGTTCTCAACCTTATCGGCTTCTGCCTGATTGTGACTCAGATCCGCAGCCATTACCTTACCTTTAGCCTCGTTTGGGGTCATACCGATCGATCTATGGAACGTTGAATTATAGTTAGCGATGACATCAGCTATCATCTTTTGGGTGATACGTTTCGGTGAGATCTTAGTAAGTCGCTGCTTGATAGTCCTATTAAAACGCTCGATTTTACCCATCGTAGCATGATCACCAGGTTCGTTATTAAAGTGCTCAATCTTTTTGAGTTTAAAAAATGCTTGAGCTTGCGCATTCATAAATTCAGATCCGTTATCACTCGTGATAATGTCTACTTTATGGAGCCGTACAAATGCTTTGATAGCAGTTAAAACTGTTTGAGCGGTCTTGTTTGATAAAAGCTTTGCATAGCCAAGCCTCGAGTTAATATTGACAACCGTCAACATTGGTTGCTTATCCCAAAATGCAAGATCTATCTGCCATGAATTGGGGCTGTATGAAGCAATTTTAAATCCATCAAACCTCTTCTTCTGATCTTGGAAGCGCTGTATATCAGTCTGACTTTGATACCAGTCTTTAACGTTCTTGAACGTTATTTTATGGTTCAGTTCTTTTGCCTTATGATATAGTGCCTGAGCACCTACATAACCAGTTTTAGGATCATAATATAGCGTATGCAGAAGTTGATCCATATCCCTTATATATATGCCATCATAAAAAAATGCTTTCCTCCCAGAAGCATACGAACTATATATCGAGCGGAACTGTACTGATCCCATCCTCAAGCACTCGACGTTTGTCGTAAAAGTACGACAGAGCTGTCTTCGTCTGACTATACGTAATAATTGACTTCGTCTCCTTACTAAGTCTAAACCCCTTGTTAGTACCTTGTAGTGTGATGCGGTCCCGAACGACAGTCTCAAAGCCATCTGGGTTTAAAACATCGTTATTACGCCCGCGCCCCTGTTGGATTCCCTTAGCAGAAACCTTAACTTTGTACGATTCGTCAGGTAGGTAGCAGATGTAATTCTTCGACGATAATGAGACCATAGCATCACCTGACCATTCGTCCTTGAATAGCCCCGGTGTACGTCGGTCAAATTTGGCAACCTCATCGTTGTAGTCGCGTGGGAACCACTCGTACTTGTGCTGATTGAAGTGCTCGCGCAGCTCAGGTTTGATGCAGCTCTGAAAGGGATTCTCACAGCTGAAAGCTATGTAAGCACTATCAGTATCCATCTCTTGGTATTGAAAGTCGGACCTGTCAAAGTAGAAGTCGATACAATCGTAATAGAACTGGAGCATACGAAGTTTGGCGAGCTGATAGATCGCAATACTAAGATGAATGGGATTTTTATTATTGAGACGACGTTTTTTCATTGTGATCGCGCATGAATCATTGAGCTCCTCCAATCCGTGGAATGTGAAGTGCTCAATCTTGACCTTGACTGCCTTATCATCCGATTCGTATTTGATCTCCTTGTGCTTACTCATATCCATTCCAGATCGACCGAAAGCACTGTTGCCTACAAGTTTCATCATCTCAGCAATCATCGCTTTAGACTTATCAGCATCGCCTTCCCGTCGAGCATTTGACACAGCTTCCATGAAAGGAGCAAATGCCTTGTGAGAACTGGCCTTGATGAAGCTATAGGTCTGGGCGATCTTCATTCCATGAGCGAGGTACCACTTGAGTAGAGGTGCGTAGATCAGAATCTTCTCTCCAAAGTAGCTCCCAATTGGTTTGCGAGCCAGCTTCGCTCGGCTTTGCTTGCGCGTCTCGTTGTATTCATACATATGCTTACCAATAATACTCTCATCGCTGCTGTCGATAAGGGTATTCTTGAAAATGGGGGTCATCTCGCTGAAGTAGTCCTTCAAGTGATCGGGTGTACGGATATCACACTCGAGAAAACCGAATATCTTATCATTAACGATGTCATCGACGATACCTCGATATGCTTCGATGGTGGTCAAGCGCCCACATGGCATCTCATTACCGAGCGCCCACAGGTACAGGGCATTGGCATCATATCCAATGATCTTTTTACAAATCTTGCCTCCACGAATCTTTGTTTCGTTGCGCTTAGCATACCGGTTGAAGATAATCGAAGGTCCTCCAGCGATGTTGGCTTTCATTTTCCCGTATATGTCTTTCTCCTCCTTGTCAATGCTGTATACAAGCCGATCCGAGTTGAACTCAAGGAGCTTCTTGTATCGAAACCCCTTAAGCGACATATCCTTTCGAGCTACGTTGCACTCGATGCAACTAATTAGGATGTTGCCATCAATATGTCCGAGCTTGTTATTGATTCGATCGGCCGAAGCGGTATCAGCAGTTAGTTGTTTGTAGCATAGACCGCAAAGGTACTTTTGCTGCCTAAGTAACTGATCGAGGTGCTTTAAAGTCATGTTGAACTCGTGATTTCCTTCAGCATCCTGGCTCTTGTATCCACTCATACGCTTAACCGGGAAGCTGAACGCCTTAGCAGGCTTCTTACTTGGATAGTGAAGGTTATTGAAGCAAGTCTGGTACATCACCTTCTCCGACAGACCTGGTAGTGATACACCATCTGTAAACATGTCCAAGTCGAACTGTTTGAATAGCTCACGTTGGGCCTTAATAGCCTTGATAAATGGAACAACGTCAAGGTTATTGTACCAGATGAGCAGGTCTTTGATCGACTCCATCCCATAGTGTTCCCAGACAAACTGGACGCGCTTGTAGTCATCATCGGTGATGCTTGTTCCACGAAGCTTGCTGTCAAAAGCTGACTTAGGTGGAATAGCGGTATGGTTTAGCACATTGAAAGCAGTGATGTGCTCGTACGGGAAAATACCCTTACCAAGGCCGCAGACACATCGAATCTTGTCATCACATTTGCATCCACCAAGATAAGTCGTCAGGTACTTGTCATAGCTGGTGCCAGCCGGTACATAGTTGCTAGTGTCAAGCATCTTCATGTCCGATGTGGCAATGCACATGTAGCTTGGGTTCTTTATGACGGACTTGATGTTGTCAGTACCGATCACGGCAAACAAGTCTTTCTTGATCAAGTTGATATCATATCGCCCACTATTGAAACCAAGGACTGGGACCTGAACAATTGTTTGCTTGAGCTTACCATAGTCAGAACGCTGCTTACCAAAGCCTAAATTCTTGTGAAAATCAAAGAAGCTGGCGAAATTACCGGCTTTAATCCAAGCATCAATATCCTCGGTGTTGTACTTCTTACCGAGTGGGGCATCTGGAATCACCATTCCTGTTAAGCCATGCGCATTGATGATCTTGCGAAGCAAGCCCCCATACTTAGATACATTGTATCGTTGAATCTTTTCCCCTACAGTCGCTATGTAATGAAACATACCCTTGAGCAACTCCTTAGGATCATCGCTGACAAAGCAACGCACCTCTTCGGTCAAGCTGTCCGCTACAGAGACAGAGACAGGAATGTGCTCGTTCGTGAAGATAGTATTTTCCCCGTGTTGGGTAGCGGTAGGCTTGAGGATAGCCTCGAAGTCATATACGATGAAGTGATCGATGTACTGGTCGACATTCTTGATTGAGTACTTCGTCAGCATCGAGCGGATAGAGTTCTGAGCTGGGCGGTAGATCGTCGGTTGAGTTGGGAAGGACTCAATATTGACGAGTTCGCACTGATTTCTGGTATGGTTGCGGAGTCTGTCAGAGCTGACAAACACCATATCACACTTCTTGCATTAATACTTGCGTTGAAGCATGTCGACGTTCTTGATGTACAGCGCGTGATTATCATGGGAGAGGATGTTGATTGAGTCGTACTCTTTCTCAGAACGACGGATGCATTCAACGTTCCCAGACTCAATATCCATTGTGTAGACGTTGATACTGAGTTTGAAACAGTCTTCAAGCTCGTCGAACTGAAGAATGTCAATGGGCTTGAAGTTGCGGTAAAGAGGCAGCGTAAAGCTAATACCCTTGAACGCACAGTACTGCTTGAACGTTTGCTTCACCAACGCTTGAATTTTACGGGGGTCCTTCGTAGGGTCCTCCCGCTTGTGATAGGCAATGCAATGGAACACGCACTTGCTGTTGGTCTTAGGGAAGTTGATAACACTCTTATTATCACGAGTGATCTTAGGAATAACAACTTCGCTGTCGCCAAGGGCGTGCTCTCGCTGATAGAGCTGGTATCCAGAGCTGGGGTAGTTGAGTTTATCCGCCAGCTCCATCGATCGAATCTCAGAAATTACCTTCCGAACATCACCCCTACTGTTAATAGCGACGGGCTTCTCGAAGACGTAGGTATTACCCGGATTAGGATGGAAGTATCGCGTCTCCGAATCATCGGTTTTGCTTACGAGATCGTAGCCGAGAGCAATATTAACTTATAGGCTCTCTTCTGACTCTCAAGAACGTGCGCAAGCTTATCGTAGAACTCAGAGGGCTGGACTCCCTCATATAGGTGGGATTCCATATGGTTGCCCTTGTAAAAGCGGTAGTGCGGGTCAGTCTTATAGTCTGGAGATAGGTGCTTCTCCAACTTATCGAGGCTGATCTTATACTGCTTTGCCACCAAAGGTAGATTCTTGGGGTGGGATAGTTTTCCGATGAAAACCATTTTCCCCGTACGGCCGCGCACCTTGAGGCGGTAGCTCGATCCCCACTTGATGGGTTTGATATTTAATCTTCGTAGTCCTTCGAGTTCGTGAGCAAACATCGCTATATATATCAACCTATATTATTCTTTGTGGTTTGACTTTATAATATTGAGATCTTGTATCAGGATCGACTTTATATCACTGGCGACTTTTTTCATCTCAAAACAAATTAATTAATTAGCTAAGTTCGGTTTCATCGGTAAGTACGTTTTCGCCTTCGGTAAATTCGCTTTTGGGCTTTCGCTTTCGAGCTCGAATCTGCTCTCTATTCTTGTCGTCGTAGTCTTTTTGATAAGATAAACGAGCTTCGCGTGTGCGCTGGTAGTAGCGCTTCTGCGCTGCTTTGATACGTTCCTTGCTAGCTTGGTATTGCTCAGGAGAGTACGCCATCTTTGTATATTACTAACTTTATATTTATCAGGATCAATAAAAACAATGTATTAATGCAGCATGACGAAGCAAGAATCAGCTGAAATAACTCAACGTGGGAATAGATCGAGTGACCTGCCGAGCCACAGAACGCGCCATCTCAATGTCGGGACCTAACATACTGGCGATGTCATAGTATCGCTCGATGCACTCACGAATCCCGCTGCCACTAGCCTCTGCGATAGAGGGCAAGACCCGAGATAGCTTCTGTCGCTTCACAGGTTCTTGGAAGCACGGAAGTCTGATCTCTGCATCAGCACTCGGTGACTGATTAAGTAGAGTCCTAATCACCGCGAACGCCTCGCTTGGATCACGTATAGTCACTGATCGGATATTACCGTGGTTGTTGATCGTATCGGAGACCCAGAAAAACTGCCAATGATCAGTCAAGTCGGTCAAGAGTGCCATCACGGGTTCATCGACGAGAACATCCAGGGCTATCAATGCTGACAAAGCCTGAGAGATGGCGCGTTCTTTCACCTTTCTCTTCACTTCGATGAGCAATCTCACGCCAGGCAGCATCCCCAAGTCGAGCGGGTTCTCCAGGACGAGATCACTCAGTATGATCATGTCCGTGCGTCCAACAAGTTCGATGTTATGACCAGGGATTTCAGCCTTGAGGATGTCTTTCCCTTTTTCCACACCGTACACGCAAAGCCTGTTCCTCGTGAGCACATCACCGATGTTGATTTCCACATACGCGCGATATCGTTCACGTTGCTGTTCCTCGGTGAGCGCGATATTCTGCCCACGTTCATCGCTAATGCTTTCCCACCTGAACGGTGCAGCATGCGTCAGGTCCCCAGTAGCGAATCGAACCGCGCGGGTAGCTTGCAACCGAACATTCAATTCAGTCAGAAGCGTCGAACTCGCGCTTGAGTGGCGATATACCTTGCGTTTGCCCAGCACAGTCTGCTCGTACATCTTGTCAACCTTTTCGACGAGTTGATCTATCTTGGATGCCTCACTCACTGAACCTCCAGCCCCCTCCGGAACCACCGCCAGCACGTGAATCTGGTCCGTTGATGGTTGAGGCATTTTGTTCTTCTCGAACAACCAGTGCTGCAAAGTCTTCGTCGCCTTCATCTTCTCCCCATCGATCCACGCTTGAATGTCCTCATGAACCTTTCCGTCCTCCAGACCCAGCGCAGCTTGGTCGTCGTCTGCCAGCCACTCGCCGCCCTCCGTCTTCGCCAGGAAGAGCTGCAACTTGTCGGCCTCGCCCTTGATGGTGTCTGGCTTCTTCGCCTTGATAGCGTCCTTCAAGTCTCCTACCGTCTGGGCCGCGTCGATGTCCACAGGGAACGCGCTTCCCGCCACGCCAACGATCGCACAGAAGAGCTTCACCATCTTTCCTCGAGGCGGCTGGAATGAGGAAGAAGGGAACGATCGTACCTAGACGGAAATGAAGATGTGATGAAGGCGTGTCATAGGCTTCCAACCAATGGCGGTGAGGGTGAACTATTCTTTGCGGTAAGAAAAACCTGGTGGCGCGCTTTTTTTTCTTTCGAATGAAAACCTCCTTTGTATGGTATTCCATTGTTGCTGTGTGCGGTGCTCGGAGGTGTGGAGGAGACCTCCTTCGCACCAGACGCTACTTAGCGGCGGTGTCGACGTTTTCAGCAGCTGGGGGTCAGGAAGGTGCAGAGCAGTGCTCGTTGGTAAATTACGGTCAGGAAACAAAAAGGACTGGATTATGTGCTACTACTTACTACTGTCATCTTCGACAGTCTTCAAGTTTCGTGGCCTCTTCACGCGAGAGGGATGTCGCCACTTTCGAGCAAGAGAGACAACGCAACAGGTACTCCTTCGCAACGGGGTCGGAGGACTCAGCTTCTGATACACAGATGAGGGGCTCGATTTCTATGAGATCTGGGCCAAAGATCGCAATTATCGGTCAAAAACGGCGCGCGAGTAGCCCTCCGTGCCCTGTTGGCAACTCCTTTTTGAGACCGACTGCTCCAGCGCATTTTCAGTTTCCTCGGCCAGTTGAGCGAGAGAGCATTTGGCCACGACAGCACGAATATCGAATGCTGATCAACCGGCAAAGACCACGCTCTCCCGTGCCACTAACGGAGAAAAAGATTGCACAGGTTCTTGACGGGCTCAAACTGCGCTTGTCGAAGCTTCCGGGTGCAGAGCAGGAAGGTGTTTTCTTCACCAGTATTAAGTCTGCGATAGAGATCGTGCAGCTAGAGGAAATGAAGGATGAAGAGCTTCACATCCAGAGAGCTATCGACACGGCGCGAGCAGCCGTCAAGTCCTTGCTAGATCGGAGTTCCAGAGACCCCGATTCCGATGAACAGCATCACCGCCTGGAAGATATACGCCAGGTCCTATTCGCTGTGGTGAGGACTACCCTTGATACCAGAGAAAAGCTCGAAGCCTCGGGGCTTCGTGATCTGCTTGATCTCACAAAAAGAGTTGAAGATACGTTCCCGGCGTCGGCCGCACGATTTAAGTGGTACGTGCTCATGGTGAAGGAGCCCCGGTCTTGTGAAGTCATGAGTTTGCTAATGCTTGTGAAATCGCGCTCATTGCTGTGCAGGTGCAGTACCCAGTTACGCAAGTTCGTCACAGCCAAGTACAAGAAGCCTGCCCAGGTTACTCTTGATGACCAAAACAAGTTGGAATCGATTGTAGCCGAGACCCGGGCCTGGACGGACGTAAATGACTACACTGCTTCGAGGTTTAAGGAAGTCATGGCATTTGTGACGGACATACTCGACGGGTCCTATGAAGATTGGGAGCCACGAGAGGACTCGCGACTCGCAGAACTTGTTGCTATCATGATCGTTCGCGTGGGTGCGTTCCGAGATAGTCATATCCAGAAGAGTCGACAGTTCGAGATTCATGGGTGGGTATACGCCATGTCGGGGTCGGCATTCATGCCAACGCTCGACCTAATGTCAGTTCCTCCTCAGAAACCGACACTGGCCTACGCTACGACCAACCAAGGATTTTGCTCGCTGGCTGAGGTGGACGAAGGTTTCGAACAAATGGCAAAGGCTCAAGAGGAAAAGCACTTCGAGTTTCTCGCGTTGACGGCGTACACGTTCCTCGCGACCGCAGCCCTGACACAGAACCAAGTGCTGTTGCCAATTCATCAGCTCAAGCTTTTCAACGAGATCCTACAGGGGTTAGAAAAGCTTGACGTTAACCAAGACCCAAAGGCCGTTCTCCGGTCGTACCAAACACTCGAAAAGGTTCTCTATCTCATGCGCATTATGATGCACCGGCGTCCTGAGTATCAACAATGCTCCACCAGGTACGTGCTCATACGGCGCTCATCCGTTTGCGTGTTCTGTCACTTTCGTGTGGTGTGGTAAGCAAATTGATCCTTTTTGTTGCCTTTGAATACTGCAGTACTGTAGATACTTTGCTCTCACTCTTCCCGCCATCCCAACGACCGTCGTTCAAGTACCCGTCAATAGCTAAGTCGATGGCTGAGAACGGCGAGGAAACCGACGAAGACTAGCAGTGTGTGTCGAGGGTCTGGGCATCGCCGTGGTACGATTCCGTTGATGGAGGACGAATGATTTCTTACTCGATAATAGAGCAATGAAGCAGCATCCGTAGTCTTACGTGCTTGTGTATTGCAGAACGCGAAGAGGAGTGCCGGCACAAGAGTCACGCACATTATTATCTACATCTAAGTACTTGGCATTAGCGCGTTTTTCCGTGTAAATTCTCGGTGAAAAATAAGGGAAGACGTTATTACCTAATTGAGTTATAAATAGCAACATTAATCTTAAATCAAAGAAATGGGTTCGATATATCAGATCTAAATTCGTTACCCAAATCTAGCGTTCCAGATATAGTCCACAGTTGATGATGACCCAGCCGCGACAAATCCCAGAACAGATTTACGTTCGACAGTGCCCGCACCGTTGCATCCACTTGATCCTACTTTTGAATCACCTACAAATGCCTCTACCGCGCACTATGCGTCGGAGTCGCTGGGAGTGCAGTGCAGTCATTCGAGATTTTATCCACGGATTTTCGAGACAATCGAGTGGATCTTCCAGCCGTTTGCAAGATTTACAGGCAATATTGCAAACCAAAGGTAAGCTGGACTATGCTGGGTTTAGTTGATTTACATGGCAAATTGCAGAAACAACCCAGGTCGATGGGGTGTTACCACTGGTACGTGGGAATGAGAAGCAGTGCCACACGTAGATCTTAGTGTTTAATTTGGCTGGTATACGAAGCTGCACAAATATATCAAGGAAAACTGCGATAAGGCAATCTGAAAAAGCCGCACCTCGTGCAGTTGTTGAGGTCTGTGTCCAGGCACCGCAGAGAAAGAACAGTTAGCCAGCGAAATGTTTTCGTTGAAAACTACGCAGGGAAACGTATTTTAGAGTTGTAAGAGCCGTTAATGCGCTTACCAATGAGCTGCAGGTCGATAGGGTCCTGGACGTGGTCTAGGTAGTCTACCACAATGGAGTATCCACTGGCTTGTGAAATGGCCACGCAGTTTGCAGGGCTGTTGTAGATTTGCGCGAATCTATCCAGTCGCGAGTTCAATTCAGGGATCTCAATAATGAAAACAAAACCTGGCGTTGACTGCCTGTCAGTGACTGCATGAAGCAAGCGCGTTGATTGACAAACCCGCTAGTATAGTATTTAGAAGTTACCACAAAGAGTACAAACTTTGGTCGCTACGGTGCCGCAGAATTGAGGCTTACTACTACCATGCCATACCAGGCTTATGAGCCGTGCACGGCGGTGTAGTTGTAGTACACCTCGTTCTCGTACTCGCTGTCGCAGTACGGGAAGGACGTGTCCGAGTCCGTGGGCGCGAACAGCGTCTTGCCCGACGTGTACGTCACGTAGCAGCCCAGGAAGCCGCACACGACGACGACGATCAGCGCCGGCACCTTCTCGTACAGCGGCAGCTCGTGCCACAGCTTCTTGAGCAGGAAGATAACGGGCAGCAGGATACTGATGAGCGTGATGCACGAGGCGCCCACGAAGTCCACCAGGTCCGAAAAGTGGTCCTTCAGGATAATGGACAGGATGACCAGCGCCACGATGATGGCCACGCGCAGGATCACGTACTTGATGGCGTTCGCGCCGCGGTACTCGGCCTCCTCCGCCTCAATGTCTCCGTAGTGCGGGTTCTCGGCGTCGGCGTTCGAGATGTACGACATCTTGGACGAGCGGCGGTCGCTGTTGGCGTTGACGGCGTCCTTGCCGGGCGTGGTGGCGGCGGCGTACGTGAGCGCGTTCTCGACGTCGTCCTCCTTCTTCTGGTGCATCTTGAGCACCAGACGCTCGGCGAGGTAGAAGGCCGGGTTGAGGATGACGGAGAAGGCGATGGTAATGTGCAGCTGCATGAAGAAGTAGGCCATGACGACGGCACCCCAGTTGGACTTGAAGCCCAGCGTGGTGAGGCCCGTGACCGAGTTCGGGTAGATGGAGTAGAGCAGGTTGCCCGTGATCTGGCAGCCCACCGCCGAGTAGGCTGTGCTGGCCAGGATGAGGAAGAGGCACGAGATGAAGGCCATGGTGACGAACACCACGCGCGGCATGCGCGTCGGCTCGCTGTGCTGGCGCTGCAGCGCCGGGATCACGATGCCGGCGTTGTACGCGAGCGACAGGTTGCCGAACATGCCCGCGACCTGCGAGAACTTGAGATCGGGCGACGGCACGGACGGGTGGCCGCGCATGCCGTACATGACGACAGCCACGCCGATGATGTCGGCGATGAGCGTGCCCGCGCAGCCGGCGAACGCGGCCCCGGCGCCCTCCTTGAGCGTCGGGATGAGGCACACGGGCAGGCACATGAGCGCCATGAAGCAGATCCAGTACGTGGTGCTGAAGGCGTCCGGGAACAGGCCGTCCAGCAGGGTGCCGCCCAGCACGAGGAACACGCAGGGCACGAGCAGGCACGAGGCCATCTGCGAGACGACCGAGAGCCAGCGACCCCACTTGCCCATGCACCACTCGCCCAGGTCGCTGTAGGTCTTGACGCTCTTGGGCGCCAGCAGCATCACGCGGCAGATGGCCACGGACGCGTACACGTTGGCGAAGGCCATGAAGGCCATGCCGACGACGGCCAGCACGGGCCCGGCGCGCGAGAAGTTGCCGGGCATGCCGAGCGTGCCGATGCCGTAGACGCAGCAGAAGATGTTGAGCGCCATCTTGAGGTCCTCCATGGTGAGGAACTTCTTGGCGCAACCCATGATGGCGGCTTTCAGTCGACGAGCGCAAAGAGCGAGCGAGAGAGGCTTTGAGGTGACTGCGCGCCGCGGGGCAGAAGCGAGAATGAGGAGGGAGGGCGACGCACTCCACTGCAACTTGGCGGGGCGGCTCGTGTATCGGAGACCTGGTACCTTCTGCGAGGTAGGTAGGTAACCCAATCCATGTTTGTCGAGCGAGGTGCACCGGGCGTGTCACGGGCGCCGAGATCCGAGATATACGGAGCTCGTCGACGACGAGGATGCGCCCGCCGAGCGCATCCACGCCGTGCTCAGTGAGTCGGACACTACGTAACTTACAGAATTCATTTAATCAAGGCAGACTTCTAAACAGTGCGGGCGGGCAGAGCTGCACTTCCGGTGCCTGCATGGCAATCCAATCGACGCAATCCTGCTGTCGCCAATCAGCGCGCGATTCGGGAGAATGGTGGTCATGTTGAAGTGCACAGCAGGGGCGCCGCTAAATTGGTCCCCACAGGTGTCCCCCAATGCCCATCGCGCGTGATCCTCGTACGGACGCACATGGAGTCCGCGATACAGCATGCCGAACTTCATGCTATTGTGTAGCACCTGAGCCTACAAAGTGTAGCCCTACTACAGTGTTTTGCCTCAATAGCGCAGTCGTACTTTGTATACAATTTCTCAAGTAAATGGGGTGACAGAGGTTTTACTAGTCGACTACGAGTGGGAGTAGGTCGCAATGATGCCGCGCAAGCGCTCAACTTCAGGCGCTGCAGCCGTGAGGCGTTGGCGCTTCTGGAAAGGCTTCAGAAGAGACGGCATTGCAGACTCGATGCTTGTAGACTTGGTTAGGCTTGGCTAATGAAAGAATGAGGAGCGAGTCGCTCCGGTCGCTCCGACCGACCAAGGTGATCTTGGCGCGCAATGACATGAGTGTGACGCTTTTTGTTTTGACGTTTTCCCCTATGTCCTCGGTTGTGGTAATTTGATTGGCGGAACCATACTGTCGATGGCGTGATTGGCTGAATCTTGCTGTTCGTGAAAAACAGGGTGATTATATATAGTCTGCGAGGTTATTAGATGTGATGGCTGCGCTATTGAGGCAAAACACTGTATTATCGTAACACTAGGCACCGGATTCATTACGAAGGGGATGCTCCTCGGATCCCTCGCTGCAAAATGCAAAGGCCCACAGTAAGGCCGCGGGGATGGGACCGAGGAGCTGGCACCAGAATCCTCGTCCGCATTGCGCTCCTTTTCCGTGCGGGCGACCTCCGAGGCCACCTTCGCCGTGAAGGTCGTCGACCGCAGCCGCGCGCGAGCGCATCACCAACTGTATGTCTCCGCAGCAAGCGTTTCACGCCGTTTGTCTACGGCGTAGGCGGACCGAGGAGATGGGAGCCATCATCGCGTCCAGGGGAACTCCAAGCGGTGCACTACAATACAGGACCAAAATGGCCACTAGGAGTGTGCTTGTGCATGCACATTTACATGTACATATCCTCTCACATCTGCGTGGTCTCGTCCGCGCGTGTACACTTTCAGCCTGCGTGTTGTTCCAAGTGCAGGTTATGAGCAGGACCTGCTGCAAGTGTAGTGCCGCAAAGCCGCAAAGGTGCAAGTGGATTTAACGCTCAACGCATGTTCTTGTCCCGCCACAGCAACCTGATGTGTGGCACGGCGGTGGCACTACACGAGCGAAGTACACTTTACAGCCGTCGGGTCGACGAACGGATGCTTCAGCTTCTCGCGCCGGAATCGCCACCTCCCCCTCCTCCTTACTGCGCCGTGCATGTACATGTGTAGTAGGGCTACACTTTGTAGGCTCAGGTGCTACACAATAGCATGAAGTTCGGCATGCTGTATCGCGGACTCCATGTGCGTCCGTACGAGGATCACGCGCGATGGGCATTGGGGGACACCTGTGGGGACCAATTTAGCGGCGCCCCTGCTGTGCACTTCAACATGACCACCATTCTCCCGAATCGCGCGCTGATTGGCGACAGCAGGATTGCGTCGATTGGATTGCCATGCAGGCACCGGAAGTGCAGCTCTGCCCGCCCGCACTGTTTAGAAGTCTGCCTTGATTAGATGAATTCTGTAAGTTACGTAGTGTCCGACTCACTGAGCACGGCGTGGATGCGCTCGGCGGGCGCATCCTCGTCGTCGACAAGCTCCGTATATCTCGGATCTCGGCGCCCGTGACACGCCCGGTGCACCTCGCTCGACAAACATGGATTGGGTTACCTACCTACCTCGCAGAAGGTACCAGGTCTCCGATACACGAGCCGCCCCGCCAAGTTGCAGTGGAGTGCGTCGCCCTCCCTCCTCATTCTCGCTTCTGCCCCGCGGCGCGCAGTCACCTCAAAGCCTCTCTCGCTCGCTCTTTGCGCTCGTCGACTGAAAGCCGCCATCATGGGTTGCGCCAAGAAGTTCCTCACCATGGAGGACCTCAAGATGGCGCTCAACATCTTCTGCTGCGTCTACGGCATCGGCACGCTCGGCATGCCCGGCAACTTCTCGCGCGCCGGGCCCGTGCTGGCCGTCGTCGGCATGGCCTTCATGGCCTTCGCCAACGTGTACGCGTCCGTGGCCATCTGCCGCGTGATGCTGCTGGCGCCCAAGAGCGTCAAGACCTACAGCGACCTGGGCGAGTGGTGCATGGGCAAGTGGGGTCGCTGGCTCTCGGTCGTCTCGCAGATGGCCTCGTGCCTGCTCGTGCCCTGCGTGTTCCTCGTGCTGGGCGGCACCCTGCTGGACGGCCTGTTCCCGGACGCCTTCAGCACCACGTACTGGATCTGCTTCATGGCGCTCATGTGCCTGCCCGTGTGCCTCATCCCGACGCTCAAGGAGGGCGCCGGGGCCGCGTTCGCCGGCTGCGCGGGCACGCTCATCGCCGACATCATCGGCGTGGCTGTCGTCATGTACGGCATGCGCGGCCACCCGTCCGTGCCGTCGCCCGATCTCAAGTTCTCGCAGGTCGCGGGCATGTTCGGCAACCTGTCGCTCGCGTACAACGCCGGCATCGTGATCCCGGCGCTGCAGCGCCAGCACAGCGAGCCGACGCGCATGCCGCGCGTGGTGTTCGTCACCATGGCCTTCATCTCGTGCCTCTTCCTCATCCTGGCCAGCACGGCCTACTCGGCGGTGGGCTGCCAGATCACGGGCAACCTGCTCTACTCCATCTACCCGGACTCGGCCACGGGCCTCACCACGCTGGGCTTCAAGTCCAACTGGGGTGCCGTCGTCATGGCCTACTTCTTCATGCAGCTGCACATTACCATCGCCTTCTCCGTCATCCTCAACCCGGCCTTCTACCTCGCCGAGCGTCTGGTGCTCAAGATGCACCAGAAGAAGGAGGACGACGTCGAGAACGCGCTCACGTACGCCGCCGCCACCACGCCCGGCAAGGACGCCGTCAACGCCAACAGCGACCGCCGCTCGTCCAAGATGTCGTACATCTCGAACGCCGACGCCGAGAACCCGCACTACGGAGACATTGAGGCGGAGGAGGCCGAGTACCGCGGCACGAACGCCATCAAGTACGTGATCCTGCGCGTGGCCATCATCGTGGCGCTGGTCATCCTGTCCATTATCCTGAAGGACCACTTCTCGGACCTGGTGGACTTCGTGGGCGCCTCGTGCATCACGCTCATCAGTATCCTGCTGCCCATTATCTTCCTGCTCAAGAAGCTGTGGCACGAGCTGCCGCTGTACGAGAAGGTGCCGGCGCTGATCGTCGTCGTCGTGTGCGGCTTCCTGGGCTGCTACGTGACGTACACGTCGGGCAAGACGCTGTTCGCGCCCACGGACTCGGACACGTCCTTCCCGTACTGCGACAGCGAGTACGAGAACGAGGTGTACTACAACTACACCGCCGTGCACGGCTCATAAGCCTGGTATGGCATGGTAGTAGTAAGCCTCAATTCTGCGGCACCGTAGCGACCAAAGTTTGTACTCTTTGTGGTAACTTCTAAATACTATACTAGCGGGTTTGTCAATCAACACGCTTGCTTCATGCAGTCACTGACAGGCAGTCAACGCCAGGTTTTGTTTTCATTATTGAGATCCCTAAATTGAACTCGCGACTGGATAGCTTCGCGCAGGGTGGCCAGCCATGACAGGCAAACATTCATGCATTTTCATTCGAGAGCAGAAGACAACAGTAACTATTTTAACTACCGCTGTTTGAATTCAGTTCAGCGACCGGCAATCACAGACGTTGACACGCTGATGTTGCTACAGCTTCAGCACCCTTTCATCAAACACTTCGCGGCGTTACAGCGATACGAAAAGTAGTAGCCCCACGCTTCAGATGACTGGTTTGGCATCTGAGGGTCCGGTCTTCCAGTTTAGAAACGAAACAAATTCGTCGCGGCATGGGCATACAAGCGGACAAGCGGAAGACCGGGACCCTCGACACACCCTGCTATTCGATGGATTAAGTACACTACCGTTGCATACAAAATCAATTAATTCACTAACCGGTCATCGGAATGAGGAGACATTTCCTGATCGAGGATTCCTGGCATTCTGGCTCAGAAGATAGAGAGCCTTTCAAGATTTTGCAGCCATAGCGCTTATAGGGAACACGAATGGCGCTCGCTTAGATGGCGGAAAACGTGAAAGTACAGCTTCAACGGCCCTAGTTACACAACGGTGCATATCATTCGTGTGAGGCAAAGAGAAATGATAACGACGCAGCAGTCAATGAGCATGCAGTACCTGATAGAGCACTCCTCGTACTCGGGGCACCTGCGCATGAGCGCACGCATCATCGCCGACTGCGAGTTTCGTAACAAACTTTGAGTGTCAAATTCTTCTATATCTGGAACTCTAGATGTGTGTACGTGTAGAGCGCTAACATTTAGGATACATATTTGCTTTTTTGTAGTACCCATTTCCTTTTTTAGGATTGTCTCATTAATTTAGAACCAACTGCAAATCTCACAACTCAATTCGTCTCGCATACTTTTCAGGCATCATTTTCCAAAGTTCTGGTAAACGTGCTCCGGAGTATTTGATTAACGTACAGTCATTTCATTGACTGCACCTAGCACGAAAAAAGAAAAAAAAATGTATAGTATCATATCCTGTACAAGCCAAGAACCGATGACTCAGACAACACGGTTTCAGACATTATTTGGCGTGGAGAGAACCAGTTGCGAAACATGCTATTGTGCACGGCGAGGTTGACCAATTAACGAGAACAAGGCGACAGAAACTCAATAAAGGTCGGTTGAGGTGCGTGGAATGCGCTGCGGTTGTTTCTGCATCGCAAACCATTTTCACGTTGCAAGCGACGCGATGGAAGTCTCACGCTTCAAGGACTACGAGTCGCCCGAGGACCCAACGATCTTCAAGTTCATGCCCTCTCACAAATCTGTCTGCGAGCATTTGGGTTCCCGGGTGGCTCTAGACCGGTCCCTAATACATGTAATGTGCGCTATCACCACGTGGCGCCAAAAGAGAGCAGCAACGTGCACGTACAGCAGTGCACTTCAAGCTGTGCGTGCCAATCAGGGGCGTACGAACGTCACCTCGAAGCGACATTTGCCCACGGGCTCACAACGAGCGACAAGCTGACTTCATGCTGAATCCGAGCTGCCTGCCGCCAGCACTTCTTTGCTGGTGCCGAGCACTGCTGCGAGGCAGCAAGATAATTCCGGCATCGTAGTGAGC
This sequence comes from Phytophthora cinnamomi, assembly GCF_018691715.1. NCBI lineage: Eukaryota > Oomycota > Peronosporomycetes > Peronosporales > Peronosporaceae > Phytophthora > Phytophthora cinnamomi. The sequence continues at coordinate 310,655 of NW_027150986.1, forward strand.
TCGCGCCGTTACAAGCTCAACCGCCGCACACCAAGTGCGTCATTCCCGAAACAGCGGCCTCCAGACCAGACGCACCACCGAGCAGCATGAGCCACGAGAAGCACTACTTCACCGAGGAGTACCCGGACCACGACTACCAGTGCACAACCGAGTCGTCCCACCCGCAAACGCCGCTGTGGCCAGCTTACCTGCCCGTGAACCAAGACCGCGTAGTCGTGTTCGAGCGCAGCAAGAATGCACAGCTCGTCGTGTACTCGGCCAATTTCCGCGACAAGAAGCGACACGAGCTGGACCCCAAGTGGCCGCTGGACATCAACTGGCAGAGCTTCGGCTGGACGGCCCACCCCACCAGCAACCCCACCGGAATGATCGAGCGTCGAATGGCTTGGGGGTATTCGCACAAGGCTGTGGAGCCCGAGGGACCTGTTGCGGATGAGGCGGTCGGAACCAGCTACGCGCTGACGCTGAACGCGCTGCCCAGTCGCCCTGCCTTGCTCTACGTCGATGCTAAGGGCCGAGTCATCCTGCAAACCACGATCAACGGCGTGCAGTCGCGCCTCTGGAAGATCTACGTGCAAACCAACAACTCGCTCGCCTTCATCCCCAAGGTGATGTACGTTGATCTTTACGGCACGAACGTCGACGACGACCATGCCACCTACGAGCGCATCACTGTCTCGTCCTAGCTTAGCAGCCAAACGGATCCATGGCTCGCCCGAATAGAAATACACATTCCTTACTGCTCGTTATCTCAAGCTAAGTGCCACCTCGCTTCGTATTTGTCTGCTCGACTCTCTCTCTTCAACTCCTACTGCCGTTGAAACGACGATGCGTCTAGAGTTTCTTTCCATCGTAGTTCCAGTTGCCATTCGCACCGCCATGTCCGTGGAGCGGCGATAAATTGTACGCCGCTGCTACCTCTTCGAGGAAACTGTTTGAGTTGTGAATGCACGATCCACCAAGCAGAATACGCTGGCCTGAGTTCGACGCAGCCGCCTTTTGATTGAGCTCAGCCACCTTCATCGCCTCTTCGAAGGTAACGCCGCCACACACGAACACAATAACATCGCGCACACGCTTCACCCCGTTGCTTCCGCCAAAGTCGGTCGATGATGACGCAGCAGCACCTCCGTTCACAACGCCGAACTCCTGATCCAGCAGTTGACCCTTCAGAATTAGCTCCAGCTTCATCGCCAGTGGCGGCACGTGTTGTGCGTATACGTTGGGAACGCCTTGTACACCCTGCGTGACGGCGCGCATGAACTTTTTGAGACCTGCGCGATCGCCATACAAATCGCCCTGGCGAGCCTTTTGTCCTCCAAACTTCAGGAACGCATCAATCAATGCCACACGATCGGAAGACAGGCCACCTCCGTGCGGGGCCGCCAGCAGCTCCTTGACTGTCTTCAACTGCACCGAGCTGTGTGTCTCGTATCGCAAAGCGTACAAAATTGCCAGTCGCAGCTTGTTAATCGGCTTCACTTGGGCGTCCTTCAACTTAGCCACCACGTCACGGAAGTGTGCATTGTGGTCGTCACCGCATGCCAGCTCTTGCTCCAGTTGGCTCACATCCATGAGTCCATCCACTTCCACACGCCGTGCCAACTCACCCATTAGAGTCACGTGCTTGGACACAGTCACCGACTGAGACCTAAAGGCGGGGTAATTTTCCAAGAAGCGCTGCATGTCATCGATGGACTGGATATTCTCGTGCGTCTGCGTCTGGGCCTGATACTTGTCCACGAGCTGCTTCACCGCCATACCGAGGTCACCGAAGTTGGCGTGCACATGCTGCGCGAAGAAATCGTCCGAAGTCGTCGACAGCACCAGTTCCGTCATGTCCTTGCGAACATTAGGTGCGTCGCGGAGGTCCACGCGGTTCTCGTGCAGTCCGAGGAGTTCATGGACCATCGCTTGGTAGCACCACTGCGTCAACAGAGGCGTCACAGGGTCGTCCTTGCGATCCAGCACGTACACCAACGGGGTCACCTCGGGTCGTCGGAAATCGAACAGCCCGTCCTGCTCCAGCTGCATCCTCGCCGAGACTTCGCGCGCCAGCTTCTCCGCCACCTCCGATCCTTTAGCGTACCGGATCGCAGGTTTCTTCTTCATCGACAGCAGCACAGACAGCAGTCCCTCCACGCTCCTCTGGAAGAGCTGAGGAGGCGTCATCTTGGTCTTATCCACAGGGTCTGTCATCAGGACGCCTGCCGTCGCTGTCGACAGCAGCGCCCCTCCGGGAAGAGCGGTGGGCATCTTGACGCTGAGCTGGAGCGAGTTGTGCAGCCCGAAGTCGAAGAGCGAGTCGTTGACTGCCAGGTAGTCGGCGTAGAACTCCTGGATCTGCACCACGACCTCCTTCTCGTCGGCCTCCGCGAGCTTCTCGAGCGCCTCCACCGGCAGGATATTGGAGAAGAAGAGGTGGTAGCGGCCGTACTTGGGCGCCTTGAGCTCTCGACGCAGCAGCTCCACGTTGCGCGCCGTGGGGCGCACGAACACGGCGGCTTTAAGGTGCAGCATGGGCTCGTGCGCGGCGTCCAGCTGCTCCACGAGGAACACCTCGCGCTGCAGGATGTGCGACTGGGACATGACCATGCTGATCACGCTCTTGGTGTCGGCGTCCAGCAGCAGCGCCTTCATCCCCTCTAGCTGCGGGTCCGAGATGATCTTCTCCAGGTAGTTCTTGACCCCCGCGATGGCGTCCATGGCCATGGCTCTACTATATCTCCTGCTTGCTGAGTCGGTGGACCTTTTCGCACTACCTGGGCGACCGAAAATATCCCGAACGCGGCATCGTGTTTCGTAGGTTATCTGTGTAATGGAACATGAGATATGAAATCGTGGAGGTAGGTTGAAGTTGGCTGCAACACCGACCACTCAGCCAAGAAGAGAGTACTCGGCATTTTGCGCTTGATGGCAGCGAGGGGAGCGCTGGTGCCTCGACCCTCGCGACTTACTTGCTTGGTACATTTGCGACTGCTTACTTCTGCTTTCTGCTTAACTTACTAACTACTGCCGCTCGCAATTCACTAACACTTGATCACTGCAAGGCTCCAAAACGCGGTGATGAGACCGACCACGCTGATCACCACGGTGGCGATGCGGTCCATTCGGGTGGCGTCCTCGCTGCATAGCTGCCAATAGAAGACGGAGGGGAGTACCAGCGCCAGCAACGCCGTCGGCACGAGCATCCACGCGAACACGTCCAGCGTGCTGGGCGCCGTGAAATAGCCCAGGAAGAGCGTGGTGAGCACCAAAATGCTCCGACACAGCACACGCACTGTGGTCTCCACGCCACTGCACCTCCCTTCCTGGTCACCGGTTGCCGCGGGGCTAGAGGTCACAAATGGCAGCGCTCCTGCTGCTGCTGCGGCTTCCACTGGGCTGCTTCGTCCACTTCCACTTGGAGGCTGCACAATCCAGCGCTCGAATGCGCGCTGTAGGGGGAACAAGGTGATCGTGTATGACAGCAGCAAGTGGATGCTGTACAGCACGATGGCCAGGTTGCGCACCACAGCGTTGCGCATGTTGAAAAAGACCGGCGCCTGCAGCGTCGCTCCGTACACGGCGTACGTGACGCAGCAAATGGGCAGATACAACAACGCGGTAGCCCCCAGCTTCGTGCGAGCCACCACGGAGCTGCACTGACTCGGGTCCGCCATCGCGTCGTACAGTGTAGGGATGATCGAGTGGCCGAACAGGCCGCCAAGTAGCAGCGAGAACGTGTACGAGAGCCTCCCCATCATCGTCACGTTCGACAGGTCAGGCGTGACAAACACAAAATCCGAATGCTCCAGCGCAATCTGCTTGAGCGGGTACATGGCGTCGCCCAGGATGACCGACTCGATCCAGAAGCTGAAGGCCACGTTCACAGCCGACAGCACTGCCAGCGTCTTAAGCGACGGCACCAGCACTTCGAACCACACGCACACGGCCACCAGCACCATGACGGTGCCGAACTGAAGTCCCAGCACATCCACGAGGCACGAAGACGCCAGAGCCAAGTAGCCCGTGGACAGGATCAGAAACGACGCGTGCACCAGCACGCTCGTGACCACCTTCCCCGCTGCGCCGAAGCACTCGTGTCCGAGGTCGCTGAACGAGACGCTGGTGCCTCTCAGCCAGCGCACCGTTTCCAGCGCGTCCACCAGGAGTTTGGACGTGTAGGCGCTCACGACCGCCGCCGCGACGAGCAGCAGCACGCCGTACCAGTTGATCTCCACGAGCGCCAGCGGCAGGCACAGCATCCCCGTGCCCGTGATGAACGACAGCAAGTGGTAGAAGGTCTGCCAATTCGAGAGCTTGTTGGACGCCGACACGGACACGGGGATGGCCACCGAGGGCGGCCAGGGCGGCAGGTCTCGGGGCGACTCCTTGACGCTGCGGCTCAGCGTGGCGCCGTAGCCCGCGCGGTCGCCGTTCAGCAGCGAAAAGGCACCGACGGCGGCCCCGCGGCCGTCGAAGCTGCCTTCGTAGCCGTCGTAGGCGCTCGGCGGGCGCTGCGCGGGCGGCACCAGGCGCTGCGTCTCGAAGCTGCGGCCCACGCGCTCCCCGGCCATCGGTTGGTTTCGCTGCGCGACGACTCTCTCCGCTCTGGCTCAGAGACCGAGAACGAATCTTCTCTCCGCCGGGATTGGGAGCTGCTCGCTTGTTACCTTTGAAGGTTGGCTGTACACACTGGCAGGGGGTGACGGGGTCTGCGCCAACCGGGGCGCCCTAATGTGACAGACGCACTCCACGCCGCAATAGACGAAGCGGGTACCAATCTGTCTGTGGACGATCGATGACTGGGCTCCGAGCCAGAAGCGGATTGGCGGTGTGGCACACGCCGCACGTACATTCAAGCGACATCCCCTCTGCAAACCGCTATTTTAATACCTACTTGACGTTGAAGTGCCGCAGCGTTCGAAGTAGAACGTGGGCGCCGAAGCCGAGCATGAAGCCTGCGCCCGTGTTGAATGCGAGGCAGCCCGAGGCCGTCACGAGCAGCAGCAGCGCAGCGTCGCGCTCGCTTTCGTCCTCGTCGAGCTTGAGCTTGAGCCCCACGACGGCGAGGCTCAGCCCGCTGAAGACCAGCATCACGCCCAGCACGGACGCCGGGAAGATGCCCGTCTGCAGCAGCGCCACGCACGTGGAGCCCAGCAGCAGCGCGAAGAACATCTTGAAGCCTCCCAGGATCACCATCGCCAGGCTGCTCCGCGCGCCGAAGGCGTACTGAGATGCCAAACCGCCCGCCCCGTGGCAGACCGGGAGCATGCCGAACCATGAGAAGAGAAGATTCCCGCCGGCGATGCTGAAGCACACGCGACGCACGCCGGCAGGCTTGTCGTGGGTTGGGAACAGCTCGGCCGCAAGGGATTCGAGAGCCACCACGGAGTTCAGCAGGGTGAGCGGCAATTGCGGCAGGACGAGGAACACGAAAGCCTGGCCGAAGTCGTGCGTCGACGGGACCACCGGCGCGACGAACTTCGGCCCCAGAGCTAGCGACGGCAAGTGGCGCTCGTCGCGTAGCCGGAGGTATTGGTATACAGCGACTGTCATCCCGTAGACAAACAACAGGAGAGCCATAGGCACTTTGCGGCTGCGGATGAACACGATGCACAGAGCCCCTAGAACCAGCGAAACGGAGACGGAGTCCAACCCAAACCAAACGACGCTGCTCTTGTCTGCAACAGCGGCAGCGGCAACAGCAGCGATGTCGTCCACGCCCCCGACCTTCGTAGTTTTGACGTACGCGGCCTTGAAGCCTTTCCCCATCAAACTGATCCCGACGCCCAACTGAATGCCGCGCACAATTGCCACCGGCACGACCTTGCTGGCGTGCGTGATGACGTTGGTGAGCGCCAGCAGTCCCACAATGACCCCCATGAGGATGCCTGCCGCGATAATCTGCTCGTTAGGAAACTTGTCAGCGATAGCCACGGCTGCGATTGTCTTCATGGGCTGCACCGGGATCGGAACGTTGAAGTGAAGTGCCAAGCTGGACGTGAAGACTCCAGCGAAGAACAGTGCGGCGCCAAACTCGATCTGCGGCGCGCCATTCACGCGTCCAATGGCGAGGGCAGTGAGCAGCGGTAGGAACAGCCCGATGTCTCCGAATGCACCAGAGACCTCCTGCAAGGTCATGAATTGCTTCAGGTACGCTCGCCACCCAGGTCTCGTGAACATGAACAGCTTTCGGTGCAGCGGTTGTCCGATCTGCGGGCCTGTCACCTTCGCAAACCGGTCACCGGCGCCCACAGGCAGCATTGGGGTCGTCGCCGATCCACCGAGGTCGTCCGACAGATCCAGCATTCTTGCGTAACCTGGCTCGCACTGGGAGGGGGGAGGAGGGCCTAAAATGAGGGAAGATGAGAGCCGCATGCAAATCAAAAGGTATCATCTCGCAAGATGCGAGGCGCAACATTTTACTTCAGGCAGCATCTCTGGTGCCTAGGATGGCCGCCGTGGGGCACGCAGCTTCGCCCCGAAGCAGGAACGCTTGATTGAAAAATTATATTCGAGCTGCTGTGTCACTCACAGTTGGTCTTGACCTCATCCTTCTGCTACCAATGCTCCGTCGACGGCGGAGTTAGAGGACGATGAACAAAGCCCGATCCCCATGTCGGTTTGCGCGCAGCGTGAGGCCTCTCTTGTCCTGTACGTACATACCTACTGCGGGGGCTCCCACTCGAACGGCTCAGGCGGATCCGCCTCGTTTTCCGCGCCAGCGGCAGCGGGTGCCTTCACGGCCTCCACATCCTCAGCCTCGTCGGGCGTTGTGTCGCGCAGCATGATGACTCCTGCCAGTCGCTGTGCGGGGTGCATCACCGGAACGTACCTCTGCGCTGTGTCCAGGGAAATTACGGATTCCTGTGCCAGCGTCACACGAGCAGGCGTCGTAAATGTGAACACGCTCGGCTCCTTGGCCACTGCGGCCTTCTTTCCATTTGCAGACTTGGCACCCTCTGCATCCACCTCCATCGCATCGCCGCTCTCTTCCTCCTCCTTCTTCTCCTCGTCGGCGGCGGGTGTTTCCTTCTCCTCCATAACAATGTCTCCACTAGCATCAGAGGGCTTGGCAGACTTATCCTTGGCATCCTGCTTAGCCTGGCGTGCACGTGCCTTGGCCGTTGTGGACAACACAGCTGTAGCCACCAGTTCTTTCTTCTCCTCCTTCTTCTCCTCCATGCGCTTGGGCGTGGCAAACGCTGACTTCTTAGCATTACACGTGAGTTCGAAGCCGCGAGGAAGCTTCAAGTCCTTGTTAAGACCAACCGCCATCGTCGTCTGGAAGGACAGCTCCAGGAAGTTAAAGAGAGGGTACCAGAACCAGTGCTGTGCCCAAATGGCCAGACCAACCACGGCGGCCATTTTCGTGAAACCAGTGTGAGACTGCAGCGAAATGACTACATTACGTCCACCAGCATCCAGGATGCCCTGCGCCAGAATGGCACCCATCTTGGTCATCGTGGTCACGTGCTTGTCGGTAATCAGTTTCAGGATCTTCGCCCGGATGGCTGCCACCTTGGGGTTGCGGCCCTCGGACTCTTGCATAATAACCATGGCCAAGGCCAAGAGTGCACCTTGGCGCACGTAGTCGACAGCGTCATCAAGAAGTGGCTCTAACAGCTGGATGGCCTCGTTCTTTGCGGTACCAGCGCAAGCAATGCCCACAGCCACACAGGCACCGTAGCGAACGTGCGGGTTGAAGCTTTCAGCCAGCAGCGACACCAGCTTAGGCACCTGCACAGGAGTGCGGAACAGGATGAAACCCAGGCACGTCACAGCAGCGCGGCGAACGTCGTCCGACACATCACTTACGGCCACATGCAGCAGTCGTCGGATAGCCGTGTTGTTGGCCGTACCGGCGTAGGCCATGGCCACGGTGTACATACCCCCATAGCGAATCAGTGGGTCCTTGTCACGGGTCAGCTGTTCGATCAATGCGTCGGCCTGCTCTTCGCGCTCGTACATCATGAGCGCGATACCCATAACACAACCACGAATGATCTTCTCGTGCTTCGTGTCGTGCGCATAAGCCAGCAAGTCCTTCACGATTTCACCGTAACGACCCTCACCACCCGCACCAAGCAGAGTGAGACCAATCGCAAGACCTGCGCCCTCACCCGCGACCGCTGAATCAGTGAACAACACGGTTTTCAACTCCTCGTACAGCTCATAGTCGTGCGAGGCCAAGCCGCACAGGCCAATACCCAAACACGCGCCATGCTGCACAGTCTCGTCCGATCCAGCATTCTTAAGTGCATTGCGCAGGTACTCCATCGTGGTCTTGCTACCCGATCCCGCGAACCCCTTGTTCGCGTGAATAAGACCCATCGCGTACAAAGCGCCACCTTCCGAGTACGGGGAGGTAGTCATACCGCCCTGCGGCAAGTAAGGGGCCAGAAGGTTCATGCTCTCACGAACGTGGCCCTTGTGCACGACACCCAGACTAGCAGTGGCCGTGAATTTCGCCCAGTTGGTGGCCTTGCCCAGCCACTCCAGGTTCTCGCGCAAAAACGTATCCGAGGTAGTACCGCAGTTCATGTAAGCGTGTGCAATCACAGCAGCGTGGTGAAGCACCGAGTTGCGGTTTTCCACGGCGGTCTTAATGGTCTTCATAACAAGCGGGTCCGAGTCGCTGTGGCTGTGCAGGAAGTCTAGTTTCAGGTCCACCAGGAACTCACCGGACAAGACCTGCTTCAATTTGGCGAGCTTGTCCCAGTAATCGGCGCACGCACCAGCAGGCGGTGGCGGAGGCGTAGCGGGCACAGCCACGGGTGCGGGTGCGGGGGGCTCGGTCTTACCCTCCTCGGCTGTGGTGGTCGTGTCTGCCGCTGATTCAGCAGCAGGGACGGGCGGACTCGGCAGCGAGTGGTATACATTCATGAGGAACTTCTGGTTTTCGTTTTCGTTGAGGTCAAACGCCACTTGGAAGGCGATGAGGCAGTCACGGTCGTTGCCGCGCACGAGCTGGTCCAGGATCTTGCTCACTTCCACGTGGTTGTCCAGCATCTGCAAAACCTGGCACACGCTAGCGTACTCCTGGGTCGGGCGCGAGCGGTAGACCTCCAGCATGACCTCGAACACCTTGAGGCGGAAGTGGCGGTTGCTCACCACCGTCTTGCAGATCTCAAAGCAGTACGCCAGGGCCGCCGACACGTCCGTGGAGCGCGCGAGGCACTCCTTGACCTGGTCCAGTCGCCGGGCTTCCAGGGCGATGCCCATCGCCTGGCGGAACTCGCCCGCCGCGTAGCAGCGCTCGAACATGCGCTCCACCACCTGCGTGAGGCGCGGGTCCAGCGCCTTCTCGGCCTCCGGGTCCTCCTTGGCACGCACGGCCACGTAGTTGTCGATGCACGTGGCGATGATCGTGTCTGTGTACTGCGAGCGCGCGTTCAGGTCGAAGTACTGGCCGGCGCCGAGCGCCAGCCGCAGTGCGTCCTCGTACTCCTCCAGGTGGAAGAAGCACTTGGAGGCCACGTAGGCCGCCAGCTCGCGGTCCGGGAAGCTCTTCTCCTCCGACAGCTCCTCGATCAGCGGGATGGCGTCCGCGATCTCCGCCCAGTAGTGGTCCACCACCTGGTTCAGCTTCTGCAGGGCATGGGCCTGGGTGTTGACACGCAATTACGACGTTAGTAGAGCGCCCCCGGCGGTGAAACAAGACGCGTTCGATGCGCCACGTCGTGACGCACCTTGAGCGCGTTGTCTTCTTCTTCCAGGAGCGCGAGGACGCCCGCGGCTGAGCAGATACAGACAAAAGATCCACCCAGTGGAAGTTAGATTTGCGGCGTCTGTAGACGGCGGCTGGAGCCCGTCGTCGCGGGAAATTAAAGGAGGGACGGAGGACCGCGAGGGGCCAGCAGGGGGAGACGCCCCCGACGAGGCTGAAGACGTACCGGAGTTGCCGTGCGCGACGGTCATGCTGTCTCTTCCTCTTGTTGCTTGACGCTCCAGAAAGAAATCTTCGCCGCAGTTCCCCTCGGGGGATAAAATCGTATCTTAGAGGGATCAAACGGTGCGGCCGCGATCTAGCTGCGTTTATTACAGATGTAGCTAGAAGGTTTGACTTGATGTTTGTAAGGAGTTGAGCATTTCGAAATACCAAATTTACGCCTACTATAGCCAAGTTGAAGTGACCAAAAGATACTTTCGCGTCTGTTGCCCCACGGTTCCAGACATTCCAAGTTGCGCGCTGGCATATAGCAGCGAACTTGAATTTGGTTCATCAGGTGAATTACTGTGACCACTCGTCATGTGCGTAGTTGCTACTGCGTAAACTTCGAGCTTCCGCGGTATTTGACAAAGGCAAGATGGCACGACGGGTATGCTTCGGGGCGTGTCTGAGTCGGCTAGCTCACTCATTGAAGTATACGTGCTAGTGTCGAGTCTTACTCGAGTATCGCTGCGTCGTTTATCTTTTTTTCCTTTTCATCGGACCCAGCAAGATGTCGAGAACCGTTTTTCCACCAACGGACTCAAGCGCTTTGTCCCTGCTGTGGAGCCAAGTCGAGTTCTGCCACCTGCGGCAACGCGCTGTCTACCGTTGACAACCGCGCTACCGTCTCAAGATGCTTAGACTGCACCGCGGGTAGCGGTGGTCTCTTTGCCGTCTAGAACTCAAGTTCGGTTGTTGCGGCTTATTCGTTATCGCTGTCATCATTTATGGTTTCGGAAGCCTCAGTGGATATGGTCGGCTACCGAAAACGCGCACAGCTGCATCTTCACCTACGGCCGTCGTATCACTACATGTAGTGGGTAGCTCTGACGAAATCTCCAGCTTGTAGTCTTCATCGGGAATTCACGCACAATGAGCCATGACGGCAACTTGAGGTCTGATCTCACAACCAGAAAATACAGGAATTTCAGACACGGACTATCAATTGACCGAAGCATCTCTTCAAGGCTGTGATAAACGGCGAAGCATTTTTAGAAACAAGCGCCACTCAGGTGCAAGAAGATAACGATGCGCGTCGGAGACACTAGTTTGTCGTGGATATAATCTTAGTTGGTAATTCCTTTTTGTTTGCTCTAAAACGCTTAGATAGTCGATGGTCACGCGCAAACAGCAAGGTCGTCTCCCCAACCGAGCGCCACTCCATCTCAACAAACCTAGAACACAAACTGTAAGTGTAAGGTACCATGGGTCTTGTGCAAGTTGCCATTCAATCTTACAATCGTTGGCGCTGCTGAACAGCTGACGCTCGCTTGTCATTTTACCAATGTGCACGCTTGAAAGAGGTTTCCTCCTGCGCGCACTGCCAACGCATCTTGCTCGTGTGTACATGTACTCGACAAACCCGTAAGTGAGTATCCGTCGAGATCGGTTGGGCTAGTCCTCATGTGATCGGCGGCTAGCTGCCGACGGTGTCGGATCTTTGGGCGCTGGTTGCACCTGCATCGACCAGCGGGCGCACGAGCAAGCAAGCGAAGCCGTGCCGCGATCGACAAACACCCAGCTGTCGCCCTCGCATTGGTGATTTCCGTGGGTCTACGACCGACCAACGCACTCAAAACCGGGGCGACACCGAAAGAAACGCTGACAGTCAAGCCATGCAGAAACCAGGCCGAACTCTTTCAAAGTGGATAGGACCTGCAAAACTTGGCGATGTGCGAGCACGAGCGCAAGCTCGAATGTGAGGAAGGTTTGTGTTTCGGAGGGTCAACTTGCGGCACCACACTCGAGCCGTTGTGCTGCAAGCGTAAAATCGGCGAGGTCAGTGTGCCGGGCCGAGTGATGGACTCGACAAGCACCGGAAGCGCAGCACAAGTAAAACACAACTACAGGCTCATTGCGAGCTTCCAGCCAACATAAATCGAAACCAGGGGTCTCATCCCGGTTTCAAGCGATGAAGCTTACAGAAAGAGTGCAATAGGCCGATGTGGGAAGGACGGGTGAACACCGTTCACGAGAACAGCAAAACTCTATGGAACGGTTCATCGGCGCGTCGTTTGAAACCTTGCCGTCGTCGCGTGTTTGCCCACGCAAATCGGAGAAATTGGATACATGTACCGCGTTCGATGGCATCGCCAACTTGACGGCGAACCACTGCGGACAAAAGGCACAAAGGTCGTTGATCCTTTTTCGTGAATTCAACGCGGAGAGTGTTGGTGTGTTGTCACGTAACACTTTCGCGAGCCTCTATCGAAGTGCGTTCCAATGAGTTGTGCCCGGAACCCGTGGGCGCTGATTGCAGCGGCAGTCTTCCGGCGGACTGGGGAGGTATCACCAGCCCGCAGCTTCTCCTATCGATCTGCCAGAGAAACGCTGTGCTTGCCCGGCAGCAAATGCAACTAGATACGCGCTCAACGTGTGGTGCTGGCTGGGCTCTGCCCGGATGGGGGAATGCTGAAGCTGAAGCTGAAGCAACTGCGCTACGTGCGTATCCGCCGGCGAAAAGCTGGCTGGCAGAATGCGCCGTGCCTCGAGGTTGGTCATTTCCACATTGGACGCGTGCCTGCAATAGCTGCTCCTGCTGAAGACCCAAGATGAAGGTTGTCGTTGTTGGCTCCGGTATTGGCGGTATCTCCGCCGCCTATCACCTCGTCAAGGATGGCCACGAAGTCGTGCTGCTCGAGAAGAACGAGACTCTCGGTGGACACACGTACGAGATGGAAATCGACGGTGAGATGGTGGACATCGGCTTCATGATGTTCGGCGACTCCAACCCCAACATTAAGGCCTGGTTCAAGTCTCTCGGCCTTACCGAGCCCGATGGAACCACCAAGAAGCGCATTCCTATGAGTCTGACTGTGAGCTCCAACATCAAGGGCGACCTGCAGTTCTCGTCGCGCGCTCCGTTCCACGGCAGCGTGTTCAACCTCTTCGATCTCCGCATCTGGCGTTGCCTGCGTGACATCTACCGCTTCACCATGGACCTCATGACTATGCCCATGAAGGAGGACATCACAACCCGCGAGTGGATTGCCAAGGGCCAATACTCCAAGGAGTTTTTCCACAACTACTTCCTGGCCTTCGTGTCGGTCCTGTGGACTGTGCCCAAGAACGACGTGTTGGACCTGCCCGTGACGCAGTTCCTCCGTGCATTGAAAACCCACTCCAACTCGCTGTACATTCCGCTGTGGCAGGTGATCATGCGCACTCTGGGTCGCCGTTCCGCTCGCCCGAAGCACCTCTGGTGGTACATTGGCTCGGGCTACATTGAGCCCTTCTTGAAAATCTTCACGGAGGAGTACAATGGCGTGGTCCGGTACAACGCCACTGTCGACCAGGTCGAGAAGGGCGGCAAGGCCGTCATCCTCGAGGGTGGCGAGCGCATCGAGTGCGACCACGTCGTGCTGGCCACGCACGCCGACGAGAGCGCGCACATGCTTCGCTGGAGCGAGAAGGCGCGCCGCTCGCTGATGCGCTTCTACTTCCACAAGAGCATGATGTACGTGCACCGTGACCCCACGCTTCTGCCCAAGTCCAACAAGGTGTGGAGCAGTTGGAACGTGTTGATCTGCAACGAAGACCAGTACATCCTGACGTACTGGATGAACCGCATCCAGCACCTCAACAGCAAGAAGGATGTTTTCGTGACCATCACCCCGTACGAGGAGTTCGAGGGCCAGCGCCCCGAAGCCGACAAGACCATCTCAGCTTTCCGCTGGGACCACCCGCGCCTGCTAGCGGACTGCATTCCGGAGGACGAGATCATCCAGGAGGAGGGTATCACGCTGTCTGGCTGCTGGTTGGGCCGTGGTTTCCACGAGGATGGCTTCGTGGCCGGCCGTCGTGCTGCTGCGATCATCCGCGACCCGAAGCACAAGAAGACGGTGCTGTACGAGGACCCGGGCAACATCGCGACTCCGCCAGTGCCTCCTTTCGGCGTCCCGCTCAGCTTCCACCTCTTTGGCGCTACGGTCGTCGGCCTGGTGGGCTACGGAATTGCCAAGTACCTGGACGTCAAGTTCTAATCGGTGTGCGCGACCTAGTAATGAGTGAGTGTATTAAGTCGAGCTGGTGCACATGAAGTTAGAGCGTGCAGTAGCCGAGCAAGCAGGCAGACGGTAGCCAGCGTATTCTCCCAATTCGACAGTAGTTTTCCCCCACTTCGTCGGGACCGACTTCGTCCAAGTTGCGAGCCAACCTGCTCTCCGCTCAAGTGCAGCAGCGAAAATTGCGCCGCAACCCCCAGGGAGGCTACATGCCCTCTCCCTACACGTCACGCTGCAAGGATACGCACCGCTCGGCTGGTTGTGCCGTCGGTGCTCTCGGCACCACCGCAACCCCGCTTCAACGTGCTGCCCTTGCTGCATGCACTGCTCGTCGAGGCTTGGTTCCTTGCGGTTGCGTCGTGAGGCTGGTGTCGAGGCGGCGCTTCAAGAGTCCGAAATGGTTTTCGCCCTTGAAGCGCGTGTGGACATCACTTGAAGGTCTCGCGAGTCTCTGCGGGACTTGGACTGTCCAATCCCGTCCATATCACTGCTTTTCACTTGGCGTTTGTATGCCCGTCGCCTGTGGTTGTGGTAGCAGGAACAGTTGGTTCAGTTGGCTCGCGCAGACGCTCGCAATGGCCATTTCGGAATCCCCCCGCCCGCAGACTCCCGTCCAGCAGTCATGAAGGTCGTCGTGGTCGGCTCCGGCATCGGCGGCACCTCCGCCGCCTACCACCTCGTCAAGGATGGCCACGAAGTCGTGCTGCTCGAGAAGAACGCGACGCTCGGCGGCCACACGTACGAGATGGAGATCGACGGCGAGATGGTGGACATCGGCTTCATGATGTTCGGCGACTCCAACCCCAACATCAAGGACTGGTTCAAGTCGCTGGGCATCACGCAGCCCGACGGCACCACCAAGAAGCGCATCCCCATGAGCCTCACGGTCACGTCGGACGTGGAGGGAGACCTGCAGTTCTCGTCGCGCGCCCCGTTCCACGGCAGCGTGCTCAACCTCTTCGACGCCCGCATCTGGCGCGTGCTCATCGACATCTACCGCTTCACCATGGACCTCATGACCATGCCCGTGAAGGAGGACGTCACCACGCGCGAATGGGCTGCCAAGGGCCGCTACTCGAACGAGTTCTTCCGCCACTACTTCCTGGCCTTCGTGTCCATCCTCTGGACGGTGCCCAAGCACGACGTGCTGGACCTGCCCGTGACGCAGTTCCTTCGCTGCCTCAAGACGCACTCCAACTCGCTGTACATTCCGCTCTGGCAGGTGATTCTCGGCGCGCTGGGTCGTCGCACGGATCGCCCCAAGCACCTCTGGTGGTACATCGGCTCGGGCTACATCGAGCCCTTCCTCAAGCTCTTCACGGAAGAGTACAACGGCACTGTGCGCTACAACGCCACTGTCGACCAGGTCGAGAAGGGTGGCAAGGCTGTCATTCTTGAGGGTGGCGAGCGTATCGAATGCGACCACGTCGTGCTGGCCACGCACGCCGACGAGAGCGCGCACATGCTTCGCTGGAGCGAGAAGGCGTACCGCTCGCTGATGCGCTTCCACTTCCACAAGAGCATGATGTATGTCCACCGTGACCCGATCATGCTGCCGCCGTCGAACAAGGTCTGGAGCAGCTGGAACGTCCTCATCACGAAGGACGAGCAGTACGTCTTGACCTACTGGATGAACCGTATTCAGCGCCTCAACAGCAAGAAGGATGTTTTCGTGACCATCACGCCCCACGACTTCCAGGGCAAGCGTCCTTCTCCTGAGCAGACCATCTCAGCATTCCGCTGGGACCACCCGCGTCTTCTCGCGGACTGCGTGCCACAGGACGAGATCATCCAGGAGGAGGGCGTCACGCTGTCCGGTGCCTGGCTGGGCCGTGGCTTCCACGAGGACGGCTTTGTTGCTGGTCGTCGTGCTGCTGCGATCATCCGCGACCCGAAGCACAAGCGAACGGCGCTGTACGAGGACCCGGGCAACATCGCGACCCCGCCCGTGCCTCCTTTCGGCGTCCCGCTCAGCTTCCACCTCTTTGGCGCCACGGTTGTTGGTCTGGTGGGCTACGGAATTGTCAAGCTGCTGGAGAAGAAATAGAGCATGTTAGTGTTGTGTGCTGCTGAGCTTTGTCTGATACGCTTGGAATTTGTTCGTGCACACTATAGGTATTTGGGCTTTCAGCAATGAAACATCGAATCCCCCACTGACAATTTATAGTGATATGCGCTTTCCTGATCCAACCTCTTTGATGCAATTTATGAAGAGCAACGTCATATGTACTTCTCGAGCTCATCCAATATACTTTTGGTTACGAGCCAACTCAGCGCAGCGAGAAGTCGGCTATAAGCGATAGGTGGTCACTCGAGTGCTCCGTAGTTGGCAGCTCGTGATTTTTGAAGAGCAATCCTGCAGGGATCATTTCTACAACTCCATGACAGTGCAGAGAGCTACGAGTAAACCAAATGTAGTCAACGGTACCCTTCGAGGCGCTGTGGAATATCGTGAACTTCGGCTCTCCAGTACACTTGTCATCGGGCGTCTGAGCGTACGCGCTGGAAAAGTCAAACTGCAGTTGGAACAAAAACACACTGCTCAATGATAGCTCACCCAACACCTCTGGAAACTCTTGCTGTTTACCTCATGCGAGTACAACGAATTCGGCTTAAAAACTTTGAAATTACCCCGTCGCGCTGTAGCGCTGTTGAATTTTCCGAGCGCAGTACCATTTCCATGGTGACGAGCTCGATCGTTTTCATTCACCCAAACAGCTTTCTGCAGAGGTTAGCACAATAATCGGCGGTTAGTCGCGTCAGCGCGTCAACATCCCAGTTTTACCGATCAAAAGCCATACCTTCCGCGCACGAGCGTTCAAGTTTTGCCCAGATAAGAAAATCTCGGGAAGCCCGGACGCGTCAAGTTCTCCTGAAGACAGAAAATGGTAAAGCGGACTGCGTGGCTCCAAATTAAAGTCGCCGGAGAGAAGAACCGGCAGCATCGAGTTGTGCTTCTGCCTCAAAGACGCCATGTGCTCCAGCAGCATGTTCAGCTGCGCCAACTTGATTTGGCCACGCTGCACAACAAAGAGAAGATATATTAACAGACCAACACATAACAGCAGTTATCGTGCAGGCTACGAACATTGGGGTTGAACAGTATGTGAGTGTTCGCGACGATGAACCGGGCCGGCGTCGATCCAGTGGTGGTCGAAGTTGCCTCGACAACAGCAGTCAATGCAATATTGTGCCGATTGAGCACTGGGTGGTCCGGGACGTAATATTCAATCGGGTGCGACGACACAATGCGAAACATGCTCTTCTTGACGAAGATCGCACATCCATCGTGGGTCGTCTCTCCGGTTCTGTTAAACACCACTTCTTTCAGTACCCAAGCCCACCACTAAAGCAACAGCAACCGTCTCTCCAACACCCACCCTACCTCCTCTTGTAGACGCCCACATAGCCCGCGTTCTTCAGCCTCGGCTCGAAAAAGTCTTCAAAATGGTCCACCTCCTGCAGATTCACCACGTGCGGCGACCAGCGCACAATTTCATTCACGAGTCGACCTCGACGATACTCCCAGCTGCAACATAACAACAACACAGTGCAGTCGGGTTAGCACTGATAGAACTAGCTGTCCAAGAGCCTAATGGGGTCGTCTATCCACCCGCTTACTCGTATTTCACGTGACGCTTGGCCGGTTCGTTCTCCCGGTCGTTCTGCACCAGGTAATCTGCACTCACAGCACAACCACGTCAAGAACTAATCCACACACACGCGTCCTCCACTGCACAGTACCTGCCAGCACGTTGAAGGACATGAAGCGGAAGGTGGAGGCTGGGATGGGGATACTAGCGTCATCTGCGCTCCTCGGGGGCGCGTACGCCGTCCATGGCCGGTGGATCGGCCGCTGCTTGCGCGGCGCCGTCCGCTGCCGCTTCTCCTCTTGAGCGCTGCTGTCGTCCGCAGGGCGTCTCTCGCGCTGGCGTTGGCGCTGGCGCTGGCGCTGGCGCTGGCGCTGACGCCGCTGAGCGCGCGCCGTCGGCCCCGTGCCCTCCTCCATGGAAAACCGAGAGTGATTGTCAGTTCAAGCTGTGAATTATGTGTGCACCACACCATATTTGTTTGCATTATTATTGTGGGCAGTCGCGCATTTGAGCCGAGAGAAGCAGCATGAACGCGCCGAACCGCAGCGACTCGTACCTGCTGCCCGAGGGCGCGCAGAAGGTGACGTACGAGAAGGACACCAAGATCTCCAACGCCGGCAAGTTCACGATCCTGCGCGAGGACCACACCATGGGCAACCTCATCCGCATGTACGAGCGAAAGCCTAGGAGTTGTTAGGAATTGGCAGCTAGTTTTTAGTTATTTATCGACCTCTCCCGTGTCTACAGGCAGCTGCTGCGCGACCCGAACGTGACGTTCAGCGGCTACCGCCACCCGCACCCGCTGATCCACGACATCACCGTGCGCGTGCAGACCAACGACGCGTCGTCGCCCGTGGAGGCGCTGGCCAACTCTCTAGACGACCTCAGTACCGAGTTCGACGAGATCGCGCAGAAGTTCCGCCGCCTCACAGGCAACTCCAAGGACCCCAGCTCCTTCAGTTAGACCAGACCCGCTGCGGTTCGTCCGCGCGTGCGTGGATGTCTCTCACTGACAATCTGGTAACTAGGAGACTTCTGAGTCAGAATCTAAACGCACGCAGAGGAAGGCAAAGTACTTTAACCGTGAAACTGGCGCGCTGTGGTTGCTCTTGCAGTGATGATATATAGTGTGTATTCTTCAAAATGGCATTCTACACAGAGGCCGGGCAAAACAAAGCGGGAGGGCAAGACGAACAACTCACACGCCTCCTTCGAGAACACCCATACCATCGCGAACACCCAGTTGGAAATTATCGTGAGAATGACAGACGACGTGTATTTAGGACGGCGAAGATTATAGCACTGTATCGAAAACGCTACGTCTTCGACTTGCGGAGGTGGCACGAAGCTGGCGCCGTCGTTGCTGACTTCTCGACACATCCGCACACGCTTTTAGCGCTTTTCGTCCTGGGTAAAGTGACGCAGTGAGATCCGTTGGGTAGGTCGTGTTGAGCGTGTGGACACAGACCTTTGTGGTTCTCGGCATTGCAGATCGGCCAACCATGCACACAGAAGCTCTTGCCGATCCCGTGGACCAGCACTCGCGTCCCGTTGGATTCAAGGCAAGGGTCACGGTCCGTTTGTGACACCATCAACGCAGCCACGGTTGACTGCGGGGTGTCGGGAGACCAATTGTTGGGGTCGGGTGCATCGCTGCTGCTGTCGGCGGAGGAGAACGCAACGACGGGAATCCAGTCGGCAGGATCATCGACTGCGTGAGCGAGCGTCATGATGGTCCCCAATATGTGCAAGGCAAGAAACACGGAACCAAGAGCCCGTTGCGAGGCACCAGTCATTGAAAACTGTAAAGCGCACAGCTTCCTCTTGTCGAGAGTCACGCGGGCACTGTGCGTCAAAAAGCCGAATGCAGCTATGGTTCCATCCGCAAAACTGCTGCCGCACCACCACTTCTGCTCGGAGAACATTTCTGTCTGCGAAACGTATGCATTTCAAGGAAGTCAATCCGTCGCGTGGGGGGGCTATTTCCTGGCAGCGCTCGATCTCGGTGGGGACAGCTCTTACCTCAGCTTCAGTTTCGCGTGAGCGCATGCATGCGAACGTGAGGCACAAATGGGTAACATCACAATAAGAGCAGCAACTCCACTTCAACTTCAGTTTTGTGGTGTGCGACACATGAAGTTGAAGTGTGGCGATCTTCGTGCGACCTTCCGATGGAGAGCCTCGACGCCAGCTACGCGCTGCTGAGCGATGTGAGTGCCCGCAACCGCGCGCTGCAGGCGCGTCTGCGCGGCAGCCTGCCGCTGCTTTGGACGGACAATGCGCTCGTGATGACAAGCGCTGCGCCTCGACGACGACGCGGCCGGCTGCAGCCGGAACAATCGGCGGTGGCTGGCGAAGCGGACCAGATGCTGCTGGCTCTGGAAGAGCAGGCGGGTCTGCAGGTCAGTCGCCGGTATAAGCGCCGCGTGGAGTGGGAGGTGGCGAGGCGCATCGCTCGAGTCGACCGAGAGCTGCAGCAGTATCCGCCGGCGCAGAGGTTCTGGAACCAGAAGAGGAAGAAGGAGACGCCTGCGCAGCCTCGGCTGTATCGACAGCGTCTAAACGGGGTAGAGAGGGCACAGGATGACGCAAATGCTCGCGACAGCTTGACGGTGAGGCACGGGAAGGTTGCTGGAGAGAGGAGGGATGACGTGAAGATCACAGCAAAAAAATACTCAAGTGATAAGGCTGCGAACGAACCAAAGACCTGGGTGAAGCCGAGCGTTTTGACGGAAAGTAGCAGCAATGAGAAGAAAGCAGTGAAGCATGTGGCGACGAGCCCACTCCCAGTTGCAAGGGAGAATGCAGGAGATCAAGAGAATGTGGCGCCAAATGCGGTGACCGCAGCGGAATTTGAAACGAGTGATGTAACGAAAGAAGAGCCACTTTGGGGGGATTCTGGCACAAAACAATCAGTGGATAGAAAACTGCTGGACGACTTTCATTTGGGTGAAGTGGAGAACAATAGAGACGCTGGAGAAGGTGTGGCGGATTCCGAGCAGACAACTGATGGGGTATCGAGCCGACTCGCGGAAGCTAAAACAAGCACCCCCGCGCAAGCTCATAGCACCCCATCGGAAGATGTTGTGTTTAACCCTCGAAAAGATCCGCTCGCTAGTGTACAGCATGCTAGTGATGATGATATTGCATCGGTGATTGATGAGCCGGTTTCTCGACGGACAAAGCCACAAACAGAAGATCGTCCGTCGTCGTCTATAGGCAGGCAAGTATTGTCAGATTTTCGAACCATGCCATCAGTGCCATCATTTGGTGCTCAGCCGATACTCCCCGCTGATGGCTTCAGCAAGACAGTAAACACGCGTTTGAATGCGGACGTCCTGCGACGGCTTTTTAGTGATTTGGATACTGATAAAGATGGTCATGTGAACCGCATCGAAACGTGCATGGCACTACACCGCTTGCAGATTTCTGTTTCGACGCAAAAAATCATCTCATTCTTCCACCATATCCACTCCTCGACAGATGGAAAAGCTGAACGCAATCGAAACGCGCAGCATGTACCGATGAAAGAAGTGATTAACTACAAAGAGTTCGTCGCGTTTGTTACCGCTGCGTATGATAAGCAGCAGCAGCAAAAAGCCCAACGCAGTAAATCTTCGGTGCGTCGTAAAGCGTGGAAAGAGGGTCACGACAGGGCTTTACCACTATCCGTACCATCGACGTCGTTGCCAATATATTCGCATCCTGCGAGATCCCCACAGGCGAAAAGCACTTCTGCCCCCCAATTAAAAGAGCAAGAGATTCGTGTTTACGAACTGAACGACGCTGAATTTGAGCAGGATGAAATTTCATTCGAGGAAAGAGTGATCAAGGAAATCCCGGATTTCTTGGTTACCAA
Source organism: Phytophthora cinnamomi (assembly GCF_018691715.1). Lineage (NCBI taxonomy): Eukaryota > Oomycota > Peronosporomycetes > Peronosporales > Peronosporaceae > Phytophthora > Phytophthora cinnamomi. The sequence goes on from NW_027150986.1 coordinate 332,030, forward strand.
AATACTTGCTGGTACTGCCAATTCAATTAACAAGGTAGCGAATGAAGCTGCAGCATCGATAGTGCGCAAGAGCTTGGAGTCACTTATAGGGAAGAATTCAGTCGATGATCACATTGTGAATGAGATCACCCAGGAATTACTCAGAGAGCGGCTACGAAAGCTTGAAGTATCTAGCCAAGATGACGAACGGGATGTCACCGGATTGACACAAGCTGCAGCGTACTACAACGCATATAAGGTACATGATGATGTTGAATCCAGCTCTGGTTCTGGTGACTTGGGCTCCGAAGATTTAGTAAATTGGATCGACATACTTACTGAAGAGCAAGTAAGTGGCTTAGTACAGCAGATTTGGAAGGACAAGCAAGCCAGCCTTCGCCACCCGCCCATCGGAGTTGTGGACGACACAAATGTCGAAAACGCACCCACGAATACCCCTGAAGATCGAAGCGTAAGGCGGATAGACGAAGCGACCGATACTACCGAACTCGAGATTTCCACTTTCACGATAGTCTCAGAAAAAGCTATTCAAGTTTCTGACACCGATTGTCAAGGAGAAGCTACTGCAAGCAGTGCTATCCCCGAGGAGGAATGCGGAGAATATGCAGTGAGTTCGACTGCTACGCCTTCTAGACCGATATATCTCCCACGAACACAATTCGCACGAGCTCTTGGAACTTCTCCCGATGATTTTCGCGAGTTGTTCAACTCTGTAACATCAATTCAAGTGTTGCAGGAACTACGTCAGCAAAGGCGAATGCATCAAGACTTACAAAACGGGCAGAAAACAACGAACGCTTGCGAAAAAACAAATACGCAAAAACGCGGGTACGACATCAATGTTCCTTTGATGCAGAACACTCTGCTTTCTCTGGAGGATGACAGTGAAAGCAGCGATATGATTGATCAAGCCCCCCAGGACGAACACGATTTATTGCCTTTGCCGCCGACTGAGTCTGTACTTCTCACAGAAAAAACGTTGGACATGAATGAATCTGATGTAAGCAGTCACGAATCCGTACTCGGGGGAAGCAGTTCAATGAGTAGCAGTGCGATCAGCTCGATCTCCGGTAATCTACATGGCGTATATCGAGGGATTGATAATCTTCAGCTTTATGAAAGACCCATCAAACGTCGACGCCCTCGCGAACGCCGAAGACCCTTGTCAGTCTCTGGGAGTAGTGTTCCAGATTCACTGTGTAGCGCTGAGCTATCGGAGGGTGAGATTTCGCGCGAAGAATCGTCAGAGCTCAGTGACGGAGAAATTTATGGCGATTCTAAAAGGAGCTATATCAATAACAAGAACAAAACCCCACGAGCGATAGAGACCACGGATGGCGATGACCTTCTGCACAGCTCGGTCGAATCTGGAGAGCTCACGCCAATGGTACGTATTGAATTCTCTCGCTTACGCTATCGAAATAAAAAAACTTACGTCTCGCTCTGTCCTCTCGGCGCATATAGATGAGAATTCACGGGGGTTTTCGCCGTCAACTCCTCGCTCGGTCAATTTCCTCCTCAGTTGAATCCGGTGAAGTTGAAGACGGTACTATTCCCAGCTAGGATTTGCAGCTTGACGCGGGAAACAAAATTCACAAAGTAAACTCTCCGTCACTGCTCATATCATTGTCGCCATCGGGGTCCCCCAAGTCTTCCAGCCCCAGAAGATCAACTATGCCTTCATCGGGACTTCCAGGGCCGCTGCTGAGGATATTACCCAGTCCTGTACTTGATTTTTTCTCGCTAGAATGTGGTTTCTCCTCCGCGCCGCCGGAAGCCCCAGACACAACCAGCCCGCGCGCGCTTTTCACCTTTTTAGCGATTTTCATCTCGGCATTACCTCCAGCCGGTTCTTGACTAGCAACAGGACGCTTCGACGGAGTCATCACGCCCACTCTGGCACTACTCGACTTGTGGTGTTGCGCATCACGTTGGAGTTGCCCGCTTGTCTCCGTTTCCAATTCATCGTCCAGTGGCGGTGACTCTGTTAGAGATCCAAGGTTCTTCGAACGCCTAGGGTCCTTTGCTCGGCCGGACGACTTTTTCTGGTGGGATTGACGCCGACGCTGGCGCTTGGCTTCTTCATTCTCCATGTACTGCTTCCACATGGCCTCTAGGCCGTATTTCTGCTGCAGTTCATCCTGTGCATCGCCCAAGCTAGCCTACAAACACAACCAGAGAAAGCGAGTGAAAGTTAGGCGGGTCACGTGGGTTAGGAGATGTTTTGCTGGCACTACCTTCCCGTCTTTCAACGAGTGGATGATAGCCTCCACAGCCTCAGCGCGTGCCTCCAAGGGGTCCTTCATCAGCGTATGAAGGTATCAACGATTAGAAAACTCTTGTTGTACGGTTCTGGCACAACCAAAGCCTAACCTCGGGTAGCTGTATGTGCGCGGCTTCGCACTTCGAGATAAGCTCAGCAAGTGATCGCTGTGCTTGGCGGCGATTCATCCTCTTCGCACTTGCGCCCTAAAGCGAAAGATATACTGTGGCGCTCGATCCGCAAGTTCAGACGGCTGGGACGAGGGCATTTCTCATCGGTGTTGGCATTCAACTGTAGGAAATGCGGCTCGTGTTGCACTTCAACACGGCATCACCACCATTCATTTTATCGAGCAACGGTACTACATGAAATTAATTTGGAAATGCATGGTCGTCTCAACTTACTTCTCCACTGGCAGAGCCTCTTCGTCACCCTCGTACTCTCCCAGAGCAGCAGCTAGCCCTTCGTTCAGTAGTTGGTCTACTTTCGTAGCCACTGCCGCGCCCACACGCTCAAGCTGCTTTGCTTGGGCTCCCGAAGTAATGACCATCCTGCTGTCACGGATCTCCTTCGCCGCTCGAAAGCGCGAAAGTCCACGCTGAGAGTGCCCGTGGTGCATTTCATACTCACCCAACTGCACGAGTTGGTCCACCAGTGGTTGGTTTTCGTCTCGAGCAGCGGGCAAAGCCTCCACTTGCTCCTGGAGACGACTCTTCTTCTGGTACTTCGTCTTCTTGCTGCTCGCCACGGGGCTCATAGCGCTGACAAGCCCAGCCTGGTTGCTCGAGTCTTCGTCGCTGTCACTGTCACTCTCGGGTATCGTGTTGCGTCGGCTGCGCTTGCTTGGCATGTCTTGCATAAGCGCCCGCTTTTGACGACGCACCAATCGAGGCGAGGCTGCCGCAGCGACTTGCTTGGCCTCTGCTGCACTGAACTTGGTTTTCAGTTGCTCCATAGCTTTCGGTATCTGCAGATACCCCAGCGCGCGGTGTTTGGTGTTTCGCAGCGCAGAGATCGTCTCCCGGAGCGCCTGCCACGGGTTCTACAAGCAACACCCGAACAGATCACCAATGCAGCGGCTTGTTAGCAACACTATCTATGAGCATCAAAGCTATCAAACACACTTGCCTCCGGCAGCTGTACTCCCTGCTCCTCGCACTTCATTAGCAGGTCCGAGATCGCCGTTTCCGCCTTCATCTCCGCCAACGGTAGTGTGGCCTCTCCAAACTTTTGCGCGGCAGGAGAATCTCCAACTGCGGAGAAGGAGGAGAAATGGTCGCCGCGGGGTCTCACACAGAGCGCCTCGCACTTCAACTTGCCGTTGTGTACACCACGCCAATACCATAAAATTGTGTACCCTTACACCACTTTTTCAAACGTTTGAATTTGAAGAAAAAGGCGGCGTCCCTCTGCCCCGTCATTCCTCCATTATCTCCTCCGAGCGGATCTACTTGCTGCTCTTCTTCCCGATCCACGCAGCCAGTCCACCCACCCAGCCAGTCAATATGCAGGACGGCGGGCTCTTCATGATGTCCCCCATGAACGCGGCAGGCGAGGAGCGTCTGCGCCAGGCGCGCGCCTGCATCCGCCAGACGTTCGGCCCGGGCGGCGCCGGACGCCGCACCAAGCGCTCGCTGGACATGCCCGCGGCGCCCCCTACGCCCGCCAAGACGCCACGCACAAAGATGCGCCAGCGCATCACGCAGGCCTCGCAGCTCAGCGCGGAGCAGCTCTTCTTCCAGGAGTTCGGCAGCTGCGACGAGCTGCTCAGCACGGAGTTCGACCTGGCGCGCCCGGCGGGCCACCCCGTCCCTAAGACGCGCCGCTTTGGGTCGGGCAACGCCGCTGTCTCCATGCAGACAGCGCTCTACCCGGCAGCACAGCAGACGACAGCAGCCCCCACCACCTTCTTCTCAGCCTCAGCCTTCACCAGCTCGCTGCCTGCACCTTCCACTGCCAATGTGAGTCAATTGACACGCCCCTCACGCATCCGCACGCCCCGCAAGGCGGCGATCAAGAGAGCACGCGCAGGAGAGAGCAGCGCTGAGAAGGAGCTCGTGCTGAGGAAGCCGAGACTAGGCGGACCTACGGCCAGAAGCATCGACTACTCCAGCTCAGCAGGAGGCTCGGCGTTCGGAGCTCAGGCGGCGCCAGCTCGCAAGTCGCTGGCCTTCGTCACCACACGAGGAGAGCACCTGGCGCCACCTACGGGCCCCAACAGGTTCTACTCGAGGACGTCACCGAGCAAGTTCCAGTTCTCGTCCAACGCGACGCGGCTGTTCTCCCAGCGACAAGCGCCGCTGCGGTAATTTACGCATCAAGACACAACATGCAAGACTTTATTTGGCCGTAAGAAGTAGCAAGTAGATCAGCGAGAGGAGAGACTGACAGTGTAGTTGTAGCCGGAAGAAACTTCGTAGTCGAACTGCAAGTACAATTTGCAATCGCGAGTGTGTTCATTGTTCCGTTCTCATGTCGATGGCACGTCACGCTGACGTTGAAGTACCTTGCTGCTCCACATCCGCGCGAGGATGAATTTCGTCAGAGCGGTACACTAACTACCGGCGTTCTAATAGATCATGGCCTCCATGCGGTTCAGCCGCTCGTTGGTCCCCGACGGTAGACGGAACTTGATCATGCCCGCAAATGTGACAAGAAGCTCGGCCTTTTCGCGCAGGGCAGCTACGCTGACACGCCGCAGTTCGCCTGAAGCCTGGGTCTTGAGGCGGTCGGCATCGCGCACAAGGCACTCCATGTATCCAAGCAGTAGAATGTGAAAGTTCTGACGCACACTCTCGTCGAAGGCGAGGAAGCGATCGACACAAAGCGCGAGGTTGCTTGAGTTCTGAGTAGGCACAACCTCCAGCTCGTCAACAAACGCGATAGCGTCCTCGTATTGCTGCTTCTCGAAGATCTCAAGGAAGATGCTGATGTTCAACAGCGTCTGAAAAGCAATGGCAGCAGTGCGTGCATGCCGGTTCGCAATAGTCTGGACCCACGGGAATCGCATCCATTTCTCGGCAAATTCCTTTGCCTCACGGAACCACTCCTCGCGCTCTGGTCGCGTGGCTGACAAGGTCGAACTGAGCTGCGAGTTGAGCAGCACAATAACGCCTTCGATGTCGCCGGCGCTCTTCAATAAAGCAAATGCATCGTGCGGACGACCACGAGCCTCAGCCTTGCGTGCAGCCGAGAGTATCAGCTCCTTAACCTCGTCCTCAGGCTCGTCCTTAAGCAGGTGGTCGTACAGGCCGCGAGTACGCGAGCCGTCTGTGTTGTTTGTGAATCCAGCCAGCACGTCAAATTTGCGCGTGTCGAGCAGAAGTTCCGCAAGTAGCTCCTTCTTCGCTGACAAATCGGAGATGCAAGCCACATAGTCGGCAGCCTCCGCAGCGTTGGCGCGCTGGAAACCGTGAATGTACTGACGAACAAGGCGTACCAGGTCGACTGTCGTCTCATCTTCCTCGCCCATCGAGAATGATGTGCACTCCAGCAGTCCGAAGTGGTTCAGTGTAATCGCGAAGTGAACTGCCTCCAACAGGAAACCCTTGGACGCCAGATACTTAATTGCCTTCTCGTACTCCTGCGTGATAAGCAGAATTTCGAAGTACAAAAATGCCGTGAAGTTACCTCCGCCTGTCTGGGCGCCACCTTCAAAGTGCGTGGGGCCAAATCTCTGGATGCTCTGGGAAAGCTTTGTGATCGTGTATGTGCTGTCTGGGCCCGAGCTAGTAGCCGCCACGCGCTGGATGAAGCAAAGGCGCTGCCACAGGTAATCTTCCACGGTTGTCAGAACACGCGATTCACTTGCGTTCACGTTGCCGAAGCACAGCAGGTTCACAACGCAGCGCTCGAACGGGTTCACGACAGGAACTGCGTCAATGGAAGTGCTGACCAAGCGATGGTAGCGATCAACCAAACGGTCAAACTCAGCAGGGAACTGCTTCGAGAAGGCATTCAACGGGTTGGCACTGCGATCAGCGTAGAGGCTCTTCTGGTGAGCACGGTACCTCAGAGCGCACAAAATGTCGGCGTCAATGGGGGAGTCAGCGCTCGACAGGCTGGTAGCGAGGTTGACAGCTTCCTGGTCGCCACCACAACGGAGGCAGTAGTACACAACCGCCCAAATGTTGTCCACGTCAGTGCTGCTGCCACTTCCATTGGCAGCATATCGCGAGCTGTGCAGGTGCTTCACGAACGCGCGGATCGTCGACACAAGGTCCGGAATGCCACCGGTGGCAAGGCTGTTCTTCTGCACGGTTTCCTGCACAAACGCACGGAACTGGTTCTCCAGGAACACACGGGCACCGAAGGCAACGCGGTGCTGGAGCAGCGTGCGCTGCGCCTCGTCACTTCCCTCTCTCACAGCCGCGAATTCGCGCTCTGCCAGCTTGGGCGCGTTGGGCTTGGTAGCATCTCCCCCAGCCAGCATGTCGTTCACCAGCTGCCAGCACTTGAGCACGGCTTCCCACTTGGATCCAGTGACCGACACGGACACGTTCGCCGAGCACAGGCGCTGGAAGTGGCGCGCGAGCTCGAACTGGCTGCGCGTGTTGGGCACTCGGCTGCTGTTGAGCTCCTTGATGACCGAGTAGTACTGCTTCATCTCCTCCGTCATGGCGTTCTCCACGTGCAGCTGCGACATATGCAGCGACGGCATCGCCGAGGACTGGAAGCGCGGCTGGCCGGCGAAGGACGCGCCGCTGAGCCCGAGCCCCGACGCCGGCTCGAGCGCCTGGCGCTTCTCGCGAGCCGCCGAGGCGAAGATGCTGCCCGCCACCTCGTCCTGCTCTAGAACGCGCGGGTAGTTGCGGATGCCGAGCTGCTTGGCGCCGCCCAGGTCCTCCAGCAGGCGCTGCTTGGCGTCCTCGAAGTCGTCGATCATGGCACGGTTCATGCGGTCGTGGGTGGCCTCCACAGTGCGGCGGTTCACGTCCTCGATGGCCGTGAGCACGATCATCTCGTGGTGGTGGGCCAGGTAGCCCTCCAGGTCCGTCTCGCCCAGCGGCGTCTCGGGCTCGAACTCGGGCGCGATCTCGAAGTGCTGCAGCTCCTTGCTGAGCTTCTCGGCGTCGATGCCCTTGGCCGCCAGCAGGAAGTTGGCCTTGTCCGTGGCGGCCGGGCGCTTGCGGCTGCCGCTCGGGGCCTGCGCGCGCGACGCGTCGTCCAGCTGCTCCAGGCGCTTCTCCAGCCGCGGGATGCCCAGCTCCCCGAGGGACGTCGTCAGCTTGAGCGAGCTCTGGTACAGCGCCCGGAAGTCCACGTCGTTGGAGGCCATGGCGGAGGTCGGGAGGGGGCAGCGGCGAGGGTTTGGCTCCGATTGCCGCGACTAAAAAGCAATGGAGGACGCGGGATGCGGTTTGATGGGGTGGAGCGAGTTATGATGGGGAAGAGGTTACTCGTGTGGTGAACACAAAGTTAAGGGCAAGTTGAAGTGGACGACCAGCACTGCAACTATTCTTGATCAGCAGAGATTTACCACACTGACAGAAGCGATGACGAAGTGGCTGCGGACCGCGTTTCGACGACTTAAGGCAGCTTGGGTGTCGACCCAAGTCGAGCTGCAAGGAAGCTACTCGGTCGAGCGACTGCAACAGCTGCATGACTACTCGAGCAGAACAAGCAGCTGGCGGTTGGTACTCGTCGTGTTGGTTGCACCGCTGCCGTGCATCGTGCTGAGCTTGCTAAAAGAGGTGGCGCCCCTAAAGCCGATCGAAGCTGGAGTGAACGAGAACTGGGTGTTTTTCGCTCGCTCTTGGATTGTGGCTGCGATCATCGGGGGGAGTATCCCGATACTGGTAAAGCAAGGAGTACCCCGCCTCAAGCTGCCAATTAGTCGAATTGTATTGGTGGAACTGTTTGCGTCTGCCACCGCAATTTTTATGATAGTTTGCTTGTGTAAAATGGTCGCTTTTCCTTTTCCGTTCGCGGCGCTCGTGGCCTCACTGCCGTTGATCTTTGTGGGAGCGTTGTGCTTCCAACGTATTTTGGCTTCACAATGGCGAGCAGATCCTTCATTATGGGCCGAAACCAAGCGAGTATTGGCGACACTTCAGTGCCAAATGTCGCTTCCCTTGATCTACCCGCTCTACATCTATGGCTTCGTCTCGCTCACCGGTACCGGCCAAGTGCTGTTTGTTGCCGTATTGCCAATCATCAAGCTTGTCACCAGGAACTGGATGAATGTAACACTACGTGGTTACGATGACATTAAACCCGAAACGATCGTGTTCACCGTTGAAATTTTCAACGCCCTGTATATTTCAAGTGCTCTCCAAAGTAGTACATCCTGGACATCGACCGTCACTATCATGGTTCTAGATGTTGTGGGATTATGGGTATCAATGGTAGACATTACCGAGGTTCTCAAAGGGATGAGGGAACTCATGGACAGGATACCGCAAGACCATCCCCTCGCTGGCGAAAATTTTATTCAGCTGTCATTGAGGATTCTTGAAACAGATAAAGGCCGACGTCAAATTCGGGGCAGTGAAACCTTTATATCCTCGGCGAATGCCAAAACACCGCCAAGCAAAGCGGAGGGACGGAAAAGTGGACCGACATCCATGATGATAACGAGTAATAATGCTGAAATACAAAAGTATCCGAGGAGCCTGCGGTTTCAAAGTGCACAAGTTACGCCGATGTGTACTGGCGAAAATCGGCAGGTTAACTCCCAAGTAATGATAGAGAGCAACACAGCGGACGCAATTGATACTACGGTATTTTTCTCGCGCGCAGAACAAGACCACTTTATCCGAAAGAGCACACACATACTATTCATTACCGAGTACGTTGTACTCACGGAGTTTGCAGAGGTGGTGGTGCCAATACTGTATTGTACGGAATCTGGCGGTTCGGATACTATTTCAGTAGCGGGGCTGATGAGTACTGTTCTTCATTTTGTGTGCGCAGGCGTGTACCGCGTGGTACTCTTTTACTTACCCAACAGCGTCTACTATCCATCTCTGGCCGGACTCTCGAGTGCCCAGCTTTTAGCATCCACGGTTTCAATGCTAGCCTACAGCTCGTTCGAATTTCTGTCCTTTGTAGTGTCGATCACCGTGATGAAACGCGCGCTAGGCTTCAGTCCTTTACAACAACTTGGGTTCGCGCTCGAATCACAGGCAGGCAGCGTGCAGACGAAACTCATGGGAATCTTTACCTACGTGACGCAGATGCCTCTAGTGCATCTCGGTGAGTTAGTTAGTCAGCCGATCGTTCTTCATCAGCATCTACATCTAGTATTGTGAAATCGTGTAGTAACGTGGCTATGGTGTTAGGTGCCGACTTCAGTTTTAAGTTTGCGTGGCTGCATGGACATCGGACAATCTGATCGACAATAAAAGTGAGAGCCCTCGTGTGGGATACTCTCGCAAACTCGAGCACTAAAACTGTGATAATGGCGCATAGGTGTACGCCGTAAGGCTCCGTTCTACCTCCTACAAATGTTGAATAGTGATCAAAAGTGAATCAGACTCGGCTCGTGGTGCTCGGCACTGAGTTAGATGTTAAAAGTAGAAAATCTCTATCGAAGACTGGGAGATCGTTAAAGGTTGGTCGCTCTTCGCCGAGTGAAGGCGGCTTGGATGCCGCTCCAAGCCGAACTCCAAGACAGCTACGCCACCAACCGACTCTATCAACTACACAGCTACTGTACTTCAACAGAATTAGTGATCGGCGGTTGATTTTCGTCTTACTGATGACACCGTCGGCATCGTGGTGAGCTTGAGAAAAGAGTTGCTGCCGCTGAAGCCAATCGAGGCTGGCGTGTCCAACAACTGAGTGTTATTCGTTCGCTCATGGATAGTGGCTGCTATTATAGGATAAACACGATCATGTTGTTGAAGCAAGGTGCACCTCGCCTCACGCTTACAGCTCGTCAAATGATCTTAATCGCGTTGTTTCTTTGAGAATCCTCGCAATACATAACGCAAATAAAACCCTCAGCCTATCAAACGTTCGTGGTACTGGAGTTTTCATGGTGTCGGTGAATGCTATGGCGCCAACGCAAAAGAATGACCAAATGCGATATCCCGCGCGAATAGAGACGAAAGCAGTCCGACCAAAGCATCAGAAAAATCCAGAGATGCAAAGCATACGAAGAGAGTCCTGTTTCAAAGTTCACAAGTTAAACCAATGGATAACCCAGGATTAATTTGTAAACGCTCCAGCAAAAACAACGCCAACGAATGGCAGTGCAGCGACAACCATGAACACCAAACATAATACTGACATCGAAGCATTTTTTCTCCTGCCGAACGAGACCGTTTCATTCGAAAAAGCACTCAAGTACTATTCATCACCGACTACGTCGTGCTGATGGAGTATGTCGAAGTGATGGTGCCAATTCTTTATTGTACGAATCGTTCTGCTTGGAGCTGAGGTTCTTGCCACTAGTCATTCTAACCAATAATTCGCCTTGTGTGCGCAGGTCTGTACCGCGTGGTACTCTTTTACTTACCCAACAGCGTCTACTATCCTTCGCTAGCAGGACTCTCCAGTGCCCAGCTTTCGGCATCCACACTTACTGTACTGGCCTACAGTTCGCTCGAATCTCTGTCCTTTGTAGTGTCGATCACCGTGATGAAGCGCAGTTTAGGTTTGCAGACAGCATTCAGACTAAGCTCATGGGCATCTTTATTTACGTGACGCAGATGCCGTTAGTACACCTCGGTGAGTTGCTAGTAGTTTGTCTGTCGTCTTCATTGGCTCTACAAGTATCGCGAAATCGTTTGTAACGTGGCTATGGTGTAAAGGGCCGACTTCAGTTTCAAGTTTACGTGGATGCATGGAAACCAGACAAATGAATGCGAAGGTGACGACCACGAAAGTATCCATGTACTAAGTATGGATATGATCGAGTCGAATGCAATGCCACACGAACAAATGTACACTGCACCGGAAACTCAACCTCGGTGCGTATTGCAATTCGACAGAAAGCAACAAGAACCGCCATCAACAGTGTGCTTGCGTGCCTGAAGGCTATCCTTGGCAAGCCGATTGCAGCACGACGGTCATTGCGACTTCACTCAAATAGACAAATGCTATGCTTACCCACGGTGTCACCAGCAATATTGTTCGTTGGCGAAAAGAAAAAACACAAACAAACAACTAAAAACAATGCAGCTCGACGGGCACGCAACTTGACACAATCTGGTGTCGGCCACGCACGCGGCATCGAGGAGTCCGGCGCACTTCAATCGCGAGTCGTAGCATCGTTGCGACACCGGCGCTCGCTTAGGCCGGACCAAAAACGCGGCGTTGGGGGGTACAGCACCACCCGATCCGTACAGAGAGAGCGGAAGATGCCCGTTACCTACCGTGCATCGACGGAGGGAGGTCTCGTCGGACGAGCGCGAACTGCCTCCTTCCGCGCAACTTGCCGCGCGCTGGTGTCAATCCAGCCAGCAGGCGCCAATGGCAATTACCATTGGCTCGCTTGCGGCGCTCACTATTATACAAAGCCCACATACCTGTCACCAGCGGCAACCAATGCACTCGTAGGCAAGCCAGTGCCAGTGCAGGCAGGTTCACCTTGGTTGGATCATGGCAGGCTGGATCCTGGCGCGTGACAAGTGTCTTCGTTTTACTATTGAAATAGCCCTACCCCCAGGGGCGAGGCGGAGTGATGGTCCCTCCGCGCCATCGTCGATCGCAACGCAAAGGGAAAACGCGGCGGTCGGCGCCAGACCAGAGAAGCAGCTCGAGGACGCGCAGTCCTCGTGGAAGCGAGCGCGGCCAGGAGCAGCAGGCGGCGCCAGCGCGCGTCTGCAGAGTCGACTCGACGCCGTCGCGACCCCCGGCGGGCGCCCGCGACAGCAGCCTCTTTCTTTTAAGTACGCGCTTCCCCCCTTACTAGGCATACATACATAGATCTCTCGCTAGTGATATATCCTCCCGACAGCTGCCTCCCAATAGTAGACAAACCCTATTTAGGGTTGGCCCCTCACTCACCCAGGATCTAACCACCCACGTGTGCGCTCCGTCCCATGCTGCAGGCAGGTTAACCCTTCCTGAACCCAAGGCCCAACATGGCGTGGACGTGCACGGCCTGCGAGTTCACGGCGAACGAGGACGGCCAGGAGGCCTGCGTGGCCTGCGGCTCGGAGCGGCCTGAGGAGGAGGAGCAGCAGCAGCAAGCCGAGGCCGAGGCCGAGGCCGCCCCCTCTGAGGAGGATGGCGACGCCAGCGAGGACGGCGCCGCCGCCAGCGGCGGCGGGGACGGCCCAGAGGTCGTGGTGATCGAGCTGCCGGCCAAGGAGAAGCTCGGTGTGAAGCTCATGCCCCCCAAGGACGGCGTGATCGACCACGGCCTGGCCATCGACAACATCAACAACCCGCTGCTGGAGAACAAGGTGCAGGCGGGAGACCTGATCGTGGCGATCGGCGGCCAGAACGTGGACGGCATGGGCTTCTCCGACGCCATCGACCTCATCCGCAAGATGCCGAGGCCGCTCGCTATTTCCTTTGAGATCGACGAGGCCCGGCGTCAGGAGGTGGTGCGCGAGAAGTTCCAGCGCAACAAGGACAACGACCTGGACACGCAGCTCACGACGTATGCCGTGGTGTTTGACAACGGCCCGATGGGCCTCAACTTGGAGGAGGCAGTGCGATACGGTATTGATGGCGCTGTTGTGCGCGCGTTGAAGGGCCAGGCCAAGACCAGCGGCATGATCTCGGTCGGCGATATCGTGTACAAGGTCAACGAAACGGATGTGCTGTGTATGCCGTATCTGGAGGTCATGAACGTGCTTCGCAATGCGACAGCCCCGAAGACGCTGCAGTTTGTGCCCAAAGATAAGCTCGCTGACGTACAACGAGTGAACTCTCGTCACTCGGAGTCATTCCGTCTTCGGGAGTCTACCTCGCACGTCAAGCAAAAGTTGATGAACAATCCGCGCATTGTGAAGGACGACGGTAACGAAGCCGATGACACCCAGTCGATCGCACAACTGATTCTGGATAACCAAGCTGCCACCATCAAGAAGGGCCGCATGTACAAGCAGGGACGTGTGATGCGCAACTGGAAGTCGCGATACTTTGTGCTTAGTGTGTCAAAGGTGGAGTACTTCAAGAGCCCCAGCTCTACGACGTCGCGCGGTGAAATGAGCTTTTTGAATCACCGATGCACGGTTCGCTCACTGCCTGGTACAGGCGATGTGGTTTGCCGGTCGCCAAATGTGACGGCAGAGTATGTGCTAGAGCTCCGTGTAGATGATCGACGTATGGTGATGGCCTGTACGTCTGAATCAGACAAGAAGGGTTGGATGGATGCAATTAAGTTGGCCATTGACGCCTCGAAGACTGTGAACCGTACGCAGAATCTTGGGGAGTCATTGCGGGAGGCCAAGGCGCTACGAACACAGCGCACCGAGAGTATCTCGATGGATGGAACTTTCCTCGACCGCAACGCTGGTGGACGCCTTTCTCAGTTCAACTACGAAGCATTTTCAACTCCTGTGGTGCACGTTGGCGTTCTGTCTGCTACTAATCTGACTAAGTCAGGCAGTTCGGTGAACGCACTCTGTGAAGTCACTGTTGGTGCAGAAACCTTCAAGACATCGGTGGTGAAGAACCAACGGTCGCCTGTGTGGAAGCAGGATAATTCAGCATCGTTTGAGGCCCCTAGTGATGAAATGGTTGTGGAGATTCGTATCTTCGATGAACACCTGTTCCGTGCAACAGAGCTTATCGCAACGCTTTCGATTCCTCTGAAGTCGCTGCCGAACATGCAAAAGACGACGAAGAAGTACCCTCTGGCACTCGGTAGCCGTTCTGCTGGAGCTGTGTTGACCTTGTCCCTGGAGTACGTCAACAAGCAGAAGGCTTTCGAGGAGGACCAGGAGCGTGGCCGTCTTGGCGATGATCTTAACAGCAATGGAATGATGAACGAGCGTGATGAAATGGTTAAGATTAAGGCTGAGGCGCAGATGGCAGCTGACGAAGCCACGCACCACGCGGCCCGTGCGCAGGAAGAAGCACACATGCTGCTCGAGCAATCGCGCCAGAAGGCTGAGGCAGCCATGGCTGCAGCTCGCGAAGAGCAACGCGAAGGTAAGGCAGCCGTGGAGAAGGCCATGGCAGAAGCAGCCCGAGCAAAGGAGGAAGCTGAAAAACAGCTTGCCGAAGCCCGGCGGGCCCAGGAAGAAGCTCAAAAGTTGATTGAAGCAAACCGCCGTATCCAAGAGTCAGATGTCCAAGGGCCCTCTATTTACGCGGTGTACCGGCGAATGGTCCAGGATGGACATTCCAACGAAGAAGTCAAGAAGAAAATGGAGGAAGATGGCATCGATGAGATGGGCATTCAGGCGTTCTTCGATGGTATCAACTCGTACGACGAAAAAATCCGTGCGCTGCAGGCAGAAGTGGAGAAGCTTAAGCGTAGTCGATCTGGGCGGCCAAAGGATGAACCGAGGGCGCAAGATATGCTGGCTAACCTGGACATCTCCAGTGACCAAGTAAAGCTGCTTCGCCGTTTGCTCAAACTTGAGAAACAGTTGCAGCAGGCTGGTATCGCTGTTGCGGCGGATATTCCGTACGAAGAGGCTATGGCTAAGGTGCAGGAAATTTCTAAGCGTATGCAAGAAATTGGTTCTGCCGATGTTACGCATCCGGATCCAGCGATTCAAAAGCAACTACGTGAAGAGTACTACCGTCTGGAACAGGACATGGAGAAGTACAACACGGCTCTTATGCTGACTGATGAGTACGCAGCTGAAGAAGCGCGAAAGGAGCGCGAATGGGAGGAAGAGAACTACGATGAAAACGTTAAGGCTCTTAAGGCGATTCGTCGGATGATGCCGGTTGACGTGAAGAAGATGTCGGAAGCCGATCTTCAGACTATGAAGTCCCCCACGGGTAAAACACTTCCTCGTGACGTTGCACGTAAGTTCAAGCGAACGAATGTGCTCGAATTGATCCGAATGGATCCTGCAGATATTGCGAAGAATCACCCTTCGCTGCTGGAGAACCTCCGCGTTACAGGCCTTTCAGTGACCGAGCGCCGTGCTCTACACATGCACTTGCGTGACGTTGCTGAGACGTGGAAAGCTCAACAAGGTGAGGAAATGACGAAGAAGAAGTTCGAATGGTTCAAGACACTCAAGGAAACGTTCAAGACTGTCGTGAACTCGTACAACAAGCACGTGAAGCAGTATGGACCGGAGGATAATCACCCATATGCCACACGCGATGACCCGGACATTGGTTGCCCTATGATTGGCAAACAATGTCCCATCAAAGCTAACAAGAACCCTGCATATGACCAGGATCTCGGATATCCCGATGGTGATGTGTATATGGAATCTACGGTGCAGAAGGGTAACCCCGATGACGCTGGTGCCCGGGCTTTGGCAGAAGCACAGGAACTGGCCCGAGCAAAGCTCGCCAACTCTCGCGCGGACGCATTGAAGAAGCACTACCGCAACGTGCGACTTGTTGCTGAAGCGAACGGCGCGTGTGAACTGATCGACACATCGTTGGACCAGATCGAAAACAGGCAGCTACTATGGTTCCAGGCAAGACTTAAACGTCGGCTAGAGCGCACGGAGACCGCTGCAACAATCAAGGTGGAGTTGGCAGAGTTCGGTGAGCTGGTGAACGAAATTCGTTTGGCAAGCTTGAAGTTCGCGGAGCGGTCGGGCATGAATCTATCCGGTAAGCGAAACGCAGCACTGGACGCGAAGGATACACGTTCGTCGATCGAGTGCAACCTTGTCCTGCTCTACTGTGATGCAGTGGCTGACTGCTTCGACGGCATGGACGAACGCATGGACGAGGTGAAGGCAAGTGATAAGCGCCTGCGCTCGGCTATCCCTGTCATCCGGGGCTTGCTGAAGGACCTGGGTGAAAAGAGTCGCACCACACTGGCCTCCTTGGACAAGGGACCACCGGTGAACCGCCGTGTGAAGACTAGAACTGAAATCATGAAGGAAGCAAAGGAGAAGAACAGTGCTGCAGCACCACCAGCAGAAAGTGAAGCTGCTGAGGAGGCCCCTGGCCCTGGCCGGGCACCGCATCCGATGATGGCAGCCCGGGGTCGGGGGCGTGGCCGCGGAGGTGGTCGCGACGGTCTCTTTGCAGCGATCCAGGGTCGTGGCGGTCGTGGTGGCGACGATGATGGCCCGCCCGGTCCCCCAACCGATTTCCTCGCATCAATTCGCGGTCGCGGTCGTGGCAACCCAGGTGGCCCAGGTCGCGGTGATCTGTTTTCTGCGATCAAGGCTCGCGGAGGCGGTGGTGATGACGGTGGTCGTGGCGGTCGTGGCGGCGATTTGATGTCTGCTATTCGAGGCCGTGGTCGAGGTGGCGGAATGCCCGGCGGGCGTGGCGACTTGATGGCTGCTATCGCTGCACGGAAGAAGGAGTAGGGCGCTATCGAGCCACTGTGATAGAAAGGAAAGTGGAGTAAAAGCAGACTGATGGCAGCGCGGTTGAATTCAACAGGTCGCAATGCGAGATGTTGGTGCCTGTAGCTAGTGAGGAGTCGAGAATGATAAACACAACAGAAAATACAAAAAAGGGAAAGATCAGAGGAGCTCACGTGTGTGGAACAACTAACGGTAAGCTAGTGTTTGCTAGTCATCGCGGAACTTGGGCTCCGTCTTGCTCATTACGGCGCCTACAGCCTGCACCAGGTCGTCGCTATACAGCACAGCGGCATTGTGGTAGCGAATTTGCTGCAGCGAGTCTGCCGTCGAGTGGTCCCGTTGATAATGAATCGTTTGCTTGATGCCGCGAATGGTGAGTGGGCTCTTCTTAGCAATTGTCTTGGCCACATCTTCCACGTGAGCCAGCAGTGCCTCCTGATCAGGCAACGCCTTTAGCACAAGTCCGAGCTTCTCCGCTTCCAGTCCGCCGAAGTTCCGTCCCGTGAAGGCGAGTTCCTTCGCCTGGCGCTCTCCCACGAGCTTCGGCAGGCGTTGCAACGTGCCCACGTCAGCGATGATGGCCAGATCCACCTCCTTCACGGAGAACACAGCGCTCACATCGGAGTAGCACAAGTCACACGCCGTGATAAAGTCCACGCCAGCTCCGATGCAGGGGCCGTGCACCGCAGCGATGACCGGCACCCGACACTTTTCCGGAGCCGAAATGACTTGCTGGAACTTGTCGATCACGCGCATGAGGCGCTCGCGCTTGCGTCCCTCGCAGGACTCCTCCATCGCCACCTTCTGCATCTGCGCGAAGACGTCCAGATCCATTCCGCTCGTGAAGCCGCGACCTTCCCCGGAGACCACAACAGCCTTGACGCTCGGATCCCTCTCCACCAGCTCGAAAGCCTGGGACAACTCCACCCACATCTGCATGTTCATGGCGTTCACCACCTTCGGGCGGTTGAGCTTCAAGTGCAGCACCCCCGAGGCCGCGTCATCGTCGGCGAAACCTAATGACAACGTGTCGAACTTGGTGGACGCCACGTCCAGCGTCTGCGGAGGACCCGTCATCCAGTCCGCAATGTGCTCGCGATTGCCCTTGGACGCAAAGGAGCGACGCAGCACGGCAGCGCTGGGCAATGCGGTGCGAGGACGCAGGAGCGCGGAGCGAAGGGCGAGCATGGCGATGATACAGATGTACAGTAGTGGGGAGGAGATCAGAGTAGCTCTTCGCATGAATTGAAGTGGATTCCGACGTGAAGTTGACGTGGATATATGATGTGCACCACGTAAATGGCGTGGGATTGGTCCCGATGTTGAAGGCGTATCTTTTGGCTATAGTACGTGGGTCTAAGACTACTGTAGCACCGGCGTCGAGCTCAGTCCTCCACCAGCTTCTTGAGCATCTCCGAGGATTTCTCGTAGCCGTAGAACGTCACGGCATTGCACGGGAACGCGCGCACACAAGCAGTGCCCAGGCCGCTGAAGAAGATTCGCCAGCCACCGAGGCGATAGAGTTGCCGAGCCTGGTACGCGATCTTGTGCTCGCCCAACTTGTGGTTCACAGGCAGCGTCTGGATGGCAGACTTGACCACTGGTTCACGTAGCGAGCAACAGCACATTGTCAGTACGCGCCGTACTATCCTTACCCACCGAACGGCAGAGAAAACACATGAACGCACCGTCAAAAGGATAAGAAACGACCCAGGAAGCAACACCGGCAACTCCACCGGCAGTCAGCATGGACGCAGTAGGCGCGATGCCACCGTCGATCATCTTGCGCTTGGCGTACTCGTACAGCCAAAAGTAGACAGCGAAAGAGGGCACCTCGCGCCACAGCGTGCACGTGAATCCGAGGAAAAGTCCAGGCGTACCCTTGACCTTGAGAATGTGCCGGATGCAGTCCATCGGACCTCGGTATTGACTGCTCCTGCGTCCGTCCTGCACCTGAAGTCTGCACTTGATGAGCTCTGCAGGGGCCAGTGGAACGGTTTGCCAGAAGCCACCGACAGCGCCAGCGTAGAAGACTGACTTGAGCGTCGGGTTCTGCGGGTTGTCGTCGATCATCTTGAGCGTGCGCTCATAGACGGCAAACATGACGGCATTCGTTCCAGCGCTGCCGATCACCGGGGACGTCATGCCGCGGAAGAAGCCCTGGAACCCTTCATGCTTCCACTGCAGTCAACGCAAACCAACAATTGCACCAGCGTCACTCTTGGGCTGCCCGTTCCTCAATTGCAAGTAAAACAAAGTCGCACGCACAGTCTGCCGCGTGCAGTCGAGCGCGCCGTTGTAGTACTTGCTGTAAGTCTGCAGCCGCACTTTGACCTGCAGGACGAATGACACACGCCGTCAATCACGCTGCTCTCTCCACTCCTGACGGCAGCCAATCACCGCACCGTGTCGAATGGCTGCCCCACGACGACGCCGGCAATTCCGCCCACCGTGCCGGCCGTCAAGTCGATGAGTACCGAGTACTTCTCCGCGTTCTCGGCCATTGGCACTCGGTTCTTGCAGCAAATCAACCGCTGTACTGTGTGTGACGTACGCACCGCATTGTGATCGCCGCAATTTCACAGCGTCGTGTTTGGGCAAAGTGGCGCAGGGCTCAATGGCGTAATTACGCCTTTTGCGGCCTTTTTACACGATGCACACAATATTGTGTACAGCAGGGAGGCCCGCATCGGTTGGCTGGCTGGGGAGCCACGCAGTGAGTGGGCCGAGTATTCTGGTTTTGCTACAAACCTCGCCGCTTATTTCCCGTGAAGATCCGCACTCGCCGGCAAGCTTTCTAACCATGTTGGTCCCCAAGACGAACCGCATCGCTGTGTACTCGTACCTCTTCAAGGAGGGCGTGATGGTGGCCAAGAAGGACTTCTCGCTGCCCAAGCACGAGGCCGTGGACGTGCCCAACCTCCAGGTCATCAAGCTCATGCAGTCGCTCAAGTCGCGCGGCTACGTCAAGGAGACCTTCAACTGGCAGTGGTTCTACTGGTACCTCACGAACGAGGGCATCGAGTACCTGCGCTCGTACCTGCACCTGCCCGCTGAGATCGTGCCGGCCACGCTCAAGAAGCAGGCCGCGCGCCCCACGCGCCCGCAGGCCCCGTCCGCCGGCGGCTTCGGCCGTGGCCGCTTCGACAAGGAGAAGGGTGTCGGCCCGTCGGGCGACTTCAACCCGGAGTTCCGTCGCGGTGGCCAGGACGGCTACCGTCGCGAGGCTGCCAACTAAGCGGTTGCTGACCGCGAAGGAAAGCGAGACGGGAGTATTTAATCAATAAATCTCCTCGACTGACTGTCGGCTTCACAAAGGCGAAAACGTTCATGGCGTTCTTCAGTTCACTTCAATAGTGTGTGTTATTTTTTTCATAGCTTGTGTATGTGCAGGCGTTAAGACTGAAAGAACGACGTCAATGCTTGGAGTTGGTGGTTGTTGTGTGCTTTTGCAGCATCAAGCGCATCACTTGAAGCTTTTCGGTGTCGTGTAGTGCGCTTTTGACCCGGATTGCCATAATAACCCGTTTGCCAGCGTACCGGAGGTTCTTGCGCAGTGGAACGTGATCTTTCGCGGACACGGGAGGTGACACGTACAGTTGCGCTGGTTTGGGTAATGGTGGCGTGGTTGCCCACTTGCTGGATTCGTCGTGTGAGCCTCTTCTTCCTGTTCGGTCGGAATGCTCGGTGATGCTGCGGCGAGACCTGAAGCTCCGGACGTCCGTGCGTTCCACAGAGCGACTCTCGCGTCTGGGCTGCAACTCGAGCCCGATGAAGTCAAGTGGCCTGGGTTCGGCATTTACAGGCTCGTTGTAAATTTCCGTGTGGGCTGAAAGTCTTGCAGACGTCACGCGATTCGATACACTGCCCTCGTTCTACAGTGACAACACAACTACCGGTAATGATCCCAATGCGACGGATTGAAGTGTTAGCTTGGACGTACATTCACCAAAGGCGTTGGCATACTTGCTTCAAGTTCTTCCAGCGGAGTTCTGTTCTGCTCGTTCCGGAGATTGGCATCCGCCCCAAGTTTCAGCAGCACCTCTAGGACTCGAATACTCTTACCTCGAACTGCACCATGGCATGATACATGTTGGCCAACACGTACAAATGCCACGTAGGGAAGGTACCAGCAAAAAAAAAAACCTGCTTTGTGGAGTGGAGTGTCCTGGTTCTCGCTTCGAGAGTTGATGTCCACTTTCGCCTTGGTAACTAAATAGCGGACAACATCGTCGTGGTCCTTTCGGCAAGCGTGATGCAGAGCGTTGCGACCGTTAGCGTCTGTGGCGCTAGGCAAACCTCCAGCCTTGATCAACTCCTGGATGCACTCGAGTTCACCAACGTATGAAGCTGCACGAAAGTTCATGTTGCGAGGTTTAGCCACCTAAGAATCTGGCTGGAGCTTGAATATACAAAGTTTTCGTACCCCAATGCACTGCATTCATACCGAACCGCTGCAGCATGAGCATCCAAGCAGTCAGACCCATGAGCATCCAAGCAGTCAGACCATTGGTCGTCGACAATTCACCGCTCAGCAACGTACATCTTTTGCGTTCGGATTCATTTTCCTCTTGGCAATCATCTCTCGCAGCCGGACGATGTCTGAAGTGATGGCATACCTAACGAACTCGGCGACTTTTTCCTGTTCGCGGTCCTCCGCGGCCATCCCTCTCGCCGCGCAGAGCCCCATTGTCTCTATGGCGTACGGCTCTCCTTCTCGAGACGCAAACCAAAGGTCTTCCTCTAGAGAAAGGTTCAGTCCACAGCAAAGACTCAACGCTAACCTGACCAGGTAAGAATAGCTCTTGTCTTAGCAGCGTGAACCATACGTACCAATAGGGCAACTGCCCTACTACACGATGAGCTTTAACATTGCCACAAACTATGGACAGCGCTCACTATCGCTTCGTTACATGCACCACTACGCTACCACCAATGTGCAGTTGCTGAAGTGCTAAATACCGTAAGTAAAACTCTTCGCTATGGCCCTACTACATGCACTGTAATTCATTGACAAGGATGTCTGCTCCATGGTTGGTCTCCAGCATTATTGTCAAAGAGACTAGCAAAAAAGATTGGGAATATGGAGCCATCAATCAGTTGGAGCAAGTTTTCCTGCGAGGCAACCGAGGTCACCAGGCGGTCCAGATGCTCAACAACCAAGACTTCACTATTCAACTGTTTGCTTCGCTTGTCCCTCACAAAGGCGCGGAGCCTGCGCGTGAGTCCCGCCACCTTGCGGCAGCAGGAAACACGAGCGCTCTGCTTCGGGGCGAGTTGCTTGACCCTGGGATCTCCACTGTGAAAGAGAGATCTCGCCAGAAGTCCAGTTGGGGGCTGGTACGGTATGGGACACACAGACGATGAAGAGAACTGAGGCGGCAAATGCTCGGCGCAAAGAAAAACTCGGACTGCACTTGGTTCCGGAATGCCGCTTGGCGACCAGTGGTTTCTACTAGCCATTCGTTGCCCTCGCCGCCGGATGTTGTCCATAGGTGACGCGAAGGTTGCGCTAGCTGCGGTCGTACTTAGAGCGGTAACACAACACTTTGTGGGACAGAGTTAGATACAGTACCGGTATCTCTGCGAGGAGAGTTCAAACAAGACTTGGCAGGTGCTTTTCACGCCCAGAGCTTGTTATCGACGAATAATGTATGAGACGCACTCATGGGGCGCCCAAATTGTACTAGAAGCTGATGCCGGTAGCGTCATGCTGCATTCGCCATTGTCTCGTGCGCGCAGTCCTTATCCAGCAGTCACGCACAGCATGTTAATTGTACCGTACCGTAACCAATTCTCGGTTTATGGAGTTTGCAAAGGATTAGATGGCGTAGGTACACAGGTCGCAGCACTGGCATCGTCGTGCATCAGGAAACTACTTCACTAATCATACAGCGTGAGTGGATTTTCCTCTGCCTGCTCTCGAATTAGACTTATGGAAAGCGGGCGATAGCAGTGATGAACATGCATTGCCTTTCCATATACGAAGGCGAACTTCGAGTCTGAGACTGCATTTTGCTGTGAAGGCTACCAATTGGCACTGTGCTTTCGCTTGGTGGTGACCTGACGCTAGAGCGTTCAAAAGCGCCGGAAATGATACAGACTTGTCGGCACACATCCTTGAGGAACGCAACTGTGGTAGGAAAGATGCCGCTGGCTATGAAATTTGATGTGCTGAAACGAGATGCGGCGATTTGAGTACCAAGTGTATCAAGCAATGAATGCGAGTCTACGCAGCATGGGATCATCACAGCCGAGCACCAGCAGGTTGCGGCCAGCTGCACCGCTTCGCCATGCTGCGTGGACTTGTGGCTCTTCCCTGCGTCGGGCACTGAATTCGTGCACAGCCCGCGGAGGCAGGTGCTTGGCATCTTTCCCGACCGGTTGGTGCTGCGAAAATGCCAGCAGGCGAGTTGCACACACACTCGCAAGACTGAGGCATCCGATAACCGCAGTGCCGGTGGGGCATTTTCAGCGAAGTTGATGGGGCCGCCTGCTGGATTCCCTGTGCGTTCGCCCCCTGCCCTGGCACAACCGGACGGTAATAATACCGCGAACGCCTCGGGGCAGCATGCGACGCAGGTGTACCGCAGCACCAGAGCACTCCACCGGAACTCGGCGAAAAATGAGGACTGACCATTTTTCTATTTTCCCTCAAATTTGCAGTTTCGCCGTCCACCAATCAGTCGCGTCAAAAGGTCACCAAACCCGGCCAGACGCACGTTAATCCTGGCATCTGT
Organism: Phytophthora cinnamomi; assembly: GCF_018691715.1. Taxonomy (NCBI): domain Eukaryota; phylum Oomycota; class Peronosporomycetes; order Peronosporales; family Peronosporaceae; genus Phytophthora; species Phytophthora cinnamomi. The sequence continues at coordinate 355,405 of NW_027150986.1, forward strand.
ATGTGCGTGCATAAAACGTTGCCGGGTATGGGTCGGTATTTTGGTCCGGAACCCGCGTCCGCGGATTGGCTGAAAATGGGGGCTATCCAGCCGAGCTCCTCTCTCCCCGCGTTGTATGGGCGCCGCAGACGCTTAGTATCAGACAGGAGACCTTCGCGTCGAGGCGTAGTGGCGAGTGCGCGAGCAGCGCAGCGTCCGCTCCCTATAGAGCTGCAACCTGCCGCCGCGACCTAGAAAAGATAGACCGTCTCCGCCACGAGCGCCCCCGCCGACCGCGGCGTAAGTAGCCTCCATGACGACGTCCAGCACCGTCTCGGCGTCCAGCAAGCGCCAGGCGCGGCCTGAGCCGCTGCTGGTGCGCTCCAACACGGAGCGCGACCTGCACCGCCGCTCGGTGCCCAAAATCACGGGGCGGAAGCTGCGCACGCCGCGGAAGTTCGTGGTCACCGACGTGCCCGACGACGAGCTGGACGTGCTGACGCCCAGCGCGTCGCTCAGCGCCATGTCCGACGCGTCGGAGCCGCAGCACCCGCCAGACAACAACAGCAACAACAACGGCAACAACAGCGAAGACCTGTCGGCCTCCAGCTCGTCCGTGCGCAAGGGCAAGACGCGGGTCAAAGGCCGCTTCACCATCACCGACCTGTCGCCCGAATCTCCCGAGGCGTCGCCCGAGCGCGAGGACCTGTCAGCATCCATGGGTCCGACCCCCTCGCGGGCGCTTGAGGCTCCGAGGCGCCAGTCCTCGAGGAGATTAGCTATCCGAAGACCGTTCCAGTCGGCGGGCGACGTCCGCTCGTGTGTCGGTCTGACGAAGTCGAGACTTTCTCAGCAGCAATTGCAGCTGCAGCAGCAGCAGCAGCAACAGCAACAGCAACAGCAACAGGAAGCACCCATGTTTGCGTCGTTCCAACGACCCTCGGTGTCTTCGCCTTCGTCGCGCTCTATGCGCGCGCCGTCGCCTGCTCGCTCCGTGAACAACCAAACCAGCCACAACAACAACCAAACCCAGACGGTGTTCGACCACCACTTGGAGTTCCTGGAGAAGGAAACCCATGAGATGAAGAACGTGCTGGAGAAGATGGTGGCGACGAATGCTCAATGGATCGAGGCGCTGACTTCTGCCGGGTTAGTCCACTCGATCAGCGCTCCTAGATTAAGCGAGGCGTCTGTTTCTGAACCGGTGGCTCCGGTGGAGTTGCCTCTGGAAAAGAAGTACCGGGAGATTGAGCAGGCGTACGCTGACTTGCAGACGAAGTATGAAGCGGTGTGTCAAAAGAGCGAACGCATGGAGGTGAAGAATGCGATGCTTGAGATCCGCCTTCAGCAACAGATCAACCGATCGACGATGCTACGATCGCAGCTTGACAAGCTGACACAGTACACAGAAAACCTGATCGGCGAATCGTCAGAACCCACCCTGCACGACTACAATTCCGACCTCAACTCGATCTTCGGTGAACAATCTGAGGCACATTCGCCTACCGCCGATGAAATGACGAGCGGTGGAGAGTATGGCTTTAACTATGAAGTCGTCAAGTCACGGCGGCAACGTTGGCGTGGCGTGGATGAAGAGTGTATGTCGGACACGAGTACTGAGGGAGAATCTTTGCGGAAAACCTCGTCACCACCGCCATTCGAGCAGGACGTCGATAACAACCGCTATTTTGGCGACGTGTTAACGACTGCGGACCTCGAATCTGGCAACGGACACGGCAGCTCTTCTGCGCTGGACTCGTTGTTGGATGATCAGGTTAACCAACTGCGCCAGTCCTTGCGCTCGAAGAACAGAGTGGATGCCGACGACCATGCGTCTGCGATAGATTCCATTGATTCCCTCGCTGTGTGCCCGTCGGTCACGAATTTCGGTTCTACTTGCGACGATGAGTACGACGGAAACAACCAGATTGGCCACTCGGGACCGTTGTCCAAGGGACTGAAATCTGACTTGCTGAAGCACAGCAACTCGGTGGCTTCGCTCAATTATTCGACGGTTTCGTCAACGTCATCGCTAGCTGGGTATGGACTTCATTTGGCGACGATGGCTCAGTCCAAGTCTGGTTACTACGCCAGTGTGGCCGCTGCCAGTTTGTTTGGGCCTCACCCTGAGCCGTACCCGAACGCCTCTAACCAGCAGAAACCTGATGACGACGACGATGATACTGTCTACAACGTGCTGAGCCCGGAAAATTTACGTTTCCACGATTGCCAGTCTCTGCTTCAAGCGGCCGAGGAGCGAAGTGTGCAGAAGCCGACGACGAGACGTGGCTTCCCCTTCACGAACAACAAGTTGCTGAAAGCGTCTTCTTTGCCGGGGGCGAATGAAGTCCCCGAACGGACTCAATCGACTGGCAATTTGTTCCAGCGGTTTGCTGTGCGGCGGCGATAACCTGTCGTGTGATTCCCGTCAACCATGTAGCCCCCGCGTTCGAGGCCAGACGCGGGCAGCTTGTCTGTTTTCATAGCCCCCAGTACCAGTAGTAAGGACCGCCGCCAGCACATCAGCCCAACAAGCAAGAAAGCCCAGCATCATTGGAAACACAGCTAGTAGCCAGACCGCCTGACCAACAGTGAGCGGCCTCGCTGGCGATATTATGAAGGGGAAGAAGCGGCAGCTCCACCGCGAGCTCGTACTCTCTAATTCCCCTTTGTTTTTGTTGTAGTGGTGGAACCAGCGTATCTAATGAATCTCAAACCTTGGGCTTTCACCACTTTCACTTCGACGTGTAACGGCTCGATTAATCAACGTCCATCCTTGTCCATCACCGCTTGCCATGAAGGACTCGTTTGTCCTGCAACGCCGGACTTGCCTCTGATTGGCCAAAAAGGAAATTTGCCCTTTTGAATTCAAATTTGAAATCGGCGGTGCCCATGGCGGCCTCGGGGCGATGGCAGCGCGAGTACGAGCGCGACTGGCGCGACTACACGCGACGCGTGCTGGCCGACCGCTTCGGCAAGTATGCGGTGCAGTGCGCACCGTCCGTGACGCAGGAGGACGAGCGCCAGCTGCGCGAGGTGCTGGCGGCGGCGGGCATCAAGCACGCGCCTCTCAACCACAGTCGATGGCACGCGCCTATTCCGGCGTCCCAGCCCCTTTCGACCGCCTCGCAGCCCCAAGACTCGCTCATATCGAACGGATCCTACGTGTACAGCACCCCGCCGCCTCCAGACAGCCAGAGCATGTTCCCGGCCTTCAGTTCGCAGGATTTCGGATCGCAAACAACCTCCCAGCACGCCTCGCAGCGCTTGCAAGCGCTGATGGCCGATATGTCGCCAATTTCAGACAATAGACGCGCGTCTGTGGAGTGCGCGGGGACGATATCGCCGTCGTCGGGGGCTGCCAAGTCCCCGTGGACGCCGGGGCAATGGTCACCAAGACCGGGTGGCAAGAAGCGACGAACACCGCGTAGGTCGTTGGAGCCGAGCTTCAGAGCCGACGACCTGGATGTTTCAATGCAGTCGATGCATCTTAGCGATGATGAGCGGACGCGTGTCGATGAGGAGGATGCAGAGGTGGAAGACACGCAAATGCTAGATGTTTCGGAGGTGCGTGACGATGAGGAAAAGGCAGCGGCTCCGAAGGAAGGAGAGGGGGCTGTGGAGGAGGAACGCATGCAGAATGAGGAGTGTGAGGTTAAGGCTGTTGAACAGCAACACGTTATTGTGGATTTGGTGGATCTCGCTGACGAGGACATCAATGTGTCTAAGGAGCTGGTCTTCAGCAGCGACAGTGAAGATGACGAAGTAGAAGAGAAGAAAAAGGTTGGCGTTGACAATAAGGTTGAAGAGAAAACGGTAGGCGCTCCAGGTGATGCCGATACCGGAGATAAGGCATCCCAGCAAGCGCCTCCTCCCGAAGACACGGCTGAGAGGTCTCCATGGAATTCGGAACCTGACTATGAGTTAGGTGATGGAAATGATTATAGTCAAGAACACGAGCAACAAGATGTAGAAATGGACGAGGTAGTACACCTCGCCGCTGACAATGTCGTTTCTGCCCCAGAACCCAGCCAAACAGTTGGGCAATCGACCCAAGAAGACGATCGTGGCGTGGCAAAGCAACAAGAAGCACCTTCGCCGCCGCCTAAAGTGATGACTCCTCTTTCGGCAAGGGAAAAGGAACATCCCGCGTCTGCAAGGCGACCGACGTTTGCTTCGCCTACAGCTTCTTCGGTTAGACGTACGTCATTCGCCTCCCCTGCCGCATCAAGAAGAACTTCATATGCAACGCCCACGGCTTCCTCGTCAAGGAAACAAGCTCATAACCCGGCAGCTACGCCCACGAGACGAACAACGTTTGCTTCCACGACAACATCATCTGCGAGAAAAACATTGCGTACATCCCCAGCACCTTTATCGGCTAGGCGCGCGCCACGAACTCCTCCAACAGCTTCCACAGCTTCAAGATCGGCATTATCGCGGAAGCGTGCCAATCGAGGTGCGCTGTTGCACACTAAACTGCCACTGGAGATGGAATATCGGTTTGCTAGTGACAGACGCCGACGTCACAGGCGCAGAAAATCTTTAGCAGCCAAACCGGGCGTATTCCCATACGTGGTACCGGAGCTACTAGTAGAACTGCAACCGTACCAGAAAGAGGCGCTACGGTGGATGCTGGAACGAGAGCAGGATCCTGGTGATCCAGTAACTATTGACCAGCAACGCCGTGGTGAGGCAACAGCTGTCGACGCGTTGGTTGCGAAGGTGTGTGGTGGAGTTTTGGCGGATGAAATGGGACTTGGCAAGACAGTATGCTGCCTCGCTCTTATATGTGAATCACTTCGTCAAGCTCGAGAATCTGAAGCTCGGGCGAGAAGTACGACGGGAAGCACGGTGCCGCGTCTTACACCGCCAACTCTTATTGTGACGCCGCTCTCCATTCTGTCGCAGTGGGAGCAAGAGATCCGAGCAAAAACGAATTTGAGCGTGGTGACATATCAAGGCGCTACGCGAAAAAGCTTCCGCTCTGCTACTCAGTTCATGGGAGCAGACATCGTGCTCTCAACATACGACACGCTTCGGCTTTTGGAGTGCAAAGTCCGAGGAGACAAGGATAGTGACGATGGTGACAGTGACGGCGATGGTGAGGGCACTAGCGCAGTGGGTGGGTGGCATCAAGCTCCACGTCTCACTCCAAGCTCGAAGAAGTCCGTAGTGACGTCCAAGCTCCATCAGTTGCAGTGGTTCCGAGTCATTCTGGACGAAAGTCACCTCATTGCAAATGCTGGATGTGCACGAGCTCGAGCCGCTTTCGCACTCGGCAGCAAGCGTCGATGGTGTGTAACTGGTACTCCCATTCAGAACCGAACAGCAGACCTAGCAGCCCTGCTACAGTTTGTTGGACTTGGAAGTCGTGCCCATGCGCTGTCTGAGCGTGAGCTTGGAGCACTTGTACCTCGCGTTGTGCTGCGCCGACTAAAATCGACGGTAGACGCACTTTCCAAAGCTCCGATCCTGGAACTGCCAGCGAAGACTGAAGAGGTTGTTGAGCTCGACTTTGCTTCAGATGTCGAGCGTGCTCTGTACATGCTGCTGCATCGCTCTACCAAGCGGCAAGTGCTTCGGTATTTACAGTCCAAGGAGGCAAGACAGACTCGTCGAGTTCCTCTTACTACTCCGACGAAAGATGGTGGCGAGCGTCCACTGTTCATGCACGTGTTTGAGCTTATCTTGCGCTTACGACAAGTGTGCGATGCCTGTTCCCTGGTGACCGCAGACCCCTTAGCTGAAGTGCAAACGCGAGCAGCAAGTGCCGAAGCGCTGGTCGGGAATGGAAGAGATGGCATTTCTCCGTTTTCTGCTGGAGAATCCGAACTGCTGAAGCGTCTACAGGACCAGCACACCGATGGAAATGCCGTGGCTGGGTGTGGTCCATTGGAATCAACGAAACTTACAGCGCTGATGCATGAGTTGAAGAAAGTGCGAGCTCGTCGTGAGCGAGTACTCGTGATTTCTCAATGGACAAGTTTCCTGGATATGATTGCCGAGCGTATCGACGCTCACAATGCTCAGTGTGAATCGGTATCGTCGTTGGAAGATACGTCAGCGGCCGGCAAGGAGGCCATCGCTTTCGCCAAGCTGGATGGTAGAATGCCAGCCAAGGACCGAGAGCAGATCGTGCGGAATTTTCAGCAGCAGGAAGATAGCTTTGATATGGGACCGGTCGTTGGCCCTCCGCTGGATGTGTTGCTGCTGTCGCTGCGCACTGGAGGTCTCGGATTGAACCTCACAGCAGCGGCGCACGTTTTCATTATGGAGCCTAGCTGGAACCCAAGTCTTGAGCGGCAAGCCGTCGATCGAGCTCATCGTTTCGGTCAGACGAGGGAGGTGCGCGTCGTTCGCTTCATTGTGAAAGGATCGATTGAGGAGCGAGTCGTGGCGTTGCAGAACAAGAAGCGCCAACTTACAGCTGCGTTCTTAGGTGATGGAGATATCCTTTCGACGGCCAAGAAGAGCAGACTGCGCGAGACTCGGCTGTCGACAGGAGACCTCAGGAGATTGTTCTTCACGCAGCAGGAGCAAGAGCAAGAAGGTCTTCGGCAGCAACAAGAAGACGACGGAGACCATCGTGCACAGCAGGATGAGGGTGCAGAGGACAGCGACGGTAGCGTGACATGCATAGAAATAAGTGACTAGAAAGGAGGTAGAATAGATTAACTAGCAGGAGACTGTAAGGAGATAAACTGTGGTGGAGAGATAGCTGGTTTTAGAAGTATAAGTTAATGATTTGTTTGGCTTCCGTTAATGCCTTCCTATCTACATGTGTGTCTGGGTGTGTTGGTTCCTACCTATTGTGGTTGTCTACATGGTCACTTTGCGCTGACGCTTGTTGGGGCGGTCGGTATCGGTCTCGGAGCGTGCGGGTGAGGGCGCAGTCCGAGTAATACCGATGGTTGATGAAGTCGAAGCAGTCGTTCGCACGGGAGCAGGGGATGCTTGGGATGGTGACGGAGACAGCGTCTCGGTGCAGATGAGGTACGAGTCGTCCGTCTCGTTGGAGGGGGACGACGGGGTCTCGTCGTGGATGTCGAGCACTTGTTCGATTGCTGTGGGGCTCTGCGTGAGCGACTTGAGGGGCTCCATCATGCAGGGGGCGGCAGCTTGGGCGGTCTGAGTCCGGGAGGGATTAGCTGCTGTGCCGAAGTACGCGCCGCGCACAATTTTGAAGGCTGCACGGTAGGCGCGCTCCTCGATCTGGACGGTCTTGAGCGCCTTGAGCAGCTTGGGGACGGTGAAGTTGTACTCGGACTTGGCCACGAGTTGGACGGCGGCCTTGGCCAGACTCGACGCGGAGCACTCGAGCGACGAGATGTCCTCGACCACTCGCTCCAGCAGGTTGAACACGGAGGCGACGCAGTTGGCGCGGCGGTCCTTGTCGTCGCCCTCGAAGGGGAGCTCGTTGACGAAGTCTCTGGCCATGGTGAAGACGTTCGGGGGGTTGAAGCGGAAGCCGATGAGGCGAACGAGCTGCGCCTCGGCGTCGACCATTTGCGCGCGCGAGAACTTGCGCTCGCACATGAGCGCCATCTCCTCGAGCAGGATGGGCTTTCCCTCGTGCATCTTGCTGGCCGTCCACATGCAGATCATGCCCAGCAGCTGCAGCGTCACGCGGTCCACCGAGTGCACGCTGAGGTACTGGTCCAGGAAGTGCAGCGCGCCGAAGACCGTGTCCATCTGCAGCTCGAACTCCTTGGCGGTCTCGAACATCCAGCGGCACACGCGCAGGCGCCAGGTGGCCGTCATGCCGTGGCGCTGCACCTCGCCCAGGTACTGCGGGTTGCGCAGCGAGGGGTAGTGCTTCTCCTTGAGCAGCGCCCACTGGATGATCTCGTGCGCCTCGGTGGCGCACTCGACGGGCAGCTCGTAGGGCATGGCGGACACGGGCACGGCACAGACAGGCATGGTGGGCACACGCAGACAGAAAACACAGAGAGGAACACACACCGCGAGGCTTGTTCAGACCACGGGAAAGCCAGGAATGGCGCCAAGCATAGGTGGCGAGGCAGGGGCCACTCCATCATGTTAACCGGTATTTGCGGCAATATGGGCTAAACCCGGGCGGGTAGGCTGCGGCGCGGCGATTGGCGTAAAATGCGCAGCGAGTTTGCGCGAATTGCCGGAGGCGGATGAACCGCTTTTCTGCCAGTCGCTGGCGTTCGCGCCACGAAGAGCCCCGGCTGTGCGCGGGTGGGCCGAATGAACCCATTCGGACTTAGCCCGGCGCCATGCTAATCATCCGACAGGTGGCGCGAGGGTGGCGGGAAGTGATGCCTGCGTGGATGCAGCCGGCCACGACGGAAGAGTCTATCGTGGTGATGCCTTGAGGCATTTGGTGTGTTTGGTGGAGGCGGCACCGGCACAGACGCCGAGGTCCGCATGCTGGGGTTTTGCTCGAGCCGGGCGGCATGGCGCGCGGCCAGCAGCGGGTTTGATGGCGCGAGACGATCGGCGAGGGCCGGGGTTGGACCAGCCTCGGTGCCACTTTTCTTCCTCGCTGGCGAGGAGCAGCAGCTGCAAATGAGCGCCCCAACGGGCGCCGCCACGTAAGTAGCGAGCCACAGGCGAGGATCGCCTTTGTTTGACGAGGTGATGCATTCGCTGGCATTGCCCCGCAGGGTGTTGCGCCGCGAGGGCGCTGCTTGCATTGGCGCTACCGCTTCCTCAATGCGCTGCGCCTGGGCCGCAGCGGGTGGGGTTTCCGTTACAATTTTCGACGCCGATTTGCCTGCAGGTCCGGATCGACAATGCATGTCGATAGGCTATCGACGATAGCAAGCAAGATATCAGGGCAGCGCGGGGCGGTCTGCAGCAGACTCTGCTGGGCATTTCTGCTGGCCTGCAGGTCGAGCGCCGCTGCTGCGAGGATGTTTGAGAGCAGCGGCCCACTCGCTGCCAGGTGGCGCCGAGCCAGGCTGCCTGCGATTCCCCTTGCATGAAAAACGCGATGCTTACATGACGGGGTGCACGCCCAGCCCTGCTTGCACGAAACGGGCAGCGGCACCGGTAAACCACCAGCACGGGCGGTATCGGTGTCGGTGTCGCCACGTGGGTCTCGGCCCGCGAAGCAAGACCCGCTGCAACCACATGTATATAACCGTTTACGAGTGGCATGGTGCGCTGCGAGCGGATACCATTGCACCGGACCCTCCGGCCCGGAGTCGGGCCAACGGAGACGCTCGCCGAGTATCTCTCGCGATGCAGCGACGGCGCTGGATATCCTATCAGCCAGGGCTTCACGGACTCGGCGTCTCGTGCAGGCGCCCTGTGACGCTCTCGCCGAGCGGCGGCTGCGTGCGAGCTGCAGAGCGCGCTTGATCTTGTCGAGACTCCGTTGCGGCGGTGGCGAGTGCAGTTGGGCACGGTGCACGAGCGTTTCCAGCGGCGTGTCCCGGCAACCGGCGTGCGAGCGAAAACAGCAGTGTGACAGGTACATACCCAGCGGCGGCGCGTCTGGCGCTGACGGCGGGGCCTCTGCGGCCCGCAGACTGCGAGCAGGAGGCGAGCGCTGCTTGGGAATGCCCCACCGAGTTGAAGCTGGTCGCAGTGGATACTTTGCAAGGGTATTGTGAAAGTTGTGCGCGATACAGAAAATCTGCTTGGCGGATACTTACTAGTGATGACGATTACTTCCGCGCGGTGTGACAATTCTGAAAGCGATTCGTCTTGTCTATGGCGCCAAGTGCAACATTCATCAGACGATTGAGCAACGCCTGCTCGCTGCAAGAGAGAGCAGGGAACGCCGCGCCACGCAGGCCAAGAGGGCTTGCTCGACATTACGCGGAGAGCGAGCGCAGCAACGCCGGCGGCGGCGAATGTATGATACATTGTATCATCGTTAGCTGCTCTAGAAGTTCTAGTAGAACCGTCGTCGCTGGGTGCCATCCCCAAGAGTCGTGCTGAAACCGACTTCTTCACTGCAGAAGGGCATGGTTTCACATTGCTACGTTACACAGTCTCAATTGCCTTGAAAATGCCTGGCAGATGCACTGTGAATTCGCCGCAGTCAGAGGTGGGCAGCTCTGAGAGCTGCTGCTGCTGAGCTAAGTGCGCTCTGAGCTGGGCCAGGTGCACGCGTGTCGCCATCTGAGAGAACGCTCGCACGCGGCGCTCTTTCTGCCATATTTTGCCATGCGAACCGCGCAGCAGCTGGTCGTCACGGGCGGCGATTACCCCTCCGAGCGTAATAACAGTCCTCCTCGCCGCGTGAGCGTGGGTTCCTCTCCATGAGAAAACGCCGCCAACTGCTTACAGTTAGCAACGCCGTGCTTGATGTGCGGGCAAAGATGCACAGCACAGCCCTTTCAAAACCTCCAGTAAATTCTGGTGAATGCACCGCCTTGCAGTCCTTTATCACCTCTCTATTCCACTATCTAATTCATACCATCAATACAATACTTCCATATCCTATCCATATCAAACACCTCTATTATACACTACTACTCAAATATCCTTTGTTAAATGTAAATATACATTTTCCAAGTGCTCCTGAAACCCGATCGCGCTGGCTATTCCTGCCCCGCTTCTGTCGGTCGCCATTCCGCAATTTGAACTCTAGCAGACAAGCAGCTTGTTCCGCCCCCGCGCTTGAAGCTCCGCCTCCGTCCCGAGCCTTCCGCCCCACCAGCCTCCGCGCCGCACCCGAGAGACAGCCGCCCCCGTAGCTCTCTCTCCGTGCCTCTCTCTCTGTCTTCCGTTTCTTCTCGGCCCTCGCCCGCTGCCCCCGAACAAGCAAGCGAGCAGCACCTCCCCGCGACCACCTCAGTCACTTCGCACGCCGCCAGAAGAAACCCAAGCCAGAGAGGAAGCATGGGCGCTGTTGAATGGTTTCGCGGGAGCTCGGACAGGGCGGACGGCGCGCTGGCGCACGAGGACGCGGGGCGCAAGAGGACCAAGAGCCGCTTCAGCCGCCTGCGGCTGCACGGCTCCGCCATGCTCAACGCCAAGGGCCTGCTGCAGCAGACGGTGGTGACCAAGCTCGTGCAGTTCCGCCTGTCGCCGCTGCGCTGCACGTCGCCCTTCAAGCGCGACAGCGAGTGCCCCATCATCCCGTTCGTGGACAAGCAGGACTGCGCCGAGCCGGAGACTGAGCTGCCCGTCGCGCTGGACGCCAAGTGGCTCACCACGGAGGCGGCCGAGCGCTTCGCCGAGCAGGTCAAGAGCATGGTCGCGGACGCAGGCAGCTCGTTCCAGATGACGAGCGAGGGCTGCGGCGGCGCCTACTTTTTGACGGCGGAATCGATGGAGAAGTCTTGTAAGAAGATGAACCCGATGGGGATCTTCAAGCCGCGCGACGAGGAGTACATGGCCCCGAAGAACCCGAGAGGGTACGTGAAGGAAAACGCGGTGGTGGGCGTCACGGAGCACCCGGTGAACAAGGGCTTCCGAGTCGGCAACGGAGCTCTCCGTGAACGCGCCGCCTATTTGCTGGACAACGCCTACGGCAGCTTTAGCGGCGTGCCGGTGACGAACTTGATGGTTTTGAATGTGAATGGAGAGGAGAAGGAGGGATCGATGCAGCGCTTCGTGGCCTCGCAGTGCTCGGCGGAGGACATGGGCACGCTGAAGTTCGCGATCCCCGAGGTGCACAAAATTGCAATCCTGGATGTGCGTCTATTTAACACGGACCGCCACGCTGGCAACATCTTGCTGAGCGCGCGGCCCAACGATCAGACTTTCGGCATGACGCCGATCGACCACGGCTTCTGCTTGCCGTCCTACAAGCAGCTCGACGGCGCGACGTTCGACTGGCTGCAGTGGCCCCAGGCCGAATTCCCGTTTACGTGTGCTGAGCTCGACCACATCGCGTCGCTGGACGAGGCGCGCGATGCGGCTGTGTTGCGTGCCGTTGGAATCGAGGAAGAGTGTGTGACGACGATGCGTGTGTGTACGGCGGTGCTCAAGCGTGGAGCGGAGGCCGGATTCTCGCTGTTCGAGATCGGCAGTCTGCTGCAGCGCGACGGTGACTTCACGTCGCCTTCGCAGCTGGAATTGGTTGTCGCCAAGGCGGCGACGGTTGTGGAAGAGGACATGGGCATGTCGGAGGAGAAGGACGGTGTATCCTTCTTCGACGCCATCGTGGCTGAGTCCGCTCGCCAGGCCGAGAGCATGTTCGAGGGACAGACCAAGAAGAAAGTGCGAAGCATCAGCTGCTTCAGTTAAAAAGAGCGTCGCAGAGCTCCAGAAAGAAGAGCTCGGGCGTGGTGAGTGAGTGAGTGTTTTGATGGAAGAAACATTACAAGAAAATAAACAAGAGAGGAGAGGAAGGAAACCGCGACGCTGCAAGACAGCGCGTGAGACGCGAAGGCATGACGCACCGAGCTGCGGTGGGTGCCCTCTATATGTGAACTAGTGTAAGAATTAGGATCGCCACAAGGACATGAGTGTCTGTGGACGAAGAAGAGAGAGACAAAGAGCAAAGGACGGGCGCCGCGCCAATTGCAGGCGAGGCCCATGTAAACCCAAAGAAAAAGTTGTTGTGCGTCCTTGAACTCCCTCTTGCTGATTCAAGCAACTGCAGCGCGTCTAGCGTACTTCAAGGCTGTCGTGAACCGACTCGATGCCGCATCGACGATGCGCACCAAGCAGAAGAAGCCGGACCGCACAGTGCGTGTCGTTGAAGTTGGTCAGATGGCAGGGACGCCAAGCCACGTTGCGGTGGTCACTAGCGGCGCAGGAATAGCTGGTGCCCTGGTGTTGATGGCTCACGCTATTCTTGCTGCGCTCGGCCATTGTGAGCACGGCGATAGCAGCAGCAGCATCGCACAGCTCTACTCAGCATACACAGCGCCTGCAAAAATAACGGGTGATGTGCGTCGCCCAGGATAGCTCCTCTGGAGCGTGCGCGATGTCGGGCAGAGCTTCCATTGCCGAAACCAGCTAGCAGAGCTCAGGACCAACCTCCAGCAGCAACTGCGAGCCTTGAGGTCGCAATGGGCTCTTTCGACGACAGGGCCAGCATCATCAAGGGCGATGCACTCAAGGTGCTCCCCGACCTCGATCTCGATGAAGATGGCAGCAACGTCGACGAGTCCAAGGTGCCCTTGACGAGGTCGAACATCTACGCCGACAGCCCGCGCGAGGTTCAACTGAGCGACGGCATCAGCGAAGAGGAGATCGTGCATCGCCGCCGCGTCGGAATCGCTTTTGTGATGGCCCTGATCCTGGCCAGCGCTATCTGCGTCATGCTCTTGGGGGTCCTAGGGCATGAAGAGAACTACGGGTAAGTCCACACGGCACACCAGGTAGCACACACGTACTCACCGAGTTGTTGTCGATCCATTCTGCAGCTCCACGCCGGCTATTCAACACCATTTCATCGCTGCCACTTCGGCCGACGGGTTCCTGAAGAACCTCGAGTTCTACTCCGACGTACGTTCGACAGCACCGATCTCGGTAAAGCGTTCGTTCATGATGCCTAACTCGATCTCTGTTTCCATACACAACAGATCACCCGACACACCGGCAGCAGCGGAGATTACGAGATGGCACAATTCATTCGTTCGAGTGCCATCGACTCTGGCTTCGAAGATAGCTCCATCAAGATTGACGAGTTTGAAATGCTCGTCAACGCACCATCGACACTCACGATCGATATCTTGAAGAAGTCGAACAGCAAGTCGCTGGCCTCCTACGACTTCATCGCTGAGCACGCTGCACGCCAGGTTAAACGCCAGGCGAAGGGCAAGAGCATCACTAAGCCTCACGCGGCATTCCACTTGTACTCCAAGAATGGTACCGCAACGGCAGGAGTCGTGTATGCACACTTCGGTTCCTCCGATGACTACCAAGCCTTGGCACAGAACAACGTCTCTGTCGCTGGCAAGATTGTGCTAGTTCGCATGGGTGGTGACGTATCACTTCCAGCCAAGGTGGTCTTGGCCGCCAAGTTCGGCGCAATCGGTGTGCTCACGTACACGTACGTTGACTTGACCTGTACATTTGTCCTGCGCACTCGTTTTCTGATGCCGTGCTCTTGAACAGGGATCCTGCTGACGATGGTTCTGCTCGAGGCCCCACAGCACCTGACGGACCGTGGCGTCCAAGCACCACGACAACTTTTGGCAACGTCTACATGGGAGACGGTGATCCGACTATACCGGAAGGGTTCTCAGCTACACGCCCCATGGGAACCAACGCGGACCGCATCTCGGTTGAAGACGTCTACTCCATCAACAACACCTTCAATATCCTACCGCCCGTAGCCAGCATGCCAATCAGCGCTGCTGTGGCCCAAGACTTGCTCACCAAGATGGAGACCGCCGCCAGCAAGGTGTCGAGCATCAAGACAGTAAAAGCTGCCGAGGTTTTCGGGTCGCGCTGGGAAGGTGGTGCCCTGGGCGTGCAGTACGCTCTTGTTGTTGAAAATGGCAACTCCTCGTCGGCAGCACTGGGAACCGTCATCAGAATGACAAACCGCAACGTGTACTCGCTCACTACGACGTGGAATGTGATGATCACGGTGCACGGGTCTCGCGAACCGGACCGTCATGTGCTCGTTGGTGCCCCCCGTGACTCGTTGAACGCTGGAGCTGTCAGTCCAGGATCGGGTAACGCTGTGTTCCTGGAGGTCGTACGAGCACTTGGAACCCTCCTGCAAAATGGATGGACCCCGCACCGCACGCTGGTCCTCGCCTCATTTGGTGGCGAGCAATTTGGCTCTGTCGGCAGCTCTCACTGGATCGACCGATATCCGGGCTTCGGAAGTGGAAACACCGGACGCGGTGTTGTGTATCTGCACCTGGACGATGTTGTTCGTGGTGCTGGCGCGCTTCGCTGCAAGGCATCTGCCACGATCCGCAAGAACATCTATCTCATGACTGCGGCCGTCGCTCAACCGAAGACGCAAGACTTCCCTGATGTTGACAGCTTTTTCTTCAAGAACGCATCAAGCACTTCTGCTGTAGCTGCCGGAAGCTCCAGCAAAGAAGAAGACGACCTAGACATGCTGCCGATCAACGCGACCTTCTCCAACGACGAGCTCCCGGAAGGCAGCGGCAACTCTGTATTCGCGTACTGGCTTGACGACGCCAACAAGAAAAACCCGAGTGGTGTCGAGTTGGAACTTCCACCCATGGAGCGTTCTCTTGGCGGCCGTATTCCCCCGTTCCTTGGACGACTGGGCATTCCGTCCCTCGAGCTTGGTTTTGATGGAGGCTACTTCGGCGTGGGCCAAACTAGTGCAGATATCCCTGCGTGGATCTCGCACTTTGCTGATCCTCAATTCGCGTTTCACCGCGCCGCTGCTGAGTTGTACGGCAGTATCCTTTTGTCCTTCACCGACGCACAGTTCCTGCAGTACGACTTTACCGAGCTGTCGCGCGAGCTACGCCGTGGCGAGGCATTCCTGGAGGATGCTCTTGCGCGCGAGGGTCTGACCGAGACCGTGTCACTTGCTCGCCTGCACAACGCAACAACCGCATTTGAAGCTGCTGCCATCAGCGTAAGCCACGAGATGAACGTCATCTCCAACGAAGAGCTCGACTACAGCCGAGTCCGGGAAGTCAACAACCGCCTGCTCCGCGCTCAGCGCGCGTTCTTGCTTCCGTCGGGCCTCACGTATATTCCTTGGGTCAAGAACGTAAGTGTTCCTCGCACCTGGACGGGATGATGCAGCATAATCCGCTAACTTTGTGTGGTCTCATTCATTCGTGTGTGCAGGTCCTGTACGGCATTTCCGAGTGGGATGACTACCGCGTGGGCTTGTTCCCGGGAGTCTCCAATGAACTCAAACGTGGCAATGCCATGACAGTGCGTCGCGAGCTTGTGAGACTCTGCCTCACCATTGAGGCTGCCACCGACATCCTCTTGGACGCACCTGATGAGGAGTAACCACCCTGCACACTTGATCTAACCCACACAAATACATCCGTCATATTAGGATGGTACTGGCAACGTAAAATGGCTTACCGTGACCACGAATCCCTGTCACGAGACAATACACGAATTAAACCCACCACTAGGACTCTGAAAAAATGCAGCGCGATGTGGTAGAACACCAAGTTTTCAATTTTGCCAACATGGATTTCCATGCATCAAACTGCAGTGCCGGCTGCTAGGCATGCACCAGATTGTGCTACCTGCGCCAACACTGATATAGAAGCCGAGACGAGATCAATACTTGCTTGAGCGGTCAAGAATCGTGAAATTCATCGCGATCAGGGTCTTCAGTGTCTCCTTGGCGATGTTGATATCATACTCCTTTTCATCGTCCGTGAGGAACACATAGGGCACAAGGCACGGGTGCTTCTTCGAGTTGTCGTCACGCAGCGGGCCGTAGGTCCAACCTTCGTCCATACGTCCCTTTGCCCAGACCTCATGTGCGTTTTCGGCTAGCAGATCTACGAGCCGCAATAGCCTCGGGGGCAGCTCTACTGCCAATGTGTCAATAGGCAGAGGCCGGTACACCTCGACATTGCCCTCGCCATACGTCGTGAAATATGGGGAATCGCCCATCAGACTGTTGCGACGGAAGCTCATCGCTTCGCGCAGCAGCGATGGCACCGGCTTCGCCGGTGCACCAGGGTGAGAGGCAGTGCCCAACTCTTCAAACACAGCAGCATCGTTGGCGCGTGGGCTGGTGGATTCTGAGCCACCACTAACTAGTGAGCTGTTACTACCGCCCACGCCATCAATATCCGACATCATCGACGCCGACCGAGAAATAGAGTCATGAAAGGAACCACTGTGAGAGCGCTGGTGGTTCGCTCGCGTGATTGTGTAGTTCATGAAGACGATCGTCTTGATGGTCTCAATAGACGAGCGGTAGTCGAAGGCCTGCTCTTCTACGGAGAGTAACTTGTAGGGAACCAGGTTCGGGTGCAGCTTTTTCTTGTCGTCACGCTCCTTACCGTACACCCACCCTTGTTTGAGACGCTCAAGAGCCCACATATCGTGACAATTGCGGGCAAGCACGTCACCAAGGTGTTCAAGGTGGCCTAGCTCCACCGTGGACGTGTCTACTGGCTTCGGACGGTAATTGTGGCCCTCCTTTTCACGTGAGGGCATGTCAATCAGACATTTGCGGAACCGATACATCACCTGAAGAGCTTCACGACGCACTTCTGCTTGTGAGCACATCGCCTTACGCTTGTCCTTGCGCAGGAAGAGGTCCAACATGCGCGATATCTCATCAAAACGCAGGCTTGTTCGGCCATCGGCGCGAACGCTATCAAAGAGCAGTCCAAGGTGATAGTCATCCACCATGTGGTCCTTCGAGTAGTTCCACAGCTTCGTAGCACGCAGCAGACCCATCTTGAGCTCCTGCAGCATTGTGCGGCACAAGTGTACCGCCAGTCGCCTTCTCGGGATTCGCAGTTTTTCACCGCCCATCAACTCAAGAACACGTTCTCGAGGTGTACCATCGTCGAGGTCAGAGTCTTCTCCGAAGGACCCTAACGACGAAATCGAACGAGGCGGAGCGAATGCGTTGGGCATCTTGCCAGGGGCGTTCGCTCCAGCACCGGCACTCTCGGCTTCATTAGGGCCAAGGACAACGCATTCCACCGACAACTTGCTGTGATGAATAACCTTGAGTGCGAGGCCATCACCAAGAATCGAGTCGCCTTGCAGGCGAATTGTGATACCGATGGGAATCATTTCCTTGATAGTCTTGTGATCGAAATTCTCGGACAGCCGAATGTGTGAGACTAATTCACGACTTTCCTTGGTGCTGCTAGAGCCGCCGCCATTGCCGCTGTGGGCAGTAGTGCCATCGTGAGTCTTGCGATCGCCAAAATTGATACGGCGGTCGAATTTCATACCGAATCGCAATAATGCAACAACACGCCACACAGCACCGCGAAATAGCTTCCTCACACGCTGACGAGTCTCCTCCTGATCAACAAGGTTCGTAGAAATAAGCCGCACTTGTTGCCACGGAATGACACGGATAACACCGGGATCCTTTGGCACTACGACTGTCGGTGAACATGCACTCACAAAGCTGCGGATACGCGCCAGAACATCGTACTCGACATCTTCACCGCTGGCCGTCTCGTCATTCTTTGCGACTTCATAGTACTCCGATAAAATGGCAACGAACATATTGACAAGGATCTGGAAGACCAGCACCACAAACGTCCCAATGAAGAGCGGCGCGACGCGAGGGTTTGCTTGTCGCAGTCGCGCATAGTCCATCTCTCCAGCAAGCATCTGGAAGCAAGTGCCGTAAGACTTGCTGATGGTCGAATATTCCTCAAGGGCAAACCCGAAGGCATAGCTGCCCATGGCTGAATATCCCAGGAAAATAAGATTGAAGATAACCAAGAAACCCATGAGATCACTCATAGCCATACCAAGCACACGCCACAGCAGGTTCAGCGTTGCGTTCATGCGTAAGAACTTGAACACCTTGAGCAAGCTGATAGCAGACCCGAGCGAGGCTAGGTCCGATAGCTGCTGGAACCCCGTCAAAAGTTCCTGAGAGCTTGAGTGGCTCAGCTCTTCCACACCACGGCCTTCGCGCAGTTCGGCTAAGTGCAATGCAAAGGTACTAGACGCCATGTAGTACTGAACCATGTAGCTCAGTATCGCCGCAAGTACCAGCAAGTGCGTAAGCTCGAATAGGTTCCACATGTCCGATCCAAGGTACGTGGTTACGCCCATTGTACTCATTTCAGTGGCTTCACCAATACAGTACGTGATGAAGAACAGAACGAGAGCAACCCAAAGCAACACACGCACGTCAAAGGCCTCGCGCAGCAACGACAGTGAGTCCCGAACAGCATTGAAAATTCTGCTGTGCAGTCTTGGGTGCGGCGGCGGTGTGGCGTCTTCATCATTTTCAGCAATCGCAAACTGCTCTGGTTTCTCATGGCCAATCACACGGACGTGCGAACTGTGTGCGAAGTGGTCAAGGTGGCCTGACGGATCCACTTTAAACACGTGCATACCAATCGTGAATACGCGGGTGACTGGGTTCAGCAAAATAAACTTGAAAGCTGCAGCACGAGTATGTTCTGAGAGGAAGTTGTCGCGCTGGAGCTTGGTTACATCCTCTAAATCGCATAAATCCACGGCGTAACCACCTGAGCCGTAGGACTTGACGGGGGCGAAGAACAACCAATCCACAACGGATCGGTAAATCTCTGGCGACAGCTCGCCTAGGCCATCTCTCCACTCGTACACACGCCCGGTTCCGTTTTCGCCGAGCAAAGGAGTCTTTTGCTCGACGTCGGGGCTGTAATACGGATAGCACGGCGCCTCCCATCCGTCGTAGACCCGGCATCGTTGCTCCTTCACGCGCACTTGCCGGAAACCTACTCCGCCAACACGAACCCATTGCGCCGTGACGTCTTCTCGATCGCACACAGTATCTCTCAACTTGCCAGCGAACGCGTAGATGTCTGCGAAGGTCTTGATATCGCACTCGCCTTCTTCGCGACAGGTGAGCGCTCCGACCACATCGTTCTGATGGAAACTCTCTTCAACCGGCAACCAGGACAGCAGCGAGAAGAGCACCAACAAGAACACAAAGTAGACGACGAGTTCCTGGTAGAACTGTCGGCGCTTGATCTCCTTGTACTCGGACGCGACGCTCACGAGATCCAGCTTCTTCTTCTCCATGTGGATGCCGCGGTAGATGTACATGGTCTCCGTCGAGTCCTTCGTCCACATGGACAGGAACCCCCTCGCCGCGCGTCTGGACGTCACCACTTGCTGCGCGACGCCCGCGAACGACGAGTTGCTGCGATCCAGCGTCGGCCTCTTGTCTGCGTCGGCATCTCCAGCGCTGCTCCCGCCACTGCTGAGCGCCGCCAGACTCTTGGACGTGCGCAGGTGCGAGCGCACGAGCGACGCCATGTTGCGCAGACTCGGCTGCTTCTTGGTGCGTCTCGGCGCCAGGCCCGCCGAGCTCCTGGGCGGCGCCGTGACCACGTCGTCCGCCTCTTCATCAGACAGCGAGCTGGTGCGCAGCGTCACCCTGTTCCTGCGCCTGAGGGTGCCCACGACGATGCCCATGTTGGCGCTGGCGGGGCGAGGAGCTCCGGACTCGCGCCGCACGCCGCCGGAGCTCGTGTTGCTGCCGCTCCCGCTGCCGCTGCGCAGTCTCCGGGGCGGAGCATGCATCTTAGGCTTGGGCTTGGGCTTGAGCGGCGCTGGGGCCTTGTCCGCGCCGTCTACGGCGACTGGAAGCGCTCCGTTCGTGCTGGGGACGCCATTGCTGAGCTTCTCGGCGTCTTCCTGGGCTGGGGACGAAGCGGCTGGAGCTGCGGATGCTTCGGTGGTCGGAGGGGGCACTGAAGGGGTTGCAGACGCTGCAGCGGGCGCTGTATCTGCCGCCGGGGACGCGCTGGCGACGTCCATTGAGAGCAACTGGGGGTCTCCTGCGCACGTGCTCAAATGAACCGCTGAAGCTGAATTTTTTCAAGGTTGGAATGTAGAAAAGGAGCTAGAAGTTAACCCATGTCGAACTTAGGGCACGGATTGGCGCAAAAGATATTCGTACTTATTTGGGCTTTTTAAAGAATACCCAAATTTTGGGGTGAGCGCTGCACACGTCACAGACGCATTTGGTTGCCCTTGTCCTGGTGAGGACGATTCCAGCTGGTGTTCACTGGAGAGGACGAAGATTCAGGCCATTGGAGCGCCGTGAATCTGCGTCGAGCCTCAGGGCCTCATGCCCAGGGCAAGATGCTGCATGGAGCCAAGCCCATTCGGCATTGTGCCATCGCGTTGACAGATTAGAATGAAGCCACTTTCAGTGGTGCCAGATGTGGTGGCATTAGCCTCGTACGGCTCGACGATTCGGCCGCGCGCCCACTCGGCCCACACACGCGCCACCGACACCAGCCGGAGAGGCTCCAACGCCCCACTCCTTGAAGCGAAGCCAGCCTCGACACCACCGACACGCTCCACGCACACCAAAATGGCGATCGCAGGCGCTTCTGTGCTGCTGTTCGCGTCCGTATTCGTGCTGGTAAACATGGTTCGCGTCCCCGTCTACGACGAGTCGATCACCAGCATGTCAGCGATGCTCGGAGGCCCGACGGGGTCCGCGTCGCCGTCTCAAGTCCACGTTGCATTCGGTAGTGAAGCCACCGTGAAGAGCTACTCAGCCATACGGATGTCAAACGAGGCGGCGGGTGAGACTCGACTGGGCATGACCATTTCCTGGGCCACGGATGTGAAGACGGCGACGTCCTCGGTGCGCTACGGGCTGTCCAAGGACGATCTCTCGACGGTGCAGCAGGCCGAGGAACCATGCGAGCAGTACGACTTCTGCAAGTACACGTCCCCGTGGCTACACCACGTGACGATCCCTGGCGACAAACTGAACCCGGACACAACGTATTACTGTGAGTACTGCTGTATGTTACAGCTGTAGATTGGGTTTTCAATCAAGGATTGACCAACCTTTGTTTTTGTAGATCAATGCGGCGACGAAACGGGCGGCTGGAGTGCCGTGTACTCGTTCAAGACTGCGGTGCCTGTCGGGAGTAAAGCCCCACAGACTTTTGGCGTCATTGGAGACCTCGGGTAGGCGATTGCACCGGGCGGTTGTTCTCTAGCCTTGTTCTTCTGACACTTTTTTTTTCTTTTACGCAGCCAAACTGAGTACTCAGAGCAGACTATCCGCCACCTTGCTGCTGTCCAGTCGAAGATGAGCATGATCGTCTGCGCCGGAGATCTCTCGTACGCCGATAGCGAGCAGTACCGCTGGGACCGCTGGGGCAAGCTTGTCGAGCCGTTGATCGCCAACATGCCGTGGATGATCTCCTCGGGCAACCATGAGGTGGAGCGCCCCTGCCAGCCCGAAGTCAGCAAGTTCGTTGCGTACCAGACGCGGTTCCGCATGCCCTACGAGCGCGAGAACCAACTCCAGCGTCGCAATCTGTATTACGGTTTCCGCGTTGGTCTTGTGCACTTCATCATCTTGACCCCATACGTGGATTCAACGCCGGCGTCGCAGCAGTTCGAGTGGCTGCAGCAGGAGTTCAAGCGTGTCGACCGCAGCGTCACCCCCTGGCTGGTGGTCATCATGCACGGTCCGTGGTACAATAGCAACACGGCGCACCAGGGCATGGAGCCGCACATGGTCATGAAGAAGAACATGGAGGACATCCTCTACGAGAACAAGGTGGACGTCGTAGTCGCTGGCCACGTCCACGCCTACGAGCGCAGCCACCCTGTGTACAAGGAGAAGGTGGTGCAAGACGGCCCGGTCTACGTGGTGCTAGGCGATGCCGGCAACCGCGAAGGCCTGGCGCCGACCTACTTCGACCCGCAGCCGGAGTGGTCCGCCTTCCGCCAGGCCGACTACGGCTTCTCGCTGCTGAACGTGGCGAACCGCACGCACGCGAGCATGCAGTGGTTCGAGGACCGGCCAACGGGCGACGCCATCCTGCGCGACACGGTCACGCTCACCACATCCAAGTTCCGGTCGTCGGGCTAATCCAGAGCTGCAAGTGAAGTATTGTACTAACTAAAACGTTACGTGGTCTCGTGGTTCTCGTTACTGCGAGAAGTTTTTAACTACGAACAAGTCCTCGTTGCCAGTGTCATTGCAGTCCACTTCAACGAGCGTCAATGTAGCCATGTATAATGTAGCCATGTACCGTCGGATTACTAATCATGTTTTCATCCAATGGCGTCGCACCTGCCAAGCTGCCTTCTCGAACCTGCGATCCCTCATGCCTTCAAGCCCGAGGTCATTCCCCCACAATCGAGATATCGGATCGATCTACGACAGCCCAGACGAGTGACATGACGGCCAAGGTGAGCGTCAAGTGGGGCAAGCAGGTGTTCCCGGACGTGGAGGTGGACAAGGCGGCGCCCGTGGCCGTGCTCAAGGCGCAGCTGTACGCGCTCACGTCCGTGCCCGTGGAGCGCCAGAAGCTCATGTCCAAGGCCTGGAAGGGAATGCTCAAGGACGACGTGGACCTGAGCTCGCTGGACAAGCTCGTGGACGGCACGGGCGTCATGCTCATGGGCTCGGCCGAGGTGGTGCAGAAGCCCAAGGAGCCCATCGTCTTCATCGAGGACATGACCACGCAGGACATCGCCGCCACGGGCACCGTGTACCCCGCGGGCCTCGTGAACCTGGGCAATACGTGCTACATGAACGCCACGCTGCAGTGCCTACGCCCCGTGAAGGAGCTGCGTGAGGCACTGAGCACACAGGCCGGGGGCGTCTCCGCCGACCTGGCCAACAATTTCACCACGGCGCTCAAGGACATGTACGGCCAGCTGGACGGCAGCGTGGACAGCATCACCCCCTCCATGTTCGTGAGCGTGCTGCGGCGCGCCTACCCGCAGTTCGCGCAGCAGTCGCCACGCAGCGGCGGCTACATGCAGCAGGACAGCGAGGAGTTCCTCTCGACGCTGTTCTCGACGTTGCAGCAGACGCTCACGCAGCCTGCGGGCGGACTCAAGTCGCTCGGACCCACGTCCAACGTGGTGGACGCGCTCTTCGGACTCGAGATGGACGAGAAGCTCGAGTGCGCGGAGAGCGACGCGGAGCCTGTGGTCGTCAAGAAGGAGAAGGCGCTCAAGCTCGTGTGCAACATCACCATCGACACAAACCACCTGTCCGAAGGCATCAAGATTGTAAGTGGTGAAGACGGGATGGAGATAGAATGCCTGTGTGTGCGTTTCTTACGGATGGTTTTCTTTTATTTTACTGTTGCAGGGACTCGAGGGCACGATTGAGAAACACTCTGAGGTGAAGGGCGGCAACGCCGTGTGGAAGAAGACGATGCGGATAAACCGTCTGCCCAAGTACCTGTGCGTGCAGTTCATGCGCTTTTACTGGAAGGCGACGCCCGAGAGCCGCGACCACACTGGCGTCAAGTGTAAGATGCTGCGGGTAAGTTGTAGCTTTGAGTCTGTGCCTGTAAATGTGCATGGTGCTGACAAAAAGTGTGTCTACCTACTAAAATGCTCAGCCCATCAGCTTCCCTATGACTCTGGATGTGTACGACTTCTGCTCCGACGAGCTGAAGGCAACTATGAAGATCTCTCGCGACAGAAATGCTGAGAAGATTCTGAATGAGTTCAAGGAGGTGCGTGCCATAGTGTCAACTATGCCTCAAGCGAGAACTCACATTGAACACCTGTTCTTTTGTAACAGAAGCCTGCTGGTGAGAAGAAGGAGGGCGATGCTGAGGAAAAGAAGGAGGCGGATGAGGATGACCCCATGGACGGTCTGTCCGAGGAAGAGAAGGCTGCCCTTGAGACTGCTCGTGCACTCTCGATGGGAGCCAAGTCTCCTGGAATTGAACTCCCCATTGATTTCCAAGTACGTGTTGTGATGATGTAGATTGTTGTATGGGCTAGGATGCTTATCTTGAATGCTTTTACTCAGGGAAACTACGAGCTGTACGCGATTTTGACGCACAAGGGTCGTTCTGCCGACTCCGGTCACTACATGGCGTGGGTACGCCACGAAGGAGGTACGCCGCGCTGTAATTGCTGTCAAAAGGACACGAGTCGCTGAGCTAACGATAATGTGTTGGTGTGGACGTGAACGTAGACGACTGGTACTGCTACGATGACGACGATGTGACGCCGTGCAAGACAGAGGACATCATGAAGCTCAAGGGCGGAGGTGACTGGCACATGGCCTACCTTGCTTTCTACCGTGCCAAGAACTAGGGTGGTCATGATAGCGACGCCGACGGTTATCGCGCGGAGGTAGTGCAACAAGCGTAGCAAAGCAGAGATGGAACACCGTCATGTTCACGTAGAAGTGAACGATCGAGTAATGGAGCTATCCGCATTGTCATTGTACTGCATCGTTCAGACGGAAACGTGAACGAACAGTGCTTGCGAACAGATCTTTTATATAGCAAGTTGCTATGGCAACCCTTTTTACATTCCGAGTGCAAAGCGAAAATGAAAAATAACAAAATGAAGGAGGACCAAGAGGGCCGCGGACTTTGAAGCGCACCACCTCTACGATCCGCTGCGATCAACAGCTCACTCACGGCCGTGTCGTGTCCACCGGTCTCTTGGCCCTCTCCTCGTTCTTCTTACATCTGGATGCCTTCCGATCGCTGACCGGAAGAGGGCGACAAACTGGCAACTTTCCGGGGCTCGATATCACTCTTCACTGAGTCCGACATGTAGGCTTCGTCGTCGTCCTCGTACGTGTATTCAGCGACCTTGTCGGCGAGCGCCAGCGCATCAAGGCGCGGGGGAGAGACCTGCGAGGACGACTCGGAAGTCATTGACGTCGCTCCCGTGGATTTGCGGCGAACCCCCGAGGGGGACGGCGGGGGCGTCACGCACGGCGACTCTGACACGGGGCTGGCCGGGCCAGGGGAGCCAATGACGTCTCCGCTGGCGCTCGTCGGGGACATGTCCGACTCGGTGTCCTCATCCTTGAGGCCCTCCTTCATGGCGAAGGGGGACTTCTGGTCCTTGTCAGTAGCCACCCAGATACGGATGGTCTCCATCCGGCGCTGCACACCGGGCAGGTCCATGTTGTCGGCGTCCTAGTTCATCGTCAATACATCGGCAACCGCACAACAAATCAGTCACAAGATTCCGAGAACAATACGAGAAGCACGAAATAAAAAGCTCCGGACGTACGGGGCAGAACCACTCCATGCACACCTCCAGGTCCGTGCGGTCGGCCAGCACGGGGGTCAGCAGCTGCACGAGCGTGCCGCGCGTCTCGGCGTCCAGGTGCGGGATCTCGATGCCGCGCACCTCGAGCGTGTTGATGGGCTGGCCGAGCACGACGGCCGTGATCCACTTGGCCAGGAAGTTGAACTTGTCCACCTGGCCGCGGCACACCGTCTTGAGCAGCACCGTGAAGACCTCCTCGGGCACCTTGTTCTTGGACTCGTCCATGACCTTGCGCAGCGCGAAGTCCTCGCGCACCTCGAGCAGCAGCTTGGACTCCTCGAAGCCGTGGATGCCCAGCTGGTAGCAGCTCTCGCACAGGTGGTAGTTGACGCACTTGGAGCACGAGTACATGTTCCCCACGATGGGGTCCATGCCGCAGCCGTCGCAGAACGAGTCCTCGTTCACGTGCGAGGGCGGGAACTTCATCTGCGCCACCTTCTGCCCGAGGAAGCGCGTGGCGGCCGACATTTTGCTGCCCAGGCCGCCCGCGCGCGTCTGCGGCTCCGACGGGAAGCCGATGAGCGACGTGGTGCTGTCGCGCTCCATGCTGAGCGGCTCGGACATGAGCCAGAAGCGCTTGCTGTTCTTCTGGATCTTGCGCTCGCCGTGGATCACGCGCTGGCGCTCGCCCTCGAACACGGTCTGCTGCGGCCCGAAGAACAGGTGCTGGTCCACGTGCTTGGCCTCCTCCACGAGCTGCGCGTTCAGGTGGTTGGTGCTCACGACGGAGGGCCGCACGGCGGGCGCGCTGTCGCTGCCGTCGGACGGCACGCTGCGCCGCAGCACGTTCGGGAGCGAGAAGAGCGACATGGGTGGAGCTGCTGCTGGACGGTCGAGAGTCGTCACGGAAGGTGGCTAAAGTACCAGTGGGGTGGGGCCAGCGCTTCCTTCCTGCTGCTGAGTTCTGGTACCACTTCTTCGGTACACTTGACCACCGCGCCGAAGTGATGCAGATGGTTACACTGCCCGTTTGTAGCGATAGCGCAGCGCGGTGTAACTTCAGCCTCTGACCGCTTTGGATGCCTTGTGCATCTGTGAGAGCTGGTACAAGGGTGGAGTTGACACAAAGTATACTATACGGTATCACAGGTTGCGCATCTGCAAAAGCACGCAAAGTTAGCCATCTGTTGGTCTGATTGGAATCAGCTTCCGCGGGCTAGGGACGCGAGTTGGCAGAGCGACAACGCCTTATAACGGCTGGTAGCAATCATACAAAATCGCTATACAGTAAAGGGACTGCATAGTCAATTCGAACTAAAATATCCAGCACGATGAGAGAATCAACGATTAAAACTTTATAATACTCCGTTTTACGAAGATGGGAGCATTTCGCCCCGTTGTAGAGCGGAGACAAGTGGCTTCCTTTCTGCAAGACGACCGCCTTCAACTACACACAGCCATGCGAAAATGCCGTTGCGTGCTTCGAGCAGCATGGCCTCTCGACGACAAGCGCACCATGGGCATTTCGAGCTCCGCGCTCGCAGCCTTCGCGTCGAAGCCTTCTCCGAGATGAACGACCAGATCACCGTTGGCCCGGGTGGTTACCAGGAGCGTGAGTAACGGCCCGCGTGCCTGTCGAGAGAGGCACACATGCGTGGTGCTGCCCAGTCGGTCGCACTAGCACTAGTAGTACCCGTCACGCTGGCGCTCGAAGTAGGGCGCCACCAGCGTGAGCAGGAGCGACCCGAACTGGCAAGATGTGAGCCGAAACACACGCACAAGAGTTAGCGGGGCAGGTCAATTCAGACGCCACCGAAAGCCGATCCTCGCGGACCAGAATCAGAAAGCCAGCCACGTCACGCACCTGCACATAGCCGATGGTCCGGAAGTCGCCGATGGCAGCAATGGGCGTCTGCAGCAGCCCCACGACGCCACCGATGCAGAAGGCGATGCCCGACAGCGCGCCGTAGTGCTGGAATCCAAAGCGGTGCCCAAGGTACGCGAACAGCAGCGGGAACATGATGGTGCGGAAGAAGGCGTAGGTCACGAAACCGGCCACGATCCAGCCGGTGGACGCACTGCTCAGCATGACCGTGAAGCACAGCGCCACCACCGTGCACAGCAGCGATGAGTACGTGTAGCCGCACTTCTCGAGCAGATACCCTACGAACGGGATGAAGACCACGCTTCCCGGCAGCACGACGGCCAGATTCCCGAGCAGACTCGCCACCTCGCTCTCGGGCAGACCCTTCCATCGCAGCAACCCCGTGATGCTGCCCAGGAAGAAGTTGCACCACAGCGACAGGATCGAGAAGTAGAACACGATCAGCAGGAACGGCTTGGACAGCACCTGCGTCCGGAACGAGCGGTTGTGCAGGTCTCCGTCGAAAAACACCTCGTCGGTCGGCAAGCGGTGCCGCCTCCTGTACTTCTCCAGCTCGGGCGTGGACATTAACAGCGACGCCTCCTCCTCCTTGAACACAGAGGGCAATCGCATCGGCGAGAGCAGCTCGTGCTCTTCACTCGGGACGACTTCGAACGGTGTGTCTGGCTCCGTCAGCACTGTACCGATTAGCGACAGGAACAACACGGCCGCGTAGATCTCGAAAATCGCAGCCATGGACATGCTGAGGTGCGTGTACGCAAGGTTGAACAGCGTGAAGATCAGGAAGCTTAGCTGCAGACCGCCGACAATGAAGCACGCAACTAGCGCTGTCGCCTCGGGGAACAGGTTGGACATGTGGATGCCAGCAAGCTGGATACCCGGACCCGAGAACCCCACGAGCACCATTCCGTAGAGCAGCAGATCGTGCCCTTCGGCGTTTTCTCTATAGAGCATTGCAACGAAACGCGTATCAGTTTGATACTTGCATTCGTACCAGTGCTGCACGAACGGATACTCTCGGAGCAAACGACGCACCTATAATGTGCGTTGCCCATGAGCAATGCCCCGGTAATCAGCAGCACCAGCGAAAGCGATTTCGTCACGCGGGGTCCGAATCTGCCATTGCACAGGAGTTTATCACAGTCCACAGTGAATCAGCGTCGCCTCGCCCAATGCACTCCGCAAGGAGCAAATTCAGCATCCAGTGCGTAAGTTACTTGTCAAATACGAGGCCGAGCAGCAGATTGGACCACATACTGCTGGAGACTGCCATCGTGAAGGCGTACTGGAGACGGTCGCTCTGCGCCGAACAGTCTGCAAACATCCACACAAGCAAGGACATCCCAGCTCTTTCAGATCACTCCAGAAGAAATCTCCACGCCAAGATAGAGCACAGCACAGCTCGTACTCGTCTCTCCAGTCTTGCAGAGCTCGTGGTATATCCGCTCCTTCTCCAGCATCGGCACCAGCGACGTCCTTAAGTACATCAAAGTTCGCCACAATCACACACGTCAGTGCCGTGTCCGACGTAACCAGATCTCGAGCAAAGCAAAGCGACGCATCTGCCCACATACCAGCCGAAGATGACCCCCGCGCCCAGGAAGCACTGGAAGATGGCGAACGCCACGTACAGGTACCGGTGCGGGTAGCTGCCTGTGTCCATCCACGTCGTCTCGATCGCCAGCATGGCGCAATTAATACTGCTCTATAGGGACGCGGGTGAATGGAAAGTGGTCTTTTTCGTACGAACGTCGAGCTGATTTTCTGAAGTTTGCCACATCAAGCAGCTGTTCGTGATGACGGCTGGTCATCTGCTCTACCACCAGCGAAAGAGACCATCGATACTGTAGCTGATGGCGCTGAGCACGTCCGCCCAAGAGACTCGCGCTGCGACGCTGGTGGAGTGGGTCAAGAGGCTGGAGCGTTCCCACGACAGCGACGTCACCTTCAGCGCCAAGAAATCGGTGACCGTCCACCTGCTGGGCGCCGACCACCGCGAGGGCAACACTGGACCGCAGACGTTCGAGGTCTTCCGGGGCTTTTCGCAGCACGTGGCCTCGGCGACGCACCTGTCGGCCGTCCGGCTCGTGCTGGTGGGGCCCAACCTGTCGCGCAAGCTGCACCTGACCCACTTCTCGCAGACATACGAGGAGGACACCAAGACGTGCCAGGTGGACATCAGCTACTTCGTCGGCGGCTTCGAGGCCTACTTCCAGGACAAGACGCTGTACTGTGAACCGGACCTGGTGGTCTGCTTCAACGCCGGTATCTGGGGCTACGACGAGTGGCTGCCAGCAATCCGACTCGTGCTGGGAGAGGTGCGCGTGCCACTGCTCGTCACGTCGTACAATGAGCACGAAGCTGGAGACGACGAGGACGTGCTGGACGAGCTCATGCCGGCCAAGTGGCTCTGGCGGCCGGAGAAGAACCCACGCGGTGCCAGGACACCGCGCGCCACGAACAACGAGGACGGGTCGGTTCTCAAGGAGAACAACTACTGGATGTGTCTGACCGGTAGGCCAGAGTTAGGTTGAGATACCGATACGACAGCACAAGAAGCCAAAACTACACAATCAAAGCGAGTCCGAAGAGGGCCTACCTGTTTTATCTCTTTATCCTTTAGTCGCGTTGCAGGCTCTGGCTGCGAGTGCACTTTGTTGTTGTAGCTTTAGCTTTCAAGTAGCAGTTCGATTGGGACTCCGCAAGGAGCGTTCCCCATCAAACGGCGCAAACGCAACTCGCCGTGTAGCTCGCTCACCTGCGGGAGAAACGTTTTGTGCTCATCCACCACTAGCTCCCATGTCTTCGTCGGAAGCACCAGCGTGCAAAACGTGCCCGACGCATGGCGCATTCGAATGTTCTTCACCATTTCGTCGCAGGTCTTGCCGCCACCATGAGCTGTGGCCTCACGTTTAGCTCCAAATGTCAGCACCGTCGCGTCTTGGAAGCTCTCTTGCACATAGTCTTCTCCTTGGGCTGATGGGGCTGGCAGAGGCGGCGAGCGCGGCACCGGAATATGCAGAAACTGCTCGTTCATCTTGCTCGTCGCCACTTCAGAGAACAAGACGCCAAAATTGAGCGGCTCGGGCGGACCTGTTGACGTTGAAAAAGCGTGCGGTGCAGCAGCACGTGCTGAGACCTCCACACTACCGAGCGGAGGGCAGTCCATGCAGAGCAACTGGCAAGGCTTCGGCAGCGACGGATCGTTGCGCAGCGACACCAGCACATTCGTCGGGTCTGCAATTTGAAAGGCGCTGAAGAGCTCGTCCAGCGTGGCGAGCACCTTGACCCTTGTCTGGCTCATGTACTCGGCGGCCTCGGTCTGCAATTGACTCTCTTTAGCAGCTTCAGAGTCCGCAGCAGACTCTGCATCTTGCTCGTGCTTCTGCTTCTTGTGCGCCTCCTCCTCTTCGTCCGAGTCACTGTCGTCGTCGTCCATGGGCTCGGCCATGGGGTTCTTGCGCACCAGCGTGGGGAAGCACGCCTTCACCCCCAGCAGGAAGTTGACCGCCACCTCGCCCACGTCCAGTATCTGCACGCTCGGGGTCGAAGCTGTTCCTGCATCTTCAGCTTGGCCAATTAACGGAACGACCAGCAGCCGGCGCTTCCCGTCACGCTTGACACGTCCGCCGAGGCACGTGAGCTGGCGAGAGCGCTGCACGCGTCCAGCCACCACCACATATTCATCAAACGGGAGTTGGGCCTTGGTGGCTACGTCCAGAAGCGCCAGAGCTCCACCGGCGACGGCCTCGAAGACGAACATGCTTCTGATTGATTAGGCCTCAAGTTGTCGTATCACAAAAACGACCACAAACATCAAGAAAAACGATCACGCGAAAAACTCAAAACTCAATATATTCTGCCAGAACTACGTACCTACTCTATCGTACGCTGCTCGACTGCACCCCCTTGAGCATGATACACCGAACGCGACGTCGTCTGCTTAAATATGAATGTCGGCGGGCAGCACCGATGGCTTGAGAATCTCCTCCACCAAAAAGTCCAGCGGGAATTCGACGAGGTGGCCGCGGATCTCCGAGAGTTGGCCACGAGCTCGCGTCTCGTCCTCCTTGCGGACTGTAGCTGCGGTCTGCACGTGGCTGATCTGGCAGTCGGCGTCTTCAGCATCCGAACCATCCGCTCCCTCCTCCGTCAGGAGGCCATCGCGAGTAGCAGCGTGGTAGCTGCCCTGGCCTTCCTCGAGCAGCGGGTCGTCGCCGTTCAGGTGGTCCTCGCCGTCGAAGTATTCCGCGTTGAACTTGGAGCGGCGCCCGAAGTCCAGCACGTCCATCGTGGAGTACCACCGCTTGAGCGACGCACGAATGCCGTGGCCTCCGCCGTAGTCGCTGCCCGCATCGCTAGAATCGTCGTCAGTATCGTTTCGGTTGCCACCGGTGACACTGAACAAACCGATGAAGCTACCACGGGCACTCCGGGTATTGGCGCGTGTTCTGACGCCCGCACCAGTTCCCAGGAGGGAGGCCGAGCGAGCATTGCGAACACTACGCGGCCCGCCAACTACTGCGTTCACAGATGGACTTTGAGGAGTCTGCTGGAAGCTCGCACCGCTTGGCGAGCTCGGGTACGATGGAGCATCTCCAAGCACAGCAGTGCGCGAGGGCGTGTTGGCTGTCATCATGATCGGACCATCTATCGGCAACGACGATGAATTATACAGACGACGACCGTAAGTAGTGCCTCCAACACTCACACTGTTCGCAATGCTGCCGCCAGTGTCCAAGTGACTGAAGTTCGTCGGAGTACTAACGGAGTTCGAACGGCTGAAATCACCCTGCTGAAGTCTTCGCCAAAGCGAGTAGAATCGCCCGTGCTCTTCGTCATCACTGGCAATACTAAAGGAGCTCTCGCGAGGATCAGGACGCGGTGGCAGTAAGCCCTTCTTGACCCAACGGCGACGTCGCACTTGGGCCATCAGCCGATCTGCTACAAGATGCTGAAGCTTCTCTCGCTTCTTGTAGTCTGTCTTCATCGTGCGGACCTCTTGGAAAATGGAGAAGTTACGCGCGTAACACCATCCATCGTGATCCATGGAGAACAACTTTTTCTTCTTATCCCTGAAGTTGTCCACTTCGAAGTCTCTCAAATCGACGCGGTCAGCCGCAATAGGCACACCGTTGACATCCGTCCATGGCG
Organism: Phytophthora cinnamomi; assembly: GCF_018691715.1. NCBI lineage: Eukaryota > Oomycota > Peronosporomycetes > Peronosporales > Peronosporaceae > Phytophthora > Phytophthora cinnamomi. The sequence goes on from NW_027150986.1 coordinate 387,956, forward strand.
CATAGTCTCCCTCCTTCAAGTTCTGGGCATCCCACACATGCGCTCGACCAGGTACCTTCAGCACATTCATACGTTGATTTTCGAAGATCTGCGTCACCTCGATGCTTTGGAAGTTGACAAACGCGCGCATACGGTTTGATGGCGCACAGTCGAACACGGTCTCGAAAGCCTTCGTGTTGCTCGAAGCGGACGACTTGATAATCTGCCATGTACGATCCGACGTTGCATCCACAATCGACAGATCATCGTCGGTTAGACCCAAGTGTTCGCGGAAAAGCTGCATGCGAAGCTTGCTAGCAGCAACGCCCCGCCGATACGGTTTCTCGTTCATCACACCGTCCTCGTACTGCATATCCTCAATCACGAGTGCAATCTCTGAGTCGCGATCGCCGTTCATACTGCGGTCATTGATGTTCGCACTGCCAATGATAGCGCATCGGTCATCAGCGATCATGAGCTTGCTGTGGATGTAAATTTGCTCAGTGGACACACACCCATTAGGCATAATGCCGTACTTGCGCAATCCGAAGAATGCGACGTACTGCTCAGGATGGTTTGTTACACCCTTCAGCGCTTCAAAAAGGCTGTATCGACCACGGCAAATGGTTGCAAACTGCCAGTGCATCACTGCGTGTAGGTTCGTGAGCTCGTGGCTACGGACGTTGCCTTCGAATGCTGGAAGCAGCGGCATCACCACATACACACGGAATTTCTCATCACGCTGCACGGCACGCTCAATACGGTCCACCAACGCTTGCAAAATCCGGTTGCGCACGATGCCGTTGCCATCCATTCCTGAAATGAAGAACTGGTTCTCGATGTACAAGTAGTGTTTCGAGTTGGCAATCACATCCATGTAGGCAGCCTGAATACTCGCCTCCGTCGGCACACCCGCCGACCACATCGACACCGAGCGGCATACCTGAATATTGCAGATGCTGGCACTCGGGTGAAACACTTGCAGAATGGATTCACCGCGCTGGGCACGCAATACCTCTCCGTTATCCAATGGTCCAGATGCACTCGTCATTGGTGGACGGATGGGATTGAGGGGATTCAACGAAGATGGAGCCGGCCACTGGGGACCCGTAGCAGCACACGGGTAAATGGGGTTCAGCGATTGGACCACTTGGAATGGTTCCATACTCAGCGAATCTTCACGAACAAGAGGAATAGTTGTCCGAGTGGATCCATCACGCTCCCGCATAGCTTCAGGGTCTGACGATGGGTACTGTAGCGTCCAGCCATTGAAGTCCATTGGCACTAGACATTTCGGTAGGAATTTAAACCGCCGTGAGCGAAAGCAGATGCACCAGCCAGTTCGAAGCTGATAGTCGTTCTTGGAGCATACAAAATTCCACCGCTGAATGAAGTGGTATGCCACATCCTGCACAGGTGGGCCCGAAATACTGCAATGTACGTCATGCCAAGGCATACGAGGCTGCGAACCACGATCAATAAGGTCCTCGAAAGGTTTGTTCACTCGCACGAAATCCTTGATGATCGGGTTCGAATAATCCTTGCCACGCCAAACAGGATCCTCGCTTGGGTCACTAATCGGGTGTCCATGGTGATCATATCGGCCAAAGCACAGATCTAATCCTCCAACGAAAGCAAGGGACTGATCAATGCAGACGATTTTCTCGTGATGAGACCAGAATCCCAAACTTTGAATCTGGAAAATGGGATCCCGAAGAACCCGAATGTTCGGGTGAACCATCAGACTGCGCTTTGTGTAAGCACTGTTCAGCGTAAGCGCCAGCTTCACCTCACGATAAATAAGCACATAAATCTTGACACCAGCTTCCGCCTTCTTCATCAACAACTGGCGCAACATGGTTTTGTTCACTTGCTGTCCATTGGGATCTTCGTCGGGTTCACGGGGGTGCAACTTCCGACCAGGGCGAAGCAAGAATAAGTCTGGACACACCCACCAACCGGCAATCAAAATCTCGTACTTGGCGTTGGAGATGGCCTTGTACATAGCTTCGTATGTGTCTTCCGCGTCCACATGCCAGCTTACGGCACTAGGAGGAGGCGGTGGGGCTTCGAAAGACTCTTCAGACTGCGTACTGCTGTCCACACGAGTGGAGGCAGGTGCCAAATTACCAGCGCCCAAACGAGCAACCGTTTCCGCTTCCAGCTTGACCACCGAGTCCACCACCTGGTTGATTGCGCTGCCCCCGGTGTTTCCCAGTCCTACAGGCAACTTAGCGGCCTTAGCTTTAGCTGTAATTGCAGCACTGTCGTCATCAGCTAATGTGCTGATGTGTTGCGGTGCAAATGAGTTGAATCGCGTAGTTGTTTCTTGGCGTTTGAGCTTCTGAAGTCGACGCACACACCGATACCAGTGGTCACGACGAACATGTGGATGCCACACTCCGAGATACGTAACGAAATAGTTGGCCAGGAAACCCGCCACAGGAGCAATAATACCTCCAGCAAACAGGAACAGAATGTAGTAGACGTAGGACCGCCAGGTGACTGGCGCTATACGCACGGAAATAGCGCACAAGCTGTCGACATTACTGAAGCTCTGCACATCGATATCAGTGTCAACGCCTTCTAGCGTCAAGTTCCCGATGCTCGGTATTGAGTAGTTTGTTCCCGAATCGAAAAAGCGATCGTTTTTTGCGTCAATGGGCTTCACCACGCTAACCATTGTGCCTGCACCGACGGCATTCGTAATCACATTCAGGCTGTTGCCCATGCTGTCACTTTGCCAAAAGTATCCGAGGTTTGCTGTCATCGAATTCGAAGACGGCATTTGCAGCTGAGAAACCACTGCAGTGCTTTCATCACTTTCAACAAAGACAGTCACTCCGTGTGGTACTGTGAAGTAGTATCCACAGTACTGAATGTCGTTACTCTGAGTCCAATTCTCGTACCCAGACGCATTCGTAATCGGAACACCCAAGCTTTTGTCCAAACTGAGATTTTCGAAGTCGTAAATGCTGTTTGATAGACGCATGATTCCGTAGCATACACCCATGAGAGCGATAAAGGCAGTCAATCTAGTGTAGTAGTGCCCCGTGTCGATCTCGATGTCACCAGCTTTACTCCCCACAACTAGTCCACTCGGCATCCAGCTTACACCTTGCCTGTAGCTTCCCTTCCGGGCTGTAAACGTCTTGTCAAACAGGAAGACCTCGCTGGGCTCACGATCGTTTCGATTCCGATAGGCAGCGAAGCACGACGGCTTCAAAACAACCCATCGCCGAATAACACCAAGCCGGTGCTGGAAGAACTTGTACACGAATCCAGCAAAGAAAATGATACCCGCCAGAACAGCCAAACCTAAGAAGACTCCAGCGGTATTCAGCTTTGTGGAGACCTCCTTCGTACCCGAATCCGAGCTCACGAGCTCCTTCTGCGGCGAGAAAAAAGTCGGTAGACTCGTCAGAATCACAAGACAGACCGGGAAGATGAAGCCCACGATAGCCGACACGAAGGCGATTCGCATCCACGCGCGATACAGATGCCTGTATAGCGCCTCAATGGTGCGATTGAAGCACGTGTAGAGCGGTAGCTGGAACGGGCCGTTGATGCGCATGTGCACGTATCCCTCTTTCAGCGACGGTCCGAGGCGCAGCATCGCTCGCGACGGACTCACCTCCAGGAACGAGAGCAAAGGCTCCGAGTTCCGCAAGTCTCTGTCCTTGAGCAGGGCTCTGATGTAGTCCTGGACGATGTACACGTCCGCGACGCGAATCTCCGCTCGCTTCTCGCGCCAAATCGTCCAGGGCAGGTGCACCCCGCGCATGAACTTGTGCCTGTTCAGCAGGCAGTAGAGGTGCAGCTGGAAGTGCAGCCGCAGGATCTGTTTCTGGCCGAAGTAGATCTCCCAGTCCGTGGTGCCCCAGCGGACGCGGCCCACGAAGACGCAGCACGGGATGACGCCCGCGCGCGTGACCGTGGCTCGGTTCACGGAGAAGTCGATGGAGTGCTCCATGACCTCCTCCTCCTCCTCGCTCAGCTCGGCGTCGTCGTCGTTCATAATAGTCATCTCTCCGTCGTTCGGGGACTCGAGGATGTCGCTGTCGGCGCACTCCTCTGCGCAGTCGTCCACGTTCACCTCCTGGCCGTCCGCGTCGCTGGATCTGTAGCTGCTCACGCTGGCGACGCTGCCGAGGCCCGACGTGGAGAAGCTGGGCGCCGCCTTGAGGCCGTAGCCGCTGCTGGTGGTCCTAGCGGCTGCGGTCTGGTCTACTGAGTCGTAGTCGGGTCCAGGCATCCCATGTACGGCCGCCGACGAGTCTGTCTGAGCCTGGACAAGGTCCGGTGGCCTCCGGCGCGGTGCTGGGGGCTCTGGAGGCTGCGGAAACAGCGAAAACACAGCGAATTAGCGCAAAAAGTCGGAATTTCGAAGCGCGACGCCGCGTACCTCGTGTGCGCGGCGGGGAGAGACGCGGTGGACGCACGAAGCGGACGCAGGTCCTGGGAGTGGCGTCGATGGAGCGGCCGGGCCTCGTGGGGCGGCAGGAGGCGCGAAGACGGAGGAATCGCGCGCGCACTCGACGCCTTCCTTCGCGTCGCTGTTGTTGTCTGTTGGGCGTCTGCGGCTTGGGGATTATGCGCGGAAAATGGCCTGTGAAAGCGGATATGAAGGACTGCGAGAATGGATAGAATGGTGATGATGCATGCGATTCCGGGTGGAAAAGCCTGTGGGAATACATATTCGAGTCGGTTTTTCAGAGTGAGCCGGCTCTCTGCACGGGCTTGACGCCAGGTGGACCGAATTTCCCCTGGCTGGCTGTCGGCTCTGAGTCCGCAAGGCAGCGCCAGGTTGCAGCGCCGGGCAGAGACTGCGGCAACGGTATAGTAAATGCAGCAGAATCCTGGACCAGGATTCCTGGTCGCAGTCAACACCGAGGAGTTTTTAAAGAGTGGCGAGGGAAGTTGCCCATTTCGTGCCTGGTGCCCGCAGTGCCTGTCTGTGGTGACCGCTTCAACAAGCGACGGCGGCAATGCGGCGACTTTTTTCCCGCCACCTGCGCGTATTGTGCTGGAGGCGGCACCGCGGCGACAACGTGAACTCAACGTCCGGACCCGTGTCGAGTGACGACATCAAAGTGCTACAGTACCTGCGACTACCGGACTCTCCATCGCGTCCTTCTTGCTGCAATACATGTAGCAGCATTGTGAGCATATTTGAGCCTGTGCTGCGAAACAGCTACGACCATTGCAGTGCTGAAGCTGGTGCCATCGCCGCTGCCTAGGCATTTCAAAGTTATCTGTTGAGAACTTGGTTTGGCGAGAAGGAAGAGCGCGTGCGGATCTTATTAGGCCGAGAACGCTATGCACTGCCATGTGCTTGCGCTACACATCGCTCTATGGCTCGGACCCTTGTTCTCATCCAGCAGCCGTTGCGATCTGCCTTCCACTAACATCCGCCTTGATGCTGGTTTTGAAATTAAAATATAAGTTACACAAATCTTGCACAGCGATAAACAGAGATCGATGTTGAAGCCTTCATCAAAGGTGCCAAACAATGCAGAACTTATTACCGTGCGCTGTTTCCTCGCGATGTCCACTTCAATAAGCATCTACACGTAGCTCGGCTGGGGCCATTGTCCGGGAGCTTTCATTCTTGTCGCTGGCCGAATTGGCTGCGGTGTTCTGCCAGCCAAACATTGTAATTCGCAGTGTAAAACGACGTCTGCTGCAAAGCGCCCTCCAAGAGGGAAGATGCAAGTACCTCGGGCTGATTCACACTGTGAATTGGACAGCTTTCGCATTGTGAGATTCCTTCGGTCGCTGCCATCGCCATCAACGTCACATTCTGGTTTCTTCGTCAGTGTCTGGGTCTCGAGGATATGCCACCACCGATCAACTTAAACGCGCTGTTAGAGGCTGCGTCAAGCATGGGCCATCTACCCATGGTAGCGGAAGCCTTGAGACTGGGCGCAGATCGGGATCGCCCCGACGAGAATGGCAATACGCCTCTCATGCACGCAGTCGCCAAAGACCAACTTGAGGTGGTAAGGCTGCTACTGGACAGAAGGGCTCAAGTCGATACCATGAATAAGAGAGGATGCTCAGCGCTTATGATGGCGGCTGAAAATGGGAATCATTGCGTCGCGAGGCTACTCGTCGACTCCGGGGCGAACGTTAACCTGCAGTTGCCAAACGGGAATACAGCACTCAGAATCGCAGCTTCTTTCGGAAGCCTGGAGACTGTGCGTGTTCTACTCGACGCAGGCGCTTCGATCGACTTGGAGAACTCGAACAGCTACACTCCGATCATGGTTGCTGCGCAAAATGGTCACGGTGGGATCGTCGAACTCCTGGCACGGCGAGGGGCTTCGGTTGACCGCCAAAGGACGAACGGAAACACGGCGCTACACTCTACAGCCATGTATGGCCGTGTTGAGGCTGCCCGCGTCTTACTCGACGCTGGAGCTTCCGTTGATTTGGCAAATAAGGCAGGCCAAACTCCGCTGATGTTTGCAGTGCAGAGAGGACATGTAGCTGTAGTAAAGCTACTGCTTCAACGAAGAGCTGGAGTGAACCTGCATGCAAACAATGGATCGACACCTCTTCAGTACGCCTCAGCTATGGGGCATCTCGAACTATCCCGTATCTTGCTGGATAAAGGTGCTAATGGAGACACGGTCGGTGATAATGACGCTACTCCGCTGATGACTGCTGCTCAACAGGGACACAATGAAGTTGTAAAACTGTTGCTGGCTCGGGGGGTTGACGTTAATAAACAGGGGGGTACCAACAAGAGCACAGCTTTACACTTCACTGCGGAGAAAAAATGCTTGGAAACAGCTCGAATTTTGCTGAGTAACGGTGCAAATGTCAACCTCGTGAACCAAGAAGGAAGAACAGCACTGATAATTGCATCAGCGCTGGGATATCGCGATGTGGCCGAGTTGTTACTGGATTGGGGAGCTGATGTCGATGTGGAATGCTACACTGAACCGAGCACGCCGGGTCGCCTCGCTGAAAACAGTGATCAATCTGCGCATGATTGTAGTCTCACTTTTGATACCCCACCTATTCGAACCGCATTGGACTATGCCACCAAAGAAGGGCATGCTGATGTTGTAAATCTCTTAGTACAACGGGGAGCTGTAGCAAACAACCCGACGTTGAATGGATGCACAGCACTTTTTGTTGCTGCCAGCTTCGGAAACGTCAAGGCAGCAAGTATCCTGGTTGATGCCAGGGTGGACGTCAATCAATCCTGGAACAACGGAACAACACCCTTGGTGCTGGCTTCTCATCAAGGGCACGCAACGTTTGTGGAGTTCTTACTAATGCGAGGAGCCGAAGTTGACAAAGCACTTCAAAGAGGGTGGACAGCTCTTTTTTCCGCTGCGCAACGTGGAAATGTGGAAGTTGGTCGGATTCTGATAAAAGCTGGGGCAGATGTCAACCTATCCTTGGATGACGGCTCGACGCCTGTGATGTACGCTTCTCAGTCTGACTTTATCGCGCTTTTGTATGAAAGTGGGGCCGACGCCAACATGGTGAGAGCAAATGGTAACACTGCGCTATGGGAGGCTACTGCGAGAGGGAATGTGGAGATTACACGCAGTTTACTAGAAAAAAATGTTGATGTCAATCAGGTCAATAATAACGGGTATACCTCTCTCATGCTAGCTGCAAAGAGAGGTCGCAGCGCCTTGGTGGAGCTATTGGTTGGCCATGGCGCCGAAGTTGAAAAGGAGAGTCCTGATGGGTGGACGGCACTTCATTTTGCAGTATTCAAGGGACACCTGAAGACTTGCCGTGTATTATTGAGTAATGGTGCATCTGCAGGAGCAACAAATGCGGCCGGGGTTGTACCATTGATCTTGGCATCTCAAGAAGGTCACGATAAGATCGTCAACCTTTTGTTGACTTCTGGTGCTCCAGTCGACGAGTGCAACTCGAACCAGTGGAGAGCACTCCACTCAGCTGTTTACACGGGACGGAACAAACTCGTGTCGGGGCTGTTACGTGCTGGCGCAAATGCCAACCGACCTGATGCGAATGGATCAACACCATTGATGCTGGCAGCACAAGGGGGATGCATGGCCATTATTAAAGCTTTGGTCGGGACCGATGCAAAAATCAATATGCATGCGAACGATGGATCAACCGCTCTAATCCTTGCAAGCTTGTTTGGTCGAGTGGAAGCCGCAAAGTTTTTGATAGCCAACGGAGCGGAAATTGATTTCAAGGACGATAGCGGTAAAACAGCCCTCATTGTCGCAGCAGAAAAATCTCACATGGATGTTTTGGGATTTCTCCTTGACAACAACGCAGACATTGATGCTACATCTAACGATGGTAACTCTGCATTGATGCTTGCGGCTTGTAGTGGGCATACTGAAACAGTCCGTGAACTGTTAAGCCGCGGAGCTCGAAGTGTCGTGAACAACGAGGGATGGACCCCTGTAATTGGTGCAGCTCGTGGCGGCTATGTGGATATTTTGCGTCTCCTACTCGTGCAGTTCCCGCAGGATACCAGCAAGCATGACAATTTTGAGACGACGCCTCTGCTTCATGCCGCATTTGAAGGGCAAGAAGCTGCAGCGCAACTTCTACTGAACTATGGAGCTTCAGTAGCCGAGCCAAATCAGTTTGGATGGACTCCACTGGCTGCCTCTGCTCGTGGGCATGCGGATTTACTGGCACTTCTCATGAGTAAGGATACTGAAGTGAATCATAGACTACTTGATGGACGTTCAGCTCTTCACCTTGCTATCGAGGCGAAACGTGCTGATCTAGCTCGAGTTCTTCTTGAGCATGGCGCTAATGTGGATGCGATCGACAATCTCAAACAAACACCTTTGATGAGAGCAGCATACTCCGGTGAAGTTGACAGTGTCCGCCTCCTCCTGGAAAATAACGCAGATGTGAGTTTGTATGACAGTCAAGGGCTGACCGCGACTGATGTAGCGCGAGAAAATTGTCATCATGAAGTTGCAAGTATTATCGAAACCCAAAAGACTGAACATTCGATCATGGACCGTGGGGCTCGACAGAACGCCGATTTGATCATTCAAGAGCGGGAGATTCGCCGTAACCAGGAGCCATTTGCTGGGGGAAGCTTTGGAAAGGTCTACAAAGGGAAATGGCTTAACGCTAATGTTGTCATCAAACGCATCAAGGCTGTTTCGAAAGAAGACAAAAAAGCGTTTTGGCGTGAAGCGCGCATTTGGAAAAAAGCTAAGCACCCGAACATCGTTCCATTCTACGGTGCATACACCCGTGGGTCAAACTATTTTTTGGTTTGCAAGGAAGCCACTGGTGGTGATTTGAAGAAATACCTCAAGGAAAATCGATCGATGGTTTGGTACATGCTCTCCCAAACTGCTGCTGGGCTGCTCTTCCTCCATGAACGTAATATCGTTCATAGCGACTTGAAGTGCAATCAAATTCTCGTTGGTGAAAACGGAGACGCAATGCTCACCGACTTCGGCATGAGCTTTATTTCGGATGAGTCAAGACCGAGCGGAGGTGTTAAAGGAGCTATTCGGTGGAAGGCACCCGAATGCCTGCGTAGCGACAGCCCCAGTCCACCAACAAAGGAGGCAGATGTGTACTCATTTGGCATGTGCGTTGTGGAGGCAGTCACCGGTAGACCTCCGTGGGGCAGTCTACAAGATGATGCAGCTATCATGTATCATCTAGAGCGCAAAAGGTTCTTGAAGAAACCAAATGAGTTTACCGACGCACAATGGAACATTGTCGAATCAATGTGCGACTTTGATCCATCGAAACGTCCGACTATGACTGCTATATTGGAGCTGATGAAAGGGCTCGCGCATGAGGAACGAAAAAACTCCAAAGGGGGTGAAAAGTTCATCTTCGAACCACAACCCGAGTCGGAGTTGGAAGATAGTGATTCTTCGGATTACTAAGTATTGTGCTTAGGTACTTCTAGCCCAGCAGTGAGGTTCACCGTTAAACAACTTTTGCCATTGCCAAGCTCAAGACTTCTTAATGCATTCATAGTGCGTTACCGCAAAAAAAATGTCATGCATTCGTCTACCCCCATTAGTTACGGCTCGAAAACCACCTTCTCGTCCAGCAGACGCTCGATATCCTGCTCCGATCGACCGAGAACGTCTGCTAGAACCTGGCGTGTGTCCTGCCCAAGCTTGCGACCGGCGAACTGCGTTTCGCCTGGCGTAGCCTTCAACTTGGGCAAGATTGCTGGCACCTTCAGCTTACGCGTCTTGTCCCCATCAGGGATCTCCACCTCCTCAAACATACCGCGCTGTTGGTACTGCGGGTCCTTGACCATGTCCTCCACAGAGTACACGAGACCCACCGGTACGGTGGCCTTCTCCATCACTGAAACGACCATATCCAGATCCTGAGTAGCAGTCCAGGCCACCATCGCGGCATCGATCTCCGCTTGGTGCACGACGCGGTCGGCATTCGTACGGTACTTGGTGTCCGCCGCCATATCCTCTCGGCCGATAGCATTCATGAGCTTGACGAATAGAGAGTCCGTATTGGCAGCAAGGACGACGTTCTTCTTGTCCTTGGTAACATACGTGTTCGAGGGCACGATGCCCGTGATGGTAGATCCTGAGCACTCGCGAATCGACCCCGAATAGTCGTATTCGGGCACGACGGCCTCCATCAAATTGAACATGGACTCGTAGATGGCCACGTCGACAACTTGGCCCTTCTTGCTCAATCCAGCAGCGGCTCCTCTCTCGCGACCAAGAAGTGCAATCACGATACCAAGCGCTGCGTGGATACCAGCAATGGTATCACCAATGCTGAGGTTCGGGCGAGCTGGTGGACGATCCTCGAATCCGTTCACATAGCGGAAGCCGCCCATAGCCTCACACACCGATGCGAACCCCGGTCTCGACGAGTACGGGCCATCCTGTCCGAAGCCCGACACTCGCGTGTACACGAGTTTCGGGTTGGTCCTCTCGAAGTGGTCCGGGCCAAGTCCCCACTTCTCCATGCGGCCAGGTTTGAAGTTCTCGATGAGCACATCGCTCTGCTCAATGAGCTCTTCAATCAGCTTCCTCCCTTCCTCCTTCTTCATGTCGATCGCCACCGAACGCTTGTTGCGGCCGAGGGAGTACCACCACAGCGACGTCTTGGTCGAGTCCAGCTCACGGTAGTCGCGCACCTGATCACCGGTGGGGGGTTCCACCTTGATCACATCGGCGCCGAAGTAGCTCAAAATGGTGCCGGCGAAGGGACCAGCAATGAGGTGGCCGCATTCTACCACTCGGATGCCCTCGAGAGGCAGGGGGCGGTCTCTCTTGGGGGAAGACGACGGACCCGTGGTGATAGTCGTCACGCAGCGTTGCGCCTGGCCCTGCAGGAGCTTGTTGCGGCCTGCACTCAGCACAGAACTCCGATACAGCATTGGCAAGCGCATTGCAGCGATGAGGGGCTACGGATACAGCGCAGGAGCGAGACGATAAGGATCGAACGGAGCCAAAGCTGAAGTGGTTGACGCACTTCCTGATGCGCAAACCATTACGACGTCACTCTTTCGAACTTCAACCACTACACTTGAAAACGCGAATATGTCACTGTAGTGAGGGGGTGATGGTCGTCAGGGCAGGATGGCTGGTGCTTGGAGCGAGTAGTAGCTGCGCGCGTGTGTGAATGCACAAGTGGGGGCGGCTAGTTAGTATGAATGGTGTCATAATGATTGCAACATACTGTAGACGATGGTGGTGCGATACCTGATGTTGGCGGCGTCGGTGAGGCACAGGAACGTCTGCTTCATGGCGGTTCCACCTCCGTCGGGCTCATTGGCGTCCGCGCATTCCTGGAGCTCTAGGAGTCTGTCCCCAACGAAATAAGTTTTTGCATTAGTGTCACGGAATATTTGCAGTGGGTGAAGAGTGCCGGGGTGCAACGCACCGCTTGATGCTGAGTGTGGGGGGCGCTTGGGCGTAGGAGACGGCTGGGAGGACCAGGAAGCAGCTCCATGTTGGCTGCTCGTTGTCGTTGGACGCCTTCCCAGTTTCCCGCTTGCGCTTGCGGTCGATACGCTCTTCTTGGAGACTCGCGGTCAATGCGTACCCGTAGATCACGTCCATTTCGTCATCTTCGTCGTGGTCCGAGTGGGTGGAGAAGCGGACGCCTGGCACAACTTGCCAGTCGCGGAGGCCGCGCTCTGCCTGCAGATCATGCAATACCTGCAGACGAAAAGCAATAGTAGTGAGAATATGCGTGGCATATTGTGAGGAGAGTGCTTGGAGCAGTTGACCTCTTGAGTTCCAAGGGACAACAGAGAAATGTCCATTTCGCGTGCTTTTCACTTCAACGCCAAATTCCAAATGAGCACAGGGCAGCTACCATCGATAGATCGGCATTTATCACCACAAAGCCGTGCTTCGCCCGGAACAGCTCTGGATTTTAATTTGCGGAACGCACAGAGTGCAACCATAAGTAGATTCTTGCTGCAGTACTCCTCTCATGTCTTCTTTAATAGCAGGAAATAGGTAGTTCTGTCCTCACCGTATCTACTGTAGTACACTACATGCAGTACTTCGAAGTAGGAGCTAAAGCAGAACTGCATTGCAATATTAAATGGGAAGTCCGACTTCACTTTTTACCAGTCACACTCCACTCCGAGATAGCGCTGCTTGAATCTGACACTGGAGTACTAGATTAGACTGGACATGCATGTGGGTCTGCACAAGGGACTATGTCAATAATACGGACGTGTTCGCTCGCGCGGACCGTACTATGAACCAAAATTGCCCGGGTTATTCGTCGGTAATTTTATTCTACACCCCAATCATTGAATGTTCGAAGCCTGAGTCGCGCGTTTCGATCCAGAAATACTGGCAATCCGAAAAGTTTCGTGCTACCAAAAAGCAGTCAAGGTTTAGTTCAATCCACTCGCCTTTACTTGATCATGACATGCGTTCTCTTATTTTTATTTTATTTTCGGCGGACAATGCCGTTCGCGCTCAGGGTGCACGCTAGTTCACATTTATCGAATTTCTCTATATTTTCCGTTTAGTGGAATAGAATACTCCTGAAGCATTTACAGCGCTACTGCTATAGTTTATCTGACACTCCCAGATTGAAACTCATGCTGCGCACATAACTTACCTACATTGGCTCCCAAGTCCACCAAATAAAATATCCACAGCCTCAACGATAAAAGTGCCGCTTCCCGTGATCGCCGAATGTGAGCGTTGTACCGTACCACGTGTTCTCTGTTGGAGTAATGGACCTCACAGAGGAATTAGGACAGAGAACGACAGTATCCCATCGACATGTACGAATGTAGAAGATTGAGCATAGAGAAGACGGAGAGAAGAAAGCATGTGTCTAAAAAGCAGAAGAGTGCCTAACTTCAACATTCTCCAACACAAATGTTGCTCGAGAAGAGAGAAATCCGACGGATGTCGCTTGAACCGACAGATAAATCGTTTGTCACAGGTATTATCGTTGCTTAGAAGCTATGCAAAACAGTAGGTATTTATTTCAATCTCAATTGGGTGAGTCAACATAGCAGCATAATTTGTAAAACAAACAAGCTATTCAAAATAGCAGGCATTAAACACGGACAGATCTTCAACATCACAGAGCATATTCAACAGGGTACGTGATAAACCAGTAACAGCACCCGAGTGGCATTCGCCTATGGACTCTGGATAAAATCCAGAGAATAGAAATGGCTCCTAGCTGCTTCGAATGAGCGTGCCGTTCTCATCAACCATTAAGCGTTTGCCCGAAAACTTTAAATGATGCGTTTTTCACTGAAAAGCTCGAAAAGCGTTTTGTGCTGCATCTCGCCGACCACGAACGACAGCGTCGCGTTCTTGTAGTGGTCGCTGTTGGCTGACAGGTTATAGATCACGTCCTCCAGTAGCACAGCCTTGCCCGAAAATGTCCCTAGGTGGATCGATACACGTTACTATCAAAGTTAGTTTCGTATCGAAGTCGGTGCTACAGGGAAGGCTATCTTGGTCTTGCCTAGAGTCATTTTGACGTGCGAGAAATGCACATGCAGATGATAGTACGTTGGCTGGTAGTGGAAGTACATGCGCACTGAGCTCGGTTCCACTCCAAATTTAGTGTTCAAAATCGTTAAGCTCGCATCTCTGTTTGACGTGGCAACAAAACATCAATGAGAAACGAGGTATGGCGATAAAGCAAAGCGAGGTGCCAAAGCAAACCGGATATTCCGAAGTAGCTTCAAGTGTGAGGCAGTGAGATCACGAATCGATCGAAGCGAACGATCGTGCACAATTGCTAGACAGTACAGCGATTCCAACTAGCACAAAGAAACATAGCACTGTCAGAACCCAGCATAACTTGTCAATCCCACTATACGACGTACACTAGCAGGATCGGACCACTTGAAGTCAGGCAAAAGAATGAATCCGTCACGAGGGCTTGCATCTTCGTAGATGATTCTTTCGCTCTCGCTTTTGCTGGAAGTACAATGTACACAGCAGATAAACGACACGAAGCCGCTATGATCTCAGAAAATCGATGTTACATACTGTTCCAGGATATTGTAGACCCATTCGATCTTCTCCGCAGGAATACTGTCGATAAAGGGCTTTGTAATTGCTCCATACACTGCCTTGGTCTCCACCACCATGTGAAAGTTCTGGTCCGTGTGCTTCAGCACATGCGTCTCCGTTGCTGGATAGATCAGGTTCACCTGCGTCACACCCATCACTTTTCCTATCAGATTATTTCTCGCCGGTAACTTCTCTGCTGTTAGTCTTAATTACCTTGTAGGGCTTGACATCGCGTGCCACGTCCCCCTGGAACGTGCTGTAGATGTCGTTCACCAGGATCTCGTGCAGCGACATCGCCGCCAGCAGTCGATCCAAACTGCCCGAGTCCATGGCCGCCGTCTGGAGGACAAGCACCGCCGCCTTCTTGTGGCTGTCGCTCTTGAAATTGCCCAGCAGCGCCAGCTCCGTGTCCGTCCGCTTGAGCACCCGCACGAGATTGAAATCTTTGAGCCGCTTGGATCCGACCCCCACACACGACTGCCTCCACAACCACAAGCCGCTCAGCACCACTATTATCACCGCGGCAGTGATGGCCGGGTAATCCACTTGGTGTAGCATCTCCGTGGGCTTGCTGGAATAATGCCCAGGGAATGCCTTTCGTGTTGGATGTATATCAACTCAAGATTCTTGAGGCGTGTGCGATAATTCGATCGAAATGTGCTGACTATTGACTACTTCAACGTGGGTCGATTGGAGACCTTTGGTATTCAACGAGGAAGTCTATGATCTCTTGTTACAGCAAGGAGTTGGCAGCGTCGTTCACGATACGGGCCACCTCATCGACGTGGTTTTGGATTGTTTCGTCGTCGTCATAGAACGCAATTGCATCCGAGATACCTGGGAAAGCAGCTCCGGCATACCCCTCGTAGAATCCGGGACCGAAGATGACGTGCTTGTACCAGGGGCGGTGCGGTAGACCCTCCTTGGTAATCAAGTGACGCTCAAGCAACACCAGCTTCTTGTTCCAGGCATGCAGCGCGTCGGCATTATCGGATCGGGTCTCATTTGACACGAATGCAGAGAGCTGAGCGTGGAAGGTATTGGCACTGGCGGTGAATCGAGCGATGGCATTACGTAGCTCGCTAAAGTCCACATCGGGGCGAGGGAGCGCTGCAACCTGCTGCTCCAGCCTTGCCAGATCCTCCACCATCACGAAACCGTACGTCGTGAAATCAAACGGCAGCACGCGGTCGTCGGCAAGCCGCAGTCCGAGTAATCCCCACCATTGTGCCGTGGCTACGTGAGTGGCGTAGTTTGGATCGGCGTACAGCTCCGAGTACATGATACTGTCCATGGAGCTGTGATAGACACCATACGGGGCACGGGCGAGAGAGAACCCCAAGTTAGCTGAGATGATACCGAGGTGTTGGTAGAATGCCGTGTAGTCTGACCCAGATCCCATGAAGCTGATCAAGTGTTCGGGGCCAAGCGTTCCGTCGCCGTGAAGGAACTCGCGGCGAGCCGCAGCTTGGTTGGTCCACTGCTCGTACAGCGACTTCTCTGTTTCGTTGCCGTGAAATCTGTTCGCCGGAACGTCCTTCGCCGTTTGGTAAAGAAACTCAGCGATAGCTGGGCTAGCACTAGCGCTGACCAGCGAGCCCATCATGGAGTCCACGTTGAGATACGCTACAGCCTGCTTCTTGAAGAGCTCGGCGTTCTCTTCGGCGTATTCGGTGCTGCCTAATAGACCATACTCTTCACCGTCCCAAGAACCAAAAATCAGCGTACGTCGGGGCTTCCAACCTTGCTTGAGTAGCTCACCATAACCGCGAGCGATTTCTAGGAGCACCGACGAACCACTGTTTGGGTCAATGGCGCCACACACCCAAGCATCGCGATGGTTGCCCAAGAGGACGAGTTCGTCGGGTTCCTCGGAGCCTTCGATAGTACCGATGACGTCCCAGATAGGGCCCACCTTGTTGTCGATCTCAATGTCCAAGTTCACCACAGTCTCTTCATCGTCGCCAACGCGATAGCCGTTCGGGAGTGATAAACCGCCTTGCCATGATGCAGGTGCTTTCTTGCCGCCCAGATTACGCAGAATGTGCTGTGCCTGGCCGTACGACAGCGGCAGTGCAGGAATGTGGGGAATCGTCTCCACCTCTTCGTACGGAATATGGTACGAGCCCTCCACGGAGGCCCATCCAGGTGTCATTGGGTCACCGGCAGCAAGTGAAAGGTATGTCAGTGAGCCACGCTGGAAGGAGCCCTCGGGACGCCACGGGCCTTCAGGGTATACTGGGCCCTGGACGAAGCCGTCTTCCTTGGGGTCCGAGTAGATCAGCACGCCTACCATACCGTGCTGCTCGGCTGCCATGGCCTTCAGCCCACGGAAATTGCCGCCGTACCGCACAAGGGCGATCTTGCCCTCAAGCGTGACGTTGTTGGCAACGAGCCACTCGAAGTCTGCCTGCTTGCCAAAGTTCACAAACACAATCGAGGCCGTCACGTTTCCAGTCGCAGCGTACGCCACGAAAGGGGGTAGCGCACTATCATCGCTCGTGCAGGAGTCTCCAGGCACCGAAGCCTCTGTCAGGTTCAGCTCGCGCGCAGCCTCCACAGGCCCCACGATTGCGAGACGCCGACGAATCGGCGTCGAGAGGAGCGTGTAGTACTCCTTCATCTCGGCCTTGATGCCGAACGACTCAAACATCTCGGCCGTGTACAGCGCCGTCTTGTAGTCCTGCTCCGTACCGCAGCTGTGCGGGACACTGGAGTACGTGAGAAGGTACTCGCGCATGTTGCCGGCGTCGACGTTATCAACAAATTGCTGGTGGAGATCAGCTATCGACAACTCATGCACGACCTCGTCATTTGCCGCGGCGGCATCTTGTACCCCACGAACTGCTTCATTGGTGCTAATGGTTGAGCCCGATTTGGTCACGTATCCGGCTGCAAGCAAGACAAGTCCCGCAACAGCAACTACGCGCAGCAGGCCACCGAGTCTAAAGGTGGAGCTGTCGGCGTCTGCTGCGTTCGTGATTTGAAGCGCAGGGTGACCGTCGAAGGTGCCGTACACTTCGTCGTCGTCCACAGATTTGGGACCTCGAGGCATGCTGGAGCTTGACCAGGGGTGGCGCCGATTCTAGAGTGCAGCGGAAGGCAGAAACCTGCCGCCCCTCATGATATCGGCCCCGTGCTGCTGATGCTATGTGAGACCGTGATGAGTGAAGCGGCAGAGGCTGAAGTGGTGCGAATCTGCTCCATGATTGGCTCGTTGGGCTTCAACGTGGACAACGGAGCTGCTCGCAGGGAAGCGTGTCCTGTTTTCAGCTTTGTGGTTGCTATTGCTGATACATGTACTGCATGGGAAAAAGCGAGCTTGGCAATCATGGTGTCGAGGAATTTCCTCGAATTCCTTGGAGGAATAAATGGACGATAGCGAGCAATCTGAGGTTGAATGAACTTTGCGCGTGAGATCGACGTGCTGGCACAGGCAGATCGTTGGAACTGAGAGCATGCGCACGACGCTGACATGTGAACTGGAGCAGCTAGACACTACGTCACACAAGACGCAAAAGGAGGAAGTTGGCTCGCAATACGTAACTGGAGTAACAATTGGCGACTATTTCAGATTCCCGAAAGCGAGTATTTTATCTGTGCCTCCTTCACTCGCTTGGGTTTGACTCGAGCTTTCCCGATCACTTTACCGTGCTGTCTCCACCCGGGAAAAATGTAATTTGGTGACCAAAGCTCCACATCGCCACCTATCCACCGGTCGCCGTCGAGTCCAAGTAGAGAATTGCCTTGCCGAGGGGGTTGGCGCTGTTCTTCACAGTGAGGGTCTCTGCTGTGGATCCCGTGTCGTAGATCCTCGCTCCGCCAGTGGTGACCCTGACTTCGGTGTCTACAGCAGTGATGCCTCCGGTGATGGTTCCCCTCCCCCTGACACTGTGACTCCTCCTGACAGGTGGCCCCACCTGTGACCCCGAGATACTTGGGCCGCCAGCAATGGTTGCTCCGTCGCCCGCGATGCTGAGTCCTCCGACCTAAATGACTGCTCCGCCGGACGTGGCCGTGAATCCGCCGGACGCGATGGTTGTCCGGCCGCCAGCCGTGCTAACGTGGTGGTGAGGAGCTCTGGTCACAAAACCTTTCAGAGAAAGTCTTTCAAGCATGAGCCGTCTGTTTAAATTTGACAAGGGAGAAAGCGGTCTGAAATTGAGTTGAAATCGCTCCTAGAACATGTAGAACTTCCATCACAGCAGCCACCGTTCACAGCTACGTAGACTGAAAGAAACGTCACCACTTTGGTTGTGCTAAGTAGTTGTGGTGGCCGCGAACCTCTGCTAGCAGACGGACAAATGATAAATACATGCAGTTCCATCGCTACCTGCGACCCATCGCCTATTCTTCTCCGTGGCATTACGACACGGAAGTGGGCTACTAGCCTTTCAAGAAGTATGTTAATTCTCAGGAAGTGGTATCGAAGTGAAATAGAATGAATAGAATTCGAGTGCTTATAAAAGCAATACCATCGGCCGTGGCAATGCCTAAACCGCTGGCCAATGCGAGATTATGGGATCGTAGTCTCCGGTCCAGACGAAGACGAGATTGACGGCGCCAAGTGCTCCCAGATCTTGCGCAGGTCCGTGTAGTTGTTCTCGATGAAGCGGCGGCCCTCGCGCTCGACCACGTCGCCATTGGCGTCCACGAAAATGAGCGTTGGGATGGTCTTGACGTCGTAGCGCTTCCACAGGTCCTGCACGACCTCGCGCTTCTGGAACGGCACCGCCAGGAACGGCGTCTGCAGCAGCGCGTCGTGGAAGGCCACGGAGCTTCGGTCGACCGACAACAGCACCACTTCCAACTGGTCCTTCATGGCCAGCGACTTGTACGCGTTGAGCGTCATGTTGCGGTACACCGTCGCCAGCACGGGCGTGAAGGCTCGGCACGGGTGGCAGGTGCTGGCCGTGAAGTACAGCCCCACCACCGACTTGTGCGCTAGCACCTCGCGCGTGGACGCCTCGCCGCGCCGCGAGACCAGCGTGGAGCCCAAGAGCTTCTCCAGCAGCGTCATTTTCGAGGCTGAGAGGATTCCTTCTGCTGGATTTGTGAGGCTCGGAGGAAGTTGTGCAATGAGGCGAGGCGAAGAAAATATCTGCGATGTGCCGCCAGCAGACCGTTATTTTTCCGCCGTTGTAGGGCTGGCGTTCCGCCGGTGGAGTTATACTTGATATTTGTATGGACAGGAGATGGGGCGACCTGCAGACGAATGTTGCAGTTGTATTTCAGGCAACGATATTTACACCTCCAACGCAAGCACATTTTAGTACTCCTGAAGACGCCCACGAGGCGTGATTCCGGGCGAGCGTCTTCAGGAGTGCACCGAAGTGGTGCTGCGACGCGCAGTTTGCACGCGGGGAGTGTCTAGCGGGTTCTTCAAATGATATGCTTCTCGCGGAAAAGCTCGAACAGTTGCTTGTGCTGCATCTCGCCGACCACGAACGACAGCGTCGCATTCTTGTAGTGATCGCTGTTGACTGACAGGTTATAGATCACGTCCTCCAGAAGCACAGCCTTGCCCGAAAACGTCCCTGTCGACAACGAAGCATCGGCCATCATTACCCTGTGTACCCCAAGAAGCAGTTCTCAAAAAGAGGAGAGACAGATCGTACCCTGGGTCAGTTTAACGTGCGAAAAGTGCACGTGAAGGTGGTAGTACGTTGGCTGGTAGTGCAAGTACATGCGAATCGAGCTTGCATTCGCGCCGAACTTTTCGTTCAAAGCGTCCAGGCTGGCATTTCTGTTTGCAGGCAAAGTTCAACATCAGGATTCGCTAACGTCAGTTTGCACCAACGAAACAGAGGGAATATATACCTGATGTTCCGCAGCAGCTTCAAGTGTGCCCCAGTAAGATCACGAAGCGATCGAAGCGATTTATCGTGAACAATAGCCAGACAGTAGAGAGACTCCAACTGGAAGCGCACAGTGCAAACAACAAGTGTTGGGATTGAGCACGACAAGCCACCCGCACCACCCGCAAACTAAGTACCTTTGAAGGGTCCGACCACTTGAAGTCGGGCAGGAGAATGAAACCATTGCGCGGGTGCGAGTCTTCGAAGATAATACGCTCCGACTCGCTCTTGCTGGAATTGTCAACACACAACCGCCGGTCAGCGTACCATCTGCACAAACCCATTCAGCCATGCTCACACACTTACTGCTCCAAGATATTGTAGACCCACTCGATGTTCTCCGGCGGGATGCTGTCGATGTACGGCTTGGTGATCATCCTGTACGCCTCCTTGGTCTCCACCACCATGTGGAAGTTTTGGTCCGTGTGCTTGCGCACGTGCCGCTCCGTCGCCGGGTAAATCAAGTTCACCTGAACGCCACTCACAATCTCAATAAGCCCACTGTCCCCCTCTCTCTACGTCCACCGCGCCACCCGCGTACCTTATAGGGCTTGACATCGCGCGCCACATCTCCCCGGAACGTGCTGTAGATGTCGTTCACCAGGATCTCATGCAGCGAAATCCCCGCCAGCAGTCGATCCAGAGTGCTCGAGTCCATGACCGCCGTCTGGATGACGAGCACCGCCGCCTTCTTGTGGTTGTCGCTCTTGAAATTGCCCAGCAGCGCCAGCTCCGTGTCCGTCCGCTTGAGCACGCGCACGAGGTTGAAGTCGCGCAGCATCTTGGAGGAGCCCACATCCGCCACCGACTGCTGCCACACGTACAGCGCGCCCAGCACGGCCGCCACCAGCGCCACGCCCACGCCCAGACGTTCCACCTGACCCAGCAGCTCCAGCAACCACATTGTTCTGATACGATTTGATTGGGATGACGCCACCGAGCGCTGATTGGTCAGTACTCGGCGTCTGAGTAATTCTGATTCCTGATAAAAAAAAAACTGCAAGACGCAAAGAAGAAGAGCAAGAAGAAGACGTGATGGCGACTCCGGGCGGCGACAAGCCTCTGTACCCGCAGATCCCGCGGGCTCGCGAGGTCTCGACGAGCATCCAGGTAGTGACTGTAGTTGCGCGGCTGCTGTGTCTGTGATTGGCAGGTAGAGCTGACGTTGGGGTTGCTGGCATGGTAGAATGACACTTCGCGCGACGAGGAGGTGGCGCGCCAGCTGCAGGCGCAGTACGACCAGGGCCATATCATGGCGGTGGCCCAGCCCGTGCAGCAGACGGAGCTGCCCTACAAGTGTGGCAACTGCGGCACGACGCACGTGGTGCGCAACGTGACGCACGGCTCCACGTTCCAGTGCACGGTGTGCGGCGCGCCCAACCAGATCCTGCTGCAGCGCCGCCCTGTGGTCGTCGTGTACGTTGTGCTGCAGTTATTGCTGTCGTTCTGTGAATGGAGCCGTTCCTGCTGACGGTGTGGCTGTGTGTGGTGTTGCTGTTTCCTCTGTTGTCTTCAGTAGCGATCGCTCGTACGGCTTCGTGCCGATTCCTCTTATCTGCAGCATCATGTAGTGGTGCTGCGATCAAACCATGGACTCAACGGACAAGAGCTGCTAGGTGGAGTCTAGACAAGTGTCCTAACCATTCCTAGCTTCTTAGCAAGGGGAGTGCAGGAGACTCCCCACTCTCTAGCATATTCTATCTACTTTATTTACTGTAATGGCACGCGTATCGATGTGTTTTCACCCGCTTCGTTATTGCTATGAAGCAGAGCAGAACTTTCAAAAACTGCAAGTGGTGATGGAGTCCTCCACAAATGGTGCGTTGATACGTAGGAGTAATAATAAGCAAGCACAAGTTACGTGGACACCGAAAATTTTGACGTTAACACCTGCACCCTTTACGGACTACTAAGTATAAAGTAGCTTTTCGGCGGCCTTGAGGAGTGTTTCAGCCGTAGGTCTGCTTGACGGTGCTACCTGCAAACATTGCCCTTTCATACTCTCCAGTTCAGGCGGAAGATCTCGAACAGGTGATGTCATCAAGAGGTAGCCCACACTCCAAATGGCAACCTTCACCGTGTGAGACGAAGACGAAAGTATCTCGGGAGCGTGCGATTGCGGACTCAAATGATTCACTTTCTTAGCTGGCGACTTTGCTCCGTCATCGAAGTCAACAAGAAACCACTTTTCGTCATCGTCTTGGTACTTCAACACATTTTCCCACCTCAAGTCTCGATGCATCACAGCGATTGCATGCAGTGCCACTAGTGTCTTGAGTACGTCGCGCAAGGCCGTCAGGAGCTGGTGGACGTTTTCGGGCGGGGAAGCTCGACCAATGGGTGTCAGCGTCACGTGTTTGTTTCATATTTGTCTTCTTTAGCTCCACAACGTTCGGAACAGAATGTGTCTTCAGCAGGCCATGTAATTCCACCAGATTGCGAATTATGTTGCCACTTGGCATACTCGGGGGATATCGCTTCACAACACAGTACTCCCCGAAATCAATCTGCACACCATTGTCTGCTGCGATAGTTCCATACTCGAGTATATCAAGTGGCTGGATAAGTTCCACAACTGGTCGAAGGAGAGTCGAAATGTTGAGCAAGGCAAGAAACAGCGACATTCGGCCTTGGAGACATCCCAAATCGTACGATCCGATGGTTTCAGCCATTGCACCACGACCCGTCGTCTTGTTTTTCCGAATAGCTACCAAGCACACTTGCAGCCCCACAGCAGCGTAGCCAAAAACGTATGGCGCAGCGTCATATCTCCATTCTAGTTTCTTATACAATTCTGTAAGCGGCACTTGCAACTCGCCGCTTGCTTTTTCTTCCCCGCGAAACACGCACACATTGCTGTTCTTGTAGTAGAAGCACAAACCGGGTCGAATGAGACCGGTAGAAGTTGATGCTTTCCTGTTGCGACGATACCTCCCGTTTGTCATGAGCCTCAACACCATCGCAATGAGGGAATCCCAAAAATGATGATACGTCGCTTCATTAGGGCAACTGGAGCCAGTCCCGATCGGATCGATTACACCCCCCACGATGCCCGCAGTAATGTCTGAAAACGTTTTAGGCGTTTCACGTTCAAACAGTTTGTTAAAAATGCCCGATAGCTCTCCTGTTGTGTTCTGAGTGTACACAATCTGGAATAGTCTGTTATTGATGGGAACCTTGACATGAAGTGCGCGTTGCAGGTGTTCCTTCAAATCTCCACAACTCGACGGTAGTGCTGCAACATGCTCATCCTTGATAGCCTTTATCCAAGCGTCAGGTGCGACTTCGCACTCCATTCTTTTCCTAGTCCTTTTGTTTTCAGATTCCAATGCATGTCCCGGAAGCACTACCAGCACGTGAATATAGCGAGGCAATGGAGGATCCATTTTGTTCCACTCGTCCACCAGGTGGTTCTCTGTTTGTAGCTCGTGGTCCTTCTCCGTTAAATCTGCAATGAGAGCAGTCTTCTCGCCCTTCTCGAGCTTCTCCGCATCTTCGGAGCTAGCCAAGAGCCATTTTTTGTCGTTTGCACCACCCTCCGTCTTCGCCGGGAAGAGCTGCAGCTCGTCGACAGGAAATGGGTACATCTTCTTCTTGTGGATTGCCTTCTTCAGCTCGCTCACCTTTGCACCATCGTCGATCTCTACACCGAACAAACTCCCCGCTTTATCGACGATTGCACAAGTCAGTGCAAGTAGCACCATCTTCCCTTGAGGCGGCAGATTCTGGAATGGGGAGTAATAACACGTTGAAGCAGTTCTATCCCCCTTCAAAGACGGTATCGACTTTATCAGCTCCTGTCAATCGTACGCCCTCTTTGCGACAGACACAATCAGATCAAGGAGAGAGAAGGTCAAGATGGCGGACGAGGCTCAGATGGCGGCGGGCGTCAAGGCTCGCGCGGCGCAGGTGCAGGGGCTGCTGGCCCAGCGCAAGAACGAGGAGGCGGTGCGCGCGGCGCTGGAGGACCCGCCGCTGCAGTCCAAGAGCGACGCGGTGAAGACGGAGAACGCGCAGGTGGTGATGACGGCGCTGCTGGCCTGCAACAAGGGCGAGATGCAGCGCGCCATCGACTCGCTCAGCAACGCGCTGGAGGACAACCTCATGAAGTATATCATGCGCTTCCTGGGGATGGCGTCGCAGAGCGCGGCCATGCTGGAGTGGCACCAGAAGCTGGCGGCCAAGGCCGGCTCCGGCTGCGTCATGCGCGCCTTCACGGACCGGAAGCAGGTCTGAGCGAGCCGCAGAACAGAGGACGCACAGATAAAATCGAGACGTCAATGGCACGTACAGAATTGCAAGTTGTCGTTGAGGGGGTGGTCGAGTTTTTATTCTAGTTGAAGAGCTGAGAGTTTGATTTAGAGCAGAGGAGCGATCTCGTCGGGGTCGGCAACGTCCGATACGAAATCTTTGATGAGTCGCATGGTCTGGTTGGTATCGGCATCGTCCTTGGCGAGATGCTGGACTATTGTGAAGTGGTTGCAGTTGGGCATGACATGCCGCTGGATACTGGTCTGCATTAGTTGGGAACGCGGCAATGGTTAGTGGAGGCAAAAGTAGCCAAGGTCTCCCAAAGCGCTGTGATACGTACGTTTCCTGCGGCGCCTAACCATCGTTCCAGCTCCTGTGCATCTTCTTGGAAGTGAAAGTCTTCTTGGGCATTCACCAGCAGCAACGGCATTTTGATCAGTGGCGAGGTGGACCCGATTCTGGTGACTGTCATCCCTATCGACGCCTCTCGCCACTGCTCAACCTGCTCACCAAACGGGGGATTCGTCACAAGCGTCCCGTAGAATGACGTGTTGGCGAGGCGTACGATGTTGTAGACGCCCGAGATGCCCACTGCTCCTCTCACGAACGTGTCCACCGGCTGCTCCAGCCCCGCTTCTTTCAAATACTGCGGGTCAGCCAGGATCTGCATAACCAAGTGCGCGCCTGCACTATGCCCCACCAGTACCAACTTGTCCGGGTCACCGCCAAACTGCCGTCGCAAAACCCCAGCTCGTCAGTCGCTCCATTTCGCCAATCCAGCTCCATTCAAAACTCCATCCACCACCTTTGCAATGTTCCAGTGCAACCACATCACGGCAGCAGCAACGTCCTTCACATGCTCTGGGTATTGAACCTCCGGCGACAACCGATAGTTCACCGAGACCCCGAGGCATCCAGCGCGCACGAACGCTTCGTCGATGTCCTGGTTCAGTCCGCCGCTCTTGTCCCCACGCTGCCACGACCCGCCATGCACGAACACGCACGTAGGCAGCTTGGCGCGAGGAGGAATCCTGCGGGGGATTGCAATGTCCAGCGCCTGCAAGACATGCGGCGCCTCCGTCACGTACGCCACCTCCTTCCAGCCATACGCGCCCAGCAGCGGCAGCGAGCGGCGCAGCATCGTCAGAATGTCAACTGATCTGATACCCGAGGTCATAATCCGATCGATTACGGTACTATGTACACTTCCCTCTTAAGTACGTCTACGTCCTCCCCCAAGCCATTGCAATAGTGCTGGCGACCATGGCGGCACGAGCGAACGTACGTGGGCCTCTGGAGCCTGTTCCTGCATTTAATAGCTGCCTGTAGCTGCGTGACTAACCTCCTGTGTGCCTTGCCGTGTCCTGTGCGCAGTACCGCGCCTCCATTCAGTTCCCGAACGCCCACAGCGACGGCATCTGGAGCACGTTCTGGACGTCCAATGACAAGATTCTGACCGGGTCCGTGGACGAGGTGGCCAAGTCCTGGTGCGTGCAACGGAGCTGTGGAATATGACAATAGCGAGGGAGGGAGGGTGGAGGTTGCTATGGTGTCTGACGGTTGCTGTTGCTATTGCTGCTCCTACAGGGACGTGACGGAGGACGCCGTGTCCATCTCGCAGCAGTATCCGGGCCACGTGCTGGGCACGATCTCCATCGTGGGCAACAAGGCTGGTACACACGCCGTCACCAGCTCACTGGACTGCCAGCTGCGAGTGCTCAACCTCTCGACGGGCGCCGTGGAGAAGACCATTGATGCCGGCCCCGGCGAGCTCTGGCAGGTGGCCTACAGCCCCGACGAGACCAAGCTCGTGTCCGGCAGCCAGCAGGGGAAGATCAACTTCTTCGACATCGAGACGGAGAAAATCGCGCAGGAAATCTCTACGCAGGCCAAGTTCGTGCTAAGCGTGGCTTACGTACGTGTGCTGGGAGATTGGGAGGGTTGTTTTTGTTTGGAGGTGTGCTGATGTGATGTGTTTTCTGTGTCGCAGTCCCCCGATGGAAAGCATGTTGCGTGCGGTGGATTCGATGGCTTCGTCGGCGTGTATGATGTTGAGACGGGGTCGCTGGTCCACAAATACGAAGGTTTGACTGGGATGGCAGGTGGTGACGGCATGGAACGATGGATCTCACGAGGTGCGATTTTGCTGACAATTGTAGACCGAACTAAGCCGGTGCGCTCGGTTGCGTATTCCCCGGACGGAAAGCTGTTTGCTGCTTCGGATGACATGCACGTCAATGTCTACGATGTGTACGTTGCTGTTTTGCTTTTCTCATGGGGTCACAACGTTGCTAACTGTTGGGTTTACTCTTCCTGCGTGCAGCGCTCATGACAACGCTGTTGCCACTTTGTCCGGACACGTCTCGTGGGTGCTAAGTGTCGCGTGCTCGCCCGATGGCACTCAGTTTGCTACGGGGTACGTTGCTTGTATGTCTGTTGCAGTTTGATTTGGTGTCTAATGGAGTGTTCATCTTGCTTGAATGTTGGTGACAGTGGTGCGGACCGGCGTGTGAAGATTTGGGACATTGGCACGCGACGTTGTTTGACTACCTTCGACACGCACACTGACCAGGTAAATACTCGCACATATCATTCAGTTTTCGTTGAAAACATTATTTGACAAGAGCACGTGCTTGTTAGGTCTGGAGCGTTGCGTACAACTCGTCAGGCTCTCGACTCGTGTCGGGCGGTGATGATGCACTGTTGCAAGTATACGAGACTGCCACGTCCGCTTAAGCATTTTGCAAGGACTGGGGAGAGATTAGTGACATGCGAGTACTTCGACGCGGTAGAAATGAACTTCATTTGGATGATAAATACTAGGGCTCAACTTCGGGCATTGTAGCATCGATGGACTCGGGTTCAAGAGAGAGCCAAGGCGAGTTCAGTATCTCCACGAGCGTGATCCTTTTGGCAGGGCTCTTTTCGAGCATCCGAGCGGTGAGAGTTTTCAGCTGAGGCGACACGAGTCCCCACTGTTTCTCCTCGAAATTCACATCGCCCAGCATATTGCGCGCCAGAAGCTGGTAAGTATCGGCACCAGAGAATGGGATAACGCCCGACAACATGTGATAGAGTACGATACCAGCGCCATAGACGTCTGCTTCCGGGCCGCAACAACCTCGAAAGCGTTCAGGCGCCATGCACCCATAGGTACCCGAACTTGCCATTTTCTCCGAGTTGTCGATACTGTCTTGGTAGCTGTTGTTCAAGCACACACCACTCCCGAAATCCACAAGCTTCAAGTCGCCGAAATTGCCGCTCTGTTCGTCGTCGAAGAGGATATTACTAGCTTTCACATCCAAATGCAGCACCTGATTTTCGTGCAGCAAGTGCAGTGCACGGCACAGTGCGATCAACACGTTGCACGCTATTGTTTCGGACAACGGCCCGCGGTCTTGAATTCGATCAGCAAGTGAGCCCCCTGAGTAGTACTTCATGACAATGGTCACACACTTGGCCTTGTTGTCTTCGAACAAGAAAGAATACTGAGGGAGGAGCCGTCCCAGCTCCCGGTTCTCCCGACTCAACGCCATCAGGCGCGCAGTGAGGCGAAGTTCGTCATGGCAGCGGGAGCGATGCACTCGCTTGAGCACAAACTGCTTTGCCGGATCGTCGCAGTCGTGACACAAGTATACCGCCGAGTTGGGGCCCTTGGCGATGCTCTCGTGGGCCGACAGGCGTTGCAGCAGCACTGCGAGCGCGACCCATCGACTCAGCACGTCGAGCGCGAGCTGTCGCTGCTCGGCGGTCTCGAACTCCACGGACAGCGTGTCGTCCTTGCGCACTCTCGAGCTCACGAGCACGAGGCGCCTCTCCCCGACGACCCGCAGGCGGGTGTCCTCTCCGAGCAGTAGCATCCGCAGCGGAGTGCAGGGCTGAAGGCGACGAGGGTCCTGGCGGTATACACTCAGGATCGGCGACTTGGAGCCACGCAACACGACCCAGCGGCGCTTGGCCACCCAGCGTGGAACGAAGCGCGCGCACTTGACGCGTGCAGCCACGACGAACTCGCTCGGCAGCACTGTGTCAACGCCGTGGCCGCTAGCGGAGACCTTGGCGCCCAGCAGCGGCAGGTCGGCCATGATCGCAGATAACTGCGTCGTTGCTGCTTCGACGCCGCTTTGGCACTGGGTGGCGGCCGGCGGATTGGTCCACGCTCGCAGAGCTTGGGATACGGAGCCGATCGACGAAACCCCATGAGGACCGGCGCAACCCCCCGGCTTCAACTTGTGAAGTGCACCACACCCAGGGCTTAGTCAGCGCGTTACATAACATTCCTGGCCAATCACGTGTCTCGAAACGCAGTTCTTTCTAAATCATAAAACCATCCCTGGCCAATCAGACGCGCTTTCACTACGCGCTCTGACTAGTATCTGACTCGCCACTCGGCGGCTCATCTCGGTGCCGTGTGCCTCCTCGTTGAAGTCAAGCGGCAGAGACCGGAGTAGTATATCTTCCAGCGCTTCCTTGGGCTCAGCTCAGTCTCCGTTCTGCGAGGCGCGCAGCAGTTTCGCGCTGATCTTTTTCGAGCCGACGCTCAGCTCCATCGATGGCCTTGATGGCGACGCGAGCGCCGGTGTCCATGACGCCGCCGCCCCGCCGCGCGTCGTGCGGCGGCCAGCAGACGGGGGAGGCCAAGGCGCTCGGCTGCAACGGCGGCGGAGGCTGGTTCTACCACACGGTGTCGGCCGCCACGCCCACGGAGAAGCGCAAGGCCAAGCTCTTCCACCAGGACGCGGGCGAGCGCAGCGACAGCAGCGACGACGACGACGACACGGCCTCGCAGCAGTACGTGTGGAGCGTGGGCTCCAGCCGCAGTCGCAGCGTGCGTCGCAGCAGCGTGGACAGCGTCGACACCGTGCAGTTCGAGCGCACGCGGGAGATCGCCGGCAACCTGCAGGACAGCATCTTGGCGCGCATCTCGACGCTGCGTGCGCTGTGCGACGAGGGGTTCATCACCGAGGACGAGTACGAACGGTGTGTAGATATAGATGGAGGGGAGGGTGCTTGGGTTGCTGGCGGGGCAGGCCCTGACGCAGTTGTTGTTGCTGCTGTCCAGACGCAAATGTGCCATCGTGGACGAACTCACGTTCTCGTCGCTGGCGCCGGCGTCCAGCACACAGAACACGGTCACGCAGAGGAGACGCATGTCGTTCCGACGGACGGAAGGTGCGTGGATCTGATGGTTCAGGGAGTCTATTAAAGAGACTGACTTGAAGTGTGGTTGCAGGCTTGCCGCTGATTGTGCCGCACGCCCCGGACTTCCGCGAGATCAGCCCAGAGCTTGCTATCAAGCACGTGTTCAACTACGCTACCCGTCAGTGGAGCAGCACCCAGGTGTGCATCAATTTGGATGAGACACCGTTTAGCAAGGGAAGCTTGCGGATAGTGTATCACTTGCAGGATCTCAGCACGGAGAGCTCTGCGAGTTTGTCCAATGATGGCTGCTACACGGGCAGCTATGTGGCCAAGTTGGCCATCGACCCGGATGAAGACCCGCAGACGTATTTCAGAGATATCGAGCTGCAGGCCCACTGCGCTCACTACGCGCAAGTGTACAACTCGTACACGCCACCGAAGCGCGTCGAGTTCATCCCGGCATGGGTGTTAGAGCTACCCGAGCGAAATGGTGCACTGTGCGCTGTGGAGGCTTACATCCCGGGCGAGTACCGGAAACACAACAATAATTTCGGGTCGGTGAGTGACGACGAGCGTAACACGCCTCAAGCCTTCTCGCACTTCACCTACGAGGCCTCGAACCACGAGTTGCTGGCTGTGGATATTCAGGGAGTAGGTGATCTGTACACAGACCCTCAGATCCACACACTCAACGGACACGACTTCGGCAAAGGCAACCTCGGTGTTCTTGGCTTCCAGAAATTCCTATCATCGCATCGGTGTAACTCCATTTGCCGCTACCTGAAGCTCCCAGCAGTAAACCCCAAGTCCCGTCACGCCGATTCTGGCACGCTACCTGTGCAGGAGCTGATGAACCGAGACCGTGTGCGGCCAACGCATTTCGACTCGAGACATTACTACGAGAACGCGCCCATGTTGCAAAAGTACGTGACGCAGTGCCGCGAGATGGACAGTCGGTTGTCCTCCGTCTCCTCATCAAGTTGCTCCAGGCGATCTCTCAAACGCCGCAGTCGTCAGCCATCTAGCTTCGCGCACTTCTGCAAAGCGCTGTTCTGCGGGAGTTGCTAACTTACTGCACACCTTTCCAGCATGCTTGGCAAGGTATCTTCACAACACGCTACACGTCTTCATAGCATTTGATTCCAAGTTCCCGTCGGATAACGTATAAGACGAATTCTCATCTATAGACACTAAACGCTAGCGCCTATTCGTTCCACTAGCTACTCCATCTCTACGCTACCTTCTCGCCGTACACTGCCTCGTTTACAAGCTCGAGCAGAGTGTCGCCGAAGGTTTCCAAAGAAAACAATTTCTGAGCACGCAGTCTGCCGCAAGCGCCCATCTCGACAACCCGGACGCTGTTCTTGGGTCCGCAGAGCTCTGCCATGGCCTCCGCAAACGCCTCGGGCTTCTGCTGGCACAAGAAGCCCGTCTCACCGTCCGCGATGGACTCGAGAGGGCCACCAGAACTCACGGCCACAACGGGAGTACCGCAGGCCATGGCCTCCACAGGGACAATGCCAAAGTGCTCGCGGTCGGGAGTGTACAGAATGGCATGGGCCTTGCGCAGCAGCTCAAGCTTCATGGAGTTCGAAACAGACGTGCGGAATTCCACGTGCTCTCCAAGACCGTGCTTGGCTACCACATCTTGGAGCTCAATCAGGTGCTCCTTGTTTTCGGTGTTGAGCGGGTCGTACCCTCCGGCGACAATAAGCTTGACCCGCTGGAACTCCTCACTTGGCAGCCTGTTGCGCAGCTCCACGAGTGCTTCAATGGCCAGAGCCACATTCTTCTTGCGCTCAAAGCGGTTCAGTGACACAAACAGACCCGAGTCGCGTTCCACCTCAGCTTTGGCAGTAGCTTTGTAAGCCTTGACGTCCACGGGTGGGTAGAGCACTCCCAGCTTCTTGGACTGCAGACGCGGGAAGACCTCCTGGAAGACCCCGCGTGAGAACTTGCTGTTGGCCACGATGATATCCGACGCCGCCGTGGTGATCTCCTCCAGGAAGTCCAGCGGCACGCGGTACAGCCGCTTCCAGGGCGAGTCGGAGCGGATGCAGAGCAGCTTGTCCGGGAAGTGTCCGTAGAAGAGCACGGGCTTGCCCAGCGCGCGCAGGAACGGGATGGAGATGGACACCTGGTCCACCACGAACACGTCCAGGTCGTTGATGTAGTACAGCGCCACGCACAGCGTCACGAACAGCACGCGCACCACCGCGCAGAACGCGTAGAGCTTGCCCAGGATCGTGCGCGGCAGCCAGTCGCCGTGCACGCGCACGTGCTTCGCGAGCGGGCCGTCACCCCGTGTCTCTTCGAAGCAGTGGCTCACGTCGTGGTGGGCCGTGAACACGGTCACGTGGGCGCCACGCTGCTGCAGCGCCACCGCCGCGTTCACCACGAGGTTCTCAGCACCGCCGATGCCGAAGTCCGGATGCAGGAAGCCCACACGCAGGCCCCTGGTCTCTCCGGAGACGCGCGCAACACGAGGGACTGAACAGCTCAAGCCGCGCACAAACGCCCAGACCACGAAGATGAACATGAGCACCCAGGGGGCCGCCACGGCGGCCAGCGCCGGCGGAGGAGGCAGCGCCATGATGATACGCGTCCCGCTACGACAAGGTCGCCGCTGATTGTCAAATGTTATACCATCGCAGCTGTATCAGATTGTGCAAGAAATGTAGACGAACCACGACGAGAAAGACATGGCTACATATTGGTTTAGGAAGGACGAGGACGAGGTCAGTAACTTTGGAACGCGGGGACGGGAGGGATGACCGTCGGATCCCAGCGGCAGAAGTAGCCCTTCCACAGTCTGCAGCACGACAGAGCGAGCGTGTTAGAGATGCATTAGCGGCGAAGGGGCGACGTGGGGTTGGGACGCACTTGATGTTCTTGGAGAGCGTGCTGGGCGACAGCACGGTGGCCTGCTCGCTGGGCGCGTACATGTGGTTCGTGAAGCGCTCGCTCTGACTGTTGATCTCGCTCCAGATAGAGAACACGCGGTGCTTGGCGAAGAAGTCCTTCCTGTTGCGGCAGTGATAGTGAGATACGCGTTTTCAGAGGTATTCGACAGCTATTCCAGCGAGAAGCTCACCGTTGGCGCTCGCAGTCGAACATGAACGTCCCAAACTTGCACGAGTAGACGTGGTCAGCAAGAGTGAGTAGAAAACTCTCGTTGAACTCGCACTCCGTTGGGTACTGACGAATGTACTGCCAGACGCAGTCCAACCAGAGCAGGAACACGGGCGAGCGCTGTTCGTTGGAGACATCACTGCGAGCGTGGCCGCTTCTCAACGCGAACTGGTGGCCAAAGCTACACCATTCCTTCTCAACTAGTACCTGTCCGATGCATTGCATCATTGGCGTCAGCAAATGAAACATGAACTGTGAAGAAACGCACAAACCAGGGTAGCAAATACGTACCTGGAATCCTCGTAGGGTACGGTAGTACGGATCCAGCATGAGCTCCGCCAATGCTACCATTTGTGCCGTACGGTCCCAGCCATCGCTACAGTGCGTCAGCACAGATACACCATTGTTGACCGTGTGCGCCAACTCCACCGATGCCTTAAGAACGAGTCGAACATGGCGTAGCCAACCGGAGCTGTCAATTCGCCCGTAAAAGCTACTTGACGTATCTTCACTTGCGCTTTTCCTGGGCTCAAAGATTGCTGCAAGTGCGAGCTGCGACTGCCGCACCGAGTGAATGTTTTCGACGTTCATGAAAATGAGTTTAGCCCCGCGGTAGTTGCTGGAGATCTCCGTGCCTTTACCCATTGCCTTATTGCCAACCGCAGCAAGTTGGCTACGAGCGTCCATGATCACGTAGCGTCCGAATGCTTTCTTGTTACTCGAACAGCACAACAATTGGACAAGCAGTTCGTCTTCCCCACTACGTGCTGACTTGAAACCCACAAGCGGTTGGCTCGACCGAACAATCGTGGCTCCGTTACTGCGATGAATCCAACTCACGACAGGTAGTCGCTGGTGTGACCGGAACGCTGCTGCAGCTTTTAGGCGAACGTCCGATATATCGGCAGGCACAATAATATGGCGCGGGTACGTATCACAGAGAGTGTACTTCGGAGACTGATCAATGCAGCGCAAGTGGTCTGGCAATGAAAGCAAGCCGATTCGCCCATATTCCTGGCGAATGTCAAATTGCACTTCTTCTGATGGCGCTACAGTTGGAGAATATGCGAAGCAAAACGCATCCAGCAAACTTTTCGGGAACGCCAGGAAACTCAGACACTTCACAAGCTTACTGTACTCGCCGTTGTCTGCAATAGATAGTCGCGCCACCTGAGTGTCTTTGCATCGAATAACGACCTTGTACGAGTCATCTGGGGCAAAACCGAGGGCTACTTGCACATTGTCCAGTGAAAGACCAGCAGGCCCCGATCCCGATGGAATCGCACGAGGGTCAACACGGTCAATTGAGGCTATCGAGAGGACCGGAATCTGCCAGCCAATTTCTCCGCGACCGAGCAAGCGCGTGAAAAAGCATCGATAGTTCGTGATAAATAGCTTCCCGCTAATATAGTGAGACAGGCATGATCCATCGTGCGAGAGCACGAGCTGCTGCATGCTAGTCTCGACGTTAGCGTAGCAGAGTTCGCCAGGTAAAAACACGGGCTGCACGAGCTCGGCCAATGCGGCATCTGAGGTCAATGAAGAATTTGCAGAATTAGAGGCGTCGAAGGCTTCCGATACGTCAGAAGTGGCGGCATCGACGTCACCATAAGCATCGGAACAATGACAAAATCCCATGTAAATCGGACGGTCGATCAGCTGAAGTCGGCGCTTTACTTCTTCTGTTGTCACTCCCACGATAGGTACACCGTTAATCGACTGGAGTAGATCACCAAGGTGCACTTTGCCGCTAGCCTCTGCCTGACCGACACCATCGCTTCTAGTTGGATCTTTCGTGAAAGATTTTACAGCCAAGCGATCTTCAAAAGGAGCCCCAGCCGCCGTCAGGATGATACCAAGCGAGCCTTCTTGAAACTGGACAACTTCCACCTCATCCGACTTACCATTGGGATTCACCTCTCCATTGACACTTGAGGCGACACCACTCTGGATGCGCTGGTTTTCTTCAATCAGTGGGTCTTGTAAGATTTTGGCAAACCTCGTCAATTCCAGTGCTCGTGGTTTCCCCTCCACTCCAGTGCCACTGGCTTCCTCCTCTTGATATGCACGCATCAGAAGCCGCAAGCAGCCCGTATTATCCGACTGCCGCAGCTGAGATGACATCTGCAGCAACCTCGCGACGCAGATATAACGCAGCAGCGGGAAACCAACCCACGACGCGTCCTCATTGTTCGTGATCAACTTGGGCAGTTGAAGCAAGTCGTTGTCCGACTTGTCCGTCATGTTGATCTTGGGGAAGTCAATCGTCGCCCGATTCGCATCCAGAATCATCGCGTCCCAAACGCACAGCAATTCCTTCAGCGCATACTCTCGCGCGAACAGCAAGCGGATCCAGCGTAAGCAGTACGTCTCTGGGACGATCTCCAAATTCTGCAAGTGATAGTACAGCTGCGGGTCCTTCTGCTGCAGTAGTTCATACTGCACATGGTGGCACAGTCGATGCAGCGCTGGCTGCTTGCCGCCGTCCTTCGTCTGCAGTCCGTACGCCGCGTTGCCGGCGCCATTCTCCTTCAACGTGAAGTTGTCGAACAGTCGACTGCCATCCCTCGTCGCCGTCCCCGTCACCACATCCGGCCTCGTCTTGACGATCTCGTAGAACGGCTTCAGGAACAGCATGACTGCCTCAAAGACCAGGAACGTGTCCGCCTCGGCGTGTTGCCAGAGCGTCTTCACCTCGGAGACCTCCGCCTCCTGTTGCTCTTGCGGCTGCAGGAGGGCGTAGAGCACCACGGCCACCACGTCGTGCATACCCTGGCGGTAGGCCACGTCCGGGTGCAGGCGGCACCACACGAACAGCACGTGGCGCAGCGTGCCGAGGTAGAGCTCGTTCTGGAAGAAGCCCTCGTTGCCAGCCGGGAACAGGCGGTCCAGGTCCGTGTTGATCTCCTCCAGTAGACCCTCGTCCGTGAAATATTGGCCCCAGCCGTGACTGTCACTGCCGCTGCTGCTGCTTGAAGCCGCCGCGATGGCGCTCAGCGGGTCCGTCGCGCCCGCTGAGTCGATCTGGAACACCAGGTGCTGCTTCAGCCGCTCGTAGCGCTCACGCTGCGCCACCCGAACGTCCCCGCGAAGCCCGAACGCCGCCGCCCAAAGCGCGCCGCGGCTCGCGTCCTCGAGCCCCATTACGCTTCTTGATTGGGATCTTTCACTGAAGGTTATTTGAGGCGAACGCCTCATTTACTATTTGGCTGAAGTTTTCTATCAAAGAGTTCCACCAACCAGAGTTTTTCGACTATCCGGCTGCCAACAATGCGCATGCCCCAGTGAGTGCGATGGGTATTCCTTCGGGTCGGCGCCTGTTGCCGCATTCTTGATTGCCTTGGCTATGGTTGCCTTGCTGATTATCTTTGATCTGCTCACTGATGTCAAATAGTCGCCCAACGGCTTCCGGCGATCCAGCCACTTCCTCCTTGTGACCAAACATAACTCGGCTGCCTCAACGGACACGTAATCCAGAACGGTAATGACGTATTGTGTTGCCTTGGCGTGTTGGATCACCTTTTACGAAGTATGACATCGGATGCCTTTATGCAGTGTGAGGTTCCTCCGTCACGCTCGTCCTTCGTGATGGATCCCCAAAGCTCCGAGCTCCGATCGAGGAAGAAGATCCCGGTAACGATTGATCCCCACAACAGGTCGGCTTCCTCTTGGTCTTGATATAGTTGACTCTGAAGTTGTCGATGCATCTCGAGCAGCAAGAGTGCGGTGACCGGCTGTTTTCTGTCCACACTACTGTTGGTGCGCTTAAATCCGCGAGCAATGAGCTCAAATTCCGGAGTTTTGCAATTGATCCTTGCACTTCGCACACTCTTTTGGGCAAAGGCAACGGCGGCCAATTTCCCATCAAACTTTTGGGACTTGTTTCGTTGTCTTCGGCTGTTGTGCCCTTCGAGAGCACAGAGCCCGGCGAACAAGCTGACGATTCTCGCTTGCCTCTCTTATGAGAGGGTATCAATCCATATTGGAAAGTTAAACTCGTTGCAGAAGTCTTCCCAGTGCCGGAATCGCTTTTCGTATGTTCGCAGGGATCCGGTGTTGATGGAAGCTCGCTTGATTCTTGATGTTGATTCCACGATCTGGTCCATTCTGTCTAGAAACAAAGGCAGTTAGTGGTGTGAGACGGTTGATGTACATCGCAAGATTTGATCTCGGTTGACAGAGCCAAAACCTGGTTAACAGTGAGCTTCAGCCTCCTTCTCGCTTGTGCGAGTGCTAGGCTTCTTAGGTGTTGTTGCGCCTCCGGGTCTCTGCTATCCATCGTATCATGGAGTCTGATCTCCCATCCGTTTTCCACGTATAGCTTGATGTGACTCCAGCTCTGTTGTTCCGTTCCGGTGGCCACCCAAAGCTCAACTAACTGTAGCACCGTCCAAGCGATATCCGATTCCCGTGCAGGCTTTCCGATGTGGAACTGCTGTTTGCGTCTCGGAGTAATTTCGAACACTGTGATCCGGTTACTGTTGTGGCGGATCACCCATCCGTCGATCTACGGCGGTTCGGCGTCAAACATGCTCATCGGAACTCCTGCGAATTGTTTTTCGAAAACCAGGTCTTTCCGCCACAGCAAGTCAGATTTTAATTCTACCGTCATCGGTGTGCCTGTGCGACCGGACCGTTTGGTCGCCAGCTGTACGGATACCAGTCGTTGTATAAACGGTTTGGCGATTGGTATAAACGTGAGAATGTGACGTAAAACACCTATGATGCTGTCCAGGCGCTTTTGGGACACGAAGGACTAGTCAGTGTCGCGGACACCACGCGTTTGGTTTTACCGAACTTCCTCTGTGGGATGGTTACAGTGCATTCCGGGGTATTCCAATTGATGCCAACAGCATGAACGTGCTGAGACCACGTGCTGAACTTCCCTTCATGCCATCTGTCTGAACCAAATACGAGCTTGACGGCGTCTCGCAATCGTCGCTCAGCTTGAAGGAGTCGGTTTCCGAGATCGACTTCGATAAGTACTATGTCGTCCACCCACTCGAATATCCAAAACGGTTCTGGATATCCGTCGATATTCGATACACCCATACGTTGGTAGTGTCTTGTCGCCTTACCCATAATGGCGAAGAATCCTGGTGAGGCTGTCCAGCCGAACACCGCCATCTCCGATACGATGCCGTTATGCGATCGTGGGAATGTCCCCCCAAACGCGGTAGAGTGATGGGCGTGCACCGGCACGTGATAGAAGGCTTCCGCAATATCCGCAACGAGGGCAAATATGCGGCATCCCGGGTACCGAGTACGCAGCTCCAAGATGCGGAGCGCTATACAGGAGAATTGATCCCACCTGGCGTCAGGTGTCTGTGTCGAGTCGGTAGCATCGTTAACAGAGAGCCCTCGGGGTGCGGACAGATCGTGGATATATCTCCCGTCGAATGACAAAGGAATGTCCTTTTTGGGAACTAGAGCGAACGCGCTCGAATGGAAGTCAGGATCCGTCGATAGAGCGGTCACCGTGGCAAGAATACAACGCCCTGCGTAGTAGTCCTTCGGCAAACGATGAGTGACGATGTCGGCACTGGTTATCGCGCTGGGGTAGTTGCGGGTCACGGGCCGCACGCCAAAGCGCGTTTCCGGGTGATGTCGATGTGGGACCACCCCGTGATCCGCAATGCGGCAGAGGAGCTCGATCCCCGCGTAGGAAACGAGGTGGCGCCGATATAACCGAGACCGTAGAGCTTTGTTGGGGCGACCGCCGCGTGAGGATGGGCCTCGAACATTCGTAGAGTGCCTTCGATACCCATTTGTGACAGCCGAACGACCTCCGTTAGAAAGCGATCATCCTCATCGGACAATAGGGGGCGTGGGATCACGCTAATGTGACGCCGGAGAAATCGATTCTCCACAAAATGTTTTGCTCTTGCAAGATCCAACAGCACCCGTGACCACCGCGCTTGCCACTGAACACGGTCACAGGCGGGTAGGGCTTCCCAAGTCACTGGCTTACAGCCTCGGGTGAACGGGTCCGTCCAAAGAAGTTTGGGCAAATGCCACTCGGTGTCCACTGCGCTCATGTGCCGTGCAGGAGCACCCTGTCCATAATCGAATTGCAGATACCGTCTGATGCATCATTAAAGGCTCGCGAAACAGCCATACTGGCGACGCGGTGGAGTCGGTTGATGGTGTGTCGAATCTCGCGGAGTAGAGGCACCAAATTAGACGATCGTACGCGCATCGAAGCCGAGGCCATTCCGACGATAATGACAGAGTCACCAGCGACACGTACTGGACACGACCGACGACAAGCAAGAATCCACCGAAGGCCTGCTAATAGTGCGTGGGCATCCAGTTCGTTGTTCGTGCCTCCCGGAACCAACGAAGTTGCCGCCCACCACAGTGGCTTCCCGGGCTTGTGCCAAACGCACCATGCTAATGCACTAATCGAGGGAGAGCTTCGAGCTCCTCCGTCAAATGATAGAGTGAGCATCTCCGGCCCGGCCGGAGCGCGTGATATCTCTGTGGATTCTGTGTCCGGCGAAAAACGCCCAACGTCCGATGCCGGTTGGCCGTAAAGATATAGATGCGAACGAGGCTCAAATGTAAATGTCGTGTTGGTAACCGTGCTAACTGCCTGGGGTTCGCCTCCGAGGCGTCGCGCAGAAACGTTGGGATGGCCGGTTGCCAGTGGCCCATACTTGTTTGTGGTGTATGTCACAACCTCGCTCGGAAGTCACTCGATCCCGTGAATGAACTTGCAATAGCGAAAGGTGCAGCTGGACTGCGTCTGAAACTTGAGACATAATGTTTTGCCCTCGCGCGTGGGAATCTGTCGCGCAATGTGGCCCGGCACCGGGGATTGCTGCTGGTGACGTTGACGCGGAGTCGACTGGGCACCTGTGCGGGAACACCTCTGTATAGGTCGGCCATGGGACGGTTCTGAACGGCCAGTGTCCACGGCCTGGACCTGCGCCCAGGTAGAGAACAAACCGCGGTTAAACACCTGATCCACGATTGGGGTGTAGCCAGGCGAATCTTGGACCAGGATCGCTCGTGCCCGGTCTAGCAGAGAGGGAGGGAGAGCGCTCTGGTTGATAGACATGAAGGGTCTTGAGAACACGTGCGTGTACAAGTTGACCATTGCATGGACACGACTCAATGGTGCGTCGTTGGGCGCTCTAGCGGATGCATCGGCATACATCTCGGCAAACATGTCCACGACTTCCACGGTGGACCACTCGGTGGCTACTTCACGGATGCATTGCATTGTCGCCCGAAGACCAGCAATTGACGCGATGGTTCTACCAGGGACCGTATCGCTGGACGTCCACGTCGATGAATCGGGCACTACTGTACGGCCGCCATCGCTCTGTGCGGATGGCGGCAGAAAGTGACCAATAGGTCTCGTGCCGAAATCGATGGCGAAAATCATCTCTGAGGTCACTTTTGTCACGCGATATTGGCCGCGACGCATCACCTCGTGGAGGATGAATGAGACCCGGGCGAGCGCAGATAACTGCCAGAAAGAAAACCGGTTAGAATCAACAAACTCACCGTTTGGGCGGGGCCCGACCCGCGCGGTCTGGTGCACACGTGTTGATGACCTGAACCTGGCCGCCCCGGTTAAGTTCAACGGTAGTTCTTGAAGCTGACTGTAGTCGAGAAAATATGAATCACCACTGGTGGATTGTCCGGCTCCGCTAGCGTGATGCTGCTGATGAGTCCTACGGGCATCTTGGCGACTGCCGTGGATGGGGGACCATGGGCTACCGTAACCAACGTCAGTACGATGTCGCTTGTGTCCGCGAGGACTGAGGACCTCTCGGTCAATGCCACCGCTGTCAACGGTCGCGCGAGTCCGTGGGGTCACAGACGCACTCGGATCTCTTGAGGCGGCACCGTGCACGGCGTAGCGGTGTCGAGGCCCCGGAGAATGTTGCGATTGTCGATGAGGCGTAAGAGGCTCGATGCCTCTTGGCTCGCCTCGGCCGCTCGATCGGCTGCGATCCCCGCCACGAGATCTGCCGCGGCCCGGCCTCGAGATCTACTGCGGTCCCGGCCTCGAGATCGACAGCGGTCCCGGCCACGTTGATCAAGACGAGTTCGGCTGTGCGATCTAGAGTCCGCGCCATGTGTGCGAGGAGGTGGGCTGGCGCTCCGATCTCACTGAGGTCTGCGTTCAATAGCGGCGTGGCTGGTGGTATGGCCCTCGGCGCCGTGCCGGACCTCACGAGAGGCGCGCTCGTGCGGGTCGGCCGGTTCAAGTCAAACGTAGCAGTAGTTATTCTTGGATGGACTGCTGCGCTGCTGCATGTTGAGCAAGCGTTGATTGCGTTGACCGGGTCAGTTCGGCGATCTCCGCAAGTACGTTATTCGACATGGCGGAAGATGTTGTGGGTGTTGTAGTAGCTGGAGCCGTAGTCGCTGGAAGTTGTATGGCCAACGGCGGTTGCGCAACTGCCTGGGAAAACGCGGTGGTTGGAGCGTCGTGCGACACCACGATCCGGCCCCTTAGTTCCGTGTCCGGAGAAAGTTCCGTCGCGTGTCGTGCGATGGCTTGGCTCGGAATTCTCCATAACACCTGCGCTGTGGTCAGTTGATCCTCGTAGCGAATAATGTCAGCAATTCGCGATGGCAATGGACGACCACGTGAAAAATCAATCGCCAACAAATCAGAGGGTGGCCCAAGGTAACTATCAACATCGGAGTCCATTCGAGAGGTAGGTCGTGCAGGACCAACGTAAGTTCGTGCGTACGTAAGGGGAATGACGTTAATGATCCGTCCGTACTCGGATACTGCGTGAATTGAATTAGGTGTTCGATCGATAGCTGTGTCCGAGCCCGGCGGGACGAATGGATCCTGCAACAGCTTACCGATGTCGCTGTCCGAGCTCTCGGGAAGCACGAGATCCGTCCACTGTGAACGGAAGCGAGAAAGACGCCGAACGGGCACAGCTGTGGCCGCAACACCATGGCACCACCCCATTATAATTTGTCGCGGAAAATTTGTTGGAACCACGCTGTGGCGCTTGGGATGACGACGTGCCGAGGAGGTGAGTCTACGGACGCTCGAATCGCCACGACACATACGTGGTTGCAGGCGAGCTGTAACGCGGTGTACGAAAGGATGGCTCGCGACTGGGGAAATAGGCCACGACTTGGCCGACGAGAAAAACATCGAGCTGTACTTCCATGTAAGCTCGGGGTCCACACGTAAGAAAGCATGCGCAAAATCCCACAAAACGCAACAGCGTCAGCTGTGGGCGGTCGCGCAGCTCGCAGCTGAGATCCTAGGACGGCCTCGTTAGTCGTGCGTACGGGATATCCACGGGCGTCTGGGCCAGCGTAGCCAGGCGGCCGAGTCGTGACATCTCCTCATCGTAGTCGGACGCGTAGAAAATTAGCTGACACAGCCACCTGGGGCGTCGCAACGGGCCATCTACCACGAACACACTGGGATGGCCTGGTTGGATGTGGCGGTGCTCCAGGAGCCGTGCGTATATGGGACCATCCCACACGCCATCGTCCAGTTCGGAAGGGCGCTCAAGGCGCACGACGTCGTTGCGCAGGCTCTCAGCGCGTGAGCGCCGTTGGAGGGTTCGAAGACGTGAAGGCACCGTCTTTTCTTCTCCGCAGCGCCTGGACTCCAAGTCCCGAGCACCGTACTCGTAGCGCTTGTCCTATTTTCCAGCGAAACCGCGAATGCCGTGGTTTCTTTTCCAGG
Source organism: Phytophthora cinnamomi (assembly GCF_018691715.1). Taxonomy (NCBI): domain Eukaryota; phylum Oomycota; class Peronosporomycetes; order Peronosporales; family Peronosporaceae; genus Phytophthora; species Phytophthora cinnamomi. Next base: position 430,504 of record NW_027150986.1, read on the forward strand.
CCGGAGACAGCCGGTTCCTCCCCCGCGCCCCTGCAGACCGCGGTACGGTGAATCGTTCACTTTGCTGTGAAGATAACACCGAGTTGCTTCAAGAGGCGACCGGAGACGCGTCGAAGGCAACAACACGGGGCTGCACTCGGGGATTTTCATTCGCCCATTTGCAGCCGCTATGCCGGCTGAATTACTGGGTGAGAGGATCGACGCTAGTGGAGTTGATATGCAGAATGCGATTTACTAAAGTGAGCGATCAACGACACAAAAACACTCAACTTACAGCCGGTTAACACGAAGCGGATATATGAAGGCTATCAACGAGAATGGGTTGCCTTGTGTGCAACGCGTACGTTCCGTGATCGCGGTACCGTGACAGGTGGAAAACGGCATCTATTTCTCTCTAGTACGGTGATAGGGCGATAGTCAAAGAAGGACAGCGAAAAATACACTTGGTGGTTCCACTGTGGATTCGTGACCGCACTTGTCGATTCATACAACCAGTAGGTCACCCTTCGTACAAATTCAAACCAGCACCCGCGAACGACTGCAGTGAAACAGCTTATCAAGAAGGTTCAGGCGGTAGTACAAAAACTAAAATAAACAGAAACTACTAAGTCAGGGGTATCGGATCTTTGCTGGTTGGCTACAACTCCGCACAACATTTTCAGCAAGTTTGTGATACATTTCGAACACTTGATGACCTGCGAGGACGTGCTGTTTTCCTACTTTCTCACGTCGGACTTTTGCGTGGTGAAAACGTGGTACTCCCATTGGCGAATTAGTGTCATATTTGCGCAAGGAGGGTGTTGGACACGCCATTCGTTCCGTTCTTCGCCTTCTCATGGCGCTCAAGCTGACACAGCTGCACTGCGACAGAAGCATGGACTTCGACGTGGACCGCAACTCCATCGTCATGCCGCACGACCTGTCGCAGCATTAGCACCACAGAGCTATGAGAGACTGGATACTGGGCGGCCCGTCGCCTGATTCCGGTCCGCCACGCTGCCGTCACCGTGGACCGCGACATGCTCGAGCCCGGCATCGCGCCCATGTTCACGCCTCGATTGTTAAGTCCGCGTACTTATTTAATTATGCAATGGCGTCTTGATTAAAATTCGGCTTCTTTCCACGATACTCGCCACTTGCGCCCGTCTATCTTTTCCAGGTGCTCAATGGAGGGATTACCGGATAGACCAACATACCATTCTGTCCACAGTTCAGAAAAAGTGGAAACACCTCTGCTCAGCGAATAGTGAGGTATGTCACTCTATTTAGACGACCGAAGACCTTCAGAATTGCTAAGCGAACCAGATTGTTCGTCCACAGACACCGAGGTGATGTTGCTGCTGGTACCATATTCCACAGGCATAAGACGAAATGTCATTTTTCCGACGTGGTACGAGTGGTACACACGGATGCGACGCGTCTGGAACTCCGGTGATCGCCAGAAGAAATACGAGTCAAGGCATGTTGTCGCGTTCATGAAGCTGTTTCTTGATGGCGGTTTCATTCTCGACGACGCATTGGAGAACTACAAGGATCAAGGCCTGGATATTGGCACGCCCGCGGAGGTATCCCTGCTGTAGTTCTTGGACGAGCGCGGCATTAAAGCAAAAGGGTCCGGCAGCGTGCTTACCGCACTACGCCCTCTGCACAAGAGCGGTGTCTTGGACGACCGCATCGCGACATACAAGCGCCTCTTCGCTAACGGGACAATCCAGGACCCCGCGCCTGTAGACACGCACGATATCTTCGCTGTCATAGGCCACGTCTAAGACTGTTAGGTGGCTCTGTCGTAAACCCAAATTATTACGAGGACCGCGCAAAAGTATTAGCATGTTCAACAACCACACGCACGCAGCAGCAGCAGTAGATTTTGTCCATCTCGGTCGCAAAAGAGCACACACGCGTAGCGCATCAGCACACAGCAGCATCTCACGCCCGCGCCCAGCCGCGATCATTAGTGCCGACCCGAATCGAACGGGCGTCTCCAGAGCTGATGCCCGGCGCTCTTCCTTTGACCTACGCTGTAGTGGGCCTACTTTGGCTCACTACTTTAGCTTACACGTCGCGCTACGTGTATGAGGAAGTGTAGGAGTTTATTAATAATTTGAATTAATTATACTTGAGTCCACAAGTATAATATAAATCAAATAAAACACCAAGTAGCTAGTTTAAGGTAAAATGAGAACTGTATTGTTTGTAAATTGATCTTCCTCCCAAATCTGCTAAAACTGTTTATCATCTATGAAAGGGGTTGACAGCGGCTGGCTGTCAGAGCCCCGCCAATATGCACGTCTCTAATTGGTAGAAAGATGCTGCTTTCTACCAATAGGATCTTTGGGTAGGTGTGGACCACTCATTGTGGTGGCCCACTTCAATGTATCCATTGGTGTGCCTTACACCAATGTGAGGAAGTATCTAAAACTTTTAACAGATATTTATCTGTTAAACCATAAGTGACAAATGTCATGCACAAGTGACAGTTGTCACTTGTGACCGTTGTCATGCACAAGTGACTGTTGTCACTTGTGTGTGTAACCCCGTTACACCATCCCCCCGTTAAGCTTAGACGTGTCGATCTCGACACGTCAATTAATATTGAGTGCTTGTCAATTGTTTGTGCTGGGGGTTTCCGTGCTCATCCGCAATGAGCACGACCAAGCAGAAGACTGCCATTGCAACAGAGTGTAAACTCTCTGTTGCTGGACACCATGCGCGGTAGCGCGAGGTGCGCCGCTACCACGGGGACAGACAACACAGTGTCTGTGTACGATTCTTCGATGTCGACCGCGTCTGTGCGTCGACATCTCTAAGCGAATTTCTGTTGCTTACCGTGATCGGGTAAGCAAGCGCCAATGCACTTCGAGTCCTTCTCGAAGTGAGGCAAGTATTAGCAACTCAACGCTGTTGCGGTGGAGGCTGGTGTCCGTGCGCCGTGCGCACTGTTCGTCCAGGTGGCGGTGCGTATTAGCAACCGCGACCACAACAGGTATGCTATATGTATACCAGAAAGTTTCATGGTCTCCGTGCTAATTATCTAGCACGCGAGTCGTCAGGTGTTGTAGATTACTACAGCGCTCGCACTACCTTCTTGCTGGTAGTGCGTGTTGGGTTTCGTATTCCTTCACCATGTCCGGAACGTCTTCCATCAGGACGTTCCGTGGTTCCCACGTGTCGTGTTGGAGAGGGAAACCTCTCCAGCGAATGCGAAAACAATCCGGACCTCGGATTGTTTTCCTATGATCAACAATTCGCTGGACGATCCAGCGAATTTCTCCGCGTGCGTCTCGCAGCGGTAGCGGAGGTGGTGGAAACACGCCCCGATGGTCAACGCCGTGTTGACCTTCATCTCGTGTCGCTCCACGACCAGGTGACGGTCGTGGAGTAGCTTCAGAGTGCGGAGATTGCCGCTCTGTACTATCGTGTCCCGGCTGTGGCAGCTTGTAGTTGTTACCTCCGCCCTGCTCAATCACACACTGCATTACATTTTGCAATGTGACGAAATTTTTGTCGATAATGCTGGGCGAAATCTTGTCGAACGCATCATTGACCGCGTCAATCAATACGTCCAAGTTCTTCGTGTCCTTGCGGTATTGAATAGCCTGCAGCGAATTCAAAATTCCCAAATCTAATACGTTCATATCGGGTGATCTAGGTAGATGGCACGTCATTTCAGTGCACCAGCCATCTAGTTCACCCGCTTGAACAATATCGTCGCGATATGGAGACACATGCGGGCCCGCGTTATCCTGCTGGATCTGGATAACGCGTGCCTTGCGTCCTAGTAACAGATAAAGTGTGTCCGTTTAATACCCTAGAAACAAATAATAATCAGGTACCCTTACCTGGCCGTTTTTCCCGAATCGCTCGAATAACTTTTTCATTTAACATCTTGACGTAGAGGGCTCTCGTCATATTGACGTTCTTGGGCACCATGTCCCCCTTGTTTCTCATCTTTGTTTTGTAGTTTGCTTCGTGCCTCTCAATAATTGGCCAGATTCCAATTCTACCATCTAATGCTTTTTTTCCGGTAATTGTACCGAGGTCGTGCGACGGTCGCCAAAAACATCGCCTTTCCTATATATCGCTTATTAGGCGAAGACCGATAAGGGAGAGGTTCATTGGGAGAAAGGTAGAACTTGATAGTGGCGTTATACAGATTGAACCAGTTTTCGTCAATGTGTACAATATGATACATGTGCTGCATACCAAAAAAACCACCTTAAAAAATTAGATGTCGATAAATAAAATAAAACATATTACAAATTTCCTATAGGCTTCTGTACGTGGCTGAGACAGAAGAAGAGGCATCGATAGCCGTGGCCTTCGGACAACGTTGACTTAACGTGGTTCATGACCAGTTTTAGCGTCGTGAGGGGTACCCCTGTTGCCGCCGCTAGCGACCGAAGTGTCTGACGCTGACACAGGGGGGGCCACCTGCACGCGCTGTGTAATTTCCTCAGGTGAGCGGTTGCTTTATCGCGCAGCCGCGTGGGCTCCTGGTGGAGTGAGGAGCTTGCCGATGTCCTCACGTTGGAGCCAGACCCTCTTCACCGAAGACAGCGAGACGCCGAACCTGGCCGCGGCATCGCTCTTCCCACCATCGAGCAGGCGGCCTCTGCTGCTTGACTGCACGAGGAACACCAGCACTTTGGCACGCGTGGCCGGCTTGATACCGAGGCGTTTGTCTTGCGGGCATCACGATGGGGGAAACGCTGAACTGAACCGCTGGACAATAGCATCCACGAGTGAACGAATTAGTTGGCTCGCCGCACCTAACCCTAGTCATTTCTTTCATAATAGTATTGACAGTGTGGCACACATAAAACACCAATTGGTCATATTCAAGTGAAACAGAGAAATATTACAAAATATCCTTCAGTTTCAAACCCTACAGAGTTCGTTGTTAGAGCGACAACAAGAAGCAAACGGGCATATCGATTGCATCATTCGCTCCTGCTAACAGTAAGAAGGCCAAGGCGACGGCGATAACTCGTTCTCGACGTTCCTGGCCGCGGAGAGCATGACACTTGGCGCCGCCCACCAATTTATCGACGAGGATAATACAGGTAAGATGTTGCGTGTTATACCCGACAAATATACATATTCATTAGCCACTTCAGCCAATAAGGTAAGGACGACCAATACTTGCCTAGCATACTATGGAATTGTAGATAATTGGCTAGTCAACAAATATCCATTGCAGGGAGCGTTAGATAAATCTCAGTTCCATCAAATTCTATCTGGGCTGGGTAAAACCGAGAGGAGGGCGGTGACTAGAAAAAAGCACCACCGTGTTCGAAACCAGACTTAGAAGCCTTGGTGCGTCTACTGTACTCGACGGCTTCTACGGAAAGTGAATACCTCGACGCGGCACTATTCGTCATGATGTGGTACCTGTATGGCCGCAACTCCGATGTGGAGGCGATGGAGAAGCGGCAATTATCCATTGTAACTGGCAAGTATAGCTTCGCTTTGATGTCGTAGTGGCTGAGACTAACAATGCATTCACGTGTATTAGGTGGAGTATATCTCCGATTTAAAAGGGTTAATACAGCCTTGCTGCACGGAATATCCTTGTCCAAGGATCTCACCAATATTTTGACGTGCCCGCTCGGCGCTTTAGCTGCGACGCTGGTAATGAATAAGTCGCCAAGGCAACGCATGTCTCCCCAATGCATCAGAAAGAAACATAGTTCGGATGATATTCAAGATTTACAGGAACTCACACGTACTGAATTTTTAGAAGTTGAGGACGATGTATCTTCAATGGATGATGTTAAAGCGATAACCGATTTACGAATCATTAGAACGATTCCTGATCTTACATCGCATTCGTTCCGGCGTGGAGGCTCCATGCACGCCAATGACGACAGGCTGACAGAGGACTGAATCATTGAGCGCGGCAGCTGGCAGCTGGACCGCGTGAATAAGGCGTTCGGCTACATGCTCGACACGACTCAGGCGGACCAGAGGTCTCCCGCGTCTTGAGCGGGTGGAGACCAAAAGACAGCTACCACCACGAACAGGCTTAGACGCGCCAGTGCTTGGTCGCGCTCGCAAATTAAAGCCGTTGCTGTTCGCAAATACCCTGACAATTGCAGACACAAAATGCAACCTCGATGAAGGTGTCGCAGATGTTCTTACCTCATTGCTATTCATGCACTACCCCGACATGCCGTGACTCTGCGACAGTAACCCATTCATCACAGAGATACGGGAAACATTGGTAGCACTGGGTACTTGCGAGTCGGAGTTGCTTGCGTCTTACGATTAGGGCTGTTAATGTTTCGCTGAAACTTCTAAACCTTGCAAACGTTTGCACAAAACTTTAACCCCCAGCTATACCTGACGAGTTTAGATGTGGTACACACAAATTCAGGTGCACGTCCCCCAACCTGGCGAAGTGATCAACGCCACGATGTGCAGCACTACTCTAGAGCAGAATAAGTAGACCATCCGATGTTGGTTACAGCCTAGACCAAGACGACGAACACAACGTCGGGAATGTATCCACCAGCACCGGTAACTGCGGCAGCGCGTGTGGCCACGAAACTCGTGCCTAAGCCGCTTATAACCACGAAGAACTTCTTGCAGAAGGTAGACCCAGCTACAGGCGCCCAGCGCGCACGACGTCAGCAGTGCGACGCATGTGTGCTCGTCACGAAGTTCCTGCGGTTCGCTGATCTACTGGAGCACGGCGTCTTCGGTGAACAGTGCGTCAAGGCAGTCGCGATGAGAGGTTGTGGTGCTATAGTACGTGCACTCGGCACGCGTGGAGGATGCCGATGTCAAGCCCGAGAAGCTCCTGCTGGCCGACGACAAGGAGGCGAGCGCACGCAAAGTGTGTGCATGCAAAAAAGGCGGACAGTGCGTTTTATTCATGTAAACGGGATTGCATTCAGACTAATAATCTCACTTCACATCCGTTTACTACCACGTCCTAGTAACTTAGCTCTTAAGCATATATCACTACCGCACTTGGCCTGCTGCATTTTTACTTCTTCTGCCGTGAGGTGAACGATGTCTGCTGTTGCTGCATGCGGTGTGAATTTTCTGCAATAAAACTAGATTACGCACAAGTTCTGGTGCAAGCGAGCAGCTCCTTACTGTGACTATGTTTCCACTGGTTGCCAATGCCCTCTCAGATGCAACGCTTGTTGCAACCGTCCCCAACCACTTTCGGGCCAGCTGACTGAGGTAGCGATACTTGTGCTGATTTCCGCTCCACCAGTCAAACGGATTCTTTATCGGGTCGTCATCATCGCTCCATTCGGCGTCGGCGGCGTCGATCTCAGCAAGATACTTGTTTACCTCTCGTCGGCACTTTGCAGTTTCAGGTGTTGTCGTGGATTTGCGGCGCTTCTTTCCAAACAGGTAGCCCGTCATGAAGTCATCATTGTCCGCTTGAGTTAGTGCTTTATCTGTTTGACACGTTGGCGCTATCTCGCCCGAGAGCTCTGCTGCCGCATTAATGAGATCTTCAATAGCCAGGTTCTTTTCTCCCTTTTTCAGATGACTCATCTGACCTGCGATTCTTGGATCCAAGAACGCCACCCACTTCGGCTCTTCTTCTATTCGCTTCTCAAAGCGCTGGTTGCAAAGTTTGAGCATTACCTTTCGACACCCCTCCATTTCTACTCGTGTTTTCGATGCATTTTTGTCTCTCGACATGGCGCCTGACAGTACCAAGTGAATATCGTGCGCTAGACAGGAAACATGCTTCAAACCAAGTATATTTCCTGAAGAGACCATGTTCGATCCTGAATCTCTCACCAGTCGAGTGCTACGAGACTTATCCAGCCCCGAATCGCTCATTATTTCTTCCAGAAACGCAGCAATAGTTTTTTCAGTGTGCTGACCAGGAATTGCCGTCGCTTCAAGTGTCCAATTTTCTAGGATAAAAATCCTCGTTGACGTAATAAATTGTGAACGAAATGAATGTATGGCCATTTCGTGCCGTCCAGATGTCGGCAGTGAGTGAGCAGTACTCGCACGACTTCCCAATATCGCATTTTACATGCTCGCGCAATTCTTTAGCGAGGGCGATAATGCAACGACGCAGCTGCGCGCGCTTTGGAAGCAACACATTCACATACCCCAAGACCTGGGTGATATACACGACGGACTCAATAAAACCTTGGTCTTCAATAATCATGAGAGGACGAAAAGTCCCTGCAACCCATTGAGCAAGCAATTTGTTCAGGTGCGCCTTCTCCTCGCTAGTAAATTTCACGCAACTCGTTTGCGGCATCCTCAAATGCCCCCATCCAAACTGCGGCCTCGCGTTGAGCTTGGGCGAATTTTGCCATAAAGCTCCTTTTCGTGAAACTTTTCCATGTGGAGCAAGACTTGATGGTTTGAGGTCTTAAAGGGAATCGACATGCTGCAGCGAGTGCAATACGCGAACGCAGCGTGTTCATTCTTAAAATTAGGCGATAGGTGCCAAAACTTTTCGGGAGCAGCAAGCCGAATAAACTGCCAAAGTTCGGGGCGATGCTAGTGTCGCGCGATGAAGCGATGGGGGGGGGAGGGGTCTCCAAATCGTTCGCTGGTCGTGTTGAACTCCTCAACGCATGGACACGAGCAGCTGGGGCCGATGCCGAGGGTTGACGACAACCAGTTTGGCGACGGCACACGCTGCGCCGACTAGAAGGTGGTGACTTTTGCTTTCGCTTAGCGCTGGGGAGGCTTATCCGGCGCTGCCTGCGTTGACTTGGCGTGGAATCGTGAGGTGAAGGACTGTAAGGTCTCCGCTGCTTTCGCTGGCGTGCAGAATGCGCTCGACAACTTGGAGATACTGGCGGCGCTCGTGCAGCTGGTGATTGCGCCTGCATTGATGGTGGCAAACCCTCAACGTTGATGGCAGGTCTGGCTTGGATGATCGCTTCGTCGTCACCGCAGTTTCCCAGCATTTCGTCCAGGGCAGTCGCACGGACTAGAGGGGTTGAAGAATGCGCGGTGCTGCATGAAGACCCCGCTGTCAGGTCCGCCTGGCGTGGCTCGTCCATCGTCTGCTTGGTGAACACTCGGTAAATCTCGCAGCTCTGAAATATTCAATAACATGAGATTTGTATGGTATACAATAACTTGGTCATGGATACCGCGATAGTTTAGAGCAGTTTAGAGTTTGTTTGTAAACTCACCTGAGTTTTAAGGTTGGCAAATTTCCCGAGGTTTATATCCCTAAACGTTGACACCTCTACTTACGATTAGCGATGCCTGACTAGCTCCTCCCGCTGCTGCACCTGTAACGGCTGACGACGAAGAGAAGCCTTCACCAGCGCTAATGGACCTCCTCAAATGCCAGTCCTAGCAGATAGATGCCTTGATTCTACAAAACAAAAGGCTCGATGAGAGGGTGTTAGCAGTAGAAGCGCAGCTACATATCCTTATCAATAGCACATCATCATCTGAATCAGCATACGGTGATGCGACGGGATCAACAGTCTCCTCTTGAAGTCGAGACCCCACGCTCGAAGAAGAAAGGCGCTCCGACGTTGAGATCTGGTTAGAATGGTTCACGGCAGAGCCTCGCTTGTATGCTTCACCATCTATTAAAAAGACAGCGTCTTATCACCGGGTACCTGATGCTCTTCTTGCCTTTGGGCTTCAAGCTTGACTCTTCGTCACCAGCTTACAAACGCGAGCTGCTAGAGCTTGGAGACACAGCGCAGTAGAACGCTGCAGCCTTCTTGAAATTAGACGGCTCTTCAGCGGTCGCAGCAGGCACTGCGCTGAAGGCGCTCCGACAGATGCAGAAGCTTGGAAAGCTGGACAGCCATATCGCGCAGTTCCACGAGCGGTCTGAGCGTGGCATATCGTCGATCCTACACCACCTCATCATTTATTCGACTGAAGCCCCGCGAAGTTGACCTGAAACTGCAGTACACAACATAACAGGCTGGCATAAGCGAAATTAAAGCACCCTTATACCATAACACGCTTCGCACATCAAGGGACACCAGCATAAAGTTCCACGACACCATGGTCTGCAATGAAGCTTTTCATATATTGACTCGCAATTGAGTGATACTGTATTACAAACACCACTGCAACAACCATGGAGTTATAATATGAAATTCATCCAGTTAGTTGAGCATAAATATTTACATAGCATCTCGCATCCACGATGGGATCGGTGCTACCTGCGCCATCTTCAGCATGATCTTTGCCTCTTTGTCGTGGCGCGCGAAGCCGTGGCGTGGTGTAGCCATTTTCTTTGGCCCGGCGCGTCGTCAGCACGTCCTCGCAATTGCCTCGTCGGTCAGCAACGCCCTTTGCGGGATTGCCGACCTACAACCGCACCACCGTAGGCACGACATGGCGGACGCCACCATGACGAGCACCAGTAACATGCAAATGACCTTCTTCGCCGAGCGCGCACCACTGACACGGAAGCACTGTCGATATGCAGCTGCAGGCCACACGTACGGCTGCATCGCAAAGGACACTTGGCGACGCCATGTAGCCGCGGGCGGCAAGACGCTGTCGCGCCGCCGCTGTGGCCTTCACCCTCGTCGCTGCTGCTTTGCCATCGCACCGGGTCGTTGTCAGTCACGACCGCCGTCATCGCCGCCGTTGTCGTCGGAAGGGGGGTTTCTTTGTGTCCCCACCAACCGTCGCAACCCACTTTGTACCCGTGTGTCGGTACACAAAGTATCGGTTCGGGTTGAACGCTGGTCAGATCCGTAGGAATTTTAACGATATGTTGTGCTTTGTGATGTAATATATTACTTGAATTGTCTGTTGTCCCAACGAGTCGCGCATCTTGTCAACAGGACTGGTATGTTCTTGCAAAGTTGCTTGACGGATTCCCATGCGATTGGCTCAAGCCCTTTCCATCTCCCCTTCTTCGAAATCCTTTTTCTCCTTGTTCCACCGAGCCTCCTTCAGCTCCTCTACAGTTAGAAACAGATCTTGTGCGGCGATGTGGTTGCGGAGTTCCTCCGCTACTTGTAATGAATGATCGGCATAAAATTCCAGGTGGGATGCGTGTACATCCACCCCCGTCAATAAATGCCGAACAACAAAAGGGTGATCATCCGCTCTAACTACCTTGTAAGGTCCCACCCAAAACTCATCAGTAGCCGCTCATGATGGTTTTGGTCGACCCTGGATCGAAGCACAGCGTTGCCAATGTCAAAGTTTGGCGCACGAGCACATTCTTGCGCCAGCCGGTTTCGCAACGTCTGTTATTCGCTTGCCTTCATCACAGTGAAAAGGGCGAGGGGAGCGACAGTCCGCAAACCTGTTCATCTGGTGTTCGGTTTCCTAACAAGGGAACCGGTGAGTGGTTCAGGCTAGATTGAACCATCGTCAGGAAAAATGTCCAGTCCTGTATATCTGCCTCGTACTCGAGGCAGAGCGCACGATGGAGCTGTACAATGTTGCGATTTGCGCCCTTGACGCTTCCAATGATCCCCAGGCAGTAGGCGACGTTGAACTTGCGCCTTGCATCAGTCTCCTGCACACTTCTCCGATCACGTCGTTTTAAAAATGTGATCCTTGATCACTAACCCACAGTAGAGGCAAGCCAGATCTACTGTACCAAACAATCATAGCGTCAACCATTACCGTACTTGTAGTGTTTTCACAGGATGTAAGCTCAGTGAAATGGATTGCTTCGTCCTTTAGGACACGTAGATATCAATCTTATTTAGTCGACCATGTTAGCAATTTGCCACAGATACGTTTTCTCACCTCTTAGCAGGCCTAACACGTATATTAGGGTACGATGATCGCAATAGCGTTTCAACCCTTCCTACCGTAGTAGCTGATACTTGCGTTTATCGCACACGCAAACGATGGGGTGTGCTTCTTTTTCTATAATGTTCCAATGGAATTGAGAACCCGCAAACGCGCCGCTTAGACAAATACGAAACTTGTGTTGCTGCTCATGGACGGCCTTACACAGTTCCCACTTCACCGCCTGTGACACCAGTATAGACCAACCAATGTCCTAGGCATCAGTAAGCAGACACATAGTCGCTCCTTCCTTCGGAAAAAATTAGAGTCACGCTAGTAGATAACAGCTTCTTCACCTCATCCTATGCACTTCGTTCAAATCCATTGCTATTACAGAGACATCTTTGTACGCTTAGAAATTCTTGAGAGGTTTGTATTCCAGGCGTCCTGACGGGGGCGTATCACCCGAGCATAATCTGGCAGCGAATCGCTCATCCAAGCACATAGTTGTTATTCAAGCCAACAATCAGAAGTGCTTAGCGGAGCTAATGCACAAACACTTATTGGTATGGATTGATGATTTAATGTTAGTTGCGAACGACGCAAGTACGTGTTTGGAGAACTCGAGTGATTATTCGAGCTGCCGGCTTTTTTGGGGGGTTGAAGATCAGCCCGAAGAAGCCCGGCCTATTCGAACGCGTGGTGCACTGGTGCCGGAAATTGATCAACAGGAACGGCGTCTACCACGACCAAGAACGGATCCATTCGCTGCAGGCGCTGCCCTATCCGAGTACTGCTGATGAGCTACAACAACTTATCTGCGCAACAAAATAAAGTCGAACAAACCGAGAACCGCGCGCCTTTCGCCTTCTCGATGTCCACATGCAAGTCGGGCATGACCCCAACGATCGTCTCAATCAACGCGTTCACCGGTTTGCAATCTACCGTCTGCCGAAATTCACCCAATTTTGCGCACGGAGAGCACCGGGCGTTCCCAACGGCTTTCCGTATTTTCGTAAACCCAAACTAGACGCACAATTTTAAGTCGTCAAGGAACTTGCGAACTTCCGGCGGGCAACATCGTGCTTCGCAGCGGTACGGCCCTTCACCGGCTAAAGTCTCACTTGCATTGGTGGCACATAAGCATGCGAACCATCTCCAAGTTTGAGCCTCTAGATATCAAACCAAGACTCGAACGCCGTCAGAAATAACTTTTGAATTGTCTAGTCAATAAGGTTTTCGATGGCAGTACGTACTTCTCCACTTATCGCCATTCCGCTGCCAATTTGAGGTCCATTTTCATAATCAAATGCATCACATTTTTAAGCCTGCACAGCGTTAAACCACAAACATGTCGATTTGTTTTTGCTTGTCATTGTCAAGCATTGCCACCACGTCGTTGCCGAGGATAAATTCAGTCGAATAACCAGAAATGACGAGGCACTCTACCTGTTTGGCGACCCACTGCCGTGCGTAGTCTGATATGCAAGTTCGTTGTCATTTTTACTTCAATAAGTTTCCATCGGGCCGTTTGCACGTGATCGGAACCTCGAACCTCACTGCCGTCACCTCTGGGAAGCCTTCCCAAGTCGCCCATAGACATTCATGCTCATGCCGGACCTGTCCGCCTGTCCGCACCTCTGTCAGTACAGAAAGCTACTGTGTAGGTGCCCACGAACACGCGTGAACGGGTCTGTGTTAACAGGCATTCGGCTAATCATAGAGGTTATAGCGGTGTCTCTCCGCTGGGTACTCCACTTTCTTATCCTGCTTTGGCGGTGAGTCACGTACGATCCTCATTGCTGGCTGTCGGGCATCGACTGTGGTAGTGCTCATTACCGTAATCAAAGCACCCGTCTTTCGGCCCACCTTTTTTGCCTGACGCTTTGTTTTAGGTCTTCATGCTTTCTCACTTTCCGTTAATCTTCTTAAATCATTTCCGAACGTGTTGTTGCGGCCATTTCATCTGTCGCTCTATGTTACGAAAACACTTTAGTTGGTCGCGTATCTTCATTTTGTGGGACTGCTTACCTCGCTTTAGCGCGCGGTTCTCGATCGCTTGCTCAAGGGCCTACAGCATATTGCAAGAGATGAAGTAGTCGGTCACGCGCGACTGAAGATCAGTATTGACCATTTCCATCTTCAATTCCATCTAAAATAATTCACTCACGAGTGACAACACTTTGTTCCAGTAGCTGACCGTGCTTGCATGAATTTGCTATATAACCGATATTCGTTCGTCACATCGATTATCGACACGACCCCCCCCCACACACACCTTGGCTCGCGTAAGGTCGTCAGCCCATCATCGTCAAAGGAGTTCTTGACACTCTCCAAGACAGCGTTGAAGGCCTCCTTTCCTATCCTTGTAGCGCTTTTCCGTCTCTTATTCGTACTCCTTGCGAAGTTTAAACCACTCGATCAGAGCGTCACCGTGGCGGCGCAACATTTACCATCTTTGAAGACGGCCTCGATGTCATCACCCCCAAGTAGTCGGACCAGTCGTATTCCGTGTCGCCCCTGAGCCACAGGCCCTGCCCTGTGAGCTAGCAGTCCATGTCGGTGACCTTTAACCTGGGTGAGTTCATGGGGGCGGTTGACTGCTCTGACCAGCGCGCCACAGGAGCCTTATTCAGGCGGCCGTACCTATAACTCGCTGGAGTGCAACGTCGACCATCTTTGATAGGGATCCAGCAGTTGCAGCTTCAACGACGAGAAGCCACAACCCACTTACCACATCACCTCTCAACCGCGATAGCAACCCCGTTCGCCATTTCGATCGCCAAATACTCTCGACGGGTACCTCGCTAGCTCCCGATGGTCCGTGGACCCTCCTAGCGATCGGAAACGTGTCAGGCTTGCCTCTGTCTGCAGACCAGGATGTACGTTGTCGTAGGCTTCCAGCTCCGCACACACCGGTGAAGGGCGCGTACTACCCAGCGCAAGCTCGTAAACTTACGTCGAATCGCATGTCTAAGGCTTTGGCGAAACCAGGTGCATTTGTTTCTCCTATGGATTTCGTTTTGTATTTCCACGAGCATGTATTCGTGTGGTTTAGGTTTCTCCTTCCGTACTGATGGCAGCGTACAGCGCTCTTCTGAGTAGCCGTGGCTTGACCATCATGCATTTTTATCCGAGGACCGAGTATCAGCAACTACTGCGTTGTCCTACGCATGCTAATATCTCAATGGGTTTCAGCGCGGGTGCGGCTCTGCCACCCACGCACGTACGTGTTCAACTTAGGAGGACTCGCTATCGGCGATTACTGGTTTGATTTCGCTGGGCGATGCGCCCTTCTATGGTAATGCCCGTCGGCTTACACCTCGATTAAAGTGCTTCGTCACTGCTAATATGGACCGCGATGACAGTACACCAGAACGGGTCACGCTGACCGTGTTGTTTGTCTACTTGTTTTTGGGGAGCGCGCTCGCCCACTTGGCCGCTGACACGCCGTTGTGGTGGCGCAACTTTAGCGAGGCCGTCTGATCCGTGGACTTCTTCGGGGTAGAATGGCAATCCGCTTTGAACCATCTAGCCGTGCCTTTGTTTACGCAGCCGAGTGCCCCACGACCGTCCCATTTGGCACCGTCACTTGCCCAAGAGCGTTTTGCAACCAACTGCGGTACATCGACCCGCACTTCAATAATACCCGACTCTATTCGTCGCCCGATTCCCTGTGATGCTGAGGGCCACGAACCCTGTCTCCGCTTCCTCGGTGGCGGCATGGGTTTCGGTGGCAGCGCCGAGCGCTGTGCCCCCACCCGGCAGACCTATGGCTGGGACGGTCGTCTTCCGCACGACCTACAGGACTTCATCAGCCGTAACTTCCTCTTGATGCTGAGCGCTCGTTGTGTTTCCGTCGACTGGTCTAGTTGAGAACCCTACCAATTCCAGCTACACATCGCTCCACCGCATGCGGTCGGTCGCATTGCATCTGACAGGTTCGCCCCATGGCACTCCGCCGGCTGGTGGTTCGCCCCAAGACAGCCACACTCCAGCATCCCTCGCTGACTTCGCCACGCGATTCGCGTTGACATGCTGACCTCTCTCTGATCCTACTGCGCAACCTTTCAACGCACGAGAGGACTGTGCTACTGTTAGCCGCGGTATTGCCGCACGGATGCACATCACGTCTCCTCCTGCCCACGCGCAACTTTGCCAGGCGCCGACCCCGTCCCAATCCCTGTGATTAGCTACAACCAGTCAAGCCCGCTTGGACCTATGGGAATCCGTTCGCATCAAGCATATTAGTCGTGCGCGGAAGGAAGTGGATCTTGCATTACCATCTCGGTATCGGAACCACAAACCCACAACCATGGGTCTAGCCAAGCGGCTGCAGTCCGTTCTGCCCGAGTTCATTCAACGTACACGGAGGCCTCATCCGCGGTTCGTTCCGTTCCTCCGCGACCAAACCGTGGACGACTATCGTCCGAACAAACCTATGAATCCTTCAGTGCTGGCTGCAGCGTATTCTAGGTACGAGCATCTTTCGTGGCTCATGGATACCGCCGAAACCGGCGTTAAGGTTGGTGTCCATATCACAAGCGCTGCGACACTAAACTCATTGCACAGCTAACCACACATCTGTAGTTGAGCGATTCGTCATTCTCGTTAAAAATATTCGGAGGAAGCAAGATGCAATGGCGATGCATCGTGATCGACATGGATATTCTTTCAATATGGTATGAGGCCCCCATCAGTCCTTTTGATGTCGTGGATAAAGGCAACGGCGACAGAAGGACCACGGGTCGTGTTATCCACGAATTTTACCCCCAATAATCGCTCTTTGTACGATGCCATCGATCAGTCACTCATGTGTCAACCAGGGTTTGTGCACGGTACGCAATTGCCGCAGAAATCAGCAACACAGGTTTCTCAGTTCGACAATTAACATCTAAGCGGGTTACATCGCCTCAGAATACAAATATGTCTGCATCGACAGTGAATCTGTATACGTACTTGGCGTTTGCCTCGAGCAACCTAACGCTCTGATTATCGATATGTCGGCTGACTTCGGGTGGTCTGGTCCACCGGAAATTATGGTGTCGGAGGCGCAATTGATTTTATCCACGGTCACACTGCCGACACGTACAACCCTCGCGGTTTCGTAAACTACTGCTGGGTCGACGAGCATGTGAACGTGGCTGCCGACATCGAATCTAACCGTCAAGATGCCGAACTATCGCTGCATCACGCAACGCTCACATTCCTAGGCCCACGTACAATCAACGAGGAAAAATTCACTACGTGCCGCCGACGGCAGAAGCGTCAACCCTCCCTCAACCAGAGCAACGCCATGTACGGCTGAACGGCGGCGCCATCCTCGCCAAGTCGATGGAGCTGTTCCAACGTGTCTGTGGCACCGAGGGCGTGTCCGTCGACGTCGAGCACAACTGGGAGTACTGCAACGAGGCGAACGAGTACGCCGCCAGCGCCGCCCGCAGACCATGCTGACCATTGCGGCGGCCAACATCATTCCAAGAGCTTCACGTAGAAGGCTTTCACCTACCTGGGCCTGTGCAACCTCAACGTGGTGCGCGCTCACCTGAACGTGTTCAAGGACCCCGAGAGCAACATCGGTGACGGCCACGTGACCACGATCTCCACCCTCGTGTAGCCCAGCGTGCAGGCCTGCAGAATTACTTGGCGTTCGAGTGGTTTAAAATCTCCGGTAATCTCTAGTACATCAAGTGGGTGGACGTCCACCCCGTACACCTGACGCTGCAGCTCCCCGCCCTGGGCATCTCGCGCGTCGATCTCATACGGCAACATGCAGCTCGGCGTCCTGGCAAAGAAGGACCCGTTCGCGTACTCGCTTACGCGCATCATGGAGACGCTGGAGTATGACCAGCACCTGCCGTTCTCTTCCCGTGACTCGGGCTTATCCGGAGGAAGTTCGACCCGCAGCAGTAGGCTCTCACCGACGCTGAGCAGAATGCCATCGTCGACGAGATCGTGGCGCACATCCTCTGCAATGTGGAACTGGAGGATGCTATTGTGCGCCTGAACAGCATGACCGACGCCGTCATCGGCACGTTCTGCACCAACACGTTCGTGCGTGAGTGCTACGCTCTGTCGCTCGGCATGGACCCCAAGGCTATGTATGGGCTACGGCACCGTGGACAAACACACACCCTTCGACGTACTTTTCATCTACGTCCGTCACTTCAAGGGCTTCCACGTCCGCTTCCATGACATAGCTTGCAATGACCTTCGCATGGTATGCCCAGCTCCACGGACGCCCATGCGCTCGAATGCCCTCGCCAGTACAACGAGGCGTACAACCTTGCCTTCGCCCTGCAGCTCAATAACAAGTATAACCAGAGGGCGGCTCGACGGCTGTGGTTCTGCGCGTCCCGATTGTCGGACCTGTTGATGACGTTGCCCCGCGTGATCTCAAGAATGTGAAAGCCTTGTCGGACGTCCGGAACACTACCGACGAGGCCGTGGAGGAGAAGGTCGGTGACTACTACGGCCAGTACAAGCCGATCTACATCGGTCCGGATAAGAACATCATCCCGGAGGACATCACGTGGATGGCGAACCGTGCTGCGGACCGCGGCTACCCAGTGCCGCGCGCTTTCATCGGCTCCAAGTCCGACGCCAGCTTCGTCCACAAGGTGTACGGTGTCACCAGCGAGGGTGAAGCACAACCACGATACCAACGGGAGAGGCTAAGCAGCTCTGGATCCCGACAATCTGCTCATGGAGGCCTATCTCGTTGCGCATAATGGTAATCCAGCAGAAAATGAGCACCGTGAAGATGACGATGCTCATACGGCCAACCCACGCAAACTACTTATGCGAAGCGTCCAGGCAAAACTTGAGGTACATGCCGTTTGTGATGACCGACGAGCCAGCAGCGAATAATGGTATCGACCTCGACGACATAGCCGGCCGCGATGATGTTGGAGATCATGAGACAGGTAATCCCATGGGATGTCATTTCCGTCAGCAGAGTGGGGTACGCTGCATTAATACCGGGCCCAGTGAATTGTCGCATTCTCGACGACGTCACCGCCAACGGCGAGACGCTGGCGAAGCCCGCCAGCAGCACGCTTGCGATGATGACTATCACAGAAATAATTGACGAGAATGCTGGATCATTGGTTAGTGATCGTTGGACGTCAGGCCAACAGTATCGGATAATGTGACAAGACTATTAGGCAAATTGAATAATGCGACAAGACGGTTAGAGAAAGAATGTCTTCGACAACGGTTTTCTTACGGCATCAAGGCTGTATGCTTTCGGCACTTTCCTTTTGCACTGGGGGGTGTCATGGCGAATGCTCGTCGGAATGGTCATGTCAATGGCCGTCGGGAGGATCAAGCGCGTCGTGGGCATTGGAAAGGTCGGGTTTACCGTGAGCATCGTGACGGCCGACCTCGTTGTGAATATTGGAGGGGAGGGGGTCGGGTTTATCGGGAGCGGCGACTGCAGTAGCGCCCACCACCCACGCCTGGAAGTAAAAGCTGGGTGCATGGGGTGGTTCTTTCGTTGGCACCAAACGGGATGCGCGAGTACGGCAGCGGAACCCAGGCTCTCGCTCGTGTCGTGCGCAATCGCATGGTGCCTCAAGACCAATCACTGCAGGAAATAAGGGAACTTTCACCTATTGGGGGCATCACTAGGGACGATGTAGCATATTAATTTGGTGTCGAAGGTACCGCTGTACCAGCGGTGATACAGGAAGGCCAGTCTGCAGATCCGACACCGCCGACAACATTGGAACCAGCATCGACGACGACGACACCACCACCTCCACTACCGACGACTCCACCTCCACCACCACCGTCGACACCGTCACGACTGGAACCACCAATATGTGCGATAACGCGAGCTCATGTTGAACCGCCACTGATGCTGCCCGTGCCGGTAGAAGAACCGGCTACGTTAGAAGGAGCACCATCTACGCCGGAAGGAGATCCATCTTCGCTGGAAGCAGCACCGCCCGTCTGGGAAGGCCCTGCGTTGGCAGCGCCGCCTGTGATGGAAAGAGCACAATCTACGTTGGGAAGAGCACCGCCTGCGTTGGATGCAGCAACACTTGTGCCATATCCACCACTATGGACAGTGCAGCGCACACAGACACCACCACTATCAATTCCCGCAGTTGAATGACGCCCCACCATCTTCACCCCCTGTGACGCCGAATGCCGCACGACATGCAGTTATTCCAGACTCGGAGCCAGCAGGAGAAGTAGAGTTGAACCCCGAGCAGACCTCGGAAATTGATCAACGACAATACCGCTATGCCTATGTGATGGGTACGGTGATGAATGAAGAAGGCGAACTACGAGCAATCGTGCCTTGGAATCCAGCAATTCAACCGCTGACGTCTCTATCACTAGCGGACCCTTGCCAAATTGAGCGCGAGTATGCTGCCCGTCCGCAAATTCTACCACGACGAGAATTACCCATCTATCTGTACGAAGAAATACTGGAAGCAATCCGATTGGAGGACGGCGAGATCCGGGTGTTGGTAGATACCTACGAGCCGCTGAAGAATCTAACGCGATAGGATGCAGAGCGTCTGCAACGGGAGCGCGAACTACGCAATGGCTTGCGAGCACCATAAAATGTGTCATACGTTCGAATTCCATCAATCGTTACATCCACACGTTGAGCTACTTAAATACCTCTGCTGCTTTACCGAATTCTCTCACTTCCAATAATGTGATTATCTAATAATCTTAACCTGATGATAGTATTGGTTTTATGGGGGAGGGAGACGTACAGGTGGTCCAGGAGGTCCAATTTGAATGACGCGCTTTCATTTGAGGACATCGGGAGTTAGTTCATGAAGGACGTGGAGAAGAATCCGCTGGATTAGAAGTCACCTGGGAAGGGAGCCTACGAGGTGGACCATTCGGTAGCTGTGGAGTGGCGTAGAGAAATCTGGATTTAGTCGCAGCCACAACGCACGGTCGAGAACGGCTTCCGGCACCCTGTCATTTCCTTCAACAGCATGGGAAAGGAGTCTGTTGACTTCGACGGCTACAGCTATGGTGGCGATGTAGCTGTTGATGAGGTAGTCTTTTATGCGTCGCAAATACACGTTTAGCACATCACCGTTCCTTTTAAACTTATCGCAACATATAAATTGTAAAGCCTATGGTGGTAGCCGCTACCGGAAGTGTGGGCGAAAGCTGTAGTTAGTGCACTCACCTGTGAACCATCTCTCATTCACAGAATTATTGTAATCGGGAAAGTTGTTGTCGGTATCAGCTTCGTCAACTTGAGTCGTCCTCGTGCTAGCGGCATTGCCGCATATACCATCGATTCCATGCCCTTGCGGTCAGCGTGGCCTACGAATACCGCAACTATGTTGTGCCTAGTACACATTGAGTGCTAGGAGACCGCGAGTCAGATGCTGCTTGGTCGCCTTGAGGGCGTCAACAACCAGGACCTGCAACAGCAGCAGATGACTAACGTTTGCTACCTCGTCGACCCCGAGCCGCACATCGTGTCGGAGGTTCGAACCAGCTTGGCCTTGTAGTAGTAGCAGCAGGTTTATATTTCCGTCCCCATCACGCGAGTATTTGGCGTGACGGCCTGCGCCGGGCACCTCCCATGCCCTACGCAGTTCTGACATCGGAGAGCCTAGCGAGACGGCCAGCTAGCTCAATGCACCGTAGTGTACCCACCGCCGATACCGGCACCATCGAAAACACGACGAAGACCACGCATTGGAGTTGCACCTCCTGCACACGAGGAGGTTCCAAGCCTGTCGTCACTGTCGAGTCGGAGTCGTGGTTGGTTGCCGTCGTTTGGGTACCAACGTTTTTCAAACTGGAGATGAAGGATCCACACGTTCAGAAATACACGATCTTCCCTCGCAGTGGGCGTCATGGCGCGGGCGTCTGCTCGCTGGCACGTTTGCAACTCGCTGGTGACGGTGTCATTGATTATGAAGCATGCGCCACACGCTTGAGCTGCGTTGACAGTCGGGTTCCCAGCCCCGGAAAGAGCCACCAGCGCCGAACATATTGGAATGCTTCTGCAGCGCACCGTACGCGTTCGGCGTTGCGCTCCTGCAGTTGGACTTTCTCGATGACCTGTAGATCCAACAATTATCGACTACATTGACAAAAAAATTAGTTTCCGAGCCGATTACTCGTGCCTACTGCCACATGAGGTCTTGTAGCATTTCCTAGTACCATAACTCGCTTTGGCCTGGCTGACACCGGCACTTCTTTGCTGGTGGCCTCCGACATTGTAGTCGTTTCTCCACATGGACGGGAAGGCGTTTCCCACATTCGCAATCCTCGTGCCAAATTGAAAAACACGACTTCTTCGGACCAAATGACTGATGGCGTATAAGTTGACACAAGTAGACACTACAATAAATAAAGATTAGTATGTTGATTCCGCAGCAAATCATAGAAGGCAGCGACACTAACTCTCCAGTGCGACCTTCCGAGCATGCGCCGCAAAACCACTTCGTGTTCTTCCCCCGCGTGCCCGTAGGCGCAAGCAGACTGCACACCTTGCGTGCTCGATGCATGCCTTTTCGATCTGGGCCTCCAGCCTCTCCATGAAAGTCTTATGTTTCGGAGGGCACATGATCTAACAAGTTCGTGTGACGCCTTGCTAATGGCGGCCGATACGGAGAAGAGGCTTGGTTATCTTACCACATACACTTATTAGAGATGGATCAATTGATTGCTGCAAAACTGCCAGTAATTACCTCTTCCATATCTGCAGCTTTTACAGTGAGAAGTTGAGTATGAAGCATGGTCAGAAACTCAGAATGTGACATTCCCTTTTTTCCATTTCTGCAATAATATGTTCGCTGAACAATATATGCGTTCACCAAAGCGAGATCTAAAAGTCCGAGGAATAACCTGCACACAAAACGCCAAAACCCATTAGCCTCTTTGTATAATTTACCGCTGGACAGCCACACCACGTACGACTTGTAATATTTCTTGAACCTGAATGCCCGTTGTACTGAAAACGCTGATGTCCCAGCTGGACATGAGTGTCCACACCTCCAAAGTTCTTGTGATAATCCCTGACCAACTTAGGACTTGGAATCAACGTTGGCTCCCCTTCCGCCCAAGTGTTTCGCGCTACAAAACACAAAAGCATCGATTAGTACACTGAATTACCCCTGGAATTCTAGTCAGTTTGTACCTATAGTTAGCTCTTGTAAGTTCGCGCCTGTCGCAAGCATATGGACAGGTTTCGAATCCCACCACCAATATGTCAACATCTCAGGTACTGCTTTGGACCGAGCCACCTTGTACGAGCCACGCGGAATATCACTCGATCGCTTTTTACAGTTCTCTTTTAAGAGAGACGGAAAACCAATTCGTCGTTGCTGGATGATCCCGACAGTATATATCTTGTTGGATAAAAGCTCCAGTGCTAGTGCAACTGACGTATAAAATCTGTCCACCACGACAATGCCATGACCCTGACGGTCATTAGGTAACACCATATTCAAATTCCGAAGTACGGCAGGAGGGCCCGATTTGTCATCAATCGTTTGAGGTCCATTCAGGTGTGCCTGCTTCTCACAGTGTACTTCCAGTCTCCATTCATAACATGTACAAATTCACTAAAAAGTAACCTTTACACCGTAAATTGTGGTAAACGTACCTCAGGCAGTATGACGTTCTGGGGCAGCACGTGAGGAATAATTTATTTCCCCACTTGTGGGCTTGTCGCGCATATACATCCGCGTACCGTTATACATTGAATGAGACGGAAGCATTCCTTCGTCAAAAGACAGTATATCCCCTGGTTCGTAGCCACTTAAAAATGTTGTCTGTAATGTATCGACGATCGGTCAGATTTTCCATGCTCGATCAAATTGTGCATTTTCACTTCGGTTGTCCGAGAAGTGGAGATGACACATAATTTCGTCGAACCTACAGCACGTATAATATTAGAACAAAATCGTAGTAATTTTATTGTTCAAACTAGCTTACCGATTGCGTGGCATCCATGCTCCGAATGTCCCACCTGGCAGAGCACCGATATTAGCAGTTCTCCAATGCGTCGACAATCGCCGTTTTTGTGGGTACAACATGCGTGCAATCAATAGCCCAAACGTAACTGCATACTCATGAGGTTGAAACAACTCCATCTGCCGCAGTCGCTGGCGTATCTGCACCAACGATTCTATCTCCTTCACTCTTGCCCCGCGCCGTTTGCTAACAACCTGTTGTTCTCGGGGTTTTCGAGCGCGTGCTACCACGGTTTGGGAAGCACCTATAACTCTCATCCGCTATCAGCCGGAGCAAGCGCTTAGGAAACAATACCAAAATATCTCGATAGGAGATTCTGCGTGGCGCAGGACAGCCGAGGATGGTCCCCATTCACCTCTGTATACCTCGCGGTACTCCGGCTGTGGGGCAACAGTGTTTCGCCGACACTGAGTTGAATGTTCGATCATCAGGTACCATCGCGTCATCGTCCTAGAAACGGGCGTTACTAGGATCCCAAATCCGATTACGTTTACGAATACATGTCTCTTTAAGACTCGCTTTCGGCTTTGGCAGCGCGCAAACCTTGGAATTGCACGTCTTAATCACCAACGATGTCAGGATTTTTGTAATTTGGCCGAGCTCCTATAGCGCCCCAACCGGTACTTCTTTGCAATGCGTCCATTGACCATGGGCGAGCCGGCGAAATTAAACAACTGGAGGCTCTTGAACACGCCTTCCCCTCGTACGATGCAAATTCATATCCAACGACTTCAACGTTAACGCTGAGCGTGAAACCGGACGGTTACCATCGCCGCCGCTGTTGCTGAGGTCTTCATTGGTGGCAGCTTTGGTGTCGGGTGAGCAATATCTTCGTGGTCGACTTTGTGGCCGGAGATGGTTTCGTCGCGAGTGGGATTTGGGTACGCGACCTCATGTCGAGCGGTCACGCCGTCTTGTCCGCCGTTACCACTAGACCTGCGTAGGTTGATCTGGCACCGCGGGTGGTGCGCTTGTCACTGGCGCATGATTTTCGGGTCAAAGCTATTCGTGAAGTGCTTCCCGAGGGTGAGTTGACTGCTCAACTCCAAATTAGCGAATGCAGGCTTTGTTAGCGAATACGAGATAATATAACTATAGGTTTATCTACCATCTTCCCCCGCAGACATCTGCGAGCACTTCATACCCCTAATCATCACCCTTGGTAAACGCCAACACTCCCATAGGTTGGGGGGGGAGTGTGCCAGTATTTCTCCTTCGAACCGAGGAGTGCCGGTTTCGGCACGTTAAGATGGAGAACAGCGTTACCCGTGTTCCTATGCGGGGTTCGGTTCCATTATTCGATATTTTCCAACGCACCACAGGCGTTTTAACTCCCATGACCGAGCTGAGAGAGAGGCGCAGGGCGGGGGGCGACTCGCCAAGTGTGAAAGACCACGTTGTAGGGAAGTAAAAGCAACTGAATCATTCCAAGTTTGGGTGTCAACAAAGCAAGCATCGACTTCAAGATCGTATAAGCTACTTCGCAGTACACCAGGCTACCTACGCAGCAGGAGCAGACCTGTACATCACCATTAACATTTTTTCTAGCTTATAAGCCCAAATATTTTGTCGGGTTCACATTATCCGATTAAACCTCGTAGTGTTGTACTTCAGGCCAGATAACCATGGGCATGTTTGCCGCATGTATGACAACATCTTATCCACACGACCGCCATTCGTTATCTCCACTAAACAGTTCTCCTTCGGTGTGTAGCGATGTGTAGAAATGAACACGATCCCGTTCTTCGCAAGAAACTCTTTCAGCTCCAAATTCACGATTGCAACCCCACCAGGACTCGGATATCGCTCAATCTTCAATCTTTGCGCCAAACGCTGTGCCATCAGTCGCTGCGAATTGTCTGAAGCCTCGTTCTTGTTCCTCAAAGGGCAACCCCACTGTAGCTTGACCCCTCATCGTGGATAAGCTCAAAGTAGGGCATAGAGCGTATCCCGTTACATAGAGGCTGATATCACACAAATCGGACGTCAGATGTTGCAGGATCACAGTCGTTTTTTTTTTGTCGGTGACATTGACATACTTCTGTCAACCAACCACCAGGTACCGTAGACTCTATGAGCCAAACCCAATCGGAAGTTTTTCCTCACAAGTGATATGCGCCCTTGAGACTCCAGTACGTGTCGGGATATGGTGTGCGTTGTGTCGATTTAGAATGGAGGTTGGGTGCACTTACTTTGTCACAGGGTGTCCCAATCTATGGTTGATGTGGTAGGGCTAGGACCAGTAGCAGGCAACGGCAGCGTCTGCCGATAGGTGGGCAAGATACACCGCGTGAGTGACAAGAACTGCTAAAAGAAAGCTGGAACAACTGCGCAGATTCAAGCACTGATACCATCCGCTGTGGAGATTATTGACCTCGCTATCAGTGACGACGACAATGGATAGGGTGTTGCTGTTGCCGTCGATGCCTAGAACGAAGCCATTGCCGGGATCAAGGGCGTGTGAACCTCCAATGGCCGCGAGGTTCTTTAACCCCCTGGTTCCCGACGTCGTAACTTACAACATAGCGCGAGGAACAGTAGAGATTGGATCGGGCAATACTTTATTTAAGTCATTTCAAAACTATAAGACCAAGGAGGTATTTGAGAAAATTCAACGGCGGGGATATAATCCCGCCAAAACGAAGCTGGGTTAGGGGGCCGATGGACACATGCCACTCACTCATCATTTCAGAATCTGCGGGATGGTGCGCATCCGCTCAAGCAAGCGAGAGAAGACCTCCGCCGTTGCCGCAGTTGTCCGCGACCTCGACTTTCCTTTCTTGTGGGGCAGCTGCGGGCGGTGAGCAGGACGTACAAGAAGCCTAGAGGTCTATCTACGAAAGGGCGGTACGTATAGACTAATACGTGCTGTTTGAATCTGAACTAATATGACCTGTGTGTATGTTACAGATACGTGAAACCTGATGGTAGTGGAGTATTCGCTGGTGAACACGCACTAGTCGCGCATACGCTTGAGTCCGGCCTGATGGAAGGGATAATCGCATCTGCGGGTCAGCCTGCCAGCGCAGCGGCAGCACAGACTACTGTCACGGTCACGGCGGACACGGTCACAACGGACATGAGCACGGGCACGTCGGCGGACACGGGTACGGCGGACAGGAGCACGGGCATGGGCACGGCGGCGGACACGGGCTCAGTGGCAGACACTGGTTCAGCGGAAGACACGGGCGCTGCAAGTCCGGCGGTGGGTGCATCCCAGATTGACACCACCGCCGGACTATCCCAAGGGACGTTGAACGATATCTTCGGCTCTTCATCGAGTGGCTCGGCGGACGAGCTCTCTCAAGCAGCGGTGCCGCACGCGTTCGGCTTGTCGCCGAGCGACTTCAACGTCGGAGAGTCGCATCTCCAGGCGGCGGCGAACCTTCACCTCCTGTCGGAGGCTGGCGGCCTCGAGAGCGAGCCTGAAGATGAAGAAGAGAAGCAACAAGGCACGCCGTATCGGACGCTTCGCGTGCACCCGCTGAAGTCGGACGTAAACTTCATCCCGGACAACGAGGACGAGAAGGAGTACGAGAGCATGGATTCTGGGAACGAGAGCGAGGGAGAAGGAAGTGGAGCTTTTGATGAAGAGGAGGAGCCCACGGGCAGTACCAGGACGAGGACGTGTTGTCGGAGGCCGATGCAGAGCTGATGGACAAAGCGTTTATCCTGTCGCTAATACTTGGAAACTCGCGGTTGATTACAAGAGAGAAGAAGCAGCGCGCGGCCGCGTGGCGGGCGACCGAGTGGACTCCAGCGATGTCGTCCGAGTTCGAGGTGAACACTTCGTGGACAATGAGGCACCGAGGACGCGCGACAAGTTGTGGAAGCTGCGCCCGATCATTGACAAGTTGCAGCAGACGTTCATGGAAGGATGGTGCCTGCCGGCGGTGTTCTCGTTTGATGAGGGCGTCCTGCCAGCCACTTCGCGCCGGAACACAACGCGTTTGTTTATGCCGGACAAGCCGCATCGCTACAGGTCCAAGATGTTTATGATGTGCGACTCGCCGACGGCATATTGCCATAGGTATTTTTTTATACGTGTTTGGTAAGTCGTAACTTACGACTTGCTCTCATATCTCTGACGTGCTATGTCGTACTTGCCTAGGTTCGAACTTTACGCTGGCAAGCGTAAAACTGGCGATGAGGCATTCGACCACAAGACGGGCGCTGCTGCTGTCGTCCGTAACCTGAAGATCATCTTCGCGGCGAAAGAGCGCTACACATGGCACACAGTGGTGATCGAGCGTTACTACTCGTCGGTCCTGCTCGCTATCGAGCTGCTCAGCATGGGCGTGTACGTGCTCGGCACGATCATGCTGAACCGCCTCGGATACGACAACCGCATCAAGAACACTCGGCAGACCCGGCCTGCAAGCATCCCAAGAGGCACGTTTACGTTCACGAGGTCGCTGGCCGTCCCCACCATGGTAGTGTTCCATTGGTGGGACCGAAAGCCCGTCCACCACTTGTGCACGGGCTCCGCGATGACGGAGTTGAGCATCGGGCGGAATGTCAAGCGTGTGGGGCCGATAACCGTCCCGTGTCCGAGTGCTGTGTCGGACTACCAGCGCTGGATGGGTGGAGTTGACGTGCACGATCAGCTCCGCCTCCAGTGCTTCTCTCTGCAGACCTCTACCAAATTTCAGAAGTACTACCGAAGCCTTTTCCTAGGCTTCGTGGACATGGCGTTCGTGAACGCGTACCTCACGCACAAGGAGGCAGCGAGGATGGCCGGCACACCTTGCCTGACGCACGGAGAGTGGTTCGCGCTGCTACAGAACCAGCTCTTGCAGATGAAGCCCCACGAGTTCGTTGGAGTCGTGGCCACGCCGACGGTTGGGTCGCAGAAGCGTAAGCGAGCGCGCGCACGGCACATGCACGCGTCGGAGCAGATCGAAGACTGGGTGACGGTCAGTGGCGTCCAGAAGCACAGGCAGCGTGCCTGCAAGGTGTGCGCGCTGCTGCGGGTCAACAAGCACAAGAAGTCCTACCAGACCACCTGGTTCTGTGAGCGCTGCTCGGTGGACGACGCAAAGTGTTGGCGGTGTAACAAAATTCGACGTGAGTAAAAGGGGCAAGCCAAGACCTGTTTTGAGATCTGGCACGACGATTTCGGCGCCGGCGAGGCGATCCCAACGCACCTAGGGACGCGCGTGGTCTTGCGTCGTCCCGGCCAGACAGCTGGAGTCCGCAAGAAGACCCGCCGCGAACTCCATCTCCGCGCAGACGGCAGTGACGACGGATGCGAGTCCGACAATGAAGAATGCAGCGAGGATGAGTAGGCTTGTGATGAGTGAGTTGCGTTTCAGTTGATGCGTGAGCTGTAGGCTTGATAATGCAATATTTTGAAGCAACGCACCTTTTTTCTTTAGTTTTTGGTTTGCCTGGATTCATTGTGCAACGTCTCTGCTCTTTTTCTATCGTTAGATTTGCTCTCGAGGAGTAAGTTACGACATGGCCGCTGCTTTCGATATCTAAAAGGTGTATAACTGACGACATTGAATTGAAAACCTCTCGAAACCTTATGTACCTAAACCCACGTCCTATTTGTGCCTCATACAAAACCAATGGTACATGGATAAGTCGTAAGTTACGACGTTCGCTTACGTGTTCTGGCCCCCTTTTTTCGGGAACCAAGGGGTTAAAGAAGACGGGGTACAGATACAACCCCTTCCCAACCACGCTGTCGAAGAAGCCTGTAGCGCAGCGATGTCGTGCTAATGTGAAGGACTGCCGCCGAATCCATCACGCCCGCATCATGCGTGCGCGCTCTATTCAAGACGTTATGGAACATTCTGGAGTACTAGAGGATTTGTAAGAGCACGTAGATCTCTCATGTCGTCCACGCCTATGCCAGAGCGCGTTGGGCCGTCCGTCGTGATTGCCAGACGCGACATCCGAAGTGGTGAGGTAATATCGGTGAGCTACGTACCGGGTATGTGGTTTGTATGGGCTTACATAGCAACCAACGGCCGCACGATGCGGAATGCTTCAGTACGTCACGGAATTTGCAAGGTTTAAGTGAGAGTTGAAGTCAAAATGGTAATAGTTTTCATTTTTCTAGTGTCACGTTAGTTCTAGCAGTGTTCGTTTCACTTACGTGGAAATTGCGATTGAGATGCTCATTATTGCATGTCGGCGTAACGATGCTCGGTCCATACGGACAGTCCCATCATCGCGGCTAGAATCCGTAGTACCATGTTGAGGCCGTCGACTTGGGGAGTCGACATGTAGACCGATGGTATGGAAAACTTTCATTTTGGGGATGAGATGGCCGATGTAAGTAACGTTTAGAGCAAGAAATTAAGTACTCCCAGTTATTATGGGTGCTAACTTCCGCATAACCATTGTGAGTGGTAAGACGAGACGATTCCGTTGAAACCAACCATGAACATGGAAATTATGTACCGTGATCCAGAATGGTATTTTCGAATTATTATAAGCTACAGAAGATATACTACGGCTGCATCCGTAGTACCGCTCGAACGTTAAGAGTAGACGGATGAAGGTGGTAGAACTCCCGCGTATCAAAATGTAAAATTGTGCGTGAGAAGCTCCAAACCGTGATCTCCAGCACTTTATGTCCTATCCAGTCCAAACACGTCGAGAGGTGGGCTACCCGCACCTTGAACCTGGCCTTTGTCGTCGGTACTGTTGGCCCCAGACCCACGGCGAACTCGGCGACTCACCAGAACTTGCTTCGTGTTGCGATCCGTCATCTTACGAATGATGAGGATATGCAGTAAGTGAGTGGGACTACCGAACCTGAACCAGTACGCACGCGGACAGTGGAGCGGCTCCAGTTGATGCTTCAACGCTCCGGGGATAGGTCGATTCATTCCGCCTGTGCGTAGCTATTGCCGAAGCGTAAGGATTCTTCTGTGTGAATCGTGTCGGGGGTGTATAGGTGTTTCGGAGCGATCAACCTCACGAAAACTAGCGCGGGGTCGCTGGGAGAGGGCAGTGCAAACACAAACAGTACATTTTGCTTCGCTAAATCCTACGCGCGCCGTTTGAGATTGATGGTGAGGATACGGTTCGCATTGGACGGGCGCAAATTAACAACTCACGCTGGATGCAGTGAGTAAGTTGTTTCAAGATACATCCCGTTTGACTAGGCTGTTCACTAACTCGCTTTCACATCCTTGTGGCTCAACGTGCCAATGAATGCCACACCGTCTTGGTTGGTTGCCCCCTAAGTGCCAGGCACTCAAGGGATTCGTGGGCGCACTGCCATCGGGCTCCTGGGGCCTTGGTGCATTGGCCTTCGCCAAATCGAAAATACGAAGCGTACATTGGCTAAGACACTTGTTTGACAGGGTTCAGCATCGGTTGGTGCGTTTAAACTCATAATCGTGTTGCCTGGTGAATACAAGTGCGGCTACCTGGGCGGTGGCAATATCGCAATGGATAGAGCTTTCAGTGATTTCGTATATTAACACGGGGAGGACAGTCTTTTTTTACTGTTTCTCCCAGCTTTGGCCAATCCCGGGATGGTTGGATAAGCGGCATGATTGGAAGACCCCTCCAGGCGCATAGAACGCGCATAACGTTTTTTCTGCCTGCGTCGTACCCAGCATATACTAAAAAGGCTTTGTTGCCGCGATCCAACTGCCTGCCGCCGCGCTCGATAATCCAATTTTCGGCAAGGGCTCCGTCGTTGGCATGCATGGCGGCACCACGCCGGAATGAGTGCGAGGTAAGTTCCGGTGTCAGCCGAATCTGTACTGATGCTGCAATTTCCTTGGCTCCAACAAGTAATATGTTCACTTAGGCTTGTGCACAAGGGATTTTAGGCTTGGCTGGGCCTTGATCGACTTCCTGCAACGGTGTCTTCTCTTCGTCGGTGTCAAGCAGTTCAGCGAGACTCAGCCCTTCTATATCGTCTATGTCTTCTGCACTACGTTTTATTTTCGTCTAGACGCAAGATGCTAGCGTTTCTACGTCCACGCACTTCCCTTGCCCTGTAGTATCAATCCTGGGTAGGAGCAACTCGTATCTGGGCACACAGAATGATCAATATCAGGAAACGCTGGCAGCAGTAGTGATGCGTCAGTAGGGCGATACACCACGACATAGTTTTTCGTGCCGAGTAGATACGCACGCTTCGCCATCGCAAACGTGTCGGGACTGCACGCTCAGTTGCACTTGCCGAGACATCGAACCACACCGATCACGTCTGGCTGCGTGCACGCCACCAGATACTGCAATGAACCGACTGTTCGCTTGTAAGGAAGCGATTCATCGTTACTCGAGCCGTTTCCGTCTCAATCGGAGGCATGCGCGCGCGGTGCATATGTGAGGCACACACCGTTCTCGCGTGCTCCATCCGAAAACGTGCAGTCATTCGGTCACCATGCGCAGTCTGCGAGAGACACACAATAACACAAGGAAGAAAGTTAATATCCAATCCGAGGAGATACTTGGCGCGGCCCAGATCCTTAACTTCTAATCTTGCGTTCAGATCACGAATTACAACTTCGATGTCTGTTGGAGTTGCTGCGACCACTACGTCATCTACATACGGAGTCAGGTAAATCCTGCCGTGCGCAACCTTCTCGTAGCAAACCCCAGCATCGAAACACACTGCAGAGCTCCATCAAGTGCCCTTGTAGCCTGTCGATCTGGATCTTAGAGGCCATCTTCACGTCGTATAGTCCTGGCACACTCTGTCAGTCCCGTCATGGCAACCCTACGGCTGATCCACGAAAAAGCCGACGTCAGACAGCTCGCCATTCAAAAACGCGGTCATAAAATCAACGTGTTGGCAGTCGAGTCCCTGCACCAAAGCGAATGTTATCATGAGCCGCACAGACTCGATCCTTACCACAGGCGGGTGCGTGATTAAACAATCGATGCCGAACTTCTAAATGAATCCACGGACAGCGAGTCGAGCCTTAAGTCTCTGTATCACGCCGTTTCCGGCCCGTTTAGCCATTTGAACCATGACAGACGTGAGAAGGTAGACTGGCTTGCTCGACTTCAGTCGAGGTACAAGCTCCCAGGTGAGATTCCCCATCAAGCTTTCGTACTCAGCATCCATCGCAGCTCTGTATTTCGGTGTGTGCTACATACCTGCGCCTGCCGCGCCGCCGCAGGGTTCAGCAACTCACTCACAACGCCAATGAGCATGCACGCCACTGAAGGGCAAGTCAGTACCCATGTCGACGGATCATATCAAGAACGTGGACGCCGAACTCGTGTTGACCGTCGTGTTGGTTGTGGCGGAGGCCGCGGAGTAGTAGCCCCGCCTCGTGTTCTGCTAATTGCCGGTGGCGAAGGCGTCAGAGGTGCTGTTACCAAACTGGTCGTTGCTACCGGCGCGCTTCCAGCCCTACTGCCATCACTGTTAGCCAGAGAAGTACACTTGTAGAAGAGCGATTTGCAGGCGAGCAAAAATAGAACTAGTTACAGGTGAGTGATTTGGAGGAGAATTACTTACCGGAGATCCACTTGAAGCTGAACTCCCACTAGCACCAGCGCCATTATCCACAGCAACAATCCCACTGAAATCAGCGCCGTTCGAAAGGTCATCACCGTTATTACTCGAGTCCTCGCAACGACCCTTCCTCGAAGCGACCGCACTATCGCCATCCACTGAAGCCACGTCATCATCGCCGCTATCCTCGTCTGAGTGGCGATCACGAATGTTTACAGTGTCGAGTATCGTATTAACTGGAAGACGGACATAGGGGACGCACACAGGTGTCTCCTCTTCGTTTCCTTCGAACCACCGCGCAAGCAACAGCTCCACGTAAACGATGTCCACCGCAATATCTTCTCGAAATGGCACATCACGCTGCTCGATGAGGTCTTTAGTGCGGAGGTCTAGCCGCGGTAACCCAGTGAAGTCTGCGCGTATCCGAGAAACAATGTCTCCTTGGCCTTGGTGATCGGCTTCAACGCCCGATTCTTCTTGGGGACGTGAGAAAAAGCCACGCAGCGACAAACGTGCAAACCGCTGACGTCGGGTTTAGCTCTGGTCAGTTTCTCGTACGGAGCCATCCCGGAAAGCGGTTTAGCGGGGCTCGTGTTGTCAACTTTGACAACATACATCAGCACCTCGCCTTACAGAACTCCGTCGCTTCACAAACTGCGCGAACAATGTTCACCAGGGTGCTGTTGAGCTTTTCTACCTTCTACGTGTTGAGAAGAGCGTTTTCGGTGGCGACGCAAGTTCGTTTTGGTCTGCGCGACGAATGGACACTATAGCCACTGGTAAGCCACCAAGGGAGCGCCATCAGTGGCAACGTCTTCTCAACTCCACACCTCGCACCTTCAATGTCGCACAAATCCTGACATTTACAATGATGAACACAGCTCCCCAATAGATCAGGTCTCATCAGAAGAGTAGACACGATCCAGCACGGATAGTCATCGCAGTCTTCTTCGCTGGATGTGCTTCGGAATAGCAATGAGAATATACGATCACCTTAGTTTCGGACATAGTCACTACGAGAATACGAGCCTGGATCGTTGCGGGCTGTTTTCCCTAGATGCTGCAATGTAGTAGTCCGATATGTTCTTGTGTGGGAAAACAGCAAAACATTCGTCCTAGACACGGCTCCGCCTCCTCTCGTCGAAAGGAGCGTTAGATGCGGTGCGCGCCGTGATTTTCCAGGCAGCCATTTTGCCCATCGCGATGTTCTTTCGCGTGTTGGGAGTTTTCTTCGATTACCCCATCGAAATAATATTGTTAATTGGGGCAAAGCGTGTTTTCATAACAACTCAAAGGCAATGGATGTGGAACGCACAGCAAGGCTGAGATGAGCGCTAATGTGTATATATTGGATTGCAAGATCCCTAGAAGAAGCAGCCGAAACGATCAAGCGAGACAAAATCAGATTTACAGAGGTCTTGGTAGTTTGCTGCATTTTGCATAAAATATCTAATTGATATATATGAGATACGTCTGCGAATAGGCGTATTCTGATCTGAGATGGTCAACGTGCCGTTAGAAACGCTGATGTCGCAAACCCACGCCGTGCATTTGCTG
This sequence comes from Phytophthora cinnamomi, assembly GCF_018691715.1. NCBI lineage: Eukaryota > Oomycota > Peronosporomycetes > Peronosporales > Peronosporaceae > Phytophthora > Phytophthora cinnamomi. The sequence goes on from NW_027150986.1 coordinate 465,170, forward strand.
GTCATGAAGAAGTACCACCCTAAATGCGATTCAATTCATGTATCTCATGCATACTCGGACTGCTAAGATCGCAGGGGAAGTAGCAAGTACTATCTAAGCTCTGTTATCAAAGCGTATATAAGAACATGAGAAATCGGGAGGCGGTATTTTGTTCTCACGTAAGATTTCTTCGCCATTCAAAGCTGAAGTGTTGCAAACATATTTCCAAATGCAAGTATACGCTAAAATCCTAAAGAATAGTTTGAGATGTTTGCAGGTCGGAAGCACCATCGCAAACACCATTAGCACAGGTCAGGATTCATCGGGTGAATCCGACGTATACAGAAGTCGAACAATTTTTCTAGGTTTTGTTTGGGGCATGGTGGGGCTTTCTTGTCCATCCCACCTTCATCCAGATTGCTGGAATACTTTCCAAGTCCAGATAGAATCTTTTGTAGCTGTGGCTTCGCTATTCCTCCCTGTAGTGGACACTTATCCAACAAACGGTTTTACGCGTTTACAAAGTATGCAAGGCACTCATTTGTTGAGATAACTTTCTGCTCATCAACGTATTGATGCTGACAAGACTGGTAAGGTGTTGCGAATCCCATATATTCTGTGTTCTTGTTAGGATTTTCTGCAGCCAAATTCTACAGAGTTACCTTCCCTAAGCATTCGAGTACAACAAGACTGAAGAGCTTGTACGCGTCGATCAACCATTCCAATTTCAGGAAACGCGGAGAAGAGCCGCCTCATTCCCGCGGTTTGAAATACTACGGTAGCAGCTCTGGGTTTGTCGACAAATATGCGTGCGGTATTGCCGTCAGCTTGCCCCACAAACTCTTGCAGAATTGGCTCGGTTCGCTCCGCATCAATAGTGCCACCTTTCGACAATTGTTTCTGCTCCTGAAAGATGCTGTGCACGTCTTTCAGCTTCGTCTTCTTGCGTGCGGATGCAACAAGGCGATGTAATTCGCACTGAGGGTATACACGAGGCTCTGTAGCTGCTTCCTTACCGGTTTTCTTCATGTTAGAACTCCTCTCGATGACGGTCCAGCTCTACGCATATCGGCCACCGTAGACAGTAAATCGGGATCACGACAGTCCAGTTTTCAGCGTGGTATTCCCACAACTCGTTGCTCAGCGAGTGATTGTGCTCACCACTTGCGCGAGCAAACACGTAGTACCGCCGCTCCAACTTGCTCAATGTTGCGTTGATCTTAGCCGTCCATCCAGCGTACCGGACTGAGTGATGTTTACGCACACCAGTCCCGCGCGGTTGCTGGTCCAGGCCGTACGTGCACACCAATGTTTTGCAATACTGCTGCCAGGGCTGGGGAAATTTAGTGCAGCACTAGTAATTTGCTTGTTGTGCTTTTCGATGTATGAGGCGGTACGAACAACAAAGCGTTGTTTCGTTTTAGCCAACAATTTATTCAGTGCGCCATGAAATCCTTTACAGGAGAGCCATCGTGCCGGAAATCCACGCAAAAGCAGCAGGTAAGAATCCGACTGGAGAGTGACGCGACCTGTATTAGCATTTGGAACGTGCCGGGACCTAGGCGCCTGCGGTATCTCATCTTGGGTGGGCGCGGCTCCAACGCCAGGTGAGACACTCAAGTAAAAAACAATTTTGCCTATAGACTCACCGACAAAATCACTTGATGGAGATATCGGCACATAATCTTAATCTTTCGCGTTGTCATCACTCGGTGCCAGTGTTTAATTTGCACAGCTATTATTGTCGCCCTATGTCCCCAATTTCGTATCATTGTCCGTCGTTAAGTCCACGGTGCTTTCATCCTTGCGAGCCTGCGCTGCTGTATTGCGGTGCTTGCTCCTAGAGGACGCAGGCGTTGCCTCTTCGCCGACAGCATACCTGGTTGCATACAGCTCACCCCGCTTACCCACCACTGCCTTGACTTCACCTCGGGATATCGCTGTATCAACCAGCTCAAGAGCAGTCAACTGGGCTGTTCCTTCCAGTGCGAGAGAGCTTCTGCCAACGGCGCTCTTCCCGACACATCGGTAATTCTGCAGTCGCTCGGTGCGGAGCTGGAGCAGGTGGTCGCGGCCCTCGAGCAGCTCGTGTTCTTCTGGTTCCGCTCCTCCTTCGCTTAGGGGGCTCTGTGCGCAAACACAGCGTCATTAGTTAGCAGAGCCCGAGAGAAGAAGGCGTCATCGCCCTCTTACCATCAGAGTCCTCGCACTCCACCCGTCGCTTTATTGACAGCGTCGGCCTTGCGTCGACGTCGTGGCCACAAGTCTGTTTGATGAATGGCGGAATATTTCACAATTTTGGGAAATGGGCCAATCGAAAGGAATCCATGCATCGGTACAGATTCCGCACAGCTAGTACCGCAAGATAGACTTAACAATACAGTCTTGCGGTATCTGCACAACTTCTCCGAAATTTCCGATCGAAGGCCCTCTCCGATGCGTACCACAATAGTGGTATCCAGTACATGAAAAGACCAACGTACAAACGTTTTGAGTGTGATAAACACGGTAGTTTACTTGTGATTAGGGGGGATCAGCTAAGATGCGAAGCGCCGATAGATAGACTGTTTTAGTCTTGTTTGTAGGCGTCAGCAAATGGCCTAAAACGGCCTGTGGGCTGAGAAATATAAAAAAACGAAATCATGCAAATTTTGGCTCCGAGAGCCATGTACTCTCGATTGGGTAAATTGAACAATGAACCCTTGGTTTTCGTGGCGGAGTTCACTATTAACGTCACCGCCCTTTAGTCGGACTCCCCAACAGCCACACAAAGCCTGAGCGATTTTATAGGACGACTAATTGTCCAATAATATGCACCATTTAGCGTCACAAACACACGCGGCAAACAAGAGGTTGTGAGCCTAACTCGAAGAATCAGGACTTGGCCAGCTCGCCTACAGCGGTCATTTCGGCCGCACTCGACAGTTCAATTAGACGTGGAACACGTCTTGGCGGTCTGGGTCGCGGATGACAGCGTGCGTCATAGCTGCTGATGTCGGCCGCTCTTTCCGTTCAGATCGCCCTGAGTGTAGATCTCGTGGAGATGCTTGCGGATGGTAGTGGAGCCGCGCGACGTGATGTTGCGGCTGCCGAGAAAGGCGAGCACGTCTCCCTCAGTCTTCTTCCCGAGGGCCAGGACCTGGTCGCGGTTGTCGCCCACACTAGGGTCCAGCTTCAAGTCGTCGGCGACAATGGCTTCACAAAGACTACAAGCTGTTTCGTGTTCGACCATTGCTTCTTCGGTGCGTCTGCCATCCAGCGAGACTCCTGCTCGTACCACGCAAACTACGTCGCGTGAAGGTAAGACACCGACGCCCGTCAATGCTTGATGTAACGGGGTTACAGGAGAGTTACCCGAAGGTTACAGAGTGTGAGACACATAGGAGTTGTGGGGTCCACATCTTAACCTAAATTAGTAGGAAATCAGTAGGTTGATTTATAGCCAACGGATGTGCAAGGGACTAGGGCTCACTATGCTAGATAGTGAACGTCATACATTTACACCAAGAACAGGATAAATATATTCAGTTTTGGATTGAAATTCAAGGGTGTGTTGACTCTTGGAGTCCGTGAGGTGAACGGACACCTACGTCGTTCTGGTGTTAGAACGACCGCTATCCTTAGCTTAGACACGGTGAATCTAACCCGCCTTCATTTGATACAAAGCTACGGCAGCCCCGCTGCACTTGGATTGACCTCGTCTTGGCTTGGTTCCTGCTAACGCTTCTTGTTCTTGTGCTGGTGTTCCATTCACCTTAGCTCCTAGGCTATCCGTGCATTCATCTTTGCGCTTGGTGTGCAGCATTAACTGGACAATGACCCGATATGTCCGCTGTGTCAACGGAGAGATTATGCTTGCGGACGAGCGACAGGTCAGAAACTCGTCCAAACAGGTGCCACAGAGACACAACAACGCAGCGTCGCGGTAGTAACTAGAGGAACATGCATTCTTATACAAATACATCATCATTTTTAAGGCAGGTTTTGAACAATGTGGCGCTTTGTTTGTCACCTTGCTATCTCCCTTCATACAGAAGGTCTCGAGCGTCTTCTCCATGCTAAGCAACTTTGCTTCGATAATGTGTCGTTGAGCAGGGAGAAGCTCAAAGAGCCTCATCATGTTTTGCACATAGTACCTCATAAAGGTGATCCGTGCAAGTGGCTTGCCATACCTACCCTCATCAAATGCAAGACACATACCAAAGATGTTCAATACAGACACTAAACACTTACTCGTGCAATCCTTCTCGATGCACTGTTTGACATAGTTCAATTCTACATTTCAAAGACTTTGAATGCTTTGATAGCCGTCGCCTGAGCTCGCTTGGTTTACTAGGCTTGAACTCGTGTAAGCCTATCACGAGTGGTTGTCAGAGTTGGATATAAGTCGCGAACCCAAGCAGACTCGACAATTTCATTGGTCAAAATTCTCTTGCAATCCAAGTGGTGTGGCCACACAAAAAACACGGGAAGATCGTGTTGCGAAATCTGCTGGGATCGAGCATCGAACAACGGGAGACGTTCGCGAGAAGATGAATACGATCGAGAAACAATTCCGGGAAGATGTTGACATTCAGGCCCAAACCGGCTCTGGCATCACAAGCGAGTCAACCTTGCGAGGGAAGATTCTCAAGCGCTGCCCGCATTACTGCAAACTCACTGGTGTGTTTGATTCCCGTCCTTCCGCTCGTCCTAGTATAACTTCAGATTACATCGATGATGAAGAAGAGAAGCCGAGAGTTCCAGCGCTATTGTACAGCGTGGCAAGGAGCGCCCACTCGCATTTCATGACGATGAAAATGCTGAGTTGAAACAACAAAAGAGGAATCCTGTCGAAAAATTGTTGGACCAGCAGCTTTCAGCAAGCAAACAAAGAGCTCAGAAGACTAACCGCATGCTACAATTACATGAAGCTAAGTTGGGGCTGAAGCCGCGCGAGATCAAGCTAAAAGAAAACCAAGCCAACGTTGATTTAGCCTTGAAAAAGGTTCAGCTCGAAATAGCACAACGTGAAGCACTCGTGCAGCTGGTACTTGCACGTAAACAACTTTTCGACAGTGGTGTTGATACGGAAGAAGTTGATCGCCTCCTCCCCCCCCCCCCCGCATGATTCGAGCATGTGCCGATAATGCCTTGCCGTGGCCTAAAACTGTTTATAGAACACTAAGTCTATCAAATAATTCCGCCTTTCGGTGCCAGTCGAGCCACCGTAGCTCAGAGATTCGTCGGCTTCATCATCACTTTCTACTTCACTCCCGGGTTCAGGTTCAATTCAGTCACTAGGAATAGGGTCGGAGATAGCCATGTTGTGCAGAATCGTACACACGCGAATAAATTTGTAACGGGAGCCCCGTCAGAAGGACCCCAGTGCAGCAGACGGCAGCCCTGGTCGACGACGAGACGCTGAAGATGATGACGGGCGGCGACGCGAGTCAAGCGTCCAAGCTAGACAACGACAGGTTGACGATGGGTGGTACGGGAGCGGTCCAGGAGGTCGTGACGGTGACAGAGGATAGCCCTTGTGTGGCCTATGCGACGGAGAGTGGTACGGTGAGCGGCACGCAGGAGCTGCAGGCAGCGGCTCCTGTCGAGTCGACATTGCAGAACGGAGCCGGTGAGCTCCGACAGCGAGAGAAGGCCGCCCAGAACCAGTTTTGACAGCTCGAGGGTAAGCGCGTCCAGGGACCCACACGACGCGGAGCAGCAGCTCTACGAGAACGAGGACGAGGAGGCATTGACGGAAGCGTCGGTGGACCTAGCACTGCTGGCGACACCTGCGTGAACAGAACGAGGTGAACGAGACGGAGCTGGTGTTAGCCTAGCCAACATTAGTTGAGTTGTGTAAAAGAGGTTATCATAACCCCCCTAATAAAATTCTGTCGCACGCACTGAGGCGGACGACCGGGCGCAGCAATTGAATATTGCTGTCGGCCAGAAGGTGTTAACGTTGCAGTGACTCGTAGTAGAACGGACGCGGCGTAGCTGTGCGACCTGCTCAACGAGCCGAGCAAGATAAGTGGCTCACTTCATGGTGGTCATACAGGGGCCTACTTTACCGAGTTCGACTGAGTCTACGAGAGTGATTACGAGAGCTATGAGAGTATTGCGCCTTCCCAGGCGAGGACCGCGTCGAAGTCCGGAAAACCAAGCGCATCGTGCGACAGAAGGTGAAGAAAACGAGCAACGGTGACGGCTACTCGAGCGACTACGACTCGGTCGATCAGCAAAAAAGCTCGCAAGTGTCCGCCAGCTCGCGACGTGGTACCACACGACAAGCAGCACGACGAAGACGAGGAAGACCCGGGGCAAACGCTTGGCGCAGCAGAGCAGGCGTCACCGCCTGTGGTCACGCGGGAAGCGTCAACGCGGGAGCCGCCAGCGACGCAGCAGGCCACGACGGTGGAGACGAAAAACGAGGGCACTGAGCGCACGATGGTGGCGGGCGCACCAGAAGAGATGACGGCCGTGGCGACGGCGTTGAAGCAACTCACGGTGTTAATGGCGGGTCTGCAGTCCGCTCAAGCCAGCACCAGCGCCAGCGTACGAGTCGCCGGCAACGGACGACCGGCGGTAGCTTCAGGACACGGCGGCGTCACCAACGAGCCCCCTTTACGACGGACGGATGAAATGGAGGAGGTACTTCAGCCTCCCCCAACTACTACGACGAGCACCAACGTGGCGCCAGTGGTGGCCAGTTCGACGGTGGAAATGGGTTCAGAATTTATGGGCGACCCTTCGGAGACGACGAGGGCGCAGTTGACTACGGCACTTCAACAGCTCATACGCAGGATCGACGCGCTACGAGCACCGACAATGAGCACGGTGTCGACGACACCCGCGCACGCAGCGGAGTGGACGACGGTCATGGCGATGCTGCAGCAACTTGTGGCGATGATGCCACTGGAGAGCGTGACGGCGGCGCCGTCTGGGCTGCAACCACCTGCACCACCCGCACAACACGACGAGGGACGGCGCGGTCACGGCGCGAGTACACGAGCCCCAGCGCAGCAGGAGCACCACGGAGCTGGACGCGAGCAACGACGCGACGTCGAGCGACGGGGGCGGGGCCGCCACTTTCGGACGGAAGCGATGGCAGTTCCGGTGACTCGTCCAGTGGCGAGGACAGGCGCCCGAGTGGTGGACGACGACGAGTGGCGAGCGGCAACTCCGAGAGCAGTTTCGGCGGCTACTCGGACGACAGTGACAGGAGCTCCACGAGCAGCTACGGTAACTCGAGTGACGAGTTGGGCAGCCGACGTGGCCGGCGCGGACGACGAGAGCGACGGCGTGAGCGCCAGCGAGGGCGGGATCGTCACGGGCAAGGACATGGGCGGCGCAAGAGCGTCAAGGATTTGGTGCTGCCGACGTTTACGCCATCGCCGAAGGTCTCAGTGTCCACGTGGATCGACCGCGTGGACCTGGCACTGAAGGGGGCAGCTGAATCCGGGCGCGGGCAGTGGTCCGACAAGTCGTTGTACTTCATATTGGGTAACAAGCTCATGGTGAATGTGGCGAAGTGGTGGGGCAACATGGATCGACGGATGCCGGAACGGAAGTGGTCGAACCTGAAGAAAGCTCTATTACGTCGGTACGGAGAGAAACTTGATAAGTCGACGGCCGAACGGCGAGTAAGCATGCGTCGGATGATTGCAGGAGAGACGCCCACTGACTTCGCCGCTGACTTGTGGGATGTGGTCGGCCGTAACCGGGTCAGCGAGCGCGTCCTACTCGCGCAGTTCTACCGCTGTCTGGACAAGAGGACGAAGACAGCGACACGGGATTGCCGACGGAGATGGTCGGAGGTTGGGGCGGTGACGCTGAGGTGCGGCCAGAAGTGGAGCAAGTCGCCCTTTTCACGAATCCGCAGGGCGTCTACAATGCCCACTCGGGCACCTGGGATATCCCGCCAGGTCACGTCTGGAACGGCAAGTATTGGTACGAGCCGAGGAAGACCGCACGGAGGACGGCTTCTGTAAGGACGGGAAGCAGTCGGTCGGAGTCGTGGAAACACGCCGCCAAAGCCAAGCTGAAGAATGAGACGGTAGAGTCGAGCGCTGACGAAGCAGATGCGGAACCACGTCGCAAACGCCTGAAAGCGGTAGTAAAGCAAATTGCGGGGAATGATAAGCAAGGCGCTGAACGATTCTCCAGCGGACGTCGGCACGTGGTGGCCGAGAACAACGGCGGGCAGACGAGCGGCACCTCGTGCTTCAAGTGCGATCAGTCTGGCCATTGGGCGTCGCAGTGTGCTGTGGAGCCGAAATGCTACGCGTGCAACCAACACGGACATTATGCACATGAGTGTACGGACGCTGAGGAGAAAGCCAAGAATGACGCGTACCTGAGCCAGCGCGAGACGAAAACGCGGGCAGCTTCGGAAAACACTGGGCGGGCGTCGTAGACGGGTTACGGCGTCCGGATCAGATCGAGAAACCCCGACGAGGACGGATGGACGAGGTCGGACGGAAGACAGCGGCGGCGTCGACAGCATCACATCGAGCTGTGGCTAGCAGTGAGCGGATGGTGGAGTTGCGGCGGGTGGTCGCAGTAAATGAGGAACGAAGACGAGAACGAGGACGAGTGCGAGTAGTGACAGAGCTGCCAGCGGACAAGAATGATGTACGAGAACGCGAATGGGCGACGGCAGCGCTGCCAACGAACGAGAACGAGATGAGCGAGTCAACAGAGGAGTACTCCGACGACGGCGGGACGAGGACGAGGGTGAGAACGGCACGAGCAGTACAGTGTGTGGCGACGACGAGTGGTGGTGTATTGCACGAGTTGGTGCAGAGTATGAAGGATGATGAGGCGGCGCGAGATGTCGAGCAAGTGACGCGATATGTTGCGGCTGTGCGGCCAGCAATGGCGGCAGTTCGCTTCGTACGAGCTGAGCGAGAGCAAGGGCTGCAAACACGCAGTGAATTGCGAGCTGGAGAAGGCGACGGCAGACTCCAGAGTGGAGTAGGCGGGGCGAGCACCCCGTTGGGGAGGGAAAGGGACGTGGAGCCAGCGGCATCAAGAACAGCGCCCAGTACGGTGCCGAGTTTGAGCACTCCGACACGTACGAGTGCGGTGTATACGTGTGCGGCGACGACGGCAGTGCGCGATGCTCAAGCTACGAGTGAAGAAGCAGGAATGGAGACTCAGTCGGTGACAGCGACGTGCGCCCAGAACGCAAGCTGCAGAACACTGGTAACAGCGGCAGGCTACACGATCACGGGCGAGTAGGTGAGCGTGGTGACGGCGGATGAGGACGCGTCGACAGCCACTGAGGGGGTCGAGATGACGGCAGGCACGACGGCGATGATGGTGACGCCAGTGCCGGTGTGTGCTTCTGATGTGACGACGATGAAGGGCGACGGGCCCGAGGACACTGTGGACACGGTGGTGTGCGGTGTGTACGACGTGAGCGATCTACCAGCCGAGACGGACACGGAGGCGGTGGAGTCCACGCAGGGCGCGACGACAAATAGCAAGCCAAACACGAGCGACGAGCCGAAGCCAGTCGGCGAGGTGAGCAAGAGCCGTGAGTCGATACTGAGCGCCGAGCTCAGGAATAGCCGCGAGTCGGTGCCCAGCGACGAGCTGCCGGCCGACGAATCGACGGGAAACACGGGGTCTGTAAAGATCACCAGCGCAGCTGCGGTAGCACACACAGTGAGTGAAGAGGCGAAACAGGCGGTGGCGAAGACACGTCCGTTGAACACGGAAAGGAAGATGGCGGGTACGGACAAGACGGAAGTGAACATGGTGAGCGACGATGCCCCAGGCGCGAACGACAGCTCGTTCGGTGGCGAAGAGCGTGCAGCCTGTATTGAACAAGCGCGCCTGACGCGATGCAAAGCACGGAAGGCGTCGAAACGACTACGATTCAAGGCGCTAGTGACCAAGCGGCGGCGCGCGGAACGAGCCGACGCAGCGGAGCAACGATCAACTGTAGCACTACGAGTTGAGCGGCAGAAAGTGGCGGACAAAGCCATGGCGGAGCTGAAGACACGACGCCAGCAGCGTCCAGACGAAAGCAACGATGGCTCGACGAGCCAGGTGGGAGGTTCGGCGCGCGTGAGCCTCGTCAAGCATCAGCGAAAAGTGACTGGTGAACGGCAAGCAGGCGAGAATAATGAAGTCGAGTATGTCGGTGCTAACGACGGACTGCCGACAGCGATGACGGAGGTGAATGCCGTACAGCGGAGCGTGAAGCTCGACAGCTGTGCTCGCTACACTATTACGGGCACGGAATGGATGGTCTACGGCGACAAAGTGGCTACGAAAGCACCAGTGGACTATGTGGAGGGCATTGGCGGCTTCCTTCTGGATGTCGTTGGTGTCTGGAAGTTCCGGTTCAGCACCGTATTTGGTGATGTCATCGTGATCGACGCGTGCATTGTGGCAGGCTGCACGGACGAGTTCTTAGTGGGTGTTGACTTTATGCATGCTCGAGGCGCAACGATGGACTTCGACCGTAACGAGGTTCGGTACTATAACGGTGCCCGCACCGTCGTGATTCCTTTTCGGTCCCACGACAATGGCGGTGGAACCCGCATTGCAGCAATGCGTATGGTAAGCAGGACGAGGTTGGCGCAGCACGCGGCGACCCCAGCAGAAATTTCAGTGACGGCTGTAGATGGTGAGCGCGGACTCTTCCTCCCCACGCACTAGACGGGTGCGGTAATGATGGCAGTCACGGTGACGACTGCGCGTAATGGGCGCGCATGGGTCCCAGCGATCAACAGCAGTGACAAGCCGGGGAGGCTACCGAATAATAAGGAGCTCGGCACCTGGGTACCAGTGGATGGAGACATGACCATTCTGTCCATGAACGGCGAGTTGAATTCGACCAGAGTGGGGCAGTGGTTGGACGAGCTGGGCGATAGTGAGACGCCTTTGGATGATGAAAATGAATTGCATATTGGAGAGGAGGATTCGAATGCGCGTGTATTAGTTACGAAGCTGCTACGTGTCTACCGCAGGTTCACTGTTAGCACAGGTGACTGTCCTCCTGCTGCAGGCTTAAACGTGCATCACTACATTGAAACTGGTGACTCCGCACCAATCATGCTGAAAAGACGACGACAAGTGCAGATGGAGGACCAGATTGTCGACGAGAATGTCGCCAAGATGTTGGAGTCGGGCGTCATCGACGAAGGCAACGGTGCTTGGGGTTTTCCCGTTGTGTTGGTCAGAAAGAAGGACGGTGAGGTTCGATTCTGCGTAGACTACAAAGCGCTCAACAAGGTAACGAAGAAGGACGTCTACAACATTCCTCGCATCGACGAGACACTCGAAGCTCTCGGCGGAGCACTGCTATTTTCTACTCTAGATTTACGGACAGGCTACTGGCAGATACGCGTCGCGCCAGAGGATCGTGACAAGACTGCGTTAACAACCAAGAAGGGGCTGTACCGGTTCATCTTGATGTCTTTCGGCCTAACGAACGCTCCATCTACGTTTCAGCACATGATGAACGGCGTGCTGCGAGGGCTGACGTGGCTAACGCGTCTAGTTTATCTAGATGACATTGTAGTTTTTACGCGCGGGGGAATAGAGCGGCACGTAGTCGAGCTGGCGAACGTGCTCGAGCGTCTGGATCAAGCAGGATTGACCCTGAAGTTGAAAAGTGTACGTTTGCAACTCGGTCGATGGAGTACTCGGGCCACGAGCTCAGTAGTGACGGTGTACGACCGCTGCAGCGATTGATTTCAGTGGTGCGAGAATTTCCTAGACAGTCGAAGCCAAGAGGTTCGTTCACTTGGCCGGCTACTACCGGCGTTTTGTCGAGGGATTTGGATCAATGATGGCGCCAATCACTAAACCACTGAGGAAGGACGTCGAATAGGAATGGGCTGAGGCCCAGGAAGCGGCGTTTGAGCGGGTGAAGGAGATCCTCACCTCCAAGCCACTGCTCATCTATCCCAACTTTAGACTACCCTTCAAGGTGATAACGGAAGCGAGCACGGTGGGCTTGGGCGCATGCCTGATGCAGGATCACAACTGTGGATGGCAGCTTGTAGCATACGCAAGCAAGGTTAACAATTTGGCCGAGAGTAGGTATGGGATCACTGAGCTCGAATGTTTGGCAGTTGTCTGGGCTGTAAAGCTCTTCCGGCCTTACCTGTATGGAAGGCGATTCACCATTGTCACTGATCACGCGGCTCTCAAGTGGCTCATGACAAGTCCCAACCTCACGGGCAAGCTACATCGATGGGCTCTTACCTTACAGGAGTTCGACTTCACGGTGGAGTACCGCCCGGGCAACACCAACGTGGTGGCGGATGCGCTCTCGCGAGCACCTACTGTGGCGACAGTATTGGCTGCTGTGGGGCGGCGACGGCGGTCGAAGGAGCGAAGAGCTGCACAAATGGCAGCAGAGGCCTCCCCGACTGCGATGGCAGCGGCGTTAACGACAACTGGGAGGACGACGACCGGATCGAGAGGTGGCGCGAGTGTGGAGATGACGGGCAGGTTGCGACGGACTCGGAAGCGAGAGACACAGGCCGAAGTATCACGGCCTTTGACACGAGCAACCCAGCGGTGTCTCGAAGATCAAGGAAAGGTGGAATCGGCGGTAGCTGATCGCGTACAGCAGCGACCAAGCGCTAGCAGAGACGATACCAATGGTGTTCAGCAGCACACGGATGTGGAACACGCAGACCCGGTCGACACGGCGGTGGTGCGCCGGACCAGTGAGGAATCGCAGGCTGGAAACGACGAGCAAATGAGGTCAGCGAGGACGGAGCTGAACAACGAGACGGCGGCGATGGCGTCAGGGCGTAGCGCGAGTGTGACGAGCACAGATACGACACTTGGCACGGGACCGACGATGGGTGCGCAGAGGCGGGTTGCGACGGACGAGCCAAGTGGCCGGAACGCGGAAGCGTGTGACCTTTGCTGAGCTACACAACGACGGGGAAGAACGATAGGATCTCCGATCTGCACAGGGTGGCGACTCGCCAGCAGCAGGAGGTGGTTCGGCGGTGGGCGCTGCGAAGACGAGCACGGCACCGACGAACGAGACGACGACGGACCCAGTGAAGACGACGAAACGAAGGCTCCGGGATTCCCTACAGACGGCAAATGATTTGCTTAGCAGAAAGGTTCCACAGGACATGGAAAGACGTGGTGGCAACGTACATAAACGATGAGCGGCAGCGAGATTGGGATCTGTGGGTCGACTTCGCTGTCTATGCCTACAATTCCGGACAGCACTCGACGGTGCTGCTATCTCCAAACGAGCTGGTGATGGGGCGGCGTCTACGGGCTCCGAACGAGCTATTAAGACGTGCAAGCGTGGCAGAAGCAGGACCGCTGCTAAGCTACCACCAACGGCTGCTGCAGGCCATGGGTAGTGCTCATGAGTGTGCAGAAGAGGCACGGAAGCGCGAACAAGCACGCCAAGCGCGCTACTACGACCGAAAAGTGCGGCGGCGACGAACGTTTGCAGTTGGCGATAGAGCGTGGGGTTACAAACCTCCACAAAGGCCGAAGGCCTCGAAGTTCGTTCATCAAAGGATCGGGCCCGTGCGAGTGATCGAGGATGCGGGTTACGACAAATATCTCGTCGAGCGTAAGGATAAGGGCGGCTACGTTGAACAATTTATAGCCCACGTCTAGTTTTTGGTGACCTTTCACTCACCGGCTACACTACTGGAGGCGACGGCGAGGGACATCGAGGCGCAGCTCGAGCATGAGAGCTCGCTCGAACACCAAGATGATGACTCGGAGGCAGGCACGGCTATGGGAGCAGCGACGGCTCCAATACACACAGCGGCAGCGCCACGAGCTACGGGACAGAGAAGACGAGCAGTGGCAAGTGCGGGTGCAGCACCAGGACCGGGTGAGCTCATGGTGGAGCTTCGCCGCCGACGACGACGACGAAACGCCGCAGGGCAGTACATGCTGGAATACCAGTGCAACGACCGGAGCAGCGGAGACGGGGACAGCGGGGGTGACGACGGACGGCGGTGGGTCGGCGTCAAGGAGTACGACGAGCTCCTGCAGAGCGACAGGGTCGTGGAAGACCCTGGGTCTGGAGAAGGCGTGTAACATGAGCCCGTCAGAAGGACCCCAGTGCAGCAGACGGCAGCCCTGGTCGACGACGAGACGCTGAAGATGATGACGGGCGGCGACGTGAGTCAAGCGTCCAAGCTGGACAACGACAGGTTGACGATGGGTGGTACGGGAGCGGTCCAGGAGGTCGTGACGGTGACAGAGGATAGCCCTTGTGTGGCCTATGCGACGGAGAGTGGTACGGTGAGCGGCACGCAGGAGCTGCAGGCAGCGGCTCCTGTCGAGTCGACATTGCAGAACGGAGCCGGTGAGCTCCGACAGCGAGAGAAGGCCGCCCAGAACCAGTTTTGACAGCTCGAGGGTAAGCGCGTCCAGGGACCCACACGACGCGGAGCAGCAGCTCTACGAGAACGAGGACGAGGAGGCATTGACGGAAGCGTCGGTGGACCTAGCACTGCTGGCGACACCTGCGTGAACAGAACGAGGTGAACGAGACGGAGCTGGTGTTAGCCTAGCCAACATTAGTTGAGTTGTGTAAAAGAGGTTATCATAACCCCCCTAATAAAATTCTGTCGCACGCACTGAGGCGGACGACCGGGCGCAGCAATTGAATATTGCTGTCGGCCAGAAGGTGTTAACGTTGCAGTGACTCGTAGTAGAACGGACGCGGCGTAGCTGTGCGACCTGCTCAACGAGCCGAGCAAGATAAGTGGCTCGCTTCAAATTGTAAGGCGTCTTTGAGTTGCGTTCAATTTCTCAGTGCGCACCGTTGTCGTCGTAGCAACGGAAATCGACATTCAAGCATTCCAATGCAACGTTTTACACGGATCCAGATTTTGGCTAGGCATTTGTTGAAGTAGGTTTGTTTAACGTCAAGTTGACCACCTTGAGAAGTGTTGAGGGCAGGAACAAGGACTAGCGAAGACTGATAGGCAGAGTCTCCAAGTAAGTACTGATCAACACCGAAATACTGTTCCTTGAACAACGCCAGTCTGCAATTCCGCCAACGCGATTGTCGTGGTTCGACCCAGGCCACCGAACGTTTTCATAGCGAATACGACACAAACCATCACAGACAACCAATCCACTGCTAGGGTAAGAAGCTTTGCGAGAATAATAGTCTTCACCATGATCTTGCGGTCGAGTCAGCAACGGGAACAGAGTACCATCGATCATGCCAATACAATGAGGCGACGTTGTAGCCCCTAGGATTTGCTCAGAAATCTCTCGTCGCTCCTCAGCACCAGGCCACATGATTACCTTGCTTCGTAGGCTATTTAGCGCACATATCGTTCGCTTAGATAGCAGATCATCCGGGGTATGACCACCTACAGATAGGAAATCCGCCGAATGTCCTTCATGTCCGACGAGCCCAGTGTCTTCAGCAGGCCCATTAGATGTAGCTCCACGCTCATCTTTGCCTGCTTCCCCAACGTACTCCTGAACTCAGCAAGCTCGGCAATGAGTGCACAGACTGCAGCGAACTATGGGCGAGACAACCGAAAATGGAGCTTGAACTCCGAGTCGGCATGTCTCCGAGGTACAATTGAATCCTTGAGGGGGGACGCGGAACTCGATGACGAGACGTGAGATATCGTTTCGTTTGGCTTTCAGGACAAAGTATATGGCAGCGACCTCGCCCTGCTCTTCATCTGCACTAGAGCTGCCATCACTGTCATCCATCTGCTCGTCTAGTGCAGATTTCCAGAGCTTACGAACAGCGCTCAGTATTCTCCGCTTGCGACCTCTAGCTGGCATGCTGCCGACTAAAGCGAAAGGTCGCACGGCGTGGATCCATCGAGTTTGGAGAGTCAGTCAGAGTTGGTGCGTTACCATTGGTTGAAACGCCTAATTGGATTCGCGACTTGTATCCAACTCTGACAACCACTATGGTCGGTGTGGTCGGATAGGATGCAAATACTATTTGCATATCATGTGCATACTATGCACATGATATGCTCGTAAATAGAACTTTGTATACACAAACACGCAGTGATGGTTGGCTTAGAGGACTTTACTAATTTTTCACATGTTGATTGGCTTATAATAGTTGAGAGACAGTATCTAATTGGCTGAAGCAAGATAGAAATATTTAATTGGTTGCAAATATCCTAAACAAAAACGAAGTAAGGTCGGATACGTCGTCATATCATATTCATCCATACCGTCATTTTAGCGCCATCGCCGAATGCCGTACTTGTGGATGGCAGCGAAATTTCAGTCTGGTCGATAAATGTATTTTTGTCCAATCAAACGACGTTTTCTTTTGCCGTCTTACAAAAACTCGACACAAGTGATTGACATCTGTTTTGTATGGGTGGATTTCACCAATCAGGAAGCGCCTCGACAACGGCTTCAACTGATTGCCACCGTCTCACTAATCGCAAATACGATCAGTATCGTATCACTTGACCGCCACGAGGTCCGCGGGATGCAGGGTCAGCTCCCTCACATCCGATCCCTCCGCGTTCATTGCTCACCTGTGGGTAATCTCCCGCCATGATGTTCGCTGTGCGACGTGAATCCGCGTTGGCTCGCAGCCTTTCGACGCTCTCGTTCGCCCCGCCACCGCCGGTGCCTCCTCGTCGAGTGGTGGTCACCGGCCTAGGCGCCGTGACTCCATTTGGCGTGGGCGTTGCGCGTGCGTGGGAGAAGGTATTGGACTCGCAATGCGCCATCCAGGTACGAGGTCCCTGGGTCTGTATGTGTGAGTGGCGGCTGCGTTGGTATTGACGAGGTGGCTGCGGATTCCAGTCGCTGGACATGCTGTTGAACTCGGGACTGAACTGCACCGTGGGGGCGACGGTGCCCAGGGGTGACGAAGACGGCGCGTTCCACACGGTCGACTGGACGAACCCGAAGAGCTTCCGGGCGCAGGAGGTGGACCACGTCGCCATGGCGCTGGCTGCAGGTGCGTCCGTCTGCGAGTGCAGTTAGTCGAGTTTGAATTGAAGCTGACGAGCGGCTGTGCTGTTTGGATGGTGAGAGCAGCGGACGAGGCGATCAAAGACTCGGGCTGGACTCCCGAGTCCGATGAAGAGCGAGAACGAGCGGTAGGGCGTTGGAGCTGGAGCTGTGAGGTGTAGAGGTGGTGATGGTGTAGCTAACGGCTTGGCTCATTCTTCCAGGGTGTAGCAATTGGTGCTGCCTGTGGCAACATCCAGGAGGTCATGGACGTTGGTCAGCTGATTAAGGAGAAGGTATTGCATAGGGGTGATGGTGGTGTTTGCTGATGCCAAACTTGCTAACTCGCACGTTTTGCTTGAAGAAATTCCGCCGCGTCACACCGTTTTTCGTGCCGCGTATTCTGATCAACCTTGCAGCAGGCCATGTCAGCATTGAGCACGGACTAAAGGTAACTTAACGGCGGGATTTATTCATTTAGCGCTACGAATGACCGTTCTGATGTCCTCCTTCTTACTTTTGTTTTGAACACAGGGACCAGTTCATTCCTGTGTTACTGCATGTGCCACTGGCAGTCATAGCATCGGTGATGCCGCGCGCTTTATTCAGCACGGAGACGCTGACGTGATGGTTGCTGGGGGAACGGAGCCGACCATCAATGAAATGTCGATTTGTGCTTTTGATCGTCCACGAGCTCTGTCTACAAAGGTATGCAGATTGCAGAGCTTTAAGCCTTTATCCGTGAAAACCATCAACTAATGCATGGTTTATTCGAGCAGTACAACGACCGCCCAAAAGAAGCGTCACGACCATTTGACTCGAAGCGCGATGGATTCGTTATGGGTGAAGGTGCTGGGGTTCTCGTTCTCGAGGAATATGAGCACGCCAGAAAGCGTGGAGCTCGAATTTACGCTGAGGTGCGTGGCTATGGCCTCAGCGGCGACGGCAGCCACATCACAGCTCCACTACAAGACGGCGATGGTGCTCGACGGGCAATGAAATCGGCTATTGCACAGTCCGGACTGGCGCTGTCTGACATAGGCTACATTAATGCGCACGCGGCGGGTACCCCTCTGGGCGATCGTGCCGAAAACAAGGCTATCAAAACCCTGTTCGGAGACGATGTTGACCAACTCGGCGTGTCATCTACGAAGGTACGAGGCTTACCTTTTGATTCATAATCGAACTTGTTCGAAAGGTATCTAAAGGTTCATGCGCTTCGAACAGGGATCTATCGGCCATCTGCAAGGATCGGCTGGCGCTGTGGAGGCGATTTTCGCGATCAAGGCACTTTTCCACGTGAGTTCTCAAAGACCCAAGAACTCATCACTACTGTAGTATTCGCACTAACGCCCATAATCCTGTCCAAACAGAACGTGATGCCGCCTACACTCAACCTGACCGAGACGACCGAGGAGTTCACGCTCAACTACGTGCCGAACCAGCCGCAAGAGAAGGAGCTGCATGCCGTCATGTCCAACTCGTTCGGTTTCGGAGGAACCAACGCCAGCCTCTTGTTCGCCAAGTAAGCTGAGCCAGCAGTAGCACCCTGTACTCCCCACCGATTGTGTGTCAAACCACAAACAACTTCAACTTAGCGTTGTCAGACGAATGTGGGGTCAATTTTGAACAGATAGTAATGTGAAATGTCAATCCATTCACCAAGAACACCAAGATCCTATGGACCACACAGTTCCATTCTTGCCACCTCAAGTTGCCGTGCGATTTGCGACCTTCAAGTTTGGTGTGCTCCACACGACGGGCCCACGCCCATTAGTCAAGATGCTACGTCGCTCGGCGTCTTCCGCTGCGGCTCGAGGCTTCTCGACGCTCTCGTTCGGCGCGCCGCCGCCCGCGCCCAACCGCCGCGTGGTGGTGACTGGTCTGGGCGCCGTCACTCCCTTCGGCGTGGGCGTGCAGCGCTCGTGGGACGCGCTGCTGGACTCGCAATGCGCCATCCGAGTATGACGCATCCACTCGATGGTCTAGATGCTTTGCATTGACGGGTTGCCGCTGCTTTACTGTGCGTTTTAGACGGTGGACGCACTAGCAGACACGGGCTTGACATGCACCATTGGCGCTGCCGTGCCACGGGGCGACGGCGAAGGGGCATTCCGCACGAAAGACTGGGTCAATTTGAAGAACCTCCGCTCGCAGGAGCCCGACTTCATCGCATTCACGCTGGCGGCAGGTTCGAGCTGCATTGCGGTGCTTGGGTGTCAATGGAGGAGAAACTAAAACTGCTTGTCTGGTGGCTTTGGGATAGCTGACGAAGCTATCAAGGATTCGGGATGGAGCCCCGAATCGGACGAGGAGCGAGAACGAGCGGTAGGGTGCTGTTTCTGTGTCATAGGTTGGGTTGATACGGTGGTTGATAGTCTTTGGGGGGTTGTTGTGAGTAGGGTGTGGCTATTGGTTCCGGAATGGGAAATATCCAAGAGGTCATGGATGTGGGCCAGCTGATCAAGGACAAGGTGCGGTCATGGACCGTTGTGGTGGGAGCTTTAAGTGTGATGATCTAATGGTGTGTTTATTGCTGCAGAAATATCGCCGGGTTTCACCGTTCTTCGTAACGCGGATTCTGATCAACCTTGCCGCAGGCCACGTGAGCATTGAGCACGGACTCAAGGTACGACAATGTAAAGCCTGCTGCTAATACTGCACATGCATTTATCTAACGTGTGCATGAGGTAACTCGTTTGAAATTAGGGTCCAAACCATTCCTGCGTGACGGCATGTGCCACGGGAAGTCACAGCATCGGAGACGCCTCGAATTTAATTCGTCACGGAAATGCCGATGTTATGGTCGCTGGTGGCACTGAAGCATCTCTCAACGAGATTTCAATGTGTGCTTTCCTGCGCGCTCAGGCGTTGTCCACAAAGGTAGGCTGAGAGTATTTCTATGCGCGAAGGCGCATTTTGACATTCGTGGGATGAAAGCTAAAAGCATATCCTGTGGTGTGCGTCCGATTACAGTTTAATGACCGCCCTCAAGAAGCATCACGACCGTTTGACTCGAAGCGTGATGGCTTCGTAATGGGCGAAGGTGCTGGTGTTGTTGTGCTCGAGGTACGGGCGTTGCTTTCCCCACGGCTAGATTTTGGTACTGAAGAGTGCTGCTTTCATTCATGCAGGAGTATGAGCATGCTAAAAAGCGTGGAGCTAAAATCTACGCAGAGGTACGGGGATATGGTCTCAGTGGCGACAGCAACCATATTACGGCTCCTCTTGAAACTGGTGATGGTGCTCGACGAGCGATGGAGGCGGCTGTCGCTCAGTCGGGCCTTGCGCTATCTGATATCGGATACATCAATGCTCACGCAACTTCGACCCCGCTGGGCGATCGCGCCGAGAATGCAGCGGTAAAAGAGCTTTTTGGCGAACATGCTGCACAACTTGGAATGTCGTCGACGAAGGTAAATATTCCTTGTTATGTACCGAGCCACGAACGCTAGTTGGTTGTTTCTACATTCACTAATGCCTTCACCATTATGCCCAGGGAGCTGTTGGCCATCTCCTTGGTGCCGCTGGTGCTGTGGAAGCTATCTTCTCCATCAAGGCGCTTCAACATGTACGCTTCCACCAATTGTCAATGGTTTGAATCACCTACACTGATTGTTTTTACGATATTTTCGCTGTGCAGAACGTGATGCCTCCTACACTCAACCTTAACGAGACCACAGAGGAATTCACACTCAATTACGTGCCAAACCAGCCGCAGGAGAAAGAACTGCGAGCAGTACTTACGAACTCGTTCGGTTTCGGAGGGACCAACGCCAGCCTTTTGTTTGCCAAGTAGCTACCCGTGTATCTGAATCGGTCATGCAAGGATGGGAAACATCCAAAACTAAGCGATACCTGGTATCCAAGCTGAATGAGTTCAATCTGAGCTAGCTGGCATTTGGTATCGCGCATTAGTTTTCTCGGCTGGGTCATACTTATTCGCTATTACATCACGCGCCACACCACAGGGAGAGTCATTTTGATCCGCGTGCATTCTGGAGTGTGGAGCTGAAAGATAAGTGTAGCTGCTGCTTCGGTATTCCTCAATCTTCTTGCGGGCCATCTGCACAGAGAAATCCGTTATCAGGTGGACCTAGATAAATAATAGTCAAAGCCTGCAACGTACCATAGCCTCTCGCTCCATCCGAGATCTCTCGAGCGTCATTCTCTCAAGTGCGGTCCGTAGTTCGCGTTCTTGTCTATAAAACTGCTGCTGCTTCGACAATGCTGCAGTTAGTTGTGCGCTCAGCTCCGACACTTTTCGGTCACTGTCATCACAGGCGTGCTCCTGCTCGAGCAGCAGCTCCTTGGCGTCGCTCAAGTCCCGGCTTAGTTGCTGAACTTGTAACGATAGTACCGAGCACCTAGCTTCTACCTCCTGTCGGCTTTTATCAGTTCGCTTACGCTCCTCCTTCAACGATTGTATCCTTCCTTTCAAGCTCTCGACTTCTGCGATCAATCGAACTTCACTCCGTTCTCGCTCGTTACGAGAGCTGTCCAACGCCGACACGGCCTCTTTCTTTGCTTGGGACAGTTTGTATTCCAATTCAGCAGCCTGGGCTTTCAAATCGCGGTTTTGCTGGTGGAGTACCTCAAATTCGTTTGTGAAGCGATTGGCACAATCTGCCTTGACCTTATTCAGTTGATCATTCAGCAGTTGAACCTTGCGATGTTGCTCTTCACTTTCATCTTTAGCCTCGCGTGCCTCGGTACGGCGCATTTCTAACTCGCGCTCCAGCGAGCTTATTCGTTCCTGTGCGCAAGAATACATTAATACAATCAGTTTCGTCAAAGCACTGATCCAGCATTGAACAATGGGCGTACATTTAGTTCTTGTCCCCGGTCACGGAATTCGGATCGCAGTTTTGTGAGCGCATCCTCTTTTGATCGAATTCTTTCGAGGTACTCAGCTTCTAAGTGGCTTGACTGTTGTGACATCACCAGTGCCAAAAGAATCAATTGTTAGCCAGTTGTCCAATACACCATCAGCATCAAAAGATGGCTAATACCATATCGCGGGCCTCCTCTGCTGTTGTGGCACGCTCAGACAGATGCTGGAGTTTCTTCTGAACGCCAGCACAAATACACAATGGGTTGGATAGGTTAGCTAGCCCCTAGCTTCCGTGAGAATCTATGATACTACGTACATACCTCGAACGCAATGCTTGCATCCTTAGACCGGCGAATTGCATCAGCAAGCTTTTTGTCAGCCTCCTTTTGGTTCCGCGCTGTTGCCTCCATTTTGGAGCGCAAATCGACGAGCTCAGTGTTTAACGACCTGATTTCCTGCTCACGGCTAGTCATGTCAGCTTCGTGCTTGCGCACAATGGTACTCATACTTTCTTCTTGCGTCTTTGCGTGTTCTGCTGCTTGCTGCCGAAGTCGCTCTAGCAGTCGTGCTATCTCTCGTCGACTTTGTAGCTCACGAGCCGCTACCTACAGAGTGCGAAAAGTAACAAACTTTCTGTTAATCTCTTCAGTATTTCAAGATAGGACACACTCTGGCTGTAAAACGAACCTCTTCTTTCTCAAGGATAGCCTCTTCGACTTTGGCTTTGCACTCCGACTCCAACTAAAGCAGCATGAAAGAACGTGAGCGTAGTAGTGGATATGACTCGATGCGAATAATTGTGTACCTCAGTGACTGCATCCTCTCGTGCGCAATACTGAGTAAGTTGTTTCTCCATGCTGTTGAGAACGTTTAACATGCCTTCGCAATCTTGACGCACAGCCTCCAGCTCAGCTTGAAGCGCGCTATTGCGTTCCTGTAATTCATCCACTGCCTTATCCTTTTTCTCAAGCGCATTTGTCAGCTCACGCAGGCGCACGCATACGCTTTGATAACGCGCTGAAAAGGCTTCGTCTTTGCGCTCGGTACTCCGCTTCATTTTCTCGAGCATTTCCTCATACTCACTGAGCTGGTTCTCTAGATCACCCCGTTCTTTGCGGACAACATCCGTTTGCTCCATCAACGACTCCTTCGCGCTCTCCAGTTGGGCAATTGACGCCGCATACCGCTGTAACTGCCTCTCACAATGGGTTTTCTCCTCACGCACTTGTGAGCAAGCATCCCGTAGCTCCTGCAACGCAAGCGTAGCGTCATTGAAATTCTGCCCCATAACCTGGAGCTGCTGGTCTCTGTCCGTCAGCTCCTTCTTCATGGCGCCAATTTCGTCATCCTGCAGAGAAACTTGCTCCATCAGCATATTATTCTCCGCCATAAGCACGTCAATGCGCTCGTTGATCTCCTGCAGGTACTCCCCATTCTCCTGCATGTTCATCAAGTCGTCGGTCATGACGTGCATCTCCTTTGGCTCATTCTGCATGCGTAGCACCATCTTCTCCCCCGCCACCTCGAGCTCTCTGCATCAACATTCAATCACACTAAGTCAGCCCCGACTCTCTCTCTCTAACACTAACCTACAGCAGACAGCATCTCACTGTCTCAACGTCGTGTTCTCCTTCGCGAGCCCCTCAGCTCGCGCCGCCACCCGATCGATCGCCTTCTTGTTATCCACCAGCGCCGTCTCCTGCAACCGCATCACACAACAATTATCAGCCAGACAGTCCACCAATATCCTACTGCTCTACAGCATGGCGCCAGCCCCACCAGCTCCTGGATCTTGAGGTCGTAGGCCTGCAGCAGCGGGTTCGTGTACTCGGAGGCCGTGAGCCAGGGCGCCAGTCGCTCGTGCGGCTCGTCCTCGCTCTGCGTCGCGTCCGCCAGCGTTTTGAGCCTCTCCAGTTCTCCGTAGCGCTGCAATAACCCTCGCAGCTGCACCAGCAGCCGCTCCGCGTAGCTCCGGAGGAAGTCCCGCTCGTCCGCGAGGCGCGCGCTCTCCACGCAGCAGCCAGAGACGCAGGCGGACGGCACGGTCGGCACGGTCTTCACACTGGGGAGAGGCTTGGGCGCGGGCTGCACGCTGCCCTGCGCCTGCAGCCGGCGCGAGCGCTCGGCCTGGGGCCCGCCGTCCAGCAGCTCCATCCGCTCTAATTGAAGTTGACGCGTCTCTTCGTGGGCGTTTCAATTGGTGTGACGTACACCATATTGTATGCGACATGAAGGGGGATTTTGGGCGAATCAGCGCGTGGGCTCGCATTTCATCCACTGGTGACGCTCATTCGGGGAAGTCCCAAGCGTAGAGGAAGAGCCCAGCAGAGCAGAGCCAAGATGCCGACCGTGGGGGTCAAGCGCGACGAGCTGTTCGCGGCCATGGGCCAGACGTACACGGACGAGGAGTTCGACGTGCTGTGCTTCGAGTTCGGCATCGAGCTGGACGACATCACGAGCGAGAAGCAGCTCAAGCAGCGCGAGCAGCAGGGCCAGGACAAGGACCACTCGGCCCACTCGGACGCCGTGCTCTACAAGATCGACGTGCCCGCCAACCGCTACGACCTGCTCTGCGTCGAGGGCATCGCGCGTGCGCTGCGCGTCTTCCTGGAGAAGGAGCGCCCGCCCGTGTACGCGCTCACGCCGCGCGCCGAGGGCCCGCACCACATCACGGTCAAGCCCAGCACCAAGGTGCGGCCGGCTGTAGCGTCTGCAGCTGCAGGGCAATAGGCTGCAATGGTACTGACTTGTGTTACTGTTGCTGGTGTTGTTTTGGTGTAGTTGGTGCGCCCGTACGTGGTGTCGGCCGTGCTGCGCGACGTGCAGTTCACGCAGGAGCGCTACGACAGCTTCATCGACCTGCAGGACAAGCTGCACCAGAACATCTGCCGCCGCCGCACGCTCGTGGCCATCGGCACGCACGACCTGGACACGGTGCAGGGCCCCTTTACGTACAACGTACGCTGCGATCTTTTCTTTTCTCCTCGTAGTGTGTTTGGGATATTAAATTGATGTGTTTTTGTGTTGGTGCAGGCGCTGCCGCCGAACGAGATCAAGTTCAAGCCGCTGAGCCAGGACAAGGAGTTCGAGGCTAAGGAGCTGCTGGATTTCTACCGCACCAACCCGGACGTGAAGCACATCAAGCCGTACACGGACATCATCTACGACTCGCCCGTGTACCCCGTGATCACGGACAAGAATGGTGTGGTGTTGTCGCTTCCCCCCATCATCAACGGCGAGCACTCCAAGATCTCGCTGGACACGAAGAACGTGTTCATTGAGTGCACGGCGACGGATATCACCAAGGCCAAGGTCGTGCTGAACACCATGATCGCCATGTTCTCTGAGTACTGCGCCAAGCCCTTCACGGTCGAGCCCGTACAGGTTATCTACGAGGACGAGACTGTGAACCAGAACGAGTTGACGCCCAATCTCAGCAAACGCTCCGTGGAGGTGCAGATCAAGAACATCTACTCGATGCTGTTCGGCAAGGGCGAGCCCATTGACCTGGACGTTGACCGCATCTGCAAGCTCTGCAACAAGATGCAACTGGACGCTAAGCCCTCAGGCAACGGAAAGACCATTATTGCGGAGGTGCCGATTACGCGCTCGGACATCCTTCACCCCGTGGACGTGATTGAGGATGTGGGTATCGCCTACGGCTTCAACAACATCCCGCTAACGATCCCGCACACGCAGACCATCGGTATGGCGCAGCCTCTCAACAAACTCGGTGACCTTCTCCGCGATGAGATCAGCCGTGCTGGATACATTGAGCTGCTCACCCACGGTCTGTGCTCGCACAAGGAGAACTTCGAGTACCTCAACCGTGAGGATGATGGCCACTCGGCTGTCGTGCTATCCAACCCGGCTACCGTCGAGTTTGAGGTTGTGCGTACGTCTATGCTTCCCGGTGTGCTGAAGACTATCCAGAACAACAAGGCCATGTCGATTAAGGAGGGACTGAAGCTGTTCGAGGTCTCGGACGTCGTGGTGATTGACGACAACACGGACGTCGGCGCTAAGAACGTGCGTCGCATTTGCGCCGCGTACACTGGCCCCACTGATGGTTTCGAAGTTATCCACGGTCTTGTCGACCGCATCATGCAGCTGATGGGCATTCCGTCAGAGCTGGAGATGCCTGCCGGCACGAAGGAGTACTACACGATCACGCCCGCGGAGGAGCGTACATACTTCCCCGGCCGTTGTGCGTACCTGACGCTGCAGAAGGAGGACGCCAAGCCACTGCGTCTTGGCACGTTCGGTGTGCTGCACCCGCAGGTGCTCAAGAACTTTGACCTGCTCAACCCCACCTCCGTTCTGGAGATGGATCTGGAGCCTCTGGTCTAAGCTCGAAAGTATCAACACTTAGGAGACAGTCAGGAACGATTGCGCGATGCTGGGTGGTGACATCGCACGAGAGAAGTAGACAGCTGATTGTTGGGCTCATGGCGAGCTGGTGTGGCAGGTAATGCGCTGTGATGCGAATCCACGTGTGCAAGTGCCTTGTGTGTGTTTGGTATTGAATCGTTTGTCTGATGAAACTAGCTGACTTGAACGCGGGTTGGTATCTGTTTCCTGAGCCACTATATTTTTATGCACGTGGGGTATTGCAGGCTGCTCCCCAGACTTTCAAGTGCAGTGCAAAATTCTGTTTGAAAATAGCCCACGAAGCTTGAGCATTCTCCAGGACAAGACCGCCACACGAGCTCAAGTGCCTCACGAAGGCTCCAGAGACGTACGTGTGGCTATGGACGGAGACGCTCTCGATCGTGAGTTGGCGTCGTTGGCTGACACCATCAACGTGAGCAACCCGATAACTTTCGGACACAAACCCACATGGTACGCAGTTTTCGTCTTCGTTGCTGAAAACTTCAAGCAGAACTTTGACGAAATACGTTTGTCAATGCAGGCGGTCAACCCAGAACGACACAGAGTTGGCAGCTAAGCGTGAAAGTGAATATGCGAAGACGCTGCCAAGGAAGTTCGTGTTGACTGAGCCCCAGCATGCCAAGAAGGATTTCTCGATTGTTGCTGCCGCCGCGAGAAACCCGGTCCAACCGCTGCGCCCAAATTTGCTATTGAATGAAGATGGCAGCAGAGGAAGCAATAATACGGGTGCATCGTCCGAGCTTAAATCCAGGACTGCAGAGGTGACGCCACCGGCACGCGTTCCGATCGCAAAGCGAAGCCATATGGACGGCATTCTCCGAGGTGTTCCCGGAGGATCCGAGCCTTTGGCCACGATCCAGCAACGTGCATTCGTGTACGACGGCGAAATGGATCACATGAACCGCGACAAAGACACAAGCCACCACCGGAAGCGCGATGCCTACTCTGAATATGTGGAAGCTCGAGCTCGATTCAGCAAAATGCACAGCGTGAATTAGGAGCTTCGAGTGAAAACTAGCAATGACTGAAACCCAACGTAAGCTTGCCATGGATCTATTTTTCTTATACACACATGCGTCATTCCTCACTTGCATCTTTGCTTGATTCATCTGACGACGGTAAAGCAAGAGCAGCCGCAACGACAGAGTCGGCTGCGATGACAGCATCGTCGCTCGAGTCATCTTCGTGAGCTCCGAAAGCAGGAGCCAACGGGGTTAACATGGAGTGATCATTGCTGTCACAGGTGTCATCAGATCCGTCGCGATCCAGCATTGTTCGGTGCTCTCCACTGGTGTCATCAGCGCTATCAGATGAAGCTGCAGTGGCAAGAAGTTCTTGAGCTTGTTTCAATAGATTATGGGCTGGAGCTGCGATGCCATCTTCATGCTCAGATTGTTCAACTTGTAGATTGTCGTCTTGGTGTTCTTGATCACGACGAACGTCCTCGTGATCTAGGTACTGGCCTTCGTATTCATCTTCGTATTCGTCTTCGTCATCGACTTCTCGCCCTCTAGTTTGTTTTTGCCGTTGATCGTGTGTTTCAGCTTGATCTATCGTGTTCACTGGAGGTAGGTCCTCTTGTTCCTTCTTTTGCTCCTGCCCCTGCCATGGATCTACGTTGTTTCCCAGTTCCCTTTCGTCGTGATCTAATACATTTTCTTCACTCTGATCCTGACCCTCTTCAACGAACTGGTTAGCTGCGCCATTGCCGTCTACTTCTTGCTGATCGTGTGTTATTTGCAGAGTGCCCTGGGTTTTTTTATTGTACTCCGCCAACACGTCCTGTGTCGAATCCAAACCCTTGATATGCGCTCCTGAATAGTGCTCGAGATTTTCGTCCTCGTCCTGCCTCGTTTCCCTTTCATCTTCAGCTAAAAGTTGCTGTTGTGGTTGCATCTCACCCTCCAACATTGACCATTTTTGATCTTGATCTTCGTGGAAAGCTACTTGAGACTCCTGAAAACCTTGATCTTTATGGTCTGTGGTCTCGTTGGGCAACTCTTGCTCTTGCCCCCGATCATCTTCTTCTAGTTCATTATCCTCTTGGCTGCCATTTTCTTGCTCTTGCTCCAGTTCTTGATGTTCTCCATCTTGATCTAGGAATTTTTGCTGCTCTTCTGCTGCCTGCTCTCTATGGCCTTCATATGCATCTTGCTTCAGCGTCTGCTCTTGCTGGGACCCATACTCTTCATCACTGGATTCCTGTTCTAGTTCACGGACTCGATCTTCTTGGGAGGTAGCGTCTTGCTCCGGGGAACTCAAGGGTCGTTTCACCTTGTCATCGTTCGTCTTACGACAATGTTGCTCATCCATCGTAATACATTCTATCGGTGGCGCTTCAAGTTCTGATGCCGGAACGACCAACGTCGCCAAAGACTCGATGTGCTCCAGCTAAAAAAAATTAAATGACAAGCATGTTAACATAGCGATCTTCAGGACAACCCACCCCACTTTACTCACCTGAACTTGAGCATCTGAAAGAGCAGCAACCAAATATCCTCGGTGAGCGGCAGCAGCTCTCTTTTCCCGCGAGCTAATAAACCGTGCTCTCTCCGGACTAGGTTCATGATGGTTACGCTTCTTCTTCGAATTTTTCTTTTGAGCTGGTTTGGAGTCGTGGGGGAGCGGAGACTTGGCTGGTGAGGCATTTCCACTGTTTTGGCTCTTTAAAAGACTTATCTTTTCTCCACCACCATCGCGAATTCTCTGCACCACAGTGTAAGGACTCTTTCCAGGCTTTTTAGTGAGTTTGAGTTCTGAAATTGCGCCAGCCAGTGCTCCGGTCGACTGACTTTGACCAATCTGGCTGCTGTTTCCCAAGGCAGCTAAGCGATGCTGCGGCTTTGCTTTCGAGAGTCGGTCGGCCGCCTCTAGGATATGCCGAAGCACATGACCACCACGTTTCACTGTGTCCTTTTGTTGATAAAGCTCACGAAAAAAGGCTTCCTCTCTTTGTTGTTGCTGGTGTTGAGGACTTCCGTCGTCATGGATGATGGCATCTGGTATGCGAAGGGCATCGTTGTCACCAGGTTCAAATGTTTCAATTCGTGGTGGGAGTTTTGGTGCCATCGGAAGGGAGTGCAGGGTACTGCGAGGTCCTGTTTTGTACTTCAGAGTTTGGCCTTGTTGACGAGCGTCAGTTGGAACGGGCTTCCATGCGGAGGCGGGCGGCTTTGTTTTGCTTGTAACCACGCGCACTCCACGACCTAACGGGCTTCTTAAGTTTGTTGTTGTCAACAAAAGCGAGTCTGGTTGCTCGTCATCAAAATACTCAGCATGTTTGGGTTTTTCCCGAACCGGACGCAAAAGAGCTGGGGCACTGGCACTATTTCTAATACCGAGGGCGTTTGCTTCAAGTGATGCGGTAGCGTAGTCGGCATATACAAGACAGCACCGTTCGCAGACCCCCACTGTTTTATGAAGAAATATTGGGTCTTGGCGGTGGCGAACAAAATCCTCTGGACGCAGCACTGGGTGTAAGTACCGAATCACAGGTGGTATGAGTAGTTCACGGCCTTGCCATGTCTTCAGACCTGGACCAGCTTTCGGACCGCCGCTTTCATCAACACTTGAACTCATTGCCTTTACAAGGCGAAGGATTCCGAAGCCTACACCCCCCGCTTGTTGCACAATTCGTTCATCTGGCGGCCAATCAATTGATGCCTGGTTTTCTTCGTTGCTATTCTCTCGAAGAAATCTCAACACGTGCTGAAAATGCGCCAGAACAGCTTTGTAGGTTGCAGGCAATAATGCTCGATGTGCAACAACCTGAGCGCAGCTAGCACAACGCGTTTGTCCAGGCCGTGGTTCTTCATCTACCTCAGGATTGTGAGTATTGTGAGTAGAACTCAATGACACTGGTCCACCTCCAGACCCTTGCGCGAAGGCAAACTTCGGGACTTTCGCATCGCTTACGATATCCAGCGGTCGAATACTAGGCTCTCCAGTTGGCATGTCAGGGGCTGCCATTGTTGTTGGGGCTAATGGTGGTTGTAAGCGCAGTGAAGAGCTCCACAATAACCACAGTCGATCGTCTGCATCAACCTGAAGACGTAGTACCATTCGTGCAATCCGGAACTTGTGGTACGATACGCGCGTGACATGATCGACGACGCGTTCACACAGCTGCTGTACCATTCCAGGTAGCATCGAGCCTCGCACAGGTTCTGGCCGAGTTAAGGCCTCAGCACCACCTCCTTCTTCAAAAGTGACTCCACGCTCATAGACACTAAAGCGAGCGTCATGAATCGCATGTACATTTACACGACGCTCCAACAAGCAGAGCTTTGGAGACCAAATTGCACGCAGTGTCGAATTTCGAGACCCCTTCGGCAGAGCGAATTGCTGGAGGATTCCACCTGATTGAAATGACCCAGTAGACGAGTGAGGGATCTCGGGTCCTTTAAACAAGAATTCTCGAAGTGCTTCGGCGTCGTAATATTCGATTGCAGGGCTTGTGCTTTCCGAGTTCGGCAGGTAGAGGTAATATGCCACAATATCCGTTGACGACTTCTTTTTCGTAAATGAGTGCTCGATATGGGCAGCCGTGACGTTTGCTCGGTGTTTGCGCTTGATACGGCCACTTTTGCGACTGGTGAAGTACCAAGCTACTGGCTGCGATCCACGATAAATCACCGTGGGCGGCACGCTCACTCGCGGCCCACCCCCGAGATCATCCGTCGTCCACAGGTAATGAAAAAGATTTTCTACCAGACCATCGCCTTCCAGTGGCAATGGTGTCGCCATGTCAAACAAAGTCTCGGTCTTGTGAAGGCAAGGCGCAGTCGTTCACTCAGTACATATTTGTATCGTGACTGTATATGGCGCTATTTCCAGGGCCTCCGCTGGGGTTTCATCGCAAACTGGTGTGAAGACTCTTCACCACGTTAATGAACGTACATTCACTTGTACTTCTACGCCCGGGTAGTGCCGCAAAATACTGAAATCCAGGATCAATAGCCAACCTTGGCAGGACAGCACCAGACGATGAAAAGCAATCAGCAAGCATCACCGACAAAGGCCCATGGCATGGATCCAACTAACGGCACGATGGGACCGCCTGGGGTTGGAGCAGTTGAACCAGAAGCAAAAGGCCAACAAGACCTTCAACATGCCGTAGATCTATACCAGAAAGGTATGGAAATCGCACATGGAGCAACAACCTTTGAAGACCATTGTCGAGCAATTGAGAGCTTCAGTTTGGCAATCGCTATCCGCCCAACGCAAGCTCGATTCTTTCTTGCTCGTGGTAATGCGTTTCGTGCCATCGGAGAACTTGAGCGCGCCGCCAAAGACTACGGGTCTGCCATTGTATTAGACGATCGCAGCGCCCTCTACTACGCAAACCGTGGAGCTTGTTACCGTAAGCTGAACCAAACTGCCAAAGCTCTCGAAGATCTCACCAATGCCATCGAGCTGGACGGACGCAAGGCACCTCATTACTTTAATCGTGCGCTTGTGTTGCATGACGCAGGCTTCTACCGTGAGGCCATCGTCGACTTCTCAAAGGCCCTTGAAGACGGATCCACCGCCGCCGCTGCAGCAAACAATGGAGGAGGTTCGGGAGGAGCTACCGTGGCCCCAACCGCAAATGGCGGGGGGATTGGAATTCGTGTCGAGTATCGGGCGCTACAAACGCGGGCGAACTGCTATCGACGGCTTGGGCACTTGTCGAAGTGTATCGACGACTTACAAGCAGCGATTAAGCTGGATCCACGAAATGCATCTGCATTCAGCGCTCTTGCGCTTGCTCACTTTGAGTGTGGTGACTTCGAGAGATCAGCTGACGGGTTTTCACGGGCCATTGAGCTAAACGCGGGTAACGCCAGCTACTTCAGCTACCGTGGGCTGTGTTATTACCGCCAAGGTCAAGCGGCTGCAGCAAGGCAGCGACAGCAGCATAATGCAGCGGCTACTATAACCAGTGGCATGGGGGCCTTCGCACGACAGTGCCTTGCTGACTTCAATAAGTGCATCCAGCTCGACGGCCGTGACCCTCAAGCATATTTCTACCGTGGCTCGGTGAGACTTGCATTGTCGTTGGATCTTGATCAAGCACCTTCGGCTTCAACCACCACCAGCACAAGCAGCACAAGCTCGGAGGCAAAACCGGCCGGTTCGCCAAGCGCCATTAGTAGGGGTTTGAGCGACAGTGGTGAACCTGCACCCGCCGCAGTGGTTCCTGCAGTTTCTATCGTGAGTTACATGTCTGCATCGGAACAACTGGAGGCAGCATTTGCCGACATTGAAATGGCATGCACCTTGTGCCCGACCGGTACTCCCTATCAGATAGGAATGGCGATGATCACACAGCTGAAACAGCGGCACTCCGAAGCTCGCTCAATGTTCGAAGCTATCGCATCAAGCGCTCCAGATAACCGCAAAAGTGTACTGGTTCAATTTCATACGGCACTTTGCTGTCACGCACTCGGCGATCACGAACGTGCTCTGGAACTACTCACAGACGCTCTTGACGTTGTTCCAGACGAACCGATCTTCCTCGAAGCGCGAGGTCTAATGCTCCAAGAGATGCGAGCACACCCGTTAGCACTTGCCGACTTCTCCTACGCGCTGGAGCTACTTGAAGGGTTTGAAGAAAGCAATGCGAACACAATCCAAATCCTTGGTCTACGATATCTGCGTGGGGAAAGCGCGCTAAGACTTGGACATTTCCAAGATGCCGTAGACGATTGTAGTGCAGCTATAGCAGGCGGCTACACTGCCGACATGGCAGCTCATAATGCTCGCGGTATGGCACTCCGCGGACTTGGGGATTATGATCGTGCACTTCGTGACCTCAACGTACGTAGCTCAAATGAGCCGATGACACTTTGCACGTAGACTGCTGCTGATACGCACCACTCGTGTTTCAGGTTTGTGTAACTCAAGCACCGAAGAACGATATATTCCGATTCCATCGCGCGTTGTGCCTGATGGAGTGCACGCGCTACTCTGACGCTCTGCCAGATCTGCACGAAACCGCGACTCGCAATAGCACGGACACTAAGTGCGTTCAGATCCATTTCCACTGCTTGTGCCCCTGGTACGTTGAACTCACTCAGCGTCTTTGCTTGCAGATTGCTGTACTACATCGGGCTTTGCTATTACCACAAGCACCAACCCAGTGAATGCGTGGCGTTCATGAAACGTGCGCTGCAATGCACGCCACGTCAAGAGTTGCTCCCTGATTTGTACGCCATGTCCTGGAGTCTTCCACCGCTTGCTTTTCAGTCTCTCACACTCTTGTTCTGGGCAGGTATTATCACATGGGGCTTTCGTACGCACTGGAGGGTCACAACATGGACGCTGTGGGGCACTTTACCAGTGCTTACGACAACTCGCTCCTGGTTGAAAAGAGCGTCGAAGCAGGAAACAACCAAGAAGATGAACTCCACGACCCGGGTGACAAGCAAAGCCAACTTCAACAACTCCACGAGGCACAGCTCTTGTACATCCACGAACGAGCCAAAGCGCTGCAGCTTGAGCGATACCATGCTGAAGCGCTCGCTGATTTCTCGTTCGTGATCGCCCAGCAGCCCACCAACGCGCACGCCTACTTCCGCCGGGGCTTCGCTCACAAGGCGCTCGGCGACTTTAACGCCGCGGCCCACGATCTCCAAACAGCTCGTCTGCTCGATCCAAACAATCTCCAACTTGTTGTCAACTACAAGGAGCTGCGCGACGTCGAGTGCATTGTACTCTGCGCTCCAGGAGAAGAGAAGCGCTTCTAAATCAATCGAAACCTGTCGCCGAAAAGCGAAACTGGCATGTGTCCGCATATCTTCGTAGTGCTCTTGAATGGTCGCGTATCCGCCGCTTGAGAAACGAAGTCTACCACGTGAGCGACAGTAGGCAAGTGATCCTGCGAAGACGCGGTGCTCCCTGCAGCGATGGGCAATGTCTGCGCGTGCTGCAAATGGGGCCGTTCAGGCTCGGACTCCAAGGGTGCCAAAGCCAAGAAGAACGACGCATGGTTCGAGCAAGACTCGGTGCCGCTTGTGTCCGCCAAGCACGGTCCTGACGATGACGACGGTGCTGACGGAAGTCTGAAGAGGACAGTGTTGATACGATCACCACGGACAACCAGAGCGTCGACCAGCGATATCGAAGAGCGCCCCAGTCACCAACGAACAACGCGTTACATCCAGCAGCAGCACGAAGACGAAGAGAGGCAGTATCACGTTCACAGGGTCAAGTCGGCGTCGGTGGACTCGAGCAGATATAGTCGCCGTTCGAGGAGGTCGGAGCATGCAGACGATGAAGAGCGTCCGAGAAGCCGTAGCAGGGATCGCCACCGCCACTCGCTCCAAGAAGAGGACAGTCAAGACCGATATCGGCACGAGCGACGAACTGCCCGGTCATCGTCGCTTGAAGTCCAGGATAGTGCTCGAGAACTACGCTCTCTGTCTTCGGCGTCCGCACATCCGCATCGAACCGCCTCTCACTCCCAGGATGCTGCTTCGTTCGCTGATGACGAAGTTGAAAGTGTCGGCTCCTACCACGGCTCGACCCGATCGCACAGGTCGTCTTCTGCGTCTTCGTCACCAAAAGCGTCATCTAGAAGTGGATCCCCGAAGAAGAAACAGCGCTACGGCCGAAAGCACTATCGAGCGAATGCAAACCGTAAGTAGGCACATGTTCCCCCAGCAACAACCAACACATACCAACATACTGCACTGGATCCACACAAGCCATTTGCCCAATTTTCACTTGGTCTCGATTTTATTCGGCTATCTTCTCCGTGTCTGTATCCAAAAAGCACCAGCAACCCCACAACTACTTACATGCAGGACATGGACTGACCAATGACTCACTCACTCTCTCGTAGGGGTGCTGCCTTCCTCGATTGCGGAGCCTGCTGTGCTCTTGACTAGTGGCATCTTTGAAGGATGGTGCTGGCCTGCGTCGCATTAATCGATCATTTAGGCATGGAGTTGACGTACTGGAGAAGCCGCCGCTCGGAAATGCTTCCGTCCAGACCAGGAATGCCTCCGCCTTCACTGGCAACAAACTTGAAAATAGGCTCTTCGCTCTCGAAGCCGCCGAGATTGTACGGAGCCTCCGTAGGGGTGTAGATGACACCGTCCACCTCGTGGGTCACACTCTTGGCGAACTTAGTCAGCATGTACTCAGTCTTGGCCAGACGAAAGTGGTCTTTCATGCGCACGCGAAAAGGTTCCTTGTTGTAGTCGAATGACTTGTCCTATTAACAAAGCAGTCAAACACGGCGTCAATCATCTGAATGCTAGCGGCTATTCCCCTTGGTGAGCACAATTTCGTACATTCTTGCGTGGCACGATGATCTCGTTTTGCAAGCACTGCAACCGCTTTTCCAGCTTCTTCTGCCAAATAGGCGTACCCTCCAAGAAAAGGATGTCAAAGGCCAAGTACCGTGCCACCTTCGTGTCATGATCTTGGTCCTCCACGATAAGCCCATCGATCAACGTGTTCACCTGGAACTCGTTCTGCATCACGAAAACAAACATTATGTTGTGCTATTGCGTGTCATGTGTTTTCTTGTATGCACGTACCGGTGCTCTTCGCCGCGGAAACTTCATGTCCACCTTCGTGAAAGTCATGTCCCGAGACACGACGTACGTTCCGTCAGCAGTCACATAAAGAAGGCAGCGACGCCTGCATACACGCAAATTCATGGTCAATGGTTTCACATTACAATAACAAAGCCTAGGCAGTACAACTTACCCACGCGCCCTCCACGTCACGAGGTACGCCTTGGTCAAACAACCCTTGCGTTTGTAAGCACCTTCCGCAACGTGCGTCGCCGTGAACGGAATGGTCTGAACCAGTGCAAGCATGACAAAAGTGTGAGCCATAAAGCGCAAAAAATCACAAGAAGAGTGTTTACCTCGCATCCTGGGAAACCTTCGATGCCAGTGAGCTTCTCCAATGACTTGGTCAGCTTCTGGTGCTCCTCGGACGAAGTTGCCAGTGTTTCGCCGTAAGTCAGTGGTTCCACTTCGTCCATCCACGAGCGAATTTTACGACGCTTCGCAGGGCGTTGTTCCTGTCGATCCGGTGGAATGTACATGGGCGCTTTGTACACGGGCGGAGTAGGGAAACCGCCAGGGGTAGATGCTCGACCATTGCTAACTGGTGACGGCTTCGAAGGTGCGGCGGCACCAGGCACTACAATCTTCTGCTTCCGCACAAATTGGTTCGCTCTATCCTGTTCCGTGACGACCTCGTTACCGACAGACGACTCGATTTTACGCTTGCGAGTTTCATCGTTTTCCCAGCGAGGAGGAGCCGGCACAACTAGCTGCGTCGATTCCGATGGCAGCGTGCTGAAATACTTGCGGTACAATCGCTGCAAGGGCAAAAAATTCGTCTAACTCAGAACCCAATCGCCGTAAACGCCATCGCAATACCAACAACGCTGCGTACCTCCAGATAGTGTTGCGAGTAGATGCCAGGCTGTGTCGAGGCTGCGAACTCTTCCACCGCTACGTCCAGGTTCAATCCGCAGTGTTCCACCAAGAAGCTGCCAAATCGCCCCCAACGCCATCAGTACAGCATCCTCTACGACTTCTCACCATTACCAATCGTAACGCAATGCACACGCACCTCACAATGAGGAAGCCGACGAAGTTGTAGCCCTCCGCGCCGAACACAGCCACGTCCATATCTTTCCTCTCGCCCTGCAAGTGGCTGACCACCGCCTTGCAAAACGCCTCCACCATTTTGTCGTCGTGGGCGTCGCGATCCTTCTCCTCCGCGTCTGCAGCACGCCAACCCACCGTCCTGTAAGCCAAATTCCCTCTACATCTCCCCACACGGCTATTCCGCACGCACCTTCGGGCGTGTCGACGCGCAGCTTGACGTACTGGACGTCCCAGTCGTCCCACTCCCTAATACCAACACAAACGCCCCCAAACAAGTCAGAACCGCGATTGCAAGCTGCAAGCAGCGCGCCACGTACTTGACGTCGTGCAGAAAGGTGTCGCTGCCCGTGGCGTCGATCACGAGCCCCACGTTCACCACGGAGCCCGAGCGCGTGTCCGCGATGAGCTTCTCCATGAGCGCGGAGGGCGCGTAGTTCTTCCTGGCCGAGAAGTGGATCTCGTAGCTGTCGGGAGCAATCAATCAAGCACAAGACAAGCACAAGCAGTAGTTAGTGGGCGAGGCTGCACGCAGCGGACATGGCGAGGCGTCGGCCGCGTACATGGAGGAGAGCGGCGCGCGGACGGGCAGAATGGGCGCGCTCTTGACGCGCGTCGTGTACTGCGGCGTGCGCTCGAACTGCTGCCAGCGCGCCGCGTCCCAACGCAGCAGCTTGCGGCCGCCGCTCTTGTGCTGCTGCTGCTGCTCCTGCTCCTGCTGCGCCGCGCGCAGCTTGGCCGCCACCTCGGCGCGCGTCGCGTCGTCGCTCATGGCTGCTTCAATCAGAGAAGGAGTGATGGTCCCTTTCCTTTAGCTGTCGTCGCTCCGAATCCTTTGGCGCTACTGGTGTGGCGTGGTGCTTCTTCGACTTCCCGCGCAAGTTTTACAGAGCCGGAACGCGAAAAACCTCGGGCACTTCAAACTGCGGGAGTAAAACCTCGATCAGAAGATAGAGGTGGGTGGGACAGGTGCAGTGCGCATTTCCACAGGTCTTTCCATTATAGAAGGAGCATTTGGATGGTCACTATCGCGGGGATTAGCGAATTCCTCGACAGAGTGACGCGGTGATACATTGCATTGCTGGCCGCACAGGTCTCACGCCGCTCGTCAGTCATGCAGCGGGTGCTGGGCGCATGGCGTAAGTCGCGTGTGGCAAGCTCCAAGGAGGGCCATGAGGTGCGTCCTGCCAGCGCTCACGAAGTGTGGAGCGCAGTACGCTGACGCGACGTTTGTGCATTCTGGTTGCAGGAGCTGCAGGAAGTGCTGGGCAAGCTGCGGAAGCTCGGCCAGCGCGCCACGCTGGAGCAGGTGCGGTCGGCAATGCCGACGCGTTTCGTGTGAGTGTATACTGATGCTCTTGATCGCAGTTCAAGGAGTCGCCGCTGGTGGCCAAGCTGAGCTCGCCCATCCAGTTTCACGGCCTGGGCAACATGATCTACAACAACGCCGGCGACAACGACGAGGAGGTGCAGAAGGCGCTGCACGTGTGGAAGATCGCAATGGACAAGGTATCAAAGGCATCTGAGCAACGGGATTTTTTTTTTCGGGTGCAGAATGGTTTCTTATCCTTGTCCGTGTGATGTAGGGCAGTGAGAAGGCCAAGTTCAGCTACGCACTGTGCATGAAGAAGGGCATCGGTGCGTGCTGCGTGGCGTCATTGAGTTGATGGTTGCTGGCAACAGCTGACACGATGCTGTAATTGCGCTGCAGGCTTTCCGAAAAAGGATGCGGCGGGTGCTACCAAGTACTTCAAAGAGGTGGGCGGGGAACTGGTTTAAGCGCAGCCGCGGCGATAGGGGCTGACTTCATGTGAATTTGGTTTAGTTGGCTGCCGCTGGACACGGATGGGGTGCGTTCGCGTACGCCGACGCCTTGAACAACGGTGATGGCACCCGCAAGAATGAGAAGAAGGCGTTCGAGCTGTTCAAGAAGTGCGCCGAGGGCGGCATCCCTCCGGCGTACATGAACGTCTCCAACATGTACCGGACAGGAACAGGGACGGGGAAGGTAAGCTCCTTTCGGGTTGCCTTTGCACTGCCGCATGTAAGCCACGGTGTGATTCACAACTTCGTGTCGTGTGCAGAACGAGCTGGAGGCATTGAAGTGGCTGATCAAGGCAGCGGAAGCAGGCGACCCGACGGCGAAATCTCGATTGGGCGAATATTACTCGCTTGGCAAGTGCGGTGTACAAAAGGATCAAGCTCGTGCTGTCCAATACTACAAGGAGGCCGCCACTGCAGGCATCATTACCGCGCAGTTCAACTTGGGCTACTTGTTCCTCACCGGTGACGGCGTACCGAAGGACGCGTTGCAGGCCGAGGCTCTCTTCCGCAAGGCTGCCGAGAAGGGTTTCGTGATGGCGATGGTGAACCTCGCGCAGATGTACCGAACTGGTTACGGTAAAGTGCCGAAGGACCTCGAGACCGCACGCAAGTGGCTAGAGCTAGCTGCCCCTCACGATCCGAACGCAAACGAGCTGCTCAAGGCCATGTCGGAGACGAAGAAGGAAAGCGCCGCAGCCGATAATTGATTCAATTGTTGTGTTTGTATTTTGAACTGGGAATTCTATCTGTATGTTACTACTATCCAAGCCTATGGACTGAAGACGGACACAAACGCCTGGATCGTACAAACGGCGCACACGATGGAGCTGACCGCTAAAATAATCCAGGCCGTAAGTTTGCGACGGTCCGTGTTGGGCTTTTCGCGCCGAATGCACACGTACGACACGCACGGCAAGACGTACGAGATCAGGAGGCCAACAGTGGAGCCCATGAGGTTCCACACGACAGCCACGCCGGGCGACAGCAATGCGATCGTAATGACACTGACCATGATGGCGACAGTGAGTAGCACGTGCACGACAGTGGACATGAACCTTCCTCGAACAGAGGGCGAGGCATTGATACTGCCAGCCGCCGTCGTTCCATTCGCACTGGTGGGCAACAGCGCAGTTCCTTCTCCAATAGGCACGCCTTCATTTTCCGAATCGGAAGAGTCCGGCGCGTCGTACACTTTTGCGCGCCCGCGCACGAAGCTGCGAATGATTTTGGCCAGCCGGAGCAGGTTGGCGCGGCACGGCTGGATGATCAGCGGCAAGCTCAGCTGAATAGTGACCAGCAACCCGAGGCGCCCGAGGTTTACCAACGGGTCGTTGTCGCTGAAGTTGTTCAGAATGTCACCTTGGACGCCGCCCTGCTGCCGGAATGCGAAGAGGTAGCCCATGATCCCGACGAGAATGTAAAACAACCACGTCGAGAACATCGTCGACGCCACGATTTTCTTGAGGCGGTGGCGCGTGGGCTTGTGCAACTCGCGATACACCGGCAGCACATTGAAGTGGCAGAGGAACGAAACGGATATGATGGGGAACGCGTAGGCTGCATCTGCCCAGCTGTCGGGGACCAGCTTGATGGGAATCTGCGGCTCAGCCTCGACTTCCATGGCGTCTTCATGCTTAAACGTCGCGTCCACGGCTCGGACCGTGATGGCAATGGCCAGTACTAGCACCGACACGAGGCTGAATATGGAGGTAAAGCGCAGTGCGTCCATAGAGCGCGCCAGCAGCGCCGGCGACACGAGTAGCACGCAGCAAATCGTCAGAACGTTCTGCTCCGCGTCGGTGACCGGGCGGTTGTAGAGGAAGCGCGCGCCCAGAGAGCCCACCAGGTCCTTGGTGAGGATGACGTACGCCACGAGCGTGAGGAACGTGAGCAGTACGAGCAGCACGACGGTGACGCGGCCGGCCCTGGCGCCGAGCGCCTTGCGCACCACTTCTTCGTAGGAGGCGGCGCGTCCGCGGCGGCTGCAGCTGACGATCACGTAGAGGCTGAAGGTGGAGGCGGAGGCCGCGATGACCATGAACACGAGCGCCACCACGATGCCGCACTTGTCGAAGGCGAAGGGCAGCGACAGGATGCCGCCACCGATGATGGTGCTCACGAGGTTGAAGATGGCGGACGGCGCCGTGGCCGTGCGCGTGGAGGCGTGCGGCCCCGGCGAGAAGAACTCGTGGCTCGCGCGGTTGCGCTCGTAGCGGTACACGCCCGTGTCAATCATGTTGCCCTGCGAGGACGGCGGGGCGCTCTGCATCTTCGGCAGCGGACGGGCGAGCGGTCGGGCGATCTGACGAGGAGGCGGCGGAATGCAAAGTGAGCACAAACAAACCAGGCCACGCACTTGGGGGGATTGGACAAACAAACATTGTATGCATGGAAAGGGCGTTTGACTCGACTTTTGTATGCGCTCTCTGTTGTGAAAATTCTTGTGCGCGCTTCAACTTGACCTGCTGAGGTTCGTGTGGCGATTGACCGCAGTCTGCAGCTGGAACTGCGGCTTGGACGGTTCCTCGCGCGGCTCCCAGGGACCCGTGGCGAACAGCGTGAAGCCGTGCCCCGCCGCGATGGAGACGATGGGCCCAACGCCGTAGTTGCGGAAGCGGCCGCGGTCCACGACGCCCGGCTCGGGCAGGTCCGTCGCGCCGACGTCGGAGCCTTTGCGTCCCAGACTGCCCGACACATTCTGGCCCCACGTGTACAGGTTGCCGTCGACGGCCAAGGCGCAGCTGTGGTGGGAAGACACGGCGATGGAGCGACAGCGAACATGGCGATGCCGCAGCGTTGGAATGCAGGCTATGCAGCAAGTAGCTGGGTAAGCATGGTAGAAGCTGTGACTAAACGACGCAGTGGACTTACTTGGCAGAGCCGCGAGTTTCTGCTTCCCCAGACCAAGCTACGACAAGCGTCACGCTGTCAGGCATAATGGTAGCACTGAGGCAGCAATTCTAGCTTGCAGGTGGCCTACCTGTCCTTGAAGACCACTCCCGAAGCTGTACACGAAGCCGCCGGCACTGTCCTTGTTGACAGATGCGGATGCCTCAAGGACCCTCCGAGGCGCTCGAACCGGAAATGTTTCGTCTCGCTCGCGTGCAATGCAAAGCGTATGCCAACTACCACAGCATACATCCAACACCACGCACTTTTCAAGAGCGCTTACTTGCTGCGGGTGGAACGAATCCTCATTGCCGCCGAGTCCTAGACGCCCTCCATCACCACAGCCAAATGTGAAAAGTTGTCCGTCAGCAGACACCACGGCGGTATGCACAGCTCCACACGAAACTCGCGTGATGCGTTTTTGCTGAAGTGCCTCTACAATTGTTGGGATCGGAAAGCATAGCTGTAAACGCTTGTCTTTGACTCCAGCACGTTTTGCCTCGCCCAACCCGAGCTGGCCGCTCCAGCAGCTACCCCATGCGTACAGCCTGCCCTTGTCAGTGATAGCTGCGGTATGCGTGTTGCCGACACTCACCGTGGCCACGTGAAACTTGCGAAGTGCTTCGACCACTACCGGCTCCTCCGTGATGATTTTACTACCGCAATCGGACGTCCCCAACTCGCCATATTCTCCTCTCCCCCATGTGAAGCACGCGCCCTTGTCGCTTGCTATCGCAATGTGCCCATTAGTTCGACCGCAAGCGAGATGAACCAAATTCCTGTTGGTTATGCTCGAGATCAGTCTTGGAAAGAGAAAGCACGAGCCGCGAGCAGAGTTCATTTCGTCTTCTTTGTGCTGATCTGCTTGTTGTTGCTGTTGATCTTTCGATCTCTCGCCCTTCGTTGCGGCCTCATCAAAAATGGCATGCCCAGCACCACCCCACGCGAATACTTGTCCATCGTCGGTTCGTGCAAATGCGTAGTTGGCGTCAAAACCCTACAATCAAGGCTCATTAGATTCGTATACCAGACAATTCTACCACCAAATCGAATATACTAACTGAGTAAACATGAGTGATGTGTGCACCTCGAAAGCTTTCGATTTCCGTGGGTAGTTCACAAGCACGACGGTGGCCCAGGCCTAGCTCTCCGTTGGAGTTGGATCCGAACGAAAATACCCGTCCAGAAGCTTGTGAGCAACGGAGTTATAATACAAAAAAGTTAGCGGAACGCGTACTGTTGGTGCTGGTAAAGACATCCACCAACCTAAAATCGCGTCCTTTTGAATCTCAAGCAGTCGCTGCTCTTCGAGTCGAGCCAGAATTTCAGGCTCATGCACCCAGTCCTGAATGCGAGCTACTAGTTCCAGCTTTTTGCCGTGTACAGGTAGATCAAGCAGTGTACACGCAGCATCTAGCTCGGTCTTGCACCATTCAGACACATCGACGTCACGCCAATACTCGCGTGTCTTAGGGAGACTGCGAATCGCCACACCCTATAGCAGACAGCAAGTGACTGTAAGTTTACTCCTGGCACACACTTTACTCGACAGGATTGCATGTTCCACCTCGTACGAAGGTAGTTGCTCACGGATCCAGATCCGCTCGCGCTCGTGCGGGTCCGAAAGCCGAGTGATCCTCTCCTTCCGTCGCACGCTCGCCCTCTTGTTCTCGCCGTTCCGACCCAGCTCATCCTTTTCGAGCCGCATTTGAGCTCTCAAGTCATCTTGCAGCGCGCCTAACAGCTTCATAGCGCGCTGCTCACGTATCCGTTCGAGCGGATTCGACGCCGCCATGGCGGTTGACTTTCAGGCTTTAGTCAAATCGCGTCGTTTCGAGCACATGGCTTCAATCCATTTCAGTCTCCGTGATGTGGTGCACGCAAATCACGATGAACTCGCTGGGACTCGAGTACGGCTCATCGTCGGACGAAGAGGACAACCGCGCCGGTGCTGCCTGGCCGTCCAGGGCGGAATCTATTGCCGTTGCTGCTCCTGAGCTATCTACAGTCGATACTGCAGAAGCACACGCCGCCGTTAAAACCGCTGATTTGCCGGTCAAACCTGCCGAAAAGACTGTGGAGACCAATGTATCAACGCCAGTGACTACTGGAGTGGCTCCCTCTATGGACGACGAGGACGATGAGGCCATGCTTCTGCGTGCTGGTATACCGCCGCCAGCTACTCCTCTAGCTGATGACGATGAGACGCAGCAACGCATCGAGCGGTTCCTTCGCGTTCAGCGAGAGCGCGGCCAGGACTTCCAGACGACGCTGCAGGACAAGAAGGAGGTGCGCAACCCGTACATCCTGGAGAAGGTGGTCGAGTACTTTGGCATCGACGAGCTTCAGTCCAACTTCTCTCCCGACGTGTTCGACCCGCATGGTCTCCCGTTGCACGAATTCGCCGATGCACTGGCACTGGAGCAGAAGAAGCGAGCGGATGCCCGAGCACAGCGCCAATTGCAACAGCAACGGAGTGGTGCTGACCCACGGCAGCTGCAGTTCGTAGCAGCCAATTCAACGACCAACGGGGGGTAAATGTTGTTGTAATACAGTTAGATGGCTACGACGACAGTCGCCTTAGTTCGCTGCTTCTCGTCTGGTTTCCCTTCAATTCGACCATGGCCCTTGCCAAGACCTTTACTGCGTCCATGGAGGATGGCGTCTTGCAAGTTTTCGAGTCCTTCCTGACGAGAGGACAGCTCTTGCTCTAGGCGGTTAAGGTTTTCTTGAGCGGAGTTCAATCCCGCGGTCAACCGCGCGAGCTGCTCGTCGGCCGCTTTCTTTGCGCCACCCCATTTGGCAGTTTTGCTTCGATCGCGTGAGAACACGTAGCGCTGAGTCTCCAGGTCCACCAGCGCTTGACGACAGCGTAATAACTCACGTTTCAGCTGGTCACAAGCTGTAAGTTCCTTCCGAGCATCCACCTTGAGTTGATCGGCATTGCTGCAATGTAAGCACGGCAATGGCAAGGTGTGAGCACGGCATCTGGGAACCAATGCGGTAGTATCAATGGTGTGAAGGTCCAATGGATGCGCATAGCGGCAGCGTCCTAACTTCTGGATATTCGCGCAGACTCCACGCCGGCCAAACGAAGGACAAATGACACGTTCTGGTGTAACAGCGGTGGTGGTATTTGAAGCTCCATTTCCAGACTCGCCAACACTGCTTATCAGAGCTGTCCCCACTTGTTCTGCGTCACGTTTACTTCCATTTTGCGGGTACAAAGCTCGTGCCTGATCAATCTTGGAGTAAAGTTTTTCAAGCGGCAAATGCGAGCACGGT
The DNA here is from genome assembly GCF_018691715.1 of Phytophthora cinnamomi. NCBI lineage: Eukaryota > Oomycota > Peronosporomycetes > Peronosporales > Peronosporaceae > Phytophthora > Phytophthora cinnamomi. The sequence continues at coordinate 509,903 of NW_027150986.1, forward strand.
GGTAGTAGTGTGCACTTGGGGCAGCGGCGAAGGGGTTCATTCATCCGTAAAATGGAAAGTGGAAAAGGTGACAACCCCGGAGGATTTTCTGTGACCATACTGTCGGATGCTGGCTGACTCACCTTAACCACGTTCGCTTGGGTGATAAAATATTGTTTGAGGAAGATTTCATGCAGCTTCTCTAGACAAGGCACCAATTTCAAAGAGCAGAACTTAATAAGTTCTTCAAGCCCTTCTCGTGTGTATCCAATCTAGCAAACAGATTGGAACAAGTGAGTGAATCGAGATCCATTGCAAGTAAAACACCCCCGTAGAGACTCTCGTACCCGCTCTTGCTGGCAGATCAACAATAACTTGGTTCGCACGAGGTTTGCAGACAGAGTGTGGAGATGCACTCTCATTGCCTGAGTTTTTATCTGTTCCGCGAGCTTGTTTGCATCCGGACGCACGAGTAAAATTACGAAAACTCTCTTGGCGTTTGCTTCTGCGAGCAGTGGCACGAAGAAGTGCTGCTGTGTACTGGGAGAAACGCTGCAATCAAGAAGATATCATCGTTCAATTACCAAGTTCACCGTAAGGACGTGGATAACACGAAAAACAAATACCTTTCAAAGCGCTCGATAGTAAGAAATGACGGTGCATCGGCCTTCGAAGCATCCAATCGCTTCACAGCGTCTTCTAACTTATGTTGCAGCGATCGTTCCCTGGAAGTCCACGGTTTACGTTATTGGCACGGTTCTCGTAGCTCACAAAATACAGTAGGCAGCATCCTTACGCAATTCCACTGGCATTGAGCGTTGCAAACCGGCACGGCAGCTCAGCCGTCAAGGACAGCAGCAGCCTCCGGAGGATGCCTGCAAAGGTGGACTTGCCCGTACTACTCCCGCCCTGATCGGTATGAACATGTCAGTACGACAACTTGTCGTCGACAAGCAAGAGCAAGCTTCCAGCGACACGTAACATTGGAAGCTTACGCTGATGATGAAATTGGTGAACCCCGTAGTCGCGTCACCCTCGACATTGCTGGTGACCGCGCGGAGGCACGCCGCTGCGGCGGGATTGCCCAGAAATCGCTCGATGTTCTCCGGCACGAGCCGCTTTTTCCTGCGTTGCAATGCGGTTGCTGTTTCGTCATTTCGTCAAGGAACTACAAGCCCCGAAGCCGCTGAATACCATTCTGGGGCGGAATCGTGTGGCAGTGTTGGGCAGCGAGGCTTCGACGGCGGCGGGTACGCGTGATACAGCGCGTCGAGCTCGGTCCAGAACCCGAAGGAGGTCCGCCAGTCCTGCTTCGGGGCCTGCGCTCGCTGCGTGGCCGGTCTGGAGCTGCTGCTGGCGGTGGGCGCCCGCTCCGCCTTCATCGCTGCCTGTTGTGGTGGTGGTGCTGCTGCAGGAAGATCGCAGTCATTGCTGACACGGGCGCGTCGATGTCTGAAGTTTCGCCTTCCTTGAGGTTGAAGTCGCAACCCACTCCGCTTCAGAAACCCCTCGATTTGCATTCATACAAACGGCCATATATCCGCCGAAACGGGGGAGACTACTTATTTTTACCACCCAGGATCAGATCGTGAAGGACTCCAGCCCCACATCAAAGCACTGCCAGCGTTGCGTTCCGCCGCTCATACGTCAATCCACCCTCGTGCTATCAACATGAGCTTCGCGTCCACCTCCCGCCTGCTGACCAAGCGCGCCGGCGCCTTCGCGCTGTCGGCCTCGAGGCGCAGCGTGTACAACAAGGGGCTGGCCAAGGACATGATGGGCAAGTCGTGCTACAACGGCGTGAACTTCATCATCTCCGAGGAAGCCACCGTGTTCGAGGCGATCACGCGCATGGCCGGCATCAACCTGGGCTGCCTCGCCGTGAGCGGCGACGACGGCAAGTTCGTGGGCATCGTCACGGAGCGAGACTACCTGAAGAAGGTGGAACTGCAGGGCCTCACCGCAAAGGAGACGCACGTGGGCCAGATCATGACGCATCGAGCCCGCCTCATTGTCGCCGGGGAGAACGAGACCCCGAACCAACTCATGTCGAAGATGCTCTCCAGCGTACGTCGTGTTGAGGACACTTGAGAGGGATTTAGTGGAGCCGTTTAGTTAACAGTGTGCTCGTGTTGTTTGTTTGTGCAGGATATCCGCCACTTGCCCGTCATCAACGGCAACGGCGACTTGACCGGCATGCTGTCGATCAAGGACCTCGTGCGCGAGATCAACCGCGAGCACGACGCCGACATGGACACGCTCAGCAACTTCGCTCTGGGCCACGGTGGCCACTTCGTGCTAGACTAAGCTTCCGCGATCTTCCCCCCTCGATGCGTTCTACTATCTACATGCAGAAAGCGGTTCTCCTCCTCAGCATCGATCTGTGCGCTAGTTGATTCACTGAGAGCTTGCAAGAGGGAGCCTGCTGCGCGCAGTCGCACGGCTTGCGCTGGATGGAAAAGCGACCAGTGCCTCAGTGCCGTCCCGCAGTAGGCTCGCTATCCGTTTTAAAACCCCGCAAAATGAATCAAGCCCGCATGATCGCGTGCTGTGTTGACCAACCTGGCGGCGTTGTCCACAGTCCTTGTGCACATGCCGAGCAGCTCTCCCATCGTCCGAGCCGACCACAGTACTACGGCCGGGCTCTATGGCGCGAAAGTCCCGTGCGGGACCACCCGTTGGTCAGGCACGCGAGTTGCACTCGCCGCGCTGACTCAGCGTCCACACTCTGTCTGCACGTCACCCAGCAGCAACACCTAACACGCAGCCTTGCTCGAACCGTTCTGAAGTGAGGCGTGCGCCCGTCTCGCGCCGGACCTATAAAACCCGCGACTACCAACGCCAAACCTCGAAAACGAACGTTGTAGGACTGGGAAGCTCGAGAATGTATCCATTTCGGCGCATTCCGACTCTCTTCAACCAACGGACCAATCAGCGCGCGCGCGTCCAGTGCTCCCACTCTCCGTACCGATCAAGGCCGGCCTGGAGGCTGTCCATGCCTCCGGGCCAGAATGGCACTCGCCCTGCAGGCCTCATTAGCTCGCGCGCCCCAACTCGGCCCTTTGCTGGCATGAGCGGCGCCCCCCTCGACGCGGGCCCCGGCGCGTCGCTCTCGGACGCACAGGAGGCGCGGCTGCAGCTGGCCGGCTACCTGTCCTGCGCGCTGTCCGTCGCCGGCTCGCTGTACGTGCTCGCGCACTTCGGCTGCAAGCCGCAGCGCCAAGACGCGGTCGCGCAGACGCAGCTGCCGCATCGGTACCGGCGCCGCGGCCCGCGTGCCCGCATGGACTTCACGGACAAGCTCGTGCTCGTGCTGGCGCTCTTCGACCTCGTGACGGTCGCCGCGCGCGCCGTGGGCCGCGGCGTCGTGCACGACCGCGCGCTGTGTCGAGCCCAGGCGGCCGTGATCCAGGCCGCCAACCTGGCCAGCTGCAGCTGGGTCTGCTGCATGGCCTTCAACCTCTATCGGTGGATCGCCGGGGGCGAGTCGGACGCCACGCGCCAGAGGCGATTCCCACTCTTCCTGGCCGTTGCGGTGGTGCCCGGCGCGGGCTTTGTCGTCTTCCACCTCCTGAGTAAGCGCGCCGCGGTTGCAGTTTTCCGGCGTTACTGGAAAGAAAAACATGGAAGGTGCTGACGTTTTCTGGTGGCTCTTGCAGCTAACAAGTACGGCGACGCGACCTTCTTCTGCTGGCTGGACGAGATCCGCTACATGTTCCTGAACTTCTACCTCTTCTACCTGCTCATGATCGTCTTCAACTTCGTGCTGCTGGCGCTCATCCATTTCAACATGAAGCAGCGCGTTGCACGGTACGGAGTGTGGGTTGGTCGGCTGCGTATCGCGACTCAATTTTGACAATATTTTGTCTGGGTTGTTGTTGTTGTTGTGATGGCACTCACAGGCACGATACGGTGGAGGCGGACACGTCGTCTATGCTGATTCGACGCAAACTGCTGCTGTACATCGTCGTCTTCATCGTCCACCGCACACCTATGATGATCTACCGCAGTAAGCCCACCGTATTTTGTAGTGCGTTGCTGAAGGTTATCGAGGAAATGACATTTTTGTGGCATCCTCTTTGTGGCACTTTGGAAAGTTTTCGAGGCTGGGGGCCTCGAAAGTCTGAACATAGGTCTCGCTATGCAGGTGATACAAGACCTGAACGGATTTTCCAACTCGATAGTGTACGGCGGAATCTGTCGCAGGCGCATTAAAGACGTACCGTTACCACGGGATTGCGAGGCTGAAAGCGTATCTTCGCCAACTGACAGCATTGCCAGTGGATACGCTGTGAAGAAACGTACTACAGGGATGAGCGACGAAAACGAGGCTGTTCTGTGCTCGTCTGCTAGGGTTGGAACTACATTGACCCAATCCGGCCGCAAAGTGTCCTGTGAGTCGGATAGTGGTGACTCAAGTGCCGGGAGGAACACCCATTCCCGCAAGGCTCTCAGGATAAGCCAAGACGAGCCCAACTATACCTACCGCAGTTGGCAACAGCGTTTGCAGAAGCGTTTTTCGTTACATCACGCTCCACCGCCACCGCCAGTGGAGCCAAAGAAGATTGCAATCTTCGCGTCCACCTTCAACATGGGCGAGAAGGATGTCAATGAGCACGAACTGGTAAATTTTTGCGGAAGCTGAAGAGGGGCTCTCACAATGACGGTATCTAACGCATGCTTGTATGTTGTGTTGTAGCGCGAATGGATCCCACTAGGACAGGATGTTTACGTTATTGGCGTGCAAGAGTGTATGGATCTCATCGACTTCCAGAACAAGGTAGTGCGTCATCTCGTCTCGGGCTCCACCAGCACATATGTCCACTACTCTCGCGAAATCGGCAAAAGAGCAACCGCGTTGGGATATCATGGTTATATTGCACTCTGCATTTTTGTACGAGGCACGGCGGTGGCATTGGGTCGCTTTCGTATGCCCCACAGACAGAGCAGCAACAAAAATGCCCAAGAAGTATTTCGCGGGAAATCCCTCCTGCTTTTCGGGCGTGCATCTAACAAAGGTGCCGTGGGGATGTCGTTCCGGTTCGACGACACATCTTTTGCTTTCGTGACGTGCCATTTGGCGTCCGATTCGTCCAGTTTGAAGCGAGCCAAACGGAAGAAGAGTTCAAACTCCGTTTTACAGGGACAAAAAGGTGGTAGTGGTTATGGTGAAACTGTTTCCGACCCCAGTTTGATTAATCACGGCCCAAGCGTTGCACGGAGTAGTGGAGGGGATAGCGGAGGTAGTAAAGCCTCAGTATCCGAGGGAGCGACTATGGAGACACACCAACCACCTTCCAAAGTACAGAGGCGCAACCAGGACGCTATGGAAATTCTTCAGCAGTTGTACTTAGACGAAGAGGACTACGGCTTTGGCTTTCCGCAACTGCACCACCACAGTTTTATCCTTGGCGACTTCAACTACCGAATGACACGCAAGGGGGCAACACCTGTAGAAATGCTCGACCTACTCGTCAATGCTGGGACAGAACAACACCGGACGCCCGAGGATGTTTATACGATGTGTCTCTCATCACCGTGCTCCCCAGCTATGCTTCAGACATCTACTAGTGAGCAATCTCCTCAAACCGATGAGGGTGACTTTCGTCAGTGCATAACGCCCAAAGTTCAGAGTCCGACACCGATCGTAACAGCGCAAAGGGGTCAGCGATACGCCAGAGATCGAACTGGGACCTCGACAAGCAACAGTGGCAGTAGTTCGGCGCCATTCCTACTTCGGACACTTGTTGAGGAGCATGACGAGTTATACCAGTTGTGTCGCTCGCAGCAGCTTTTCCACGGCTTCCAGGAGAACGAGATCACATTCTTCCCAACGTTCCGCCGTATCCGAGGGCAGGCACTGCTCGAACCACTCGACGCGGACGTGTTTCAGCGAAACTATTCTCTTGTTGCAACTCACGGCGGCTACCGAGTGCCGTCTTACACGGATCGCGTCTTCTATAGCTCGCTTGCTGGCATGAAGGATTCTCTGCGGTGCCTCTCCTATGATTCTTGCGAGGCTGTGACCTCGTCCGACCACAAGCCAGTGTCAGCGTGCTTTGAGATAGCGCTGTTGGCTACGTCGAAGACGTCCTCAGCGTCGCTCTTGGCTGAAGATGCCTTGTGGAACGCCAACTCGACAGACGCTAACCCCATGATTCTCCGCGCAGAGGGTACATTTGCCGCTTCCAGGATGAAAGACGTGCCTGGTGCCTGCGAGCTCCGGTTGCGTATCGAGTTCCGCTCCATCCATTGGATCGACGCTGTCGACTCGGCACTTTTTGATCGCGCTGAACACGTGCAGTTCGGCTTCCTGTTTCCGCTGCCATGCGAGGATGTCTTCGCGCCACAGCGCAAGCTACATGAGGTGGCGGAACACTTGACTTTTGGCGGAAGCGACAGTACCAACACTGGAGGCATGGGCTTTGCATCCACCATCACCCCCACTTCCAACTTCCACACGCTGAAGTGGCACGAATTTGTCAATGGCGGACTGCGGTACCATACACTGGCGGGGCCCATGGGGCGCAAGCACGTGGCCGTAGTGCTACGCTCGTTGAGTCGGGGGCGGTCCATGTCGAAGACCTCTTCAGCGTCGCGGCTTCTCGGAGGCAGTTGCTCTCCTTCACCACACACCAGTGCGACTTCCATCGCATCCACCTGCTCGCCGACGCCGCACGGTAGTTCCGTGGGCTCTACCACGTCTTTCTCGTCGGAGATACATTTCGGCCACGGCACCTTCTGTGCCGAGGGCATGGCCAAGAAGCGCGAGGTGTGCGTGCCATTGACCCTGGGCGGAAGACTGCTGGGCCGCCTTCAATTACGGGTATCGCTGCAAATGCGCCAGAAGAAATGACACCCGTGTTCACGGCTGGAAATGAACAGTCGAACCAAAAGCATCTGGTCCAAGCGGAGCCACGGATCCGTTTTCCTCGTGTACAATTAGTAGAAGTGAAGTACAATGCCGTAATGAGAATGCGTATGTGGCACCGCAAAACATAGCCACGTCGCTCTGATGTTAAGTGGTCGCCGCCACTAAACAAAAGTGGACACAGAACGTCAATGGCCCATCACATGAAATGGGTCCAAGTGGACGCACCGACTTGCACAAACTCGGAATCCAATCAACACCATCCGTATTGGCAGTGTCTCCGTCTGCCTCGCTTCGCTGGACATGGGTGCTATAGCCTGCGTGATCTCCTCGATCGGAGTAGGCGGTTGACGCAGCCCCGAGAGCGGGATGGAATTGGGCGGCAGACTCTCCGTGAACCTGTGGCGACTCGTCTTGGGCGGGAACAAGTCGGCGACAAATCTCTGCCTGCGTAACCCAGGAAGAAAATGACATCGTCCAGTTTGCGCTTTGTTCCCCCTCTTGTCGCACGGCCAACCTCTTGTTGACCCGCGAACAGTATCCTGGTCAACCGCATGAATATTTTTCAGGGAAACTTGTAACTCGTCTATCTTTGACAGTGATTTCTGGCACCAATACCGATGTGTGCACCTCGACCGACGTGAAACCTCCTGTTCACTTGCGAAACCTTGGCGCACATTTGTTGAGGTGGCTGTCCACGTGGAGTCTTAGGAGCATTCTGTCGGACAGAAGGGTGCCTGTAAGGCATAAAACGAAAGCACACAATGAAAACGAACCCAGCCGTCGGCATTGCATCGGCCTCAAATAACTGCGCCGACAAACAGACAACTGATACTTACGCGCAAGGTCAATTCGTACGAGCCACCGAAAATAATAGATATACACATGATGTATCCCGCCCAGTCCCGCTGCTCGAGGCTGGTGTTTACATGCTTGTCGCTCATACCGCACGGAGTGGACCTGATCCGCAAAATAGCTCATACGACGACGGAGCAGCTACTACATTGGCAACGAGAACTCAGCGAACGCGTTACTCAGTGTGGCCAGCGTCAGCAACAACTGGGGCAGCCTTCAGATTGCCAGGCTGGGGCTTCCTCGCTCTACAACTCAGAATGAAGGCCTTAGTTCTGGTCTCATTGGCGGGCAATCGTAGGACAAGCGCCGGCGGAATGAGAAAGCCAAGTCGGGGAGGCCAAGTAAAGCAAAGAGCGTGTCCCATGTGCGATCTTAACCCCGCCTTGAAGTGCTAGCTAGCACTGGCGTTCACTATGCGGCATTTTTTAACGCGGCGCCGCATAGACCAGGGTTCTGCATGGGCTGCGGCCACCGAGATGGGGCTTCTGGATGACGCCCACAGCGCTGCCGCAGCGCTGAACGCATCAGGTTGGACGGCCAGTGCTGCTGTAACCGCGCTGACTGCTAGCAACAGCGGCCGCAACTAGCCTCGGCAAGAAAAGGTAGTCGCGCCCGACGTTGCAGGACAACATCGCCGCTGTTTGCCGCGTCATGGATACGCGGCGAGACAGTGTCAGTTAACGCGCGACAGAAACACGCAAAGTACGTGGTCACGCACTTGAAGAGCGCAAAGAGGCGCGCGGTCCACGGTTGATGGCCAACTTAGAGCGTTACCCTAATCAACTACACGTACAAATGAACTAAATCTAACGTTAGTACATAATATGCATGGAAATTAGCTAGGTCTAACATCGTCATTACAGACGGGTGGAATAGTTTACAAAGGTGCGATGTAGTATGGAAAAACGCATTATTCACTTTGGTTGCTACGCACAAGTTAGAACTTTTCAAATTTCCTCAAGGTACGTACTTAATTAATAGATATACATTATTTTACTGAATTATGATATATTGCAATGTAATGTACTAGATTATGATTATGATAATAGGTATTTAATACCAGTAGTTTGTTCGATACCGAACTTATTGAGCATTTGTGCAGCACAAATGCTCAAAAAGTAAAGCACAAATTGTGCTTGCCTTTTATGGCATTGGCGACCACCGTAGAGCATGTTTTTATTTGCGAATATCCGACTCCACCGGCCAACCCACGGCGGAGGCACTGCTACCCATACTTACCGCAAGAGTGCTGAGCCGAGCGAGAACGACCGAAATCGAGGCCGACCACCACTCGCCAAGTTTTTATGGCGCCAAACCGGAAGCCGAAGACAGTTTTGCAGTTCATTGGTAGTTTGTATGCAAAGTCTCAACCTGGATTTCAAATCACTGGAGGACACTCGTGGACACTTGCGCTGGCGAACTCGGCCGAAGCCGGCGTGGTTCCCAGTCGTAGTTGTCCATTGATTCTGCACCAGCTGGAGCACTCGTGTTGGTTGTTTTGCCGAATGGGTATGAAACGCAAAATAGTGGCCACATGTTGGTTTTTGTATACCCCATTAAAACTATTATGAACTTTCGTTCGACAAAAGTTGTCATCTAAGCTATTTGCAGACAGAACCGGTGTATACCGAGGGGACTCGGGACCTCGCCTTCGCTGTGCACTACGGCAGCTAGCTTTGCTAGCATGGCGAGGTAAGAGTCCAACACAACTCCACAGCCGCCAAGGGATATACACTTTGCACTCGGTACAGTATATCTTGTACGTCTTATCGCCTTACGTCGGCCGATCCCGTCCAGCAGACAATGGGCGTCTAGGGTGGACGTGCCCGCTCCATGCCAGTCGGCGCGTCCTACGGCGTGGGCTGACTGACGGGCATCACGTAACCATGCCGTCGGCGCGAGATCGGGCGGTCTGCGTTGTCTCTCCCGGGATACATGATACGGCCCTACCAGTAGGGCCGCTGTTACTCTCTTGTATCGTTTTGCCTGACATCTTCAACCTGGCTAATCCAGGCTCAGGCTTTCACCGCATGCCTCAGCAGACTTGCCGACACACTTTGAATAGACAGCGCACCAGCCCCGGCGTCGGAGGCAACACCACCAGCACCGCCATGAATCACCAGCATGCCGAGTGGCGATCGAGCTAGCTGCCCTGCGGAACGCCGCCCAGTCCAGATTTGCGCGCGTGCGTTTCTCGCGAAACCCTGGCGTTTGCATGCGTACCAACTTCTGTCTTGCATCGCCGCGAAATACAATCTTCGGACCTGTAGGCCCCCTCCACTCGGACCCGCGTTCAGAAGCTCACTTTGCGATTCCCCTCTACCAGCGCAACAGGACCCGATAAATAGGGACCCAGCCCCGTCGGCCTCGTCGATCGCCTGCCTTGTTGCCATCGACGGCTCGCTGCATAGACAAGAAGAGCGCACACACCCAACCCCAAAAGGTGAGCTCGCGTCTCCGGACAGACCTTGAGACGGCATACGCACTTCTAGTTGTCCGCTTCAATGCCCGGGAATCAAGCTCCGGCCGCGACGGCGCCACGCGCGCGGGGCGGCGATAGTCGACGGGTCCCAGCGCCACAACAACAAGATCGACTTGGCTGCGAGCCCGCGACCGTCTGGTCCCCGGCCTCGCCCTCCTTCGCCTCGAGCGACCTGCTCTCGACGTCCTTCACCGACGCCATCGAGGAGGCCGCCGTGTTGAGCAGCCCCGCGATGCAACGAGCCATTGGCAAAAGCGCCGCGAACTACCTGCACCACAGCAGCAGCAACAGCAGCGGTGCGGTCAAGAGCGAGCCTCGCGCGGACGACCACGCCATGATGGCCGCCGCCCCGCCCTACGAGCTGGACCGTGACATGATGGGTATGCTCGCCAACAACTGGAACCTCAACGCCGCGCCCCCGCGCGCGCCCACCGCCAACTGGGGGTTCGAGCCCACGCCCTACGACTCGGAAGCGCTTATGACCAGCGCCAGCAACCAACCCGCACCGCTGGCGGGCTCCATGATGATGACGCCGCCCACGAGCGCCGACATGACACACATGATGGGTCTGGCGGGCTCAGAACCGAGCTTTGCCAGTGGTGGCGTGATGACTAACAACAACACCGGCAATAACGCGCAGCAGTCGATGAGCCGCTCCGCAGCGACATCGCTTGGGCCTGACCCGTTCTCTGCAATGGACAACTTCGTCATGCCCTACCAGGACTGCGCGACACTGCCCGTGAGCGATTACCCTCTCTACGACGACGGAGGCATATACAAGCCCGCATTCGACAGTGCTGGCACCGGGCCTGGGTTGAACCAATTTACGCCTGCCGGGTCTCACGTCGTGAACAATCATCTGAGCGAAAGCTCGGTCCCATACTTCGGCAACAATGGACCGATGATGGCCGCGTTCCAGCAGGGGGCCAACGCGGGCCCTCTGTTCAATGAGGTGGCGCAGCCGCCAGCTGCCGCCATGGCCGCTATTAACGGCGGATTCGCCATGCCCGATCTGTCGCTGCAGGAAGACGATGACAGTGATTGGAACGGGTCGTCCTCGGGCTTCTCAACAGTTTCGTCATCGCCCGTTGCCAACAATGCACTTCCCACGCTGTCCTCCTCCACGCCCACTAATGGCACCCTCATGCCGGCAGAGTCTACAGCCAAGATCTCGGCAGCAAACAAGGACGGAGCCAAGAAGCCCAAGCGGATACGTCGGCTGTGCTCGATCGCAGGGTGCGGCAAGCGTGCACGGTCCCAGGACCTTTGCATCGCCCACGGCGGTGGCCGCCGATGCATGGTCGAAGGGTGCGAAAAGAGCAGCCAGGGAGGCAACATGTGCATCAAGCACGGCGGTGGAAAACGCTGCAAACACCCAGGATGCGACAAGGCGGCGCAGACGAACTCGTTGTGCAAGGCGCACGGCGGGGGCCCGCGATGTCAGTTCCCGGGCTGCACGAAGAGCTCTCAGGGCGGCGGTTTCTGCCGTGCACACGGAGGTGGCAAGCGCTGCGCAGCCGAGGGGTGCAACAAAGGCACGCAGCGCGGAGACTTCTGCGCGCTGCATGGCGGCTCCCGCTTCTGCGAGGTTCCGGGATGCATGCGCAACGACCGCGGCGGAGGCTTTTGCGCGCACCACGGCGGGGGCAAGCGATGCAGCATTGCCAACTGCAACCGCTCCTGCAGGAGGAATGGATTGTGCTCGACGCACCTGCGTCTGCTCGGGCAGGAGGCCGGTGGGAAGGTCTCGACGGTCGCATCGCCTGCGATTTCAGCTTGCATGACAACGACCACGGAGGTGACCTCGGTCTGAGCTCGGGGATCCTGGCCTCGCTGTTGACACACCAGGGATTATGACTGCCGATGCTTTACGTAGTAATTATCTAGTGAACTTATAACTCGAATGAAGAGCTAACTGTTTTCGTGATGTGAACATGGGGCCCAGTTATCGATGCTTGTCATGGGAATGTTGACCTCACTGGGGGTTCACGAGGATCATGTGCGATTTGCAATGGACCTGCATCACATCTGCGTTTGGCTAGAGCGGGCCTGCCATAACAGCTCGTAGCTCCATGAGTGATACGAATCTTTCTCAACCTGACTGCTGTAGTGTCGATGCATGCATTATCTGCCGTACTGTACGTAAGGCTGCTTGGATCACATTGAAGCCGTGCGCCTCTTCAATGTCCCTCTTTTGGGGACGTCACTAATCATGCAATGCTGGCGTACACGATACAATTGGACCCAGGCTTGCCTGCACTCGAAACACCTACGCGTACGAGTCGTTGGAGCAAGGCAATGCCTGCTAGTGCTGCTTCCCGACACCATGCTAATCGTACAGGCTCCAAAAGTCGTGTGCTGGGCATACTTCAAACGATCATTTCAACAACAACAAAAGACGTAACAGCGCACTGTAATACATACATAAGACATGCACTGGACATAGCTTCAAGTGATTTTGGTGCCAACCAGTACCGGCAAATGGTGTCCGTTCGGAGAAGTGCCAGCTCAACGTTGCATTGTGCGAACAGCATGAGCGGCAAAACGGGGAGATGATTCTGGCGTCACAATAGCGTCGAGTGTACCTTTCCGGTGAGCTAGAGTTATATTGACCTAAGGCCACTGAGCCCCTCGGAGCATTGTTATAAAGTGATTTTCTTTGGTGTGTGCTGCTATCTGAACGTCCACCCGACAGTCGGTAACTTCTCCCAGAGCTTGTGTACAGTACTGGTAACCAGCCAACACTAAACTTACATGTAGTGGGGCATTATTTAGAACGCCAGATTTAGAATTAAGGTCGGACCTCTCGTAGAGACAGCAGAGCTCATCGTGCAAGCACAGATTAAGGGTTGGGTGATGCCTTGAGTCCAGCGAACGCAACATGGTAATCGAGAACTGTATCCAGAGAAGTGATCAGTCTCACCGTCCAACAGCGTGTGGCACGCGATCATCGGAGTAGACTTGCCTATCCTAACTGTTGCCTCTGAATCGATCCCGCTCCAGGCAAAGCTCTACACGGTGAAGTGGGTTTCCTTCAGTATAAGACCCGCCTCTAAGCGGGAAATCCTCGGGTTGCCGGCGTGTTGGTCAAGTTGCAGTTTTCGCTTTCTCAGCGTGTCTCACCGACGCGACACCGTGGCGGGCTCGGACTTCTACATCAACTTCGACGATTTCTAACCAAATGTGTGCCTATTTGACCGCAAAGCCAGCGGCGATGCCCCGCGGGCAAGCGCTCGCTTCCTGGCCATGGCAAGCGAGCCAGATGCGTCCGCAAAGACAGGTCGTCTCGCGTCGTCGACTTGACGGTCAAAAACGAACAGAGGGCTCCAGACGGCTGCCACCGAAGCCCATGTGATCCTATCCACAAGTGAGGATAGTGCGCGGCAATTTTGAGCACGTCCAGCAGGGATGCCTACACCCCTCTCAACCGGACGGGATGATTGTTTGTTAGACATAATCATCATTGTGCTTGGAGTCGAACCGCAGAAAGCATACGAAAGTTGGTGCAAATCGGCTTTTAGCTGACGAGATCTCTGTTCCAGTTGAGACGGAGGCACCGCCCAACACGAAAGTCTGCTTTAGTCGAAAATCTTATAGGTGATCTGCGAACCAGCAGGGCAGCCCACATAAGCGGCAACTCGAGAACGCAGTACCGTGCCGGACGCTGCATATGCTCAAAACGACCAACCGCTGCACGTTGCCTTGTCGTCGATTTAGAACCTGTACGCGTGGATTTAGCGGTCATCTGGAACTCGAGGAGTTCCTGCTGTTCTCCCCATCGCTCCCCCTATCACAGGCGGTACCATACAGTCGGTACACCGCCTCAGTTTCCGTTCAGAAGCCCTCCGAGAGCGCACGCCGCACCGCGGAGCAGTCCGTTTAGTCCGTGAGAACCACCACAGCAGCACCGCCCGAAGGAGTCGACGCACGCGCCGCATACTCACGCGCAGACACACATACCTACCACACACACACGCCACGATGCCGCTGGGAGATAAGCTGGGCCGCCCCTTTGAGATGCTGTCGCTCATCGGCCGCAAACGCAAGGACGAGCCCGACGACGGCCACCGCCTGAGCGGCGCCGAGGCCCGCGCGTACGCGAACGCCACGGGCGCCGCCACCTCCGGCTACACGCACAGCCACAGCAGCCACAGCCACCACCACGCCAGCAGCAGCTCGAGCAGCAGCAGCTTCTACCCCGCCGTCAAGTACGAGCGCATCACGCCGGCCGCGCAGCCGGCGCCCGTCGTGCAGTACGAGCGGCTTACGCCGGGCTCCGCCGCCGCGTCCTCGACGCCCGCAGCGCCGAGTGTCACGCTGCCGTCGCCCATGGACTACGAGGCCGCGGCGCGCGAGGCGGCCTTCCCCAGCCCGGACCTCGTGCCGTCCGCGGCGGTGGCCTCCAGCTCCTTCCGCTCGGCGCCGTCCCCGGCGCTGTCGTCGCTGCCGTCCCCCGGCATGCTGACGCCGCTGACCCCGGCCGTGGGGGCCACGCCCACCCCGGTCGGACGCAGCCCGGCGATCGACACGATCCGGCCGTTGCGTCCGCCGCGCAGCACTCAGGCTCAGGCTCAGGGCCAGAATTTAGCGAGCCCGGCTCAGCCCCCCGTTGGCCCCACGGCCGTGCCGTCCGCACCGTTCTCGTCGGTGATGGAGGAGTGGATGAGTCAGCTGAGGACCCCGACGCCAGACGTGACGCTCTTGCCGTCGCCCTACGACTTTAACAAGGACACCCCCACGCCCATGGACACCAACAGCATGGACATGCGGCGGCTGCAGGACGCGCTGCTGCCCACCCCGCCGCCGGACGTCCATGACCAACGGCAGCACCCGAAGAACTCGGCGTACGTGACGACGCGGGGGCCTCGCCCGCTGCTCGAGGACATCGCGTCCTTGTGCCGTGATTTGAACTCGCAGGACCTGTCGAGCGCTAATAAGGGGATGCTGCCGTCGTCTAGTGGACAGATGGAAACCAAGTACACGACACTCCCGGCAAGGCCGCTGCGTGCTCGCGAAGAAAGTATCAGCAGCGCCTACTCGGACGACGGAGAGAGTCAAGCCAAGGTGCTCGCAGCGGCGGCAGCGCTCAGCAGTGTGTCGTCCATGGGAGTTGCCAGTACGCCGACAGCTAGCTCGGGAACGAAGGGCAAGCGGCGGAAAATGTGCACGGCTGAAGGCTGCCAGAACTTGTCGCGCTCGCGAGGACTGTGCAAAGCGCACGGAGGAGGTCGCCGCTGCAGCGTCGAGGGCTGCTCTCGTGCCAGCCAGAGCGGTAGTCTGTGCATTACCCACGGAGGTGGCAAGCGCTGCACGGTTGACGGTTGCGTGAAGGCGGCTCAGTCGCGCGGAATGTGCAAGGCCCACGGTGGTGGTGTTCGTTGCCGTGTGGAGGGGTGTTCCAAGAGCTCGCAGGGTGACGGCTTCTGCCGTTCGCACGGCGGCGGTCGTCGTTGTGGCCACCCTAGCGGCTGCTCCAAGTGGGCGCAACGCAACGGTATGTGCATGGCGCACAGTGAAGGTAAGTACGGCAACAGTTACCGTGGTCGGCAGCACCGGATGGAGCAGCAGGAGCCTGTCGTCCAGCAGACATGAGCGGATGCGCGAAAGTGAAGCGCACCCTGTTACAACGCTCGAGGAGCCAGGAGGTTTTGTCAGCGATTCGACTGAGGCGCATGAGCCAGCAGTACCATACGAGGAGATGATGAAGGCGGCGAGGTCTCCCCTCGCACTATCGAGGGAGCAAGCGTCTAGTCCACGAATGAAGTGGGCGGCCTGCTTGATTAACTGTTGGTAGTCCGGCAAATGACCGACGAGACGTAGTGTCGCATTGTTTACTTGTATACATTACTCTTTAAACATCAGTCTGTGTTGGAGAGCAACCATCTTGTCGAACACCAATACCTCCACCTTCAAGTCCTTCAACTCTGCGGTCCGTTCCACCTCGACACACCGGAAAGCAGCACCACCTGATTAAATTTTAATCGCAGGACTTCAGATGAAGGCGCCCGACTCAGGGAGATCAGGGTCAGCTTATATTGACTTTACAGAGACGAACTTCTACAATACTTCTCGAATGCCTCAGTGGTTTTCGTAGTACTCCACACGCGCATCCAGCGCAGCACCAGCAAGCCAAGTTGATGGGCGGCGCAGACCGCGCTTTGGACTGCGGATGTGGTTGTAGCTGTCCACGCGAGCGCTCACGCGCGAATAATCGGGCTTCTCTTCTTCGATCAAGTGCACAGGGCACGCTGCTCGAGTACCGATTTTATCCAGTGTTTCAAGGGTAATGAAAGAACTGCGCTTGAGTTGGCCCTTCGGTGGCGGCATGCCCGGGTCCGCCTCCTCGCGATCACACAGATCGTCTTCCCACCGTTCGGGAAAAGCAACGTGCTTGATGCACACGCTCAGCGGTCTCGTGCCCAACTTCATGTCGCTCCTGTATACACACACACCAAAAACACAGCACCCCGTCAGTGCAGCAAACACGAATGGAGGATAAGACAGACGTACACTCGGTGGTAGGCGTCCGTGAGGATTGTCGGTCGCACGAATTTCTGCTTTATCTTCATGCGAGACGAGATTGTGCCCATGCTCTTCTTGCGCTGCGCCTCGGGCGTATTCTTCAGAGCCGTACGCCCTGCGAGTCCCCCACCACGCAGTAAATTCTTTACCGTCGCAAATGTGACGGATCCACGGGACCGCCCCATTGGATCCTGGCGCAGCACGCAAGATTTCTTCTTACTTGAGCGTCTTCGCTTCGTCATACTGGTTCGAGATGCCCGACGTTCATCAAACTCATCACCGCTTTCTGGTCCTTCTACAACCGGATCGAATTGTCCTCCTGTCGATCCTCCGTTCTTACGAAACCACAATGGATTGGATTCAAGTGGAAGATCCTGCGGCGAACTGCCAGGGCTGTTTGCACCACCGGCATCATTCGCCAGTCCAAAGCGGTTCAGAGAATATAAAAGTTTGTGTAACTCGGAATCCGTCCCCAGGGAGTTCATCGGCTGCTGTTGATCACGAATTGATGGTACAGTCGACGCATCCGATTCATAACTGGACAGTCGCTTCAAAATGCCACGAGGGACGGACCCAGGGGCAGCGAAGGAGACTGTGCGACCAGGCGAGTATTGAGGCGAAACTGGAGCTGACTGAGACGATGACTTGAGTGGAGAAGTAGCGCCGAATTGGTCTCGATATCCGGACGGATCACCCAAAGGTAGTTCACCTCCCTTGATGAAGGACACGGCTCGCTGCGGCGCCCTAGCGCTGTCCAGCTTTTGCTTCGTTGGGGACGGCGACCGCTGTTGGATAAGGAACGGGTTTTCTTGAGACTCGTCGAACAGGTCCGAGCTCATAATCGCCAACACATTGACGCTGCCTACAGACCCACAATACGCCATCGCGCTTGTAGTTGTAGATGAATTAAGTTGATGCTGCCCACTGTGCAACGTGTACGCCGCCGGCCACAAGCGTGGCGCGCGCTCGCCTTATCGGCAAACACGAGCCCGTGCGCTGTAGTGTTCTTTTGGTTGTGCGCCCTGGCTGTGGTGCGATGTAGTAGAGGTTCATTCTGGCCCAGAATGGCCAAGCTTCAAAGAACCTAGGACGCCTCATTTGCGTCCTCACGTCGTAGGTTAGCCTCCTCCGAGTCTCATCGCTTGTTTCCTACGCGGGTGCCATTTTCACGAGAATAAGGTGGCCAAGACTTGTTCCCTAAACCGAGGCTATCTTCGACTTCATGGTTTGACAAATACCTAGGCTGGTGACAAGGCTATCCAATGCTCTTGAAGATAGAGGTCGGACTATTAATAAGGGTCTTTCGTTCGCGCAGTTAATATTTTTCGAACAAACAAACCTTGACACTAACGAAGTCATAGAGTTCATTACTGCATAAATACTCACGACAAACTACTCAGGGCTTCCTATAGATCCACTCCCACTGCTATCACACGCAATTAACTAAAGCTGGCTACGCGGCACACATTTCATCGTAAGCCGCAGTCGTTGTGCTTTTCTTCAACCGGAAAGCAGATCCAGAAGCACTTCTTAAGCCCGTGACTGCTGCTGGTAGGTTTTTGCTTGCGACAACATTTCCTGCAGGAGGTACCGCTGGTGGGCGATGGAGTCCTCAACAGCCTCGACAGTAGGCACAGGCCGGCCGTTCGTGCTGATGATCGAAGGTGGCATGCTTCGGTTAGAGCGCATCATATCCGTCGTGTCCACAGTTACAATCTCCTCATCCAGCGAGCCGTAGCGGGGCGCGTCGCTGCTGCGACGATCCATGCAGATCGAGTTGGAGCTGTCAAAGCTCGTCTCGCTGGCGGTGCTCGAAACGCTGCAAGCATTGCGGCTGGCCTTGGCATCTTCTAGTAGCTTCATATCGACACGCATCCTCGGCACCACCAGAGCACCCTTGCCGTGCATCGAGGACGTAGTTGATACCGAGGTCTCCGAGTCGCGACGGCCGCGGCTTGACGACGAAGTAATGAAAGAGGCTGATCCATACTCCGACGCCGGGATCGCTTCGGTCTGGCTCGACACCATGAGGATGCACTTGGTACAGAACTTGGTCGTCTCGCCCACGGTGCGCGTCACGATGCAGGACTTGCAGGCCACCTCGCCGCAACTGCGGCAGTTGATCTTCTTCGAAAGCATGCTGAACTTGCTCATGCACACGTGGCAGTTCTTACGCGACGAGTGCGGCACGAACTGCCAGTCGCTGATCATGGGCAGCCGGGCCAGCAACCGCTCCTGCACAACGATGGGCAGCTTGCTCAACGACGTCGCGACGTTGCCGAGGAAGGAGCTGACGAGCCATCCAGGCAGGTTCTCGGGGTGCCGTACGACACCTTCCAGGGTCAGCTCGGTGTGGCTGGCATCCTGCGTCGGTCGCAGGAGGACGATCTCCGTAAGGTCGAGACGTGACAGTCCGTGCGACCCCTTGAGCGAGACGCACTCCTTGCGCTCCACCGACTGCTTGATCATGAACCCGACGGGGATGCCGTCGACGTCCGAGGTCACGCCCGTGTACTCGAGGAAGCACATGTCCCGCTGGTAGATTGGGCTGTTGTTGCTCAGGTTGATGGCCTCCCAGCGGATCGAGATGTGCTCCTGCATGTTCTCGGCGCTGCGCTCCTTGAGCACGCACATGGTCTGCGCGTCCAGGCTGTCGTTGTAGAGCAGTTCGCGGCGTTCGACCGCCTGCGCCGTCGAGTCGGCGTACATGATGCCCATGAGGTCATTGAGCGACGCCCGCACCGTGCCCTGCAGTCGGTAGTGCAGGTCCCTGCCGTTGTCACCGAACTTGGTGCACCGCTTGAACCCGGCATGGGAGCCGAGCTGTTTCCAAGTGCGGTAGGTGGCGCTGCCCACCTGGCGGTCCTCTCCTGCCTTATTCAACGCGTCGTCCAGTAGGGACTTGGCCGTGGCCACGTACTTGTGCATGTCGTCTCTGGTCATGCGCACGCGGCCGAAGTGGCCTCGTCGGAGCGGCAGCTGCTGCTTCGGCGCCTCATTGCGCCTGGCGATCGCGTGCGCGTCCGCGCGGCTCAAGTTGGGGGCCATCATAGTGTTCATTGTTGTCCGTTGGGATCCGATCGGCAGTACAAGTCTCTCACGGCACCGCGCCGCGGCTAGCTAGACTGCTTTCGACTTACAAGCGAGAGCTGTCTCGATTCGGGCCGAAAACGCAAACTGAAGGGCTCTGCTCTGGGTGGGGCGGCGGAGCACAAAGTCGGTCTCGGCACTGGCGCACGGAACCAAATGGAGCGGGGGCGAGAGAGAGCAGAGACCACGCGAGATTTGCAGCGGGCTCGCATCTGCCGGGTTATCGCGCAGCCTACCTGCCGTTCAGGCGGTACGGTACAGAGCGCAGCGCGACAAATCTGCGGGAACCGCTGCCGAGCCTCCAGCTGGCGTCTTGATAGACCGGAGACTTGAAGCGAGCACTGTTTCTCTGCTTGTTGCCAACGTGGTCGACCAAGCCAGCGCGTGGCGACAGCTCCGCGGCGGCGCCATCATTGTCCGCCGAGGAGGACATGGTTCTCCGTAGAAAAGGCTGGACTCACGTGCGACCCCCAATTCGGTGCGCGGTCACTACGGATGCCAGCATCGCTTTGCCACAAAGCGCGCTGGTATCTGATGAGTACCACGCCTCGTTCGTCTGCCCCGCGCACACAACACACAACGCGGCGGTAAATCTAAACCTAAATCGTTTGACGCGCTACGTTGGACGCGAGTCAGTGGAAGACAGGGCAAATGCTTGCCGGTGAAAGTTTCACTGAAACGGCCCACTGCGGAGGACAATGCCAATGCTGCAGTGGTAGTATTGCCCACCTGCATGCGGCAGTATTTTCATGAATTGCAGTACTAGTACTGTACAGTTACGGCTCCCGACAACGGGGAACTGCATATTGCGAGGTGCCCTAGGTACATGTAGCTCCCGCGTTAATCGTTTGGTGGTGGTGGTGCCTTCACCGAGCTCCCCGAAGATGCGGAGTGGGGACTTGGGCGAGCAACGTACAGAACGGAGGCGGAGAGCTACACATGCTGGACATGCGTCAGCCGCAGTCATCTTCGTGAGAACGTACAGTGCTCGCTCGCCGTTTGGTTGTCCTAGCCGCGATTACAGGTGTTTTTCGAGTGTCGACCCTTGCCTCGCGTGCAGCAGGGCCCCATGCAGCTTTGCCGCAGCGCTCGTAACTCACGCTCAGCGTATCAATGCTGACCGGCGTGCTGATTGGAAACTCGGACAGCTCTTTTGCTTGCTTCACCCAATTCCGCTGCACGCGTGACGAGGCTGACCGCGAACTTGAAGCTTGTTCCTCGCGTTGGTCAGGTTTCAGCATTTGCGTTTTCTGCTGTTTGTACACTCAAACCACTGGTGTGCATGCAAAGGTTGACCCGGCATGGAAGTGCAGGTACACGTACATGTACTGTACCTGACGATCTTGTCGATTGCGGTCATGAAAAATTTGCAAGAACCATGGTCGGAGGTTTGTACGTTTTCCGCTGGTAGCGAGGAGGCTGTCAGGCCCACCTCTGGCCTGCTGAGCAAGCAAGCCAGAGCGATGCGGCGCAAAGGCTCTGGCTTGCTTGCTAGCGGTCAGAGGCTTGAAGTTCCTGTGGCAGCTACCCGAGAGGGTCAGCCGTCACAGTGAACATGCATTTTGTAGGAAAAAACATGAAAAAGAAACATGGAAGATGCATTTAGTAGAAAGAAATGAAAGAAAACAAAAGACGCAGGGTAGTACATAGTCAAGGAAAACCCCAGAAATACGCAAGAGAGCCCTGTGCTCGCGTAGGAGCACAGCGAGGCATGCATGTTAGGCTAGCAGTAGCAATTCAGTATTAAATAAACCGTCTACCCCGCACATCGACCACAACTACCGCGCTTCTCGACAGGACCAACACTCGCACCCACTTCAACGACAAACACTCTTCGGGCCCAACGCGACATCTGGTAGCACTTGCGGGGAAGGCTCGCTGCTGCACGGCACTCAAGGGGAGGCTTTTTCAGCTTGAGGTGTAAGTGTCACGTCAGCGTGACCAACCCAGCTGTTGGGGAGACTTTGGTACATTAATAGGGCAACCTATTATTGTACGCTGACCGTGGGAAAGAACTGGAGGGCAGCCGTGGTGCAAATTTGTTTTGCATCTGGCCCCGGTGACAGCCCATTTGCCCAAGTAGCTACTGTTCTCAAAAGACTGCACCGCATATAAATCGAGCACTATAAGTCTCGAAGCCGGTTAGTCAGTTTTTGTTCTTGGTAGCCCGGCACAGCAAAATTTGGCGAAGCGAAGACCAGGACGACAACCGTCACCGCTCGACCTCTCACGCGTCATCGACCTCTCACGTGTCATCGACCTCTTCAAAGGCATCGAAGAAGTCCAAGACCTCCCACAGCGCATAACTCGGCCAATTTTAGGAAGTAGCATAGGCTATTTTCTTTAACAGGTTTTCTCTTTTACTTTCTTTTAGTCAGTGCCCTAAAAGTATATTGCTCCCACCGGTATCAAGTTTAAAGGGTGAACACACAAAGTACGAAGTTTTCGCGTGTTCAAGATGGCGGATCCGGCCCAACTAATGCATAGTATGTTGGCGGCCATGGAGAAGCAGACAGAATTGATCGACGAGCTGCGCAAGTCAAGGCAGCTGTCGCAAATAAAGCTGGATGGGATAAAATGCCCAGCTACGGGGGACGCTCAAGGAATCGTTCCAACTATACCGGGAGCAGGTGGAGCAGTACTTTTAGCTAAGAGCATAGACTGGAAGGATAGTAAGTTGAGTGGACGCATTTTGGCTGTGTTAGCGGGATCGCTGAAGTATGGAGCCGCGCAGTGGTACATCGTCAAGAAGGACGATGTGAAGAGTGTGGAAGACTTTTTTTGAAGCTGGAGGAAGAGTTCGTGCCTCCGGATCTGCAAGAACGTCTTCGGGACCAGATGAATGACTTGAAGGAGCGTCAGTGTCGAGACTTGCCCGATTATATCAGCAAGTTCAGGCACTTGATTACGCAAGTCAAGGAGATGAGCGAACTGGACAAGATCATGTATTTCTTGCGTGGTCTGCCGTCAAGTATTCGGGAGGAAGTCCAGTATCGCAGGAGTGCAACGTTGACCGACGCTATTACCGTAGCGCTCGACTATGACCGGTCTCACGCGCATCGTGGACGCTCGGATGGAGCACGCGACAGACCGAGGTACCGATCGTACGACAACAGACGATCGAAGAGCAACAACGATGGACCAGTGCCGATGGAGATCGACAACGTAAGGGTACCGTCGAAGGAGGAATGTATGCGCCGAAACCTGTGTTTCCGGTGCGGGAGTAGCGCCCATCGGGCTCGTCAATGTCCGATACAGCCGCAGCAGACGCAAATGGCTAAGCGGAATGCGCCGAAGTACAACAACTCGGGCAGTAATCAAGGGCGTAAGCCGAGGATGAACATGGTCCTCGAGGATGACGAACAGGTGGATACTGTCGTCATGGATCGCGTGACTATGAGTGTGGCTGACATCCAGGAACAAGCGGATGAGTTACAGGCACTCATGGACAAGGCACGTGTACAAGTGGAAGAGACTGTCACTGCAGCGTCAGAAATGACGGAAGATGCTGGCTCGTGTGGACTACAGCCAGTTGAAGAACCGATTTTGCATGCGATGCAACCGGAATTGGAGTCTGGTGTGTGCGGATCGCCGCCAGAGCAGGAAGCTGAGTTGCATGAGAAGCAGCCAGTGAAGTTGGTTCAGCAAGGATCGCAACCAACAAGTACAACGGAGACCTTAAAGGTGAACGCAGTGAAGTCCGAACGTACGAGTAACCTTTTCATCAGGAAGGGTCGCATCAATGGCAGAGATGTCCGAATTCTGTTGGACACGGGTGCAAGCACGAACATGATTATGCCAGGTTTGGCTAGTAATGTGCTTCTGTCAAGACGACTTCAAGCTCAGCGCTTTGATGGCACGTTGACACCGGCGATGGATGTCAAACACGTGGAAGCGCCAGTGAGCATGGATGGGTACTTCTTTCCAGCGATCGAGTTCGTGGAATGGAAGTTGCCGGAGTCGCACGACGTCATTTTGGGAAACCGTGGTTTAAGGACTACAACCCTCAAGTGGATTGGCAAAGGAGGAGGTTGTCATACCTGACCGGATGCAATTCATCGACGTCGATGCACCGTCGTTCTCGCACAACTTGAAGGAAGGCGAGTATGAGCAGGTGTTTCGGGTGAAGATACAACTTGTGCCCGAAGTGGAAGGAATTCCAGAACCGATCTTCAACGTAGTCGGTAAGGAGTTCAAGGATGTGTTTCCGGAGCAATTACCAGACGGATTGCCTCTGATGCGCGAAGTCAACTCTGAAGAGACGTTGAAGAAGGGGCTCAACCAAGCTCTCGTGCACCGTTCCGCATGTCGAAGATGGAACAGGATGCTTTCGAAGAATTTGTCAAAGACAAGTTGAAGAAAGGATGGATTGAAGTGTCGAACTCGCCGTGGGTTTCGAACATCTTCGCTATCCCGAAGAAGGACCCAGTCACAGGTCAAATGCCGAAAAGGGCTGAATGGTTGCGTAGCGGCAATTTGAAGATTCCGTTGCGTTGGGTGTTCGACTACCGCTATCTCAACAACGCGACTGTCATTGCCAAGATCCCGTTGCCATTAATCGAGGAGTTGTTCGATAAGATGGTAGGTTGTGTCATCTACACGTTGATCGACCTTGCGCAGGGATATCATCAAATGCTGGTGGTGAAGTCAAGTCGTCCGTACACTGCGTTTCGAACGCACAAGGAAACGTATCAGTGGTGTGTAGCGCCCATGGGAGTGGCTGGAATGCCAGGGACATGGTCCAGGCTCATGCACAAGCTGTTCGACAAGTACGAATTTGTCGTCGTGTATCTCGATGACATCTGCGTCTTCTCGAAGAGTATGGAGGAGCATGTGGAGCATCTGCGTGCAGTTTGTATGGTACTGCGTCGCGAGAAGCTTTTTGCGCACATGGCAAAGTGTTCGTTTGGTCAGTCCGAAGTGGCTTTCCTAGGACATGTTGTCTCGCAGGCAGGAGTAAGCGTTGATCCGCGTAAAACGGAAGCGATAGCCAAGTATCCGACTCCGACGAATCGAAAGGAGTTGTTGAGTTTCTTGGGTTTGGCAGGATATTATCGCAGATTTATCTGTGATTTTGCCGAGATTGCTCGTCCGTTGAGGGATTTGACGAAGGGAGATGCGCCATGGAATTGGACGAAGCCTGTGGAGGACGCGTATTTGCATCTCAAGCTCGCTCTTCAGCAAGCGCCTACGCTGAAGTTGCCGGACTTTGAGCGACCGTTTATCGTGACGACGGACGCGTCAGGACATTGTATTGGTGGAGTTCTGTCACAGAAGTATGATGGAGCAGATCATCCGATTGCCTTCTATTCGAAGAAGTTGGATAAACATGAGCGTGGATGGCCTACGCATGAGAAAGAGCTACTAGCTATCAAAGTGGCTACGGAGAAGTGGAGACACTATCTGCATGGACGCCCATTCGACGTCTACACGGATAACGCAGCGTGTTCGTGGATGTTGCATCACCCACGAGTGTCACCAAAGATGGCTCGCTTTTGACGCACTTTTCGCAATACACGTTTACTTTGCATCATGTGCGAGGTAAGATGAACGTTGTAGCGGATGCGCTCTCACGGCCTCCACCGGATGGACTGGAAGACGAAGAGGAGAATGAAGCACCTCTTCCGGATGTGACGTATACGGTTCATGACTGCGACGACGAGTGCGCGAAGAATGCCGCACCAGTTCATGACCACCGTATTAAGTCTGCAGTGTTGCGCAACTTGTCAACGGATGATACTCACCTGTTACTCGACGATGTCAACTTACGGGGGGAGGGTCGCCCGATTGGCGTAGCACAGCAGCAAGTCAACAGCGTCGACTATCATTTTGTAAGTCCGCACTTGGCCCCTGAGACGAAAAGAGCGTTTCAGGAAGGATACGAATCAGACCCTGCTTTCAAGCAACAGTGGTCTAATGGAGCAGGAAAGGAGAAGTTCGTCAAGCACAATGGGCTTCTGTTTTTCAAGCAGACGAAAGGCGAAACTGTCTACCGACTTTGTGTGCCGAAGGTAAAGAGCTTCGCACAAATGTCATGATCGAATTTCATGATGGAAAGACGTCCGCGCATCCTGGAAGTCGACGTACGTACCTGAAAGCAGCGCAATGGTACTACTGGCCGACTATGGACCGCGACGTAAGGGAATACGTTCGCACATGTGAGACTTGTGCACGATGGAAGTCCAGTAGCCAGAAGAAAAAAGGACTACTGATGCCGATACCAGTGCCAAAGGAATGCTGGGAAGTGGTGTCAATGGATTTCATCACGGGTTTGCCAGTGTCGGAAGGGTTTGATGCAATACTAGTTGCAGTGGACAAGTTGTCCAAGCGAGCGAAGTATGCACCAACGTATTCGACAGCTGACGCGAAGGACACGGCTAAAGTGTTCTTTGATGCAGTTGTTCGGCATCACGGATTGCCGAAGGTCATCATCAGTGATCGCGACTCGAAGTTCATCTCGGACTTTTGGAAGTCATTGATGAAGTTGATGGGTATCAAACTCAGCATGACAACTGCGCACCGAGCTCAGGCAGATGGCCAGACGGAGCGCCAGAACCTCGTGCTCGAAGATGCATTGAGATGTATGATCTCGTATCACGGTGACGATTGGGTTAAGCACCTTGGGACTATCGAATATGCGCATTCGACCCTCGTCAACGCGTCTACGAAGTTCGCGCCATTCGAACTTGACACAGGACGTAAGGTGTCAAACATTGTGGCAGAGGAGATGAAAGACCTGCTGCAATCGGAGAATGATGTGACGCTCGCGGAGTTCGCGAAGAACTTTGCGAAGGAGCGACAGGAGATCGTAGAACGTGCTCAGAAGAATTTGGAAGAAGCTCAAGCAAGACAAAAGGAGTACTACGATCGCAAGCGCAGACAAGTTGTCTTTAAAAGAGGTGACTTAGTGCTGCTCGACACGAAGAACTTACCGCTGAAAACCGTAAACAAGAACACGGAATTGAAGAAAGCGAAATTAGCGGCTAAGAAGGTTGGACCGTTCGTGATTGAACGTATGGTGAACGACAACGTGGCGAAGTTGATACTTCCGCGCACGATGAAACGTCTTAATCCGACATTCAACGTGGAGTTACTGACCCATTACCAAACGAATCGTGAGGATTTTCCGAATCGACCGATTCCGAAGGCTGTACCTCTAATCTTGGACGAGGACACTGGAGAAGAACTCTACATTGTGGAGAAGCTGCTCAAGAAACGAACTAGACGTCGCAAACGTCAATGGCTCGTGAAGTGGCATGGGTTGCCGGAGCATGAGGCAACCTGGGAAAGCGAAGCGCAGATCAAGCACGTTTCGCATTGGCGTCAACTCCTGGATGAGTATCGACTCCGCCAACGCGAAGTCAACCAGGGGAGATGTCAGGCCCACCTCTGGCCTGCTGAGCAAGCAAGCCAGAGCGATGCGGCGCAAAGGCTCTGGCTTGCTTGCTAGCGGTCAGAGGCTTGAAGTTCCTGTGGCAGCTACCCGAGAGGGTCAGCCGTCACAGTGAACATGCATTTTGTAGGAAAAAACATGAAAAAGAAACATGGAAGATGCATTTAGTAGAAAAGAAATGAAAAGAAAACAAAAAGACGCAGGGTAGTACATAGTCAAGGAAAACCCCAGAAATACGCAAAGAGAGCCCTGTGCTCGCGTAGGAGCACAGCGAGGCATGCATGTTAGGCTAGCAGTAGCAATTCAGTATTAAATAAACCGTCTACCCCGCACATCGACCACAACTACCGCGCTTCTCGACAGGACCAACACTCGCACCCACTTCAACGACAAACACTCTTCGGGCCCAACGCGACAGAGGCTACCAGTGATCCTCGGCTGCACATGGTGTGTACAGTAACAAAGCACACCAGAGTTTACCAGTTTTCCGCACCTCGTCATCTGGTCGACTTGCAAATTGCAAATTGCAAGTTACACAGTCACGCTGCGTCCAAGTGGCTTGCTGGTGTACTGTAGAACCCTAGCCAGACTACGCCCGTATATAAAGCAGCAACATGCAAGACGGTCTTGAAGACCCGAAGAGCTCGCGCACATCCGGCAGCTGGAAAGCGTACACTTGATGGATCTCTGATGGCTCTCCGCCAGCTGTGGGCTTACTTGATGCCTTGAAATTGTACGCGTCAGCTGTGGATGTTCTCCTTGCCGCCGGCTCTTCAAGCTGTCACGTTCCGCGCTTGACGGTGCCGGTTTGCTAGCGTTTTGCAACGAGGTCACAACATCGATTCGTACGTGTACATGTTGCAGCGTCCACAATAACAACAATAACAACGACGACATTTCAGGCATGCAAGTGTATTGAGATTGATGTTCGTCTGTATTCACTACTGTGCGTCGTAGGCGCGTCCTCGAGAAGCGCGATCGAGTTCCATAGCCTGTCCCCAAAGGCAAACACACAGCGAACACGCAATCAGCGTCAACGAATTCAAGTTTGACATCGGAACGAGGGCGCTTAGCCGCAATCTACGAGCCATCTGCGTTGGGCTATGTGGCTCGAACTTGCTTGATTGCCTTCTCTTACCTCTCGGACAACGTTATCGACACGATTGAGATGGCTTTGACGCGGCGGTCGCTTCCTCTTGCCTTCCGGTTTGTTGAGCACCATTTTGTTGCGCATGGCAGTCGTCAGGAAGGGCAACGTCAAGATTTTCCTGCATCGGGAAAGAAATTTCAGGCTGGTTAGCACGAACACGGCTCCAGGATACATTTCTTGCTCGGATCAAGCACGAACCTGTCGTTTGCGGGCATCTTGAACCCAGCGCGGAACACAAACTCGTCGTCCGGGCGATCATAATCCTGCTACATCTATGGTTAGTATTCCAAGGCAGCACCACGAAAATAGTAATGCTGCTTGGCCGCGTCGCGGCCATCTTTGCGACGTAGGCTTACAAATTCTGCAGGCAGAGCTGGATTGACCGGTTCAGGATTTACGATGTCTGCAGGGAGTGATCCAGCTTCGCGAATAACTGTTGACACAGGTACAGGCCGGCTACACGCCACACACATAACGGGCTTCGTCCCCATAGCGGTCGAATCCCCATCCGTCGGCTGCAAGAGCATGAGCTCGCCACGAATATCGCGTAGTGCCACCTCGAAGCGAATCTTCAGCTGCTCCATCAACTCTCTCCTGAGTCGAGCCAACTCTTCTGTTGTAAACTCACGAGCGTCCTCAAGGCGATCGTCCACCTTCTGCGCAAAGTTGTCCAACAGCAACCGGTAGTTAACATTAGCGTTTGCAGCACCGCCGATACCAGGCCCGCGTGGTCCACCCTTATCGGCGTTGATAATACCGGACACTTTCTTGGTGACTTCCTTGATGAAGTTGTCGTAAAACTGTTTCTGCCCTTCGGCTGAATTGTAGAGTCTGGTGTCGAGCTCGCGTCCCGTCATTTGCGAGTAGAGGTCCGTTAGCACATCTCCCTGCTTGGCTGCGGCCTCTACCATGCTGCGTCGGTCCATGGAGACGAGACTAGTAGTGCTGTTGCTGTTACTGTTACTACCTCCATTGGCATCGCCAAGCGACTGCGTCGAGAGCTTGGCAATCTCCGCGTACACCTCTTTCCGCAACTTCTCAATTTCCTCCATGACAAGCTCTGTCCGCAAGTTGTTTGTAGAAGGCGCGCGCCGACTGACAATGGGCATGCTTCCATCTGAACCAGCGTTACCGGGACCTCTATCCGCTGCATTGAGGTGAGCTGTCAAGGAGTTCAACCGCTCAATGTCTTCTTCGACCATAGCAAGTCGTCGCACTGCACCGCTGAGACGCAGCTCCATCTCTCGCAAGCTTTCGGGATTACGTTGGAAGCTGTGCCGACGTTCGTTGTGTGCAGCATGGTTGTCAGCACTACTAGAGTTAGTGCTTGAACCGCTACTTACAGCCACAACATCGCTAGGCTGGCTTCGGTCAGAATTGTAGTTCCGGTGCCACATGGACCATAGCAGTTCAAGCTATTAAATAACCATCGCAGCCACAATCCCATTAGCTCTGCGGTCGATTTACAGCCATCACTATAACAATATACAGATGACATACCTTTTCGCGCATCGCGTCAAGTCCCTTGATCAACGGATCGTTCTTTTTCTCGGTCGTGATGTTTACTTGCAGTGTCGCGTCGATCTCCTCATCCAGGTACCGCAGTTTGCGTGTGTATTCTTCTTCGCGGTCTTCCTTGTTCGGCTCACCTTCCGAGTTTTCGTTAACATTGCTGTAGTCGGTAACACGCAATGGGACCACCCCCAAACGAACGGCATTTTGGAGCTGCTTTACTTCATCTGACAGGGTCTGAAGCGTCTCCGCAATACTCAGCGGCGAGTTGACTAGTGGGGCTATTGAGAGAACAGTTCGGTGGTAGCATCGCTGCATCTGCTGCAGCGCGTGGAGTGTTTCGTCGTCGCTGTTACCTTGCAAGAGCTTGTCCTCTGTCAGTTCAAGAGCCTTGCGCCACTCGACTAACTGCGGCTTTGTGCGGTCCTGGAACGTTTGGTTACGTGCCAGAAGTTCTTTTTGCATTGCCAAACGAGCTTCTACTAAGTGAGCCTGCAGGTGCTCATTGAACACCACGTTATTGCGTAGTGCATCCAATTGTTCTTGTTGGCTTTGTGTTGTCCCTGAAACCCCCTTTATGCTTTGCTGCAATGAATTCAGCGAGGCGTCAGTCGAGCGCCGTAGGTCTGCCAACTTGGTGAAAACGAGCGAGAGATCAAGGTGCGGCTGTGAGGTGGCTTCGACCACTCTGCCAGCTTGTTTTTCGTTTTTACCAGATTTTCCTGGATCATCGGTCGACGCAGTATCCTTTCCACATCCATCCTCGGCTCCTCCACTTGCAGACCCACCCGATGAGTACATTGAAGCAACCGTTTGCTGCTGCACACTTATGTCATCCAGGCTATCGGCGAGCGCCTTTATATCTGCTGTGTGTTTTTCCACCGCTTCGTCATGATCTCGAAGCTTCAGATCGTATTCATCCTGCACAGCCTTCAGCTCCTTCAGTTCATTCAAAATCTCATTCGTGGTTGCTGCAAAATCGTCCTGCTGTCCACTGTTTTCAGTCTTCTGCGCGCCATTCCCATCGCTGTATCCTGCGGTAGCATTTTCTGCTTCCAACCCCGATGACGGTTCATTCAATTTACCCATTTGGTCGTTCAACGCTTCCAGGAGTTGATCATGTTCGGACATCTTTGCATTAAGAGCATCTTGAATTCCCTGAAGTTTTGCAACTTCTTGCTGCAGTTCTGCTGCAGACGCGAATGGAGCCCCCGGAAGCTGAAGTTTCCCCGCTCCTCCACGGGATCGAGAACTTCTCGGGGATCCATCAGTTGAATCACCCGCTGCATTAGGCTCGCCATCAGTTTCAGCACCACTACCTTCCTGACTATGCTCTTCATCATCACCTTCATCGACACCATCGTGACCAAACGCTTGGGCCAGCGCATTCTTCAATTCCTTTCTCAGTTCTTTCTTGGCGTCAGCTAGCTCCTTCGCAGTCACGAATGGTTGTCTGCCAATACTGCTCGCTCGTGGAGAACGGGGAGACTTCACACTCGGTGAAACCTCACTTTCGCCACCCGATGCTTCTACGGTTGAATTACCCGGGTTGTCAGCAGTTCCTTGCTGCTGTTCTTCTTGGCCGTCATGTGGTGCCAGTCCTTGAATCTCTTCCAATTGATTCTGCATCTCGCCCACTTGATTTTGCATCACCTCCATCGCTGCTGCTGCATCCTTCTTTTCATCTTCAGCACGTGTTAGATCATCGCGAAGGGCGGCGACCTGATTCTCCATCTTTTTCATTGCGGCATCATTGCTCTGCTGCGCTCTTTGCTGTTTAGCCAGAGATGCCCCAAGCGCCTGCAGTACTTTCATTAAAGGATCCCACGACATGCTGTACGCGATAAGCTCCTGCTTCATCATAGACGCAAACGTATCTGCGTCGAACCCATCGTTATCGGTCTCCGGAGAACTCAAAGCAGCCTTGCTGCCAGTATCTTCGCTTCCTGCCACGTCCGCTTCACTCTGCTGCTGGCCGTCATCGTCAGCAGGTACAGGTTCTTCCATTCTGACTAAAGGTCCCGTGCGGCTTACTGCTCACTCAGCAGCAAGGATGCACCAAAGCGATTGAACGCGTCGGTGTGGATAACTTTGAGTGCCCCCACGTAGGCGTTTCATGCCCCACATCCAGGCGCTATTTGTGCAAGGTGTTCTTGCCAACTATTTCTAGTGAAACCGGTTGAAGTCACTAGTTGAAAAACAAATTACATGAATCAACCATACCATTGATTAACCTCAACTCTTAGGTTTGCAGCGCATTTAACTTTGATGGCGTCGTCAATTAAGCGGGCGCACCGGGCCCAACGACCAGGAATGTCGACGACACGCCTGAATATGGAGTCACAGACCTCCAGAGGAAGTGCTTGAAGTCGCCGTTGACTTTGATACGATACTTTCCCTTTGGCGTGGTTTCCGAAATGCGCCACTCAATCGTAACTACGGATCGAAAAGTACCCTGTCGCTCCCATTTGTAGGTGGTGGTGGTGTCACCGTCGTCGGCGTGAATAACCCAGACCCCTCCGGATTCACCGCGACTGCTGTCCATCATCCACCGCTGTACCTCCAGAAATGTGCTCTGAGTTCGTAGATTATTTTTCGGGTGAGCTGCGTGGAAACGCACTTTCGCCGTAGATCCCCACCCATACTCCTTCAAGACATCGGAGCCAGCAACCACAGTACCAAATGACACTCCAGATGCCACGCCGTCGTGGATGACAGGGATATTGTAGTCGAGCACCCCCATACCCTTGATGCTTGGGGGCGGCAGACTAGGTTCCATGGTCGGCATTTTCTGTCCGGGATTGCTTGAACTCTTGCTGTGCATGGCCGTCGCAAGGATTTCAAATTGCTGGCACGTGGCTACAAGCTGGTTGGGTCCGAAATGCGTTGAAGCACCTTCATACCGCTGCACTGCGTATTCCTCTCTCGTTGTCATATAGCCGCAGTACGCATTACTGAGTCCAGCGATCACTGGTTTATGGGGCGCCTTCATGTCAGGCAACAGCTCTTTCAGAACTGAAGCTAGCGAAGCTCGCAGGCGTCTCCCGGCCATTGTCGTCATCTCGAAAGGAACTGCCGCGATGTGAAGACAGTCAGCTATTGAAAATACTTGGAGCGGCAGTATTTTCGGAGACATGCCGTAGCGTGCAGTTGGGAAGATAATGGGCTTCTCTTTCTGCAGTGACTGAAGTTCCGGCAACGTGGTCACCTTTGGATACGTCCCCCAGCGGATCCCTTCCCGTACAGCAGGCACACCCCGTCCGTCGAACTCCGTGCCGCTGACCATTGATACCCCAATACACCCCGACGAAGTTGAGGTGGGGCACTCGGCATTCAGCTGCCAGCGTTTCTGAAGCTGGATATTACAGTAGTCCACGTAGTGATGCGCGAACTTGATACCCCCCTCAATCGCTGGCGTCTCCAATGCTTCAGCATACAGCTTCCTGGCGCACTCAAGCTGCGCGTTCGCCACTGTCACCATCCTCTCAAAGTCCTTGTGTTGCATGCACGGGTTCCTCGGCCCGCAAATGTTGGGGCTCACGTCTCCTTCGTTGCTCTGAGCGAACGCGGCGACGAACGCTCTGGGGCGGTCCATAAGGTGTTTGGTGCCGTGCTCACGCTCGAACTCATAGGCCGCGTACCCTTTATTGTCCCCCGTGATCAGCGTGTACCAATTGCCCATACTGGTCGGGTGCACCGCGAACCAGTTGATCATGCCGATGGGGTACCCATCCAGGCCGTCGAACCTCCAGAGCGTCATGGTCTTGTCCGTGTCGTACTCGTACTGGGCTCGCTCATGCTGCGGGTTGGCCATGTAGGCGTCTGCCGACCGGTTCACCGAGGCACCCAGGCAAAGACCTGCGGCTACTCTGATCACTGCCGGCTGCAGGTTCCTGTGTGCTCTCACTACTGCCTCCACAATGCCCGACACTACACACTCGAAGTTCTGTCTGTCTGCGCCGTGCAGCGGTGGGTGCACGCTGTAGATGAAGTAGTGCGACAGGCCGCCAGGCGAGCAGTGCGTGTGCGTGGCGCTGATCATGACGTTCTGGCGGCTGTACGCGCCGCGCGGCAGCTCCGGGTGGGCCTCGAGGCGCTCCACGACCGTCTGCGTGACCCACTCGGACACGAGGCCCAGCTCGGCGCACACGAAGGCCGAGTGGCTGCCCGCCCGCGGGTCGTGGAAGGCGAAGGCGCGCGCGCGCAGCCGCATGTGGATGCCCGACGTGAGCTGCCCCACCTTGGCGTAGCCGAACATGCCGGCCTCGGCGGCGGGGCCCGTGATGTCGAACATGGCGGCGCCGATGCGCAGGCAGTCGCTGTCGCCGTCCTCCGAGATGGCCACGGCCGTGTGCGCGGAGGACATAGCTGGCGGGTGGAAGAAATGCAGACTGAGAGAACGTCTTCTCAAGGCGGTCGAGAGTGATGGTAGACAACTTCAAGGAAGTATCTCATCATCTGATTACGATGGCACGAACAGCAGAGAACTTGCTGTCGGGGTTTTCAAGAGCGAGGAGGGCTCTCGGAAGGTGGTTGGATGAACGCCGGGGGACGGAGGCTGGGTGGCTGCACAGCAGACAGGGTTGCAAAACTGCAGTTACCCGTGACCTTTGCTGCCATGAGACGAATTGGTAAATTCTACCATGAGTAAGGGTCAATTCTTGCGCCAGTGATTGGACGCAATGCCCTGGCGTAAGCTTACTGCAAAAAAGCAAGGGATAAAATAAATATTAACAAGACCAACGCATTCGACTACGTTAAATCACACACCGATCGAAGGGTTGGCACGAACGTGATGCCCCACCCACGTGATCTGCGGCTTGGTGTTGCCAAAGGTCTGGGCCAGGTAGGATATCCTCGTGGGTTCGGTGAAGAAGTTGAGGGCCAGGCGATCATCGCCGCGATGAAGGGCATGAATAACTGCAGCCACCGCTTTACCCACCTTGGTCATGGGCGTCACAAAGCGCGTGAGACGGTAGTAAATACTTCCCAGACGGCCGCATTCATCGTTGTTTACAGGTGCCTATTATAAATGCTTGGCGAACCTACAGTGGTGATCATATCGCTCGGTGGGAACACGAATATGTTTTGACACTAGGGATGCAAGCTCCTCGCGCCATCAACAGACTATTTTGGGCTCAATTTGAAAATATTAGTTTGGGCACGATGCGTTTGCTGTTTTGGGACATAGATTTCTGCCAGTCGACCCTGGAAAAATTGGACAGGCCTTGTTTTGCTTCCGCTTCGTCCATGGTCCAGCGGCTTGAGCGAGCCAGCAATGCCCCCACCCACCAAGTGCTGCCGCTTCAGCACCTGTTACACATCGAGCATATTCGGCTCGCCGCGCTGGCGGTAGCTCATTTTCCGTGAAACCAGCGACAGACGTTTCCTCCACCAAGCTGGAGTCGAGCTCGTTGCGCCTCAAAACAGAGCCCAGTCGCCGCTGCATGACGTGCTGTTGCCGTCTAACTGGCTACGGCTGGATTTTCTGCTTACGCCTTGTGTTGGCTAGCGCACCTGTATAAACAGTGTACATGCATGGGGAGACACCCACCAAGCAGTTGAGCCTCTGCACAGTCGAGTCTGAAGCAGTCCGGCGGTAACGGCCTTGCATGGCAGAACCCGTCGCGCGTTGAAACGGGCGATTGGTGTAATGATATATATTTTGCATGAAAGGCGCGGTGCTGCTGGGCGTCCAAGTGCTGGAGCTACAGTACACCTCACCTCGACTCTAGGGCGGAAGGATCACCACACCTGCCTGTGCAGACAAGACGAGAGCGAGCGTCAATTGATGGCAGCCGCGGCCTTGCACGGTGCCGCCACACCAGCTTCTCTCTTGCGTCGGGAGTCCCGACAAGAGAGCTGTCCGCTCGTCCGCAGCGTCTATCGCCGATCGTCTGGGCGCCCTGCGCTGCTGTGCCCTTTGTCCTTCCATCTGGTCTCGTGCTCCTGGAGCTGCCTTCGCTGCGAGTATCTCCAGTTTAATAACTGAGTCCTATCCGCATACAGTTACTATTCAACATACCTCTGTATGACCACTCACCTCAGGAACCAAATGTATCAGTGTATAGAATCCCACAGGTTCTTCTGGCTCGTAGAAAGCCAGTCCTTGTTGCGCGCTCACACTGTCAATCGCTTCACTGCCGAGGACGCGGAGCCCTCGCCTCGTCGTCCAGATGCGCAAGTTCTCTCGCACCCCGTCCCGCGGCGAGCAGCAGCCCCAGCACGACTCCAAGCACTTCTCGGCGCCCAAGCCGCCGCCGTCGCGCTCGCTGTCGCCGTCGCCGCTGCACGCGGACGCCCCCGTCACAGGCCCCAAGCTCGAGCCCATCAAGGCCATGGCGGGACTGCCTCCCGCCCCCTCGCCGCCGCCCCCCGTGCTGGGGCGCGACGACAGCTTCCAGAACATGATCCGCAGCCGCCGCACGTCGCAGGACGAGATCCGCGCGCTGCTGGCGCGCACCACACAGGCGCTGGACAAGATCGTGAGCATCCGCGAGTCCATGGAGGACCTCGTGGACTTTAAGCAGTTCGAGAAGAAGGCGCAGCGCCCGTCGCGCCCGTCGCGCGTCAGCTCCAGCATCGCCGAGCTGGGAGGGGACAACCACGCCCAGTCCACACCGGCCTCGAGCTACCGTAGCACCGAGGCGTCGTCGCTCTCGGAGGACCCGCTCGGGACGGACAGGTCCACGAACTCCACGACCAACTCGTCCACGTCGGTGGATGATGAGGGCGAGCACGATGTGGACAGGGACCGGGAGGACTTGATGGACTCGAAGAGGTCGGGTACCGACGACCAGCACGACCTGGAGTTGGAGGAGGCCGAGGCAGGAGACACGTTCAATGATGACCCAACCACCCACTCTATCGCCAGCTCCATCTCCACGGTCGAAGACTTGGCACCGTTGAAGGAGGCGCGGCTGGAACGACTCAAGAGCATCAACATCTCGTTCCACGAGGGGCTACCCAAGGAGTTCTTCCAGGCGCTGTGCCGCTTCCTGAACTCGGCACTGGAAGTCAAGACTCGGCACTCGAGGTTTAATTTCTACAAGGAGGCCTTTACGGGAGGCGATGCCGTCCGCGAAATGCTCATGAGCGGCTTTGCTGAAGACCACCAGACTGCTACGAGGTATGGAAACGTACTTGTGCGACTTGGATTTATTGAGCACGTGTCCCGCACGGACGACCAGCTGCACAACTCCAAGGACAACTTTTACAGGTTCACTAAGGTGTTAGATTACGACGACGCCTCGGAAGCTTTCGCCTCGGATGCAGCTACGCGGAGACGTACATCTATCAACGCCAATAATTACCGCGAGTCGGTGCTATCGAACGAGTCGTCAGACATGGTGGACTACGACTTCGCTACGGCCACGGACGAAGTCCACGCACTCGTGACCGAAGAAGCCTTACAAGTTCTGGCCAAGGTTCTCCACAAGGTGTTCGAGCGCAAGAACAAGCTGTTGTTCTACAAGGGCTTTGTGGGCTGCTTCTTGGGCGCGGAAGCGGTCAATGTCATGCGTGAGATGCGCATCGCCACCTCTCTTATTGACGCCGTGCTCATCGGCCAGGCGCTTCTGGACGAGGGCCTGATTGAGCCCATAGCTACATCCGTCGCTACTTTCCAGGACAAGTACGTCTTCTACCGCCTCACCAAGATATCGTCGTCGTAACCAAGTTCAGTCATTCACCCATCCAAAGCCACGTGATGCTGCTAAAGCTGGTGACGCTGTCAAAAAAGCCCACCTACCTGCCATGTGCATACGAAGGCAGCTCGTCTCACGCAGCTCACTTCAAGTCAGCTCAGTTGGTTCAGTGCTGTGTCGCTCGACAAGAGCTAGAAAGAAGCACTAGATCGAGAGGAAGCCATGTTTTTTGTCATTCGCGCATATTTAATATAACACCTTTGCGCTCTCCACATTTGAAATACACTATACATCTAACATTTACGTACGCATTTTTGCCAGCCGATTTTCTTTTTCAGGACTTCACCGACAGAGCTTCCAAGCAATTTGGACACACGTGAAAAACAGACGAAGAAAGAAAGAGATGAGAGGTGTGCCAAGCACATATGAAAAGTGTATGACTAAACTGCGAGGCATAGTGCTTTCGATAGTCATACTCCAGTGCTGACTTCAACATAAGTGTAACATACATATATATATTTTTTACCAATGTCAAGCATCTTGAATTTAAAAGAAGAAGAAGAATGAAGTTGATTAACAGGGAGATAGACTTGTCGTAGTACTCGCTAAGCGAAACTAAATCGAACCACAGGTTTAGATATCCATACACGCGTAACTACGAATTGAACGTCGTCACCAACAGGTTCAGGGAGTCACAGGTGGCGCAAAACTGTCCTGATCTCGTCACTATCAAGATTAAATTCGGTTGATCGGCGATAGAGGTACTGGTAGTGCTGCCGAAAGGAGCAGTTCAAACGGGGAATGTTTGGGCTGATCGCACGCACACCGTGGAAATAAATATCGTTCCGGAGATGCCGTAGCGCGTGAACCACTAGCAATGAACAGGTCCGTAGAAAAGTAGTAACAAATTTCTTTCCAGATATTGTAGTTTTCAGTCTATAATTTTGGATATCGGGACTTCTAGTCCGATTTTCATTTACTAAAACCTGCCCGTTCCGGAATTTGTATTGGTTTCACTTTTGGTCATTCCTGTAAGTTGGTAGGGGGCAAAACAGATCAATAGCAGGCCAGGTCAAGTTTCGTCAACTGGAACCTTATCGTCCCTTGAGTAGCCAGCTGCTACAATGGAAGCCTATTTTCAACGTCGCTTAGTAATATGTACCGTGCAACATTGTATTAATCTCATGAACTCAGAAGTAATTTACCTCGAGCAGAATTGCACCGACTCCTACGTAATCTGTAGCTCGCTAAAGTAAAAAGCGTTATCAATTCTTGATATTCTCCTGTGCAACCATACAAACTTTTTCACAACTCCGCCACAAAAGTTGTATCAACTCTCAAATCCACTGAGTGCAAAACTACAAACGTTTTATAAACTCGAAGGGTTAAGTAAATTCGTTGTGTTCAATATCCACAGCGAAAAAATCGAAAAATAAACAATAAGTTTAGCCCGAAACCACAACCATGAAGCGGACAACCGCTCCTGCTCTCCTCGCATCATTTTTCTACTGGAACTCGTTCGCTCACAGCAACCTCGGACACGTGTATATTTGCCCAACACAAGAATGCCGCCTCAACTCCGCCGATCTACACGCCGCCAAGCGCTGAACCCTGGCATGTCAGCCCGTCGTAGTGGTACACGGACCACAAATCAACGCGTCAGCCCGCCGTCTACGACAGGTAGGTTGTATCAGGCCCTTTTGAGAAAGCCACACCCTTTTTAATCACCTTGTATTTACTAACGGAGTAAATATTGTAGATCACGGCATCGATTATACCTCTAACCATAGGCCTGTAACCCCCACACCAACATCATTGTATATCAGCCCGGCGTCGAGCTAAGATGATTCGATCAGCGAGTCCGGGAACAGTACTGACATCGGGGACCGTACCTCTATCGTCAGGAGCCGCACGGATCGTACGAATCGGTGGATTGGAGGGTACACATACACTCGTGCGAACAATTCGCAGAACAAGGTTTCCTACCGATTAAGTCAGTATCGCTCGAAATGCGGCGGGAAGTGCGATTTCGTGGAGCGCCTTCAACGGTACACGAATTTTGTGCCCCACACGTGCTGGTGAAGACGGTGAGATCAACATCACGCCGACTATAACCGAAGCTGTCACATTGCCGATGTAGCGTGAAGTGGATCGCATGGTAATCACAATGACCGCGATTCGGTCTCGTATTTGGGAAGCAGTCTGAGCTAAGCTTACGGTTCGCGAGATCAAACCGTGGCTCGTATCGGATTGACAAGAGAGCACGTCTGTGACGAGTAAATAGGGTTTGGGCGGAGGGGTTTGAGGGATCTGTATACGAGGTCAAATCGAAGTTTCTCCATGATTGCAAGTGCTCAGCGATGACGCGTTGTCACCAACACGAACTTTCTCCTTTTCCACTACTCGCGCTACGAGAAGACCATTAAGATTCGTGAACGGGTTATCGGATAGGGTCATTCTGTGCTACTCAATACGCTGAAGCAGAGAAAGGTCTCTCTTTTCGTGGATGAAAATCCTCCGCGTTTTAAGCAGTGTATTGTCTTCACTGCGTACGATCGTGTCACCAAAAGTTACTATCCCTGTGCTTTCGTGCTCGGTACTTCGAAGAAGTACGGAATTTGCTTCCACGCTGTGAGGCTGGTATCTACTGCTACCGACGATTTGATGGACCCTGAGTTTGTCTACTGCGATTTTGAAGCTGGGATGATCCGTGCTTTGCGCGACAACTACCCAGGCGCATCTCCAATCGGGTGTTTGATTCATTTCAAGCAGGCTTGCCGGCGCAAAATAAAAAGTAGAGAATCCAAGAAGTCGAGTGCAAAATTGCCATGAAGTGGGGTATTTTGCATATGCTAACGGTCATTCTCCAGCTCAAAGTTGAAAAGGAAGGCGTAAAATCTCAAATTGCTGAAAAGTGCGCATCTACCGGTCTGGTGAACCCAACTGAAAAATGGAATGAATTCTGGAACTATTTCCACCGAACATGGATTGTGAAATTTCAGTTGGGTTCACCAGACTGGTAGATGCGCACTTTTCAGCACTTTGAGATTTTACGCCTTCCTTTTCAATTTTGAGCTGAAGAATGACTTCGCTTGCTAAGGTTGAAGCTATCAACAGTATGCGCTTCGATCCAACTGCTAATGTGAGGAACCAGCAGATTTATTTCAACACACAGATGATTCTACAACGACGTGGCTTCGGCCAGAGTTCAAGCATTTGCTCGAACGCTCTGCATCGGCCAGTGTTTTCGCTTACATCCCGGTCTCGTTCTGGCAGCAAGTTGTTGGAGAGATAAACAGTTATGCTAGAGTGCATGGTATCCAACTCAAGACACGTTTTTCGTTGGAGTAGATCATGGCATTCATCGGTGTGCTTTTGTACATGTCGATAGTCGATAAAGGGGAGTACAGCAATAACTGGGGTCAGCAAGTGGAAGACGCCATCTTTGGAGGAAACACAGTAAATCATGACTGCGTCATGCCTCTACGACGCTTCAAAAAGCTCCGTCAAGCATTCAGTTTCCAATGCGTGGAGGATAACGCTTCAAGCTGCCAGGATCCTGCCACTGCCGAATTTTGCTGAAGTCGACAGGGTCAAAGTACGTTGAGGTGGGGTGGTATGTGGCGTTGATTAAATCTAGCATCGCATGTCGCTCAAAGTATGGTAAGCCATTGATCGTGTACAACCCAATGAAGACAGGAGGCAAGTACCATTTTCGTATCTACATGTTATGCTGTTCTACCACGTGGGTCTCACTGAATTTTCGACTACATTGTCAGAGCGACACGACGGATCGACTAGATGGAGTGACGACACCGGTGGAAGCTCAAGTACTGAGTGGTGAACTTGCAAGTTCGTCATCGACTAGAAGTGTGTGTTGGAAGTGGTTAGGCCATTGCATGGCACACGTCGTATCATCGATTCTGACAACTACTACACCTCTGCACAACTTCTCGGCGCTCTCCGCCTGAAGGTCTCTACGCCCGAGGAACTGTTCGGAAAACTAGTGCTCATTTTCCCGAAACATGTAGTTCTTGAGAAGAAAGATGGACCTCGTGGAACATCTCGCCAAAGCGTGTCGGTGGACCGTAATACTGTTGCAGCTTCTTAGTACGATAGCTCGATCGTGACTGTGGTTTCAAATGCTGACGCATCTACCCAAACAACTGTGACACAACAAGTGCGCTCTGAAAAAGTAACTCTCAACACGCCCACATGTATCAAAGAGTACAACAAGAATGTGCAAGGGGTTGATCGGCTTGACCAAACACGAGGGAGATCATCGCTGACCGACGGACATTCGTTCAAAACGCGGTACATCTTGCGCTAATTGACGTGGTGCGGGCTAATGTATACTTGGCACTTAAGTCGGCAATCAACCGTGACGATGATCGCGACTCTCATAAGACCTTTGTCGCTGAACTTCGCTCTGAACCGATTTCAGGAAAGTGGAAAGACGCACCCAGTGAACGACGGATTTTCTACACCGATGGGGGGGGGGTCGAGCACGTGGCAGAAGAGGTGTCTCCATCGAGTGCGGTGCAGGTGGCACGATTTCGTGACAGTGAAAAAAATGTTGATAGTCCTCAGAAGCGGCCCCGCTGTTGCATCGAAGGCAGATGTACTCGGAGAAGCACAGAAAGCGCCGACAGTGCGAGGTTTGCCGGTGGAAGGACAGATACGCCACTGATGTTACGGGATTTTGCCACCGCCTCTACATCCCACGCAAGCTATTCTCAGCAAAGGAAAGGTTCGCACAAGCTGTGACCTGTACAAACTGAAGCTACAAGATCAAGCAAACCAAGGCGCCGAGACTCAAGACGCCGAGACTAACACCGCTCCTTTGGAAGGGAGAGACGATTCCAGAGCGCGCCCCAGTGTTGTCCGTATGATCGCATTATAGCGGTGTACTTTGGGGCTTTCTGGTACATGCATCTACTTCAACATTGATATCTTCAACATGTGCAAGTGTCTTGGTTTAACTATACTAATTCGCTTCAAGGTGCTTCCTCATGAGACTTGAAGTGAGTATCCAAATGTTAAAATCCGATATGTGTGTAATCATCTTGATTTTACTATTGAAATTTAAGAATTTTTTCAGCTGTAGATGAACACCTTTTGTGCATCCGCTTTCCAACTGCAGGGAAGAGTTTCCTCCTTGAATAACTCAAACGACAAGCGGAAGACTGAGAAGCAAGGCTCGCTGTGTCTGGGACACATTTGTATAGTGCTGACAAAGATTCGGACGTCGGACATATAAATGAGATACTCGTTGACGACCTCAATCACGTGAGGCTCGAATAAAACGTTGTTCCAGTACACAGTAGTAGTATAGTAGCTTGGTCATACCATGCCGCAAGCGCCGTGCCGACTTGGCCTCTGCAACATCTCCGCAGATCATTAGGAGTCTAGTGCGCAGTCGTCGACCATGCGCAGTCTCTCCGTTCATTTGCAAACCGAGCTGGTATACGTCTTCACGAAGTTCAATACCGATATTGTAGTGGGTCTAACTTGACTCACTACTTTTGCTTACACGTCGCGCTACGTGTATGAGGAAGCGTAAGTACTTAGTAATAACTTGAGTTAATTATACTTGAGTACACAAGTATAATATAAATCAAATAAAGACTCCAAGTGACTTAGATTAGGTAAAATGAGAACTGTATTGTTTGTAAATTGATCTTCCTCTAAAATCTGCTAAAAACTGTTTATCATCTATGAAAGGGGTTGACAGCGGCAGCCCCGCCAATACGGTCTCTAATTGGTAGAAAGATGCTGCTTTCTACCAATAGGATCTTTGGGTAGGTGTGGACCACTCATTGTAGTGGCCCACTTCAATGTATCCATTGGTGTGTCTTACACCAAGGTGAGAAAGTATCTAAAACTTTTAACAGATAACCTATCTGTTAAAATCACAAGTGGCTTGTAGCCACTTGTGCGTGTAACCCCGTTACACCATCCCCCCCTGAAGGTTAGACGCGCGGGGTCCCCGCACGTCAATCTTTTGGAATTGACCATTCGTCAATTCTCCGCGTTTGGAGAAGAAACCCGCGCTCATTCAACGATGAGCGCGCCCCAAGAAAAGAAGAATCCGAAGTCGGTGGGGAGTCATCTCTCCATCGACGACTACTTCGAACGCCAGAAGGCGAAGTACGGCGACGTCGTCGACTTCGACGACGACGATGAAGATATGGAGGGCGAGGAGGACTCGCCCTCAAAGCGTAAAGACTCAGTGTCGAGCGAATCGCTCGACCCCCACGCTAAGAACATTCGCACGCTTGAAGGGGACGAATCGGACGCTTCGAGTTCGAGGCGTTCGCGAACTGAGAGCGACACCCCACTCGCTTCCGCTGGGGCTCTCTGTTCTCCGCGCGCTGCAACTGCAGCGTGTGATTCCAAAGCTCAAGGCTCTCCGCACAGCGCGCGATCCGTGGATGCCGTCAGCGTCCGAGATCGCGGGCCGGTATGGGAACTCGGTACCTCCGAATGAGGTGCCGTTATACGTATGCAGCGCCATCAAAGATGACGCCGTGGCTGCTGAGCTGCACTTTGATGCGGAAACGCATCAAAGGCACGATTATGACATCGGACTCTTCCATGAGCTCCGATGGTTTCAAAGCAAGAAGACATCTTCTCGCAGCAAAGTGCCCGAGTGGCAGGCACTTTGTCAAAGTTGGAACGCCTTTGTTGAAAACTTCAACAAGAGGCCGAGTGCTTACCGTGATCGGATTAAGCAAGCGCGTGATCGCTTCGAGACATACTCGAAGCGTGGAAAGCTGGAGCAACTTCATGTTGCTGCTAAGG
Source organism: Phytophthora cinnamomi (assembly GCF_018691715.1). Classification (NCBI taxonomy): domain Eukaryota; phylum Oomycota; class Peronosporomycetes; order Peronosporales; family Peronosporaceae; genus Phytophthora; species Phytophthora cinnamomi. The sequence goes on from NW_027150986.1 coordinate 554,207, forward strand.
AGGCAAATGTGCCGTGCGCTGTGCCCGAGGGCTTTCAGTGCACGAAGTGCTTCCCAGGCGCGGTCCGCTTGAGCGACCGCGACCTGAACGGGTACACGTCGTTCCGTGTGCCCGAGAGTCTCAAAGAGCTCCGTGCTAAGTTCTTAGCACGTGAGGGTTCGGGCGCTAGCGATGATCGCAGCGCTCGCACTACTTCCGCTGCACCAGCGCGTACTGCTCCTCGTACGCCCTCACCATTTCCGGAACGTCCTCCAGCAAGACGTTCCGCGGCTCTATGTATCTCGATGGGGAGGAAATCCTCTCAACGAATACGAAAACGAGCCCCTTGAGGGTTCGTTTTCGGGATACTATGGTCAACAATCCGCTCAACAATCCAGCGGGTTGAGCCGCGGGCGTCACGGATCAGCGGTGGCGGGGGTGGGAACACGCCCCGGGTATGATCAGCCCCGGGCTGATCAGTATGCGCCTCTCCACGACCGGGTGACCGCCGTGGAGCGTCTGCAGGGCGCTGAGTTCGCCGCCCTGAAACAGGAGCTGGCGAACCAGAAGGCCCAAGTCGCGGCGGTCTCGCAGACCGCCTCGAATATCCAGGTCGAGCTGGGGACCCAGATGAAGGGGTTGCTCCAGCGCGTCCGCGCGCTGGAGGAGAGGCTGCTCGTCGCCGAGGCCAAGTCCTCCGCTTCTGCCTCGGCTCCTGCCGAGGCTTCGGGTCAGCCGAGCTAGATGGCTCGTGCTGCAGGTATGGCTTCAGCCGTCCGACGTAAAAGGTCGGATGGAGGCGCTTGCTAGACGGTATGTCTAGCGTGTATGCTTTGCCGTGCCGTGACAACACAGTGAACGGCCCGATGAAGCGCGGAGCAAGCTTGCTTGCTCCGAAATCCGAAACGGCATGTTTAGGCAGGTTTTGAGTAGCTAACAAAGCCAATGAACTAACTTTGAATTCATTTGTGTTGCCTCTGTCCACATTGTCTGCGTTCAGCTTCTGTTGGTCAACAGAAGCTGCTATTGTGTCTTGGACAAACCGAATTACGGCTTGTCTTTTGGTGATGAAACTGATTGCATCCGAGCTGAAGTCATTCAGCTCGCTCTCCGCTAGAGGTCCGGCCTCTGCGTGGTTCTTTGCGGTGTCTGCGCCCTGCGCAGACCTGTGGTCTTTGTCCTTGTTGTTGGAGGTGTCTGCGCTCTGCGCAGACTCATGCGTTTTATTCGTTGGTGCAGCTGACACTGTGCAAGTGTCAGCGGTTTTCTGCGGCTGCTGTATTGCAGTCGTAGATCATCCCCCACTTAAAGTGGGAGCCATCACTCCGAGTAAACATGGTATACGTGGATGCCGCATGGCATTCACGTAAAACGGTGTATGCCCGGTCGAGGCATGCACTGAATTGTTGATGGCAAACTCTGCCATCGATAAGCACTCGCTCCAGTATTGGAACGAGTGAGCGTAGCTCTTCAACATATGGACGAGTGTGGCGATGCGGGCTCCAAAATCAGGGAATAGCCTCGCGGTTAGACCTCGATCTCAGACCACTCAACTCAGAATCTGAGATTAGATCTCAAATCCCAAGCTGGGTGAGGCGTGTGTTCCTCACTCTTGCAATCCCTTGACTTGGTTCTTCCTAAGGCTACGCTGTGGGCCCAGACTTGCGTCGGCCACACCAGCTGCCTCCGAACTCGACAGTTCCCAGATGCCCCCAGACGAAGCTTGCTCCTTGCTTGGAAGGCCCTTGTACGCACGTGCTGAGTCCGCTGTGCCCCGTTTTCTTGAATATAAACACGCTCACTCCACACACACTTAGTCCACTTCTCTTCTCAGGCCCTTGGATTCTGGGCCTTAACAGCCTCCTCCTTGCTCAGCGACTCCGGCTTCGAGTCACTTCCAGTCACGACACTTCCTCCGGCGGCTCAGACTGAGAGCCGCACAACGGTCTTCACTCGCCCCTCAGACCAGAGTGGCCCCGAGAGTTGGCTCGGTCTGAGCCTGCCTTGATCCAGGGTTCTCGCTCTGCACCCTGGGACTTCCGCGCACCACGCCTTGATGTAGGCGACACAGCGAAGCTGGGAACCACTATCCCAGACTATTCGCGCTACACGGATACCACCAGCAACCCCAGAAACCACTATCCCAGGTGTTGCTCTGCCGAAACCTCAGAGCGGAGCACCTTCCGCCCGAAAATATGAAGCACCGCCAGGAAACCAGCCAACCAGCACGAAAAACCAGCAAAACCAATGTCCCGCGTGTGGAAATACAACAACGAAGGCAAACCGGGCCGAAACACGAAAAGGCTTGGTTGTAGAACTTGAATTTATTTGGAGTTAGCTGAGCTTGACTGTAGAACGCTCGTAGCGACTCCACTTGACCTTGCGCGCGCCGCCGGGGGCAGGGACTTGGTCCCTGTGAAGCAACACGCCCGTCGGCGCAAGACGAACTCCGCAGCTTGCGGTCTTCGGGGCAAAACAAACTCTGATTATTATCATGCACATGCACACACAAAGGGCCTATCAAGTAAGGGTGCAAACGTCTCCTGGGTACACCTTGAACAAGAGTGAGATACCCACTAAGCTACTGGTTTGGTGGCGCCCGTGAATGCGCGTCGCCGCCTTGACGCCCTTCCATTGGCCTGTCTGTGTCAATCATCACTTGATTACACTGATTACACCTGGGTGCAAATCAGTGATATCCTGATTACGCCAGGATCTTGTGGCCGGGATTGGGCGGACTTGGTCTGTCATCACCTGATTACACTGATTACTCTGGGTACAAATCAGGTGTAATCCGGATGACGCCAAGATCCTGTGGCTCCCGTTGGCCCAGATCCATAGGCGACTGGTCAGGCCGAATCTTGTGTGCCCGACACCAGGGGCCGAAAAGCCACAACGGGGCGATCCTTCAGAGCGACCTTCCAAGCGGCAACCGCCAACTTCAAAGAGCAACTACCGCAGCTCCCAGACCGGCAATGTAGCCATCGCTTGTGTACCCACTTCATATGTGAGACCACGAAGTCGCACTTCAGGCCCTGCAGGCACGCCGTAGGCTTTTAGTCACGTCCTAGGCTCGGAGTGGCAGCTGTCTTTCACCAGTTGCCACTTATCCTCACGAACATCGTGCATCCAGACACCAACTTGCGCCCACAATCACCGTGTCTCAGTTTTGGCACAAGTTGAGGGACTGCCGGGCTGAAAACCTGAGCTGGGTGTAAAAATACGATACTGATTCCATGTCCCGGCTGTCCAACCGATTTGACATGTCACAATTCTGGCTCGAATTCTGGGACTCTGAGGCTGGGAATCTGAGCTGGGGGCAAAAATACGATGTTGATTCCATATCCCGGCTGTCCAACCAATTTGACGAGTCTCGGTTTTGGTTCAACTTCTGGGACTCTGAGTCTGGGAACCTGAGCTGGGGGCAAAATTACGATGTTGACTCCATATCTCAGCTGTGGCACCCCAGAGCCGAGATGAAATCAGACACCGCACGCCACGCCCTCTCCCCAGACCCCAGACTGCACATCTCAGGGTCTGGTCCACAGGCAAACCTCAGACCGAACTCCAAATCACAAAGTCTCAGACTTTTGCCATCACTCTCAGGTCTCAGAACTCCGGGCATTCCAAACTGTGAGGTCACCAATCTGAGACCTGGGGTCTGAGACTTAAGCAACCATGGGGCTTCAAATCACAGACCCAGAAGGCCAGGGCTCAGCTCTCCGCCCAGAGTCCGATCCAAGGCCTGGAACCTCAGATCTGTGGCCTCTAGAGCGATTCTCAGACCTCAGACCTCAGACCGAATTCAAATCTCAGACCTGGGGATCTGGGGTCGCTGCAACTCGACGTTCGCAGAGCTCAGTTTCCAGATGTAGCCAGCACAACTTGAAGTATATACAAAACCCAGACTTGGGTCAAGAAACATCCACGTTTCAAGTGACATGTGGCCGGTACGTGGTAGGGTTTGGGCTTCTGAGTGATGGGTCCTGGCCTAGAATTGGCTCGGACCTCGTCACACAAGCAAGCGATTCATGCGCTCGGTTTGACCGTCTGTCTGCGGATGATCCGCAGTCGGCATTGAAAGCTGGCTCCCAAGAAGTGTAAACACTTCTTGCCACATGTGCGCTGTGAAGCGCGGGTCTCTGTCCGACACGATGTCGGACGGCATGCCATGGTGTTTGAACACCATGTCGACGAACAGACGAGCCGTCTGCTTCGCGGTCACCTCTGCTGGCACCGCAGCAAGATGTACCATCTTGCTGAAGCGGTCTACAAAGACCACAATACCGGTGTTCCCTCCGCTATCCGGGGGAAGACCAAAGATGAAGTCCAAAGACATGGACTTCCAACACTCCGACGGAGTCGGTAGTGATTGCAGTGGAGCCTGCGCGAATGGCGCAGGCTTTACGCGTTGGCATACCTCGCAAGCACGGATGTACTTGCGCACCCACTATACTGGTGGTGCCGGTAGAAGTCGCGCGTGAAGGACGTATGTCTTCTCACGTCCGAGATGTTTCGCAGTCGGGGCATCATGATACTCGTACATGATCCTGAGTCACAGGTCATGATCATTCGGTACGACAACGCGGTCCGCGTTGTCGTCGACTACATTAAAGCAGTAGTCCGTCGTGCACTCGAAAGCGGTGTGCACGCGCACGAAGGTGCTTGGGCAGCCTCTGACGAGCCTTGTCAGAAGGTGCTGTGCCATAGGCCAGCAAGCGTTTCGTGTCTGCGTCGTGCGCGTACGCAGCTTTCACGTCGTCCAACAGAGACGATGTGGGTTTGCTCGATCGCATGGCGTCCATGGCATTGACGTCAGTAGCTTCTGCGTAGTCCGGCGGACGTGATAAAGCGTTGGCCACTACATTCAATCTTTCGGGTTTGTATTCGACCCGGAAGTTATACTCCGCAAAGAATGAGAGAAATCTCGCCATTCTTTGTGATATGTGGTGACTTCACTGCGGTGCGCAGTGATGCATGGTCGGTGTAGACCACAAACGGTCTACTTCAAGCAAATACACTCGGAACTTTGCGAGTGCGTATTTCATGGCAAGGAGTTCCTTGTCATGCACCGGATAGTTGCGCTCAGCTGGCTTCAGCTGACGCGACTAGTAATAGACGACACGATCACGGCCCTCGTGATCGTGCTGCATCAACGCGCATCCGATCGCGAAATCGGATGCGTCACACACTACGTGAAATGGGCGATCTTGGTCAGCCACTGCCAAGATCGGCGCCTCAGTCAAGCCCGCTTGACTGCATCGAATGCCTTTTGGTAATCGGGTGTCCACTTCCACACAGCTTCTTTCTTAAGAAGTTGTGATAGCGAGCGGATCTTGCCCACGTAATCCTCCACGTACTTGCACAAGTACGTGGCCAAGCCAAGGAACTGCCTCAGTTCCTTGACACTTGAAAGCGTTGGCCATTCATTAATCACTCTGACCTTTTCCGGGTCAGGGCGAACACCATTTTTCCCTACGAGACACCCGAGGACGGGTATCTCGCTCGCCCCGAAGATACACTTCTTCAGGTTCGCGTAGAGCTTATGCTTTCGCATAAGCTCAAGTAGCTTCCGGAGATGCACCCTGTGCATTTCTACGTCGGTCTTCCCGTCCACAGCCCGGCTGTGGATGAACACATCATCGAAGTAGCTCGGTGCGAAGTCGCGCACCGAGCGCAACAAGTGCGTCACGCACCTGTTGAAGGTCGCAGGGGCATTCTTAAGCCCCTGTGGCATTCTAACCACTCCAGAGCATGTCACTTGGCGTGCTCACTGCCGTGAGAGGGATGTCGCTCTCTCGCATTAGGATCTGATAAAACCCATCTCGCAAGTCGAGAGCACTGTAAACGGTGCTCCCGGCCATCGAATCGATGATAACATCTTTTCGCGGTATCGGCGTCTGCGCTGGTACCGTCGCATCGTTCAGCTTGTTGTAGGCATGAACGATGCGCCATCCGCCCTGTGGCTTTTTGACACAGAACGTCGGAGCACTGTGCGGGGACTTCGATTCCCGCACTTGTCCTGCTTTGCGACGACTTTCAAAGAAGTCGTCGATCGCCTTGACTTGCTCTCGCGGCAGTGGCCACTGCCGCGTAACCTAATACTTAGTGCCCGGCACGAGATCAATCTCGTGCTGAATACCCTTATCCTGCGGAAGCTCCGCAGAAATCTCTTCCGGGAGTACGTCTTTGTACTCCCTCAACAATGTAATAGGGACTCGACTTCAGCGAGTCCCAACCTTATTCCTCGAAGCGCTCTCGCTTCGTCTTCGCACTGAGAGTGTCTTCACTCTCAGTGGTACTTCCATGAAGAGCTGCCTCAGCTCTTCGCTCTCGCTCTCCGTTCTTTCGCTGTCCGAAGAACGCAGACTACTCGATGCGTCCATCGTGCAAGTCGCGCGTGAAGCGCTTCCAGCTCATGGCTGGAAGCGAAGTCAACTCCGACGCCGTCGTCGGAGGATTTGCGAGTTCCATTTCGCGATACTGGAATCCAGTATCGCGCGGCAGTATCGCGCGGCTGCACGACAGCATGCAAATTGCGTCAGTGTGGTACGTTTGCAACCGTCCGCACTGTTTGCAGCGTCAACTCCCGGAGTTGACACGCCTCTGTCACCTCGACGCCATTCATTGGCGGGGCCCCTCGTGACCGAGGTTGCGTCGGCTCCCGGAGCCGACGCGTCGTTGTCGATCTGACCTCTTCGGGTCAGGGACTGTCCCTTACACTCTTGAATGTGAGTGTTGATTACCGGAACCAGCACAGATCTTTCTTCTGCGGTAACAGGGCCATCGCTCTCTGTTCCGCTGTCGCGGCCGAAGCGCACGAGCGTGCGCTTCTTCCAGTCTATTACCGGATCATGCCGTGCAAGCCACGGCATGCCCATTACCACGTCGAACTTATCGTCCAGGTCCAGGACGATAAAGTGTTCGACAAACACTCGTTGTTTGTACGATAAAGTGTTCGACAAACACTCGTTGTTTGTACGAGAAGCGCACGTTCACGACGCGCTTCTCGGTCTTCACGATGGCACCTGTTGCCAGTCGTACCTCAGAAGACTTCGAGGTGTATCTACCTCCTCGAAGTCAAGTCTCGGCAGGCTTCGTAGTCGAACAAGGTTGTTCGACGCGCCCGAATCTACCAAAGCTCGAAGAGTCACTCGGTCTCTTCGAGTAAACCTTCAAGATGACTAGGTTCGGCCTGTCATCTTGTTTCTTACAGTGAGAGCTGGTCTCACTGGGAGCTGCAGTCCTCAGTGTCGCGTGCCCGATGTCGGCACGCGCGACTGATACCAGTAGGGCGCCCCGCGCCTACTGGATGTTCGCGTTTTTTGTTGGTCCGCGGCGATGCCTAGCATCGCCACGACGGCCACCTCCAGGGGGCATGGGAGCTGTGCACTCCCGTGCAAAGTGACCGATCCTTCCGCAACGGAAGCATCGCACGTTACCTCCCTGCTGCTGGTAACCAGCAGTTCTTGCGTTCGAGAGGTCCATTGGCTCCGGACCTCCCGTCCTCGCTACCGGGCGCGGTTGCGGCCTCGGTGCGTTTACATGGAGTTTAGCCTGCCGCAGGCTAAACTCTTCTTGCATGGCAAGGGTGATTGCAGCTTCGAGAGTACTCGGGTACTCTCGGAAGAGATAGGTCTTCACGGGCCCATCTCTAAGTCCCTTCATGAACGTGACGACCTTAGTCGCCTCGTCAATTGGATTAGTCATGATATTTGAGACCAACTATCGTGCGCGTTGTGCGTAAGCATCGACGTCATGCTTACCCTGCTGCAAGTCGAGGAATTCTGCCCTCGACCGGAATTCATTTTGCGGGGGCTCAAACGCTTGTCTGAACTCCTCTTTGAACTCTTTGTACGCGCTGAGGCACGTAGGATCGGAGAGTCGGCGCCCGTACGCCCAACTCCTTGCGCGTCCGCCAAGGCAGTACATGGCGAACGCGACCTTCGACAGCGGGTCGACGATGCGTCGAGCCGCTATGGCTGTGTCAAGCTCAACAAGCCACCGGAGGAGAGGCTCACCCTCTCTTCCCACGTAATTGCTTAAGCTCAATTTCAATGATTGAGCACGCGGTGTCGTCCCTGACGACGCCGTCACTGAGGAAGCAGCGTCACGCTTCTGCTTCATGGTCAATCCTAGAGCAACGCCATGTTGCTCCGTCGGCGATAGCGTACGCAGCATCGTAGCTATCGTCGCTTCTCCTATGACTGTTGACAGTCGTTGAAGGGCCTCCCACTCTGGGTCAGACAGGTGGGGGCAGTCAGCGCGTGCAACATGCGTTGCAGGCGTGTTGGAGCTCTCCATGGGCACCTCCGTGCTCATGTGGTTCTCGGCTCCGCGTTCGTACACCGCGTACGAACGTCAAGCAGTCGGTCGTTGGATGGACTACAAAGTGCTACCAGGTGTAGTGAGTCTAACTTGACTCACTACTTTAGCTTACACGTTGCGCTACGTGTATGATGAAGCGTAAGTACTTAGTAATAACTTGAGTTAATTATTCTTGAGTACACAAGTATAATATAAATCAAATAAAACTCCAAGTGACTCAGATTGGGTAAAATGAGAACTGTATTGTTTGTAAATTGATCTTCCTCCTAAATCTGCTAAAACTGTTATCATCTATGAAAAGGGTTGACAGCGGCAGCCCCGCCAATACGCATGTCTCTAATTGGTAGAAAGATGCTGCTTTCTACCAATAGGATCTTTGGGTAGGTGTGGACCACTCATTGTAGTGGCCCACTTCAATGTATCCATTGGTGTGACTTACACCAAGGTGAGGAAGTATCTAAAACTTTTAACAGATATCTTATCTGTTAAAATCACAAGTGGCTTGTTGTAACGGGGTTACACGCACAAGTGGCTGCAAGCCACTTGTGAATTTAACAGATAGGTTATCTATTAAAAGTTTTGGATACTTTCTCACCTTGGTGTAAGACACACCAATGGATACATTGAAGTGGACCACCACAGTGAGTGGTCCACATACAAAGATCCTATTGGTGAAAGCAGCATCTTCTACCAATCAGTATACATATTAACAGGGCTCTGACGGCCAGCCGCTGCCGACCCTTTCATAGATGATAAACAGTTTACAAACAATATAGTTCTCATTTTACCTAATCTAAGTCACTTGGAATCCTTTCTTACTTAACTTATATTTGTGTATTCAAATATAATTAACCTAAGTAATTACTAAGTACTTACGCTTCATCATACACGTAGCGCAACGTGTAAGCTAAAGTAGTGAGTCAAGTTAGACCCACTACACCTGGTAGCACTTTGTAGTCCGTCCAACGACCGACTGCTTGACGTTCGTACGCGGTGTACGAACGCGGAGCCGAGAACCACATGAGCACGGAGGTGCCCATGAGCTCCAACACGCCTGCAACGCATGTTGCACGCGCTGACTGCCCCCACCTGTCTGACCCAGAGTGGGAGGCCCTCCAACGACTGTCAACAGTCATTGGAGAAGCGGCGATAGCTACGATGCTGCGTACGCTATCGCCGACGGAGCAACATGGCGTTGCTCTAGGATTGACCATGAAGCAGAAGCGTGACGCTGCTTCCTCAGTGACGGCGTCGTCAGGACGACACCGCGTGCTCAATCATTGAAATTGAGCTTAAGCAATTACGTGGAAGAGAGGGCGAGCCTCTCCTCCGGTGGCTTGTTGAGCTTGACACAGCCATAGCGGCTCGACGCATCGTCGACCCGCTGTCGAAGGTCGCGTTCGCCATGTATCGCCTTGGCGGACGCGCAGTTGGGCGTACGGGCGCCGACTCTCCGATCCCACGTGCCTCAGCGCGTACAAAGAGTTCAAAGAGAGTTCAGACAAGCGTTTGAGCCCCGCAAATGAATTCCGGTCGAGGGCAGAATTCCTCGACTTGCAGCAGGGTAAGCATGACGTCGATGCTTACGCACAACGCGCACGATAGTTGGTCTCAAATATCATGACTAATCCAATTGACGAGGCGACTAAGGTCGTCACGTTCATGAAGGGACTTAGAGATGGGCCCGTGAAGACCTATCTCTTCCGAGTACCCGGTACTCGAAGCTGCAATCACCCTTGCCATGCAAGAAGAGTTTAGCCTGCGGCAGGCTAAACTCCATGTAAACGCACCGAGGCCGCAACCGCGCCCGGTAGCGAGGACGGGAGGTCCGGAGCCAATGGACCTCTCGAACGCAAGAACTGCTGGTTACCAGCAGCAGGGAGGTAACGTGCGATGCTTCCGTTGCGGAAGGATCGGTCACTTTGCACGGGAGTGCACAGCTCCCATGCCCCCTGGAGGTGGCCGTCGTGGCGATGCTAGGCATCGCCGCGGACCAACAAAAAACGCGAACATCCAGTAGGCGCGGGGCGCCCTACTGGTAATGCAGTCGCGCGTGCCGACATCGGGCACGCGACACTGAGGACTGCAGCTCCCAGTGAGACCAGCTCTCACTGCAAGAAACAAGATGACAGGCCGAACCTAGTCATCTTGAAGGTTTACTCGAAGAGACCGAGTGACTCTCTTCGAGCTTTGGTAGATTCGGGCGCGTCGAACAACCTTGTTCGACTACGAAGCCTGCCGAGACTTGACTTCGAGGAGGTAGATACACCTCGAAGTCTTCTGGAGGTACGACTGGCAACAGGTGCCATCGTGAAGACCGAGAAGCGCGTCGTGAACGTGCGCTTCTCGTACAAACAACGAGTGTTTGTCGAACACTTTATCGTACAAACAACGAGTGTTTGTCGAACACTTTATCGTCCTGGACCTGGACGATAAGTTCGACGTAGTAATGGGCATGCCGTGGCTTGCACGGCATGATCCAGTGATAGACTGGAAGAAGCGCACGCTCGTGCGCTTCGGACGTGACAGCGGAACAGAGAGCGATGGCCCTGTTACCGCAGCAGAAAGAGCTGTGCTGGTTCCGGGAATCAACACTCGCATTCAAGAGTGTAAGGGACAATCCCTGACCCGAAGCGGTCAGATTGACAACGACGCGTCGGCTCCGGGAGCCGACGCACCCTCGGTCACAAGGGGCTCCGCCAATGAATGGCGTCGAGGTGACAGAGGCGTGTCAACTCCGGGAGTTGACGCTGCAAACAGTGCGGACGGTTGCAAACGTACCACACTGACGCAATTTGCATGCTGTCGTGCAGCCGCGCGGCAGTATCGCGCGATACTGGATTCCAGTATCGCGAAATGGAACTCGCAAATCCTCCGACGACGGCGTCGGAGTTGACTTCGCTTCCAGCCATGAGCTGGAAGCGCTTCACGCGCGACTTGCACGATGGACGCATCGAGCAAGTCTGCGTTCTTTCGGACAGCGAAAGAACGGAGAGCGAGAGCGAAGAGCTGAGGCAGCTCTTCATGGGAAGTACCACTGAGAGTGAAGACACTCTCAGTGCGAAGACGAAGCGAGAGCGCTTCGAGGAACAAGGTTGGGACTCGCTGAAGTCGAGTCCCTATTACGAATTGTTGAGGGAGTACAAAGACGTACTCCCGGAAGAGATTCCTGCGGAGCTTCCGCAGGATAAGGGTATTCAGCACGAGATTGATCTCGTGCCGGGCACTAAGTATTGTGTTACGCGGCAGTGGCCACTGCCGCGAGAGCAAGTCAAGGCGATCGACGACTTCTTTGAAAGTCGTCGCAAAGCAGGACAAGTGCGGGAATCGAAGTCCCCGCACAGTGCTCCGACGTTCTGTGTCAAAAAGCCACAGGGCGGATGGCGCATCGTTCATGCCTACAACAAGCTGAACGATGCGACGGTACCGGCGCAGACGCCGATACCGCGAAAAGATGTTATCATCGATTCGATGGCCGGGAGCACCGTTTACAGTGCTCTCGACTTGCGAGATGGGTTTTATCAGATCCTAATGCGAGAGAGCGACATCCCTCTCACGGCAGTGAGCACGCCAAGTGACATGCTCTGGGAGTGGCTAGGAATGCCACAGGGGCTTAAGAATGCCCCTGCGACCTTCAACAGGTGCGTGACGCACTTGTTGCGCTCGGTGCGCGACTTCGCACCGAGCTACTTCGATGATGTGTTCATCCACAGCCGGGCTGTGGACGGGAAGACCGACGTAGAAATGCACAGGGTGCATCTCCGGAAGCTACTTGAGCTTATGCGAAAGCATAAGCTCTACGCGAACCTGAAGAAGTGTATCTTCGGGGCGAGCGAGATACCCGTCCTCGGGTGTCTCGTAGGGAAAAATGGTGTTCGCCCTGACCCGGAAAAGGTCAGAGTGATTAATGAATGGCCAACGCTTTCAAGTGTCAAGGAACTGAGGCAGTTCCTTGGCTTGGCCACGTACTTGCGCAAGTACGTGGAGGATTACGCGGGCAAGATCCGCCCGCTGTCACAACTTCTTAAGAAAGAAGCTGTGTGGAATTGGACACCCGATTGCCAAAAGGCATTCGATGCAGTCAAGCGGGCTTGACTGAGGCGCCGATCTTGGCAGTGGCTGACCAAGATCGCCCATTTCACGTAGTGTGTGACGCATCCGATTTCGCGATCGGATGCGCGTTGATGCAGCACGATCACGAGGGCCGTGATCGTGTCGTCTATTACCAGTCGCGTCAGCTGAAGCCAGCTGAGCGCAACTATCCGGTGCATGACAAGGAACTCCTTGCCATGAAATACGCACTCGCAAAGTTCCGAGTGTATTTGCTTGGAAGTAGACCGTTTGTGGTCTACACCGACCATGCATCACTGCGCACTGCAGTGAAGTCACCACACATATCACAAAGAATGGCGAGATTTCTCTCATTCTTTGCGGAGTATAACTTCCGGGTCGAATACAAACCCGAAAGATTGAATGTAGTGGCCAACGCTTTATCACGTCCGCCGGACTACGCAGAAGCTACTGACGTCAATGCCATGGACGCCATGCGATCGAGCAAACCCACATCGTCTCTGTTGGACGACGTGAAAGCTGCGTACGCGCACGACGCAGACACGAAACGCTTGCTGGCCTATGGCACAGCACCTTCTGACAAGGCTCGTCAGAGGCTGCCCAAGCACCTTCGTGCGCGTGCACACCGCTTTCGAGTGCACGACGGACTACTGCTTTACAATGCAGTCGACGACAACGCGGACCGCGTTGTCGTACCGAATGATCATGACCTGTGACTCAGGATCATGTACGAGTATCATGATGCCCCGACTGCGAAACATCTCGGACGTGAGAAGACATACGTCCTTCTCACGCGCGACTTCTACTGGCACCACCAGTATAAGTGGGTGCGCAAGTACATCCGTGCTTGCGAGGTATGCCAACGCGTAAAGCCTGCGCCATTCGCGCAGGCTCTGCAATCACTACCGACTCCGTCGGAGTGTTGGAAGTCCATGTCTTTGGACTTCATCTTTGGTCTTCCCCCGGATAGCGGAGGGAACACCGGTATTGTGGTCTTTGTAGACCGCTTCAGCAAGATGGTACATCTTGCTGCGGTGCCAGCAGAGGTGACCGCGAAGCAGACGGCCCGTCTGTTCGTCGACATGGTGTTCAAACACCATGGCATGCCGTCCGACATCGTGTCGGACAGAGACCCGCGCTTCACAGCGCACATGTGGCAAGAAGTGTTTACACTTCTTGGGAGCCAGCTTTCAATGCCGACTGCGGATCATCCGCAGACGGACGGTCAAACCGAGCGCGTGAATCGCGTGCTCGTCGATATGTTGAAGAGCTACGCTCACTCGTTCCAATACTGGAGCGAGTGCTTATCGATGGCAGAGTTTGCCATCAACAACTCAGCGCATGCCTCGACCGGGCATACACCGTTTTACGTGAATGCCATGCGGCATCCACGTATACCATGTTTACTCGGAGTGATGGCTCCCACTGTAGGTGGGGGAGGATCTACGACTACAATACAGCAGCCGCAGAAAACCGCTGACACTTGTACAGTGTCAGCTGCAACAATGGACAAACCACATGAGCCTGCGCAGGGCGCAGACTACCCCAACAACAAGGCCAACGACCACGGGTCTGCGCAGGGCGCAGACACCGCAAAGAACCACGCAGAGGCCGGACCTCTAGCGGAGAGCGAGCTGAATGACTTCAGCTCGGATGCAATCAGTTTCATCACCAAAAGACAAGCCGTAATTCGGTTTGTCCAAGACACAATAGCAGCTTCTGTTGATCAACAGAAGCTGAACGCAGGCTAATGCGGGCAGAGGCAACACAAATGAATTTAAAGTTGGTTCATTAGTTTTGTTAGCTACACAAAACCTGCCTAGACATGCAGTTTCGGATTTCGGAGCAAGCAAGCTTGCTCCGCGCTTCATCGGGCCGTTCACTGTGTTGTCACGGCACGGCAAAGCATACACGCTAGACATACCGTCTAGCAAGCGCCTCCATCCGACCTTTTACGTCGGACGGCTGAAGCCATACCTGCAGCACGAGCCATCTAGCTCGGCTGACCCGAAGCCTCGGCAGGAGCCGAGGCAGAAGCGGAGGACTTGGCCTCGGCGACGAGCAGCCTCTCCTCCAGCGCGCGGACGCGCTGGAGCAACCCCTTCATCTGGGTCCCCAGCTCGACCTGGATATTCGAGGCGGTCTGCGAGACCGCCGCGACTTGGGCCTTCTGGTTCGCCAGCTCCTGTTTCAGGGCGGCGAACTCAGCGACCTACAGACGCTCCACGGCGGTCACCCGGTCGTGGAGAGGCGCATACTGATCAGCCCGGGGCTGATCATACCCGGGCGTGTTCCCACCCCGCCACCGCTGATCCGTGACGCCCGCGGCTCAACCCGCTGGATTGTTGAGCGGATTGTTGACCATAGTATCCCGAAAACGAACCCTCAAGGGGCTCGTTTTCGTATTCGTTGGAGAGGATTTCCTCCCCATCGAGATACATGGGAGCCGCGGAACGTCTTGCTGGAGGACGTTCCGGAAATGGTGAGGGCGTACGAGGAGCAGTACGCGCTGGTGCAGCGGAAGTAGTGCGAGCGCTGCGATCATCGCTAGCGCCCGAACCCTCACGTGCTAAGAACTTAGCACGGAGCTCTTGAGACTCTCGGGCACACGGAACGACGTGTACCCGTTCAGGTCGCGGTCGCTCAAGCGGACCGCGCCTGAAGCACTTCGTGCACTGAAAGCCCTCGGGCACAGCGCACGGCACATTTGCCTCCTTAGCAGCAACATGAAGTTGCTCCAGCTTTCCACGCTTCGAGTATGTCTCGAAGCGATCACGCGCTTGCTTAATCCGATCACGGTAAGCACTCGGCCTCTTGTTGAAGTTTTCAACAAAGGCGTTCCAACTTTGACAAAGTGCCTGCCACTCGGGCACTTTGCTGCGAGAAGATGTCTTCTTGCTTTGAAACCATCGGAGCTCATGGAAGAGTCCGACGTCATAATCGTGCCTTTGATGCGTTTCCGCATCAAAGTGCAGCTCAGCAGCCACGGCGTCATCTTTGATGGCGCTGCATACGTATAACGGCACCTCATTCGGAGGTACCGAGTTCCCATACCGGCCCGCGATCTCGGACGCTGACGGCATCCACGGATCGCGCGCTGTGCGGAGAGCCTTGAGCTTTGACATCACACGCTGCAGTTGCAGCGCGCGGAGAACAGAGAGCCCCAGCGGAAGCGAGTGGGGTGTCGCTCTCAGTTCGCGAACGCTTCGAACTCGAAGCGTCCGATTCGTCCCCTTCACGCGTGCGAATGTTCTTAGCGTGGGGGTCGAGCGATTCGCTCGACACTGAGTCTTTACGCTTTGAGGGCGAGTCCTCCTCGCCCTCCATATCTTCATCGTCGTCGTCGAAGTCGACGACGTCGCCGTACTTCGCCTTCTGGCGTTCGAAGTAGTCGTCGATGGAGGATGACTCCCCACCGACTTCGGATTCTTCTTTTCTTGGGGCGCGCTCATCGTTGAATGAGCGCGGGTTTCTTCTCCAAACGCGGAGAATTGACGAATGGTCAATTCCAAAAGATTGACGTGCGGGGACCCCGCGCGTCTAACCTTCAGGGGGGGATGGTGTAACGGGGTTACACGCACAAGTGGCTACAAGCCACTTGTGATTTTAACAGATAGGTTATCTGTTAAAAGTTTTAGATACTTTCTCACCTTGGTGTAAGACACACCAATGGATACATTGAAGTGGGCCACTACAATGAGTGGTCCACACCTACCCAAAGATCCTATTGGTAGAAAGCAGCATCTTTTTACCAATTAGAGACATGCATATTAGCGGGGCTCTGACAGCCAGCCGCTGCCGACCCTTTCATAGATGATAAACAGTTTTTAGCAGATTTTAGAGGAAGATCAATTTACAAACAATATAGTTCTCATTTTACCTAATCTAAGTCACTTGGAATCCTTTCTTACTTAACTTATATTTGTGTATTCAAATATAATTAACCTAAGTAATTACTAAGTACTTACGCTTCATCATACACGTTGCGCAACGTGTAAGCTAAAGTAGTGAGTCAAGTTAGACCCACTACACTTGTAGCCACTTGTGCGTGTAACCCCGTTACAGATAGCCCTGTGGACTGTTGTCGCCAACGCTAAATGTACCACAATGTTCCCCAATTCTGCTCCAATAGCCAGGTATACACCTCGTTCGTCGATACGCCCCATCTCCCGTAGCTCATCGAGTAGTTTGGTGATGCCCTACGGCAACGTTTCACCGACCTTGCGATGCGGAGTATTGCAATCCCTTGTCACCACAATACGCGGAACGTTCTCGAAAATGGCGTGCACGATTGTCTCGACACTTGCGCTGTCGCCTGGTTACTCATAAAGGCGTCAATAGGGCTTGTAGCAGTGGAACTTGGGCACGGCGAGCTTTCAGCGGCAGGAGCGGACTAGCGGTGAACTTGCAACAGCCGCTGGTCGCGGTGAAGTTTCAGCGGATGTTGATCGCGTAAGACTTGGTGGAGGCGTTGGACTTGCAGCAGGCATTGATCGCGCTGGGCTTGAGGCAGGCGCCGGCGGCGACAAACTTGCAACACGCGCTGGTGGCGGAGGTTGCAGCAGGCACCGTCCGTGGAGAACTTGCAGTGGTCACCGCCGGTGCAGCACCTCGTAGCCGTTGAGTAACCGCAGGTGGGCGGCCGCGTAGGCGGCGGACTTGCGCGAAGAAAATTGGGGGGAAGCGTGTCAAATCACGGCCCCATGACCTCAAGATCGTCTGCAGGTGCTGGTGCAGTGTTAGCGTCGTGTGCACCGTGCGCCGCATCTTGTTGGCGACATCCTGTCACGCTGCACGTGCACCAGCATCCGCGTATTGGCGCGCGAGCTGGACTAGCTCCTTGTCGTTGTCGAACGTGAACGGGGTTCGCATTACTGGCAGATTGTGATTGAGGCGTGTAAATTAGTTTTAGTATAGAAACTGTTCGCGGCCACTCGTTGGTAACGGGAACAAAGGCAATGCAGCTTGCAAACCTGAGCACCACATCGCGGCATCACGTAATATACTTTCATTGGCTGACGCAATCGCTATAAAATTCACACTTACCTGAGTATTTTGCAACTATGCGTGCTACATAGTGGGCATAAACGCTAAATTACCGTGATGTATGCCACATTAGAATGGTTGTGGATAAGATCGAAGCACTACGAATGGTAGGTACAAAGGTGGATGGAATTTGAGTTGACCTTCTGTCAACAGGGGCAAAGTGCCCCCCTTGAAGGCCTGTTTGCCACCTCTTTTTCAGCTAGCCTTCAAACGGCGCAAAATGTCTCTGTTGACCACGAAAGGGTTAATATTTAGTAGTTGCTCACGTTTTGATTGGCTTAAATGGCCTTTAGATTTCAAAACAGGGCTTAAAATATCAATCTCTAGTTATGCATTATTTCTGTAATGAACTACGTAAAGAGGAGTGCAAAATAATAAAGAGGCCTAAGATTTCACAAAAATCGGAGACTACGTAGTATCATAGACTCCAAATTTATTCATAATAGCCGCGAAAAAAAAAAAGAACGATTCCACTGAAAAAAAATACACTGGAACCCTGAATGGCATTTAATGCTTTCATGCAACAACTTGTTGGATTATCATATACAGCACCATTTCGACAGCAGCGTCCCTTACCGAAATTTCAATCGAAGACCTACGCTTTCATGGACTTGGCTCCGGTAGGGGACATGTCGTCTCCGTGGATGATCCTCTCGAGGTCCTCGTGGTTGACGTGTGCAGCCTCCTCGAGGTCCTGGTCGTGCTTGACATCGAACTCCTTGCCGCGAGCCTCAGGTCCGATGAGCGTCAGCAAAAACACGTAGACATACACAACTCCCAAGAAGATGCAGATAACCTTGCCGTACTGGTAGCGGGATACTCCGTTCTCGCCGTCCGGCAGCGGGAAGTGCTCGCCCAGAGAAGACTCGATCGTCGACGACGCGGACGAAACCAGGTTACCAAGCTGGTAGGCCGTTCCCACGACGAATGCACTGTAGGACGGAGGCGACAGCTCCATGAGGTGGATCGGGATGACACCCCAGGCGCCCTGGACGCAGAACTGCTCGAAGAAAGCAGCGATCATGATCTTCTCGTTGCTGATGTAGCAGTACGGGTACAGCAGAGCAGCGCCGATGACGGCCATGACAAGGATCGACAGGCGACGGCCGAAGACCTGGGAGTAGTAGCCGACAACGGTGCCGCCGCAAATGGCGCCCAAGTTGGCCACGACCTGGGTCACGGTGACCTGATTGGCGTTGAATTCGAACTGGTTCTCGAGCATCGTGGGGTATAGGTCCTGCGAGCCGTGGGACTGTAAAGTACAACAAGAGTAAGATCACCGTTAATTTCAACGTTATGCACTTCAGGTAGCATTAGTAAGTGACGTACCATGAAGTTGAAGCCGGCCATGAGAAGCACCATGTAACAGAGCAGCAGCCAGTGGCGCTTTAGCGCGATCTTGCCCTCGGCGACGAACGTCTTGGTCATGTTGCGGCTAGCCTCGCGCACGCGCTGGCGCTCCTGGAACACCTTGGTCTCAGGCAGGTACAGTCGAAAGAGGATGATGAACACGGGCGGGCAGGCTCCGAACCAGAACAGCGGGCGCCAGCCATGACTGGTAGTGTTGACCAGCGCGCGCGCGAACACGACTGCCATGAGGTAGCCGAAGGCGTAGCCTTGCTGCATCATGCCGGACACGATTCCGCGCGCGGCGGGCGGGCAGTCCTCTAGCGCCGTGGCGGCCACGTTGCCGTACAGACCGCCCATGGCGATGCCGAAGAGCGCGCGCACGATAAGGAACTGCGTGTAGTTCTGGCAGAAGCCCGTGGCCAGCTCCAGGATAATGAAGAGGACGTTGTTCACGACAAACGGCCACTTGCGTCCCCAGCGATCAGACGCAATACCGAAGATGATGGAGCCGACCTGGACACAGGTGGATACAGTTAGTGATCGTGCTGCCGCGGAAGAACAAGACCAAGAGCAATAATGTCACGTACCGATCGGAACATGAGCACGAGCGTGATACCCCAGGTGATCTGTGTCTTGGTCTTGCCGAAGGTCTTGGCCAGATCGGAGACCGTCATGGACACGGTGAAGAAGTCGAAGGCGTCCCAGGACCAGGCGATGAAGGACACGAGGAACTGCAGCCACTGCATGCGGTTGAGCTGCGCCAACAGCGTCAACGGGTTGTCCACCTTGGTCATGGGCGGCTTGAGCGTCGTGAAGCGCGTGCGGCAGTACTCTCCGAACGACCGCATCTCGTCGTTGTTGACCGGTTCGGCGGTGTGGTCTGATGCCTTGGGGGTCGGAGCCACCTGGTAATCGGTCTCCGATGGCATGGCGACGGCGGTTGTATCGATCTTAGGGACGGGAGAGCTGGCTGGGTGACCAACTGGTTGGCAGATTTGGGCCGCTGCTGGAAGATCGATCCACTTTAGCCCTCGAGCGCAAATGGGGAAGTGAGCAGTGCGGAGGCCGACTAAAGCACGGCTTTGCTCGAGGCTGGCTGAAGGGTGTGAGGGTGAGGCCTGCGGGGATGCGCGTTTGCGAGATCCGGCTTGCAAGTTGCACTTGGCCCGTAAGGCTGGAGGGCGTTCCGTCATGTCGGCGGTCTCGGCTCAAGTTTGTTGGTGGACAGGGCGCGCACGTTGAAGCAAAGCCTGACACTGGGCGTTTAACGAGGGGTGAGCCGGTGCGGTGGCGCCAGCTTCAACGACAGCAACTTACATGTACTGTGGGTTTAGCGGGAGCATCATCCCCGTCTGATACTTGTACATCGTATGGAGATTG
This sequence comes from Phytophthora cinnamomi, assembly GCF_018691715.1. Taxonomy (NCBI): domain Eukaryota; phylum Oomycota; class Peronosporomycetes; order Peronosporales; family Peronosporaceae; genus Phytophthora; species Phytophthora cinnamomi. The sequence goes on from NW_027150986.1 coordinate 574,361, forward strand.
ACGCGCTTGATTTGTTGTTTCACGTGTTGACTGGCGTACTGTATGGGCTGAAGTTCCACTACAGTACAGCACTTACAGAAATTAGTCTGGCCCATACTAATTTGAACATATACTAATTTTGAATACCCAAATAGTCTACTGGTAGTAAAGAGAACGTGTATTTATCTAGTTAAGACTGTCGCTTTCAGTGTTCTAGGTAAGCATCAAACGATGGCTTCGTCGAGGATGTGGGTTCGTGCTCGCTCTATACGGCAACTTTCGTCTTCGTTGATCGGCACTTGTTCATTTGCTGTCTCGCTGCTTTGCCTACCAACTCCAGCGCGTACATGTACTTCTGGATGGTCTCCTGAACATCTGTGTCGAATAATCATCACGTCCGGAGGCTCGAACCCAGGGGATGAGCAGGAACCAAACCACTTCACCAATACGAGTTTAGTTCAGACAGACTAGTTATGAATGGAGCGATTCCCGCATTTATTCCAAACCTAAATCCCGAGAAAGTACGGGAATAAAATTTGGCGGCCTCCTCCAGATTTTTGATTGGCTCCCAGACTGATGGATGGCTCTTTTCTGGCGTATTTCAAACCAAATTTGGGATTTGGTCCGATTTGATCTGTCCCAAACGCTGCGGGAATCGCTCCACTGTAGGCACTGGGGGAGGTTCAAACGGATCGAGCCCAGATTCAACCACGCCAATCATCCGCGATGCAAGCGTCAAGCCATCACTTCGACAGCGTCTTTGACGAGGGCCTTGCACTTGGCGCAAGTACTCTTCGTGTTCCGCACTTTTAATCTGGTGGGGGCTACGCGCCTTGCGTCTTGAGTGGCACATGCACTTTCGAGTGGTGCTCTGACATGTGAGTCACACGGCTCAACGATCGTTTTGATGGAGACCTCGTTGAAGTACAGGCCGCCGGCTCGACAAGAGCCCCTGGTTACACTGTATTATGTGTGGGCTGCTCGTGGTGTGCACGTACTCTAGTGCTAAAGGTTCGGCCCGAGTTAGCAGTTAACACCTGCGTCGGTGTTTGCTGCGCCAGCGCTGGCAAGTCGCCGCTTACTGCCAGCGCGCTGTGCTCTCTTGGGAAGAACACCTGGCTCATTGTCAGTGAGCCAGGTCTTCTTCCCGCCTCAATGAGTCATTGAGCCGCTCAAGCTCCGTGGACCTCAATTGATTTGTCTTGCGCTCATCTCCAACAACTGAAGAAGTGCTTCAAGTGCTTCAACCAGCGAGGGACCTTCTGCTGATTTAACTTCGACTCGTTGCTAGCTTAGCGTGAGCAGCAGAGCGTGTACACGTACAGTATTGCAACGCGAAGCTGATTATAAAGATTATCGCCGCTCGAGCACCTCAGCCTCTCCTATTTAACTGATACTACATACTCGACACCAGGTCTGCTTCCCGCCAAAACTCGGCTTCCACCGAGGGAGGCAAATCCAGTGTCAATAACAATTGAACATCCGCCCAAGGGCGTCATGTTGTCATGAGCAATGCTCCTCCAAAATCACATTGTTGTTGAGTGGAGTGGCCGGGTAGCTCTTATCGGATTCGCTCGACGAACTGCACGGCGAGCTGTTGCACTCGCCCTCGCTGTGCGTGACGCGCTCGCAGTGAACTTCGTGGTCCGACAAGTGCGATAGCGAGTGCCCTCGCGGCTTCGTGCTGGTCCAGTCGCTCTCCAGCTTAGGCAAACGGAATTCCGATTTGCGCACCGACGACGAAGACTCGCTCGTGAGGGACATGTTGTCGGCAAGTCGCGCTGCTACATCCGCATGCTTTTCCTCGTCTGTTCGTCTTTTGGGAGCAGCAGTTGCAGTTGAACCACGTGCACTTGACACAGCAGTACTGGCAGGCGATGCAGTTAGCGCCTCACTCGGATGCGGCAAGCCAGGCTTGGATTTGAAGCCGCAACGCTTACGCATGCGCAGCTCCAACTCTTTCTCTATGCCGACGAAGTAGCGGTTCATGGCATTCATGAAACGCCGGCGGTAAGAAATGGGGCTGATCACCGTGGGGTTACGGAACGTCAAGCTTGCTTTCGACGTTGACTCCATCTTCTTCAGAAAGTCGAACTGATGGAGGTAGTCAATAAGCCCCACAACAACTTGCCGCTTTTCTTCGTCGAAGCGAAGCAACTGAAGATGCGAACATAAACGTCAGTAAACGTGACCAGAAATCCCGTATCGGCAAGTAGTAGTAGCAGAACTCACCAGCGAGTAGTCGATGACACCTGCACGATACAGAAAGCCAGTATCATTCTGAATGGCGGCCTCGATGACATCCAAGTCTGGTCGTGAAGCTGGCACAGGCATACGCTCCGAAAAGTTGCCATCTAAGAGTACCGGCAAATTCATGGAGACTTGGACATTTGAGACGCTGTTAAACGAGTTGTGATGGCCCTCTTCGCCGCTGCTGGAAGTGTTATACCGTCGTCGGAGAATACCCTTTAAATCGTACATTTGTCCCGGGGGATATCCATACGAAAAATTCTCCATGATCACTACGTATTCCGTGTGCTTCAGCAAGCGCCGACTATGGTTCAGCTTGAACAGACCCACAATCTTCGTGATGACTGTCGGAGTCGGTAGCTCCACCACTCGCGAAATGAACTTGAAGTATTTCGGCGCCATGTGAACGAACATGTTGAACTCTGTCACTGATATGCCCTTCAGCACGTAGCGTTTATCATGCGTCTGTGCACCAATAACACGAAGTTAGTGACTCGCCAACAAAATCATACGTGGTCGAGGGGAACAGTAGTGAAGCATTGGCCTTACCATCGAAAAGAATGCGCCCGATTTACCCCCTCTTGTATCCCATCGCTTGCTCTCGATAATGGAGTTTAAGAATTCCACATTTCCTGGGGCTGCAAGAGCGCGCAACGCGTGGAATTGTGCGGCAAAGTACGCCACGCAGCGGAACTCGTGGTGTGTTGATCCAACCGCGTACGAAAACTTCATGGAAGTGTGTTGCAGGTCCGTTGAGCGCAACTTGCTTAAATAAATTGTCTTCTTCTTGTCGACCACCGTTACCGAGGTCGCCGTAGTCGAGGCATTAGAGCTCGGTGAAACGTCACCTTTCGTTGTCGGGCCAACTTCTGGTATCTCCTCACTTTTCAGCGGTGAAGGTGCAAATACTTCGCTGATACCCATAGTTTCGGATGCGTGCAACTCTTCTGCAATGTTCACCTTTTTCTCAAAGTGTGCCTCCAGCTGATCAATATACGCAGTAGAGCATAGAGTGTATCCGATCAACGACCCAATGTCTTTGTCGTGGACTTTCACCACGTAGCCGTTGATACCGTCCGGAAGATCGAAGTGGCCTTCACGCAGTGCTGCTGGTATCTCCGTGTAAGGTTTTATCCTAATCCCTTCGGAAGCGTGCAAACTGTGACCATAGTGACTGACAGGAGTACTGCTCGAGCGATTTGACTCCGGTACAGATAAACTTCGCTTGTCGTGCCTTGCTACGATAAGCGAGTTTGGTCGCTTCATCTCGAGGGAAGACCCCGACGTGTACGATAATTCCAGCTTTCCCACGGTGGAGTTCGACGTGCTAGTAGATAGAGCACTGTCTTCGCTTAAGCTGGGTTGCTGGTGTTCCTTCTCGATGGGCGGGCCTTCTGTAAACCAGTCGAGGGGGATCCGGCGCTTAGTAGGAGATTCAGCCATAATTTTCTTGATGGTCGCGTGTTCCTGGGACGGCGCCAGCAGAATGACATTTTCCTGCAGTCGACGCACCAGCAAATATAGTTCCTTCAGCAGCATGTTGCACCCGAGAACGCTGGTGCGATCTGAATCCAGAGTTGCCTCCGCACCTACACGAAATGTCTGGATAGTTGCAGATGCCTCCGTCCTGAGCCTTGCGATTTCCTTCTTGGGCACAGAGGGCACCGTCGACGGCAGAAACTCCTGCGCAGTGCACAGATTTTCCTCCAGGATGTCAATATTCTCCGATATATACGCCGAGGCCATCTCAATTTTCGAGTTGAGTACTTCACTAAACTGTTTCACGTAGTCGCGACGGCACGTTTCGTCCGTTTTGCGCTTGGACTGCATCGTGGACGAAATAAACTTGTACGGTCTCCAGGCGCCGCGACTGTGCTTTTTCTTGGCGTCATTGCTTTCACCATTCATGTCGTTGACCATCGAGGCGCTAACAAGAGAGCCGTCCTCCTCCGTCGAGGAGCGCATTCGCCGGAAGCTGCGACTTCTGGTGCTCGATCCACTCTCCGACTCGTCCGCTGCAAAGAACGACGCCCGACTGCGCACAATCATCTCACTCAGCGCCGAGATCCACGAAGCACGCGACGTGCCATCCACCGCATTCAGCCTCAACGTGCGCTCTCCGTTGCATATCGAGAACTGGAACTGTCGCGGCTTGGACGATTCCTCCACAAGCAGCGTCGTATGCCTGTCAATGAGCTCCTCGCTCACCTGCACCATGGACGCTCGGTCTCTCAAGCACACGAGGCTGCTGGAGTCCCACCGCAGCAAGAAGTAGCGCAGCTTCCAGCTGCGCGACAGCGTGCCGCGCACCCCGAGCCAGCCTTCCTTCTGGATGTCCTCATCTGTAAAGTCCACGCGGACGAAGTTGGACGGTCTCTTCGTGGACCCGAGCTGGAAGTAGGCCTTGAGCGCGTCCCGGTAGACGCGGTAATACCTGTGCGGCGCCGAGCTTTCAGACAGCCTGGACTCGCGCACGGCGTCGGAGCGCTCGTCGTAACTTGGCGAGCCGGCCCTCGTCTCCTCCGCGTCGCCGTGCACGGCCGAGAGCGGCGTTCGCACGCGTGTACGGATCCAGCGGCGACGCCGCAAGAAGTGGTGGTAGCCGCGCTTGACCTTGCTGGTGCCCTCGGCCAGGCGGCAGTTAATGCGCTCAATAGACGAGCCGTAGGTCCATCCTTCCTCGTCGCACTGCGTGTACTCGCCGTCGGGCATCCAGGCGTGGCTCCACATCCAGTCGGGCGAGCGCAGCACGCCCACCTCCAGCTCGGGCGTCTCCGCGACGCCATTGAGGCGATCGTCGCGCCCGGTCACGCGCAGCGCCGCGCGCGTCAGCGCGTGGTACGTGTTGCCGCTGCGGTCGCAGAAGCGCTCGAGCGCCCAGCCGTGGAAGGGCTGCAGCACCTGCACCTCGAAGGCCTCCTCGACCACGGACTCCATTCGGCGGGCGGGCCAAGGCGGCGGTGGCGATGGCGACGGCGATGCGAAGTCTCCGCTGATGTCTGCGCTGCTGATGCTCGGACTAATGGCACTCGGCCAAAAGCCATTGTGAGTGAAAGAGAGCGCGCAGCAGCGCCGGGCCCTAGCCCTGTCGTCGGCGAGATGCACTTTCGGCCAATGGGGAGGTGTCTTATGGGAGGTTTTAGCCAATGAGAAGTGGCGACTTGACACCCGTGCAGACAGGCGCGCCGCAGGTGAAGTTTTGACACATCGCAGGCAAATAAGTTGTGCGGGCAAGCGCCTTGCCGCGACGGCGCGGCATGCGCGTCTTGGGGTTTGGCGCAGCCAATTTACATTGTCGGGGATCATGCAGGCTAAGACCACCGCGGACTAAGGATGTCGGAGGTTTCGCGGTAACGCTGAACTGTTGCACCCCGTCACACAATTCACATAGACCAGTCTCACTTGTTCACGGCACAAACTGCATGGCGCTCGGGCTAGCTCGAGCGGTTTGCGCAGATTTGGATCTCGGCAGGGATCTGCCATACTTTCGCGTCCGCGCTTGCTGCGGCGGCGATCACCAGTGCTTGGCGCTGCTGGCTGGGCCGGACCACCCACCTCTGCCTGGTTCCAAATCACAGTAAAATATCCAGGCAAGTGTCCCATTCCTCGCCTGTCCGACGTAAAGCGCCATGTCCGGGAGATTACAACAACCGAGCACTGTTCGTAGCGGCGTATCATAAACAAACGACCTGAGTTGCAGTCCGCGGCACGCACGCAACGCCGGACTCGCTCGCTGTTCGAGGTTGCCGCTGGCAACTTGCCAGAGGCGCTCCACGTCATGCGTGTCCCAGTCGCAGCATCGGTAACGAGATTCAATTCCACCCCCGACGTTCGACCACCGGAGACCTTTAGACTGCAGCACCTCAGTTTCGGTCCAGCAAGGATGTCGAAGGCTTAGAAGCTGGTCTTAGAGGCAAGAATCTGTCTTCAGCTGCGCCAGCAAGTTCAGATTTGCGTTATCAGGTCATTTTGTCAAGTGAAAGGGAATATGCATTATCCAGTTGAAGTGTCCCGCGCAGGACGACGCGCCTGGGCCTATTGTCTACCCAGTGTGGCTAGTGCACGTTGACCTCGCGCCGAATGACGTCCACGACCTCGTCGTCCTCGGCCTCCGCCGACTCGTGCTCGTCGGCGGTGTCCACGTTGCTGGAGCTGCCCTCCGGCCCGAAGCCGCCCTTGCGCGGACTGCTGTTGTCCCCGTACTGGCACAGATTCGTCAGTAGCGGGATCAGGTACTTGTTGTCGAACTGCAGCGCACGCATGTGTCGGTGCGGCTTCACCGTCTTGTCGAGCGCTGCCTCCTCTTCGGGCTATCCATCCGGGACGGACAGCAGCAGCGACAGCACAAAGAGACAGTATGGTTAGTCTCCGAGCAACGCGCAACCAAACGAACTGATGAATTACAGCACTTACCGTCAATCGTGGAATACCGCACTTGTCCAGCACCGCGACGGTGCCGCCGCCCATGATCAGGATCGAGAGCAGCACCACGATCAGGGTGGTCGCCACGATCTCGGGGCGCTTCTCGCCGGGGAAGGACTTGGACAGCGCAAATGCCACGGCACCTCGCATTCCGCCGTACCAGATCACGTGCTGCTGATTCATGGTGATTTTGGCGGCGTTCTTGCGCAGGTTCAAAATGTAGGAAAGCGGGTATACGGCGCACCCTCGGGACAGCAGACAGAAGAACGCCATCCAGAAGATGAGCCAGAACCTGTAATATTCGGTCAGTCCAAACGCGGATAGTCCTAGGTCTGTCAATAGGCATTGTATCCACGACAAAGTTGTTAGAGTAATGAGTTGTCTACCGTGACAAAAGCTCGCTCACTGCACGTACTCAAAAACACCGAGGTTTCAGCCATGTGCGAGAGCGTATTGAAGACACCAGAGCACCTACGCATTGAGACGGAACCGTCACGGTTAGTTAGAGCAATATACAAAGTATAAGGGAGGGCGCAGACTTACACGTCGCGAGCTTCTGGGGTCAAATTAGCCGACGCATAGTGCTTCATCGAGACGCCAGCGAAAATGACTGACACGACGCCTGACATCCCAAGCACCTGCGATACAACGAACGGCAGGTAGGCGAACATGACGTACACGCCCACTTCGTGCAGCAAGTTGCTCCGCAGGTTGCCGTACTTGAACAGCAGCGCTGGGATCATGCCAAAAATGACCCCGATCATCGTGGAGCCCGTCAGCACCAAGCCGAACTCGAAAATGGCAAAGAGCATGGGCTTGAACTCGTAGGAGTGGCCGATGAAGCGAGAGAATGTCTCGAACAGGCAAATAGCCACGGCGTCATTCAGCGAGCTTTCGCCGAACACAAGATAGAAGAGCGTCGGGTCGACGTGGAGCTCTTGGAACACTGCCAGAATCGAGACAGCATCGGTCGCCGAGATCAGCGACCCAAAGGTGAGACTCTCCGCCATGGACAGCCGCATGACCCAACCGAACCGCCCGACCGTGTAGATGCCGAGGCCCGTGACGACACTCATCACCAGCGTGCCCAGGATGGAGAAGACCAAGATCGGCGTGATGTTTTCAAAGAAGTAGCGGCGCTTCATGGTGTAGCCCGAGTTGAAGATGATTGGGGGCAACATGCCCACGAAGAAGAAGTTGGGGTCGAAGTCCATGAGCTTCACGGCGATGGAGCTGGACTTCATGAGCATGCAGAAGATGCTGGCTAGGATGCCCACGCCGATGGTCGCGGCGGCCTCCGGTAGGAAGTGCCAGTGCAGCTTGTGCGTCACGTGGTTGCACAGGATGATGGCGATCATTAGCAGCAGCAGGAAGGTGGCGAACTGGAACGCGAGCGAGTACTCCTCGCTGATTTCGTCGGCGATGATCTGCTCCTCATACGAGGACGTCATGGCTGTGACTTGCTTGCTGCTGGAGCTGGGTGTCTCCACGCCCTTCCGCCGATTGCAGACTGCCGCCACCAGCGTGAGCCCTGTGGCTCAAAGGGCGTCGCCGAGCCCGAGTAACCGACAAGCAAGATCCCGGCCGCAAACGGCATCGAGAATGGGGCCCGCCGCCTATTCTCGTCGGCCCGGGGCTAGCAGAGCCCATCGACAGGAGTCGTCCGCAGACACACGACCGCATTGCGCGGCAGCCTGCCGAAAGCACACGCACAACACCTCGACGCCAAAAATTAGCGCCGCGCCGAAGCAGAGATTTGAGCGGAGATACGCGCCGGCACGGGGCCGAGCTCTCTGGATGGCATCGCGGCAAAGCAGAAAATGTAGCCAAGCACCTTTTCTGCCAGATTGAAGCGACCGGCATATGGCACCACTGGTGGCGAGCGATCCGCCCGACGGCCATGGTTGCCGCTTGCAGCAAGCCGTAGATGCACTGCCGCTGGCAGTGTAACTACTGTATGATTGCCAACGCCATTGAGAGCTCACTACCAGCGGTAGAGACCGTTTGTTTGACAGCCCTGTCAATGGGAGTGACGCAGCGATGCGCTTCCTGAACCAGTCAGCCTCTATGCCAGCAGCAACAGACTGCACTGCAGTCTGCAGAGCGGGGCTGGCTGCATTCTTGAAGCCCACACCTGACAACTACTTACCGCTGCTGCTTGGCGCTCGGCTGTCATCATGTCCGCTGATATCCGTTTCGCCATTCCATTGCGCGCTCGGCCGCGAGCGCTTCTCATTGACCGCAGCCGAAGCCGCAGCAGCACCGGCAAGTGCAATGCGTGCCCTCGCTGTCGCTTGACAGCAGACCAACATATACATACACGTACATATACCACCAACAGTGCCGCCCCGGGCTTGCTCATCGCACCGTGGGGCGGTCGCGCGGGTTTCGGAATCCGTTTCTGCACTGTACCAGATCTGGGGTACAGGCGGAAATCCCGCCTCTCCCGCCTGAGTTCACAAGAAGAAGCTCGGAGTCTGCAACCAGCAGCGCCACCGCAGGCGACCGACAGCCCCTGGCACCGGCACCTAGCCCGGCACTTCGCAATACGCCAGCGCCCAGCCGGCAGCTGGTCGCTTACGCAAGCCACCACTCCACCGGGTGGTTACGCGGTTACTCGACTCGATCCTCCAGTCGCAGTCGCCGCCATGCTGTTCGGCGCGCAGTACGACGAGGACGCCGCCACGGACCACAGCGGCAGCCCCACGACGCCGCCGCAGTCCACACGCAAGAAGAAGAGCGGCGTCTCCTCGGCACGCAAGGCCGGCAAGGCGCCCGGCAGCCGCGCGCGCCCCAGCATGGCCGGCGCGGCCTCCGCCGTCCTCGCCGCGGGCCAGAGCAGCCCCACGCAGTCGTTCGACTCGACCAACTCGTCGTCCTCCTCCATGTCGTATCTGCTGGCCAACCAGCGCACGGGCAGCCACAGCAACTTCAACTACGCGGGCTTGGACGCTGCCAACGCCAACAACGCCAATGCTAACGGCAACGGCATCGCCGCCGTGAGCGCGGCCACGCTGCTGCCCAAGACGCGCCGACGCAGCTCCAAGAAGAAGGGCCAGAAGAAGCACAAGCGCCCCGTGGACCGCCAGTGCATGTACCCGGCCGTCTGGAAGCAGCTGCAGTTCCGCAAGAAGATCGTGCAGCTCGCCACGAACCTCAGCGACAAGCCCATCTGCGTCACGGGCGTGGACGGCTTCCTGGCCTCGTGGATCGTGTGCGAGCTGCTGAACCGCGGCTACCACGTGCGCGGCACGGTGCAGAACGGCAAGGACGACATCTCCGGCCTGCTGCAGCTCCCCAACGCCAACAAGAACTTCTCGGTCGTGGAGACGTCGCTTCTGACGCCCGAGGCGTGCGACATGGCCGTCCAAGGTGCGTGCGCCGTTCTGAATACGCGTGTCTGCCTCGGGTGGTGCTGACTGATTTGACTTAACTCTACTGTAGGCTGCGACTTTGTTATCCACACGGGGACGCCGTCGTCGTGCTCGGTGCGGGACCCGCTGTCCGAGCAGCAGGAACCCGGCGTGCACAGCATCGGCAGTCGCATGCACTGCATCATCCCCATGATGACCAACTTCATCCAGGCCTGCGCCCGCGCGCGCATCAAGAGAGTCGTGCTGACCTCGTCGGTTGCTGCCATGGCCGACTCGGTCTCGCCGGAGTCGATTATTAACGACGCGTGCTGGAACGTGACGTCGTCGCTGGAGAAGAACCCGCATTTCCTCAGCTTGAAGCTGGCCGAGGAGGCGGCGTGGCAGCTCGTGGATCAGCTACCGAGCGATCGGCGAATCGATTTGGTCACGATGAACCCCGGAACGTTGTTTGGCCCGATGCTCTCCAAGTCGAAGCTTGCTCCCGGAAATCAGGTCATCTACGATCTGATTACAGGTCAATACTCGGCGCTGGTGGACTTGAATTGGAGCATGATCGATGTCCGTGACTGTGCAGTGGCGCATATTGCGGCGCTGGAGAACAATGATGCTCGTGGTCGATACATTTGCGTCAACAGGAGCGTGTGGATGAAGGATATTGTCGATATACTGTCCAACAATGGTTACAGTGGTCGTGATTTGCCGTGGAAGGTGGGTCTACCCAGTTGGGTTGGCCGTCTGCCGGCGTACTCGGTCCAACTTGGTCAGGTGGGCGCGTCGCTGTATGCGTTTGACCCTGCCTCGGTGCGATCTTCGCCGTATCTGGGCGACAAACTCGTGGAGCACTTGAACGTTCGTTTCCGTTCAGTTGACTCGACTGTCGTGGAATCCGCAAATGACTTGCTAAAGTGGGGACTGATTAAGCCATGGGCAGAAGATCACGAGGCGCTTGAGTGCGGGTGCTGCCACAACCCCTTCACATTCTATCGACGAAAACACCACTGCCGGGTGAGTTTCAATAATACGTTTACTCTGCGTGATTAGATATTTACTGTTTGTGGATATGTTTGTTTAATAGGAATGCGGAGTAATTATTTGCAACGACTGTTCGATGTCTCGGGCGGTTGTTGAGGGTACGGAAGGACGCGCGCGGTTGTGCGACAAGTGTGTAAAGGGCTCGATTCCAGACCTTCTGGATCTGCTAAGGGATGAAGACCCAGACAAGAAGCGAACAGCAGTGGTTGCTTTGGAGTCGCTGATGGAGAATCCATTGAACCATGACTACGTTACTCGCTTTGGTGGAATTCTACTGTTGATGGATGCGATCCATCACCCCGACGAATCAATATCGTCACATGCTGCGGGAGCATTGTGTGCGTTATCGTGCAGTGTGGCGAGTACGCTTCAAATGGTGTTGGAAGGAGCAGTCCTCCAAATGCTGGAAGTTGAAGAAACGCTTAGTACGTGGGCTATTTGCCTTCAGGCTCTCCGCAATATTTGGAAGCAAATCAACCGGCAGGACTTCCGACGGATGCTCCACGCGGTAGCGCGCGTATCTGCTGACGCCAATATCGGTACGCTGGCGTTTTTGCTCGTTTGTGCGACCATATCCTGACGCTTTCCATTTGTGTTTGAAATGATCAGGGGAGCTTCGTGGAAACATCTTGCTTACTTTTGTGCACATGATGGATGCTGAGGAAGTCCCAACTCTTCTATCCGAGGGTCTGCTTTCAGTACTCTATCACATGCTGCAATCGACGTCCGAGTTCCCTCGGTGTGCTGCTGCGCATGCTATTAAGCATTTGGTGCCTGCGGGATATGACCCGGATGTGTCAATTGATGTGCCGCCGTACCTTGTGGACGACCACGAAGAGCTGTTCCTGAACTCCTCACTGTCCGATCTGCAGTTCCTTGTGAAGGGTCATATCGCGCCGATCAACGCCCACAAGGTCGTTCTCTTCTTCCGCAACTCGTACTTCAAGAACATGGTGAGAGTGAGTATCGTTTACATGTTTGTCTGCACCTGATTACCTCCTGATGCTGCCACGCCGTGAGGGTGCACTCGTGCTAATAAGAGTTTGCTGTATGCGTGTTGCAGTTCGGTTCGGCAACCAGTCAGACCGCAGTGATCGAAGTCGACAACTGCAGCTATGAAGTATTTTCCATTCTACTTCGATTCTTGGTACGTTTGAAGCGGAAAATTCACTCCTTGAGCGACTAGTTTACTAACAGTTGGTTATGCAAACATGCAGTACACTGGCAAGGTAGATATCACCCCAGATGTGGCCGAGGAGTTGCTGCGAGCGTCGTCGTTCTATTGCGTGTACGAGTTGCAGAAGCGTACGGAGGCCTTCTTGAGCGGACAAATTTGCGTGGAGAACGTGGTGGACTTGCTGACTCTGTCGGAAGAATGCAACGCTGACGACCTCAAGAAGAACTGCGTGCCGTTCTTGATGCGCCACATCCACGAGGTCGTGCGCCTGCCTGCGTTCGAGGAACACCGCGTGCGCTCCAGCGAGGAGGTTCTGAAGGCGCTGACGAACATGCTGGGCCCTGAGTGGGAAGCAAGCTACGCCAAGTTCAAGAAGTCCATCGGGATCAAGGACAAGGAGGAGGAAGAGGAGCCCGCGGAGGCGGAAAAGACGGACGAGGAGGAGGAGCAGCCGTTCATGCGCCAGCACCAAGTGAATGAGATCCAGGAGGCGCCGCTGTCTCCTCGCTTCCTGCTGTCGCCCGTGCCGCCTCCCAGCTACTCGAACCAGTCGGCGTTCGCGACGGAGTCCCCACGGCTGAACACGGTGGGCGAGGACAAGTCGACCGAGGGCTTCCACTTCATGAAGACGTTCGGCAACGAGGACGTGCTCTTCCGGCGCTCTCGCAACTTCTCGGAGGACTTCTCGGAGGGCTTATCGGAAGGCGTGTGCTAGGTTATTATGTATCAACGAGGCCCTCGTCTCGGTATCGGTAATGCTGTGTGGCTCATTATTCAACAAGTCGCCACAAAAACTAGCTGTTGCTGTCCTGCATCTTATTCCCAGTTGGACCCAAAATAGCCGAAAAGCGCCCACTTGCGCTCGTTTTGGGCGCGTTAAAAGCCCAACGCCCCTTTTTCTGTCGGCTTCCTTCTCTCTGAGAACACCAGCATTCCGCGAGCGCGTGCCTTGATGGGAACAGGGCCGCAGTAGCTCGCCAGTAGCTGCCAATGGACGTCGCCAGGACGCACGCGGACGAGGACGAGGAGCACAAGGCGCGCGGCGACGTCGTGGTGCGCGTGGGGGACGCGGCCACGGGCGCCGTGCACGCGGTGGCGCTGCTCTCGGCCAAGTAAAGCCCCCAAGCGACTATTTGGGTTCAATAGAATAGTCTTAAAAACTAACTGCTGCAATGACATGGCAGCGTCGTGGTCGAGGAGCTGCGCGAGGAGCTGACGCGGCTCAGCGGCGTCCCCGTGGTCGAGCAGATCCTGCTGTGCGGCCCGCCCTTCGCGCGTTTGGACCCGCGCCGCCCCGTCGACCACTACGGACTGCCGGCCGTGCGTGCACTGCCACTATTGCGCATTATTTTATTTTAGGGGTTTTGTACTGACGATTGTTTTTTGTTTTACTTGTTTGTTGTTGTTGTCGTTGTTTTAATGCTGCAGGAGGACAAGGAGGTGTTTCTGTACGACCGCCGACTGCTGTCTCAAGAGGCAGCCACGCCTCCACCCAACGCGACGGCGCTAACTCCAGTTCATGCCAAGTGTATGGAGATTTTTTTAATTTTTTTACGGTTGATTTACGGGGTGATTCTGATTTTTTTTTCTTTTTTGTAATTTTTTTTAATACTGTTGCAGTGCCGTCGCAGCCTGTGGCGTCGTCGGAAGGGTCGAAGATGTTGAGTGAGAGTTCGCATCCGATGATGCGCGCGCTGGTGGAGTATGAGGGATACTTCCAGCTACAGGTCAGCCAGAGTGAGGCACTGGAGAGCGGCACCTGCGCCAATATTACTGCAAGTGAGCGAGGCGCACAAGAGCTGCAGGTTCAGGAGCGTGCGATCACCGCAGCGGTCGCCAACTTGGACTTGTTCAAGACCTCGATGATGAAACATTTTGCTCCGTTCTGGGCGGATTTCCAGGCCACGAGTGACAAGCATGAGCGCTTGCTGAGCCAGTTCGACAGCTATCTCGAAGCGTTGAGTACGGTTGAGCTCCACCCGGCATTGGCTACGGAAGAGCGGAAAACGCTCTATGATTGCATTCCGGTTGAGAAGGAACGAGAGTGGGCGGCGCAGTGCGAGCAGTCACACACGCATGTGCGATCGCAGGTGTTGAAACTTCAACAGGTTCACGATGACATCTGCAAGGAAGTCACCGATATGATGAACGCGCATTCTGACGCGTGCCGCGAGTACGAGGAAGCTAGTGCCGAACTGGAACAAATGAAGGCGCTGGGAAGCAAGCAAATGAGCATTACGAGTACCTTGCGTGAAAATTTGCAGTACGTTCTCAGCAGCATCGAGGAGACGTCTACAATTGCCAGCGGGAGTAACCCCATGCAGGCCTCTACCAACGCCTTGGATGTGTGTCGACGTATTGATGCGTTATACCAAGGACAGCAAAATATGGTTCCGGATGCACAAAAGCTGGTTGAGGATATCATAGGTCATGTACACAGTATCGCAGCGAAAAAAGCGACAACTTTCGCGCGCGTGCACTCAACACTGCGCCAGATTTCGCTCTCACAGTCCAAGATTCGCGACTTTGAAAACTCCTTGGCCGTATTTAGGGAGGCGCTTGCCGCCCAAAAGAAGCACTTTCACGAGCTGGAGCATCTGGATAAGCTACCAGGTACAAATGTCGACGTCTTACTGGGTACGAATGTGAGATCAATACTAACGCTTTTGTTTCAACAGAATCGTACGCTGCGTGTCTAAAGGAAATCTCAAGGCGCCTGAAGTACGGCCGCATGTTTTCAGACCGGATTCAGTCGATGGCTGAGGAGCTTGCTCAGTTGCGCGAGGATGAGGTAAATAAGCTCGGCTTCAAACGATTATTATGCTACTCTTCTAACCTACATTTTCGCGTCACCCAGGTCCAACACCGTGAAGAATTTTTACGAAGCTACGGTCAGCATTTGCCGCGCGATTTCGTAACAGGTCTTGCAGAAAAGCCATCTCATTGCGAATTCCGAATGCGGCCGTTTGATCAAAGCTTGCCTTTGATCGAAGACGATGAGGATGGCAAAGATTTCGATCCTTTTGAGGAGAAGGAGCACCCCCCTTCGGACGAATTCGTCGATTGTGAGGACCATGGCAGTTCTTCCGGATCGACTACCAACGCAGAGCTTCTCCAAGAACGCTGTAACGAGCTGGAAGCACGGGTGGCAGAACTTACGGCAGAGTTGGAGCAGAAGAAGAACCTATATTACGATGGATCGGGAAGCGACTCGATTTCTCGGTCCGATTTGTCTAAGAACAGCGCACGAGAGGGAGAAAGCTCATGCGAATTCCCGTTGGTGTTGGCTTTGGCTGCAACGGCGGGTGGTATGACCAGTTCCTCGGAAGCTGATCGCTCCAATATTCTTGATCGCGAGTTGGCAACGGTGAGGCGGAACATTGGATCGGGTGCTGACAATAAGGACGCGACCATCGCGAAGCTGGAGGTTCGTAGTGTTTATCTTCTTGTCTCAGTACGATACAGTTTCTAAGCTAATTCTGTTATCTAGAGTGAGAACCAGCAATTTTTGCTGAACGCGGCGGCCTTCGAAGAATATCCTTTCCAACTATTTATTTGCATGTTCTTGCCGGGGTGGAACGTTTTATTACTGTTTGGTTCCCTTAACTGGTGTAGTGCCTTTTGTTTGCATGTTGGATAAATTTACGGAGATCCAGGAGCGGTCAAAGCGCGAGAAACAACTCAAGGAGAACCAGAACAAGCTTCAGCAGTCAGTCAAAGATCTGAGCGGCAGTGTCCGATCACAGCGAACATCATTAGCGAAGCTGTTGAAGTTGCTTCAGCTCCCCATTGAACCACAAACAGTCGAGGACGAGGATGTCGACGCGTTTGTAAACGCCAATTTCGAGGCTGTGGAGGCACGTGTCAAGGAACTGCTGGCAAGCGCTGAATCGGAAGCGGTACGAAGACAGCGTGGTGTGCTTACATCGGTACCGAAGCACGTCCTGAGTTGTACCTTGTGGTGTCTTTAGATGTTGCAGTCAGAGTTGGACCAGCGGCGATCCGAGCTCCGTTTGATGGAATCGGAGCAGGATGTCAACGACTCGTTCAAAATATCCTTCCGCAGCTTCGGCGTAAACGATCTGGCACTGTTCTTACCGACCTCGGCTCCCGGAAGCGATGCGCAGCGTGTGTATTTAGCTTTTCACCTCGGCTGTCCGCACCGCTTCCTCTCGGAGGAATCCATCACCTCGTTCAGCAACGATGGCCAAAGGTGTGTAGCGGCTCAGCGTGCTCTCACACTGTCGTCTTCATCCACTAACGTTTGTCAACGACGCTATAACCCCAGGTACCCGGACTACGTGGTGGGCCGCATCGTGCTCATCGACGAGCAGACGGCGACGGAGGGCAACAATCCGTACGCGCTTCACCTCGGGACAACGTTCTACGTCTTGACGGTGACGAGTCTTCTCGAAAGTTAAGCCCACCTACCAAAGTCACACTAAACCTGCCGCGTAACGTGAATGAAATGTTCAGCGGTGAAGGCGAACTCCTGTTCAGCTTGGGCCTTCCTGCAGAGCCAGCGTGTGCACTTGTACACTTGCTTCAATCTCTTATCCTCCATGCTTTGTTTTTGCACCACCGAAACCTATTGTCCAGCCGACCATCATTACTCTCCACGTCAGCGCCATACCAAGTGAGACTGTCGCCCCCCTCATCGCCATGAGTGCCACGCAGTCGCCCCCCGCCGAGCCCACGTCCGCCAAGCGCGCCGTTGAGCAGTTCGACCACGAGTTCCAGCGCTACACGACCAAGCAGGTGCGTAGCAGTCGCCTACGACGGTTTAATCTGTCCGCAACTGACTCATTCGCTGATGTCTGGTGTTTGCTACAGTCGGGCAAGAGTGCTCGCGCTGTGGCCATGGCCCGTGCCGAGTTGGCCAAGTACAACGCGCTGGTGTTCCAGGACAAGAAGCTGGAGGAGGCTGGCGTGAAGAAGGGACGCATGAGTCCGGAGCTGCGTGCTGCCTACGAGAAGAAGGTCAAGAACCTGGAGGAGGCTCTGGACACGTTCCACCGCTCCGTGGCAGGCTACAACCGCACCAAGGCCATGTAAGTGCTACTGAGATGCTTTTTGGTGGTGGTTTAATGTGAGATGTTGACGAGGTTTTGGTGTTGTGCGTGTGCTATTCGCAGCTTGTCCTTCGTGCTGCTGGTGGCGTTCGCGCTCATGATGTTCTTCCAGCCGTGGGCTAAGCACTTCGACAACCCCAAGGACCTGACGTACGCGGAGTACGAGACTCTGGAGGAGGAGCCGGCGCCGGCAGAGACGCTGAAGGAGTCGGTGGAGGCGGATGCCGGCCTCAGCGACGAGCTGTAAGTTGCCCGCGCCAATTCCTCTCTATAGACTTGCAGTCTGGATGCATTGCACAGCTCCAGCACTTTGCCGTTGATTTCAGATTGAATTGAGATCGATTGACACTGAATCCATTTACTACGTTACGAGTACGACATGCCATCGACTAAATAATTAACTATCACCTGCTAGCGCTGGCTTAAGCGCCACTTGCGCGCTGCAGGAGGAGAAGACTCACCGAGCCCGACAATGTGCCTGTATGTCTTCCGCCGTCAGCGAGTTCCACGACAAAACCGTTCGCCTTCTGAATCCCATCTGGTGCTTCATCGCTGTCGTCGTTCGAGCTCTGCGGGATGCAGATCACACCTTGGCCAAAGCAAGGGCCTTGAGTTCCAGCGTGCACCTTGATCGCTACGTGCATGTTCCCCGTCGGTCGTGCATACGTGGCGTGCGTGATGCCGTCACGCACAAAGTCAGCCCATTTGACGTGAGCCACGTTGGTCTTGCACATCAGTCGATCCGTATTTTCCAGGTACACACCGCCGCTCATCGAGTCTGCCAGCTCCAGCAGCTTACGCTGAGCAGAAAATATATCCTCGGACGGCAGCGGGAAGACGATCGTCACCATCACTTGGTGTCCGTGCCGATCAAAACTCGAGAAACGCTGATCCATATCGATGGAGCTGCCGATGGACATGAGAGGGAAGTCGGCGTCAGCGTCAGGCTGCCATGAAATGTTGCTGAAGTCCAACCGAAGCTGGCATTCAAGGACACCACTGACATCCTGCATGCGCTGAAGTTTCTTGGTTGCCAGTTCCGTCTCGATAGGCAGGATGTCTCGGTTGACCAGCGCCTGGAACACTGCAAGCACAGGCTTGTGATCTGAGCAGCTGACTTCTTCGCACGACGCGTATACAGCGCACCGAAGGCGGTGACGCATGTCGGGCTGGGAGAAGAACAGAATTCGATCTGTATACGATGGTACCCGCTTGCCGTGACCTTCTACTGCGGTTGTGTAGCACTCCGCCAGCTCCTCCACAGGCCAATTCCCAGCATCAAGATTCAGTGCTGCTCCACGTACACGCCGGAACGTTGGTGGGAACGCAATCTTAGCCTCACGAAAGCCGTAGAAAATCTGTCCGTCCCGCATACCAGTGCGAAGCTCGTCGTGTGCTAGGATGTCATCCCACACGAATTGGTCGTCGTCCACGAGCTCGCAGTCTGCTGAGTATCGAATACTGTTACTGCTACCGTGGGAAGACGCGAGCACTGACGAGTAGCTCTTTATGCTGTGTTCCAGCATACTAACATCCAGATCGTTGCTGTCCCTGTCACTGGCGGCACCTAGAGAGCTGCCGAGTCCAAACGAGCTGCTGAGACCACGATTGCCCATAGGACTCCAGCGTTTGCCAAGCAGTCCGCGACGCAAGCTGCGATTACGCTTCATCGGCGGAGGCTTCGCGGTTTCGCACTGCCGCACCTTGGATACCAGCTCTAGGATGGTGTCTGCGCTAGCTTCTCGCTGCGTCAGTCTGTAGTTGAGGTCACCTAGTACGAAGCTGTGGTGATGTACGTGGGGGAATTCAAAGCCCACATCTTCCAGGTTGAGATGCAGCTCCTTCAGAATATCCTGTGAGTCACGATTTCGCCGCCGTACTTTTGATTTTCCCTGCAGCACGTCATGATACTCATGTCAGCAAATTGAACCGAGTGAGAGTGCATTCGAAACAAGCTCGTTACCTTGGGATCCGAAGACAAATGGCACGCTACAAAAGCGAACGATGTGTCGTAATATCGGAAGGCGAAGCCGACTGCTCCTTTGTTGGATGCGCGACCCAATACCAGCGACTTTCCAACGTTGACCTCCTGCTGCACCACAGGAGGCATGTAGAAGGCACCGCTATCCACATCGGACGACTTGATGAAGACTGTGATAGCGATGTGGCCATGATAGCCTAGTGACGTGTTCTTGCTGCCGATTTCGCGGTTGAACTGGTGAAACTTTGATGCTCTGCGAGCATGTCCGCTAGCTGCTGGTCTGGGACGACCGCCCTCGAGGTGCTGACGTATTAAGCTGCGGGTGTTCGCGAGATGCAAGCACTCCTGGAGTCCGATGACGTAAATGTCGTGTCCGAGTGGAATCCACTTGTCCAATTGAGCGGGCGTGAGTCTGGCTTCACCCATGTTGAAAGTAGACACGAAGATGTTCGCAGGTTGGCGGTAGTGCTTCACCAGGCTGTGATCAGTGCCTGTGTCCATCGTAGGGAACGATGGCGAGTTCACAAACTTCCGCGCGGGTGAGATGGACGACTTGCACGAGACTATCCGGTACAGCTTGGTCAGCAGTCCTCCGTAGATAATAGCGGTCGTCAAGCCCTGCGTGCACACGGTCACCTGCATCAACACTGCCACCGCGAACCTCGCAGACCCTAACTCGTCATCAAGCACTAGAGAAAAAAGAACAAGATTAAAACACCTCACACCAACTTAGTCATGACGAACAAAGCAACCATGCTACTCACGTCGAAAGACCGTGCTGGGGGTCCACAGCACGATGAAAGCGGCGATGTAGATCCGCAGCTTGGAGGTGATGAGCGCCCAGGACTCCTGCGCGTCCAGGTTGGCGTCGCGAAAGTCGCGCGAGATGCGGTTGTGCGTGACCCAGAGGATCGCGCTGATGTACAGGATGGCGAGCACCACGAACAGGTAGAAGGTCCAGAACTGCTTGGAGCGCGACTCGACCCAGCAGTAGAACGTGGCGTCCCCGAAGAGCCTGGCGGCGTAGAGCGCGACGCTGCAGGCCACGGCCGGCACGATCACCAGCAGCACGTAGAGCTTGAACCTGCTCTTGAGTCGCGCCTCGCTGTCGCGATGCACGATCTTGCGGTAGAAGCAGTGGGCGATGGCGGCGTTCCAGAAGACGGACATGAGCCCGAACACGTGCAGCGCCACGGCCTGCACGTTGCAGGCGGCCGAGACGACGCTATTCACGTCCACCGCGAACGGGTTGCCGAACATCTTGGGGAAGGACAGCCCCGCGTCGAAGAGCGAGAGCACGACCACCATCTTCTGCACCATGGAGACGCCGCTGTGCGCGCGCGCCGAGACGTAGTGGTGCCGCACGATGTACAGGCAGCCGCCGAGCGACAGTGCGCAGCAGCACAGGATCACCGTGTGCAGCGCGTCCAACTGGTCGGCCGAGAGCCCCGAGTCGGCATTGGCGTCACTACTGCCGTCGGAGCCATTGCTGCCCGAGAGCACGCGGGCCGTCGGCCCGTTCATGAGACGGTCGGATGATTAACGGAGCCCTTGAGCCCCGACGACCGCTTGACCGGTTCGGTTCGAGTTGACCGCCAATTGGGCTGCGCTTGACCTGCTTCGCTGCTGATTCTGATGTGGACTCGCCGTCACTTTGGCGCTGCTACCTAATGCAATGGGGGACTCTGCGCTCGCCCTCGGAACTTCCTTCGGTCTCACTTGCTCGCCTTTGGACCAGGCAGCGCAATGCGAACTGGTCTGTGCTCTGCGCGTTGTGGCGAGTTGTCCGTCATAGACCGGCCACAGCTCCGCGCTGCTGATCTCCTAAGATGCAATCGAGGAATGTTGGGAGAAAGAACAGAGGCGCAGGATATATGGACCACGGTACACACCGCGGGCGTCTGCTGCACCGGCCCATCTACGTCTGCGCGACTCGAGAGATACAAAGGTGGGACTGGCAGGATTCACTTGCGATTTCGAGGCTTGAGCACCACACCGGGTGACCGGGCATGGCCGGCGTGAGGGTCATGAACGGAGCTCTCCGCTCCCCGCTCCTCGTGCGCCAGGCCAGTCAATCATGCATGGAGATATCTGCCAATGCAGTGTGTAATCCATAAGATCATGGGACAATGTCACCGCATGTGCTCGCGCATCAAACGTGGAGACGGTAACCGTCGGATTCCCGGCCGAGTTGCCATGTCCAGTTGCTCACGTCCATGCGAGCATGGAGCGCTGTCTGCACTGTGCGTTCTCGGGCGCGAACGCGATGTCATGTCATCTTGATGCGGACGACAGCTCGGTGCGCGATTGCCGCTCGCTGGACTCAGCTCCGACTCTGCCTTGCCATAGCGTACAGTACTTTTTCGGGGGATTGCGGCAATATATTACGTAATTTATTTTTCGCGGAGGGAAGTTAAGCACAATTCTTTTTTCCCGAATTCCTTTGGTCGGGCCCGATCGATGATCCCGTTCATCTTCTGGCGCGTGGGCCTGGCGCTGCTGGCGACGCTGGCCGCGTTCCTGCTGTCCAGGCCCATGATCGAGATGGTGCTTAACGCCATCCGCTCTCGGCTCGACAAGCGCGTGCGGTGCGGAGCCCGCTGTCCAATTCTAATTTATTCTAGCATTGACACATTTTCCCGTAATTTTTAATGTATTATTATTATTACTGTTGTTGCTGCCCTGTAGATGGATCGCAGACGTGCAGCACTACATGCTGACGTACCTGTGGTGGGTCTTGTTCCTGGTGCTGGTGCGCGATGTGGTGGCCCGATACATCCTGGATCTGGGCAGCGAGGAGGACGAGGTGATGCAATACCTGAGCTACATGGTGGCGGTGCCGCTGGTGATGGGCACCTTTGCCCTACGCAAAGTCGTAACCAATGTACGGCAATGTGACAGCTCTTTAGGCAGCAGTGTAGGGACTCGGACTCAGCTTTATTCTGTTTGTTACTTAGATCTGCATCCGGTACTTCAAATGGGACCGCTATTCGTCGGACTACGACGCTCGGATCTTCGTCATCACCGAGTCCATCAAGTTCGTGTGCGTGGTGTTCATCCTGATCGAGATCTTCTATATCTTCTTCCTCTCCAACTCGTTCATGCGGTTCCTGCTCGTCGTGGGGTTCCTTAGTGTCGAGCTGGTCGCCGTTCTCTCCGGATTCACAGTGGTCAGTGCCGCTTTTGTTACGCTTTCCATTTTGAGTACTAAGCGAGCACTTTCTTGTTCTTTGGTTACGTTGATTTAGCTGAAGAATGTGGCGACGGGGCTATTCCTCATTTTTGCTGAACCTTTTCGAACGGGAAGTGAGGTCAAGGTGCGGCACTTGCTGGGCTTCATTGAGCGGGTGTCACTCGCACGTACAACCATGCGCCGCTCGGACGGATCGAGAATATTTGTGCCGAATGGCATCTTTGCTGACAACTACCAGACAAGTGGCAACGCGCTTGACGCGCATACACACTCGTTAATGCTGCGTTTTCATCCGACTACGCCCTCTCAAAAGATAAAGGAGTTTGTACAGGAGCTACAGGTTGTATTGCCAGCGTATGCTCTGACAACTGAGGCGCTTGCTACAATACGCCGAGATCGGCGCGAGGCCTATGCGATCAGATCCAGTAGTGCCAGCAGCGACAGCACCAGCGCAGGAAGCGACGACAGCATTTTGGGAGACCGTCACCAGTCGACTGCAAGCAGCAACGCAGGAACACCCCGGACACGCGCACGGTCGAGCGCTACTTCGAGCGCTTTTGATGCGACCGGCCGACCGATTGCGCCTCCACCCCCGCCGGTACGTGTCGAACTGCATTCGATGTTTAAAGTGAAGGTGATCGTCCTTATGGACCGTGAGCGCTTCAGTTCGCTCGAGAAGGCAAAAACTGAGGTGAGTCCCTAACGCGCTATCCTGTTGATACTTCGCTCTGCTGTGAGTGCGGCTGCTGATGAGGTTTGCGTTGTGCTTTTCTAGGTAAACTTTGCCGTTATCGACACGATCCAGCGACTCAGTGTTAATGTGCAACAAATTACACGATGATAGTACGAGGAATATATTGATAACTTAAACAAAGTCCCCACGGTTATCGTGAGGTCGACGGTGGCGCAACATATTACCATCGCTCAAAATACGTCGTCCAAGTGGCTCGCTTGCCGGTGGTGCTCGCCTCCGTCGGCGGTGGGTCACAACTTCTGGAAGCGGTGCCGGACTAAAGCTCGAGTGCCGCTCACTGACGTCTGGAGCTTCACTTGCAGGTGCGGACGATGCCGCCGAAGAAGTCGGACCGGTGTAACCTTGTTCCTCTCCATATAAGCACAGCTTGAGTTTGGTCATCATCTCTGTTATCTGAAGCACAATCTGAGACACATCGCAAGAGCATTATTAGCTTGCAATGTCTGACACCAATCCGACAACGAAGTCATAGCATACCTCAGTTTTTTCGGTCAAGAGGGCCTTGATGTGCCGCTTCTGGGAATAGTAGACTACGTGCACGAGGTATGGCGCTTCAACGCTGATCCAGAAGCGTCCTTGTGGTTGCGTTTCTTCCGTCGCAAGTTGCTTGCTGCGCTCGTACACATTCATCATATTCCAGCCGCCCCGTGGCTTCTCAAGCCCGAGAACGTCTGCCTTCGTGTTTGTGCGCTGGTTGATCATGTGCTGCATCAAAAAGTTATCCAGCTCCTGGATAAATACACGCAGTGCTGTCGTCTGTGTGGAGTGACTCAGGTGCACAGGAATAACACAGCGGCGGTCCAGACTCTTGCTCTGCACGGTGACTGAGTTTTCAAGCATAATACTGTTCGGGATGTATGCCAACCCCTTGTCATACTGCCGCAGTGAGAACCCCTGCAGAAACAACCGCTCCACCACTCCTTCGTGGCCTTGGAACGAGACGTGAATCCCGCTCTTGATCTGTTCGTCTTGCAGGGTCATCAACCCACCCATAATATTCTTCAGCTGCACCACACATACACAATACAGATTTAACAAACGTTAGGGAAAACAGAAAACAAACAAATCAAAATAAAAAACTAAAAGCCCAACTTACCCACGAGTGGGCACCAAATACAAACACGAATTCCACCATGATCACCGCCACCGTGGACACCTGGCCGGACTCGAAGTCCGTGAAGCGGCCGATCTCGTCGATGATGCACGTCGACACGACTGCCGCCACCAAGAGCACTTTGATCACCCCGATGCCCTCCGTGATGATCATGACCCGGCTGTAGTCGTCGTCGTCCTTGGACACGGAGCGGCTCCAGCCTTGCACGCGCACGATGCCCCACGTGACGTAGTTGCAGAAGCAGATGACGACCCAGACGAGCGGCGGGCCCAGCAGCAGCGTCATGATGCTCTCCAGCGTGCCCGAGTCCATGTCCAGCACCGACTCCAGGTCCATCACGTAGGCCGAGAACCACAGCAGCAGCACGAACACCACCCAGGACAGCGGCCGCAGCAGCATCTTCTCGAACTCGCGCAGCCACGCGAACAGCGCCGGCAGCACGCGTCGCGCCACGCGCAGCGAGAAGCGCACCACCTCCACGCGCAGCACGTAGGACGCGATTAGCAGCGCCAGCCCCAGGAACACGCGCCATTGGTCGCTCGATGACGCCGGCGTGGCCGTCGCCGCGGGCGCCACCGTGATGGTCACGGGCTGCTCCGCGAGCGAAGTGTTGCCCACGCTGCTGTTGCTCATGGCTTGCGACTGGGAGAACTGGTAATTTACGACAGCGCTAGGATGCATCAATGCGTATGTTACGGTACGGCGCACAGTACCGTAAAAAACGGGTTCATGGCCTCATCTTCTCATAACGTTGAAAAGCGACCTGAATTGTGGGTTCTGCCGTCGTTCCCAAAGGAATCCGTGATATCATGAAGAAGAAGGAGAACAGAATGGATCCGAGGTATCGAATCAGCAACACTGCATTCACCTTTCCAGACAAAGACGATGCTGTGGAAGACGAAATCCAGTTCGTGATTAAACGCGGCAGCTAACGTTTATGCATCGTCGAGGCGAAGAAAAATGATATGGAGCAAGGTCTCGCGCAGGCCTACGTTGGAAGTGAAGTACTCTCGGATGTTGAAGGATTGTCCACAGTTTACAGCGTTGTCACGAACTACAAAGACTGGTATTTCACCAGGAGAAAGTCGAGCGCGATGATGCAACGATGAAGTTTGCCCACAACATCTCAACGCGAGAATCAGTGATGGAAATTGCCGAGAAGATCTATGCCATGCTGCCAGAGGATGATTAGCTGCTCACCGTTGGTGGATGAAAAGAGAGTTCATCAAAAGCAGACTAGTCCTCACGCAATTCGCCTCGTTGCAAACATGGAGCACTTTAAACGAGCTTGAGTGAACTCCAAGACTTCATTGCCGCCAACACATCATGTGGCTTTTCGAGTTGAAGCAGCTCACGGATCGAGTCATGTTTGCGGTCAGCGATGTACGCAACGAAACGCCAAATGCCGCTATCGATGACATCCGCGTGACGATTAGCAAGTCGTCGTTGGTGCTGAATGACATCCCTATAGTCACAAACAACTGGATGAAAGAAATGCTGAGAAAGAAGACAAAGGATGCCGCTTTTGAAAAGCGTGGCCTGTGTCGAAAAACTGTGGGAGTGATCATCGACCAGCTCATCGAGACTTCCACCACCGATATGGGTGAAACCGTAAAAGAGGATGACTAATTTCTGGAGGTGACGAACTCAGGGCTCACTGTACTTGATGGCTTGGACCCCACCGATGTCGTTTATATGGTATCTCAATTCGTGCAACCTACGTGCGGACCCACCTCTATTATCGGCGAGATTGACGACGGAAATCTGTACGACGCCTTGGGACTGTGGACAGTTTCGTGGGCAGCTACGGGTGTTGGACGAAGAAAGGTGGCGGTGTCGTGCGTCTCATTTTCGAGAGTACAGACAAGGAGGATGTAACCGTGGTTATTCACTCCGGCGGTGACAGGTTGACGTTGCTGCAGGCGACACTGTCACATGGGAATCGACAGTATTGCAGTTACAGGATAAAACCATGAATCTGGATCGTTGGCGTCCTGGGTTGCTAGGTTTGCCTGGATCTGGTGGTGGTTCACTGGTGCTGTGGGTCCCGCGAGCTTCTGAAGGCAGATGCACGTCAGAATTAATGTTAGTTAAATGTGGGAAAATAAAATATGACCGTAATTGTAAGTATCAATTTTGCTTGCTGCAAGCATTTATTGTATCAATAGTAAAAAAGTAAAAAATATTAATACTACTAACGTTAGAAGTAACAGATTTCCTGATAAAAACAAGAAAATAGAAACGTTAGAAACGCTTCATTCACCAACAATGTCGACCAAGTCTCCGCTGCTGGACTGGGTTGCCTCGCACGAGGCCAACGTGACGGTGGCCAAGGATCTCGTCAACCCAGTGTCCTCCGTCGCTGCATTCGGCGAAGACGACCGATCTATTGTGGCGCGATGTGAATTGCAGCCTGGGACCGAATTGGTGACTCTGCAAGCAGGGGCATTTTTAAATGGCAGTTCTTGGCTCGAGCACTATGACGGCGAGGACAAAGCCAAGCTGCAGGAGCAGATCGGCTCGTTGCAATTGAGTTACACCGTTAAGACCACTTTGGCTCTGCTAGCAGAGCTGGCCCACGATGAAAAAAGTGATTTTCACGGCTACGTCCAGCAGCTCCCGACGGCCATTTCGCTGCCGTTCAGCTGGGAGGGCGAAATTCGGGAAATGCTCAAGCACACCACGGCGCACCCGATTCTGGACGACAAACTCGTGCTCAATATGTATTCGGACTATGCGGCCCCGTTGATGAAGCAGTTCCCGACGATTTGGGCCGCTGAGGTGTCGACGCTTGAGAAGTTTCAATGGGCATACTCGATGGTGTCGTCGCGGTATGGCATGCTGGGCGCTTTAACTGCTGGTGTCACTGCTAAGGCATTGCGACTCGGTATTTTTTTTTACAGGGCCTTCAAGGTCGCAGACAGTCAGGAGCCGACGTTGCTGCCGGTGATTGATATGGCCAACCACGCAGCTGAAAACCCGGCAGCGCACATCGTGAAAACCGAGACGGGAAGCTTTCAGGTGCGTGGTGCACAACAGTGGGTGCTTGAATCTGGATGTATGACTAACTCTTCTGTGGTTGCCGGGTAGTTGGTTACTTTGCGCAAGGTGGAGAAGGACGAGTCTGTTACAATTTCGTACGGAGATTTGTCTAATGCGCAGGTGAGCTAGTTTTAGAGTTTGCTTGATTTGTCCAATTCACTCATCATATGCCAGCTTTTGTGTCGCTACGGATTCGTGCTGCCTACACCTGTGCCGTCGGATTTCATTCATATCACCAGCTCTGAGCTGACGAACGCATTCAAGGTATGCTCGCTGAATAGCGAAGACGAAGGAGATGATGGTGACGCGGACGACGTTCCTCAGGTTGGAAATGGCAAAGGCAAGGGCAAGGCCAAAGCCAAGGCAAACCCAGCCAAGCGCCGGAAGCTTGCCCACTCTGATGATGACGACAACTCGTTGTTCTTCTTGCTGCACGGCGATGCCGAGCGCGAGTTTGGACTTGGTGAGGCACTGCTGAGTTTTGTCATGGCATCTCAGTTGCCTGCTGAGCATCTTTATGATGTACTGGCCGTGGTTCTGCAAGAGAAGGATAAGCGATACAGTGATGTGGTGTCGGCGTATTCCGATAAACCTTCCTGCGAAATGAATGCTATTCAGCAGCTCAGCCAGCACGAACGCCAAGTTTGCCGCCGCATTTTGCTCGGGCTGATGTCACTGGAAGAAGGCTCAGATTCAAGCGACGACGAGGAGTAGGCTTGTGCTACTTAGCTGTCGTTGCTGTAGCTGGTGTCAATGACTTGTTTTTATTGACGAGATAATTGACAAGTGTATTTCTCCAACTATTGTTTACCACTGGTTTTTAGCTTACATTGACCCGAACATGCATTGCTAGATGACCACCCTGGGATGATCGTGGAACCCAAAGTACCAAAGAACCGCCGGCCGATGTCGGAACACCCACAACACTCGCGCGCTTGCGGTCCATATACAACACTTTGTCGTGCAGATTTTCGATCTTGTCACTCCAGTTCACAGTCGTCCCGGCACGCACCTCAACCTTTGTGTGCACTCGGCCACCGGAGTGAAGGACGACGGTCACGTCCTTCGTGTCCGTACTTTCAAAAGAGAGGTTCATCATTCCGTCACCCTTCTTCGTCCAAGTGCCATAGCTACCTTTGAACGCCTCATCCATAGTCTTAAGCCCCAGTGCGTCGTAGAGTGTACCGTCGTCAACCTCACCTATAAACTCAGTTGGCCCACAAGTTGGCTGCACGAATTGGGAAACCATCCAAGCAATACCCGTTGGATCGAGGCCACCGAGTACAACTAGCGCCATATTAGCTGCCTCGAGAGTGTAGTCTTCCTCCGCAACGGATTGACCCAAGTCAGTCTTATTTGTCTCAATGAGCTGGTCGACGATCACGCCAAACGTTTTCCGGATCAAGTCGCGGGTTTCGAATGCAGCCTCGGTGGTCTTGTTGCCCAGCAGCTCACGCATGCAATTGTTGGTAGCTGTGGGAATATCTTTCAGCACTAGAGCTGACCCACTGATCTTCACGCGGATATCGTTCACACTGGCGGCAGGTGTTGCGTTCCGAATTTCTCTCACTGAAGTAATGACATGGTCCGTGAGATTTTTGAGCTGGAATCCACACGTTGACTTGGAATCCAGGAGATCCTGCAGCTTTTCCACAGTTGATGCTTCAGTTGAGTTGCTGAGCGTGCTGGTGTTTGTAAGGAGAGCTAGGACGTTCGTGGCAGACGAGAGAATTTGGTCGCCGTTGACGATGACCTGCTTCACGATGTTTTCTACAATAACGTAGACGATATCGGCGAACTTCACCTTGCCCGAGACTTTGATCCCGAGACAATTTGCCACTGCAATGGGCAGGTTGAAGATCACGACATCGGACTGGTACGCGATGGCAAGCATCTCTTCAACGGAGCCTTGTGGTGCTGTCGAGCGCTGGAATTGAAGGTAGTAGACGAGAGACTTGATCACGCCAATAATGTTCGCAGCGCAGAGGAAGTTCTGCTTTGCATTCTTGTACGACGAAAACATGGCACCGAAGATCCCTGCGGTCACCGTGTTGAACACTGCAGCCACCACAGACGTTGCCTTGTTCATAATCTCCCCGGTGCAGTCATCGTTCTGTGGGATACACTCCTGGTAACAATCCACGGGATATGCAAGCGGGCACTGGGCCATGCAGCTAATTCCGCTGTTATTGTAGCCTCGAGGGCAGGCCTTGTTGCTCCCGAAAGGCTCCGTTTTCCTGTAGCAGGCCGAATCACTGGCATCTCCAATCGTAGGACCCACCCAGTTCCGAATCCGATCACCGTACCAAGCACAGCCCATTTTATCCGTAAGGCGTTTCGCCTTCGCATTGATCCTCGCCCAGATAGCGCCCACCTGGTTGACTTCACCTTCCGCACGACCGAAAAACCCACTAAGCTGGAAGCCGTCAGGGGCGGTCACCGTCGAGTTGTTTTCAGTCGGCGTCCCTGCAGAGACCGAGTTGCCCTTGTTGGTACCGAACTTGAGGTAGAAAATGCGAGAACTCAAAAGCTTTCGAGCCCAATGAACCTCCATGGAGTTGACGTACTCGCCTTCCTCCAGGGTGAGCGTGTGATCTGTCCCGCTCGACCCACCATGGGAAAGAGTTAGCTCGGCCGGCGTCGCCACTCGCAGCACGACCGAAGTAACTCGTTTCTTTGCGCTGATCGTGATAGAACTGGCAGTCTGTCCGAACTCGACTAGCTCGACATCTGAGAACGAGACACCACCGGAGCCCCCGAACGCTTCGGACAGCTGGATGTCTTCACCCGAAGTCGAGTTGGCCCCATGCACGACGGTGACGAGCAGCAGCAGTAGCAGCACCTGCAGCACGCCCAGCGGTGCCATGCTTAATCGACAAATGCGACCAACACCTCAGCTCTGTAAATGACTCTGTGCATCCAGCTCAGTCGCCATCTCGACACTATCGGAACTGACTGTCCAGCCGACAGTCGGTTGGGTGAAGTTGGAATCTGTATGATAAGAACCAGGATCTGCTCTGGGCATGAATCGGTGGCACACCGAGACATCGGATCCACTTTCCCAGCTCTAGATTACGTGGTGGACGTTGTTAGCTAGAACTAAGTGACATCAATGTACTGAGAAACGAAACGAATCTAGATTAAGTGGCGTATTATAATGCGCAGAGTGCACTGTCGAGCACCAAGTCAAGAAGAAGATGACGACGACGGGTGCATGTACATGTAGCAGGTCGCCAGATCCTGGAAGCTATTGTATTACTCGACGACAGGTGCATGTACAGGTACACTGCAACTGTAGCTGGTCGCCGGAGCCTGGAAACCATTATTGTACTCGACCCGAGCGTTGCCTGCATTGCTGTTTGAGCGGTGCTTCAGCCACTGATCCCTGATTGCCCGGGTCTTCAAGGACCACCCACTGACAAACATCGCGATTAACGCAAACGGACTCTCCTTTCAGCTTAGTTGAGTAGTACACTGGTACACGGATTTCCGTATTGAAACAGCAACTACAATAACGCGCCATGACATTTGCAGCTGCGCGCAGGTGACAAGTGTACCCTGCCGGTGGGCGACCGCTTGCACCACTTTGAAGACTTAGATTGCTCGAGCATTCAACTGGTCTGAGACGCCAGGATGTATCGGCGATGCAAGGCTACCTGGCCAGGGTACATGTACGCGCAGGCTGTGATGTAGGTATGCAGACATTGGATTCATACCCTCCACGAAACCTTGGACCTGTGGCAAGCTTGGCGACTACTGTAAAGGTTTCGATAGCATGTATCCTTGATCCCACCTGCCCATTCACTGTATCCCCATAGCCAAGAGTTCTAGGCAATTTTCACGTCTCTGCTAGTGCACCAGGTACACATCTGCTGTCCAAGAAAACCACCATACTATATTTTTCTCAACTGCAACTATCAGGATAAAGAAGCATTCTAACTATACTCCATGCATGAACACTAAATTGCCTTTAATTCCGTAAAACAAATACAAACAGACGCAAAGCGTCCGCGATTTGCTGGTGACGTCTGGTCCTGGCGTGGAGGGGACAGCGCGCGTTTGATGATGACCCCGGCTGGACATCCTGGTAGTGTCGTTTGCGGGACCTGGTCCGTAGTTGTTGACCTCAATAGTGTGACGCTTTGCCACAATTCAAGTGCAGCGATCGGTGACCATGCCACCTTCGCTGCTGTTGCAGGCGTTGACGCTGCTGGTACTTTGCGCCGCACACACAGCCGCCTTCTCGCACAAGGACATCCAGCTGAGCAGGACCTTCGGAGAGGGCACCAAGGGCATCGCGTTCTCGGACATCACAGGGGTCAAGTTAGGCCAGACCTTCAGCTCCATCACGGTCAGAGGCGCCGAACGAGTCGACCAGGTGACTCTGCGGGTGGCGTCACCCGATGAGGAAACGTGGACGCACGGAGGCTCGGGCGGAACGGACAACATCCTGATCCTCGCTCCGAAAGAGTACATCACGTCGATGGAGGTCCACCTGGCCGAAAAGAGTGGACGGAAGCGTGTCGTCTATCTGAGACTTTGCACCAGTCTAGGCAACTCGGTCGGTGCCGGGTCCAAGACAGAGGAGAGCACGACGGTGGTGGCCCCCGAAGGGTTCCACCTCAGCGGGTTCTTCGGCCGAGCGGGGTCGGAGGTTTACGAGCTGGGCGCTATTTGGACAAGGATCAACGCGACGCATTTGCATCTCACGGACGACATGGGCTCTGAATGGTATGGCAAGAAGATCAGGAACTGGGTGGGCCCAACTGTCGGTGACGCGACGGACTCGGCCTGTTACAGGAAGACGGAGGCGTTCAACAGCGACAAACTCTGCCCGCTCGGTTACAACAAGACCGACAGCAACTGCATCGCGCAGTGCCCGCTGTCGTATCCTGTCAAGTGTTTTCAAGAGTGCATCCCGCAAAACGACGATTGCTTGCTGGAAATACTTCAGAAGACTGCGTCGGTCGTGGCGGTGATCTTCAACACGGCAACTGCAGGCGTGCTTGGGGAGGTCTCTGCGGCGTACAAGACCGCAAAGCTGGCGTACATGTGCGCTGCAAATATCATCAGCGTGGTGAGATCTCTCATCTACTTCCTCCGCTTCCAGCAGACCACTGCGCCTCAAGGATCAGTCGAAGAATTACTTTCCGTCGCGTATCAAAGCGACGTGGTGCTCGTGGACTTGCCCATCGCAGTGTGCACTTGCCTCGGCATGCCAGTTTCAATGGCAGCTAGGGTCACTGGTGTTGTGATCGCAGTTGTGGAGAACATTGTCAAGCAAGCGATCATCAACGGCGACCAGATTTTATCGTCGGCGACCGATGTGATGACTTTTCTCCACAACGTCAGCGCGCTCAACTCGCCCGATGACTCGACGGTCGTGGGTCTGCAAGAATTCATCGACTCCAACACGACCTGCGGATACCAGCTCAAACGTCTTACGGACCGTGTGAGCACCGCAGTCCAAAGCATTCGCAACGTGACGCCCAGTGCCACCAGCCAAGATGTCCGTGTAACCCTCAGCAGGTCGTCGCTTGTGCTGGACGAAGTAGCTGTCGTCACGAACAACTGCATGGGCGAAGTCCTGGGCAACAAGACGACCGCAGCCGCGTACCAGACTCGAGACTTGCTTCGCAAAACGATGGGTGTGATCATCGATCAGTTGATCGATACGAACTCGACCGATATGGGGGCCAACGTCGCCAAGGAGGACACGACACTCGAGTCGGCCAACCTCGGACTCGTTGTACTAGCAGGCCTGGATCCGACGGGCATTCTTTGGATGGTCTCCCAGTTTGTCCAGCCTACATGTGGGCCAACATCATTTATTGGTGAGATCGACGACGGCACGCTGTTCGACGCCCTGGGACTTACCACCGTGGATGAAGCTTTCGCAGGCAGCTACGGCGCCTGGACGAAAGAAGGCGACGGAATGGTGAATGTCGTCTTCACAAGTACCGATACCAAGGACGTGACAGTCGTCATCCATTCGGGTGGCAACGACTACACGAAGGTGAAGGTGCCGTCGTGCGAGACGGTGGCGTGGAACGCTACCGTGGCGGAGCTACAAGACAAGACCATGTACTTGGATCGATGGCGACCGAATTTTATTGGAATTCCGGGCTCGGGTGGCGGCTCGCTGGTGCTCTGGGTTCCCCGGTCATCGAAGGGCGGCCATTTGACTCTGAATGTCCGAATCAACGCGAGCTAGTCCGCGTTACTATAACTAGATAGGCTAATCTTACGCTGGCTAACGTGCTAGCGTCCTAACTGCAACTTATGGTTCTCATGCCCAACCGATCCACGAATTGATGTCAGGAATCTTATAAGCTCATTACTACTGTATGCCAAAATGATTCGATGAATTTCAAAGACGATCGGTTTGGTGGCCTTGGAGGCGAATCGACAGTAACACATGATTGCGCGTGCACATCGAGCCGGACTTTGGCACTCATCATTCGCACAAACATACTCGTGATGATGCTGCGGGTATCCTTCATATGGGCATGCAGTCCGATTTTTTTGAGAACTTGTCTCACTCACGACTGCTAACACGTATTATAGGCGCACAGGACGTCGTAAATCGGCGACCTCGAGCAGTCTTTGGACTTGTAAACGCAATTTTTACTCACCTGAAGGAACTGAGCCTGCGTACAATACCAATCCCATTTGCTATCATGGTGCAGATCCGGTGCGACTGCTCCAATTGTGCGGGCCATCCGGAAGACTAGAAGGACGCCGCCATTCCTCTTTTTGCCCTCCTCGGCGCGAGTTTGCGTTCACGTCTGCCCTCCGCAGACTCTGGACGATAACCACGTAGAACCCGGCGATGCCGCGCCTGGCGGTGCCGCAGGTGCTGGTGTTCCTGCTCCTCGTAGTTTGTTATGGACCAAGAACTATCGTGGACGCTGATAAGACAGATGGCACAACGACAGACGAAGACATTGTCCTCAGTGAGATCTACGGTGGTCCTCATGGCTACGCGTTTTCGGACATGTCTTCAATCACGCTCGGACGGACTCTCAGCTCCGTCACAGTGCGAGGTGCGCTACGAATTGATGCCATCTCGGCGCAGGCGTCGAAACCTGCTGGGTCCAATTGGGACCACGGAGGTTCGGGCGGCAAGGAGCATGTACTCGTTCTCGGCGACGGAGAGTACGTCAATTCAATGGAGATTCACTGGACTAAGAAGGGAACGCACACGCGCGTCTTCTACCTCAAGCTTGCGTCGAACAAAGGCAACTACGTGTCGGCAGGAACGAAGACAGCTAACCGCGCAACGGTGAAAGCCCCCAAAGGTTTTCAGTTGAGTGGATTCTATGGACGTGCAGCGTCTGAGGTTGATCAACTTGGCGCTATTTGGACACGGAGGTCGGCAAAACCTGCACTGCTTACTGATCGGATGGGGACTGGCTGGTACGGCAAGAGGATTCGCAACTGGGTAGGCCCCACTATCGGCGCGAACAGCGACACGGCTTGCTACCGACAAACACAGCATTTCAACAGCAGCAAAGTGTGCCCGTCAGGGTACACGAAAACTGGGGACTATTGTATCGCGCAATGCCCGATGGCATACCCCGTCGAGTGCTACCTTGAGTGCATTCCCCAAAATGATGATTGTGCACTGGAGATTATACAGAAGACGGTGGCGGTGGTGGCCGCAGTATTTAACGTGGCGACGGCAGGAATTTTTGGCGCCATCTTTTCCACTTTCAAGCATCCCAGGCGGTACTTCTTCTGTGGTGCAAATGTTGTTGGTGTGATCAGATCCCTCGTTTACTACATCAGATTCCAACAAACGACGGCACCTCAGGGAGCTGTAGAAGAAATACTAGCTGCGGCGTACCAGACGGATGTGGTTACTGTGGACCTTCCGGTTGCAATCTGTCACTGTCTTGGAATCCACGTTCCCCCGAGCCTGCAGTTCACGGGTATTGTGATGATGATCGTGGAGAATATCGTGAAGCAAGTTATCATTAATGGTGACGAAATTCTTTCCTCCGCACAAAATGTCTACACACTTCTCAACAACGCGAGCCTGGTCAATTCTTCCCATACAAGTGTGGATGCATTGGGGGAGCTCATGAAGACCAACTCAACCTGTGGATACCAGCTTAAGCGCCTTTCGGATCACGTAGCCTTCTCCGTCGTCGGCATCCGCAACACGACTCCTGGAGCCAATATTAATGACATCCGAGTGCAAATCAGCAACTCGCGGCTTGTACAAAAAGATATACCCGCAGCGACAAACAACTGTATGAACGAGCTGCTCTCCTATAAAACGAAGCAGGCCGCGTTTGAGACGAGAGATTTGCTTCGGAAGACGTTCGGAGTGATCGTCGAACAGCTCATCACGACAGCTACTACCAATATGGGGAAATTCGTCGCAATGGAGCAGTACCTTCTTGAAGTAACAAATCTGGGACTTACCGTGTTTGCCGGTCTAGATCCTACTAGAATTGTTTGGCTGGCGTCCCAGTTCGTTCAGCCGACCTGTGGACCCACTTCGTTTATCGGCGAAATCGACGATGGCTCGTTGTATGACGCGTTGGGTCTCACAACAGTGGATGAAGCGTTCGTAGGAAGCTACGGAGCGTGGAAGAATAAAGGAGACGGGATCGTCCGCATTTTTTTCAAAAGTATCGACACAAAGGACGTGACAGTCGTCATTTACTCGGGCGGTGAAAAGGTTACAAAGGTGGATGTGGATGCAGGCGAGACGGTGACATGGAACTCAACTATCTTAAAACTGCAGGACAAAGTGCTGTATCTGGATCGTTGGAGGCCAGACTTGATCGGCTTACCTGGTTCGGGTGGCGGATCACTGAAACTGTGGGTTCCCAGATCCTCTAGTGGTGGCCACTTGACGATGCACGTTATGATCAATGTAAGTTAGCTAAGTGAGTTTCGCCGTTAAAACTATACCGTAGATAGAGCAAATTTCTGCATGTACATGTAGAGCCTTAGAGCATTCATTTATGTGTTATACGTATGGTTCCGTAAGTAAATACTGAAGTATTATACTAAGTAACAAATAACTCACAGATGACAAACTGGTTACTCGAAGTGTGAGCCTCGAGAACACCCATGGAAAAATAATACTGTTCATCTAGCGGCATGAGGAGCACCTTGAACTAGAAATTGAATCTTTGCACACAGTGCGTCGTCCGGAAGTCCCGGCCCGGGACGACATGTAGCTCAAACTTTGAACTGGACGAAGAGGTTCTGGCAGGGATCGCCTTACAAATCCTGTGACCTATCGTATATATTTTTCTGCTCGTACATACGCGATTGGTGACAAGGACGATGGGAGGAGTGACGTCGCACACCACGTTTTGCACTTTACGAGCGCTGACCGCCTGCTAACGCATCTTTTGTCCGGTACCGAAGCGGATTCGTTCGCATGCAGGCGCTTCAGGTGTTGGTACTCCTGTTCCTCGCTGGGATTTACGGGACGAAGATATCCAGCTTAGTGAAGCTTTCGGTGGCTCTCACGGCGTCGCGTTCTCTGACGTCAACTCCGTTGCGTTTGGGCAGACAGCCAGCTCCGTCACAATTCGCGCTGGTGATCGCGTTGATGCGGTGACGTTGCAGGTTGCAACTCCATCCGAGTTGATGCTGTCCCATGGCGGATCGGGCGGGACGGACAACACGCCCACGCTAGCGGACGGCGAGCACATCACGTCAATGGAGATCCATTGGGCCAAGAAGGGCACGAGCAACAGGGTCTTCTCTATCTCAAGTTTGACACCAGCGACGGCAATGCTGTCTCGGACGGGACCACGACCGACACATCGCTGCCCTCGAAGGCTTCCAGTTGAGCGGGTTCTTCGGTCGCGCTGAAGGTGCAGTGGACCATTTGGTGTGATCTGGACGATAATCCAGGAGAACTACAGCGCTCACCGATAGCATGGGCTCGGATTGGTGCGGGGATAGGACCAGGAACTGGGTGGGCCCCACCATCGGCGTGGTCAGCGACTCGGCGTGTTACAGGAAGACCGAGTATTTCGACAGCCAGAAAGTGTGTCCTCTGGGCAACGTGAAGGACAGCAGCGACTACATCACGCAATGCCCGATATCGTATCCGGTGGTGCGCCACCTCCCCAGAATGACGACTGCTCCTGAAAATTTTCACCAGGGCTGCTTCGCCGCGTTCAACACAGCGACGTCCGGCGTATTCAGCGCCACCTTATCCCAGACTGGGAGTCCCAGTACAAGCAAGCGAAGCAGGGCTTCGTCTGCGCTTCGAACATCATCGGCATGCTCAAGCCGCTCATCTACTGCCTTCGATACACGCAAACCGCGGCACCTGCGGGGAACGTGGAGGAGCTGCTAGCCGTTGCCTACCAGTCGGATGTGGTGCTCCTTGACTTGCCCATCGCAGTGTGCAATTGCCTCGGCATCCCGGTCCCGGCTGGCGTCAAGCTCGCGGATACTGTGCTGGTGATCGTGGAGACCATCGTGAAGCAGGCCATCACCGACGGAGACCAGATCTTGTCGCCTGCAATCAGCGTCCCGCTCTCCACACGAAAACAAGCGCGATCAACTCCACCGGTGGGTGACACGACCGTGGACGAGCTGCAGGACCTCATCGACTCCAACTCGACTTGCGGGTACCAGATCAAGAACGTCACGGACTACGTTATCGCGTCGGTGAACGCCATCCGCAATGCAACGCCTAACGCCGCTGCCGACGACATCCGCGTCGCCATCAGCAGCTCGTCGATCGTGCTGATCGACATCCCCACAGCCACCAACAACTGCATGGGCGAGCTATTGGCTAGCAAAACGGCGGAGTCTGCGTTCAAGACCCGCGACTCGCTGCGAAAGACCTTCGGGGTGATCATCGACCAGCTCATTGAGACCGCGACGGTCGTCGGACGACCGACTTTGGGGCGTCTGTGAAAGAGAGCGACTACATGCTCGAGGTGGCCAATATGGGGCTCACGGTGCTGGGAGGGCTCGACCCGACGGGCATCGCCTACATGACGTCCCAGTTCGTGCAGCCCACGTGCGGCCCCACCTCGTTCATCAGCGAGGTCGACGACGGGTCCATGTACGACGCGCTCGGGACCCGAGCCCGAGTCGGGTTGTCGACCGTGGACGAGGCTTTCGAGGGCAGCTAGAGCACCGACACCAAGGACACGACGGTGGTCGTCCACACAGGCGGGGACAACTTCGCCGAGGTCGACGTGGCCGCAGGTGAGATCGTGGCGTGGAGCGCGTCGATCTCGGCGCAGCAGGGTGCCGTGTCGTACAGCGACCCAACCTCGTGGGCATCCCTGGGTCCGGCGGCGGCTCGCTCGTGCTCTGGATCCCGCAGGCATCTCAGGGCGGGCACCTCACCATGATCAACGCTAGCTAGCTAGACGTAGGTATCAGCCAGACAGGCACATGTAGCAGTAAGCGTGAGGTATCCCAGCTGTAAGACACCCGTCCTGGATACCTGCACGCCACATCTTGACTCCCACGCCGGCCTCATCGGATGGCGCTCACCACCCGCCGCCCACCGAAACAGAAGTCGACGGCGCAGCGCTGGATTCCGCGTTCACGTCCACCCGCAAGGATTGACAGCCACGTCGGACCTGAGCAGCTCGCGTTGAAGCCGCACGTGACGCCGCCCAGTTGCAACCGGACGCTCGGGTGCCACGCCGGCCTGTTCCGCGCGCACGGCTGCTATGATCGATCCTCGAGGATGAACGGCATCCTGCCGGTCGGCAGGCAAAGGTGCACGCGCATTTGGCCGAGCGGACCAGCTCGTGCATGGCAGTAAAGTTGCCTTTTTCCTCTCAGCGCGAGCGACTTTTGCCCCGAAACCGTCGCGCGGATACATCCACCCGCACGACAGCGCCGCGCATGGCTGGGTGGGTGGGCAAGGCGCGCGTCACCAAGCGAGGCCGACAGCCTTTGGGCAAGTGCATGCGAGTGCCAGCGCTGCGCTTGACTGCGCCGAGGCGGACCAAGCTGCGACTTCAACTTGGCCCGAAAGTATCCGGACGAGAGTCAGCGCGGGCCTTGAAGCGAGGCGTAGGTAACGCTGAGGGCTGTGGTGCTTGGGGCTCGCGAAAGTGGCTGGCGAGCCGGCAGCCAGATGGGCATGTGCTGCCCGTGCGCTGCTTTGCGCTGCTTTGCCGCACAGCGAGCGGACTGTGCAAACGCAGCAAGCAAACGTATCTTCACGGCCGGCGAGCGAGGGCTTTGACGCGGCCTTCGCCGTGTTGTGGTCCCCCCTATTGCCACACGACTCTACGGCGTTTCGTTTCTTTCAGCGGAGAGGTGCAACCGTTCTGATGGTTCGAAAAACATCTGCCCCCTAGCCCTCGGATTCGAATTTCGGCCTATCGCCCGTGGCACGAGCCTACCGTAACTTAGTGCCTGAAGTACTGACCGGTGGTGCTCAGACAGCGAGCGTATCAGCAGACGATATCCATCGACGGCGATCTCAGATGCCTGTGCTGGCAGGTCTTGCAGAGAGTTTGGGCTGTATTCACACTTGGTGATTTCTCCCAGCCCTGGTCTGGTCGTACAGTGAGATAAGGTCCTGTAGCGACTATCACGGGGCTTGCCACTGTGATACTTAGTACGCAAGGGCACGGGATTCGACCAGCCTAACAAGAACATACATCACAGCAGCCTCGCTCACTCGCGCGAACGTGGATGGTCTGCAAGTAGACTTCACAGAAACACGGCTAATGCGTCGACGCGCTCGCGCTAAGGAACAAGTAAGCCTTCGCGCACTGAAAATGACAATCGCGCCGTCACCTACATTGCCAACACACTATTAATACCGCCCGTCGAGACAGCTATCATACAGGCGCACGACCGCGTTCAAGCCGAGTGGGCCAGACATCAGCGACACCGACCCATTCAGTCCCCCTCAAAATCCACCAAAAGTCAAACGCACATTTGTTTTAGTCCTCCCAGACTACTGAATCACGTTACAAACTTCATCCTCATCTCCGTCTCGCCGTCTCATTGGCCGAAAGTCCTCAGTGACGACCTGCTGCCAGCCACAACACGACACTCGCCTCTTACCCGACGCCTATCACTTCGCGTTCCGCGCAAGAGGCCGCACTCCTCCTCCCCATGACGTTCTCTGGCGTCGCTGGCGCCGCGGGAGCCGCGCGCCTGCCCAAGGCGCTGCTGGCGTCGGGCGCCGCCGCCTCCGACATCCAGGCCGAGGCCGTCTCGGCCGTGCAGCTGCGCGTGGGCGACCTCTACTGGAAGCAGGACGGCAACTTCGGCTGGACGCTCGGCCAGGTCTCGGCCTTCGACGCTCAGCGGCAGCGCGCCACCTTCTGCCTCATCGACGAGGCCACGGGCGAGCCGCTGCGCCGCAGCCAAGAAGAAGAAGAAGCAGCAGCAGGAAAAGAAAAGCAGCTCGAGCAGCAGGTGGACCTGCAGCAGACGCCGCTATTCGCCGCCAACCCGCTCTTCAGGTGCGTCGGCAACTGCGTCTCTAACCGCGGTTAACACTAGCCTAACTGTTGCCGCAGTTAACACTAGCCTAAACCGTACATTACTAACAACCTGTCGTTGCAATGCAATTGATACGAGCAGCACGGCCGCGGACATGACGTCGCTGCGCCACCTGCACGAGGCCGCGCTGGCCAAGAACCTGGAGGACCGCGCGGCGCTGCAGAACCAGCGGCCGTACACCTTCATGGCCAACGTGCTGATCGCCGTGAACCCTCTGCGCCAGCTGCCCGAGCCCGACAAGATGCTCTTCGTGGGGCAGCCGCTGGACCGCTGCCCGCCGCACCCGTACAACGTGGCCGAGAGCGCCTACCGCCAGCTCTGCGCCGTGCGCGCCGTCATGCAGAACCAGAGCATCATCATCAGCGGCGAGAGCGGCTCCGGCAAGACCGAGACGTCCAAGATCATCCTCGACTTCCTCACCATGCGCGCCGTGCACAACCCGGCGCTGTCGTCGGCCTCGGCCTCCTGCACGTCGGACGACGAGATGGAGCCCGAGCTCACGGCCCACAGCCGCCCCGTGCTGGGCTGCATGGGCCCGCCGGGCTCCTCGACGCTCGCCATGTCGTACCCGCAGTCCAGCGGTAAGAGGAAGCTGTCCCCCGTGGCCGTGGGCGAGCGGCTCATGGAGACCATCCCTATTCTCGAGTCGTTCGGCAACGCCAAGACGCACCGCAACCACAACTCGAGCCGCTTCGGCAAGTACATGAGGCTGCAGTTCGCCAACGAGACGCACGAGCTGTCAGGAGCAAGCATAGACACGTACCTTCTCGAGAAGAGCCGACTGGTGTTCCAGCCGCAGGGGGAACGCAACTTCCACGTCTTCTACGAGCTGCTGCACTCGGACGACACCGAGTATCTGGAGAACGCACTGCACTTGAAGGCCAAGTCGCCCGAGGACTACTCGTACCTGAACCAGTCAGGCTGCATGCGCTCTGATCTTATTGACGATGCAGAGAACTTCCGGAACTTGAAGAGCGCGCTGCAGTTCATTGGCATTCGAGAAAGCGCACAGCACGAGATTTTCAGACTGGTGGCGGGACTGCTGCACATGGGCAACATCCACATTAGCCAAGAGGATACGGAGGAGGGAGAAACGGCCTGCATCCGCGAGGATGATCTCGAATCGCAGGAGGCTGTGCGTCACGCCTCGGAGCTTCTTGGTGTCTCTAGGGAGCAGCTCACGGAAAGCATTCTGCTCAAGCGAATCATGACGCGTGGATCCCGACGCAACTCCATCTACTTCATTAAGCGTGATGTTCGTAACGCCGTATACTCGCGTGACACGATCGCCAAGACTATCTACGAGAACACTTTCACGTGGCTCATGTGGGAGTGCGCTGCGGCTTTAGACTACGACTCGTTCCGCAGCGACGTGGTGCCCTACATTGGTGTTCTGGATATCTTCGGTTTCGAGGACTTTGAGCCCAAGAACCGCAACTCGTTCGAGCAGTTGCTTATCAACTACGCCAACGAGACGCTGCAGAGCCTTTTCAACGCCTGCATTTTCGAGGCCGAGCAGGAGCTGTACAAGAGCGAGCACATCTACCACCCGACCAACCACTCGCTTTCGTTCCCGTTCCCGCTGGCTGGCCAGCCTCTGAAGGTTAAAGACCCAGAGAATGAGATCGACTTTTTGGCGGAGCAGGTGGCTCCCAGCGGCGACCTCGTGGCCTACTCGGACAACCGTGAGTGCTTGAACCTCATTGCTAGTCGCCACGGTGGTCTTTTCGCCACCATTGATAACGTGTCAAGACTTCCCATGCCGTCGGACCGAAAACTGAACGAACGCCTGCACACTCTGTTCAAGCGCCACCCGTGCTTCCCGACGCCCCACCCGAAGGACATTCGCGACACTTTCCTCATCCGCCACTACGCCGGCACCGTGTCATACACGATCGACTCGTTCGTCGACAAAAACAACAACATTATCTCGGACCAATTTGAGGAGTTGCTGAAGAACTCATCGTCGCGAGTGCTACAAGACCTGACAGGCAACAGCCGTAATGGCAACCGGGCACGCTCGGCCTCCAATGTCTCGACCAAGTCGGCTGGACTTTCGCCTCTGGGTGGTGGGTCGGCATCGTCGAAGCGTCTCAAGGGAGGTAGTACGTCCAACCTTTTCTCCACACAGATGAAGGGGCTCACGACTGAACTGGAGGGTACGAGCTGTAACTTCGTGCGCTGCATCAAGCCGAACACGCAGATGAAGGTCGGACATTTCGATCGTCCTTTCGTCGTCGAGCAGCTCCGGTGCTCGGGTACAGTCCAGGCTTGCGAGGTGCTGCGTGTTGGTCTTCCCACGCGAATCCTGTACGCCGAAGTGGTTGATGTGTACCGCAACTTGCTGCCGTACGAAGTCTTCCGTCGCTTTGACTCGAACGACAAACTCTTTACGCAAGCCATCCTTTGGGCTTATGATTTCCCTACGGGAGCCTACCGCCTGGGTGACACTCGTCTGTTTTTCCGCACGGGCAAGATTGATCTGCTTGACAAGTTACTTACACCGGCCCCGGCGTCGACTGAAAACCTGGGCAAGCAATTGCTGCTCTACTTGCGCAAGAAGCACTGGATTAGTGTCACAACTGCTGTGATTACCTTCAACGCGTTCAAGCGCGTTTTCCAGGACGTTCGATACCGTCGTCGTGCTACGATGATCCAGTGCATGGTGCGCCAGCACCTTGCCCGGAAGCGTGTGCGGAAGATTCGCGTGCAGCTTCGTATGCACAAGCTCTGGACTCGGATGTCGCACCAGGCGCAGATCATGCACGCGTACCAGGACCGACCCGAGGACAAGATGGTGCTTCTCGACAAGTTGCTTGCTAAGAATTACCTCCCTGTGCAGCAGCGCTGGCTGCTCAAGTGGCTGGGCCCTCTGCAGCGCGTTATTTACTTGCAGAAGCGCTGGAAGAAGATCACCGCCCAGTATATGGCAAAACGTGGTTTCTTGTGGCTTTACGAGACAGTACGACGGAAGCGCAGTGCACTGCGGGTTCAGGCACACGTCCGCGCGATGATCGCGAGAACCCGTTTCCTGAATCTTAAGAAGAAGGCTCTTGCTCGTCACCGTTGGCACGCTGCCTACCTGAAGGTGAAGGTTTTCGGTTTGTTCAACCGTCAGCTCCGGCTGATCCACGTCGATCGTCTCGAAAAGGACAATGCGACTCTGATGAACAGCATGGCAGCTGTGACCGACAAGTTGGGCGAGGCTCAAGAGGAGGCGAAGACAGCGAAGCTACAGCTCAAGCAACTCCAGGTGTCGTACGACGAGGTAAAGATCGAGGCCAAACA
Organism: Phytophthora cinnamomi; assembly: GCF_018691715.1. Taxonomy (NCBI): domain Eukaryota; phylum Oomycota; class Peronosporomycetes; order Peronosporales; family Peronosporaceae; genus Phytophthora; species Phytophthora cinnamomi. The sequence goes on from NW_027150986.1 coordinate 618,521, forward strand.
ACAGCAGCAACGCCTGGAAGAGCTGGAGCTGGCTTTACAAGCCAGAAGGTTCGAGGTTGCAGAGTTGCGGCGGCAGACAACCTATAGTGGCGGCTTGGTGGAGCGCATTATTCGCTTTTTCACCTGCAGTGCTGCCATCTCGCCTCCTTCATCGCCGCGAGGCATGGTCACACCTTCTCGGTTGCCTACTTTGAGACGGCAGACGCAGTCGGCGTCGGAGGAAACCTCTGACAAAGGCGAGCGGATCGTGTGGGCTACGCCCTTGAGCGAGGCCGTCATGATCCCGGAGGAGGACGGTGGTGCAGCCAAGCGGCGTATCAGCGTCACTGCGGTGAGCGAGGAGCCTGCATTCGACTCGGAGGAGGAGGAATTCCGCTCCAAGGACGCCGACATGTTGTGGTCTGTGTCCAGGTACATGTTCTAAGGTCCAAGTGTTCATTGATTTTCGTGGAGTTGCTCGCGGCAAGAAGCATGCGCCTCCTATCGACGCCAAAGTCCCAAGACCCACGTCGACTTATATTATTCGCGTAGCGCACGCGCTGCATGGCAGCTCTATATTATGTAAACTAAGGTGTGAGTTTGCCAGGTTTGATCGAGACCGCGTCTTGGTAGCCTAGCGTACATGTGTAGCACGGAGCCATCGGAAGCTCCTGCGTACGTGGCAGTGTGGCAGATAGCAACCTTAATTTGATGCACTTGTGTCATTGTATCTCGTGGTAGTCGCGTTCGTGTCTATGGTGGCAAAACCGCCTTGCTTGTCACTGTGAGCACTGCAACCAGTGACAAGGAAGACGGTTTTGCTCGGCACGAAGTTATTGCGCGAGCAGCAAGCGTCATGCAACCAAGTTGCCAAGCGATCTTTGAAGTAAGCGATCTTGGAGCAAGCAATCCTTGAGGCAATTGTCAAGCGCCCCTCAAGGTCATGTTGTCTTTTGATGACCATCGCGCCTCTGCGCGCCCGTAACTGCGCTGGAAACACCGGCGTGAGCTCGCTGCATCATGGACGCATGCTGGAACGCGAAACTTCGCATCACACACAGTATCCTAAAACAACCTCCAAGACACTTCGCTATTGTCTACATGTAGTTTTACCGCCGGCGACTTGTTCCCTACATTCTGCCTACAATGTGGCGTAGACGGCTTGCTCAATCAGCATCCGAGCAGTGTCGTTGCTGGGCTGCACCTCCAACAGCAGCACAGCGGCGCGATGCGCCAAGCTCCATCGCTGCAGTCTCGTAGCGCAAGTTCCTAGTCCGACGAGAGCCTCGACGAGCTGCGGCTTCAACTTGATGGCGGTCTCGTAGTGGCCGAGAGCTCTCCCGAAGTTGCCTGCGCATGCAAGTAGAATGCAATACACCAACAGCAAAGTGAGAAGTGAGTACGAGAGTTAAGCCAGCGACCACACAGAATACGAGGTCAAACTCACCGCTCTGATACTCGACCATGGCGAGTTTGTTCCACGCGTACGCGAACTCAGGGAAGTCGTGCACCACTTGCTCCAGCATCTCGCGAGCTTCGTCCCACTTCTTCTGCCCAGCGAGCTCCACAGCTCGCTGCACCTCATTCTGCGCACTCTGCCCGCACTCCCCGAGCCACATGCCTTCCAGACTGGCCATCACGAACTGGACGATGGTGCTGTCGTCGCAGCGCAAGTACGTCAGCAACTTGTCTTCGTCCGCAGACTGCAGTTGGATGATGGATGGCGCAGACACAGCAACGTCGGCAGCTTTGGGCTTTCCAGAGATGTCAGTTGGATACCGAGCTGCCAAAGCCTCCGACGCGATGTGGTGCGTGCCATCAAACCCGTCGAAGTACAGCAAAAGCGCGGGGTGAACAACCGCCTGCAACAACACAAAACCCCAAAACTATTAGGGATGTTGCACCCAGTTACAAATGATGAAAAAAACTACCTTCGGAGACTCATCCAGGCGGATTTCTTCTTGGGGCACGTTGTACAATTTGCTGGCGAAGCTGCAGTTGACGAACGAATCAAAAGGTCAGCTCCACTTGGTTGTTGTGGCAATAACAACATGTTTTTAGAATAAACCCACCCACCTAAAGCCAGGACTGTGAGGTAGAATGTCGTACACAACTCGAGGCCCCGCCGCTGCTTCAATTCCGTCCGTGGTCACGTGCCAGGCGAATATCACACCCCTCTTCTCGCCTTTCACTTCAACCACGTCCCCCACCAAAAACTCGATGGCGTTGCTGCGTTCCTACAGTAGAATCCACCAACCCAGTTGTCACCAAAAACAAGTTCTCTCAAATTTAATACTACCCACCCAACCCACCTTGGGTCCAAAAATCCCCCTGGTCTCTAAATTCCCGGATCAGCGCGTTGTGGTCGTCCACGCTCTTCAACGCATCGAAGGCGGCGTCAATCCTGGCGTCCAATGCCGCCTGATCTTTAGCATCCACGGGCTGCCCAAACCCTGAGCGCACGATGGCAGCAAAAGTTCTGTTGCTGGCGCCCCGTCGCTTTAGCACCTCCATATCCTCGAAGCGTCGCACGAACATGCGCTCGCGCTGCCAGTCGCTCTTGACGCCGGCGTACGAGGCCACGGCGCCCGAGCGGATGGCGTTGTACAGCGTGCGGCCGGCCTCCACGTCGCGCTGCAGCGTCTGCGTAGAGCGCAGCAGCGTCCTGGAGCAGCACGCGCAGAGTATAAATTGTGAGATTCCCTTAACGCGAGCTGTTTGCATGCAACACGCACCGATAGAGAGCTATCACCACAGGAGACGCCATGGCAACACCAGAATGCAAAATGGACCACAAAAAATCCCATCCGCCAATCAGATGCGTTAACACTTCAAATAACAGAAATCAATATACCCTATTGGTCGAAAAAAGTTTTAGCACAAGATACTCCACGTCAAAGTCACTTTACTTTGAGAGAAAGCTTTAGGTGGTGTTAACCATGGCGCAGGCGCTGGAGGGCTTCGACGTAGAGGCGTACGCCGCCAAGTACAGCGGGCGCAACCGCACCGAGCGCCTGCTGTTCCTCACCAAGACGTGCCCGTCGCTGCAGGCCGAGGCGCGGCGCGCGCTGCTGCGCGAGCTCAAGGGCAGTCTGAACATGGGACTGTACGCCGAGCTTTTAGATGAAAAGGCCCAGGAGGACGCCAGCTTCATCGACAATGTGAAGCACAACGCGGCGCAGCAACACGAGCGGCTGGAGCAAGAGCTGAACTCGTACAAGTCCACAATGATCAAGGAGAGCATCCGGGTAAAAAGCGGAATAAAAAGTTTAGGCTAGTGTTAACCTGTTTAGGCTAGTGCTAACCGCTTATTGTGTTATCTTTGGGTGCAGATGGGTCACAACGACTTGGGAGACTTCTACTATGAGTTGGGAGATCTGCCAGCTGCGCTCAAGAGTTTCGCCCAGGCGCGCGACTACTGCACCACGGACAAGCACATCATTGAGATGTGTCTGAACGTGAGCAAAGTGGCGCTGCACATGCGCAACTTTGGCCATGTGACCAATTACCTAAGTAAATTGGAGCAAGTGAACGCCTCCCAAAGTGACCCAATGTAAGGGTCGAAATGGGCTTGTTGCATATTGCAACTGGGCAATGCCTATAGGTTTTAACAATTTTTATTTTTGTTTTGCAGCTTGAAGTCGAAGATCGCGTCGGCTTTTGGCCTTGTGGCGTTGAACGAGAAGAATTATCACGCGGCAGCCTCCAAGTTCATCGAGTGCAACGCGGAAATCGGCGCGAGCTACAACGAAGTGCTGCACGCGGAGGATATTGCGCTCTACGGCGGAATTTGCGCGCTGGCGTCGTTCAAGCGCGAGGAGCTGAAGGAAAAGGTGGGGATAACAGTACACTTTTTGTTTTACTTTCATACCGGTAAACACTCATTTTTGTGTGTTTTGCTGACAGGTGATCAACAACTCGTCGTTCAAGGCGTTTTTAGAGCTGCTTCCGTGGCTGCGTGAGCTTATCACGGACTTCTACTCGAGCAACTATGCATCGTGCCTGCAGACGCTGGAGAAGATGAAGGTACATTGCTGCTCTACTGACGACACATTTGCTGGGATTTTACTTACATTTTTGGTGTATCTATATATGTGTCGATAGCCTGAGCTCAAGCTGGACCTGTACCTGTGTGAACACGTGGAGAAGCTATGCAAGGAGATCCGCAGTCGTGGCATTATTCAGTACTTCTACCCGTACCTGTCAGTGGACCTTCACCAAATGGCGCGCACGTTTAATACCCCGACACCGGACCTCGAGAAGGAAATTTGCGAGCTCATCGCTGCTGAGCGCTTGCACGCGCGCATGGATTCGTATCAGAAGGTTCGTTTTACAGCGTTGAAGTGCTGTCAATTGATATCCAGGGACTAACAGCTACTGGATGGTTTGGCTTTTTTAGGTGTTGTATGCGTATCACCCGAACCAGCGCGCTGCCACGTACGAGCGCGCGTTCGAAGTGGGCCGTAAGTACGCTGCCGAGTCGCGCAATCTGCTGTTGCGCATGAGTCTGCTCAAAAACAACGTTATTATCCGCGACACATAAATCCCCGTGCTATGCATCGTCCGGCGGTATCTCGACGCTTTCCAGCGCAGCCAGTGCTTGCACGGTTTATCCGGTAATTGGCAATCGTACGTGATTTAACTACTTACATGCATGATTCAGGTTTCATGCAGCATGAAACCTGGTGTTTGTTTGTTATCCGAAGAACTGCCTCAAAAATAGCCAAAAGTGAGGTGTTCTACCGTTAAGTGTGTGTAGTTTCGCTGTCTGTTGGCCTTCAGCGATCGGGTCGCGTACTTGATCCAGCTACGATTCTCTACCATGAACGACGAGATAGGAGACAGCAACGCAGTTGATTCTTCCAGCTGCGAGCAGCAGGCGATGTCGGTATCGGAATCGTTGAATCACGTGCAAGAAGGTTTGAGCATGCACAACAGCGCATCGCGTGCAATTTTGCTGCATATCTGTCAACGCCTCACTCGGCTCGAAGCAAGCATGGATGATGCGCGCGGAGATATCTACCAGCTACGCCACGACACCAACGAAGGATCGGAAACTGTTCGTGGTGAAGTCTCGGGCGTGCATGACAGGGTGAACACCATCACTACCAAATTGAAAGAGTACGCAAACGTGATGGACGTTTTCCAGAATGACATCCGTTCGCACACGAACAGTATATCGGTGCTGACGTCCAAGGTCAAGAAAGAAAAGGAGCACATCAAAGTCGTCGATACGGTGAGTCAATTTCTTGCGTGAAAACATGCACGGTGCTTTGCTAAAATGCATTGTGATATCTCAACAGAAAGTCGAGAATCACCGCAATGATTTCAACAATCGCTTCACAGAGCTGACGCAAAAGTTCCAGGAGCTACCGCTTCAGCTCGCAGCTCTGCAACCGGCACCTCCCAGCCACATACCTGAAAAGTTTACCTTCCAGACCAATGACGAGAAGTTATCACTGCAAACGCACCTAAAACGTCTTGATGGCACGAAACGTGCCCAGGGCTACACCGATTTGCAGCCTTTCACGATTCCCGAGGATATGAAGTCGAAAGTGGAGACTCGAATCCGGCAGCAAGAGGCAAGCAAACGCGAGGCAGATGCCCGAGCTGCTGCTGAGCTAGCAGATGCGTACCGGCGGCTCCAGCTCGCTGCGGTCAACAGCAACAATCCACGACTCAGCGAAGTCCACATGACCCTGGATCGGTGCCAACAAGAAGTGAAGCGTGCATTCCAGTTGATTCGTACATCGAACCTGCAGCTTTACTCGTACTGCGAATCCAAGGCTGAGCGGATGGAGATCACGGCACTACAGAACGAGATCAAGCAGCTACGGACTCGTATCCGTGAAATTGAAAATTGTCCTCGGCCAAAGCAGCTACAGTTTCAGCTTGGCGGCGAGAATACAGGCACCCCCTCCGATGGACTTGTAGTGGGGGACAAATCTGCTGCACCCAGCGCGAAAAGAACGTCGCAGCATTTATCAAGCTCGCAAATCCCTGTTCTCCGAGTTTCACTGCTGGAGTTGTCGAGGAATTTGAATCTGCTGAAGCACCGGTGGAAGAAGCACAAGCGACTCAATCCCAACAGCGGCACGAACGTGAATCCGGTTGCTCAGAAACATCTCGACAAACTCGTGGAGCTAATCAACGATGCGTATGCCTCCATGGCGCAGGAACCGGTCGATCTTGCCGCTGCAGAGGCTCATGTGGAGAAAGTAGGCCGCGTCTTGGGATCGGACTTTTCGATGCAGATTTTGGCGCTGATAGGCGGACGCAGTGACGAACCGGAGAGCTATCGATTCCCCGTGGCAATTACTGCTCGAGCTGCAGCAGGTGAGATGGCTGCGGCACTGTGCAAGTACTCGGAAGCGTTTACGGACATGTTCTTCCGGAACGAGGCCGACAACAAGGTGGCTACAGCAGCGATGAACGAGTGGGCGTCCGAAAAGCGTACGGTTGAGAATATTGGTCGAGAAGTGAGCTCTCTTGCTCGCAGCCAACATGTACTCGAGGTCACGCTGGCTAGACTCGCGGCCGCGATGCAGAGGAAGAACGTCTTGAACGGAAACGAAGTGGATGGGGATGGCAGCGAGAGCGAAGTGGACGTGTTTCATTCGTGGACAACTATGGGGGACGAGCTGCAGCAGCTAAAGGGTCAGATTGAAGCGATGAGCAAACACTTTGTGACTGAAAGTGCTCTCGCAGAGATGCTACGAGATCTCAAGCATAGTACACCGTTCACAGGCATCACTGGGGTTGTAGTCGGGCAGAGGTATCAATCTGGTGGAGCTGTTACTCCGCCAGTAGTGGGGTCACCGCTAATGCCATTGGACTCACCATCGTCGGCCTCACTCTTGAAGCGACCGCCGACTGTCGAAAACGACTCGTCTGCAAACAAAATGCTCGCAGCAATCACGCTGGAACCGTCAGAAGACCGATTGAGGTCTCAAGCGAAGCTGGATCCGCTGCAGGTAGTAAAACTCAATGGGTCGAGTCGCCAATCTGGGAGATCCGATGCACAAGAAAGTCTTGGGTCAGGAACAGGGTCAATAACGAGTCGAATTCACGCACGGGCGCAGATGCTCCGACCAAAGAGCATGCAACGCCCGAACTGACACACTGTGCGTACACTTGTGTGAGTCCGAAAGAAGCACTTCACGACCAGTACAAGATGTCCATTCCCCGCTCGCTCAGATTCTTGCCCAAAAACTATTGTTTTGCCACCTTACCCCTTCCACCGCGTTCTATTACAAGCCAGTCTGGGTCCAGCCATCCGTGAGCTAGCGATTCAATATAAAAAAGCGGACACCGTGCACCGCACTCCTCCTCCTCCGTTGCTCTCCAGCACAATTCTCACGGCAGCGGCTCCGACGCGTCGCCCACACGCTTCAGGTGCAAGTACGCGTCGGTGCCGTACCCTTCCATGGAGATCACCTGCAGGTCTCCTCCGAAGTAGCGTGCAAACAGCCTGCTGATCGGCAGTCCGTAGCCCAATCCGGCGAGCGGGGAGTCCCCGCCGAAGTCATTGGGAGCTTCGAGCCGCTCGAACGCCTCCGAGTCGGCCGTCGTGTACAGATAGGACCAGATCCTGGACACCGACGAGCGCGGGATGCCCCCGCCCTCATCGGAGATCTTGATGGATACGTCCTCATTGTCCTCTCCGTCTGCAATGACGATCTTGATGGGGGGCATGTCGTTGTCTACGCCGTGGAACTCCACCACGGCGCGCATGGAGTTCTTGATCACCTCGAACAGCATGTGATGCAGGTGACTAGGCACAAAGGGCATGGAGAAGTCCGTGTGGCCGTGCAGCTCGACCTCGGGGCGTCCCCGTACTGCCTGAGGCACATGTGTCTGGCCGTGTCAATGGCCGCCAGTGCGATCTCGGCGGGGGACGTGCTCTCGCAGATGCAGCCCACCCAGCCCTCCTCCTCGTCGTGCAGCGCGATGTGCTGGCTCATGAGCATCCTGATGCCGATCCTGGACATGTAGAAGGCGTCCAGGAACGAGTGCAGGTCCGACAGGTCGGCGAACTCCTGCGAGCGGAGGTATCTCTCGCCCAGCGCCTTGCCGCCCTGCTCCTTCTGCGAGAAGGAGCGGAAGAGCTGCATCTTGAGCTCGTGCACTCCCTTGGCCATGGTGTAGAGCGTGCCGCTGTGGCGCGTCTTGATGCTCTCGATGAGCGCGCGGAAGGCCAGCTCGTCCTGGAAGCTCTCGACCTTGGGGAAGCGCAGCAGCTCGCGCGCCGAGTCCACGTACCACGCACGCACCTGCTGCACGGACGGCATGTCGCTCAGCCCGTGCGGCAGGTTCTCCAGGTTCTTGATGCGGTGCGCGTACCGCACGGGCAGCTCGCCGTGCAGGAAGCGCGCCGACTGGATGAGCTTCTGCGGCGAGATGGCCGTGCCGAATTCCAGCAGGTACTGCAGCGACACGCCCGTCTGCGGCAGCCGCGCCAGCTCGTCGATCTTGGCCGCCATGGCCGCGTCGCTCGGGCGCGCGCTGGAGGCCGCGCGGCGCAGCGGGGCGGCGACTCCGCGGCGCATTGTCTAGCGATCGTTGATGCTCTTGGCAAGTTCAGGAATGACGCATTCGACGTGAACGATGGTGGTGGAACCCGCGAGAGGTGATGTTGTTGGCGCAGGGAGAGGTGTTACTTCAGCGTTACATTTGTTAATTGACAAGGGAACTGTATTGAGGACTGTGATAGTTGATGAAGATTAGGTAGATGGAAGATTATCTGATATGACGGGAGGAAAGGTGAAGGGAGGAAACAGCAGATGCATTTTTTTTTTCTTGTGGAGCCCAGGCCAACTTCAACTCTGAAGGTAACGGCTCAGACTCGCAATGTTGAACTCGGCGCACCACCTGAATCGGCGTATGGTTTGTGGCTCATGCGAAGACGTAGAATGACCTCACAATTATTATCGGGCCTAGGACGGGTTGATCCGCACGTACATTGTGATATGCCCGCCTTCCGACGATCGCGGGATCCACATCAAGAGCGAACCACCTCCCTTACCGGGCAAACCTAAAATGCCCGGGCGCCAACGACCCAGATACAACGTTTTGTCCTCTAGCTGTGGGAACGTGGAGTCCCACCGTGGGACTCCCACGTCACCGTGTCGCCAGCACCCACGTCGACTTTGGTGAAGCCGTCGCCGCCGCTATGGACGAACACAGTCACATCTTTCGTGTCGACGCTCTCGAAAGTGAGACGCACAATGCCGTCACCCGAGCGCGTGTATGACCCGTAGCTTCCCGCGAAAGCTTCATCCACCGTTGTGAGTCCCAACGTGCCGAACAGCGTCCCGTCGTCGATCTCCCCCACATAAGCTGTGGGCCCGCATATAGGTTGCACGAATTGCGAAGCCATGTATGCTATACCAGTGGACGCCTACCTAATATAGCTTAGTCGAGCGGCTTATCTGCAGCGATTAAGACCGACTTAACCCTTTCACTACCAGAGATTTCTTACGGGTCTCCTTGGACCTATGGCTCCAGCAAATCAATTCAACGCACAGGGGAAAAAACGACCAATCAAAAACACCAATTTTTACACGTGGCGACGGTGGTTTACTTCACGGTACTCCCAATCAAAAGTTTGAGAGGTCGAGCTACATGCCGTCGCGCCCTGGTCAGTGTCGCTACAACGGCAATGGTCTATGGAAGTAGGAGCCGTTTGGGGTGGACATCACGGCGAGCCCACTGAGGATGCTGACCTCCGAGCGGTGGCGTCGGAGCCCGCGCGCTCTCGACTCAGCGTCATTCCGTTATAGCATTATCCCAAGTATGCGTGCTTAGCCGAGCACCCCATGTAGTAGCAGTTTCCAATCTACATCCGCCAACCGCTCGCACTCCTGCACATGCAATCCTGCGTAACATTCACACTGGCTTGCTATAACGCTATCACTGTAAGCTTATCTAGTTTGGTTAGGATTCTGTAGCGTTGCCTGATGTATGAATTTGAATATTAGCTCGTATACATTCGAACCTGCTCCGCACCCTTCCAGGCCAGGGTCCATGTCGGTCTCCCAGTCTCACGTGTCGTCGTCGGCTACATTGAACAACGCATCGAAGTTCTTTTGTCCACGAAGGGGAGGCGGGGCTGCTAGCTAGACGAGAAAACAATTATGGCAGGTCACACGAACTGTTTGTGGCTCGTGCGGTAATGCATTTTACAGGTCCATGGAGACCTGTTAGGTTGTACAGTGCTTTGCCGTCGTCTCGTAGCTTTTAGTTTTGGCCAATCGCATCTTGCGATTAGACCTCTTATGGGTCCCTATGGACCTATAAATCACTCCAGCTGGCTGGTAGTCAAAGGGTTAAAAAAGATATATGTCGTGTTATCGCAAAAATCTCCACACCTGCACAGGACGCCGAGATGATCTGCCAAGAAGACACGGCACAGGCGATGTGGAATCGATTCATCGATAAGCAGACGAACCGAGAGTACTCTAATTACATATTTGCTCGTGCTGAGTGCTACTCTAATGTGCATACATCGGAGAAAAGCATGAATCAGTGGTTGCGTGAGATGGAGTCGCTGCGCCGGCAGCTGCTTCACTACGGCAAACGCGTGACTGATGATGACTATGCGGAAACGCTTTTGGGCTCATACCCTGAGGGTATGCTGGGGTCATTAATCTCTGGTTCGTCCCCCCCCCCACAGGTACAGGCAGATTTCTTAGTGCCTGCGGAGTAGCAATGGGCCGGCAGTCTTCCATGTCAAAGCGCCTCAACACTGTCAATGTAGCCACGTTGTGACATCCGCAGTGCCTCGCCAGGAACATAAGAAACCGTCATATGCAATAAATCAGTAACAGGAACCACCTCCACCTAGATGGCCAGTGAAGACTCGGACGTGCTGCTGCTGCTTACAGACACCTTCGTGAAGCAAGGCGAGGCGCTGCACGAGGCTCGCCGTGAGGTCTTCCGCCTCCTGGTCGACGAGGCATGGAAGATGGCGATGTGCAGCCGCCATTACCTCACGACTCAATGTTTGGACGTGCCCTGTGACTCTGCGTGGATGGTGCTGTACAGAGCGACATCAACTTCCTAAACGCTACCAGCCTTACAAAGTACGTTGCACCGCAGCTGTGTTGCCTCAAACACGTTTATTAACAGTACATGAATGCTATAGATCTTCGTTTCACCAGCTACTCCGCCGATTCACTAGCTACTACTACATCCCCCGCGCTCGCTCGAGGGGCCGGTCGCTCAGGCTTCGATACCACCACCAGGTGTTAGGGCTGGTCCTGTGCTTATATGTTGGCTCGATGGAGCTGAGCATTTTGAGCATGCTGTTCGGTGTAACGGGGTTACACACAAATGACAACTGTCACTTGTGCGTGACAATAGTCACTTATGGTTTTAACAGATAAGATATCTGTTAAAGTTTTAGATACTTCCTCACCTTGGTGTAAGTCACACCAATGGATACATTGAAGTGGGCCACCACAATGAGTGGTCCACACCTACCCAAAGATCCTATTGGTAGAAAGCAGCATCTTTCTACCAATTAGAGACGTGCATATTGGCAGGGCTCTGACAGCCAGCCGCTGTCAACCCCTTTCATAAATAATAAACAATTTTAGCAGATTTAGGAGAAAGATCAATTTACAAACAATACAGTTCTCATTTTTTTACCTTAAACTACCTACTTGGAATCTTTATTTGATGTAAATTATACTGGTGGACTCAAGTATAATTAATTCAAATTATTAATAAACTCCTATGCTTTCTCATACACGTAGCGCAACGTGTAAGAAACAGTAGTGAGTCAAGTTAGACCCGCTACACCTGGTAGCACTTTGTAGTCCGTCCAACGACCGACTGCTTGACGTTCGTACGAGGTGTACGAACGCGGAGCCGAGAACCACATGAGCACGGAGGTGCCCATGGAGAGCTCCAACACGCCTGCAACGCATGTTGCACGCTTACTGCCCCCACCTGTCCGACCCAGAGTGGGAAGCCCTTCAACGACTGTCAACAGTCATTGGAGAAGCGGCGATAGCTACGATGCTGCGTACGCTATCGCCGACGGAGCAACATGGTGTTGCTCTGGGGTTCATCATGAAGGAGCAGCGTGATGCTGCTTCCTCAGTGACGGCGTCGTCAGGAACGACACCGCGTGCTCAACCATTAAAGTTGAGCGTAAGCAATTACGTGGGAAGAGAGGGCGAGCCTCTCCTCCGGTGGCTTGGCGAGCTCGACACAGCCATAGCGGCTCGACGCATCGTCGACCCGCTGTCGAAGGTCGCGTTCGCCATGTCCTGCCTTGGCGGACGCGCAAGGAGTTGGGCGTATGGGCGCCGACTCTCCGATCCTACGTGCTTCAGCACGTACGAAGTATTCAAAGAGGAGCTCAGACCAGCGTTTGAGCCCCCGCAAACGAGATCCGGTCGAGGGCGGAGTTCCTCGACCTTCAGCAGGGTAAGCATGACGTTCATGCTTACGCGCAGCGCGCACGATACTTGGTCTCAAATATCGCGACCAATCCAATTGACGAGGCGACTAAGGTCGTCACGTTCATGAAGGGACTTAGAGATGGGCCCGTGAAGACCTATCTCTTCCGAGAGTACCCGAGTACTCTCGAAGCTGCAATCACCCTTGCCATGCAAGAAGAGTTTAGCCTGCGGCAGGCTAAACTCCATGCAAATGTACCGAGGCCACAACCGCGCCCGGTAGTAAGGACGGGAGGTCCAGAACCAATGGACCTCTCGAACGCAACGACTGCTGGTTACCAGCAGCAAGGAGGCAACGTGCGATGCTTCCGTTGTGGAAGGATCGGTCACTTTGCACGGGAGTGCACAGTTTATATGCCCCCTGGAGGAGGCCGTCGTGGCGATGCTAGGCATCGCCGCGGACCAACAAAAAACGCGAACATCCAGTAGGCGCGGGGCGCCCTACTGGTAATGCGGTCACGCGTGCCGACATCGGGCGCGCGGCACTGAGGACTGCAGCCCCCAGGGAGACTAGCTCTCGCTGCAAGAAACAAGATGACAGGCCGAACCTAGTCATCTTGAAGGTTTACTCGAAGAGAGCGAGCGACTCTCTTCGAGCTTTGGTAGATTCAGGCGCGTCGAACAACTTTGTTCGACTACGAAGCCTGCCGAGACTTGACTTCGAGGAGGTAAATGTACCTCGAAGTCTTCTGGAGGTACGACTGGCAACAGGTGCCATCGTGACGACTGAGAAGCGCGTCGTGAACGTGCGCTTCTCGTACAAACAACGAGTGTTTGTCGAACACTTTATCGTCCTGGACCTGGCCGATAAGTTCGACGTGGTAATGGGCATGCCGTGGCTTGCACGGCATGATCCGGTGATAGACTGGAAGAAGCGCACGCTCGTGCGCTTCGGTCGCGCAGCGGAACAGAGAGCGATGGCCCTGTTACCGCAGCGCACGCACCAGCAGGTGCGCGCGGCTTACCAGTCGAGACAGCGCTCAATTCTGCTGTCCCGGAGTGCCCAGGAAGTGTGCGAGGGCGCGCACAAGTGAGACAAACGTCGGCAATGCTGCCGACGTCAGAAGAAAAAGATGTACTGGTTCCGGGAACCAATACCCACGTTCAAGCGTGTAAGGGACAGTCCCTGGCCCGAAGAGGTCAGGTCGACAACGACGCGTCGGCTCCGGGAGCCGACGCACCCTCGGTCATGAGGGGCTCCACCAATGAATGGCGTCGAGGTGACGAAGGCGTGTCCACTCCGGGAGTTGACGCTGCAAACAGTGCGGACGGTTGCAAACGTACCGCACTGACGCAATTTGCATGCTGTCGTGCAGCCCGGCTGCACGACGAAGCGCCATGCGATCAAGCCGGGCTTGATATCGCGCGCCCGCAGACAGAGTCTGCCGGCGAAGGAACACATTTCCGTGCAGCCGGGCTGCACGAAGAAAAATGCGGTCAACCCGGGCTTGATACCGCGCGCCCGCGGACAGGGTCCGCCGGTGAACAACTGTCCACGGCCGGGCCTGGACCAGAAGAACAACTTTGCGGAGCCCGGCTTCGCACAACAAGAAGACGGCGCATGCGAAGAACACTGCGCAAGTCTCGGTCCGGAACCGAGACGCCACGAGAACAGTCTGCTAAGCAGACTGAGTCGGTGACGCCGGACGTCGAGACGCTAAGCGTCTTGGCGCGCACCGATGCTGGATTCCAGTATCGTGAGATGGAACTCGCTAATCCTCCGACGACGGCGTCGGAGTTGACTTCGCTTCCAGGCATGAGCTGGAAGCGCTTCACGCGCGACTTGTACGATGGACGCATCGAGCAGGTCCGCGTTCTTTCGAACAGCGAAAGAACGGAGAGCGAGAGCGAAGAGCTGAGACAGTTCTTCATGGGAAGTACCACTGAGAGCAAAGACACTCTCAGTGCGAAGACGAAGCGAGAGCGCTTCGAGGAACAAGGTTGGGACTCGCTGAAGTCGAGTCCCTATCACGAATTATTGAGGGAGTACAAAGACGTACTCCCGGAAGAGATTCCTGCGGAGCTTCCGCAGGATAAGGGCATTCAGCATGAGATTGATCTCGTGCCGGGCATGAAGTACTGTGTCACGCGGCAGTGGCCACTGCCGCGAGAACAAGTAAAGCGATCGACGACTTCTTGGAAAGTCGTCGCAAAGCAGGACAAGTGCGGGAATCAAAGTCCCCGCACAGTGCTCCGACGTTCTGTGTCAAAAAGCCACAGGGCGGATGGCGCATCGTTCATGCGTATAACAAGCTGAACGATGCGACGGTACCGGCGCAGACGCCGATACCGCGAAAAGATGTTATCATCGATTCGATGGCCGGGAGCACCGTTTACAGTGCTCTCGACTTGCGAGACGGATTCTATCAGATCCTAATGGGTGAGAGCGACATCCCTCTCACGGCAGTGAGCACGCCAAGCGGCATGCTCTGGGAATGGCTAGTGATGCCACAGGGGCTTAAGAACGCCCCTGCGACCTTCAACAGGTGCGTGACGCACTTGTTGCGCTCGGTGCGCGACTTCGCACCGAGCTACTTCGATGATGTGTTCATCCACAGCCGAGCTGTGGACGGGAAGACCGACGTAGAGATGCACGGGATGCATCTCCGGAAGCTACTTGAGCTTATGCGGAAGCATAAGCTCTACGCGAACCTGAAGAAGTGTATCTTCGGGGCGAGCGAGATACCCGTCCTCGGGTGTCTCGTAGGGAAGAATGGTGTTCGCCCTGACCCAGAAAAGGTCAGAGTGATCAATGAATGACCAACGCCTTCAAGTGTCAAGGAACGGAGGCAGTTCCTTGGCTTGGCCACGTACTTGTGCAAGTACGTGGAGGATTACGCGGACAAGATCCGCCCGCTGTCACAGCTTCTTAAGAAGGAAGCTGTGTGGAATTGGACAACCGATTGCCAAAAGGCATTCGATGCAGTCAAGCGGGGCTTGACTGAGGCACCGATCTTGGCAGTGGCTGACCAAGATCGTCCATTCCACGTCGTATGTGACGCATCCGACTTCGCGATCGGATGTGCGCTAATGCAGCACGATCACGAGGGCCGTGATCGTGTCGTCTACTACCAATCGCGTCAGCTGAAGCCAACTGAGCGCAACTATCCGGTACATGACAAGGAACTCCTTGCCATGAAATACACACTCGCAAAGTTCCGAGTGTATCTACTTGGAAGTAGACCATTTGTGGTCTACACCTACCATGCATCACTGCGCACTGCAGTGAAGTCACCACACATATCACAAAGAATGGCGAGATGGCTCTCATTCTTTGCGGAGTATAACTTCCGGGTCGAATACAAACCCGGAAGGTTGAATGTAGTGGCCGACGCGTTATCACGTCGGCCGGACTACGCAGAAGCTGCTGACGTCAATGCCATTGACGTCATGCGATCGAGCAACCCACGTCGTCTCTGTTGGATGACGTGAAAGCCGTGTACGCGCACGACAGGGACGCGAAACTCTTGCTGGCCTATGGCACAGCACCTTCTGACAAGGCTCGTCAGAAGCTGCCCAAGCACCTTCGTGCGCGTGCACACCGCTTTCGAGTGAACGACGTATTACTGCTCTACAATGCAGTCGACGACAACGCGGATCGCGTTGCCGTGCCGAATGATCATGACCTGCGACTCAGGATCATGTACGAATATCATGATGCCCCGACTGCGGGACATCTCGGACGTGAGAATACATACGTCGTTCTCACGCGACTTCTACAGGCACCGCCAGTATAAGTGGGTGCGCAAGTCCATCCGTGCTTGCGAGGTATGCCAACGCGTAAAACCTGCGCCATTCGCGCAGGCTCCCATACAATCACTATCGACTCCGTCGGAGTGTTTGTAGTGGGTCTAGCTTGACTCACTACTTTTGCTTACAAGTTGCGCTACGTGTATGAGGATGCGTAAGTACTGGGTAATTACTTTAGTTAATTATACTTGAATACACAAGTATAATATAAATCAAATAAAGACGCCAAGTGACTTAGATTAGGTAAAATGAGAACTGTATTGTTTGTAAATTGGTCTTCCTCCTAAATCTGCTAAAATTGTTTATCATCTATGAAGGGGGTTGACAGCGGCTGGCAGTCAGAGCCTCGCCAATATGCACGTCTCTAATTGGTACCATTCGTCAATTCTCCGCACCTGGAGAAGAAATCCGCGCTCATTCAACGATGAGCACGCCTCAAGAAAAGAAGACTCCGAAGTCGGTGGAGAATCATCTCTCCATCGATGACTACTTCGAACGCCGAAAGGCGAAGTATGGCGACGTCGTCGACTTCGACGACGACGATGAAGACATGGAGGACGAGGAGGACGCGTCCTCAAAGCGCAAGGACTCAGTGTCGAGCGAATCGCTCGATCCTCATGCTAAGAACGTTCGTCCGCGTGAAGGGGACGAATCGGACGCTTCGAGTTCGAAGCGTTCGCGTACTGAGAGCGATACCCCACTCGCTTCCGCTGGGGCTCTCAGTTCTCCGCGCGCTGCAGCTGCAGCGCGTGATTCCAAAGCTCAAGGCTCTCCGCGCGCTGCGCCTGCAGCGCGTGATCCATGGATGCCGTCCGCGTCCGAGATCACGGACCGGTATGGGAACTCAGTACCTCCGAATGAGGTCTCGTTGTACGTATGCAGCGCCATCAAGGATGACACCGTGGCTGCCGAGCTGCACTTTAATGTGGAAACGCACCAAAGGCGCGATTATTACATCGGACTCTTCCATGAGCTCCGATGGTTTCAAAGCAAGAAGACATCTTCTCGCAGCAAAGTGCCCGAGTGGCAGGCACTTTGTCAAAGTTGGAACGCTTTTGTTGAGAGCTTCAACAAAAAGCCGAGTGCTTACCGTGATCGGATTAAGCAAGCGCGTGATCGCTTCGAGATGTACTGGAAGCGTGGAAAGTTGGAGCAACTCCACATTGCTGCGGAGGAGGCGAATGTGCCGTGCGCTGTGCCCGAGGGCTTTCAGTACACGAAGTGCTTCCCAGGCGCGGTCCGCTTGAACGACCGCGACTTGAACGGGTACAAGTCGTTCCGTGTGCCCGAAAGTCTCAAAGAACTCCGTGCTAAGTTCTTAGCACGTGAGGGTTCGGGCGCTAGCGATGATCGCAGCGCTCGTGTTACTTCCGCTGCACCAGCGCGTACTGTTCCTCGTACACCCTCACCATTTCCGGAACGTCCTCCAGCAAGACGTTCCGCGGCTCCCATGTATCTTGATGGGGAGGAAATCCTCTCCAACGAATACGAAAACGAGCCCCTTGAGGGTTCGTTTTGGGATACTATGGTCAACAATCCGCTCAACAATCCAGCGGGTTGAGCCGCGGGCGTCACGGATCGGCGGTGGCGGGGGTGGGAACACGCCCCGGGTGTGATCAGCCCCGGGCTGATCAGTATGCGCCTCTCCACGACCGGGTGACCGCCGTGGAGCGTCTGCAGGGCGCTGAGTTCGCCGCCCTGAAACAGGAGCTGGCGAAACAGAAGGCCCAAGTCGCGGCGGTCTCGCAGACCGCCTCGAATATCCAGGTCGAGTTGGGGACCCAGATGAAGGGGTTGCGCCAGCGTGTCCGCGCGCTGGAGGAGAGGCTGCTCGTCGCCGAGGCCAAGTCCTCCGCTTCTGCCTCGGCTCCTGCCGAGGCTTCGGGTCAGCCGAGCTAGATGACTCGTGCTGCAGGTATGGCTTCCGCCGTCCGACGTAGAAGGTCGGATGGAGGCGCATGCTAGACGGTATGTCTAGCGTGTAAGCGTTGCCGTGCCGTGCCAACACAGTGAACGGCCCGATGAAGCGCGGAGCAAGCTTACTTGCTCCGAAATCCGAAACTGCATGTTTAAGCAGGTTTTGAGTAGCTAACAAAACCAATGAACCAACTTTGAATTCATTTGTGTTGCCGCTGCCCACATTGTCTGCGTTCCGCTTCTGTTGATCAACAGAAGCTGCTATTGCATCCTGGACAAACCGAATCACGGCTTGTCTTTTGGTAAGGAAGTTGATTGCATCCGAGCTGAAGTCATTCAGCTCGCTCTCCGCAAGAGGCCCGGCCTCTGCGTGGTTCTTCGCGGTGTCTGCGCCCTGCGCAGACCCGTGGTCCTTGTTCCTTGTGGAGTCTGTGCTCTGCACAGACTCGTTTTCCTATTTGGGGTCAGCGCAGTGCGCTGACCCTTGTCTTCCTTGTTGTCGCGGCTGACACTGTGCAGGTGTCAGCGGTTTTGCGACTGCTGTGTTGCAGTCGTAGATCCTCCCCACTTAAAGTGGGAGCTACCACTCCGAGTAAACTCGGCAGACGGGGATGCCGCATGGCATTCACATAAAACGGTGTATGCCCGGTCGAGGCATGCACTGAGTTGTTGATGGCAAACTCTGCCATCGATAAGCACTCGCTCCAGTATTGGAACGAGTGAGCGTAGCTCTTCAAGATGTCGACGAGCACGCGATTCACGCGCTCGGTTTGACCGTCCGTCTGCGGATGGTCCGCAGTCGACATTGAAAGCTGGCTCCCAAGAAGTGTAAACACTTCTTGCCACAGGTGCGCTGTGAAGCGCGGGTCTCTGTCCGACACGATGTCGGTCGGCATGCCATGGTGTTTGAACACCATGTCGACGAACAGACGGGCCGTCTGCTTCGCGGTCACCTCTGCTGGCACCGCAGCAAGATGTACCATCTTGCTGAAACGGTCTACAAAGACCACAACACCGGTGTTCCCTTCGCTATCCGGGGGAAGATCAAAGATGAAGTCCAAAGACATGGACTTCCAACACTCCGACGCAGTCTGTAGTGATTGTATAGGAGCGTGCGCGAATGGCGCAGGTTTTACGCGTTGGCATACCTCGCAAGCACGGATAGACTTGCGCACCCACTTATACTGGCGGTGCCTGTAGAAGTCGCGTGAGAACGACGTATGTATTCTCACGTCCGAGATGTCCCGCAGTCGGGGCATCATGATATTCGTACATGATCCTGAGTCGCAGGTCATGATCATTCGGCACGGCAACGCGATCCGCGTTGTCGTCGACTGCATTGTAGAGCAGTAATACGTCGTTCACTCGAAAGCGGTGTGCACGCGCACGAAGGTGCTTGGGCAGCTTCTGACGAGCCTTGTCAGAAGGTGCTGTGCCATAGGCCAGCAAGAGTTTCGCGTCCCTGTCGTGCGCGTACACGGCTTTCACGTCATCCAACAGAGACGTGGGTTTGCTCGATCGCATGGCGTCAATGGCATTGACGTCAGCAGCTTCTGCGTAGTCCGGCCGACGTGATAACGCGTCGGCCACTACATTCAACCTTCCGGGTTTGTATTCGACCCGGAAGTTATACTCCGCAAAGAATGAGAGCCATCTCGCCATTCTTTGTGATATGTGTGGTGACTTCACTGCAGTGCGCAGTGATGCATGGTAGGTGTAGACCACAAATGGTCTACTTCCAAGTAGATACACTCGGAACTTTGCGAGTGTGTATTTCATGGCAAGGAGTTCCTTGTCATGTACCGGATAGTTGCGCTCAGCTGGCTTCAGCTGACGCAATTGGTAGTAGACGACACGATCACGGCCCTCGTGATCGTGCTGCATTAGCGCACATCCGATCGCGAAGTCGGATGCGTCACATACGACGTGGAATGGACGATCTTGGTCAGCCACTGCCAAGATCGGTGCCTCAGTCAAGCCCCGCTTGACTGCATCGAATGCCTTTTGGCAATCGGTTGTCCAATTCCACACAGCTTCCTTCTTAAGAAGCTGTGACAGCGGGCGGATCTTGTCCGCGTAATCCTCCACGTACTTGCACAAGTACGTGGCCAAGCCAAGCCAAGGAACTGCCTCCGTTCCTTGACACTTGAAGGCGTTGGTCATTCATTGATCACTCTGACCTTTTCTGGGTCAGGGCGAACACCATTCTTCCCTACGAGACACCCGAGGACGGGTATCTCGCTCGCCCCGAAGATACACTTCTTCAGGTTCGCGTAGAGCTTATGCTTCCGCATAAGCTCAAGTAGCTTCCGGAGATGCATCCCGTGCATCTCTACGTCGGTCTTCCCGTCCACAGCTCGGCTGTGGATGAACACATCATCGAAGTAGCTCGGTGCGAAGTCGCGCACCGAGCGCAACAAGTGCGTCACGCACCTGTTGAAGGTCGCAGGGGCGTTCTTAAGCCCCTGTGGCATCACTAGCCATTCCCAGAGCATGCCGCTTGGCGTGCTCACTGCCGTGAGAGGGATGTCGCTCTCACCCATTAGGATCTGATAGAATCCGTCTCGCAAGTCGAGAGCACTGTAAACGGTGCTCCCGGCCATCGAATCGATGATAACATCTTTTCGCGGTATCGGCGTCTGCGCCGGTACCGTCGCATCGTTCAGCTTGTTATACGCATGAACGATGCGCCATCCGCCCTGTGGCTTTTTGACACAGAACGTCGGAGCACTGTGCGGGGACTTTGATTCCCGCACTTGTCCTGCTTTGCGACGACTTTCCAAGAAGTCGTCGATCGCTTTACTTGTTCTCGCGGCAGTGGCCACTGCCGCGTGACACAGTACTTCATGCCCGGCACGAGATCAATCTCATGCTGAATGCCCTTATCATGCGGAAGCTCCGCAGGAATCTCTTCCGGGAGTACGTCTTTGTACTCCCTCAATAATTCGTGATAGGGACTCGACTTCAGCGAGTCCCAACCTTGTTCCTCGAAGCGCTCTCGCTTCGTCTTCGCACTGAGAGTGTCTTTGCTCTCAGTGGTACTTCCCATGAAGAACTGTCTCAGCTCTTCGCTCTCGCTCTCCGTTCTTTCGCTGTTCGAAAGAACGCAGACCTGCTCGATGCGTCCATCGTGCAAGTCGCGCGTGAAGCGCTTCCAGCTCATGGCTGGAAGCGAAGTCAACTACTACGACGCCGTCGTCGGAGGATTAGCGAGTTCCCTCTCACGATACTGGAATCCAGTATCGGTGCGCGTCAAGACGCTTAGCGTCTTGACACTCCGCGTCACCGACTCAGTCTGCTTAGCAGACTGTTCTCGTGGCGTCTCGGTCCCGGACCGAGACTTGCGCAGCGTTTTCCGCTTGCGCCGTCTTCTTGTTGTGCGGGGCCCGGCTCCGCACAGTTGTTCTTCTGGTCCAGGCCCGGCCGTGGACAGTTGTTCGCCGGCAGACTCTGTCTGCGGGCGCGCGATATCAAGCCCGGCTTGATCGCATGGCGCTTTGTCGTGCAGCCGGGCTGCACGACAGCATGCAAATTGCGTCAGTGCGGTACGTTTGCAACCGTCCGCACTGTTTGCAGCGTCAACTCCCGGAGTGGACACGCCTTCGTCACCTCGACGCCATTCATTGGTGGAGCCCCTCATGACCGAGGGTGCGTCGGCTCCCGGAGCCGACGCGTCGTTGTCGACCTGACCTCTTCGGGCCAGGGACTGTCCCTTACACGCTTGAACGTGGGTATTGGTTCCCGGAACCAGTACATCTTTTTCTTCTGACGTCGGCAGCATTGCCGACGTTTGTCTCACTTGTGCGCGCCCTCGCACACTTCCTGGGCACTCCGGGACAGCAGAATTAAGCGCTGTCTCGACTGGTAAGCCGCGCGCACCTGCTGGTGCGTGCGCTGCGGTAACAGGGCCATCGCTCTCTGTTCCGCTGCGCGACCGAAGCGCACGAGCGTGCGCTTCTTCCAGTCTATCACCGGATCATGCCGTGCAAGCCACGGCATGCCCATTACCACGTCGAACTTATCGGCCAGGTCCAGGACGATAAAGTGTTCGACAAACACTCGTTGTTTGTACGAGAAGCGCACGTTCACGACGCGCTTCTCAGTCGTCACGATGGCACCTGTTACCAGTCGTACCTCCAGAAGACTTCGAGGTACATTTACCTCCTCGAAGTCAAGTCTCGGCAGGCTTCGTAGTCGAACAAAGTTGTTCGACGCGCCTGAATCTACCAAAGCTCGAAGAGAGTCATTCGCTCTCTTCGAGTAAACCTTCAAGATGACTAGGTTCGACCTGTCATCTGGTTTCTTGCAGCGAGAGCTAGTCTCCCTGGGGGCTGCAGTCCTCAGTGTCGCGCGCCCGATGTCGGCACGCGTGACCGCATTACCAGTAGGGCGCCCCGCGCCTACTGGATGTTCGCGTTTTTTGTTGGTCCGCGGCGATGCCTAGCATCGCCACGACGGCCTCCTCCAGGGGGCATATAAACTGTGCACTCCCGTGCAAAGTGACCGATCCTTCCACAACGGAAGCATCGCACGTTGCCTCCTTGCTGCTGGTAACCAGCAGCTGTTGCGTTCGAGAGGTCCATTGGTTCTGGACCTCCCGTCCTTACTACCGGGCGCGGTTGTGGCCTCGGTACATTTGCATGGAGTTTAGCCTGCCGCAGGCTAAACTCTTCTTGCATGGCAAGGGTGATTGCAGCTTCGAGAGTACTCGGGTACTCTCGGAAGAGATAGGTCTTCACGGGCCCATCTCTAAGTCCCTTCATGAACGTGACGACCTTAGTCGCCTCGTCAATTGGATTGGTCGCGATATTTGAGACCAAGTATCGTGCGCGCTGCGCGTAAGCATGAACGTCATGCTTACCCTGCTGAAGGTCGAGGAACTCCGCCCTCGACCGGATCTCGTTTTGCGGGGGCTCAAACGCTGGTCTGAGCTCCTCTTTGAATACTTCGTACGTGCTGAAGCACGTAGGATCGGAGAGTCGGCGCCCATACGCCCAACTCCTTGCGCGTCCGCCAAGGCAGGACATGGCGAACGCGACCTTCGACAGCGGGTCGACGAGGCGTCGAGCCGCTATGGCTGTGTCGAGCTCGCCAAGCCACCGGAGGAGAGGCTCGCCCTCTCTTCCCACGTAATTGCTTACGCTCAACTTTAATGGTTGAGCACGCGGTGTCGTTCCTGACGACGCCGTCACTGAGGAAGCAGCATCACGCTGCTCCTTCATGATGAACCCCAGAGCAACACCATGTTGCTCCGTCGGCGATAGCGTACGCAGCATCGTAGCTATCGCCGCTTCTCCAATGACTGTTGACAGTCGTTGAAGGGCTTCCCACTCTGGGTCGGACAGGTGGGGGCAGTAAGCGTGCAACATGCGTTGCAGGCGTGTTGGAGCTCTCCATGGGCACCTCCGTGCTCATGTGGTTCTCGGCTCCGCGTTCGTACACCTCGTACGAACGTCAAGCAGTCGGTCGTTGGACGGACTACAAAGTGCTACCAGGTGTAGCGGGTCTAACTTGACTCACTACTGTTTCTTACACGTTGCGCTACGTGTATGAGAAAGCATAGGTGTAGTGGGCCTACTTTGGCTCACTACTTTAGCTTACACGTCGCGCTACGTGTGTGAGGAAGCGTAGGAGTTTATTAATAATTTGAATTAATTATACTTGAGTCCACAAGTATAATATAAATCAAATAAAACACCAAATAGGTAGTTTAAGGTAAAATGAGAACTGTATTGTTTGTGAATTGATCTTCCTCTAAAATCTGCTAAAAACTGTTTATCATCTATGAAAGGGGTTGGCAGCGGCTGGCTGTCAGAGCCCCGCTAATATGCATGTCTCTGATTGGTAGAAAGATGCTGCTTTCTACCAATAGGATCTTTTGGGTATGTGTGGACCACTCACTGTGGTGGTCCACTTCAATGTATCCATTGGTGTGTCTTACACCAATGTGAGGAAGTATCTAAAACCTTTAACAGATATTTATCTGTTAAACCATAAGTGACAAATGTCATGCACAAGTGACAGTTGTCACTTGTGACCGTTATCGTGCACAAGTGATTGTTGTCACTTGTGTGTGTAACCCCGTTACACCATCCCCCCGTTAAGCTTAGACGTGTCGGTATCGACACGTCAATTAATATTGACTGCTTGTCAATTGTTTGTGCTGGGGTTTCCGTGCTCATCCACAATGAGCACGATCAAGCTGAAGACCACCATTGCAACAGAGTGTAAACTCTCTGTTGTTGTGTACAATGCGCGGTAGCGCGAGGTGCGCCGCTACCACGGGGACAGACAACACAGTGTCTGTGTACGATTCTTCGATGTCGACCGCGTCTATGCGTCGACATCTCTAAGCGAATTTCTGTTGCTTACCGTGATCGGGTGAGCGCCAAAGCACTTCGAGTCCTTCTCGAAGTGGCAAGTATTAGCAACTCCACGCTGTTGCGGTGGAGGCTGGTGTCCGTGCGCCGTGCGCACTGTCCGTCCAGGTGGCGGTGCATATTAGCAACCGCGACCACAACAGGTATACTATATGTATACCTGAGAGCTTCAATGATCTCCGTGCTAATTATCTAGCACGCGAGTTGTCAGGCGTTGTAGATTACTACAGCGCTCGCACTACCTTCTTGCTGGTAGTGCGTGTTGGGTTTCGTACTCCTTCACCATGTCCGGAACGTCTTCCATCAGGACGTTCCGTGGTTCCCACGTGTCGTGTTGGGGAGGGAAACCTCTCCAACGAATGCGAAAACAATCCGGACCTCGGATTGTTTTCCTATGATCAACAATTCGCTGGACGATCCAGCGAATTTCTCCGCGTGCGTCTCGCAGCGGTGGCGGAGGTGGTGGAAACACGCTCCGATGGTCAACGCCGTGTTGACCTTCATCTCGTGTTGCTCCACGACCAAGTGACGGTCGTGGAGTACTTTCAGAGCGCGGCGGTTGCCGCTCTGTTCCTTCGTGTCCGGCTCTGGCGGTCTCCCAGACCGCCTTGAACGTGCCGGTCGGGCTGTAGGCCCGACTGTATTAACTGCTCCAGCGCGACTACGCGCTGGAGAGGGTTTCCCCTGTCGAGGCTGTCTCTTCGGGTCAGACGAGCCACTTGGCTCGTGCTGGAGGTATGGCTTTAACCGCCCGACATAAAATGTCGGGTGGAGCCGCATGCTAGACGGTATGTCTAGCGTGTATGCGTTACCGTGGCGTGCCATCACCGTGAATGGCCCGATGAAGCGCGGAGCAAGCTTGCTTGCTCCGAAATCCGAAACTGCATGTTTGGGCAGGTTTTGAGTAGATAACAAAACCAATGAATCCACGTTGAATTCATTTGTGTTGCCCCTGCCAATATTATCGGCGTTCAGCTTCTGTTTATCCACAGAAGCTGCAATCGTGTCCTGGACAAACCGAATTACGGCTTGTCTTTTATTGATAAAGTCAATCGCATCCGAGCTGAACTCGTTCAGCTCGCTCTCCGCAAGAGGCCCGGCCTCTGCGTGGTTCTTCGCGGTGTCTGCGCCCTGCGCAGACCCGTGGTCCTGTTCCTTGTGGAGTCTGTGCTCTGCACAGACTCGTTTTCCTTATTCTGGGGGTCAGCGCAGTGCGCTGACCCTTGGTTCTTCCTGCCAAGGTCTGCGCCCCGCGCAGACCTGGTTGTCTTGTTCCTTGTTGTCGCGGCTGACACTGTGCAGGTGTCAGCGGACTTTTGCGACTGCTGTGTTGCAGTCGTAGATCCTCCCCCACTTAAAGTGGGAGCCACCACTCCGAGTAAACTCGGCAGACGGGGATGCCGCATGGCATTCACATAAAACGGTGTATGCCCGGTCGAGGCATGCACCGAGTTGTTGATGGCAAACTCTGCCATCGATAAGCACTCGCTCCAGTATTGGAACGAGTGAGCGTAGCTCTTCAAGATGTCGACGAGCACGCGATTCACGCGCTCGGTTTGACCGTCCGTCTGCGGATGGTCCGCAGTCGACATTGAAAGCTGGCTCCCAAGAAGTGTAAACACTTCTTGCCACAGGTGCGCTGTGAAGCGCGGGTCTCTGTCCGACACGATGTCGGACGGCATGCCATGGTGTTTGAACACCATGTCGACGAGCAGACGGGCCGTCTGCTTCGCGGTCACCTCTGCTGGCACCGCAGCAAGATGTACCATCTTGCTGAAACGGTCTACAAAGACCACAACACCGGTGTTCCCTTCGCTATCCGGGGGAAGACCAAAGATGAAGTCCAAAGACATGGACTTCCAACACTCCGACGGAGTCGGTAGTGATTAATGGAGCCTGCGCAAACGGCGCAGGCTTCACGCGTTGGCATACCTCGCAAGCACGGATGTACTTGCGCACCCACTTATACTGGTGGTGCCAGTAGAAGTCGCGCGTGAGAAGGACGTAAGTCTTCTCACGTCCGAGATGTCCCGCAGTCGGGGCATCATGATACTCGTACATGATCCTGAGTCGCAGGTCATGGTCATTTGGCACGACAACGCGATCCGCGTTGTCGTCGACTGCGTTGTAGAGTAGCAGTCCGTCGTGCACACGAAAGCGGTGTGCACGCGCTCGAAGGTGCTTGGGCAGCTTCTGACGGGACTTGTCAGAAGGCGCTGTGCCATAGGCCAGCAAGAGCTTCGCGTCCGCGTCGTGCGCGTACGCGGCCTTCACATCATCCAACAGAGATGATGTGGGTTTGCTCGATCGCATGGCGTCAATGGCATTGACGTCAACAGCTTCTGCATAGTCCGGCCGACGTGATAACGCGTCGGCCACCACGTTCAATCTTCCGGGTTTGTATTCGACCCGGAAGTTATACTCCGCAAAGAATGAGAGCCATCTCGCCATTCTTTGTGAAATGTGGCGACTTCACTGCGGTGCGCAGTGAAGCATGGTCGGTGTAGACCACAAATGGTCTACTCCCAAGCAAGTACACTCGGAACTTTGCGAGTGCATACTTCATGGCAAGGAGTTCCTTGTCATGCACCGGATAGTTGCGCTCAGCTGGCTTCAGCTGACGCGATTGGTAGTAGACGACACGATCACGGCCCTCGTGATCGTGCTGCATCTAACGCGCATCCGATCGCGAAATCGGATGCGTCACACACTACGTGAAATGGGCGATCTTGGTCAGCCACTGCCAAGATCGGCGCCTCAGTCAAGCCCCGCTTGACTGTATCGAATGCCTTTTGGCAATCGGGTGTCTAATTCCACACAGCTTCTTTCTTAAGAAGCTGTGACAGCGGGCGGATCTTGCCCGCATAGTCCTCCACGTACTTGCACAAGTACGTGGCCAAGGAACTGCCTCAGTTCCTTGACACTTGATGGCGTTGGCCATTCGTTAATCACTCTGACCTTTTCTGGGTCAGGGCGGACACCATTCTTCCCTACGAGACACCCGAGGACGGGTATCTCGCTCGCCCCGAAGATACACTTCTTCAGGTTCGCGTAGAGCTTATGCTTTCGCATAAGCTCAAGTAGCTGCCGGAGATGCACCCTGTGCATCTCTACGTCGGTCTTCCGTCCACAGCCCGGCTGTGGATGAATACATCATCGAAGTAGCTCGGTGCGAAGTCGCGCACCGAGCGCAACAAGTGCGTCACGCACCTGTTGAAGGTCGCAGGGGCGTTCTTAAGCCCCTGTGGCATTACTAGCCATTCCCAGAGCATGCCGCTTGGCGTGCTCACTGCCGTGAGAGGGATATCGCTCTCACGCATTAGGATTTGATAAAATCCATCTCGCAAGTCGAGAGCACTGTAAACGGTGCTCCCGGCCATCGAATCGATGATAACATCTTTTCGCGGTATCGGCGTCTGCGCCGGTACCGTCGCATCGTTCAGCTTGTTGTAAGCATGAACGATGCGCCATCCGCCCTGTGGCTTCTTGACACAGAACGTCGGAGCACTGTGCGGGGACTTTGATTCCCGCACTTGTCCTGCTTTACGACGACTTTCAAAGAAGTCGTCGATCGCTTTCACTTGCTCTCGCGGCAGTGGCCACTGCCGCGTGACACAGTACTTTGTGCCCGGCACGAGATCAATCTCGTGCTGAATGCCCTTATCCTGCGGAAGCTCCGCAGGAATGTCTTCCGGGAGTACGTCTTTGTACTCCCTCAGCAATTCGTAATAGGGACTCGACTTCAGCGAGTCCCAACCTTGTTCCTCGAAGCGCTCTCGCTTCGTCTTCGCACTGAGAGTGTCTTCACTCTCAGTGGTACTTCCCATGAAGAGCTGCCTCAGCTCTTCGCTCTCGCTCTCCGTTCTTTCGCTGTTCGAAAGAACGCGGACCTGCTCGATGCGTCCATCGTACAAGTCGCGCGTGAAGCGCTTCCAGCTCATGCCTGGAAGCGAAGTCAACTCCGACGCCGTCGTCGGAGGATTAGCGAGTTCCATCTCACGATACTGGAATCCAGCATCGGTGCGCGCCAAGACGCTTAGCGTCTCGACGTCCGGCGTCACCGCCGCAGTCTGCCCAGCAGACTGCTCTTGTTGCGTCTCGGTCCCGGACCGAGACTTGCGCAGCGTTTTCCGCTTGCGCCGTCTTCTTGTTGTGCGGAGCCCGGCTCCGCACAGTTGTTCTTCTTGTCCAGGCCCGGCCGTGGACAGTCGTTCGCCGGCGGACCCTGTCCGCGGGCGCGCGGTATCAAGCCCGGCTTGACCGCATTTTCCTTCGTGCAGCCCGGCTGCACGGTAATGTGTCCTTCGCCGGCAGACCCTGTCTGCGGGCGCGCGATATCAAGCCCGGCTTGATCGCATGACGCTTCGTCGTGCAGCCCGGCTGCACGACAGCATGCAATTGCGTCAGTGCGGTACGTTTGCAACCGTCCGCACTGTTTGCAGCGTCAACTCCCGGAGTTGACACGCCTTCGTCACCTCGACGCCAATCATTGGCGGAGCCCCTCATGACCGAGGGTGCGTCGGCTCTCGGAGCCGACGCGTCGTTGTCGACCTGACCGCTTCGGGTCAGGGACTGTCCCTTACACGCTTGAACGTGGGTGTTGGTTCCCGGAACCAACACATCTTTTTCTTCCGACGTCGGCAGCATTGCCGACGTGGGTCTCACTTGTGCGCGCCCTCGCGCACTTCCTGGGCACTCCGGGACAGCAGCATGAAGCGCTGTCTCGACTGGTGAGCCGCGCGCACCTGCTGGTGCGCGCGCTGCGGTAACAGGGCCATCGCTCTCTGTTCCGCTATCGCGTCCGAAGCGCACGAGCGTGCGCTTCTTCCAGTCAATTACCGGATCATGCCGTGCAAGCCACGGCATGCCCATTACCACGTCGAACTTATCGGCCAGGTCCAGGACGATAAAGCGTTCGACAAACACTTGTTGTGTGTACGAGAAGCGCACGTTCACGACGCGCTTCTCGGTCTTTACGCTGGCACCTGTTGCCAGTCGTACCTCCAGAAGACTTCGAGGTGTATCTACCTCCTCGAAGTCAAGTCTCGACAGGCTTCGTAGTCGAACAAAGTTGTTCGACGCGCCTGAATCTACCAAAGCTCGAAGAGAGTCACTCGCTCTCTTCGAGTAAACCTTCAAGATGACTAGGTTCGGCCTGTCATCTTGTTTCTTGCAGTGAGAGCTGGTCTCACTGGGGGCTGCAGTCCTCAGTGTCGCGTGCCCGATGTCGGCACGCGCGACTGCATTACCAGTAGGGCGCCCCGCGCCTACTGGATGTTCACGTTTTTTGTTTGTTCGCGGCGATGCCCAGCATCGCCACGACGGCCACTATTGTAGTGCACGGGAGCCGTGCACTCTCTGGCAAAGTGACCGATCCTTCCGCAACGGAAGCATCGCACATTATTTCCGTGCTGCTGGTGACCAGCAGCCGTTGCATTCGAGAGGTCCATTGGTTCTGGACCTCCCGTGCTCACTACCGGGCGCGGTTGCGACCTCGGCACGCTCGCATGCAGTTTAGCCTGCCGCAGGCTAAACTCTTCTTGCATTGCGAGAGTAATCGCAGCTTCGAGAGTACTCGGGTACTCTCGGAAGAGATAGGTCTTCACAGGCCCATCTCTCAGTCCCTTCATGAACGTGACGACTTTAGTCGCCTCGTCTATCGGGTTGGTCACGATGTTCGAGACCAAGTACCGTGCACGCTGCGCGTAAGCATGGACGTCATGCTTACCCTGCTGCAGGTCGAGGAATTCCGTCCTCGACCGGAATTCATTTTGCGGGGGCTCAAACGCTTGTTTGAGCTCCTCTTTGAATATCTCGTACGTGCTAAAGCACGTAGGATCTGAGAGTCGGCGTCCGTACGCCCAACTCCTCGCTCGTCCGCCAAGACATGACATGGCGAACGCAACCTTTGACAACGGGTCGACGATACGTCGAGCCGCAATGGCTGTGTCGAGTTCGACAAGCCATCGGAGGAGAGGCTCGCCCTCTCTTCCTACATAATTGCTCACGCTCAATTTTAATGATTGAGCACGCGGTGTCGTCCCTGACGACGCCGTTGTTGAGGAAGCAGCATCGCGCTGCTCCTTCATGATGAATCCCAGAGCAACACCATGTTGCTCTGTCGGCGATAGCGTACGCAACATTGTAGCTATCGCCGCCTCCCCAATGACTGTTGACAGTCGTTGGAGGGCCTCCCACTCTGGATCCGACAGGTGGGGGCAGTCCGCGCGTGCAACATGAGTTGCAGGCGTATTGGAGCTCTCCATGGGCACCTCCGTGCTCATGTGGTTCTCGGCTCCGCGTTCGTACACCTCGTACGAACGTCAAGTAGTCGGTCGTTGGACGGACTACAAAGTGCTACCAGGTGTAGTGGGCCTACTTTGGCTCACTACTTTAGCTTACACGTCGCGCTACGTGTGTGAGGAAGCGTAGGAGTTTATTAATAATTTGAATTAATTATACTTGAGTCCACAAGTATAATATAAATCAAATAAAACACCAAATAGGTAGTTTAAGGTAAAATGAGAACTGTATTGTTTGTGAATTGATCTTCCTCTAAAATCTGCTAAAAACTGTTTATCATCTATGAAAGGGGTTGGCAGCGGCTGGCTGTCAGAGCCCCGCTAATATGCATGTCTCTGATTGGTAGAAAGATGCTGCTTTCTACCAATAGGATCTTTTGGGTATGTGTGGACCACTCACTGTGGTGGTCCACTTCAATGTATCCATTGGTGTGTCTTACACCAATGTGAGGAAGTATCTAAAACCTTTAACAGATATTTATCTGTTAAACCATAAGTGACAAATGTCATGCACAAGTGACAGTTGTCACTTGTGACCGTTATCGTGCACAAGTGATTGTTGTCACTTGTGTGTGTAACCCCGTTACAATAGGAATTTATTAATAATTTGAATTAATTATACTTGAGTCCACCAGTATAATTTACATCAAATAAAGATTCCAAGTAGGTAGTTTAAGGTAAAAAAATGAGAACTGTATTGTTTGTAAATTGATCTTTCTCCTAAATCTGCTAAAATTGTTTATTATTTATGAAAGGGGTTGACAGCGGCTGGCTGTCAGAGCCCCGCCAATATGCACGTCTCTAATTGGTAGAAAGATGCTGCTTTCTACCAATAGGATCTTTGGGTAGGTGTGGACCACTCATTGTGGTGGCCCACTTCAATGTATCCATTGGTGTGACTTACACCAAGGTGAGGAAGTATCTAAAACTTTTAACAGATATCTTATCTGTTAAAATCACAAGTGGCTTGTAGCCACTTGTACGTGTAACCCCGTTACAGTGTTGGAAGTCCATGTCTTTGGACTTCATCTTTGATCTTCCCCCGGACACCGGAGGGAATACCGGTGTTGTGGTCTTCGTCGACCGCTTCAGCAAGATGGTACATCTTGCTGCGGTGCCGGCATAGGTCACCGCGAAGCAGACGGCCCGTCTGTTCGTCGACATGGTGTTCAAACACCATGGCATGCCGACCGACATCGTGCCGGACAGAGACCCGCGCTTCACAGCGCACCTGTGGCAAGAAGTGTTTACACTTCTTGGGAGCCAGCTTTCAATGTCGACTGCGGATCATCCGCAGACGGACGGTCAAACCGAGCGCGTGAATCGCGTGCTCGTCGATATGTTGAAGAGCTACGCTCACTCGTTCCAATACTGGAGCGAGTGCTTATCGATGGCAGAGTTTGCCATCAATAACTCAGTGCATGCCTCGACCGGGCATACACCGTTCTACGTGAAGGCCATGCGGCATCCACGACTGCCGAGTTTACTCGGAGTGATGGCTCCCACTTTAAGTGGGGGAGGATCTACGACTGCAATACAGCAGCCGGAGAAAACCGC
This sequence comes from Phytophthora cinnamomi, assembly GCF_018691715.1. Classification (NCBI taxonomy): domain Eukaryota; phylum Oomycota; class Peronosporomycetes; order Peronosporales; family Peronosporaceae; genus Phytophthora; species Phytophthora cinnamomi. Next base: position 650,876 of record NW_027150986.1, read on the forward strand.
TGACACTTGCACAGTGTCAGCTGCAACAACAAGGAACAAGACAACCGGAAGCGAGTGGGGTATCACTCTCAGGTAGCGAACGCTTCGAACTCGAAGCGTCCGATTCGTCCCCTTCACGCGGTCGAACGTTCTTAGCGTTAGGGTCGAGCGATTCGCTCGACACTGAATCTTTGCGCTTTGATGACGAGTCCTTCTCGTCCTCCATATCTTCACCGTCGTCGTCGAAGTCTACGACGTCGCCATACTTCGCCGACTGGCGCTCGAAGTAGTCATCGATGGAGAGATGACTCTCCACCGACTTCGGAGTCTTCTTCTCTTGGGGCGCGCTTATCGTTGAATGAGCGCGGGTTTCTTCTCTAAACGCGGAGAATTGATGAATGGTCAATTCAGAAGATTGACGTGCGGAGACCCCGCGAGTCAAACCTTAAGGGGGGATGGTGTAACGGGGTTACACGCACAAGTGGCTACAAGCCACTTGTGAATTTCACAGAAAAGGTATCTGTTAAAAGTTTTAGATATTTCCTCACCTTGGTGTAAGTCACACCAATGGATACATTGAAGTGGGCCACCACAATGAGTGGTCCACACCTACCCAAAGATCCTGTTAGCAGAAAGCAGCATCTTTCTACCAATCAGAGACATGCATATTAGCGGGGCTCTGACAGCCAGCCGCTGTCAACCCCTTTCATAGATGATAAACAGTTTTAGCAGATTTAGGAGGAAGATCAATTTACGAACAATACAGTTCTCATTTTACCTTAAACTACCTACTTGGAATCTTTATTTGATGTAAATTATACTTGTGGACTCAAGAATAATTAATTCAAATTATTAATAAACTCCTATGCTTTCTCATACACGTAGCGCGACGTGTAAGCCAAAGTAGTGAGCCAAAGTAGGCCTACTACAAAAGTAAAAAGAGAACTGTATTGATTCTAAAATGAACTTCCTCCAAAATATCTAAAAGGGATTGTCAGCGGCTGGCTGGCAGAGCCCCGTCAATATGCACGTCACTGATGGTATGGTGTAACTTACACCAAGGTGAGGACGTATCCAAAACTTCTAACAGACATTTTATCTGTTAGAACCACAAGTGGCTTGTATCCATCTGTGCGTGTAACCCTGTTACACTTGGCGTCAAACTGGTCGCTTAGATCAGCGTTGATCTCGCAACAGCAGGAAACGGTACGCTTCCTGTTGTTGTTGTTGCTGTTGTTGTTGTTGTTGGTGGTGGTGTTGAGGCTCATGGTAAGCAGGGGGGGTGAGCAGGAATGGCGATGCGTACAAGGATGCATGCGCTAGGGCCACGAACCCCTCTAGATTGCTTCAGGGCACAAGCATTTGTGCTATCAGTTCTGCCGTGAGACGCCCGCTTAATCGTGTGTAGCGCTCGACATCATCCGATCTCCATCTTCCAAACATTTTTTGACTACCAAACTATCGTAACCAGCATTGAAAAGTGCCGTAGCACCGCCGCTCCATAACGAGTGCGACCCGCTCTGGGTTGAGTCCTGAGCGTTGGCGGCGGATTTTATTGCGTCGACAACTTGACGCACTTGCAAGTTGCTCGTCGAGTCCACCTTGCACCGTAACGTGTTTTTCTCCACGCCGAGTGACTTGTGGTGGTTTACTAAGTACCATGCAGCGAGGACCCGGCAACCCAATTAGCGCCTGAGCGTTCAAGCCTGTGCCTGACACCTTATCCAAATTGGTCGGTCTTACTTCCCCTGAAGTGAATGACTACCTCGGATACTTCAGACAGATATTCTACTTCTCTCTCGTCGTCGTTCACAAATTTGATGTCCGATCCGTAGGTACACTCAAATCCAACATGTTTGTTGTACATGTAGTCTTTCCTCTACGTACACATGCTCCGGAAATCTCCATCCACGTTCCCAATACTTGACATCATCATGGGTGTAGATGCAAATAAGAAGAAGTCGGATGAAATCCATAACAGCCGCAAAAATAAAGATATGTCAACGTCAATGAATCGTATCATTTTACTGCATTAATTTATTTTTTTTCCTGGGAAGAAGTGGGATCTGAAGATGGTACTTAGTGGGAGCAACAATCCGTTGATTCGGCCACTGAATCGCGAGTGGAGGTATTATTCTAGCAAATTGGTGCAAGTAGATGTCGGCATTGAAGAGGCTGTTGGTTTCGGTGGAATCGTTGTTGGCGTCCACATTATCCATAGCTGCTACTGCATCGAACGTTAAAAAGCAAGATCTATATACTTGGGTAGAGCGGATCAAGATCTTTCGGATGAACCGACAATCGCAGAAATCGTGTTTTGGGAAAAGTAACATTTCGTTCTGCGTGGTCTCATATTCTACTTTTTTTTGCACGCTCACCGCAAAATCCAGAACTGTTCCGAGCGAAGCACGGCTTTGTTCTAATAAGGCACTCATTGCTGCACCCAACTCGTGCACATGGGACGGGACAGGATGGAGTTACGACACCCAAGCAGCACCCATCCCAACCCAGTTGTGACAGTTTGGCACCCATTCTGTGCCCACTACAACACCCAACTCGTGAGAGCCTGCGTAAAAGTTATACACTATACGCGTATATCCGTAAGGTTTAAAAGAGCCGGAGCGGCATGGCATTGATAAGTGGCGGCAGCCAGAGTCCGAGGCAGGAGAAATGTTCTGCTGGGCAGGTTTTCTCCTTCGATTTCTAAAGCCCACATCAAACATATAACTCTACAAACATAGTTCAATGCAACGATTTCAGTGACTTAGCTGCTGCTACTTCTACTTATTTCGTGCTAACAGCCCTTAGCTACTGCTACTTCTTTCTTCATTCATGCACATGCGCAAGTAGCGGTAGTTTGTAGACCGCGTCCAGAAACTTCCTCTCCGCCTGGGCTAGGTAGACCATTATCGACACAATGCACTCATCCACTTGCATGAAGGAGTCCACAAGCTCTTTCAGCTGCTTCCACGAAGATTCGAGACGGTTATTTGTGTTGTTGCCTAGGGTGCAAGCATTCTGCCTTTCAAACGCGCACCACATATGACGACAGTTATCCCAGTTTTTCACGAAGTACGCCTCAAACGGGTGCTTGCACTCATCACGCGTTCCACCAACTGTGCCCAACTCCGTCTGACGGGTGCCCAACTGGTCACCAACGATGCCCAACTCCGCCCGACTGGTGCCCAACTCAATACCTCCAGACCAAGCCGACACAGCTGACACTCTACCAGTCCCGACATCGATAATATGGTGCATGTACTCGCGCAGTCGCAATTACTGCCGCTCTGTCTTTGCGTACACCAGCAAGTTGATCAATCCGACCCTTGTCGCTTTCTCTTTCCTTGGCCTCGCGGCTTATACCTTTTTGCGTGGGTGCAGACGAATGTCTTCGAGTAGTGAACCCACTCCTCAGGCACAAGCAGCTTCGTGGACCCGGAATCTTGAATCTTCTTGTTTCGCGTCTCGACCTTGTTGTTTGTGCGAACACGGAAGCTCTGCATGAAGCAGTTGAATGAATAAATACAAGTTAGATTATGCGGAACCGCTGCAGTTGTCCTATTCAGAACAGCAAACGTTACCTGGTACGTCTCGGCTGAATATCCTTTTAGATACTCGTCCAACGCTCCCCAGGAAACAAACTCGGTCATCACGGGGGACGGCGCCATCACAACTGGCTGTTTGTCGCTCTGCATTGTCTGGAGACGGTCGAAATCATCCGAACGACGCTGCTTGGACGTGGAGCTGCCGGTACCCGACGACTCCGCCGACACGTCAACCCACTCCTCGTCGCTGTCCACAACTACTTCCCTGTCAGTCGCCCACCCGTGGCGCGGCAGTCGCACCACCGCTTTGACGCGCGGCGCCATGGCTTCCTGGCTGCTGGTAATTTCCCCCGCTTTAAAAATGAGTGGTGGGAGTACCGCTACATATACGCTATGCGACGTATACGCGCAGGACGGATACGGTTTCCAAGGGTTAGGGAAAAGTGGGGTCCTGTCCCATGTGCACGAGTTGGGTGCAGCACTCACTCTCTTCTAATAATAATAATATGTAAAAAAACGCACACATCTACTTGTAGCCGTTTTCGAACATGTTGCCTAACACGACATTTTCGCTAGACTAACGATGCTGGTAGATCCAAGATTCAGTGACCAGACTTCTGATGATAGTGCCAAAAAGTGATTGGGAAATTTATTCCTTCGCGCAAACAAACATCATTACAGTAGCGTCGACAACACTTACGACGGATTGATCCGTACATGCATTGTGATATGCCCGCCTTCCGACGATCGCGGGATCCACATCAAGAGCGAACCACCTCCCTTACCGGGCAAACCTAAAATGCCCGGGCGCCAACGATCCAGATACAACGTTTTGTCCTCTAGCTGTGGGAACGTGGAGTCCCACGTCACCGTGTCGCCAGCACCCACGTCGACTTTGGTGTAGCCGTCGCCGCCGCTATGGACGACCACAGTCACATCCTTCGTGTCGACGCTCTCGAAAATGAGACGCACAACGCCATCACCCGCGTGCGTGTACGACCCGTAGCTTCCTGCGAAAGCTTCGTCCACTGCTGTGAGTCCCAACGCGTCGAACAGCGTTCCGTCGTCGATCTCTCCTACATAAGCTGTAGGCCCGCATATAGGTTGCACGAATTGCGAAGCCATGTATGCTATACCAGTGGGGTCGACCACGGACAGTGCGGCGAGTCCCATATTCGCCACTTTGAGCATGTACTCTTTCTCGGCCACATCCTTCCCCATATCAGTTTTACCAGTGTCAATGAGCTGGTCCACAATCACCCCAAACGTTTTCCGGAGTAGATCTCGTGTCTCGTAAGCTGCCGTCTTAGTTTTCGAAGCTAGCAACTCTCCCATGCAGTTGTTCGTGACAATAGGGATGTCGTTCAGAACGATTGCCGACTTGTACACCTTTACTCGAATATCATCGACGTTGTCACTCGCGTTGCGATATCTAAGAACAGCAAGAGTCACACGATCAGTGAGACGCTTGAGTTGCCAGCCACAGCTCGAGTTCTTGTCGATGATACTTTGTAGTTCATCCACCGTCGTGGCTGTTTTGTTCATTACGCCATTACCGCCACTAAGCAAGTTCATGACATTTGCCCCGGTCGAAATAATCTCGTCGCCGTTAGTGATGGCCTGCTTCACGATAAATTCCACAGTTTGAAGCACGTAGTCTGCAAACCGGGCGTTCTTAGGGACTGGTAAATTCAGACAAGTGCAGACGGCTATCGGAATGTCGTACAATACGACATCAGCCGAATAAGCAGCAGCGAGAAGCTCTTCTACATTGCCTTGGGGCGCAGAGGTTTGCCGATAACGAAGATAGTAGATCAGCCCTCTGATCGCCTCGACAATATTCTTAACACACGTGACAGCCCACTTGGCAGTCTTGTATACAGTATAAATCTCGCCAAACACATTCGCAGTTGCAAGATTCAGTGCCACAGCGATAACCGAACCGATTTTAGTGAGAACCGCGAGAGCACAGTCGTCATTTTGAGGAATGCACTCCAAACCACACGTCACAGGATACGATATCGGACATTGCGTGATACAGTCATCGCCGTCCTTGCCATAGCCCAACGGACAAATATTGTTGCTGTCGAAAGCGGCCGTCTTGCGATAGCATGCTGTATCGGTGGATTTACCGATGGTTGGCCCCACCCAGTTGCGAATCGTTGTGCCGTACGAGTTGTTCCCAACACCCGAAGGATCCGTCAGCAATACGTTCTTAGCGGATATTCTCGTCCAAATTGCGCCGAGTTGATCCACCTCGTCAGCTGCTCGACCGTAGAACCCACTCAACATAAATCCTTCAGGTGCGGCCGCTACTCCCGACTTATCTGTCTTCGTTCCGCCAGAAATCGTCTTACCTTGGCTGGTTGTGAAGCTCAGATAGAACACACGAGTGTGTGATCCCTGCTTCTCCCAGTGAGCTTCCATCGAGTTAATGTACTCACCAGAGCCCAAAGTAAGCGTCTTCTCTTCTCCTCCTCTACCTCCGTGAGAAAATGTCAGTTCGGCAGGAGAGGCCACCTGCAGCGTCACCGCGTCCACGCGCTTGGCCGACCGAATCGTGACAGAGGAGGCCGTCTGTCCGAACTTGATCAAGTCGATGTCCGAGAATGCGTTGCCGTGAGGACCTCCGAAAAGTTCGCCAAGTACAATATCTTCATCCGCGGAAACAGGAGGCGAGACAGTCTCGTTCACGGTTGCGATGCTCGACCACACCGCTCCGATGAGATCAATCTCGTCGCCGTAGCGACCAAAGAAGCCGCCAAGCTGGTAGCCCTTCGGAGCTGTCAATGACCCCTTTTCCTTGGTTTGCGACCCACCAGATACCGTCTTACCCTTGCTCGTTCCCATACTAAGGTAGAAAATGCGCGTGTGGCCACCTTTTTGACCCCAATGAGCCTCCATGGTGGTAATATACTCGCCTGGTTCAAGTGTGAGGGTGTTATCTTTTCCACCGGTTCCGCCGTGAGTGAAAGTCATCTCCTTCGGTGCCGAAATTTGTAGGGTGAGGCCGTCAACACGCTCTCCCGCACGAATCGTGACGGAGCTCACAGTCATGCCAGATGAAATAGCGAGCTGGTCGGAGAATTGCTCTCCGTGAGGCCCTCCAAACGAATCACTTAGTTGAACAGCCCTCTTGTTCGCCTTCGTTGTCACCTCCGACAAACTTCCTGCAATGTCGGCGGGGGCGACAGTACCCGGAGAATCTTCATCTTTAACCGGAGCGGGAGCCGGCGTCGGGGCTGGAGTCACCAGGTCGATGTACGCCCAGACTGCACCCAACGTGTCAATCTCCTTGCCGTCTTTGCCGAAAAAGCCAGCCAGCTGAAAGCCTTCAGGTGCAGTCACCGTGTTTTTATCATTTGTCATCGATCCACCGGCCAGTGAGTTACCCTTGCTCGTGACGAAGTTCACGTAGAAAATGCGCGTGTGGTCGTTCTTCTTCCCCCAGTGCACTTCCATCGACTTAATGAACTCGCCCGGCTCGAGCTTGAGCGTCTTCTGGTCTCCTCCAGTTCCGCCGTGAGTAAAAGTCAAACTCTTGGGTGCTGAGATCTGCAAGGTGATGCCATCGAGACGCTCACCGGCATGAATTGAAATGGAGCTGACGGTCTGTCCTGAATTGACAAAGTTTTTGTCCGAGAAATCCATGCCGTGGGGCCCGCCAAAGCTCTCACTGAGCTGGACAGAGTCCTTGACAGACATTGTCGGGGCTGCAGGTGTAGGTGCAGGTGTAGGTGCAGGCGCAGGTGTAGGTGCAGGTGCCGGAGCTGCTGATGCAGATGCAGAGGGTGCTGGTGCGTCTGCACCGGAGCCTGGTGCAGAACCATCAGAAGATGAGGTTGTCGAGGCATCCGTAGAAGTTGGTTCAGTAGACCCTGAGGCGGACAACTCTGTGGATGTTGCTGCCGACGAATCCTTACTAGCCGATTCAGATGCTGATGATGTTGCCGCCGAGGCGTCCGCGGATGCTGTTTTCGACGCTTTTCCTGACTCCGCTGAAGCTTCTGTCGGCACTGCCAATCCTTTCCCTTTTTTCTTGGACTTCGCTACTTTACCGGCAGACCCTGATGCCGACTCAGTTGAAGAAGTATTTTCCGACGCAGACTCATCCGCTGATGCTGTAGGTCGCTTCCCCGTTTTCTTGGGCCTCGCTACTTCAGCAGCAGACCCCGATGCCGACACATCGGTATCTGCGTCAGCCGATGCGTCCGACCCGCTTGCAGAATCCTCGGTAGACGTCGTTGGCCGCTTCCCAGTTTTCTTGGGCCCTGAACTTGTTGGTCGTTTCCCCGTTTTCTTGGGCCTCGCTACTTCAGCAGCAGACCCCGATGCCGAGACATCGGTATTTGCGTCAGCCGATGCGTCCGACCCGCTTGCAGAATCCTCGGTAGACGTCGTTGGTCGTTTCCCAGTTTTCTTAGGCTTTGCCACTTCAGTAGCAGACCCGGAGGCATCGGTAGAGCTCTCCGCTGAAGCTGGTGCAGACGCGTCGGCTGACCCCGCGGAGGATTTATCTGCTGAAGTTTCACCAGAAGCAGCGCTGGCAGAACCAGCAGTAGAAGGTACCGGCGCAGCGGGAGCGGGAGTAGGAGCTGGTGTTGGGGCCTCTGTCGCCGGAGCCTCTGTCGCGGGGGCCTCTGCTGAAATACGCGTCCAAATTGCTCCCAACTTATCGATCTCGTCGCCGTCCTGGCCGAAGAAGCCTCCAAGCTGGAATCCTTCCGGCGCCTTCACCGTGTTCTTGCTGTCCGTCTGAGAACCTCCAGAGACCTTGTTACCCGCGCTCGTGCCGAAGCTCAGGTAGAAGATGCGCGTTCTCCCCTTCTTCTCGCCCCAGTGCGCCTCCATCGACGTGATGTGCTCGTCCGCGGCAAGAGTGAGCGTGTTTGGTCTCCCACCAGTTCCTCCGTGGCTGAACGTCGCCGCCGTCGGCCCTTTCACTTCCAGCGAGACGCCATCGACGCGCTCTCCAGCGCGAATGGTGAGGGAGGCGATGGTCTGTCCTGCAGCGACCGAGGCTTGGTCCGAGAACGCGTTTCCGTGAGGCCCACCGAAGCTCTCGCTCAACTGAACGGGGTCATCTGCTGATAAGGTCCCGGGGACTACCAGTAGGAAAATCCACGCTAGTGTGAGTAGCGTCGACGTCACCGCGTGGAGATCCCTCATGCTGGAGCTGTTTCAGCGCAAGAACGGAAATGGGATAGCTCGGGCAACAGAGCCCTGCTCACGAACGACGATACGTCCTGGTGAGCAGGATAGCATTTGGGATAGGACTTCCTGTGCAACAGTACCGAACCTCGATTACGGCGTCGTGGCGCGGATTTGCTAACTCAATTCGCGTGCGAATCCAGATGGTTAGTGGGCGAGACGCCGATCGCCTGACTTGAGGCCTCCACTCTGGTTGAAAACTTCTCAGGTGTGCTGTACCGGGGCGTCCCTCCGTGCGCGCTCGATGTGCATCGCGGTCGGCAGAAGTGCTCGTTGAAAGGGCACACACAATGTTGTTCTTGAAACACTAGCCCCGTCACCGAAGCTGAGCCAGCTCGTCATCGCAGTCAAATCCGCAGCGCCGAGTGCGCATTTAAGCTGGAGGATAATGCGGGAAGCATAACCGTGTAAATAACCTACATGTACTGTATGCAGAACCCCCTCCCGTCATGGCAAGAGGGCTGTTGTCTTTACAAGCTCAACTTCAGCTTTCCAGAGCCGCTCAAGGGGTTAATTTGAAAGAATTAAACGTCTCCAAGGCAAAATTAACTTTAATCTCACAAGAAAGCAGATTACTACAATAATACACCTGTACAGATACATGAATGTACTGTCACGCAAACACGCAACCACGATTGACGGCCAGGTGGATAAGGGCTGGGGTAGGCAATCCTGAGCTTCCGTCGCCGGGACGTTGTCCTGCTGCACTGCAGCAGGACAACGTGCAGCCTGCAGGACTTGCAGCCTGCCAGTTGCAGAACTCCTGCAAGATTTGTGTGCACAGATGCTTCGAAAGAACCGTATTCCTGTGTACTGCACTTTGTATGATACCTTCGCGATCGCACCATGTGTGTCGTCGGTAAGGTCCACCCCTCGAAAAAACGTGGAGAACTATCTCCCTTGCACGAGCCTGTTGGCCGACCTATTCACAGGTTGCAGGCAAAGTTTGTCAACTCTGTTCGCGCCGGCACTGACAGCGCGGTTTTCTACAGTAGTAACTAGACACTGATGCTTGTACTGTATATGCATATATATATATATATATATATATGTATTGTCAATTCCGTCCAAATTTGCCGCAGGCGGGCGATTTGGAGAAAGGCAGGAATCGACAGAAAATCAACGTGTGGCTCTGGGTGGTCAACATTGAGCTATAATAACCAATGAGGTGCTCGCATTATGTTGAACGCGAAACGGAGTGCGGAGAGGAGGCTGCTACACGGCAGCACGACGCTAACACGGTGTACCATTGCTTGTTTGCGTACTACAAGCTCGGGTACCTGGAGCATCCTCTCCTATACCTCGATGTAGCACAAGGCGCCTTCAAACACGTATTTCTATTGACATCTCGAAAAGTCCGTCTGGAGACATATCCACGAGTTTGGCCTCACGTGGAAGGTGGTGGATCGTTGTGCAATGCACAGCAACAATCGCAACGTGTTTCGATTTACGGTGAAGTTGAGCCATTTTGGCTGGAGCCATCACAATATAGTGATTTTGGGCTAAGTCAGTTTTGACAAACGGGGTTACACGGAATAGTGACCCTGGCACTATTCAGGGATGGCTACCAAAAGGTCACTCCCCTGAGTAGTGACCCAATAGCAACCGATACATTTTATATAGGATAAACTATAGGAACTTTGGATTTGTATGCAGGCCAAATCAGTACTAACCTATAAATACATTCAGTCTTAGATCTACCGTACTTCTGGTCAATCAGTCCCCTTAGGCCAGGGACACGTGAACTGCCGTTCACTGAGAGTTTGTATACTCTCGTTAGCACACTTCCTCTGTGCAAGGTGCTCGTGTGGTCCCGTCACACTTAGTAGCACTAGTAGTCCATCCTACACCTACGCGGGTAGATTGGACTACCTGAATCGGTCTCAACGAGTGAGCCAAGATGGATAGAAGTGCGTTTCCTCACTTGAACGACTCGCAGTTCGAGTCAGTTCGGAAAATGGCAGGCATCTTTGGAATAGATGCTCTGCGTAGCTTAGCGGCAGCGACGCCAGCTGAGCAGGTCGAGCGCATCAGCGCATTCGACACCTACGAGCAAGGGCTCATTGCCCATGTTCAGGGGCTGCAGGCTCCGGCAGCCGCGCCGAAGCCGGTGCAACCGAAGCCGTTGAGACTGAAGCCGTTGAGACTGAAGGATCACCCCTATGAAGGGAAGGAGGGTGAGAACCTCCACTTCTGGGTCCGAGAGGTCGAGCTCGCGATGGACGAGGCTCTCGTCTCGGACGAGCGACTCCGTGTCGCTTTTGCGCTGTCCAACCTTAGTGGTCACGCCAAGAGTTGGGCGTATACGCGCGAGACGATCCCAGTTCTGTGAGCAGCTGCGGGCCACGTTCCTTCCGGCGAACTGTGAGTATCGCCAGCGCTCGCGCTTCCTCGCCTGCAAACAAGGAAGGCGCGAGCTGCACGAGTACATACAGGAAATGAGAGTACTCACAGCCTCGCTGGCGGGAACACCCCTGCCCGAACACATCAAGGTGACCGTGTTCATGGACGGTTTGTGTGTTGGCCCAGCCCGCACGCAGCTGTTCCGGGTGCAAGCAAGCACTATGGAGGAGGCGATACAGATCGCCCTCCAGGAGGAGTATAGCCACAAACAGGCTCGTACCCCTGCCACGGTATGGCAAAGCGACCCTGTACCGGGTGGTGCGCCGAATGGTGGTTCCGGCAATGGAACCTCCAATGGGCCAGTTCCCATGGATTTGGGAATTGTAGTGGGCCTACTTTGGCTCACTACTTTAGCTTACACGTCGCGCTACGTGTGTGAGGAAGCGTAGGAGTTTATTAATAATTTGAATTAATTATACTTGAGTCCACAAGTATAATATAAATCAAATAAAACACCAAATAGGTAGTTTAAGGTAAAATGAGAACTGTATTGCTTGTAAATTGATCTTCCTCTAAAAGCTGCTAAAAACTGTTTATCATCTATGAAAGGGTTGGCAGCGGCTGGCTGTCAGAGCCCCGCTAATATGCATGTCTCTGATTGGTAGAAAGATGCTGCTTTCTACCAATAGGATCTTTGGGTATGTGTGGACCACTCATTGTGGTGGTCCACTTCAATGTATCCATCGGTGTGTCTTACACCAATGTGAGGAAGTATCCAAAACGTTTAACAGATAACCTATCTGTTAAATTCACAAGTGGCTTGCAGCCACTTGTACGTGTAACCCCGTTACACCATCCCCCCCTTAATGTTAGACGCGCGGGGTCCCCGCACGTCAATCTTTGGAATTGACCATTCGTCAATTCTCCGCGTTTGGAGAAGAAATCCGCGCTCATTCAACGATGAGCGCGCCTCAGAAGAAGTCCGCTAAGTCGATGGGGAGTCATCTCTCCATCGACGACTACTTTCGAACGCCAGAAGGCGAAGTACGGTGACGTCGTCGACTTCGACGACGACGATGAAGACATGGAGGGCGAGGAGGACTCGCCCTCAAAGCGTAAAGACTCAGTGTCGAGCGAATCGCTCGACCCTCACGCCAAGAACGTTCGCCCGCGTGAAGGGGGACGAATCGGACGCTTCGAGTTCGAAGCGTTCGCGTACTGAGAGTGATACCCCACTCGCTTCAGCTGGGGCTCTCAGTACTCCGCGCGCTGCTGCTGCAGCGCGTGATGTTAAAGCTCAAGGCTCTCCGCGCGCTGCGCCTGCAGCGCGCGATCCATGGATGCCGTCCGCGTCCGAGATCGCGGACCGGTTTGGGAACTCGGTACCTCCGAATGAGGTGCCGCTGTACGTATGCAGCGCCATCAAAGATGACGCTGTGGCTGCCGAGCTGCACTTTGATGCGGAAACGCATCAAAGGCGCGATTACTACATCGGACTCTTTCATGAGCTCCGATGGTTTCAAAGCAAGAAGACCTCTTCTCGCAGCAAAGTGCCCGAATGGCAGGCACTTTGTCAAAGCTGGAACGCCTTTGTTGAGAACTTCAACAAGAGGCCGAGTGCTTACCGTGATCGGATTAAGCAAGCGCGTGATCGCTTCGAGACGTACTCGAAGCGTGGAAAACTGGAGCAACTTCATGTTGCTGCTGAGGAGGCGAATGTGCCGTGCGCTGTGCCCGAGGGCTTTCAGTGCACGAAGTGCTTCCCAGGCGCGGTCCGCTTGAGCGACCGCGACCTGAACGGGTACACGTCGTTCCGTGTGCCCGAGAGTCTCAAAGAGCTCCGTGCTAAGTTCTTAGCACGTGAGGGTTCGGGCGTTGGCGATGATCGCAGCGCTCGCTCTACTTCCGCTGTGCCAGCGCGTACTGCTCTTCGTACGCCCTCACCATTTCCGGAACGTCCTCCAGCAAGACGTTCCGCGGCTCCCATGTATCTCGATGGGGAGGAAATCCTCTCCAACGAATGCGAAAACAATCCGGACCTCGGATTGTTTTCCTATGATCAACAATTCGCTGGACGATCCAGCGAATTTCTCCGCGTGCGTCTCGCAGCGGTGGCGGAGGTGGTGGAAACACGCTCCGATGGTCAACGCCGTGTTGACCTTCATCTCGTGTTGCTCCACGACCAAGTGACGGTCGTGGAGTACTTTCAGAGCGCGGCGGTTGCCGCTCTGTTCCTTCGTGTCCCGGCTCTGGCGGTCTCCCAGACCGCCTTGAACGTGCCGGTCGGGCTGTAGGCCCGACTGTATTAACTGCTCCAGCGCGACTACGCGCTGGAGGGGAGGGTTTCCCCTGTCGAGGCTGTCTCTTCGGGTCAGACGAGCCACTTGGCTCGTGCTGGAGGTATGGCTTTAACCGCCCGACATAAAATGTCGGGTGGAGCCGCATGCTAGACGGTATGTCTAGCGTGTATGCGTTACCGTGGCGTGCCATCACCGTGAATGGCCCGATGAAGCGCGGAGCAAGCTTACTTGCTCCGAAATCCGAAACTGCATGTTTAGGCAGGTTTTGAGTAGATAACAAAACCAATGAATCCACTTTGAATTCATTTGTGTTGCCCCTGCCAATATTATCGGCGTTCAGCTTCTATTTATCCACAGAAGCTGCAATCGTGTCCTGGACAAACCGAATTACGGCTTGTCTTTTATTGATAAAGTCAATCGCATCCGAGCTGAACTCGTTCAGCTCGCTCTCCGCAAGAGGCCCGGCCTCTGCGTGGTTCTTCGCGGTGTCTGCGCCCTGCGCAGACCCGTGGTCCTTGTTCCTTGTGGAGTCTGTGCTCTGCACAGACTCGTTTTCCTTGTTCTGGGGGTCAGCGCAGTGCGCTGACCCTTGGTTCTTCCTGCCAAGGTCTGCGCCCCGCGCAGACCTGGTTGTCTTGTTCCTTGTTGTCGCGGCTGACACTGTGCAGGTGTCAGCGGCTTTTTGCGACTGCTGTGTTGCAGTCGTAGATCCTCCCCCACTTAAAGTGGGAGCCACCACTCCGAGTAAACTCGGCAGACGGGGATGCCGCATGGCATTCACATAAAACGGTGTATGCCCGGTCGAGGCATGCACCGAGTTGTTGATGGCAAACTCTGCCATCGATAAGCACTCGCTCCAGTATTGGAACGAGTGAGCGTAGCTCTTCAAGATGTCGACGAGCACGCGATTCACGCGCTCGGTTTGACCGTCCGTCTGCGGATGGTCCGCAGTCGACATTGAAAGCTGGCTCCCAAGAAGTGTAAACACTTCTTGCCACAGGTGCGCTGTGAAGCGCGGGTCTCTGTCCGACACGATGTCGGACGGCATGCCATGGTGTTTGAACACCATGTCGACGAGCAGACGGGCCGTCTGCTTCGCGGTCACCTCTGCTGGCACCGCAGCAAGATGTACCATCTTGCTGAAACGGTCTACAAAGACCACAACACCGGTGTTCCCTTCGCTATCCGGGGGAAGACCAAAGATGAAGTCCAAAGACATGGACTTCCAACACTCCGACGGAGTCGGTAGTGATTGTAATGGAGCCTGCGCAAACGGCGCAGGCTTCACGCGTTGGCATACCTCGCAAGCACGGATGTACTTGCGCACCCACTTTATACTGGTGGTGCCAGTAGAAGTCGCGCGTGAGAAGGACGTAAGTCTTCTCACGTCCGAGATGTCCCGCAGTCGGGGCATCATGATACTCGTACATGATCCTGAGTCGCAGGTCATGGTCATTTGGCACGACAACGCGATCCGCGTTGTCGTCGACTGCGTTGTAGAGTAGCAGTCCGTCGTGCACACGAAAGCGGTGTGCACGCGCTCGAAGGTGCTTGGGCAGCTTCTGACGGGACTTGTCAGAAGGCGCTGTGCCATAGGCCAGCAGAGCTTCGCGTCCGCGTCGTGCGCGTACGCGGCCTTCACATCATCCAACAGAGATGATGTGGGTTTGCTCGATCGCATGGCGTCAATGGCATTGACGTCAACAGCTTCTGCATAGTCCGGCCGACGTGATAACGCGTCGGCCACCACGTTCAATCTTCCGGGTTTGTATTCGACCCGGAAGTTATACTCCGCAAAGAATGAGAGCCATCTCGCCATTCTTTGTGAAATGTGGCGACTTCACTGCGGTGCGCAGTGAAGCATGGTCGGTGTAGACCACAAATGGTCTACTCCCAAGCAAGTACACTCGGAACTTTGCGAGTGCATACTTCATGGCAAGGAGTTCCTTGTCATGCACCGGATAGTTGCGCTCAGCTGGCTTCAGCTGACGCGATTGGTAGTAGACGACACGATCACGGCCCTCGTGATCGTGCTGCATTAACGCGCATCCGATCGCGAAATCGGATGCGTCACACACTACGTGAAATGGGCGATCTTGGTCAGCCACTGCCAAGATCGGCGCCTCAGTCAAGCCCCGCTTGACTGTATCGAATGCCTTTTGGCAATCGGGTGTCCAATTCCACACAGCTTCTTTCTTAAGAAGCTGTGACAGCGGGCGGATCTTGCCCGCATAGTCCTCCACGTACTTGCACAAGTACGTGGCTGCCAAGGAACTGCCTCAGTTCCTTGACACTTGATGGCGTTGGCCATTCGTTAATCACTCTGACCTTTTCTGGGTCAGGGCGGACACCATTCTTCCCTACGAGACACCCGAGGACGGGTATCTCGCTCGCCCCGAAGATACACTTCTTCAGGTTCGCGTAGAGCTTATGCTTTCGCATAAGCTCAAGTAGCTGCCGGAGATGCACCCTGTGCATCTCTACGTCGGTCTTCCCGTCCACAGCCCGGCTGTGGATGAATACATCATCGAAGTAGCTCGGTGCGAAGTCGCGCACCGAGCGCAACAAGTGCGTCACGCACCTGTTGAAGGTCGCAGGGGCATTCTTAAGCCCCTGTGGCATTACTAGCCATTCCCAGAGCATGCCGCTTGGCGTGCTCACTGCCGTGAGAGGGATATCGCTCTCACGCATTAGGATTTGATAAAATCCATCTCGCAAGTCGAGAGCACTGTAAACGGTGCTCCCGGCCATCGAATCGATGATAACATCTTTTCGCGGTATCGGCGTCTGCGCCGGTACCGTCGCATCGTTCAGCTTGTTGTAAGCATGAACGATGCGCCATCCGCCCTGTGGCTTCTTGACACAGAACGTCGGAGCACTGTGCGGGGACTTTGATTCCCGCACTTGTCCTGCTTTACGACGACTTTCAAAGAAGTCGTCGATCGCTTTCACTTGCTCTCGCGGCAGTGGCCACTGCCGCGTGACACAGTACTTTGTGCCCGGCACGAGATCAATCTCGTGCTGAATGCCCTTATCCTGCGGAAGCTCCGCAGGAATGTCTTCCGGGAGTACGTCTTTGTACTCCCTCAGCAATTCGTAATAGGGACTCGACTTCAGCGAGTCCCAACCTTGTTCCTCGAAGCGCTCTCGCTTCGTCTTCGCACTGAGAGTGTCTTCACTCAGTGGTACTTCCCATGAAGGGCTGCCTCAGCTCTTCGCTCTCGCTCGTCGTTCTTTCGCTGTCCGAAAGAACGCAGACTTGTTCGATGCGTCCATCGTGCAAGTCGCGCGTGAAGCGCTTCCAGCTCATGGCTGGAAGCGAAGTCAACTCCGACGCCGTCGTCGGAGGGCTAGCGAGTTCCATGTCACGATACTGGAATCCAGTATCGGTGCGCGTCAAGACGCTTAGCGTCTTGACATTCGGCGTCACCGCCGCAGTCTGCCCAGCAGACTGCTCTTGTTGCGTCTCGGTCCCGGACCGAGACTTGCGCAGCGTTTTCCGCTTGCGCCGTCTTCTTGTTGTGCGGAGCCCGGCTCCGCACAGTTGTTCTTCTTGTCCAGGCCCGGCCGTGGACAGTCGTTCGCCGGCGGACCCTGTCCGCGGGCGCGCGGTATCAAGCCCGGCTTGACCGCATTTTCCTTCGTGCAGCCCGGCTGCACGGTAATGTCCGTTCGCCGGCAGAACCTGTCTGCGGGCGCGCGATATCAAGCCCGGCTTGATCGCATGGCGCTTCGTCGCAGCCCGGCTGCACGACAGCATAAATTGCGTCAGTGCGGTACGTTTGCAACCGTCCGCACTGTTTGCAGCGTCAACTCCCGGAGTTGACACGCCTTCGTCACCTCGACGCCAATCATTGGCGGAGCCCCTCATGACCGAGGGTGCGTCGGCTCCCGGAGCCGACGCGTCGTTGTCGACCTGACCGCTTCGGGTCAGGGACTGTCCCTTACACGCTTGAACGTGGGTGTTGGTTCCCGGAACCAACACATCTTTTATCTTCCGACGTCGGCAGCATTGCCGACGTGGGTCTCACTTGTGCGCGCCCTCGCGCACTTCTTGGCCACTCCGGGACAGTAGCATGAAGCGTTGTCTCGACTGGTGAGCTGCGCACCTGCTGGTGCGCGTGCTGCGGTAACAGGGCCATCGCTCTCTGTTCCGCTGTCGCGTCCGAAGCGCACGAGCGTGCGCTTCTTCCAGTCAATTACCGGATCATGCCGTGCAAGCCACGGCATGCCCATTACTACGTCGAACTTATCGTCCAGGTCTAGGACGATAAAGCGTTCGACAAACACTTGTTGTGTGTACGAGAAGCGCACGTTCACGACGCGCTTCTCGGTCTTTACGCTGGCACCTGTTGCCAGTCGTACCTCCAGAAGACTTCGAGGTGTATCTACCTCCTCGAAGTCAAGTCTCGACAGGCTTCGTAGTCGAACAAAGTTGTTCGACGCGCCTGAATCTACCAAAGCTCGAAGAGTCACTCGCTCTCTTCGAGTAAACCTCAAGATGACTAGGTTCGGCCTGTCATCTTGTTTCTTCTGAGTGAGCTGGTCTCACTGGGGCTGCAGTCCTCAGTGTCGCGTGCCCGATGTCGGCACGCGCGACTGCATTACCAGTAGGGCGCCCGCGCCTACTGGATGTTCACGTTTTTGTTTGTTCGCGGCGATGCCCAGCATCGCCACGACGGCACCATTGTAGTGCACGGGAGCCGTGCACTCTCTGGCAAAGTG
Source organism: Phytophthora cinnamomi (assembly GCF_018691715.1). NCBI lineage: Eukaryota > Oomycota > Peronosporomycetes > Peronosporales > Peronosporaceae > Phytophthora > Phytophthora cinnamomi. The sequence continues at coordinate 668,979 of NW_027150986.1, forward strand.
ACCGATCCTTCCGCAACGGAAGCATCGCACATTATTTCCGTGCTGCTGGTGACCAGCAGCCGTTGCGATCGAGAGGTCCATTGGTTCTGGACCTCCCGTGCTCACTACGGGCGCGGTTGCGACCTCGGCACGCTCGCATGCAGTTTAGCCTGCCGCAGGCTAAACTCTTCTTGCATTGCGAGAGTACTCGGGTACTCTCGGAAGAGATAGGTCTTCACAGGCCCATCTCTCAGTCCCTTCATGAACGTGACGACTTTAGTCGCCTCGTCTATCGGGTTGGTCACGATGTTCGAGACCAAGTACCGTGCACGCTGCGCGTAAGCATGGACGTCATGCTTACCCTGCTGCAGGTCGAGGAATTCCGTCCTCGACCGGAATTCATTTGCGGGGGCTCAAACGCTTGTTTGAGCTCCTCTTTGAATATCTCGTACGTGCTAAAGCACGTAGGATCTGAGTCGGCGTCCGTACGCCCAACTCCTCGCTCGTCCGCCAAGACATGACATGGCGAACGCAACCTTTGACAACGGGTCGACGATACGTCGAGCCGCAATGGCTGTGTCGAGTTCGACAAGCCATCGGAGAGAGGCTCGCCCTCTCTTCCTACATAATTGCTCACGCTCAATTTTAATGATTGAGCACGCGGTGTCGTCCCTGACGACGCCGTTGTTGAGAAGCAGCATCGCGCTGCTCCTTCATGATGAATCCCAGAGCAACACCATGTTGCTCTGTCGGCGATAGCGTACGCAACATTGTAGCTATCGCCGCCTCCCCAATGACTGTTGACAGTCGTTGGAGGCCTCCACTCTGGATCCGACAGGTGGGGGCAGTCCGCGCGTGCAACATGAGTTGCAGGCGTATTGGAGCTCTCCATGGGCACCTCCGTGCTCATGTGGTTCTCGGCTCCGCGTTCGTACACCTCGTACGAACGTCAAGTAGTCGGTCGTTGGACGGACTACAAAGTGCTACCAGGTGTAGTGGGCCTACTTTGGCTCACTACTTTAGCTTACACGTCGCGCTACGTGTGTGAGGAAGCGTAGGAGTTTATTAATAATTTGAATTAATTATACTTGAGTCCACAAGTATAATATAAATCAAATAAAACACCAAATAGGTAGTTTAAGGTAAAATGAGAACTGTATTGCTCGAATCAGCGAATGTCGTGCTGCTCGGCCATTCCTGTAACGGGGTTACACGTACAAGTGGCTGCAAGCCACTTGTGAATTTAACAGATAGGTTATCTGTTAAACGTTTTGGATACTTCCTCACATTGGTGTAAGACACACCGATGGATACATTGAAGTGGACCACCACAATGGGTAATTTTACCTTCGTCCCTATTGGTAGAAAGCAGCATCTTTCTACCAATCCAGGGCTGTAATGGCGAATACGACGGCCAGCCGCTGCCAACCCTTTCGCCAGATGATAAACAGTTTTTAGCAGCTTTTGATCAGATTTACAAGCAATACAGTTCTCATTTTGCAGCAAGCTACCTGTTGGTGATTTTATTGATTTATATTGCTCTTATTGGACTCAAGTATAATTAATTCAATTAATAATAACTCTACGCTTCCTGCACATCGGTAGCTTAAAATGATGAGCAAAGTAGGCTACAATAACACTGATCATCATTTCGGCTTATTTCCGTTCGTGCGAGATGGCTGGCTGCAGAACTCCGAAATTATGAACGGAAGTTATATGAACTCTTCGCAACTCATGTTATCGAGATCAAATGAACCCTCAAACTGTCGGCGCGATCATTGAAGGAAGACGACGATAACTGCAATGTTGTTAACGCTCGCCGACAACTGGCAGCAGTTATTCTGGAACAATACCGATCTCCTCCTCAGCTGGTCGTCGGGGTTGTTGCCGATAATCATTGATGATGGCAAACCAATGGCCAGGAGGGCGACTCTCCGATATGACGAAGACTCATTCCTGCAGCTCGACGACATCATCGACCGTTAATCAACTTCGCCATATTCTATGGCCGGACGACGAAATTTTCATTCAAATCGATAACTTAGCGACACCGAAATCAAACAAACGTTTAACCAGAAGGACAGTCGACCTACGGCGAAGGCTGTGAACGTCATCTTCCGCGGCGTCGCGATCTCGGGTATCGATCACTAACCCGATGAACCAGCGCATGGTTTGAATGGTTCTTCTCCGGAATACCCGGTACTTCGAAGATCACAATCACACTGCCATGCAAGGCGGGCTGGCTGCATGCGAACGATGCCGGGTGTAGCCGGTGAACGCAGTCCGGAACGGACCTCTCGAAATAACGACTGCTGGTCACCAATACGAAAACTTTGCGAATGGTCGCTTTACCGAAGGAGACCGTTGCCACAATAGTGACCGTCGTATATAACAAACGTCGAACATATTGAGCGCGGGGCACTAATGCGGTCGCGCGATAACCAATCAGGCTTGCGTAAACTATGGTCAATAGCTAAGATGACGGGCAAACTGAAGTTTACTCGAAGAGCAGTGACAAACTTTAACCGAATTCAGGCGCGTCAATTAACTGTTCGACTACCGGAACTCGGCGCGACTTCGAAGGGCAGATACCTCGAAATCTCTGAACACGACTTTGAACGGCGATGCTATCGTGAAGACGAAGGCGCGTGTGTTTGTCGCTCTCGCCACAGAAGCTGGCGGGTGTTTGTCGAACGCATCGTCCTGGACTGGACAAGTCGACGATTGAAGCAGTGGCTTGCTGGCATAATCCGACGATGAACTGGAAGAAGCTGCCGCTCGTTATCGTCACGATAGCGGGCTGAAATATTGCAACGCGCCACACCAGCAGGCGCCGCATCTGGATCGAACGGCGCTTCATTCTTTATCCAGAATTAAGCGGGGCGCTCTGAACGCCGTGAATATTGTTGATTCATGCTGGAACCAGCGATAATGAGACGATTCGACTTAATCAGTACAGCTGGCTGCATCGAGGAACTCCGCTGTGGCGTCGAGGTGTTAACGTCAGCTCCGAAATTGAACGCTACCAAGCTGGTACCGGACGATTCTGCCTGTATGCTGTCGTGCAACTGGGGCTCTACGTTTCTTTATGCGATCAAGCCGAGCTTGATGCTCCCTGAACAGAATCTGTGCAACCGGGCTGTGATCAAAATGTCCACAAAAGTCGGCAATCAACCGGGTATAACGGAGTTACACGTACAAGTGGCTGCAAGCCACTTGGTGTGAATGGGTTATCTGTTAAACGTTTTGGATACTTCCTCACATTGGTGTAAGTCACACCAATGGATACATTGAAGTGGGCCACCACAATTAGTGGTCCACACATACCCAAGATCCTATTGGTAGAAAGCAGCATCTTTCTACCAATTAGAACATGCATATTGGCGGGGCTCTGACAGCCAGCCGCTGTCAACCCCTTTCATAGATGATAAATAGTTTTAGCAGATTTTAGAAGGAAGATCAATTCACAAAACAAAACAGTTCTCATTTTACCTTAAACTAGCTACTTGGTGTTTTATTTGATTTATATTATACTTGTGGACTCAAGTATAATTAATTTAAATTATTAATAAACTCCTTCGCTTCCTCATACACGTAGCGCGACGTGTAAGCTAAAGTAGTGAGCCAAAGTAGGCCCACTACACCTGGTAGCACTTTGTAGTCCGTCCAACGACCGACTACGTGACGTTCGTACGAGGTGTACGAACGCGGAGCCGAGAACCCCATGAGCACGGAGGTGCCCATGGAAATAACACGCCTGCAACGCATGTTGCACGCGCAGACGGCCCCCACCTGTCTGACCCAGAGTGGGAAGCCCTCCAACGACTGTCAACAGTCATTGGAGAAGCGGCGATAGCTACGATGTTGCGTACGCTATCGCCGACAGAGCAACATGGTGTTGCTCTAGGATTCATCATGAAGGAGCAGCGTGATGCTGCTTCCTCAGTGACGGCGTCGTCAGGGACGACACCGCGTGCTCAACCATTAAAGTTGAGCGTAAGCAATTACGTGGGAAGAGAGGGCGAGCCTCTCCTCCGATGGCTTGTCGAGCTCGACACAGCCATAGCGGCTCGACGCATCGTCGACCCGCTGTCGAAGGTCGCATTCGCCATGTCCTGCCTTGGCGGACGCGCAAGGAGTTGGGCGTATGGACGCCGACTCTCCGATCCTACGTGCTTCAGCACGTACGAAGTGTTCAAAGAGGAGCTCAAACAAGCGTTTGAGCCCCCGCAAAACGAGTTCCGGTCGAGGGCGGAGTTCCTCGTCCTTCAGCAGGGTAAGCATGACGTCCATGCTTACGCGCAGCGCGCACGATATTTGGTATCAAATATCGTGACTAACCTGATTGACGAGGCGACCAAGGTCGTCACGTTCATGAAGGGCTTAGAGATGGGCCTGTGAAGACCTATCTCTTCCGAGAGTACCCGAGTACTCTCGAAGCTGCGATTACTCTTGCCATGCAAGAAGAGTTTAGCCTGCGGCAGGCTAAACTGCATGTGAACGTGCCGAGGCCGCAACCACGCCCGGTAGCGAGGACAGGAGGTCCGGAACCAATGGGCCTCTCGAACGCAACAACTGCTGGTTACCAGCAGCAGGGAGGTAACGTGCGATGCTTCCGTTGCGAAAGGATCGGTCACTTTGCACGGGAGTGTACAGCTCCCATGCCCCCTGGAGGTGGCCGTCGTGGCGATGCTAGGCATCGCCGCGGACCAACAAAAAACGCGAACATCCAGTAGGCGCGGGGCGCCCTACTGGTAATGCAGTCGCGCGTGCCGACATCGGGCACGCGACACTGACGACTGCAGCCCCCAGTGAGATCAGATCTCGCTGCAAGAAGCAAGATGACAGGCCGAACCTGGTCATCTTGAAGGTAACGTCGAAGAGAGCGAGCGACTCTCTTCGATCTTTGGTAGACTCAGGCGCGTCGAACAACTTTGTTCGACTACGAAGCCTGTCGAGACTTGACTTCGAGGAGGTAAATGTACCTCGAAGTCTTCTGGAGGTACGACTGGCAACTGGTACCATCGTGAAGACCGAGAAGCGCGTCGTGAACGTGCGCTTCTCGTACAAACAACGAGTGTTTGTCGAACACTTTATCGTCCTGGACCTGGACGATAAGTTCGACGTTGTAATGGGCATGCCGTGGTTTGCACGGCATGATCCGGTGATAGACTGGAAGAAGCGCACGCTCGTGCGCTTCGGACTCGACAGCGGAACAGAGAGCGATGGCCCTGTTACCGCAGCGCACGCACCAGCAGGTGCGCGCGACTCGCCAGTCGAGACAGCGCTTAATGCCGCTGTCCCGGAGTGCCCAAGGGGTGCGCGAGGATGCGCACAAGAGGAATCCACGTCGGCAATGCTGCCGACGTCGGAAGAAAAGATGTGTCGGTTCCGGGAACCAACACTCGCGTTCAAGTGCGCATGGGACAGTCCCTGACCCGAAGAGGTCAGGTCGACGACGACCGTCGACTCCGGGAGTAGACGCACCCTCGGTCATGAGGGGCTCCACCAATGAATGGCGTCGAGGTGACGAAGGCGTGTCAACTCCGGGAGTTGACGCTGCAAACAGTGCGGACGGTTGCAAACGTACCGCACTGACGCAATTACATGCTGTCGTGCAGCCGGGCTGCACGACGAAGCGCCATACGATCAAGCCGGGCTTGATACCGCGCGCCCGCGGACAGGGTCCGCCGGCGAACTACTGTCTGTCCACGGCCGGGCCTGGACCAGAAGAACAACTGTGCGGAGCCGGGCTCCGCACAACAAGAAGACGGCGCAAGCGGAAAACGCTGCGCAAGTCTCGGTCCGGGACCGAGACGCAACAAGAACAGTCTGCTGGGCAGACTGAGGCGGTGACGCCGAATGTCAAGACGCTAAGCGTCTTGACGCGCACCGATACTGGATTCCAGTATCGCGAAATGGGACTCGCTAGTCCTCCGACGATGGCGTCGGAGTTGACTTCGCTTCCAGCCATGAGCTGGAAGCGCTTCACGCGCGACTTGCACGATGGACGCATCGAGCAAGTCTGCGTTCTTTCGGACAGCGAAAGAATGGAGAGCGAGAGCGAAGAGCTGAGGCAGCTCTTCATGGGAAGTACCACTGAGAGTGAAGACACTCTCAGTGCGAAGACGAAGCGAGAGCGCTTCGAGGAACAAGGTTGGGACTCGTTAAAGTCGAGTCCCTATTACGAATTGTTGAGGGAGTACAAAGACGTACTCCCGGAAGAGATTCCTGCGGAGCTTCCGCAGGATAAGGGCATTCAGCACGAGATTGATCTCGTGCCGGGCACGAAGTACTGTGTTACGCGGCAGTGGCCACTGCCGCGAGAGCATGTCAAGGCGATCGACGACTTCTTTGAAAGTCGTCGCAAAGCAGGACAAGTGCGGGAATCGAAGTCCCCGCGCAGTGCTCCGACGTTCTGTGTCGAAAAGCCACAGGGCGGATGGCGTATCGTTCATGCTTACAACAAGCTGAACGATGCGACGGTACCGGCGCAGACGCCGATACCGCGAAAAGATGTTATCATCGATTCGATGGCCGAGAGCACCATGTACAGTGCTCTCGATTTGCGAGATGGATTTTATCAAATCCTAATGCGTGAGAGCGATATCCCTCTCACGGCAGTGAGCACGCCAAGCGGCATGCTCTGGGAATGGCTAGTAATGCCACAGGGGCTTAAGAACGCCCCTGCGACTTTCAACAGGTGCGTGACGCACTTGTTGCGCTCGGTGCGCGACTTCGCACCGAGCTACTTCGACGATGTATTCATCCACAGCCGGGCTGTGGACGGGAAGACCGACGTAGAGATGCACAGGGTGCATCTCCGGCAGCTACTTGAGCTTATGCGAAAGCATAAGCTCTACGCGAACCTGAAGAAGTGTATCTTCGGGGCAAGCGAGATACCCGTCCTCGGGTGTCTCGTCGGAAAGAATGGCGTTCGCCCTGACCCGGAAAAGGTCAGAGTGATAAATGAATGGCCAACGCCTTCAAGTGTCAAGGAGCTGAGGCAGTTCCTTGGCTTGGCCACGTACTTGTGCAAGTCCGTGGAGGATTACGCGGGCAAGATCCGCCCGCTGTCACAGCTTCTTAAGAAGGAAGCTGTGTGGAATTGGACAAGCGATTGCCAAAAGGCATTCGATGCAGTCAAGCGGGGCTTGACCGAGGCACCGATCTTGGCAGTGGTTGACCAAGATCGCCCATTTCACGTAGTGTGTGACGCATCCGACTTCGCGATCGGATGCGCGTTAATGCAGCACGATCACGAGGGCCGTGATCGTGTCGTCTACTACCAATCGCGTCAGCTGAAGCCAGCTGAGCGCAACTATCCGGTGCATGACAAGGAACTCCTTGCCATGAAGTACGCACTCGCAAAGTTCCGAGTGTATTTGCTTGGAAGTAGACCATTTGTGGTCTACACCGATCATGCTTCACTGCGTACCGCAGTGAAGTCGCCACACATATCACAAAGAATGGCGAGATGGCTCTCATTCTTTGCGGAGTATAACTTCCGGGTCGAATACAAACCCGGAAGATTGAATGTAGTGGCCGACGCGTTATCACGTCGGCCGGACTACGCAGAAGCTGCTGACGTCAATGCCATTGACGTCATGCGATCGAGCAAACCCACATCGTCTCTGTTGGATGATGTGAAGGCCGCGTACGCGCACGACGCGGACACGAAGCTCTTGCTGGCCTATGGCACAGCACCTTCTGACAAGTCCCGTCAGAAGCTGCCCAAGCACCTTCGAGCGCGTGCACACCGCTTTCGTGTACACGACGGACTACTGCTTTACAATGTAGTCGACGACAACGCGGATCGCGTTGTCGTGCCAAATGACCATGACCTGCGACTCAGGATCATGTACGAGTATCACGATGCCCCAACTGCGGGACATCTCGGACGTGAGAAGACATACGTCCTTCTCACGCGCGACTTCTACTGGCACCACCAGTATAAGTGGGTGCGCAAGTACATCCGTGCTTGCGAGGTATGCCAACGCGTAAAGCCTGCGCCATTCGCACAGGCTCCGTTACAATCACTACTGACTCCGTCGGAGTGTTGGAAGTCCATGTCTTTGGACTTCATCTTTGGTCTTCCCCCGGATAGCGGAGGGAATACCGGTGTTGTGGTCTTCGTCGACCGCTTCAGCAAGATGGTACATCTTGCTGCAGTGCCGGCAGAGGTGACCGCGAAGCAGACGGCCCGTCTGTTTGTCAACATGGTGTTCAAACACCATGTCATGCCGTCCGACATCGTGTCGGACAGAGACCCGCGTTTCACAACGCACCTGTGGCAAGAAGTGTTTACACTTCTTGGGAGCCAGCTTTCAATGTCGACTGCGGATCATCCGCAGACGGACGGTCAAACCGAGCGCGTGAATCGCGTGCTCGTCGATATGTTGAAGAGCTACGCTCACTCGTTCCAATACTGGAGCGAGTGCTTATCGATGGCAGAGTTTGCCATCAATAACTCAGTGCATGCCTCGACCGGACATACACCGTTCTACGTGAATGCCATGCGGCATCCACGTCTACCGAGTTTACTCGGAGTGATGGCTCCCACTTTAAGTGGGGGAGGATCTACGACTGCAATACAGCAGCCGCAGAAAACCGCTGACACTTGCACAGTGTCAGCTGCAACGATGAACAAACCACATGAGTCTGCGCAGGGCGCAACTCCCTCCTAACAAGGACAACAACCACGGGTCTGCGCAGGGCGCAGACACCGCAAGAAACCACGCAGAGGCCGGGCCTCTAGCGGAGAGCGAGCTGAATGACTTCAGCTCGGATGCAATCAGTTTCATCACCAAAAGACAAGCCGTAATTCGGTTTGTCCAAGACACAATAGCAGCTTCTGTTGATCAACAGAAGCTGAACGCAGACAATGCCGGCAGAAGCAACACAAATGAATTTAAAGTTGGTTCATTAGTTTTGTTAGCTACACAAAACCTGCCTAGACATGCAGTTTCGGATTTCGGAGCAAGCAAGCTTGCTCCGCGCTTCATCGGGCCGTTCACTGTGTTGGCACGGCACGGCAACGCATACACACTAGACATACCGTCTAGCATGCGCCTCCATCCGACCTTTTACGTCGGACGGCTGAAGCCATACCTGCAGCACGAGCCATCTAGCTCGGCTGACCCGAAGCCTCGGCAGGAGCCGAGGCAGAAGCGGAGGACTTGGCCTCGGCGACGAGCAGTCTCTCCTCCAGCGCGCGGACGCGCTGGAGTAACCCCTTCATCTGGGTCCCCAACTCGACCTGGATATTCGCGGTCTGCGAGACCGCCGCGACTTGGGCCTTCTGGTTCGCCAGCTCCTGTTTCAGGGCAGCGAACTCAGCGCCCTGCAGACGCTCCACGGCGGTCACCCGGTCGTGGAGAGGCGCATACTGATCAGCCCGGGGCTGATCATACCCGGGCGTGTTCCCACCCCGCCACCGCCGATCTGTGACGCCCGCGGCTCAACCCGCTGGATTGTTGAGCGGATTGTTGACCATAGTATCCCGAAAACGAACCCTCAAGGGGCTCGTTTTCGTATTCGTTGGAGAGGATTTCCTCCCCATCGAGATACATGGGAGCCGCGGAACGTCTTGATGGAGGACGTTCCGGAAATGGTGAGGGCGTACGAGGAACAGTACGCGCTGGCGCAGCGGAAGTAGTGCGAGCGCTGAGATCATCGCTAGCGCCCGAACCCTCACGTGCTAAGAACTTAGCACGGAGCTCTTTGAGACTCTCGGGCTCACGGAACGACGTGTACCCGTTCAGGTCGCGGTCGCTCAAGCGGACCGCGCCTGGGAAACACTTCGTGCACTGAAAGCCCTCGGGCACAGCGCACGGCACATTTGCCTCCTCAACAGCAACATGAAGTTGCTCCAGCTTTCCACGCTTCGAGTACGTCTCGAAGCGATCACGCTGCTTAATCCGATCACGGTAAGCACTCGGCCTCTTGTTGAAGTTATCAACAAAGGCGTTCCAACTTGACAAAGTGCCTGCCACTCGGGCACTTTGCTGCGAGAAAGATGTCTTCTTGCTTTGAAACCGTCGGAGCTCATGAAAGAGTCCGATGTAGTAATCGCGCCTTTGATGCGTTTCCGCATCAAAGTGCAGCTCGGCAACCACAGCGTCATCTTTGATGGCGCTGCATACACAGCGGTACCTCATTCGGAGGTACCGAGTTCTATAGCGGTCCGCAATCTCGGACGCGGATGGCATCCACGGGTCGCGCGCTGCAGGCGCAGCGCGCGAGAAACCTTGAGCTTTGACATCACGCGCTGTAGCAGCAGTGCGCGGAGTACTGAGCCCCAGCGGAAGCGAGTGGGGTATCGCTCTCAGTACGCGAACGCTCGAACTCGAAGCGTCCGATTCATCCCCTTCACGTGGGCGAATGTTCTTGGCATGAGGGTCGAGCGATTCGCTCGACACTGAGTTTGCGCTTAGAGGGCGAGTCCTCCTCGCCCTCCATATCTTCATCGTCGTCGTCGAAGTCGACGACGTCGCCATACTTCGCCTTCTGTCGTTCGAAGTAGTCGTCGATGGAGAGATGACTCCCCACCGACTTCGAGGTCTTTTTCTGTGGCGCGCTCATCGTTGAATGAGCGCGGATTTCTCTCAAACGCGGAGAATTGACGAATGGTCAATTCCGAAGATTGACGTGCGGAGACCCCGCGCGTCTAACCTTAAGGGGGGGATGGTGTAACGGGGTTGCACGTACAAGTGGCTGCAAGCCACTTGTGAATTTAACAGATAGGTTATCTATTAAAAGTTTTGGATACTTCCTCACATTGGTGTAAGACACACCAATGGATACATTGAAGTGGGCCACCACAGTGAGTGGTCCACACATACCCAAAAAGATCCTATTGGTAGAAAGCAGCATCTTTCTACCAATCAGAGACATGCATATTAGCAGGGCTCTGACAGCCAGCCGCTGCCAGCCCCTTTCATAGATGATAAACAGATTTAGCAGATTTTAGAGGAAGATCAATTTACAAACAATACAGTTCTCATTTTACCTAATCTAAGTCACTTGGAATCCTGTCTTATTTTAACTTATATTTGTGTATTCAAATATAATTAACCTAAGTAATTACTAAGTACTTACGCTTCCTCATACACGTTGCGCAACGTGTAAGCTAAAGTAGTGAGTCAAGTTAGACCCACTACAGCCAGAAACTGAAAGGGGAAATCTGCCCGTCGTAACTTGTGAACCTTACGTTTACCGGTGGTAGATCGCTCGCGCTTGCCCCACCCATGGGTGCATATGTATTTGCGCTGGTATAACTTCATCTCAGCTGGAATGAGAGGAATCTCGTCGTCTGACTTGCCTCGGTACTGCTGTTGCGCACGCAGTGCATTGTTGCGTCTTTTGACGTTAATATTCTCCTTGACGACGAGAACCTGGCTGGTGTTCTTCATGTAATCTTTGAGGGCATCCTCGAAAAGAGGCCAGCTGCGTTGTTCTGCACCTAATGCAGGAGCTGTCACTGTGACTTCGTCTTCGACATCACTCAGCGTGCGCTTCTTCTTAATACGGAATGTGATTGCTGCTGCAGCTTTTGCTTCGTCTGACCTTTCCTCCACATCAGATTCATCATCATTGCGATCCTCCTCGTCATCCTCCGCTCGTTCCTCCTCGTCGTCCTCACCTCGTTCCTCCTCGTCAGCCTCAGCACTCCCATCTTCGTCTTGCATCCCTTCATCTTCGTCTTGCATCCCTTCATCTTCGCTGGCATTGCTAGTGCTACTAGACCGCGGCACATGTGGTCCACCAGCATTCCGCTCTTCAGCAGCCTTCGCCATCGCTTGTGCCTTCTCCGACCTCGTCCGTGCCGCCCTTATGCTCTCTCTGCGTGCTTCCTCTGCTTCCCTGGCTTCCTGCTCCTCTCTAGCTTCATCAGCCATGCGCTGCTTGATCAGCGCCGTCTTGTGGGTGCGTGCCATTGTTGCCACGTGCCGCTCCCGCCGATTTGAGTGAATGAGTGGCTGGAGGGTGGTAAGAAAAAAATAAAATTCGGAAATTTATTTCAATTTACATACCTGGCTAATACCTGTTTCAAGGACTGTCAAATACCTGCTACTCAATACCTGGACGCGAGCTTTGCCGTAGATTATTTGCCCCGTTTGCTGATTGGTCGGAACCTGGGGATGGATGGCACGAAGCGAGCGCAGTGAGCCCCGCCTGCGGTTTGACAGTTCGTGTGCGGAGCACGCGGCTGCAAATCCAAGACCAGCAATGGTCTCCCCTAGCAAGCGGAGGCGACGCGTGCGAGCCACCAGCGGGCTTAGGGTTCTGGCGGAGCGAGCGCAGCGAGTCTTTAGGGTTTTGGGGATCGCACGGAGCGCGTAGCTGGGGGATATTGTATAGTGACACCCCTCCTATCGGCACGTTTTGTGTGCATGGCGAAGGATGTCTAGGGTTGGTCGAGTTCAGGGGCCTGGGTCGTAATTTTCAAATCAGCTGCACGCAACTTCTCAAAACCCCAGACCCAGAGCCCGACCCGACCCGCAGACGAACCGAAAAAAATGTAACCTTGTTATGGAGTGAATCTGGAAAAGTATTCTTTGACGACTTGGAATTATTTCTCTATGAGTGCTTCTCATTACGGCATCTTAAGTAACCCTACACAGATTAGAAGCCCCACCTCCCAAATGTGATTGCTTTTTGTGGCCAAAAGTAAATAGTGACCCGGGTACTATTCGGTGAAATCCGTTAGGTACTATTTGAAGTATAATAACTATAATTAATATACATGTAGTAGCAACTATTAGCGTTAGGGAGTACACTACCATTGCGTGCAGCTCCAGCTTGAGCACTTGAGGCCGCACCCTGGCTCCACCTTGGATCATTCTTTTGAGAAGCTGGAGCTCAAGAGCACTGGTTTGTTCTTTGACGATCGACGCCGCGGTTTTGGTACAAAGCTTTGAGAGTGAGTGCTGCACCCAACTCGTGCACATGGGACAGGACCCCAGTTTTCCCTAACCCTTGGAAACCGTATCCGTCCTGCGGGTATACGTCGCATAGCGTATATGTAGCGGTACTCCCACCACTCATTTTTAAAGCGGGGGAAATTACCAGCAGCCAGGAAGCCATGGCGCCGCGCGTCAAAGCGGTGGTGCGACTGCCGCGCCACGGGTGGGCGACTGACAGGGAAGTAGTTGTGGACAGCGACGAGGAGTGGGTTGAAGTGTCGGCGGAGTCGTCGGGTACCGGCAGCTCCACGTCCAAGCAGCGTCGTTCGGATGATTTCGACCGTCTCCAGACAATGCAGAGCGACAAGCGGCCAGTTGTGATGGCGCCGTCCCCCGAGATGACCGAGTTTGTTTCCTGGGGAGCGTTGGACGAGTATCTAAAAGGATATTCAGCCGAGACGTACCAGGTAACGTTTGCTGTTCTGAATAGGACAACTGCAACGGTTTCGCATAATCTAACTTGTTATTCATTCAACTGCTTCATGCAGAGCTTCCGTGTTCGCACAAACAACAAGGTCGAGGCGCGAAACAAGAAGATTCAAGATTCCGGGTCCACGAAGCTGCTTGTGCCTGAGGAGTGGGTTCACTACTCGAAGACATTCGTCTGCACCCACGCAGGAAGGTATAAGCCGCGAGGCCAAGGAAAGAGAAAGCGACAAGGGTCGGATTGATCAACTTGCTGGTGTACGCAAAGACAGAGCGGCAGTACTTGCGACTGCGCGAGTACATGCGCCATATTATCGATGTCGGGACTGGTAGAGTGTCAGCTGTGTCGGCTTGGTCTGGAGGTATTGAGTTCGGCATCAGTCGGGCGGAGTTGGGCATCGTTGGTGACCAGTTGGGCACCCGTCAGACGGAGTTGGGCACAGTTGGTGGAACGCGTGATGAGTGCAAGCACCCGTTTGAGGCGTACTTCGTGAAAAACTGGGATAACTGTCGTCATATGTGGTGCGCGTTTGAAAGGCAGAATGCTTGCACCCAAGGCAACAACACAAATAACCGTCTCGAATCTTCGTGGAAGCAGCTGAAAGAGCTTGTGGACTCCTTCATGCAAGTGGATGAGTGCATTGTGTCGATAATGGTCTACCAAGCCCAAGCGGAGAGGAAGTTTCTGGACGCGGTCTACAAACTACCGCTACTTGCGCATGTGCATGAATGAAGAAAGAAGTAGCAGTAGCTAAAGGCTGTTAGCACGAAATAAGTAGGAGTAGCAGCAGCTAAGTCACTGAAATCGTTGCATTGAATTATGTTTGTAGAGTTATATGTTTGATGTGGGCTTTAGAAATCGAAGGAGAAAACCTGCCCAGCAGAACATTTCTCCTGCCTCGGACTCTGGCTGCCGCCACTTATCAATGCCATGTCGCTCCGGCTCTTTTAAACCTTACGGATATACGCGTATAGTGTATAACTTTTACGCAGGCTCTCACGAGTTGGGTGTTGTAGTGGGCACAGAATGGGTGCCAAACGGTCACAACTGGGTGGGATGGGTGCTGCTTGGGTGTCGTAACTCCATCCTGTCCCGTCCCATGTGCACGAGTTGGGTGCAGCAATGAGTGCCCAAAGCTTTGCTGAAGCCTCAACTTGCCTGTTTTCAGCCCGCTGTGTTACACCTACTGTATCGAGCTGCATTTTCGATCTAGGCAGCACAAAAGAACCTGTAGCTTGAAAAGTTGCATGAGAAAGCGGCACCGGTGGAAAACGAAAATACAAAGCTAACCAATGACTTAGCGACGTTCGACGAATACTACTCTGAGGAAATCGAAAACCTGGTTGCCCAAGATAAGTAAGCGCCAGCTGAAGAAACGAACGACTTGCAGGGGGAGGGGGGGGGGGGGGAGTCGCCTGCGTCGACGTCTTCACGCCGTAGTAAGAGACGCTAGGGGTAGATCTAGTAGTCGTCGCCGCGAGACACAACTTCCTTGCACGTGGGGCGCAGGATAATGGTGTGCTCGTACTGTGCGGTGTAGCTGCCCTTCACATCAACCAGAGGCGGGTACGCCGTGACAATGCCCGTGTCTACCAGGTTCTTCAGAGCCATCAGGTACTTCTCCTGCTTGGCGCCCTTGGGGTTAATCGTGGCCGAACCACCGTCCTCGCGCTCGATCCATCGGCGGCACCACGGCAGTGTGCCGAACGTGCGCGTGATGTGGCCGAGCAGCTTCTTGGCGCGCGGCAGACGCAGGGGTATGTGGGGGGCGTCGAAGGCTTTGGCGTAGTGCGAGCACTCGCCGTCCTCGACGACATAACCGCGGCCGGTGGTGTTAAACGTCTCAATAGCGAAAATTTCACCCTCCTCCATCTTGGTCTGGTCCTCCGTCTTGACAATCGGGACGCTCTTGCCGGCGTGGATCTGGTAGGGGCCAATGGAGTGGCCGTTCAGGTTGCGGATGGACTTGACCGGGTACGTCTTACCGTCAATAGTCACTTCGAACGACTCCATAACCTCCTGGATGTCGCCACCGATCTCACCGAGACGCGCATCAATACCGGCGCTGGCGATACCCGCATTGGTCGCAGCCTTGGCAGCCTCGAGCAGCGGGTCGAACTGGGGGTCGAACGCGACGGTCCACGCACTGTCGATGATGCGGCCGTTCACGTGCGTGCCGAAGTCCACCTTCATCACGTCGCCGTACGACAGCACCGTGTCGTCGCCCGAGTTGGGCGTGTAGTGCGCCGCCACGTGGTTCAGCGAGCAGCCCGTCGGGAAGCCGATGCCGCGCTGCCGAAATGAGCAACAACAACAAAAAACAAATACTGTCACTACGCAACCCCAAAACAGTATGCACCAGTCCAGTCCTGGATAGCTCAGCGACGTACAGCGAAGCCGGCCTCGACCACGAGCTCGCGGTTCTTGTTCTCGAGCTGCGTGCACATGTCGATGAGCTTGACGCCGGGCTTCATGATGCTCTGCGCGAACTTGCGCACGTGGCGGTGCACCTCGGCGGCGTGGCGCACCGTCTGGTACAGGTCCTCCTGCGCGCGGTCCAGCGCGCGCTTCTCCTCGCTCGTGGCGCGGAACGTGTTGAAGTCTCCCGGGTGCGCCTGGATCTCGCCCTCGGGGAACTTGCCGTCCGGGAAGAGCTGCTCGATGGGGATCGAGGGCGGCTCCGTCTGCCCCACGCCCACGTAGCTGTCCGTGAAGCCCGCCACGCCGCGGAACGGCGGCGGCTTGGAGCCTGCGGAGGCGCCAGAGGCCTTGCTCTTGCTCTTCTTCTTGTGCTTTTTCTTCTTCTTCTTGCTCTTGGCGCTCTCGCCCTCGGCGGGCGCCACCTCGCCGCCGTGCTCGGCGTCCGCCATCTTCACGTCCTCCTGTGCCTCCGGGGCCGCCGCCGCCTGCTCCTGCTCCTCCAGCTTCGCCATGGGTTACGTCTGCTTGCGCCTTGGACGGACTCTTGGATAGTGATGGATGCAGTGCTTGGGTCGCGAAAACGACTGGTTACGGTTTCACCCACGTACCCCAGGGTAACCCACCCGAGTTACACCCGCGTGTTTTTATGTGGAAGATACACAGTGTGGCCGCTTTTTTAATAAAGTTCATGGCGGATACGGTACTGCTAAAGTACCGTGACTGTTTGGGCACTGCAACTGTACTGTTTTAGGCTACAGGGGTGATCCAGTTCAACGTGTGCTTTTCCGTGCTGGCGGTGTGCCATGTGCAGGACAGCGCGTGGGTGAGCGTGCCCTTGACCGGGTTCAAGTACCAGCGCAGAATGAGCACGTTGAAGGTTCGCAGCAGTTTTTGCGGCAGTAGCCGAGCTGCAACGAGGAGTAGCACAGACGAAGCCTGGTAGATGTGCTCGCCGTAGTAGAGGTACCCCGTTAGCAGCAGAGCCTCCACGATGGAGCAGTGCTTGTCATTGTACGTCACGTAGACGATGTCGTCGCAGTCATGAAAGAGCTTCTTGAAGGGCATGCCGAGACAATTCAACTCGAAGGACGTGAGTTTGTTGCGAGAGCTCGATGGAGTAGCGTCGAGTAGGTTGCGAGCGCTACTGGACGACATGAAAGCGATGATCGAAGTCTGCTTCGGCAACACAGCCACTCTCCGGATCGGATTGGCCATGATGAAGCTCCTTATCGAGTCGCGAGATGAGAGCACGACGCGCTTCAACTTGGGGCTCAATTTCTTCACTGTCAGCGAGGTGGTGACTGCTATCAGGCCCAGAAGGGCAGACAAGAGGGTGATGATAATAAGCGTGTTCACAGTGAAAATGATGCAGGCGTCGTTCAGACCGCAGTATTTTTCCCCAAGTGCCGACGTCTTCCGCAAAATCTGCGCGTTCGTCGAAATAATTGACTCCAGCGGGTTGCGCTGGATCACTCGCAGTGCAGTCACCACACAAGCCGTAATGTGGCCTCCCAGGTCAGTCGAAAGTGTCGATCCAGTTGCTGGTCTCCTGAACGTGACTTTGCCAGATTGATGAACGAGTACGAGAAAGCGTAAAAGCAACACGTGAGATTCGCGAGGGACTCCGTCGTCAATGTCCCCGTGGAAAACCCGAGCAAATACAAGTCCGAGTTGTAGATGAGGTGGTAGGCAACTTGGGCTAGGTACCTCACCTGGGTGGTGCCGTTCTGGCAGCGATACGCCCAAATTTGGGTGAGCAGCACGGATCTTTTGTGCGACATCACTTCATAGAGACTGACAATGCCCATGACGAAAATCTGCATGACGACCAGACCAGGGAGGACGCTAATGCCAACAGTATCAGCGTAACGACTTCGGAATGTGTTCATGTACATGGCGACACGATTCGGCTTTGACGCAGTGATTTCGCTTATCCATTCCCACTGCGAGTTGTAGTAGTTGTGAACACACACGTCACTAGTGCTGCATAGTGGCATGTCGTCAGGAGATTGAACCATTAGCCCGTATGACGCCCAGTGTTCCGAGATTTCACACGTGTCTTCTATGTAAACACCTGTCGTATTCACTTCGTGTACTCGGCAGGCTCCGTAGTAGGCATGCAGTAGAGGCTCGAGAACGCTAGTAACCTTATATTTCGTCTCCTGAGCTTTGACAACGCGTGAAACTGGAGTCATGCTACTATTGAAGCTGTACGGAAACAGTGTGAGTGCCTCGGGTACTTGAGCTAGCAAGTCGTCACCGTTTGTAGCGAGTGCCAACTTCGAACCGAGAAGACTCACATCCGGGGCGATATTGATGGCCACAGCAGGGATTTCGCCGAAGTCGGTGCTGTTCACGATCGGGAATAAAAACAATCGAGGCAGTGCCATGATACTCCACGTTGTGACGCAGTCATTAACTCGTTCAATACCCAACTCAAGTTCTCGCTGTGTCTTCAGCAGTATGCTGAGGTTTAGCGGCGCAAAGGCTCTGGCTTGCTTGCTAGCGGCCAGGGGCTTGAAGTTCCTGTGGCAGCTACCCGAGAGGGTCAGCCGTCACAGTGAACATGCATTTTGTAGGGAAAACATGAAAAAGAAACATGGAACATGCATTTAGTAGAAAAGAAATGAAAACAAAACAAAAAGACGCAGGGTAGCACATAGTCAAGGAAAACCCCAGAAATACGCAAAGAGAGCCCTGTGCTCGCGTAGGAGCACAGCGAGGCATGCATGTTAGGCTAGCAGAAGCAATTCAGTATTAAATAAACCGTCTACCTGTGCTCGCGTAGGAGCACAGCGAGGCATGCATGTTAGGCTAGCAGAAGCAATTCAGTATTAAATAAACCGTCTACCCCGCACATCGACCACAACTACCGCGCTTCTCGACAGGACCAACACTCGCACCCACTTCAACGACAAACACTCTTCGGGCCCAACGTGACATCTGGTAGCACTTGCGGGGGGAAGGCTCGCTGCTGCACGGCACTCAAGGGGAGGCTTTTTCAGCTTGAGGTGTAAGTGTCACGTCAGCGTGACCAACCCAGCTGTTGGGGAGACTTTGGTACATTAATAGGGCAACCTATTATTGTACGCTGATCGTGGGAAATAACTGGAGGGCAGCCGTGGTGCAAATTTGTTTTGCATCTGGCCCCGGTGACAGCCCATTTGCCAAAGTAGCTACTGTTCTCAAAAGACTGCACCGCATATAAATCGAGCACTATAAGTCTCGAAGCCGGTTAGTCAGTTTTTGTTCTTGGTAGCCCGGCACAGCAAAATTGGCGAAGCGAAGACCAGGACGACAACCGTCACCGCTCGACCTCTCACGCGTCATCGACCTCTCACGTGTCATCGACCTCTTCAAAGGCATCGAAGAAATCCAAGATCTCCCACAGCGCATAACTCGGCCAATTTTAGGAAGTAGCGTAGGCTATTTTCTTTAACAGGTTTTCTCTTTTACTTTCTTTTAGTCAGTGCCCCTAAAAGTAGATTGCTCCCACCGGTATCAAGTTTCAAGGGTGAACACACAAAGTACTAAGTTTTCGCGTGTTCAAGATGGCGGATCCGGCTCAACTAATGCATAGTATGTTGGCGGCCATGGAAAAGCAGACAGAATTGATCGACGAGCTGCGGAAGTCAAGGCAGCTGTCGCAACTAAAGCTGGATGGGATAAAAATGTCCAGCTACGGGGGGACGCTCAAGGAATCGTTCCAACTATACCGGGAGCAGGTGGAGCAGTATTTTTTAGCTAAGGGCATAGACTGGAAGGATAGTAAGTTGAGTGGACGCATTTTGGCTGTGTTAGCGGGATCGCTGAAGTATGGAGCCGCGCAGTGGTACATCGTCAAGAAGGACGATGTGAAGAGTGTGGAAGACTTCTTTTTGAAGCTGGAGGAAGAGTTCGTGCCTCCGGATCTGCAAGAACGTCTTCGGGACCAGATGAATGACTTGAAGGAGCGTCAGTGTCGAGACTTGCCCGATTATATCAGCAAGTTCAGGCACTTGATTACTCAAGTCAAGGAGATGAGCGAACTGGACAAGATCATATATTTCTTGCGTGGTCTGCCGTCAAGTATTCGGGAGGAAGTCCAGTATCGCAGGAGTGCAACGATGACCGACGTTATTACCGTAGCGCTCGACTATGACCGGTCTCACGCGCATCGTGGACGCTCGGAAGGAGCACGCGACAGACCGAGGTACCGATCGTACGACAACAGACGATCGAAGAGCAACAACGATGGACCAGTGCCGATGGAGATCGACAACGTAAGGGTACCGTCGAAGGAGGAATGTATGCGCCGAAACCTGTGTTTCCGGTGCGGGAGTAGCGCCCATCGGGCTCGTCAATGTCCGATACAGCCGCATCAGACGCAAATGGCTAAGCGGAATGCGCCGAAGTACAACAACTCGGGCAGTAATCAAGGGCGTAAGCCGAGGATGAACATGGTCCTCGAGGATGACGAACAGGTGGATACTGTCGTCATGGATCGCGTGACTATGAGTGTGGCTGACATCCAGGAACAAGCGGATGGGTTACAGGCATTCATGGACAAGGCACGTGTACAAGTGGAAGAGACTGTCACTGCAGCGTCAGAAATGACGGAAGATGCTGGCTCGTGTGGACTACAGCCAGTTGAAGAACCGAGTTTGCATGCGATGCAACCGGAATTGGAGTCTGGTGTGTGCGATTCGCGCCAGAGCAGGAAGCTGAGTTGCATGAGAAGCAGCCAGTGAAGTTGGTTCAGCAAGGATCGCAACCAACAAGTCCAACGGAGACCTTGAAGGTGAACGCAGTGAAGTCCGAACGTACGAGTAACCTTTTCATCAGGAAGGGTCGCATCAATGGCAGAGATGTCCGAATTCTGTTGGACACGGATGCAAGCACGAACATGATTATGCCAGGTTTGGCTAGTAATGTGCTTCTGTCAAGACGACTTCAAGCTCAGCGCTTTGATGGCACGTTAACGCCGGCGACGGATGTCAAACACGTGGAAGCGCCAGTGAGCATGGATGGGTACTTCTTTCCAGCGATCGAGTTCGTGGAATGGAAGTTGCCGGAGTCGCACGACGTCATTTTGGGGAAACCGTGGTTTAAGGACGACAACCCTCAAGTGGATTGGTAAAAGGAGGAGGTTGTCATACCTGACCGGATGCAATTCATCGACGTCGATGCACCGTCGTTCTCGCGCAACTTGAAGGAAGGCAAGTATGAGCAGGTGTTTCGGGTGAAGATACAACTTGTGCCCGAAGTGGAAGGAATTCCAGAACCGATCTTCAACGTAGTCGGTAAGGAGTTCAAGGATGTGTTTCCGGAGCAATTACCAGACGGATTGCCTCCGATGCGTGAAGTCAACTTTGAAGTGACGTTGAAGAAGGGGGCTCAACCAAGCTCTCGTGCACCGTTCCGCATGTCGAAGATGGAACAGGATGCTTTCGAAGAATTTGTCAAAGACAAGTTGAAGAAAGGATGGATTGAAGTGTCGAACTCGCCGTGGGTTTCGAACATCTTCGCTATCCCGAAGAAGGACCCAGTCACAGGTCAAATGCCGAAAAGGGCTTAATGGTTGCGTAGCGGCAATTTGAAGATTCCGTTGCGTTGGGTGTTCGACTACCGCTATCTCAACAGCGTGACTGTCATTGCCAAGATCCCGTTGCCATTAATCGAGGTGTTGTTCGATAAGATGGTAGGTTGTGTCATCTACACGTTGATCGACCTTGCACAGGGATATCATCAAATGCTGGTGGGGAAGTCAAGTCGTCCGTACACTGCGTTTCGAACACACAAGGAAACGTATCAGTGGTGTGTAGCGCCCATGGGAGTGGCTGGAATGCCAGGGATATGGTCTAGGCTCATGCACAAGCTGTTCGACAAGTACGAATTTGTCGTCGTGTATCTCGATGACATCTGCGTCTTCTCGAAGGGTATGGAGGAGCATGTGGAGCATCTGCGTGCAGTTTGTATGGTACTGCGTCGCGAGAAGCTTTTTCGCACATGGCAAAGTGTTCGTTTGGTCAGTCCGAAGTGGCTTTCCTAGGACATGTTGTCTCGCAGGCAGGAGTAAGCGTTGATCCGCGCAAAACGGAAGCGATAGCCAAGTACCCGACTCCGACGAATCGAAAGGAGTTGTTGAGTTTCTTGGGTTTGGCAGGATATTATCGCAGATTTATCTGTGATTTTGCCGAGATTGCTCGTCCGTTGAGGGATTTGACGAAGGGAGATGTCCCATGGAATTGGACGAAGCCTGTGGAGGACGCGTATTTGCATCTCAAGCTCGCACTTCAGCAAGCACCTACGCTGAAGTTGCCGGACTTTGAGCGACCGTTTATCGTGACGACGGACGCGTCAGGACATTGTATTGGTGGAGTTCTGTCACAGAAGTATGACGGAGCAGATCATCCGATTGCCTTCTATTCGAAGAAGTTGGATAAACATGAGCGTGGATGGCCTACGCATGAGAAGGAGCTACTAGCTATCAAAGTGGCTACGGAGAAGTGGAGACACTATCTGCGTGGACGCCCATTCGACGTCTACACGGATAACGCAGCGTGTTCGTGGATGTTGCATCACCCACGAGTGTCACCAAAGATGGCTCGCTTTTTGACGCACTTTTCGCAATACACGTTTACTTTGCATCATGTACGAGGTAAGATGAACGTTGTAGCGGATGCGCTCTCACGGCCTCCACTGGATGGACTGGAAGACGAAGAGGAGAAAGAAGCACCTCTTCCGGATGTGACGTATACAGTTCATGACTGCGACGACGAATGCGCGAAGAATGCCGCACCAGTTCATGACCACCGTATTAAGTCTGCAGTGTTGCGCAACTTGTCAACGGATGATACTCACCTGTTACTCGACGATGTCGACTTACGGGGGGAGGGTCGCCCGATTGGTGTAGCACAGCAGCAAGTCAACAGCGTCGACTATCATTTTGTAAGTCCGCACTTGGCCCCTGAGACGAAAAGAGCGTTTCAGGAGGGATACGAATCAGACCCTGCTTTCAAGCAACAGTGGTCTAATGGAGCAGGAAAGGAGAAGTTCGTCAAGCACAATGGGCTTCTGTTTTTCAAACAGACGAAAGGCGAAACTGTCTACCGACTTTGTGTGCCGAAGGTAAAAGTGCTTCGCACAAATGTCATGATCGAATTTCATGATGGAAAGACGTCCGCGCATCCTGGAAGTCGACGTACGTACCTGAAAGCAGCGCAATGGTACTACTGGCCGACTATGGACCGCGACGTAAGGAATACGTTCGCACATGTGAGACTTGTGCACGATGGAAGTCCAATAGCCAGAAGAAAAAAAGGACTACTGATGCCGATACCAGTGCCAAAGGAATGCTGGGAAGTGGTGTCAATGGATTTCATCACGGGTTTGCCAGTGTCGGAAGGGTTTGATGCAATACTAGTTGCAGTGGACAAGTTGTCCAAGCGAGCGAAGTATGCACCAACGTATTCGACAGCTGACGCGAAGGACACGGCTAAAGTGTTCTTTGATGCAGTTGTTCGGCATCACGGATTGCCGAAGGTCATCATCAGTGATCGCGACTCGAAGTTCATCTCGGACTTTTGGAAGTCATTGATGAAGTTGATGGGTATCAAACTCAGCATGACAACTGCGCACCGAGCTCAGGCAGATGGCCAGACAGAGCGCCAGAACCTCGTGCTCGAAGATGCATTGAGATGTATGATCTCGTATCACGGCGACGATTGGGTTAAGCACCTAGGGACTATCGAATATGCGCATTTGACCCTCGTCAACGCGTCTACGAAGTTCGCGCCATTCGAACTTGACACAGGACGTAAGGTGTCAAACATTGTGGCAGAGGAAATGAAAGACCTGCTGCAATCGGAGAATGATGTGACGCTCGCGGAGTTTGCGAAGAACTTTGCGAAGGAGCGACAGGAGATCGTAGAGCGCGCTCAGAAGAATTTGGAAGAAGCTCAAGCAAGACAAAAGGAGTACTACGATCGCAAGCGCAGACAAGTTGGCTTTAAAAGAGGTGACTTAGTGCTGCTCGACACGAAGAACTTACTGCTGAAAACCGTAAACAAGAACACGGAATTGAAGAAAGCGAAATTAGCGGCTAAGAAGGTTGGACCGTTCGTGATTGAACGTATGGTGAACGACAACGTGGCGAAGTTGATACTTCCGCGCACGATGAAACGTCTTAATCCGACATTCAACGTGGAGTTACTGACCCATTACCAAACGAATCGTGAGGATTTTCCGAATCGACCGATTCCGAAGGCTGTACCTCTAATCTTGGACGAGGACACAAGAACTCTACATCGTGGAGAAGCTTCTCAAGAAACGAACTAGACGTCGCAAACGTCAATGGCTCGTGAAGTGGCATGGGTTGCCGGAGCATGAGGCAACCTGGGAAAGCGAAGCGCAGATCAAGCACGTTTCGCATTGGCGTCAACTCCTAGATGAGTATCGACTCCACCAACACGAAGTCAACCAGGGGGAGATGTCAGGCCCACCTCTGGCCTGCTGAGCAAGCAAGCCAGAGCGATACGGCGCAAAGGCTCTGGCTTGCTTGCTAGCGACCAGAGGCTTGAAGTTCCTGTGGCAGCTACCCGAGAGGGTCAGCCGTCACAGTGAACATGCATTTTGTAGGGAAAACATGAAAAAGAAACATGGAACATGCATTTAGTAGAAAAGAAATGAAAACAAAACAAAAAGACGCAGGGTAGCACATAGTCAAGGAAAACCCCAGAAATACGCAAAGAGAGCCCTGTGCTCGCGTAGGAGCACAGCGAGGCATGCATGTTAGGCTAGCAGAAGCAATTCAGTATTAAATAAACCGTCTACCCCGCACATCGACCACAACTACCGCGCTTCTCGACAGGACCAACACTCGCACCCACTTCAACGACAAACACTCTTCGGGCCCAACGCGACAGTGTACCGGTCAAGCCGTTCATTGCAGACCCCCACTCATTGACACTACTCTGACATAATGCGTCACTGGCGTCCAGAGACTCGCCCAATGCAATCGCCTAGGGGCTGAGAGAGCTGAAGTCATACAGCGATTCCGTTGGGGGCATGCCGGTGAAAGCCGTGAACGGAGGTCCACTGGTCAGAGCTACCCTATTGTACGTCAATAGCACGATTTTGCATGAACCCAAACAATCTGTGCACCTGCCAGCCATCGATAGATCTTTCTCAGTGAACGCAAATAAGCTGTTGTCAGCCGTGATGAGGAAGGTGGCGTCCGAGGATAAATAGTTTGTAGCAGTAAACACCAGCAGTAGCACAGTTGGGCCCACGACAGTTCGCCCGAGGACGGCTAGATAGGCACCCAAGACTGACGGGTGCAGCAAACTTCTCCATCCGTGACCCTGACGACGCAGTCTCTCCTGCTCGTAGTAATTTGTCATCCAGTTCTCCGAGTCATCTTGGTCTGCTTCGGACGTACCCGCCCCTTTCCGTGATCTATCGAGCATATAACGATAGGGCTCATTGACAAGCTCTGAACATTCCTAAGAATGACGTAGGAGAGCTGCACCAGAAACGTCTTCTAAACACGGACAATGTGAGAAGTGGGCTGGTTCTCGAATTCGCTCTTGAGCGTTTCTGTAACCACAGAACGAACTCGGAAAAACACGGATTAAAAGTGAAGAAACATGGTTCGGGGGTATTTCGTGCTTCGTCAGGCGCACTAACTTCACACTACCGGGTCTTGTATTTCGAAGAGCAGTCGGTAGAGTAATTCTGGGAGTGTTTCATGGCATGAGCACGCGTTTGAGTCAATGACTGGGCATTGGGTAGCAAGTAGTAGTAGCGACTCGATAAACCCTGTATAGCCATCGTTCGTTGGTGGTGTGACAGCATCCATGTCGACAAAGCTCCTGGTAGCACTGCTCCTGCCAGCAGGTAACGAATCACTTCGTTGCAGAACCAGCAATTCGCGTGGGGGTAGGCAGTTTCGTACAACGCGTCACGCACGTGGACGAAGTCGAAGAATCGCTTTTCGATGCGGATGTCTGGCTTGGTGAAGAGTATGGCAAAATGCTGTGCATCTGCAAGTTTGAGACTTGTCGGGATGCGGCTCGTGGACTGGGACGGAGTGAACACGCCGATAACATAAGTCCCTTTTGCTGTAGTCGAGCGGGACACCTGTACCTTGCAGACTTGCTTGAGCTTGGTCATGATCCGCATGTGGCGCGAGTATTTTTCGGGCATCAAGTCGACAGGTACGAGCCGTGCCAGTCTGGTATCGTACATGTTTGTTGAATTGTGCAGGATGCTCGTCAAACGGTAGTATTGTGAACTAGGGTGCGTTTGGCAAAGTGGAGGCGGTCACAGCAAGCTTTCTTGTTTAATAATTGATAAATCGGGGCCTTCCGGCAGCCACTCACTGCTCCACTCCGGCCCAACCGCTTCGCATGCGAGTGTTTTCACGATGTTGCGCACTATTGGCAAGCAAACATGACCGACTGGCGTTTTTCGCTGCGCGCAGGTCGTGTCCCAAGGTCAAATGCATTTGCTGGATCTTGTCTCAGATAAGGATTTGACACGATTCCGCACGTTTCTGGGCTCTGTAATTCACAATCCCGCCAAACTGCAGTAATATAGCAAACCAAACAATCCCCCTATGCTACTGGTGTTGCGCGATTCAACGTATGATTCTCCATGCTCACAGAATACCATGTACATGACAGTGCATGTGTCACCTTGCCTGTGATCGGATCCAAATGCCATCGTAGCATAAGCACATTGAAAGTGCGGAGGATCGTCTGGGGCAACAAGCGTGCCAATAGTAAAAGTTGCACAGAAGAAGCTTGATAGATATGCTTACCATAGTACAAGTATCCTGTGAGCAGCAGTGCCTCCACAGTGGAGCAGCGTTTTACACTATATGTCACGTAGGCAATATCGTCACAATCGTAGAACAGTTTCTTGAATGGAGTCCCAAGACAATTCTGCTCAAAAGAAGTGAGGGGTCTCTGTGATTCATGACTCGCGATCGGCAGAGGTTGATTCATGTTCGCGTCGCGCAACAGAGCTGACTTGATTTGGTGCGGTGTGGGGGTTGGCGGCATCGGACTAATGTCAGTGAAGCTACTTATCGAGAGCCGAGCTGACTCTTCACCTTCGGACTCATCTTTTTCACAATCATCGACGTCGTCACGGCTGTGAGACCCAAAACTGCGGATATTAGTGTGACAAATGTAGGCGTACTAACTGTGAAAATGATGCAGGTGTAAGGACGCCAGCGTCATGGCAACGAGTGAGACGTTAGGTGCGAATGAGACGACGGGTGACGGTGTTGAAGTAGCCGTCAGTGTAGTACGTGAACCAAATGGACTTCGTGGGCGACAGGATTTGCTGCACGAGCTACCGCACGACAGGATCGCGAGCGTAGGACTTCGTGTCCGACAAGGCGAAGTGAGATCTTTTCCGTGCCAGACGGCAGCCGCGCGAGCAGTTTGGAATCCGCTGGCTAACGAGCAAGCCGGGCGAGTGGTTGAGGACGAGACGGCTGACGAGCAGGCCGACCAACGGAACGACGCGCTCCCGGAACGAGTGCTAGGGACGAAACGGCGAGTAGAACGGGGCGTGTAACCAGCGACGGCTCGGTGGACGACTGTACGGCGTGGACGACTCCGGAGGGACGTCCAGGAAGCACTCGGCTTCCAAGTCTTTCGACGGCTGCAACGATTAGGGCAGGCGCGCGTGGGCGTACGCCCGAGTGGCTAGAGAGGCGACCAGGACGGAACTCAAGTTGTTTGTGTCGGGCGGGCGTGTATTGAGGTTAGTTGGTAACTCGGTTGGTAGCCTAGCTACCTCGACTTTGTGTTGTAAATAAAATAGGTGTCGCTGCCAGTCGGGCACGCACCGGCGCGGTGTCATACGTTGTGACATCGTCGGCCTGACGGACTTCGGACTGCATCAGCACAGTCACGACCAACCCCAAGCGTGTGGGGCGAACACGTTGCATGGTGGACATACAAGGGCGTCCTAACGAGCGAGTTAGACGAAGCCCACGACTCACGAAGACGCCCGCGGACGCTGCAATGGCTCGAACGAGAGTTGCGGTGGTCGCGCAGACGGCAAGAAGCGCGACTGGGACTCCGACGAGGACGACGACGGTACCCGTACCAGCCGGAAGAGATGACGAAATCGAGACAGCTGACGTACGTGGAGACGCGGCCGAGGACGATGAGATGAAGGACAACGACCCCACTGACGAGAATAACCCGGGAAACGCACGCGGATATCACGACGCTGGTGACGCTTCGAGTGAACCACGGGAGCAAGCAACCGACGGCAACGACAACGACAGAGGAGTCGCGATGGCTCCAGTAGCGGCCTTGACGGTGGCCCTGCAGCAGATGGTGGCGACGATGGCGAGGATCGACGCGAGGCTGGACCAGCTGAGTACGGCGACAACAGCCACGACACGACCCTCTACTGGCACGGACGGTCGCACACCAACGACGATGACCACGACGACAAGGGCGACGGCGACACCGGAGCCGCCACAGCAGCCCACGAGTACGACGAGCCCTCCAGCTTCACGAAGTACACCAACGACGGGGACGTCGCGGCGAACGCCGCCAGCAGCCACGGAACGGCGAGTGGCGTATCAGCCACGAGATGACGGCGACGACGGAGATGCAAGCAGCAACGACGATGATTCCTCGAGCAGCTCCGACAGCGATGACGACTCCAACGCTGGCAACGATGATGGTGGGCGACGTGGACGACGGCAACCCGTGACGATGCCTGGCGACCGCGACTTCCAGCGCAACCGACGACGAACCATCCGCGACTTGGATCTGCCGACGTTCCTGCCCACGCCGCAGACCTCCGTGACGACGTGGATCGCCCGAGTGGATCTTGCCCTGGAAGGAGCAAGACTGTCAGGACGAGGTGACTGGACGAATGAAGAGCTGTATTACATCTTAGGAAACAAGCTACAAGACAGTGCGGCTCGCTGGTGGGTCCAGCTGGATCGCAAGCTACGTGACAACGAGAGGACGTGGACACGGTTGAAGTCCTCGCTGCTCCGGCGGTACGGAGAGCGACCAGACAAGTCCATGGCCGAGTGGCGTGTTACGCAACGACGAATGATGCCTGGAGAAACGTATGCTGACTTCGCTGCCGCATTGCGTGACCTGTGTGGCAACAACCGGATCAAAGAGCGTATGCTGTTAGCGCAATTTTACCGCAGCCTGGATAGGACGACCAGACTCCTGGTGAAGCAGCGGCCGAAGCCGAGAACCTTAGAAGAAGCTGTCGACAAAGCTACCGAGATCAATGACCCCATCGACAACGTGGCGCAGGGCATGGAAAACATTGGACAGGCTTTCGTGACTGCACCCTACTCCTACGTTGTACCCGCTAGCGGAACGACCGGGCACATGGCCATCATTCCGGGCGTAGGCAGCGCAGAGGTGGCAGAGGAAGCCAAGCTCGCGTTCTTCACGAATTCGCGCGGCGTGTACAACAAGTACACCGGCCTGTGGGAAGCGCCGAAGGGCAGAGCGTGGAACGGGCACATGTGGGCACCGCTCGCACGGAAGCGGACGGCGCCAGCAGCTGAACCGACGGCGACCAAGCGAACGATGGTTGCCAAGACCGACAAGAAGGCGAAGGTGGACATGGCAATGGCCGTCGAGGACTACGACGAGCAGGAGACTGAGGACGACGACACGGGAGTTGCGCCGAC
Source organism: Phytophthora cinnamomi (assembly GCF_018691715.1). NCBI lineage: Eukaryota > Oomycota > Peronosporomycetes > Peronosporales > Peronosporaceae > Phytophthora > Phytophthora cinnamomi. The sequence continues at coordinate 698,455 of NW_027150986.1, forward strand.
CCCACCTCCCGCCAAGAAGCCAAGAACTACAGCACGACGACCGATGGCAGCGACACGCCAAGCCAAGGGCATCGAGGCTCCACGCCCAGCGGCCGAGGCGAAGCCAATGATCAGACGATTCAATGAAAGTAGGTGTTACGCGTGCAACCAGCCAGGTCACATCGCGCGTGAGTGCCCCGACGACGAAGCACGCGCACGCAATGACGAGTACCTCGCCAAGCGTAGCAAGGTGCAGAAGCTGCAGGAAAACGACGATCGAGCGGCGTAGGGGATTACGACGCTCGGTGATACGACGGACTCCCTGGCGACCGGCGACGGTGGCAACGAACGGTGATACGGCGTGCGAAAAGGATGCGTCGACGGTGCCGGCGACGGTGGTCGATGACGAAGGCGAGAAGATGGACGAAAAGCAAGTGAAGTCGAATGACGGGAGCGTGGCAGCAATACGACGAGCTGTCACCGCTCATTTGAACGAGGAGCTCGCAGTCCGCGACGGCGAACGAGCGGAACGGTACATTAGCACAGTGCGGCCGGCCATGGCAGCGCTGCGCTACGTGCACAAGGTGGACGAGGATGACGACGACCAAGGCAGTGACGACACGCCGGGGTGCAAAACGACGGAGACTACGGCGGTCACGACGAGCGCCGCGACGACAACGAAGATAGCCCCTGTGCAGGTGAACGGTGTGGCGCTGTCTGAGGAAGGCGACGAAAACACGGACGGCGTGGCGCTGTCTGAGGAAGGCGACACGGCGGTCGGTGCGATGGCGACGAAGGACGACGTGACGACCATGGAGTCCTCGACGTTGGAGCTCGGCATGGAGCTTACCGACGAGGTGGTGACGAAACTGGGCAGCGTGGCGATGGTGCGCATGGCCATCAAGCGCTCCAAGCGTGAGACGAAGCGTCAGCGTGCGCGCAAGAAAGTAGATGGAGACCCGCATGTCGACGACGATGTCGCACGTGTGGTCGCCGGACTCGAAGTTGAACAAGTAAGGCGACGACGACAGCAAGCCGACGACGCGCGGGGCGAACTGGAAGAACGACGGCGGCAACGTGCTGCCAAGGACGACGTACGTAAGAACGAACGGGTCCGCGTGAACTTGGTGCAGCGTGGTAGCACCATGACGGACGAGACCACGGACAGCAACGACGGTGTGGAAGCCAGCGACGGGCTGCCCACCGCCGCCATGCTAGTGGACGGTGTGCAACAGTGCGTGAAGATTGACAGCGGGGCGCGCTATTCGATAGCAGGCACCGAGTGGATGGCTCGCGGAGAACGACGACGGGTTAACGCCCCGGTGGCCTACGTGGAGGGTATCGGCGGATTTTTGTTGGACGTGCTGGGCGTATGGACGTTCAACATGGTGAACGTGTACGGCCAGAAGGTGGTGGTCGACGCGTGCATCATCGACGGCTGCACGAATGAATTTTTGGTAGGCGTTGATTTTCTGGAGAAGCATAGGGCGACTATGGATTTCGATCGCGGCGAGGTGCGCTACGACGAGCGTGGCCGTGAGATCATTATTCCGTTCAGGATGGCGGACAACGACGACGACACGGCAGCGACGGCTGTGAGACTGGTCCGCGCGACGAACTTGCACCGACGAACCGTGCAACCAGTGGAAGTAACTATTGCTGCACCAGATGGAGAGGAAGGTATTTTCCTACCCACCGTGAGTCGAGAAGCAGTGCTGCTCGCGTCAGCAGTGACAAAGGTCAAGGACGGGAAGGCTCTGATTCCCGCAATCAACACATATGGCGGTCGTGTCAAATTGCCAAGCAGGCGTGAACTAGGTGTATGGATACCCGTAAATCGAGACGTTGAGATTTTACAGACGCACTGAGAATTGGAAATGGAGCGTGTACAGACTTGGTTAGACGAACTAGGTGACACCCTCACGCCCCTGGAGGACGAACACGATGTTGACATTGGTACGAAGGAACCTGATTCACGAGCACTTGTATTGAAGTTATTACGAGCCTATCGAGACCTATCTAACGCGCAGAAAGAGTGCCCTCCCGCCACTACGCTCAATGTAGAGCACCATATTGATACGGGGAGCGCTGCACCAATCATGATGCGACGGCGACGACAAGCACAGACAGAGGACGCCGTAGTGGACTCTAATGTGGATTCTATGCTTTCGGCGGGTGTAATTGAACATGGAGAAGGCGCTTGGGGCTTCCCCGTGGTGCTTGTTCGCAAGAAGGATGGATCCGTGCGATTTTGTGTTGACTATAGAGCCCTTAATAGCATCACACGCAAGGACGTCTATCCGCTGCCACGGATAGACGAAACGTTAGAATCTCTGGGTGGAGCACGTCTGTTTACTACGCTAGACCTACGATCTGGGTACTGGCAGATTCGCGTAGCTGAGGAAGATCGAGATAAGACGGCCTTCATGACCAAGCGTGGCCTATATCGATTCAAGCGGATGCCGTTTGGCCTTACCAACGCCCCGGCAACCTTTCAGCGACTTATGAATGGAGTGTTGCGTGGATTGACATGGATAACGTGTCTTGTGTACCTAGATGACATTATTATCTTCACGAAAGGAGGTATTGAACGACATGTATTGGAGTTAGCAGGTGTACTAGAGAGATTAAGATCGGCTGGCCTAAGTCTCAAGCTCAAGAAATGCACGTTCGCTACTACTTCAATGGAGTACCTTGGGCATCACCTGCGTGATCGGGGAGTACAACCCGCCGAGCGACTTGTTAAATCGGTACGGGAGTTCCCGCGGCCTACGGATGCGACGGAAGTGAAGAGATTTGTTCACCTCGCGGGCTATTATCGTAAGTTCATAAGTGGTTTTGGATCGATAGTAGAACCTCTTACGCGACTACTGAAGAAAGACATGGAGTGGCAGTGGAGTGAGGCGCAAGAGTTTGCATTTGAACGAGTTAAGATGCTGCTCACTACACGACCTTTGCTACTCTACCCTGATTTTGAACTACCGTTCCACTTGGTGACAGACGCTAGCAAGGTTGGCTTAGGCGCCTGCCTCATGCAAGACCAAGGACACGGTTGGCAGCCGATTGCATACGGCAGTAAGGTGAATAGCAAAGCTGAGTCGAATTACTCGATCACCGAGCTGGAGTGCCTCGCGGTGGTCTGGTCCGTAAAGATGTTCCGCCCGTACCTGTACGGCAGAGCGTTCACGATCATTACGGATCATGCGGCACTCAAGTGGTTGATGACTCGACCGAACTTGGCCGGGAGATTGCATCGCTGGTCATTAGTGCTACAAGAGTACGAGTTTCAGGTCGCGTACCGACCTGGCGCAACCAATGTAGTCGCAGACGCCTTATCCAGGGCGCCTGCAGCTGTCCGAGCAGCGGTGGGACGACAACGACGACGACAGATGAAACCGAGTGCGCCAGAAGGACGTTGTGAGGCAAGTACGAACGCAGCAGCGATAACTGGTTCGCGAGCACGTGATTCGGCGAGGGAGGCGACAGCAGCCGACAGCGCTGCAGCGACTGACGGTACGAGTACGGCAGTGACGGCCGGCTCGCCAGCACCGACATCAGTGCATGTCCCGACGGGCGAGACTACAGCGGTGACAGTAACAACGGACAGCACGACGAAGACGGTCACGACGGATGGCGCGACGACTGCGCTCAGCGCCACGGCGACGACCATTGAAGGCGCCACGGCGGTGACCGGTGCCATGACAGACCCGATGTTGAGTGAAGCGACCCGCGCAGTGATCGACGTGCGCACAACAAGGAACAACGACACAGCCCTTGATGACGCCACGAGCAGCGCAACGGCAGCGCAACGCTTGGACGTGACGACCAGCGTGAGCAGGAAGCAGGGCGGTACAACGAACACTGTGCCCGCCACGATGAACATTGCAGACACCGTGAACGACGCGGTGCACGAGGACGACGACGTGGACATGATGGACGCCGCGGCGCGTAAGACGAACGACGCAGTGCCGACGAGCCGCCTAACGAAGTACCACGATGACGTGAGTTTTGCAACGCCAAATGACGAGACGGCGAGTGTTGGCAACGACGAGCCAGACACACCGATTACGAACGATGCAGTAGCACGCGGCACGAACGAAAGCCCCGCAGCGACGGACGCGCTGGCGACCAGCGGAGGCAGCGCCGTGGCAGTAACGATGCTACCCGAAACGACAGTGACGACCGCAACGAGTAGCCGGAGACGCACTAGAAAGACGAATGCGCCTGCAACGAGACGCAGTGCCCGCATTCGCGAGCAAGCACAGAGGCACGTGCACTGGGCGACGACGGTGCCGAGCACGGACGACGTGAACGACACGAACGACGTGAATGAGGCGAACGACGTCAATGACACGGCGCCGATCGCTGATCCACCAACAGCTACAACGACTACGACACGGACAGTGAGCACGGATGCACTGAAAGGCGTACGAGAAGCGATAACAACGGTGGATCCCAGAACGATGATCACGACGATGGTGGGGACGGAGACCCGAACGACGCTGGGTACCGTGCCATTAACGAGAGCACCAACTCCATGTGACGACGGAGCCCCTGCAAAACGAGCCGATGTGGCACGAGACGACGAACGACGAGCAGTGACAACTGCGACGACGCTTGTAGAGGCAACGACGATGCCTGCAACGAAGGCGAAGCCCACGACCAAGGGCACGGCCAAGAAGAGCACGACGTAAAAGGTCCCGACGACAGCGAGTGTGGTGAACGACGCCGTGGTGGTGATGAACGACGTGGACGGCAAGGACGGTAACGATGACACCGCCCCTGGGGACGATTACACGCTCCAGCTGAGCGACGACGAAATCGCGACGGCGCAGCAACGCAGCAAGTTTGTGAAGCGACTACTGGCGGCTGGCAAGTACGGAAGCATGAAGGCTGAGAGCAAGTACGGCCTTGTGACCATCGAGACGACGAACGGATGGCGTGTGGTGCTGCCGCCAACATTGTGGTCGACGGTATTTAAGGAGATGCACGGCAGCGTGTGGAGCGGACACCTGCGTGGCCCTCACACATACGGACGGGTAGCCCAGCTGTACTGGTGGCCAGGGCTATACCGCGAAGTAAGGCGCTGGGTGCGCGGATGTCAAGAATGTGGTTCCAGGAAAGCGAAGCCACGCGAAGTGATTCCGCCTTTACGTAGTTTACGAGGTGGCGCAGTTGGAGACAGGTGGGCACTTGACATTGCCGGCCCCTTTCCAGTGGCAGAAGGTGGAGACAGATATGTAATTGCAGCTGTTGAGTACGTGACTAGATATGCTGTAGCGTGTTGCGTGCCGCAACGTACGGCAGAAAGTGTTGCAACGTTCCTGATGCAAGAAGTTGTATTACGATTTGGGGTATTTCGCGAGCTACTGACCGACGGAGCACCTGAAATGACTGGCAAAGTTATTGAAGAGCTCGTAGATCTACTACAGGCGCACCAAGTGAACCCGGTGCCCTACCGACCTCAACTTGTCGGACTAGTTGAACGATTTCACCGCTCTTGGAAGGACTGTGTCGCGACTTTCATGCAAGACGAACGCCAGACAGATTGGAACTTGTGGGTGAAATTCGCTGTTTATTCTTACAATTCTGCTAAGCACTCTACGGTGTCTTTGAGCCCAAACGAACTCATGATGGGTAGACGCCTACGAGCGCCAAACGAACTACTACGACGCACGGAAGTGACCGAGGCGGGTGAGCTGCCTGCTTATCACGCCAACATGCTGAAGGCGATGGAGCGAAGTCATGAATGCGCAGAACAAGCTCGGAGACGTGAGCAAGAACGCCAAGCGCGGTACTACAATCGCAAGATTAGGAACAGACGGGAGTTTCGGCCAGCCGACTTGGTTTGGATGCACAACCCGCCGCGTGGCAAGAACGCCACTAAATTTGTACATCAGTGGATGGGACCACTACGCATTGTGGAACCCGCTGGTTACGACAACTTTGTGCTGACGAGAGAGGACACGACGGGGAAAGTGGAGCCGCTGATAGCTCACGTTTCATTTCTTATTAGCTACCACTACCCTGAACCTCTACTAGCGCAAGTGGCGCTCGACATTGGCGAACAGCTTGAATATGAAGATCAACAGCCAGCACGGGATGAATCGGCGACAACAGCGCCTGTTTTGGCAGCGACGGCGACTGCTGAGCGAACAGCGAGTGCTGGAAGAACGAAGCGACCGCGAGCGGCAGTGGACGACACTGCTGGACACGACGTCACGCGTGGACTCGTGGTGGAACGGCGAAGACGGCGAAGGCGCAACGGAGCAGGGCAGTACGTACTGGAGTACGAGCTGTGCCCCTATGGCGACCCGAACCGATGGACGACAAATGACAAGGAGTTATGGCTTGACGAAGGACGCGCACGAACACGATGGACGTCTGTGGCCGAGTATGAGCGACTCTACCGAGACGACCGGGTCGTGGAAGACCCGGGTGATGAGGAAGTCGTGTAAGGAGGCCAGCGTCATGGCAACGAGTGAGACGTTAGGTGCGAATGAGACGACGGGTGACGGTGTTGAAGTAGCCGTCAGTGTAGTACGTGAACCAAATGGACTTCGTGGGCGACAGGATTTGCTGCACGAGCTACCGCACGACAGGATCGCGAGCGTAGGACTTCGTGTCCGACAAGGCGAAGTGAGATCTTTTCCGTGCCAGACGGCAGCCGCGCGAGCACTTTGGAATCCGCCGGCTAACGAGCAAGCCGGGCGAGCATTGTGGAATCCGCCGGCTAACGAGCAAGCCGGGCGAGCAGTTTGGAATCCGCTGGCTAACGAGCAAGCCGGGCGAGTGGTTGAGGACGAGACGGCTGACGAGCAGGCCGACCAACGGAACGACGCGCTCCCGGAACGAGTGCTAGGGACGAAGCGGCGAGTAGAACGGGGCGTGTAACCAGCGACGGCTCGGTGGACGACTGTACGGCGTGGACGACTCCGGAGGGACGTCCAGGAAGCACTCGGCTTCCAAGTCTTTCGACGGCTGCAACGATTAGGGCAGGCGCGCGTGGGCGTACGTCCGAGTGGCTAGAGAGGCGATCAGGGCGGAACTCAAGTTGTTTGTGTCGGGCGGACGTGTATTGAGGTTAGTTGGTAACTCGGTTGGTAGCCTAGCTACCTCGACTTTGTGTTGTAAATAAAATAGGTGTCGCTGCCAGTCGGGCACGCACCGGCGCGGTGTCATACGTTGTGACATCGTCGGCCTGACGGACTTCGGACTGCATCAGCACAGTCACGACCAACCCCAAGCGTGTGGGGCGAACACGTTGCACAGGCATCGTTGAACCCGCAGTATTTTGCTCCGAGTGTTGACGTCTTGCGCAAAATCTGCGCGTTTGTCGAGATGATAGACTCCAATGGATTGCGTTGCACCACACGAAGCGCAGTCACCACACACCCAGTGATGACGACCTGCATTGTCTCTCACGTCAAACGAAAGTGGCGGTCTAGCCGCTGGTCTCCCGAACGTGCTTTTGCCAAATATATAAACGAGTACGAGAAAGCAAAGAAGCAGCACGTGAGGTTCGCAATTGATATGGTCGTTACTGTACCCGTCGCGAACCTGAGCAAATACAAGTCGGAGTTAAATAGGAGGTGATACGCGATCTGGCCGAGGTAGAGTATCTGCATTTTGCCATTCTGACACCGGTACGCCCAGATCTGCGTGAGCAGCACCGATCGCTTGTGTGACTTCACTTGATAGAGATTGATGTTCCCCATGATGAAGATCTGCATGACGACAAGTCTTGGCAGTATACTGATCCCAACTTTGTCGGCGTATCGAGTACGGAACGTGTTGACGTACATAACGACGCCGTTATGTTTAGTTGCCGTGATCTTGCTCACCCATTCCCACTGTGAGTTGTAGTAGTTATGAACGCATACATCGTCTGTGGTGCACAGTGGAATATCGTCGGGAGATTGGACCATTAAGCCGTAGATATTCCAATGCCCCGAAGTCTCACAGTCGCCTTCGATGTACACACCGGTAGCGTTCACCTCTCGGACGCGGCAACCGCCATAATGCGCTTGCTGCGGAGGTTCTAGAACAGTGCTAGCCTCAAATTTCGTGTCCACAGCTTCGATTATACGTGAGATTGGGCTCATGCTACTCTTGAAACCGTACGGAAACAGTGTCAAGGCCCCGGGGACAACCGCAAGTAAGTCTTGGCCATTCGTCGTTAGTGCCAGCTTCGACCCAATTAAGTTATCGTCTACAGACGTGTCTGGCCAGCACACGGTGTAGTCGGGGAATATGTTGATGGCTACTGCCGAGATTTTCCCGAACTCGAAAATGCGTGGGACCACAATTTTCCTGTCCGCTGGTAAGGAAAATTGCCGCGGGATTGCCATACTAGTCTATGTCGTCGGGCATTCTTCAGCATGAATAATGCTCGCCTGGAATTCTTTTATCGACTGTGGAGGAATGTTGAGATTCATTATCGTGATTACATTCATCACTAGCTGCGGTGTAGCGGTAACGACGCTGATGGCGGATCCCCAGTCGTTGATTCCGCTTTCGCAGATCGCGCCTTCTGCATCAAGAGACTCTCCAAGCGCAATTACCTCGGGGCTAAGAAAGCTGAAATCATACAGCGATTCCGTTGGAGGTTGGCCTGCAAATGCAGCAAACGCTGGTGCACTGGTAAGTGCCCTCCCTTCGAACAAACTGTACTTCAGCAAACAATTTTGCACGGACCCCGACAATCGCTGCACCCGCCAGCCAGCGACAGACCGCGCTCAGTGAACGCAAAGAAGCTGTTGTCGGATGTGATGAGGAACGTAGCTGCTGATGAGAGGTAGTCTGTACAGATAAATAACAACAGCAGGGCAACCGGTCCTACGATGGTGCGCCCCATGATGGCCAAGCTCGCACCAAAGACGACGGGTGAAGCTGATTTCTCCATCTTAGAGTTTTCCGACGGAGTTGCTCTTGCTCGCAGTAATTTGTCGTCCAGTCTGTCGATGCATCAACTTCTAGATCAGCAGTATGAACTTTGTTTGGCGCACGACACGCTCTTGAGCAAATTGCACTAGTCACGTGGTGCGACGTCTGCAAAGGGAAGACAACCACGCATCGCCAACTTCGTCGCTATCGTACTGCGATTCTAATAGATTGCTTTCCTGAGAGTCCCTGGTTCCAATAATTCATCCATGTTGCCAGCAATACACCAGCGCGACGAACATGAATAATAGTCCCTACCACTTGCATCGGGATATCGTTCTGCAACCCCCAAGTAAATCTCGAGCTAATACGACATCGTTTGGTGTAAATCCACTGCGATATCCCTCTATTACAGCTTATTTAACCGGGAATCGATAGCTTTAAGTTTATCTCGCAATGATATCAGGCGGTCCTTCGTGTTCTCTGTGGCTTGCGTCCTGCCAGTCATGCTCTGCGCTCCGCCGAAACTTAAAACGAGTTGTGCACTTGCAGCCTGGATGTCGAGGCAGAGTTGCCTGCGTCTTTCTTGCAACTCTTCAACACCCAGGCCTTCCAGTTCTGGAAATTCGGTCGTTTGATCTTGTGCATCAGATCTAAACCCGGTGGATGCTGCATTGCTAGGCACTACTTCTGACACAGCGACGACTTCTTGTACCATGCTCTCCACTGGAAAAAGCTCTCTCGCAAGGGGTTGCTGTTGTGGTGCCTGTGCGACAGTGTTATGCTTGGGCACAGTCAACTCGCGACGGAAACGTTCGAAAGCTCGCAGGAAAGAGGCGTCATTTAGCTCAGCGCTGGTGATGCTAGATCCACCGAGAAAGCTCAGAACGCTCTCCTCCTCCTTCTCGTCGTCCTCGTCTTCATCGATTGACAGCCCATCGAAATTGAACTTGCGAGCGATCACGGGAGTGGCGTACGCGTTATCACCGAAGCGAACTTGTTTTGATGATGAAGCAGCGGATTTCTGGTCACTACCGGTGGTCGGGGTAGTCACACTGCTACCTGAGGTGGGTGTTCTGTGGTTCTCTGCTTGCAGCTCGTCGGACGGTTCGCTTGGAGCTGCATGGTCAGCAGTACCATTTCGCGTACCTGCAGCCGTATCCCGAAGAGTATCAGGCGATGAACCCTGCTGTGAAAACGTTGTGGTGGTAGATGGCATCGGTGGAGCTACTCCAGTCAACCCTAAACCAGACAAATTGTCCACACCCGATGAGGAAGGTGGAAGTGTTTCCGCCGTAGTCGCTCTCGACACTCCAAAGTTCGGATATCTCACCCGAACCGTCTGCCCACGTCGCGGCGTCGAATCCAGCGACGAAAAAGAGTACGCGCTTGAGCTGAACGACTCACTGTTCTGCTTTTCCCGATACACAACACTCGCGTCGCTACTTGCTCCGCTCTCAAAAGATCTTTTACGATGCAGCCGCCCTCTCCGTCGCCCTTCCCCACCCTCCTCTCTTGTTCGCGTCCCCACTCTGCGCTTCTGCACCACCGCCCCGCCGTGCTGCAGCAGTTGATCCCTCATCTGTACCGACTTCTCCAGCTTCAGCATCGTCTCCGCGAACTTCAACTGCAGCGAGAACACGTCGTTCAGCGCGTCGGGCGTGTTCCTGTAGTGCACTCTCGGAGCGGCATCCACCGTCCGCGCCGGAGCCTCAGCAACAGGAGGAACGACAGCAGCAACCGGCGCAGCAACTCCTGCAGCGTGGAAGGACAGCGCCTGCCGCTGCGACGAAGACAGCGGCTCCAGCGTCACCACCCCACCGATAGAGTACTGCATCTCTGACGCCGACTCACTGCTGTTCATGTGCACCACACCATTGCTCCTCTCCTGCTCCTGCTCCTGTTCCTGCCCCTGTTCATGTTCCTGTTCCTGCTCTGAAGCTGCTGCCGCTGCGTCTGCGCCCGCCGCCGCTTCCTGCTCCATCTGGCGCTGGATCTGCGCGCGTTGCTGCTGCAGCTCGGCGATGGCCTGGCGCCAGGCGGCTCTGCGCCCGCTCTGGTGCTGCAATTGCTGCTCTTGCTGCTCGAGCTGGCGCTGGTCTCTGCGCAGCTGCCGCTCGAGCTGCCGGCGCCGCTCGGAGGCCGCCGCCACCTCGCGCATGAGCTGCCGCCGGTTCCAGCGCGTGACGCGCGGCGTGGCTGGCGGAGAGGCGTCTTGACTGGAGGAGGAAGAGGAGGACGAGCTGACGGGCTCCAGGCCCAAGCGCGCCAGCGAGCTCTGCAGCTCTGCCTTGAGCGCGTGCAGCTCCAGCGCGTACGACGCCTGCATCTTGCGGCGACGTTTGAATTTGAACCAATCAGTGCGGGAAAATAACGGCGGGAAAGGAGAAGTATGACGAGAGATAGGTTGGTGTGGCGGATGTACATGAAATAGGAAGGATAGCAGGATGACAGGCTACTCGCATCGGCGGTAATGAAGACGTTGAAGTGCGAGACGAACGCCATTCGAATGGACCGTTCAGATTGCAAGTAGATGGACACTAGGAGGAGTGAGATGAAAATCCGCTGTACTAACTTACATATGCACGTCCGCGTCGTCCTCCGTAGCCAACTCTGCTGCAGTAGCTTGCCTCGGTTCTGCCTGTCCTCTAACTATCCGTGTCCTGCGGTCGGTGGAGCGGCCATGCGTCTACCAGTCTCTCAACCTCTTCATCCAAGGGCGAAGGGCGGCGCTGCCGTTCATCGCCCGCTTTAGCCTTGCATCGATCGCCCCTGTCTGTCGCCCGACCTACTGACTGACCGGCTTGGCTCGCTGGAGATCGATCAAAAATACAGCAGCACACCGAGCGGACGCGTCTATAGGCGCGGGTAGAAGGGCTTGATGCCGAACTGCACGACCGTCATGAGGCCGGCGCCCAGCGCGCCCGCCAGCACCATGGCCTTGGGGCCCGCCGTCGACTTGTAGAACACGCCCGTGGCCGCCGACGCCAGGATCGGCGTCACCTGGTCGAACTTGACAATGTTCTCGATCTCCGCCGAGTCGGCCACGTACTCGAAGGCCTTGTAGATCATCGCTGCAGTGTCGAAAGACACACAAATTACAGTAAAACGTCAGTAACAAAGCTCCAAACTGCTGCACACCCAAAGACAATTGGACGCACCGAGACAGCCGAGCGCGTTGCCGGCCTTGGAGCCGCGTGTGGCCGCGCCGTTCATGAGCGAGTTCATGCGGATCTTGAACTTGGAGCTGGGCGAGCGCGAGAAGCCCGTGAGCGCGCCGTACGCGCCGCCGCCGATGATGCCCGAGAAGTAGGCGGTGCCGCACGAGCCGCTCATCTGCTCCATGAAGGGGCGGCCGGCCTTGTCGTAGTCCAGGTAGTCGGCGTCGTCGTCGTACGAGGCCACGCCGAACACGGGCGCGATGGCGCCGATGTCGATGCTGCCCGACGGGATCGTGGGCAGCACGGGGAACTCGAGGCCGCTCGTGACGCTCGAGTCGAAGCCCGCGCCGGCGCCCGACGCGCTCGAGTCCTGCCACCGGTCGTCCGAGTTCCAGCTGCTGCTGCTCATGCTGCCGAGGGCTGTGGGGAGGCGAAACTGACGCGGAGGGAGGAGGAGGAGGCGAGCGGAGCTGCTCGCTGACGTCGCTTGCGCTTCTGCGGCTGACAGTGCTGGCCACCCAGGTGTTCTCGAATGATCAGTTCTTTTTGGTGGGTGAGACACCATTTCTCGATAAAACCTTGATGTCCCCGAGGTTTTTCCTGTTCACCCTACAAACCTCGATGGTGTGTCACCCATCAAAAAGTACCGATCATTCGAACACCTGCAAATCGCCAGTGGCAACGTCAACATGCACGTCAGCCCCACCGGATGCAGCTTTCTGTATCAACCAACGCACGCGCCGATCTACGGCCAGATCCTTCGTTATCCGACTTTAACCCTGCCTTCGTACCGAGGAACTACTGCCGCATCCTAACGAGACCGGCCACGCCACTGACTCCCGCGGTCTGTCGACCCCTGGTATCGCTACGCCAACTTATTTCTTCTTGCCGTACCTGCAGCAAATGCATACGATAGCATAGAGGTTAGTTCCGTGCTGCTTGTCAGACACAACTTCAACCACCACATCTAGCAAGGCAGGAAGACACTTACGACTGCTGGGTGTCCTGCAGGATGTTGAGCAGCAGCGAGTCCGAGTTCAGGTAGACCTTGTTGGCCGAGCGCGAGATGACCGTGGCGATCTCCTTGGCGGCGTCCAGGCGACGTAGCTGCACGAAGGCCGGGTTGTTCTTGATGGCCTCGCCGACAAGCTCGGCCGACTTGGACACACCGAGAGCGCGGATGACCGTGCTCTTCTTCTCCTGGATGGCGCGCTCCACGACGAAGCGGGCGCGCTCGGCGTCCTGCTGGGCCACCTGCTTGGCCTCAATAGCGGCCGTGTACTCGGCACCGAACGTCAGGTGGATGATGGACACATCCTCCAGCATGATGGCGAAGCGGTCAGCGCGACGCTTCTGCTCGAGTGGCAACCCCGATCCACGGCAAGAAGAAGCAAACACAGCAACGTCAGTCACTGCTTCCCCTGTAAGCAAAGATTGCTGTAGCACGCACCAGGTTCTCGATAATGAGGCGGCTGACGTGGTCACGCTGGAAAATCAGCTCGGCGGCCGTGAACTGGGCCACCACCTGCTTGGCCACCTCGTTCACGATCGAGGGCAGCACCTTGTCGTCGTAGTCTGCAGCAAGTACAAGTCATCAGTCTCCTGCACCCCCTATGTTTAATCCAGGCTGCTCTGCCGCAGCGCGTACCGAGGCCGAGGTTCTGGTAGAGCCACTGCAGGCGCGAGCGGTCGGGCTTGGACAGCACACGGATGGAGATGTTGATCATCTGCAGGTCCTTGGTGCCCGTGAGCGACGCGTAGGTGCGCGGGCGCGTGCGCACGTCCATGATCAGCGGGCGCTGCAGCCACGGGACGAGGAAGTGCGTGCCCTGCTCGATCACCTGGTGGCCCACGCCGTCGATACGGCTGTAGACCACGGCGCGGTGTCCAGGCGGCACGTTGTAGATGGACAGGTAGGCGCCGTAGATGGCCGCGCCCGTGAACACCGCCACCTTGGCCAGCGCGGTGGCGGGGCCCTTGCTGCCCGGGGGCATCTTCATGTTCTTCATGTTCTCCATGGCGGCCTTGCCCTTCTCCATATCTCCTGCTTCCCCTTCCAAGTCGAAAGTCACGGGAGCCACACAAGTCGGCGGGCGGCTCCCGTGTACCATCCTATCGGTACCCACCCAGCACCATCATTCCCCACTTGGTGTACATGTACCACCCAAAACGGTACGGTGGGTGCGTACCCACTCCTCGGTACGTTGTACCCCAATCGCGGTACGCGTCGGGCGCCGCGCTCCGATTGGCTGGCGGATATTGGTGGCCAGCGGGCTTGGGCGCACGCGCGTCTTGGGCCCTCGCCGTCTCCACTCCCATCGCATTCGCCTGAACAAAAGAAGTCGCCAAAATGCCGAAGATTTCGCGCCACCGCAACTACCGCAAGACCTACCGCACGCCGTCGCGCGCCTTCGAGAAGGAGCGTCTGGACCAGGAGCTCAAGCTCCTGGGCGAGTACGGCCTCCGCTGCAAGCGCGAGATCTGGCGCGTGCAGTACGCGTTGTCCAAGCTGCGCAAGGCCGCGCGCGAGCTGCTGACGCTGGACCCGAAGGACCCGAAGCGCCTGTTCGAGGGCTCGGCCCTGCTGCGCCGCCTCAAGCGCTACGGCATGCTCTCGGAGGACGAGAACGAGCTGGACTTCGTGCTGCGCCTGAACGTGCAGAAGCTGCTGGAGCGCCGCCTGCAGACCAAGGTCTTCAAGCAGAACCTGGCCAAGTCCATCCACCACGCGCGCGTGCTGATCAAGCAGCGCCACATCCGCGTGGGCAAGCAGCTCGTGGACGTGCCCTCCTTCCTCGTGCGCATGGACTCGGAGAAGCACATCGACTTCGCCGTCACGTCGCCCTACGGCCAGGGCCGCCCGGGCCGCGTCGCGCGTCGCCGCGCCGCCCAGCGCGCTGCCGCCGGCGGCGAGGAGGACGAGGAGTAAGCTACGTTCTCTCTGTAGCTTTGTGACTTCGTGCTCTGGCTTTCTCTCTCCCGGCTGAGCTGCGGCGCGCGCGCGCGGAAGAACCGACTACAGGCGACACGCGCGCGGCGAGCAGCCAGCTGCGGAGTTTGTTTCTCGGGGGGATCAGCAATGGCGTCCGATAAATAAAATATCATGCGAATTTGGGGACTTCACACGCTTGCGCTCGGGGTCTGTTGCTTGTGTCTTGAGGCAGGAGAGCCGCAGCGTCCAGGAGCACACAGGTCACAGGACAGGGTACAGGACAGGGATCACAGGGACTTGCAGCAGCTACCGATCGATGACCAAGCTGGTCCGCGTTGGTCCTGCTGGACTCGACAGCTGCTGACGCAACCGATATATTGAAACGCGCACCAAAAGGGTCCTTTTACACAAACTGTCACGTGGGCCTACTCCGCGACGCTGGCCATGGTTAGCAGGTTGTCCTTGGCGCGCTGCAGCTGGTCCTCCGTGACCCCTCGGGCCGGCGCGGCAGTGAGCGCCGCGATCTGCTGGTTGAAGTCGCCGGAGCGCGCGTACGCGCGCGTGCTGTGGTCGCAGACGAAGCACCCCAGCGCGCGGCTGAAGTCGCCCGACTCGACGGCCTCGGCGCTCTTCCACATGCGCATCCTCTCCTCGAGGCACGGCAGGTGGTAGCAGTGGCCGCACTCGAACACGCACGCGTGGACGGTCTCCATGCCGGACGACGGCGCGCGCAGCAGCTCGCTGCAAATTGCGCACGCCTTTTTCGCTGCTACGCGCCGTCCACGCTTGTGCGCTGCGACTTGGCGGTGGAGCAGCTCCACGCGGTCGTTGTCGAACACCTTGCGAGAGCCGATGCATAGGTTTTGCTGTTGACAATAAGCGACGTAAAAACATCAGCTCCAGGCACTGTGCTCTAAGAAACAAGGGGTCACATACCTGGACACGGTAGTTGGTGATGATCGCGATCAGCTTCTGCTTGAGGTTTTCGATCTCCATGTCATCTGGGATCTGCCAAATGGCACAGCAAACCAGTATGTAAGGCAAAAGTTGCTCGATAGGTGTCATCAGGAGCACGTTGCGTACCTTGCGAATCAACTTGATCGGGTCGATCTTGTGCTGCGAAGCAAACTTCAGCAGCTCCTCCACATTGTCCTTGCTGGTAAGGCTGAGGTCAATGAGGTAATCCCACAGGCCTTCGTCGTGATTCTGCACGAACTGGATAGCCTGGTTGATGTCGCCACGCTGCGTCAAAATAAGGTCGAGAGCCTTCTTGTGCTGTCCCATGCGACCCAGGATGTAGATCATTGTGTCCCAAAGAGGAGGAGTGTGTTCACTGCAGTACTTGTAGGCCTACCAGTCAACACAAAACAAAGAATGTTAGAACCTCACACATCACAGTACCGCACGGCAAGTGCAACGCGTAATTTACCTTTTCCAATGGCACAAAATTGCTTGTCTGCAGGAACTTGAGCAGGAAATCCGGTGCAAACTCGGCGTACAATGCAACTTGCCTCTCGTGTAGTGCTGAATAGATCTCCGAGTTGTACTCACCCAAGCGGTGTAACACGAGTTCGTGCAGATACGTGTGCAGCAACTCGGGCTCACCCTCAAGCTGGGCAACAATGTCGCTGATCTTGAGCTGTTCGGTCTGATTGACCAGCATACGCACTGCAATCGCCTTATCGATGCGCATGAGGTTCACCACCTTGTTGGCGACGAGTGACCACAGCTGGTGCTCGGTGATCAACTTGAAAGCGAAGTCCTTGTTGGAACAAAACTCGCCTTGGCTAAGATAAATACGCAGCGCGTGGTCATACTGCTCCGTGGCGGTGTACAGCTCTGCAAGAGCCTCCATCAGGTACATCGTTTCCACGCTCAACCGATCTGCGTCCGCTTCGGCGATGCGTCGACGTCGCACAACTGTCTCTAGCTGGTTAATCCATGCCTGAGCGTCATACAATGGATCGAACACATGCGTCGTCTCGGTGTACTCAGGTGCAACGTCCCCTTCCGATTGTTGCTTCACCGCGGGGGTGTCCTGCCGCCTGGGTTTAGGCCATTTCCGAATGAGCTCAAGGAGCTGACCCGGGTCTGAATCCAGGAAATGCTTCAACACCATTTCATACTGCACCTTAGGTAACCGCGGGCTTGCCGTTGGCATGTAGCGCGCAATAGCGCTTAGCTGCCCACGCTGGGCAAACACATACACGTATTTTTCCCACAGCTTCTCGTATTCTTCGCCTCCACCGGTAAAAAGTCGATGAATCTCCTCTGCGGATTTCTGGAATTTTTTCTGGCGCAACAAGTCACCAAGGTAGGTTTCCATAACATCCGTGATCACCACACGTCGAAGAGCACGTGGATCATGCAGAGCTACGTCAAGTGCTCTGGCATACTGTTTTCTTGCCAATGCCCATTGCACGCGGTCGTCGGCGTCACGCAGGCGACAAATAACAACGTCCTTCGGAGTACACACGTAAGCAAGTTGTCCATAACCTGCATCGTAAATTGAAGACGGATCGGTCGATTCCAAGTTCAACTGGTGTGCGTGCGCGTAGCGAAGCGTCGGCATCATATAATCTGACGCACGCAGGCGCTGGTAACCCTTGAGATTCAGCAGATCTGCACTGACCTGCTTTCCATCCAATCGCACAACGTGAACTTCGGGGTATGGCATCTCGCCGCTCTCGCCTTCGCCTTCAATTTTGGTCGATTTTCCCTGAGCCATCGGCGGACCTGATCCCGAGCCTGGAGGTCTGAACGCCAGCACCGACACAACCGAGCCACCACCCCACGGACTGATTCCTGCAACGAAAAAGTCAAACGTAAGCAGTGCCACCACTTCCGCTGTAATAGTCCCAGCTGAGTTTTCCACGGCATCCAACGCAGCCGCCGACGTAGGCGACCCTGGCTGCCCTGAGTGCCCCTTCTTGAAAGTCACCACACGCAGCGTGTGCGCCCACGCCACAAGCAGCACATCGCTACCCTGCCACTCGAGATGGCACCGACACAGCTCCATCGGCGGGCAGTTCGGCGGCCGCTCAATGTACGTCACGCGCTGGTCATTGTCCGAGTCGTAGACCTTCACCCCCCAGTCATTTGCCCACGCGACGAGTCCGTCCTTCCAGCGAATGAGCTGCACGGGGCCCTCTCCCTCGTGCACCGTGCTCTCCTTGTCGATGATCCAGCCCTTCTTGTTGATGATCAGCTGTCCCCCCACCCCGCCGCACGCGAAGCTCTTCTCGCGCTTCATGGCGTATCTGTCCTCCAGCTGTACCGCGTAGACTGCACTGAAGTAGTTGTAGATGTTGACCTCCCCGCCCGTGCTGGACACGGAGATCTGCCTCGCCGCCACGTCCTTGCCCTGGTTGCTGGCATGCTTGTGCCCACTGATGTCCGAAGCGGCCCCAGCTCCTCCTGCTGCTCCTGCTCCTGCTGCAGACGACGCCGGGAAGAGCGTGTACACAGCCACCGTGCCGTCGTCCGAGCAGGACGCGATGAACTGACCCGTCTCGTCGATGCACACCTGGTTGACCTTCTTGTAGTGCTGGTGCAGGCGGCGGATGAAGCGGCCATCCAGCTCCAGCAGCAGCACGTTGCCCCCGTACGTCCCGGCGCACACGAAGTTGACGTGCAGCGCCACGCAGCTGAGCGAGTCGTCCTTGAAGATGGCGTGGAAGTGGCCGCCCACGCGCTCGTACTTGAGCAGCGGCTCCGCCGGCTCCTCCTGCAATATAATAATAATAATAATAATAAAATGTTTTGATGATTATCTGATTAGCATGGAATGTTTTCTTGTTATTTTCTCGGGATGGAGGGCGCATTTCAGGCGTGCATAACGAGGGAGGGAGCACGGGAAGCAGGCACATGACCCGGGGACAACGCACCTTGTTTTCCTGGCTCGCGCTCTCGGGCGTGGTCGACATCAGCGATGGTCACTGAGCCGCGATCTTGAGTAAAGTGAAGAAAGCGAGGGAGCAATAAAACATAACAGAGCCGACTTTATTTTGGTCCGGATCAAAAAAAAAACGACTCTAATTTGTGTCTCTCTGTCCTCACTGAGTCTGTACTCACTGAGTACAGAGTAGACACAAAATAGAGTCGTTTCTTTCGTTGCGATGCGAAGAACTGCTTATCACCGCTTTAGTAAGCTTTACCGTACTAGAAACTTCGTATGGATGCAAGAGCACTTCTTCTCACTAAATAGCGAATGCACGAGTTATCTTTATTTTACCTATTTTTTTTTCGAAATCGCCATGTTTCCGGAGCAACCACAAATAGTGAGTCGATTGCGTTTCAGTTCAGTGGCCGTAGTTTGGCTTGAAATATGTGCAGCACACACCACTAGCCCTGCGCAAGTCGATCTTACGAGGACCGAAGCTGCCTGATAAATGTGCTTGCCATGGTACAGATACCCCGTAAGAAGAACTGCACCAACCGTAGTGCAGCGCTGTCATTGTAACTGGCGTGCGCGACAGTGATTCATAAAAAATAATAAGACGGTTAAATATAGTAAAAATAAATACCTCGTATTGCATATTTAATTATTTATTTTTGAGGGAAATATGTTTTCGCATAGTTGTAACATTTTCAAAATGCTATGTGAACAGCAAACACTATATACCTACAGATTGCTGTACATTATGCATCTAAAAATATCAGCAAGTCAATTTGCACTCGTGTGGTCACTACTGCTGAATTACGTATAATCTTCCCGCCTGCTGATGGTTTAACAAGCCTACAACAGCGAGGAAACCTACTACGTCCTTTAAGAGTGCTTTCAGGATATTAATTGCAATGCTCTCATGAAATTGCAGCCCAAGATATATTGCCACTTTCACTAATTTTGCCACCCTATCAGGGCTTCTTAATCGGACTTTGAGTATAATCACCATGGTGATAAAATCAGATTATGAAACTGTAAAACAGACTTCAGACCGAATAACTTTAGCCCTCAGAACTAACGTTACTTTAGATAGCAAGATGCAAGAGCCCCTCTCTGGAGCAGAAGAAGGCACGATCCCTTGTACGGTTCGTTGCTGCTTGACGATAAAGAAGGTGAAGCACTGAGTAAATACCGTGACAAGGGACGTATGGCGAGGTTTGATTTCACAGTCGGTGATGTGCTTGATGTTTTGCGGGCGAAGGTAGCAACCAAGTTCGAGTCGGCTATACGGAAACCGCTTGACGAAACTACGATAGTGTATTTGAAACCAAGCAACAATGCCCCCCAAAGAGTTCCAATCAAGCAAAATGCAGTAGCCACCGCCGAAGAGTGCGCTCTGCAATGCCAAGCACGAGAGATACCATATGAACCGGAGTGTCGTACGCATACAGCAAAATAACAGGCCTCCATCTTAGGTCTTCGGAGTAAGTCATTGTAAGCGAGAAAACCCCGAATGGCCAGGTGATTGGCGGTATTCGGACTTTCTCGACTGCCTAATCTGAGTTTTAACTTTTAGCACAGGTCATAGCAAATCCCACCCTACACCTAGTTTCGCCTATCTTATTCCCGGTTTAAGACCTCGACTTGGCCAAAATGTGTGAAAGGCACAATAATTGGGCATACAAACACGAAGTGCCAATTTCAAATGTTATTTGTATACAGACGTTCGCTCAAAAATAATGCAAATAATTGAATTATTCATTCCCAGATTCTTCACAAACTTCATTAATATCACTATGGAATATTGACCATCCTACGCTGGTACATGGATCCGAAGACAGGCGTCTTGACACATGTGCACTCCTGCAAGAAAGGAGGAACATAAACTGGTGCTCATGGGCTAGTTTTTCAAGCTGTGGGTTATTGTATTTCATATATGGTACATATATTAGAAGATAGCGTCACATATTGCCTTTCAGCTAATTTGTCGGTGGCAAAATCGGACTTTAAGTCCATTTCTCCGATTTTTCAAATCGTTTTTTTACGTAGTATCCCTAACTCAATAGTAAAAGTGATAGCGGTTTAGCCAAGATGATTGTCGTGCATGATAAAGATAGTTCTTGTCTGACTCAACTATTCGTGGCTGTTATTGCGTCACAGCCGCGAATAGTTGAGTCAGTTGCTGTTGGTACATAAGAGTCCATTGTCTGACCAACCCCCGCCAATCCGTAACGTTGTTAAAAAAAGCATGGCCAAGGTTGTGTAAAATGCGAACAGTTTGAAGCGATTCGATGAGCTGCACTTTCATTTAGCGTTGCTTCATCAGCTGTTTCCCTCATGTCTGATGCTCAAGTTCACGACTCCGACTCATTGCACTGGGCAACGCAGTATTACCACCAAGAGAACCTCCGACGCATAAATCGAAAGCGGAAGAGTCTACTCCACCCCTCCGTCTTCGCTGCGTTCTTAGCGATTGCTGGGCGCATTATCCTTGGGCCGATCGCAATGCTGCTTTTGTTTACCGCCACTAATTACCTCTCGGACGGGACAGTTCTCATCCAGATCGATCACAGCTTCTTTGCGTACACGCAGCACGACCCGTCGATGGCTGGAGGGTGCACAGATTGCATCGGTCCATGCAAGATCGGTCTACTCAAGTATGCATTCTTCAACGGGGAGGCGATCACCAGTGCACCTGGATTTTCAGCGCTAATGGGACGATCCCCAAAGGAATCGCTGTACAACTTCAGCACTTTGAGTCCTGAGGCGATTGCGCTCGGAGAGACCCTCGATAAGAGTGACGCGATTTGCCAAAGTGGCATCAACGATTGGGGGGCCATCACCAGCATCTTGACAGCAACGCCCCAGGAAATCTTGGACGTCGTCAAGGTACTCGACCTGAACATACCACCACAAACGGCGCGAGAGCTCGAGATGGGCGTTGAGCACGCTGCTGAGTGTGTGACCAACTGGTGCATTCTGGCCATTGTGCGGCTGTTCTACTTCACGAAGGAGGTGGGTAAAGCGCAGTTCGGCAAGATTTCTGCTGGGGCTATCACTGTGTTCCCCGAGTACACGGAGTGTCGCCCAGACGTGGCCATTAACAATAATCTTGTCGGGTCAAAGCTGGCATACGCAACCGACAACAAGGATCTACTTTCTGATGTACCTGATGTACTGAAGCTCTACCCTTATAGTTTCACGAGCAGCATGCCCGCACGGTCTCGTGTGATGCGAGCCTCGAATACAAAATACGGAGCTGCCTCCGTTTTGGAACCCGAGATGAACGCTTATTACGGTGGCTGTCGAGTGCGTGAAGTGCATACCACTGGTGTCTACATCGAAGATTCCTGTGAGGTCTCCAAGCACTGGGAGAGTTATGGTCTGATGGTGCAGACTCCAGAAGATTTGCCTCTGTGTAGCACGGGTGGCCTCTGCATTCGCAACTACTTCAACACTCAGTGGGAAGTAATCAGCACCGTCAGCGCGGAAAACCCTAACCGGACGGCCATCGCGCACAACTCATATCGGATTCGGTACGCTGATACGGTAGGAATCAGTGTGTTACCCGGCGTCGTCGTCATGCAAATATTGCTCATGGGTGTGGTGAGTCTCTATCAAGTGATGTCACACAAGCGTTCTGTGTTGCTCACCCAGATTTGGGCCTACCGATGCCAAAACGGTCGTATGCAACCTATTTACCTCGCGCAAATCTCCTATCACCTCATTTACAACTCGGATCTGTATCTATTGGGGCTTGCCACTGGTACTCTGACTAACGAATCGATTGCGAACCTGGTCTGTTGCTTCTTCGCCTTCTCCTATTCGTTCGTCAATATGGCAAAATCTCGTTCGGGTGACCAGCAATTGGGCCGTGAATTTCGACTTACGTGGGAGGCCATGCAGCTTGCGATCACGACAGCAGTGATTGTGGTATTGAAATATGTGCAGCACACACCAGTAGCAGCTATCATCTCTGACAACGCACAGGTGTTGCGCAAATCGTCGACGCTTGGCGCGAAGTACTGTGGTCTCAACGATGCCTGCATTGTGTTCACAGTCAATGTTGTTGTTTTCGCCGTGATCGCATCAGTGATCGTGGGAGTCACCGCACTGATCTCCTCGAAAGTTGCAAAAACGATGAGCTGCAGAACAAGAAGTGCTGCGTATTCAACTGAGCCAAGTAAAAAAGTCAAAGTTTCGAGGGTCCCACAAAATGGCAATGCTGACAAGGAGTCGAAACACAGTACGCCTACAGACAAGGAATCTGAAGGGCTAGAACTCACGTCTTTCGAACAGAACTGCATCGGCGCGCCTTTCAGTAAACTGTTCCATGATTGTGGTGACATCGCGTACGTCACGTACAATGACAAACGCTGCATCACGGTTGATGCAGTTCTTCTCACGGGGTATCTGTACTATGGCGAGCACATTTACCAAGCTTCGTCCGTGATGCTTCTCCTCCTTGCCCAATACATTCCACGCAAGCTACTGCGGACATTCAACGTACTTCTCCTACGCTGGCACATGGATCCGACGACGGGCATCTTGACACATGTGCAGTCGTGCACTTGGTACGTCGCAAGCAAAGATAGCCACAAACTAGCCAAAGCAGTGCCGGTGCCTTAATGGCCGAATGACAGCTTATGTTAGGATACGGGCAACAGATTAATGAGCTCGTTTTGAAAAACTTCCGTAAGTACTGCTGGATTGTGGTCGCCGTGCTTCAGAGACGATCACCATTGGCGTTTCCAGTCCACTTATAGCTTGTCAGTTCTCATGATAGGGCACTATTAGAAGAGCGCAATGGCGGTTGTAGTCAATTTCACTGCGTATGGTAGTGATGGAGCCGGCGATGAGCTCTTCTTCTACCTCTTCAAGTCTACTTAAAGCGGTCAACCTAATATGCTCAAGAATTTGCAAATCACGAAACCAAGTGTGGACAACGGAGCTGAGCCAAGGAGAAAACTGGACGACAAACTACTACCAGCAGGAGATACTTCGTCGCAAGAGTCACGGGTGGAGAAGTTTGCTGCATCCGTCGGTCCTGGGTGCATGTCTGGCCGTATTCGGGCGAACCATCGTGGGGCCAATTGTGCTGCTGTTGCTGTTCACTGCTACGAACTACCTCGCGCCGGACGCCACTTTCCTCATCACGGCTGACAACAGCTTCTTTGCGTTCACCGAGAAAGATCTATCGATGGCTGGTGGTTGTACTGATTGCCTGGGTTCATGCAAAATCGTGTTATTAACGTATGCTCTATACAATAAGGTAGCTCTGACGAGTGGGCCTCCGTTCACAGCTTTCACCGGCATGCCCCCAACAGAGTCGCTATACAATTTCAGTTCTCTTGGACCTGAGGCGCTTGCACTAGGGGAATCTCTGGACGCCAGTGACGCATTATGCCTGAGTAGTGTCAACGAGTGGGGGTCTGCAATGAACGGCTTGACCGGTACACCCCAGCAAGTCATGGACGTCATCACCACGCTAAACCTCAGCATACCGCTGCAGACACAGCGAGAACTTGAGCTAGGTATTGAACGAGCTAAGGACTGCGTCACAACGTGGAGTATCATGGCACTGCCTCGATTGTTTTTATTCCCGATCATGAACAGCACCGACTTCGGCGAAATCCCTGCTGTGGCCATCAATATCGCCCCGGATGTGACTGAGTGTCGCCCAAACGTCCCCACAGATGAAAGTCTTCTCGGTTCGAAGTTGGCACTCGCTACAAACGGTGACGACTTGCTAGCTCAAGTACCCGAGGCACTCACACTGTTTCCGTACAGCTTCAATAGTAGCATGACCCCAGTTTCACGCGTTGTCAAAGCTCAGGAGACGAAATATAAGGTTACTAGCGTTCTCGAGCCTCTACTGCATGCCTACTACGGAGCCTGCCGAGTACACGAAGTGAATACGACAGGTGTTTACATAGAAGACACGTGTGAAATCTCGGAACACTGGGCGTCATACGGGCTAATGGTTCAATCTCCTGACGACATGCCACTATGCAGCACTAGTGACGTGTGTGTTCACAACTACTACAACTCGCAGTGGGAATGGATAAGCGAAATCACTGCGTCAAAGCCGAATCGTGTCGCCATGTACATGAACACATTTCGAAGTCGTTACGCTGATACTGTTGGCATTAGCGTCCTCCCTGGCCTGGTCGTCATGCAGATTTTCGTCATGGGCATTGTCAGTCTCTATGAAGTGATGTCGCACAAAAGATCTGTGCTGCTCACTCAAATTTGGGCGTATCGCTGCCAGAACGGCACCACTCAGGTGATGTACCTAGCCCAAGTTGCCTACCACCTCATCTACAACTCGGACTTGTATTTGCTCGGGTTTTCCACGGGGACATTGACGACGGAGTCCCTCGCGAATCTCACGTGTTGCTTTTACGCTTTCTCGTACTCGTTCATCAATCTGGCAAAGTCACGTTCAGGAGACCAGCAACTGGATCGACACTTTCGACTGACCTGGGAGGCCACCCAGGTTGTCATTACGGCTTGTGTGGTAACCACACTGCGAGTGGTCCAGCGCAACCCGTTGGAGTCAATTATTTCGACGAACGCACAAATTTTGCGGAAAACGTCAACACTTGGAGCAAAATATTGCGGCCTCAACGATGCTTGCATCATTTTTACCGTGAACGCACCAACACTCATCACACTCTTGTCGGCGGTTTTGGGTTTGATAGCAGTGACCACCTCGCTGATAGTGAAGAAGACGAGTCCCAAGATTATACGGGTTGTATTATCATCCCGAGGTTCAATGGGAAGCTTCAAGAGTATCCACCTTTCGCGAAAACCAAAGGCACCCCCGAAAATCACATCGGTTCGTTTTAGCCTCAACAAGCGGAACCAAACTCTGCCGCTTGATATTATACGATCGCCAGTGTACAACCGCCTCACGTCCTTTGAGGAGAATTGCCTCGGTGCGCCGTTCAGAAGATTATTCTACGATTGTGACGATTTTGCATACGAGACTTACAACGGAAAGCGCTGTACTACGGTGGAAGCACTGCTGCTGACAGGGTACCTCTACTATGGTGAGCACATTTACCAAGCATCGTCGGTACTATTACTCGTATTGGCGCGATTACTGCCACGAAAGCTTCTCCGCACATTCAATGTACTCATTCTGCGCTGGCACTTGAACCCAATCAATGGCACATTAACACACGCGCTGTCGTGCACGTGGTACACGGCGAGTAAAGAGAACCATGCATTGAATGGAATGACACCAGTAGCGTAGTTGGCGCTCTCGAACAAAATAAACGTTGTGAGCTTGTTGTTGTCTACCTCAAAACTAAAACCTCAACCACTTCGGAACAACTCGACTAAAGCACAACAACTCGCGAGACACATGATCGGATACTAGAAACGCAACTGCCTACGGCGTCGATATCATTCGTTCTAAACAATGCATGAATGGTATCGCGCAGAACCCGCGCATGTTTGTACCTCGAAAAAATGCGAGAAGGAGCTTCGCGCCTGTAGCCCGCCTAACAAGTTAGACGAGTATTACCAGACATAACAAATTGTACTGCCGCGAGCCTGCCGTATTTGCCAATGACTCCAATGACTCCACGCCGCCGTTACAACCTGAGCGGTGACATTCTCCAAACAGCCTCGCATTTCTTCAGCCCCATAAACGCAGCTTGCATATCCGACTGTCTCATTGTCAGGCGCCATGGCACTCACTCCGCGCGTTATACCTTGTCTCGAGAGGCCCTGCCTTCCACTCCATCAACTTCAGGACAGGAAGCGTCATTCCAGAATCGGTCCGGCGACTACCTCCTCGTTGTAGCGGCGTTTATCGACGCCTCCGAGCAGCTTGAGATCGAAGATGAAGAGGTGCAGTTGGCCCTACCCAGCGAACGGCTCGCGAAGGTCGGAACAAGCGGCAACATGCAAGCGCGCATCGCAGATTTGGCCACCGACTATCGAATCCCTGGATGTGACGACCAATATGGAGTCTCAGGCTGCACTCCTATTGCGGTTACGTCTGCACGTGAGGGCATGGAGAAACACATTCTCAGGCGTCTGCGCCGGATGCTGCTGATGTTCCCGTGGATGGGCAGACGAGAAACCACGATGCCCAGCGACATCAATGTGATCAAGAAAGTATTTATTCACGCCTACAACAGATGATGTTCAAGCGGCACTATGCTCTACGGCCAACCCTCCGAGACCCCGACACGAATGTCGTCACGAAAGCGATGTGTATTTTTGCGAGATGGCAGGGAGGGAGGCACCAACTCGGGCGTACAATGGGGTGCGAAGACCAACTACCACCGACAGGGCTTTCCGATACTGAGCAACATCACGGCACTCTTGCGATTCTACCGCCCCCGGCGATCACCCGTCACCAAGAACTTTTTGCGGAATGGCAAAATGCGCTGCCAAGTCGGCGCAGGAGTGCGCAGATGAACATTAAGTCGTTCAGTGGGGAGTAACGCCAGCGTTTCTTTTAATTGCACAATTTTATTTTAAATTAAAAATGCACGATTAAATTATGCATTATTATTTTTAATCACCAAATAGTAAATCGCGCCAGTTCCGTTTCGGCGCTGATTCTATCGACACGAACTACCGACTGCGCAGCAGCAGCATGGCCGCCCCCGCCCCCGCCCCGAGCGACTTGAGCGCGATGCTGGACGTGGCCGTCGCGGCCGCGCGCGCCGCCGGCGCCCACATGCGCTCGCACCTGAGCACGTCGCGCGTGGAGAAGACCAAGTCGAGCAAGGACGACCTGGTGACGGTCGTGGACAAGCAGTGCCAGGACGTGGTGTTCGCCACCATCAAGCAGCACTTCCCGTCGCACGAGTTCCTGGGCGAGGAGAACGTGGCGCCCGGCAGCGAGGCGTCGGCCCAGGCGCTGCGCGACCTCGTGAGCAAGGACTGGCTCTGGATCGTGGACCCCATCGACGGCACCACCAACTTCGTGCACCACCGCCCGGCCAGCGTCGTGTCCGTGGCCTGCGCGCACCTGGGCGACGTGGTGCTGGGCGTCATCTACGACCCGTACCGCGACGAGCTCTTCACGGCGCAGCAGGGCCAGGGCGCGTTCCTCAACGGCCAGCCGGCGCGCGTGAGCCACGAGGCGTCCTTCTCCGAGGCGCTCGTGGGCTTCGGCATCGGCACCAAGGACAGCGTGCGGCTGCCCATGCTGGACTGCGCACGCGAGTTCTCGGCCAAGTGCAGGGGCCTGCGGCTGCAGGGCGCGGCCGCCATCGAGCTGGCCTGGACGGCGGCAGGGCGCCAGTCGGTGCGTTTGTGTTCAATTGCAGCGAGTACATTGATTTGGATTCTAACGTGTTGTCTCTCTGCGTGGCAGGCCTTCTACGAGCTGGACCTGAACTCGTGGGACGTGGCGGCCGGCGCGCTGCTGGTGAAGGAGGCCGGGGGCCACGTGACCAACAGCGACGGCACGCCCTTCTCGCTCAGCACGCGCAACATCGTCGTGTCCAACAACCAGGGCGACGTCCACGCCAGCATGCTCGCGCTCATCGAGAAGGCCGACGCCGTGCACGTCCGCAAGTAAAAAGAAAAAAGAAAACTATCCCCCCACCTAGAGCTCAGCCACCGCTAAACCACCAACGTTAAACACAAAAGGCAACTACCGTAACTTCCATCATGTGGCCACGTACGTGGCGCTCGTCCTCGCCCCGACTTTCGTCCAATCGCGTCGCCTCGTCTATTCATAGCAGCGAAATCTGTGTCCCGCCACACCAAATTTGTGTAACGTCAGCGCGCTGTCGTCAGTCAGTCCCCAAGAGCTCCAGTACTAGTCTAGCTACAGCTCGCCCGCCATGGAGGAGCAGCTCCCGGCGCCGTACCAGGTCAACACGTGGTTCTTCGTGTGCGGGCCGCTGGCCGTGAACACGTTCCTGCTGGGGCTGGCGGCCAACGTGCTGGCGTTCAAGCGGCACGGCCTGGCCTTCGAGCGCGTGCTGGACATGCGGCCGGACGAGGTGCCCACTGCGCGCGGCCTGCTGCAGACGGCGCTGGCCATGGGCGCGCTGCAGCTGCTGCTGTTCCACGGCGAGGCCGCGCGCCGCGGGGACGCCTTCGGCGTTGACGAGACGCGCATGGAGCTGCTGCTGCTGGGCTACGTGGCCGTGGCGGCGGCGCTGCTGCTGTGCCCGCTGGACGTGCTGCACTACAAGTTTCGCATGTTCGTGCTGCGCAGGCTGGCGCGCTGCTTCTGGCCCTTCCAGCACCTGTCCTTCAAGCTGCCGGCGCACGCCACGCCCTTCGTGGAGGTGTTCATGGCCGACGGCATGACGTCGCTGTCCAAGTTCATCCAGGACCTGTGCGTGGCGCTCATGCTGCTGCTGCTGTCGCTCAACAGCGAGCCCGAGGATCTCAGGGAGGCCTACATCTCCAAGCTCAAGGAGTCGCCGCTGCCCTACTTCGCCGCCAGCACCCCCTACATGTGAGTGCGCAGCAGAGAGAGGGATACTTTTTGCTTTTCCTGACGTTTGTGCTTGTGTTTTGCTTTGCAGAATTCGAGCGACGCAGTGCTTGATCTCGTTCCAGCGGACGACGAGCGTGAACGACCGGTTCCTCCACCTGCTCAACACGATGAAGTACTGCTCAAGTCTGTTGGTGATCTCGGTGGGGGCGTACCCCATGCTCATGGGGCTCGCCAGACCCGAGCAGAGCAGCTTCTTCCTGCTGTGCGCGGTGTTCAACTCGCTGTACTCGTTCCTGTGGGACGTCGTCATGGACTGGGGACTCGGACAGCCCAAGCTGCCTCGACGCGTCGCGTTCTTGCGGCACCAGCTCACCTACCGCCCGCGCAAGATTTACTACGTGATCATCGCCGTCGACTTCGTGCTGCGGATCATGTGGGTGACCAAATGGTGGGATTGGATGCATCGCGGCGTGCACTTCAAGTTCGTCTCGCAGGTCGCGGAGGTCGTGCGTCGTATTATCTGGAACTTTGTGCGCGTGGAGTGGCAGTGCATTAAGCTCGACATCCTCGGCACCAAGAAGCTCTCCGCGGACAGCTTGGAACTCGAGGAGATGATCGAGAAGGTGCCGCTCATGGAGGAGGACGAGGACGATGCCTTGGAAGAAACCAAGCCCAGGATGAGGTCGCTCAGTCGGCCTAACTCCTTCACCGCGGAGACCAGCGGCACCGAGACGAGCAGCACACTCAGCCAGAGCCCCCCTCGCGATAGCAACGGCGGTGAGCTGCTCCTTCAGGCGATGAGGAACGCTGCCAATTCAGAGAACGCAGCACCCAGCACCAATGCAGAGGCAGTGCACCGCGATGAAATCATCGCGCCTGCTGCTATCACCGTCGCCAGCTACCCGGACAAACCGCAGGCGATGCGGATCAGCGGCGGCGACGTCACTGCCTCGACGCACCTGTGACGGGACTCGAGCCCGAACAAGGCGACCACCAGCTCTGCCGACGGCGCGGAGGCCGCCCAACTGTAAAATTGAAGCGTGACATGCGCGAACAAAGTACTACGAGATAGAAATGCCTGCTGCATTTGCTGCCTGCTCCATATAAAAGCGACTTGAATCTTCCAAACGGTCTCCGCTCCGCTCCGTTGTCTGTCTGTCTACCCAGCGGTTAATGCACATCGGCGCTCTCGACGCACCTCTTGAGCGGCGTGAGCGCCGGACGCAGCTCGCTCGCCAGCGCGTGCAGCGCGCCGATGTGCGGCGAGTTGGGCGCCACCAGCGTGATCACCAGCGGCGCGTGGTTCATGTGGATCAGCACCACGTCGTCGAAGAAGGCCGTCACGCTCTGAACGGCCCCGAATTTCAGCTTCCCCACCTGCGAGTCACCGCGTCAGCCACGTGCAGACCTTCAGCTTCCCCAGCTCTGCTCCTACCTGCTCCGCCGCGCCGGCGAAGACCGTGGGCAGCACCGTCTCCGTGTACTCGTAGGACAGCTCCGACTTCTCCTCCGCCGTCACTGCAGCAGCGACAGCGCCAACGTTTAGTCGGACTATATTATAGTCCCCACCTCGTGCTCTCTCTCTCTCTCTCTGTGTACCTTTGAGCAGCGGGACGCCCTCGGACGTGCACACCAGGATGGCCTCAAGCGCGTCGTATCTGCAGAGAGATCCGCAACCGGTCAGGAGGAGGGAGGCGGAGACGGTTTAGGCCCTTGCGCCGCACCTGCTCAGCACGTCGTTGAGCTTCTCCTGCAGCACGGGGCTCTATGGTCAATGGACGAGCAGAAGCAAGGAGGAGTTCGAGTTAGAGGTGAGTGCGGGGGCAATGCACAGAGCGCGGAGGCACTTGCCATCTCGGCGGCGGTCTCCATCGCGACTTCCTGCCTGAAAAATGTGATTTGTGTGATGTAAATTGGAATTTGGTCCGACCAGATGGTTTGAGCGGATCAGTTTCGACTAAAATAATGGCGGCCGTCGTGCAATGCTTGACAAGCGCGTCTTGATGAGCACTACTTCTTTTTCATTCTGTTGGGAGCGACTCATGGGTGGAGGATAATTATTTACGTTTTAGCTCGCCGATGGAGCTGTCCATGTTAATGAGAGCTTTCTCCAGGACAAAGGCGGCGTTCTTCAGAGTCCTCACTACACGGAAGATCGGAGTGAAGAAGTCCACCGCCGTGTCCACTTGCACCACCTGCTTGATCTCTTCATCCCATTCGAAGCAGAGACGGCACGGGAGAGCTAATCGCTGACCCAGCAGTCTTGATCTCAGCAACGCTGGTGTGCCTTCTCCTGAATCTCTCTCCTGTTCACTAGCCGCCGCAAGGTGCGGGAATACTTGTTGGATCGTGGTCTCCGAGATGGTTACGGAAAGCGTTGCCGACGCCGTGAAAACAGTTTGAGATGCCTGCGACACGTGCTTCAACTGTAGCAACAGATCGTCGAAGTAGGTGGAGTATCGCCGCCATTCCTGTATCAAGACCGTTACCCCTTGCTGTCCCCCTACGACCACGTTCGTCGCCACCGTGGATCTCAGAAAAGCGAGTTGATGCTGTTCCTCAGATATCAGGGTCGAGTCTGTCGCTTGTGACGGTGGCTGTTGTGAAGGCCGCATCCCATGTCGAAACAGGCGGAAGTACTCTATCGCCACATACCATGCGGTCAATCTGGAGCTGGAAACGAGCTGGATGTGCTGGATCTCGAGTGCGGGGACTTCTAGACGAAGACTCTCCACGACAGCTTCGAGCTCCTTTGCGTGCTTCATCTGCTTCCTTCGGTAGCGTGCTTGGTTTTTGCGGCACTGCTGGCGACGCTCGTCGGTGATGACACGCGCGCGTTTCCGTTTTGATTTCTTAGTGTTTGACTCGGAATTTTGGCTTGCAGAAGGCGTAGACGCGGCTGTATGTATTTGGTCCGGCGATCGAAGTGAACATTCGCCCGGTGATACCTGCCTATCATTGCTGGAGCCGGCGGCAGAGTCAAAAGCTTCACTCTGAGCGCCATTGTCCATCTGGCGAGTTGCGATCATCGACAAATAAGCGAGTGAAGTATCTTGGATAGAATTCGCAGTTCTGGGGACAGGTGAAGCATTAGCCCCTAGCGTGGAGATTGGAGGAAGCATCATACGCGCTGGCTGGCCTCGTGGTTTCGATCGTTCGTCCCAGATTTCGTCTTCCGTAACGTGGTGGAGAGCTCTCGCACGTGGGTCTCGGTGGGGGTTTGCAAGCACCGCTGTAACTGCCTAGATCTCGATGGGATTCAGACTATCGGACTGAGGTCTGCAGAAAGTATGGTTGCTCACGAGGAATAAACATTTTTAGCCGTCCATCGTTTACGCCGAAACTGTACCAAAACCGTATAGGGGCCGACAACAAAGTTAATGGACTGGATCTCAAATGCTTATGCTGGTTAACAAGTTATGTAGTGCAGCCTTGATTTTGCAATACAAAGGTGTGTTCTCACCTTACAGTGAGCCTAGAATCAAGAATTCAAACGATGTAATAATTGGATTAAAGTGTGTGCTGCTGCTGTGGTCGCCATCTACTGCTCAAGCTTCCCGATAGCGCATTCAGGCGTGATGAGAGCAGTGATCCGTAAAAAAAAAAGGTCGAAAATATATTCCATGTAGAATATTTCATTATTTTTTGTTATCTGACATTTCCTCAGCATGTTCATACGATAATCAATTCTACCCAATTAGTGCCTCTAATATCTAAGATATAGAGCCGCCGTGCCTCGCAGGCCAGTGCGTCCCACTTCACTTGGCCCCAGTATAGTACTCGAACTAAGCTAAAGATCTTGACGTTGGCTGAATTATTCTGTCAGAACTAAATTTGTAAAGTTCTACCCACCGCAACCAACTTGCTCCGAGTGCTACCAACCTCCATCTTCTGGCTCACGTGCGAGCAGAAATCACAGTCCGTGGTAAATCAACATCGTCGACATTTCACGCCGTGCCATAATGTTGGGTTTTGTATTTTTGTTATGAATTGATCCCACATATTTAACGCAATGGAAACACAGGTATGTGTTGATTTGGTTGGAGAGCCCCAAAATGGCTAGCTTAGTCTAGGTGTTGACAAACTATTGCAATGAAACCGGATACACCGAAATAGAAGTGGGTCATACGGCCAGCGATTTTCAAAACTATATTCAGATATTCGTCACGAGCTGGCCTGAACAAGTGTGCACGCAGCATGCCCTTAAAGCGCCGATGTAATGCAGTTGTCGTCTACTTTCAATGGATCACATCCTGGGTGGAGAAGGTGATGCATTTATGGCTCAAGCTGCAGGTGAGCCACCGAGGCAGCAAATACTCGCTGGAGCGGCTACTAGCACTGGAGGAATACACTCGGACCACGCCCCTTTATTGGGTGATTTTGGTGTGTTTAGGCACTCCAGTGCCTATGATGACTCTCGTCGTGGCGCAAGAACTGGTGCCTCTGCAAGATCCGAGTGTTGGTTCGCTAGCAAATTACGGCTTCTGGATCCGAGTTGGGATCTTGACTGCCGTGATCGCCCACACTGCAGGAGTTCAGATGCATTATCTCGTCGACCGAGTCAACATCTCACGAGGTCAATGCTTGGCGATTGCTTGCTGCGTTGGCTCATCCTTTCCCGTTCTGATGATGAATATCGCGGCGAAGATAGTATTCCCCATTCCATTCATCGTGGTTACGACTTTTCCGGTATTCTACGTGTTGTTAATCATTTCATTTCGAGCAGTGGCTGGCAGGGTTTTTTTCGAAGACGCCGCGGCGGACTCGGAACAAACGATCCGATTCATCAAGTACATTTCTTGCCAGGTTCTTCTGATCATCGTATACCCGGCGTATCAAGCGCTGTTCTCCATTGCTGCAGAAGCACATCACGAGCTGCTCGTTCTCCTAATGTTGCCACTCATAAAGTCGCTGATCAAGAATCTGCTTTTGCGCATGACGTCGCACAAGGAGGACCTGACGCCTGAGAGTGTCATTTTTACAGTCGATTTCTTTAACGCCCTCTACCTCGCGACAACCATGCAGCAAGCAACCTCGACGATCACAATAGTCACTTTTATGGCACTCGATATATTTCACCTGATATTCGGGCTGTATGGTCACTACCGGCGCACTAGTAGCATTTTAGGGCGTCTTCGCGCGGTTATCGGCGACTGCGAAAACGGCAATTTGCTTACGTCGATTGCTTTACTCTGTCAGAAGCCAGGTATTTACGCTAATCAAATGCGTGCGGGGATTCAGCTACGCTCTTGTCTTCCGTACAGGCTATCAGACGTAACACAAGAGTTGTTTAACACGCTCGATGAAATCAAGTTTTCGCATTCCTGTCAACATGGACCGCGCCCCATGCATCCATCCACGCCAGGTTTATTCATCGACATACCACAAAAACCTCGCGGAGTTTTGCAAGCCAAAAGATTGGCCCGAGTCCATCCCGTTATGCCTACCAAAGCCGTAAAAAATGGCGTGCGCAGAGAAACCCAAAGATACAATTCAACTACCCGCAAGTCCTTTATCCTCCACGAGACACTCGAGACCATGTTTACCTCCGAGTGTCACGTTCTTACGGAATACTTGGAATCAATCATCCCTCTTCTCTACGGAAGTTTCGTGCTCATGATTGTTCGCCTCCCAAACGCCAAATACCACATCGATCTGGAAAGAATTACGCCCAAAAATGCTACAACCACTGTCCACAGCGTATTCGTTCTCGCAGTACTGGAGCTGCTGTCATTCATGATATTAGCCGTTGTGATGCAGCGCAATTGCGGGGTCAAAACCCTTTATCATCTGGCATTTGTCTTGGAGACTCAAAAGATGTTAATCCAGGACAAATTAATAACGTGGGCACTTTTAACGATGGGCTTCCGTGTGATACACTTCGGTAAGTGCCATAGATCAACCGTCTAACTGCTCTTACACACTGTTAGCTCATTATCGCTCCGTACTTGTGGCACTAGGTGTTGATTTCACGTTTCAATTTTCTTGGATTCATGATCATCAGAAGTAAATGTACAATAATGTAACTCTTTCGAGGTCGAACGGGGTGTGGTATTCGTTAACTTCGCGAAGAAGTTCGGATACTTTACCGCTGCGATCTCCAACTTTTTCAGAGCCGCCACCACTTCGGAAAAAGCCATTTTGCTGCTGCTGGGAATTTTGCTCGTGACATAGCGGTTGCCGTTTGCTTGCACGTTTTAGGTTTGAGTTTTGGCTGTCACGAGGCCGTTGGGGTTCATGGCGAATGCAACCAGAGGCAGGAGTAGGACATGACCCAGTCGAATGATCCTCGTTGACCTTGATTCACTGGTTTTTCGCGTTTTGTTAGCTTGCGAGTCGATTTCGAAATGAGCATGTTCCGCGCACTCTGTAGTGCTGTGAGAGTTCACGAAACAGTGCCGTCCTATCGTTGTGCAGGATCATCGACACGAATATATACACCTAAGAGAAGCTCAATTTACCTAGCATTCCGTTACGCCTGTTCTCCACCATAACCTCGCAAAGGTCTTCGTCGTCTTGAAGTTGCCATCACACTCTGCTTTATGTCTAATTCAGCTGCAGGTAGTGCTTGTCACGGACAGTAGCCTCTACTGCTGCACACGACATTTTCCGTCCTTCTGTTGCTTACTCCGACAACAAGACCTCGACGGTGCAATTAAATTAATGTTGGCTCCATTCGTGTGGTGCACCATTACGATCGATACACGTGGGCTGCTGTCGAGGGTATACCCGTAGGCGGGCCGGGCTCAGCGCGGCTTTGGGAACAGTTTGCCGTCAAAACCGCAATCAAATCAAATCAAAATTACGATCGATAGACGACTTTAGAAATTACCTCTCCAATATGAAACAAGATCTGTTAACGCGGAGGGGAATACAACACCAAGAGCACAATGTAAAGTGCTGTATGTTCGCTCCAACATGGCTACACCTCCTCCACATTCATGCTGCATGGCTACACCTTCCCGATCCACTCTCTTCTCTCCATTGGTCAAAACCGCCTCGTCCATTTTCCTCCAATCCCGTCGTCCCAAATATAACTGGTCGTCAAAAGTCCCCCCTAACAGAGCTCCTCGCCTCTCGTCCCCAATATTCACTTTGGAATCTCTCCCCCTCCCTCTACGACACCATGGCCGAGACCAGCATCTACCCGCGCGCCGAGCTCGACGGCCACAACGGCAAGGCCGTGACGGCCATCGCCACGACCCGCGAGAACCCGAACCTGCTGCTGACGGCCTCGCGCGACAAGTCGCTGCTGGTGTGGCAGCTGTCCAACGACGGCGAGGAGTACGGCTTCGCGCGCCGCCGCCTGCAGGGCCACTCGCACTACGTGGAGGACGTGGTGATCTCGTCGGACGGCCAGTTCGCGCTCTCGGGCTCGTGGGACGGCACGCTGCGCCTCTGGGACCTGAACACGGGCATCACCACGCGCCGCTTCGTGGGCCACACCAAGGACGTGCTGTCCGTGGCCTTCAGCGCCGACAACCGCCAGATCGTGTCGGGCTCGCGCGACAAGACGGTGAAGCTCTGGAACACGCTGGGCGAGTGCAAGTACACCATCACGGAGGACGGCCACACGGAGTGGGTCTCGTGCGTGCGCTTCTCGCCCTCCACGGCCAACCCGCTCATCGTGTCGTGCGGCTGGGACAAGGTGGTCAAGATCTGGAACCTCAGCAACTGCAAGCTGCGCACCAACCTGTTCGGCCACGAGGGCTACCTCAACACGGTCACCGTCTCGCCCGATGGATCCATCTGCGCCTCGGGCGGCAAGGACGGCACCGCCAACCTCTGGGACCTGAACGAGGGCAAGCGCCTCTACTCGCTGGTGGCTGGCGACGTCATCCACGCCCTCATCTTCTCGCCCAACCGCTACTGGCTGTGCGCCGCCACCACGTCGGGCATCAAGATCTGGGACCTCGAGTCCAAGATCGTGGTGCACGACCTGCAGCCCGAGATCGAGGAGCCCAAGGGCAAGTACGCCCAGCCCCCGCACTGCATCTCGCTGGCCTGGTCGGCCGACGGCTCGGTGCTCTTCTCGGGCTACACGGACGGCATCGTCCGCGTCTGGGCCGTGGGCAACTAAGCGTCTGCTGTCGCGTAGTAAGTCGCCGGAGGAGACTCGCTCGGTGGAGTAGGTTGTAGTGTTAGATGGAATGGTTTCTTTAACATGACAAGCGGCCGGGAGGTTTTCCACTAGACAAGTTGTTGATACGGCTGATGCGAAGTAGCGCAGTGCTGTTGTTGAGGTAGCTAAGTCACAGTTTTGTAGCACTATAACAAAGTCGCGCGCGGCACGAAGAGAAGATCTCAAATTTCGTTACCTAAATTTGAAGAAGCAGATGAAACAAAGCTACGCCCTGCGTCGATTTGTTTTTTTCTCGTAGCCTACGCGGCGTGGACGCGGTCACAGGCAAGCTCTAATTGCTCTAGTCTGCGAGTTAAAAAGAACTTTTACAAAACACAAATACCCATATTACCCTGGATCGGTGAAGACATCTGTGAGCTGCGGAGTAATTGTTGTTATGATCCGAAGAGTATCAATTGATCATATACAATATTAGCAACACGGCATCGCATGGTTTAACCGTCGTGCTACATCTGAATAATGCGATTGGCTAATAGAATGCAAGAATACGAGTTTATTTGTTAATAGATTTCGCACTTAGCTGAGGTGGACGAAACAGGTAACATTTAAGTAATTTATGGTTTTGTGCACGTTATTATATCCAGCAGGAAAAAAAACAAGCGGTAATCTCTTTACAACCAATAATATTTAACTTTGAAGGGTACTTGACTTGGCAAAATCGCACACCCGCTGGCACCGCCTATTACTGACTGAAATAAATTCCAGAGATCACGCGGACAGTGTTAAGGTTTTGGATCGACATATTAGAGGAAGGAATAGTATAGAACAACGGAGGACAGCGTGAAGGTGCCGAAGGGAGAGGTCTTGGAGGAAGAAGGATGCCCGGAAGTGCTTGTATATTAGCGGTCAAAAGATGGAGTAAGGACTCAAATACATGTGTGCGATCGACTTTGTACGGGACAGCTCTGTGAGTGAGTCCCATGTTTTCCTGCGAAGCATCAGCCCGTCGGAGATGCTCAACTTTAACAGGCAGTAGTACTTCGGATAAACTTGGTCGAGTCTGCCAAGTCTTTCGTTTTTCAAGTAGTTTAAAAATTGCATGCTTCCGGGTTAATAGTAGCACATAGTGCTCGGCGCTTTGACAATAGTATCAATAATCATTGGAGAAAAGCAAAGAAGAAGAGTTGAACAGTAGTCAATTCCCGACGCGATTCATTATCTTGCCAGAGCACGACTATTGTAGCACGCGTGCCGCCACGCGAAGGAGAAAGCTTAAGCCAGACACCTTTGAATCCGCTAGAATCGTATCTATCGAACTCAAATAGGTCACACTTGCCAGTCTTGAGCTTATTCTCCCATTTCATCCCTCCGGCACATTCCGCCGTGTGCAACTGTCAACGTCATCCCTTTGAGGCAGTTTCCATTGTTGAACTCACATGGGTTCAGGTAGGTGACACCATCGCTTCCACATACGAGATCGGAAACCTGGGAACATTCAAATACGCCGCAAGCGACGGAGCTGTCGGTGGCAGAGGTGCCGACAATCACGAATGCGGCAATTAGAGCCAAAGGCTTGAACTTCATGGTGATTGACTTGAGTGCAGCGGCTTGTTGAAATTGGATAGTGATTTTCACAAGCGTCGAAGCTGCGAGTTCCCGCTCTTGGTCTCGTAAGTGTGATTACGAGACGTTCCGTTATCGGATCTGTCGGAATTGCTCAACTACACGATCACCCAGAACAGATAACTGAAAGCATCCCACCGTGGGACCCAAGAGCTGAGCAGGAGAACTGCTCGCGGGAACGAGCACGAGCAGCAAAGAGCCTGCGAGCGCGCTCGTCGGGATTTGAGCGCTCCCTATGGATTCGATTCGACAGGGGTGTACCGACTCGCGATTTGAGATTTTTTAGCATAGGTGGGATGCTTGGATAACGAGAGAAATCAATGCGTACTAATACCTAAAGGCGTCCTAATCTCAAGGATTTCCCCTAAAATGTCAAATGGACCACGTTTTTATTAGGACTAGGTTAGACCAAAAAAAGAGTCCCGTAAGTAACATTACGGTGAGGGCGAGCGGATGCGAGCGCGAGATTCATTCTGTGCATTCACTAATAGCCAACACCCGCCGATTAGGCGGGGCGTGTCTGCGCGAGCGAGCGGAGAGAGCGCTGCAACCCGATATGTTTTTTTCTAGACACCGCGCCGAGACGAGGACTTAGCGTAAGGGGGTGAGGCAGGCTGCGCACGCCCCCCCCATTTTAAGGGAAATCCTTGAGATTAGGACGCCTGTAGGTATTAATACGCATTGATTTCTCTCGTTATCCATTATCGGATCTGTCGGAATTGCTCAACTACACGATCACCCAGAACAGATAACTGAAAGCATCCCACCGTGGGACCCAAGAGCTGAGCAGGAGAACTGCTCGCGGAACGAGCGCGAGCAGCAAAGAGCCTGCGAGCGCGCTCGTCGGGATTTGAGCGCTCCCTATGGATTCGATTCGACAGGGGTGTACCGACTCGCGATTTGAGATTTTTTAGCATAGGTGGGATGCTTGGATAACGAGAGAAATCAATGCGTATTAATACCTAAAGGCGTCCTAATCTCAAGGATTTCCCCTAAAATGTCATATGGACCACGTTTTTATTAGGACTAGGTTAGACCAAAAAAAGAGTCCCGTAAGTAACATTACGGTGAGGGCGAGCGGATGCGAGCGCGAGATTCACTCTGTGCATTCACTAATAGCCAACACCCGCCGATTAGGCGGGGGCGTGTCTGCGCGAGCGAGCGGAGAGAGCGCTGCAACCAGATATGTTTTTTTCTAGACACCGCGCCGAGACGAGGACTTAGCGTAAGGGGGTGAGGCAGGCCGCGCAAGCCCCCCCCCCCCCCCCCCCCGAGCGCAGCGAGAGAGGAGAGAGGGCGAGGCCCCCGTCGCTAAGTCCGCAGACGATAGCCAACGCGCGAGTGTCCTGTCAATCTATTGTCAAAACAACATGAATATTATAGTGTCTCCTTGGATTATCCGTGGAGTTTAGGACAGATTTTAGGGAATTGTTAGGACAGATAATTAGGTTTAGGACGCTTTTAGGTACAGGGCGTTCTGGCCCAAGTTCACAAAATAGAGAACTGTAGCTTCCGGAGTTATTTCAGGTTTTGGAGCTATTTTGCAAAAATACTCCTTTAGAGTCACAGGGGTACCCGATAGCTCCACTGGAGTTAAGTATTGGACTATCTGCCGGATTTTTATCCTTGATTTGTTTTCAGATTATTTCATATTATCCGGATTTTACGTAGCTCCAACCCCAGAAACTAAAGTTCTCTTATAAAACATCCACACGGCCTCAACGATAAGGCCCTGGTCTCAGTAGAAATTCCGAAATTTGTTCCGAAAAATTCTCGCTTTCCATTGGCCAAAACTAGGTGTAGCACTCGGAACGATTTTCAGTGTTGCACCGTTCTGTATGGTGTTCTCAGAATACCTCGGCGACCTATTCCGAAGTGAGAACAAATTTACTGCCTCTACCAGGTGCTCTATGCTAGTCGTTGCCCCCCCTCCCTTCGCGCGCAAAGAAGACCACTTCGCGATTTTCTGTCTGGCCCACCTTCATCTACCCATCGCGCAATGAACAACAAAGCCAAGGTGGCAGTTCTCTGTGTTATACAGTGTGTTTGTGCCACTATCTCCGCTCTCTGTAGTGACCGCAGACGACTCGGGGGGGGGGGGGGGGGGGGGGGGAGGGGGGCTGCCTCGAACACACACCGACACATTTCCGTCTACTGCATTCGAGAGGGCCATGAAAAGTAAGAGAACGAAGTGGTTCCACAACAAGATGCGCTGTGACAAGCGTACATTTCTCGCAGTTGTGGCGCTGGTTAAGCTGAATTGGGTTTATCGGCTGCGTCATAATATAAAGTTCAGCAATACGAAGCGTGTTGCAGTGACGTTGTTGTATCTCTCCACTGGTGGAACTATCGGTAGCGCCGCATCATTGATGGGAATGTCAAAATCGGGTGCTGTTTCGTATATCAATCAAGTAATGACGGTATTGACGAAAATGGCGAAGAAAACCATAGTGATGCCCTCAACGCGAGCCGATATCGAGTGCATGCAGGCAGGTTTTGAACGCATCGCCGATTTCACTAATGTTATTGGAGCCGTAGATGGGTCTTTGATACGGATTAGCCGGCCGTCTGAGCATGAAGGTTGGTATTGCCGTAAAACATTCCCTGCCATGAATATGCAAGCGGTCGTCGATCACCAGGCACGCTTTCGTTCATATTGCATTCGTGCTGGATCGATAAATGACCAAGCATTGTGGAACCAGTCTGGTCTTCGTAACACATTCTCAATTCCTAGTGGCATGCATATACTCGGTGATGCTGGATACAAGATATTCCGTCATCTTTTAACTCCCTTTGACGAAGAAGAGGCGCATCTAGATCCTAAGAAGAAAGATACAACTACAAGCTGTCTCTGTAACGGGGTTACACACACAAGTGACAACAGTCACTTGTGCATGACAACGGTCACAAGTGACAAGTCACTTGTGCGTGACAATTGTCTCTTATGGTGTATCAGATAAATATCTGTTAAAGGTTTTAGATACTTCCTCACATTGGTGTAAGTCACACCAAGGGAACATTGAAGTGGGCCACCACAATGAGTGGTCCACACATACCCAAAGATCCTATTGGTAGAAAGCAACATCTTTCTACCAATTAGAGACGTGCATATTAGCGGGGCTCTGACAGCCAGCCGCTGCCAACCCTTTCATAGATGATAAACAGTTTTTAGCAGATTTTAGAGGAAGATCAATTTACAAACAATACAGTTCTCATTTTACCTTAAATTAGCTACTTGTTGTTTTATTTGATTTATATTATACTTGTGGACTCAAGTATAATTAATTCAAATTATTAATAAACTCCTACGCTTCCTCATACACGTAGCGCGACGTGTAAGCTAAAGTAGTGAGCCAAAGTAGGCCCACTACAGTCTCAAACACGAATTACTGTCGAGCGAGCGTTTGGAATTCTCAAGAATCGGTATCGCATTCTGCTCGGGAAACTTGAACAAAAGACACCGGGTAACGTTTCAAAACGTATCATTAGCTGTCTGGTTTTACATAATTTGGTGATTGATTTGAACGACTCATACCAAGTTACCGGTAGCGATCCAGACCCGGTACCCGCGACGGCTCTATCTCGTTTGGACGTCGAAGATGAGCTCAGTCACGAGCACGGTCTTTCAAAGCAAAAGGAAATCATGGAATACCTTTTTCGTTTGTGATTATTGTGCCTGTTTATCTACATGACACCATAGCATTGCATTTCCTGTTTGTAGTGTATGATTAATGTTTCCATGAAATCAACACCTTGCATTTGAATGCCCTCTTGTAATTTGATGAAAATCGCGCAAATGTAAATAGGGCCAGCACGATCCTACTTAATTGTTGGATGCCAGCTTAGCAACTAACCGCTCCAGCAAATCTAGTTGTCGTTTTTGCAGTTCTCGGGAGACTTCTTGCGAAGCTTGTAGTTCTCTGATTACACTCACGAGTTTGTCGTCTGATCCCATAGATGCCGCAATAGCCGTCATTCCGCCCTTCATAGTGTCTGCAAGTGTTTTGATGGGTGTTGCCGCTTTTTGTCGGTTCTCAGGTGAGGAAAACGACAACTCTTCTTCTTCTGAATTGGAGGCGCAGTCTGCGTCTGCCAACGTCGTTCCTCCGATACCGGTTCGCCCTCCGAATGCACTGTTCAGAATGCTCCAGAATGCGCCGTCATCTTCACGGCCATCGTTTCCGGTTTGGGTACGGACAGGTCTTCCCTTCCTGTACTCGCACTTGCGTTT
This sequence comes from Phytophthora cinnamomi, assembly GCF_018691715.1. Taxonomy (NCBI): domain Eukaryota; phylum Oomycota; class Peronosporomycetes; order Peronosporales; family Peronosporaceae; genus Phytophthora; species Phytophthora cinnamomi. Next base: position 741,662 of record NW_027150986.1, read on the forward strand.
CTTGTACTTGTTTGACACCTTTTCACAGTATTTGTTAGACAATAGGTGCAAGAAAGTAGTTAAACAACACGATAAATACGTACTTGATCACTGGTAAGAACTACGTCGAGCTTTTCGGAGAGGCGGCTCGCAAAAAATTGCCATGCCAACGCTTTCTTCCGGTTGGTGTCAGCATTTTCGATGCGATTCTTGAAATCCAGCTCCTTGAAGCGCATGTCAAGTAGAGCTGTGATCATTTCGTTCGTCCATACAAACATTTTCGCAGCACATGTTTCAGACGACTTCGTTTTCTTCTTCTTGCCCTTGCCTGTCTTGCCCGACCTCTCATGAGCCTTGCGTTTCCCAGCTACACTGGCAACCTCGCTGCTCTCCCTGTCTTGATGCAGCCGGACATCACCGGATAAACTAGGTGAGGTAAACACTGAATTGTTGGTCGCCAGACCGCTATCCTGGTCCGCCCTTCCGTTGAATTCCCCAGAGACAACGAGCGATGGCAGTATCGGAAGCTGGACGGTGCTGTCAAAGATCGGACGCTGAACCGGGTTGGGACTGCTAGTGTTTTGCTGATACATGGCGGATGAACCAAGACCTTGACTGGGGACTGAGCTGTTAAATTCAAAGGTGAGACCACAGCTATCGAAGGCCAAAACGTGGCGTTCATCACACCCATATCCATCGCATTCTTAGATTGAAGCCAACGCTCAGAACTTGTTCTGACCAGGCCGCCGACTCAGCTGTCGTGTAGGAATTCACGATTTTACGAGTCCTCGTCCCTCAGCCTCGACAAATGGGACAAGTCCTACCAACAACACACGCTTCCCTCGGAAGGTCGGCGAAGATTGTTGGGCTTAAACCTGAAGACCAGGTCCGATCCCTTACACCGGGCTGGAAATATGCCTTGTGTTGAAGTATCGGTCAGGTAGGTAGAGCCCACACACAGGCACCGCCAGCCACGAGCAACGGCTGGGGTGCGTAAATATAAGCGCTTTCGCGCTAAACTCACTGTGGTCCCTCAGAAAGGTAGGGTACCGGGCCGGTCAAGGCCTTTGACAGGGGCGCCGAGGTGAAACCTCGGCCAAAGGGTCAAATACACTGGGGGGCCACGCCACGCACCCAGGACAACGTACAAACGTACAGGGAGGACTCTCTACCTCCCAACACTCGGCCACTGTCCACTCTTGGCCTTACCAGGGCGAACTCTCGGTCAATGTACCTTAAGCTCACCGGCAGACATACCCCGCGTCGGCCGAGCGTATCCAGACCCTACAGCTAAGCTAGCTAGACTTACCGTAGACGGACTTGACCCTGATGGGTTGGGGGGAATATTCTGCTCTGATTTAATAGTTAGAGGCGGTGAGGCCTCGACTATAGCTAATCCCTAATGTCTATACAAATATCTAATATAGACCGAGCTTTCGGTCTAATCCTACAACCGGACGAGCCTTCGTCTCAAGTCCGGATTCCTAATAGGATGCAAAAGGTGTATCCACTATGACTATCCGGAGAGCTCGGCGAGAATTTATTAGGACCCGCCGAGCCTCACAGTCACTAACTAGCTTCCTGTCACTCTGGCGCGGTAAATGTGAGTAGCCAATAGGAGACCTCGGTCATCTTCTCTCAAACTCTCAACGCCGTGAGACCTCGATCTGGCGGCTCCACTCCGCAGTCAAAACCCAATCTCACAACGGCCCCCACCTCGACTCGAGCCTGTCAGGTGGTGAGCGTCGTGGTGTACGTCATCGCTGCCAGCATGTCTGCTCCACCGAGCCCTCGGCAAGGGCGGCAGCTCTTCACGTCGGAAGCTCTCGGCCGCGCTCTCAGGGTAAGCTATGTGGTGTCTCGAAGCTTCGCTGGTTTCCTCATGCTAATCTTCCATGCCTTCTTTGTAGTGGGCCTACTTCGGCTCACTACTTTAGCTTACACGTCGCGCTACGTGTATGAGGAAGCGTAGGAGTTTATTAATAATTTGAATTAATTATACTTGAGTCCACAAGTATAATATAAATCAAATAAAACAACAAGTAGCTAATTTAAGGTAAAATGAGAACTGTATTGTTTGTAAATTGATCTTCCTCTAAAATCTGCTAAAAACTGTTTATCATCTATGAAAGGGTTGGCAGCGGCTGGCTGTCAGAGCCCCGCTAATATGCATGTCTCTGATTGGTAGAAAGATGCTGCTTTCTACCAATAGGATCTTTGGGTATGTGTGGACCACTCATTGTGGTGGCCCACTTCAATGTTCCCTTGGTGTGACTTACACCAATGTGAGGAAGTATCTAAAACCTTTAACAGATATTTATCTGTTAAACTATAAGCGGCAATTGCCATGCACAAGTGACAGTTGTCACTTGTGACCGTTGTCATGCACAAGTGACTGTTGTCACTTGTGTGTGTAACCCCGTTACACCATCCCCCCGTTAAGCTTAGACGTGTCGGTCTCGACACGTCAATTAATATTGACTGCTTGTCAATTGTTTGTGCTGGGGATTTCCGTGCTCATCCGCAATGAGCACGATCAGGCTGAAGACCACCATTGCAACAGAGTGTAAACTCTCTGTTGCTGAGTACAATGCGCGGTAGCGCGAGGTGCGCCGCTACCACGGGGACAGACAACACAGTGTCTGTGTATGATTCTTCGATGTCGACCACGTCTACGTGTCGACATCTCTAAGCAAATTTCTGTTGCTTACCGTGATCGGGTAAACAAGCGCCAAAGCACTTCGAGTCCTTCTCGAAGTGAGGCAAGTGTTAACAACTCCACGCTGTTGCGGTGGAGGCTGGTGTCCGTCCAGGCGGCGGTGCGTATTAGCAACCGCGACCACAACAGGTATACTGTATGTATACCTGAGAGCTTCAATGATCTCCGTGCTAATTATCTAGCACGCGAGTCGTCAGGCGTTGTAGATTACTACAGCGCTCGCACTACCTTCTTGCTGGTAGTGCGTGTTGGGTTTCGTACTCCTTCACCATGTCCGGAACGTCTTCCATCAGGACGTTCCGTGGTTCCCACGTGTCGTGTTGGGGAGGGAAACCTCTCCAGTGAATGCGAAAACAATCCGGACCTCGGATTGTTTTCCTATGATCAACAATCCGCTGGACGATCCAGCGAATTTCTCCGCGTGCGTCTCGCAGCGGTGGCGGAGGTGGTGGAAACACGCCCCGATGGTCAACGCCGTGTTGACCTTCATCTCGTGTTGCTCCACGACCAAGTGACGGTCGTGGAGTACTTCCAGAGCGCGGCGGTTGCCGCTCTGTTCCTTCGTGTCCCGGCTCTGGCGGTCTCCCAGACCGCCTTGAACGTGCCGGTCGGGCTGTAGGCCCGACTGTATTAACTGCTCCAGCGCGACTACGCGCTGGAGAGGAGGGTTTCCCCTGTCGAGTCTGTCTCTTCGGGTCAGACGAGCCACTTGGCTCGTGCTGGAGGTATGGCTTTAACCGCCCGACATAAAATGTCGGGTGGAGCCGCATGCTAGACGGTATGTCTAGCGTGTACGCGTTACCGTGGCGTGCCATCACCGTGAATGGCCCGATGAAACGCGGAGCAAGCTTGCTTGCTCCGAAATCCGAGACCGCATGTTTAGGCAGGTTTTGAGTAGATAACAAAACCAATGAATCCACGTTGAATTCATTTGTGTTGCCCCTGCCAGTATTATCGGCGTTCAGCTTCTGTTTATCCACAGAAGCTGCAATCGTGTCCTGGACAAACCGAATTACGGCTTGTCTTTTATTGATAAAGTCAATCGCATCCGAGCTGAACTCGTTCAGCTCGCTCTCCGCTAGTGGCCCGGCCTCTGCGTGGTTCTTCGCGGTGTCTGCGCCCTGCGCAGACCCGTGGTCCTTGTTCCTTGTGGAGTCTGTGTTCTGCATAGACTCGTTTTCCTTGTTCTGGGGTCAGCGCAGTGTGTAGTGGGTCTAACTTGACTCACTACTTTAGCTTACACGTTGCGCAACGTGTATGAGGAAGCGTAAGTACTTAGTAATTACTTAGGTTAATTATATTTGAATACACAAATATAAGTTAAGTAACAAAAGGATTCCGAGTGACTTAGATTAGGTAAAATGAGAACTGTATTGTTTGTAAATTGATCTTCCTCTAAAATCTGCTAAAAACTGTTTATCATCTATGAAGGGTTGGCAGCGGCTGGCTGTCAGAGCCCGCTAATATGCATGTCTCTGATTGGTAGAAAGATGCTGCTTTCTACCAATAGGATCTTTGGTATGTGTGGACCACTCACTGTGGTGGTCCACTTCAATGTATCCATTGGTGTGTCTTACACCAATGCGAGGAAGTATCCAAAACTTTTAACAGATAACCTATCTGTTAAATTCACAAGTGGCTTGCAGCCACTTGTGCGTGTAACCGTTACACCATCCCCCCATAAGGTTAGACGCGCGGGGTCCCCGCACGTCAATCTTTGGAATTGACCATTCGTCAATTCTCCGCGTAGGAGAAAATCCGCGCTCATTCAACGATGAGCGCGCCTCAGAAGAAGTCCGCAAAGTCGATGGGAGTCATCTCTCCATCGACGACTACTCGAACGCCAGAAGGCGAAGTATGGTGACGTCGTCGACTTCGACGACGACGATGAAGACATGGAGGGCGAGGAGGACTCGCCCTCAAAGCGTAAAGACTCAGTGTCGAGCGAATCACTCGACCCTCACGCCAGAACGTTCGTCCGCGTGAAGGGGACGAATCGGACGCTTCGAGTTCGAAGCGTTCGCGTACTGAAGCGATACCCCACTCGCTTCCGCTGGGGCTCTCAGTACTCCGCGCTGCTGCTGCAGCGCGTGATGTCAATGCTCAAGGCTCTCCGCGCGCTGCGCCTGCAGCGCGCGATCCGTGGATGCCGTCCGCATCCGAGATTGCGGACCGGTATGGGAACTCGGTACCTCCGAATGAGGTGCCGCTGTACGTGTGCAGCGCCATCAAGGATGACGCTGTGGCTGCCGAGCTGCACTTTGATGCGGAAACGCATCAAAGGCGCGATACATCGGACTCTTTCATGAGCTCCGATGGTTTCAAACAAGAAGACCTCTTCTCGCAGCAAAGTGCCCGAATGGCAGGCACTTTGTCAAAGCTGGAACGCCTTTGTTGAGAACTTCAACAAGAGGCCGAGTGCTTACCGTGATCGGATTAAGCAAGCGCGTGATCGCTTCGAGACATACTCGAAGCGTGGAAAGCTGGAGCAACTTCATGTTGCTGCTGAGGAGGCAAATGTGCCGTGAGCTGTGCGCGAGGGCTTTCAGTGCACGAAGTGTTTCCCAGGCGCGGTCCGCTTGAGCGACCGCGACCTGAACGGGTACACGTCGTTCCGTGTGCCCGAGAGTCTCAAAGAGCTCCGTGCTAAGTTCTTAGCACGTGAGGGTTCGGGCGCTAGCGATGATCGCAGCGCTCGCACTACTTCCGCTGCGCCAGCGCGTACTGTTCCTCGTACGCCCTCACCATTTCCGGAACGTCCTCCAGCAAGACGTTCCGCGGCTCTATGTATCTCGATGGGGAGGAAATCCTCTCCAACGAATACGAAAACGAGCCCTTGAGGGTTCGTTTTCGGGATACTATGGTCAACAATCCGCTCAACAATCCAGCGGGTTGAGCCGTGGGCGTCACGGATCGGCGGTGGCGGGGTGGGAACACGCCCGGGTATGATCAGCCCCGGGCTGATCAGTATGCGCCTCTCCACGACCGGATGACCGCCGTGGAGCGTCTGCAGGGCGCTGAGTTCGCCGCCCTGAAACAGGAGCTGGCGAACCAGAAGGCCCAAGTCGCGGCGGTCTCGCAGACCGCCTCGAACATCCAGGTCGAGCTGGGGACCCAGATGAAGGGTTGCTCCAGCGCGTCCGCGCGCTGGAGAGAGATTGTTCGTCGCCGAGGCCAAGTCCTCCGCTTCTGCCTCGGCTCCTGCCGAGGCTTCGGGTCAACCGAGCTAGATGGCTCGTGCTGCAGGTATGGCTTCAGCCGTCCGACGTAAAGGTCGGATGGAGGCGCATGCTAGACGGTATGTCTAGCGTGTATGCGTTGCCGTGCCGTGCCAACACAGTGAACGGCCCGATGAAGCGCGGAGCAAACTTGCTTGCTCCCGAAATCCGAAACTTCATGTCTAGGCAGGTTTTGTGTAGCTAACAAAACTAATGAACCAACTTTGAATTCATTTGTGTTGCTTCTGCCCGCATTGTCTGCGTTCAGCTTCTGTTGATCAACAGAAGCTGCTATAGTGTCTTGGACAAACCGAATCACGGCTTGTCTTTTTGTAAGGAAGTTGATTGCATCCGAGCTGAAGTTATTCAGCTCGCTCTCCGCTAGAGGCCCGGCCTCTGCGTGGTTCTTTGCGGTGTCTGCGCCCTGCGCAGACCGTGATCGTTAAGCCTTGTTGTTGGGGGAGTCTGCGCCCTGCGCAGACTCATGTATGGTTATTCATTGTTGCAGCTGACACTGTGCAAGTGTCAGCGGTTTTCTCGGCTGCTGTATTGCAGTCGTAGATCCTCCAACAAAGTGGGAGCCATCACTCCGAGTAAACTCGGTAGGCGTGGATGCCGCATGGCATTCACGTAGAACGGTGTATGCCCGGTCGAGGCATGCACTGAGTTGTTGATGGCAAACTCTGCCATCGATAAGCACTCGCTCCAGTATTGGAACGAGTGAGCGTAGCTCTTCAACATATCGACGAGCACGCGATTCACGCGCTCGGTTTGACCGTCCGTCTGCGGATGATCCGCAGTCGACATGGAAAGCTGGCTCCCAAGAAGTGTAAACACTTCTTGCCATAGATGCGCTGTGAAGCGCGGGTCTCTGTCCGACACGATGTCGGACGGCATGCCATGGTGTTTGAACACCATGTCGACGAACAGACGGGCTGTCTGCTTCGCGGTCACCTCTGCTGGCACCGCAGCAAGATGTACCATCTTGCTGAAACGGTCGACGAAGACCACAACACCGGTGTTCCCTCCGCTATCCGGGGGAAGACCAAAGATGAAGTCCAAAGACATGGACTTCCAACACTCCGACGGAGTCGGTAGTGATTGCAGTGGAGCCTGCGCGAATGGCGCAGGCTTTACGCGTGGCATACCTCGCAAGCACGGATGTACTTGCGCACCCACTATACTGGTGGTGCCAGTAGAAGTCGCGCGTGAAGGACGTATGTCTTCTCACGTCCGAGATGTCCCGCAGTTGGGGCATCGTGATACTCGTACATGATCCTGAGTCGCAGGTCATGGTCATTTGGCACGACAACGCGATCCGCGTTGTCGTCGACTATTAAAGTAGTAGTCCGTCGTGCACACGAAAGCGGTGTGCACGCGCTCGAAGGTGCTTGGGCAGTTTCTGACGGGACTTGTCAGAAGGCGCTGTGCCATAGGCCAGCAAGAGCTTCGCGTCCGCGTCGTGCGCGTACGCGGCCTTCACATCATCCAACAGAGATGATGTGGCTTTGCTCGATTCGCATGGCGTCAATGGCATTGACGTCAGCTTCTGCATAGTCCGGCCGACGTGATAACGCGTCGGCCACCACGTTCAGTCTTCCGGGTTTGTATTCGACCCGGAAGTTATACTCCGCAAAGAATGAGAGCCATCTCGCCATTCTTTGTGAAATGTGTGGCGACTTCACTGCGGTACGCAGTGAAGCATGGTCGGTGTAGACCACAAATGGTCTACTTCCAAGTAGATACACTCGGAACTTTGCGAGTGCATATTTCATGGCAAGGGTTCCTTGTCATGTACCGGATAATTGTGCTCAGCTGGCTTCAGCTGACGCGATTGGTAGTAGACGACACGATCACGGCCCTCGTGATCGTGCTGCATCAACGCATCCGATCGCGAAGTCGGATGCGTCACACACGACGTGAAATGGACGATCTTGGTCAGCCACTGCCAAGATCGGTGCCTCAATCAAGCCCCTTGACTGCACCGAATGCCTTTTGGCAATCGGCTGTCCAATCCCACACAGCTTCCTTCTTAAGAAGCTGTGACAGCGGCGGATCTTGCCCGCGTAGTCCTCCACGTACTTGCACAAGTACGTGGCCAAATAAGGAACTACCTCAGTTCCTTGACATGAAAGGCATTGGCCATTCATTGATCACTCTGACCTTTTCCGGGTCAGGGCGAACACCATTCTTCCCTACGAGACACCCGAGGACGGGTATCTCGCTCGCCCGAAGATACACTTCTTCAGGTTCGCGTAGAGCTTATGCTTTCGCATAAGCTCAAGTAGCCTCCGGAGATGCACCCGGTCCATCTCTACGTCGTCTTCCGTCCACAGCCCGGCTGTGGATGAATACATCATCGAAGTAGCTCGGTGCGAAGTCGCGCACCGAGCGCAACAAGTGCGTCACGCACCTGTTGAAAGTCGCAGGGGCATTCTTAAGCCCTGTGGCATTACTAGCCATTCCCAGAGCATGCCGCTTGGCGTGCTCACTGCCGTGAGAGGGATATCGCTCTCACGCATTAGGATTTGATAAAATCCATCTCGCAAGTCGAGCACTGTAAACGGTGCTCCCGGCCATCGAATCGATGATAACATCTTTTCGCGGTATCGGCGTCTGCGCCGGTACCGTCGCATCGTTCAGCTTGTTGTAAGCATGAACGATACGCCATCCGCCCTGTGGCTTTTGACACAGAATGTCGGAGCACTGTGCGGGGACTTCGATTCCCGCACTTGTCCAGCTTTGCGACGACTTTCAAAGAAGTCGTCGATCGCTTTGACTTGCTCTCGCGGCAGTGGCCACTGCCGCGTGACACAGTACTTCGTGCCCGGCACGAGATCAATCTCGTGCTGAATGCCCTTATCCTGCGGAAGCTCCGCAGAAATCTCTTCCGGGAGTACGTCTTTGTACTCCCTCAGCAATTCGTAATAGGGACTCGACTTCAGCGAGTCCCAACCTTATTCCTCGAAGCGCTCTCGCTTCGTCTTCGCACTAAGAGCGTCTTCGCTCTCAGTGGTACCTTATGAAGAGCTGCCTCAGCTCTTCGCTCTCGCTCTCCGTTCTTTCGCTGTCCGAAGAACGCAGACTTACTCGATGCGTCCATCGTGCAAGTCGCGCGTGAAGCGCTTCCAGCTCATGGCTGGAAGCGAAGTCAACTCCGACGCCGTCGTCGGAGGACTAGCGAGTTCCATGTCACGATACTGGAATCCAGTATCGGTGCGCGTCAAGACGCTTAGCGTCTTGACATTCGGCGTCACCGCCGCAGTCTGCCAACAGACTGCTCTTGTTGCGTCTCGGTCCCGGACCGAGACTTGCGCAACGTTCTCCGCTTGCGCCGTCTTCTTGTTGTGCGGAGCCCGGCTCCGCACAGTTGTCTTCTTGTCCAGGCCCGGCCGTGGACGGTCGTTCGCTCGGCGGACCCTGTCCGCGGGCGCGCGGTATCAAGCCCGGCTTGACCGCATTTTCCTTCGTGCAGCCCGGCTGCACGGTAAAGTGTCCCTTCGCCGGCAGACCCTGTCTGCGGGCGCGTGATATCAAGCCCGGCTTGATCGCATGAGCGCTTCGTCGTGCAGCCTGGCTGCGACAGCATCTAAATGCGTCAGTGCGGTACGTTTGCAACCGCCCGCACTGTTTGCAGCGTCAACTCCGGAGTTGACACGCCTTCGTCACCTCGACGCCAATCATTGGCGGAGCCCCTCATGAACGAGGGTGCGTCGACTCCCGGAGCCGACGCGTCGTCGTCGACCTGACCGCTTCGGGTCAGGGACTGTCCCTTACACGCTTGAACGTGGGTGTTGGTTCCCGGAACCAACACATCTTTGCTCCGACGTCGGCAGCATTGCCGACGTGGGTCTCACTGTGCGCGCCCTCGCGCACTTCCTGGCACTCCGGGACAGCAGCATGAAGCGCTGTCTCGACTGGTGAGCCGCGCGCACCTGCTGGTGCGCGCGCTGCGGTAACAGGGCCATCGCTCTCTGTTCCGCTGTCGCGTCCGAAGCGCACGAGCGTGCGCTTCTTCCAGTCTATCACCGGATCATGCCGATCAAGCCACGGCATGCCCATTACCATGTCGAACTTATCGTCCAGGTCCAGGACGATAAAGTGTTCGACAAACACTCGTTGTTTGTACGAGAAGCGCACGTTCACGACGCGCTTCTCGGTCTTCACGATGGCACCTGTTGCCAGTCGTACCTCAGAAGACTTCGAGGTGTATTTACCTCCTCGAAGTCAAGTCTCGACAGGCTTCGTAGTCGAACAAAGTTGTTCGACGCGCCTGAGTCTACCAATGCTCGAAGAGAGTCACTCGCTCTCTTCGAGTAAACCTCAAGATGACTAGGTTTGGCCTGTCATCTTGTTTCTTACAGTGAGCTGGTCTCACTGGGGCTGCAGTCCTCAGTGTCGCGTGCCCGATGTCGGCACGCGCGACTGCAATACCAGTAGGGCGCCCGCGCCTACTGGATGTTCGCGTTTTGTTGGTCCGCGGCGATGCCTAGCATCGCCGCGATAACCACCTCCAGGGGCATGGGGCTGTGCACTCCCGTGCAAAGTGACCGATCCTTCCGCAGCGGAAGCATCGCACGTTACCTCCCCTGTTGCTGGTAACCAGCAGTTGTTGCGCTCGAGAGGTCCATTGGCTCCGGACCTCTCGTCCTCGCTACCGGGCGCGGTTGCGGCCTCGGTACGTTTACATGGAGTTTAGTCTGCCGCAGGCTAAACTCTTCTTGCATGGCAAGAGTGATTGCAGCTTCGAGAGTACTCGGGTACTCTCGGAAGAGATAGGTCTTCACAGGCCCATCTCTAAGCCCTTCATGAACGTGACGACCTTGGTCGCCTCGTCAATCGGGTTAGTCACGATATTTGATACCAAATATCGTGCGCGCTGCGCGTAAGCATGGACGTCATGCTTACCCTGCTGAAGGTCGAGGAACTCCGCCCTCGACCGGAACTCGTTTGCGGGGGCTCAAACGCTTGTTTGAGCTCCTCTTTAACACTTCGTACGTGCTGAAGCACGTAGGATCGGAGAGTCGGCGTCCATACGCCCAACTCCTTGCGCGTCCGCCAAGGCAGGACATGGCGAACGCGACCTTCGACAGCGGGTCGACGATGCGTCGAGCCGCTATGGCTGTGTCGAGTTCGACAAGCCATCGGAGGAGAGGCTCGCCCTCTCTTCCCGCATAATTGCTTACGCTCAACTTTAATGGTTGAGCACGCGATGTCGTCCCTGACGACGCCGTCACTGAGGAAGCAGCATCACGCTGCTCCTTGATGATGAAGCCCAGAGCAACACCATGTTGCTCCGTCGGCGATAGCGTACGCAGCATTGTAGCTATCGCCGCTTCTCCAATGACTGTTGACAGTCGTTGGAGGGCCTGCACTCTGGGTCAGACAGGTGGGGGCAGTCCGCGCGTGCAACATGCGTTGCAGGCGTATTGGAGCTCTCCATGGGCACCTCCGTGCTCATGGGGTTCTCGGCTCCGCGTTCGTACACCGCGTACGAACGTCAAGCAGTCGGTCGTTGGACGGACTACAAAGTGCTACCAGGTGTAGTGGGTCTAACTTGACTCACTACTTTAGCTTACACGTTGCGCAACGTGTATGAGGAAGCGTAAGTACTTAGTAATTACTTAGGTTAATTATATTTGAATACACAAATATAAGTTAAGTAAGAAAAGGATTCCAAGTGACTTTGATTGGGTAAAAATGAGAACTGTATTGTTTGTAAATTGATCTTCCTCTAAAATCTGCTAATAACTGTTTATCATCTATGAAAGGGTTGGCAGCGGCTGGCTGTCAGAGCCCCGCTAATATGCATGTCTCTGATTGGTAGAAAGATGCTGCTTTCTACCAATAGGATCTTTTGGGTATGTGTGGACTACTCACTGTGGTGGTCCACTTCAATGTATCCATTGGTGTGTCTTACACCAAGGTGAGGAAGTATCCAAAACTTTTAACAGATAACCTATCTGTTAAATTCACAAGTGGCTTGCAGCCACTTGTGCGTGTAACCCCGTTACACAGTGCGCTGACCCTTGGTTCTTCCTGCCAAGGTCTGCGCCCCGCGCAGACCTGGTTGTCTTGTTCCTTGTTGTCGCGGCTGACACTGTGCAGGTGTCAGCGGCATTTTGCGACTGCTGTGTTGCAGTCGTAGATCCTCCCCACTTAAAGTGGGGAGCCACCCTCGAGTAAACTCGGCAGACGGGGATGCCGCATGGCATTCACATAAACGGTGTATGCCCGGTCGAGGCATGCACCGAGTTGTTGATGGCAAACTCTGCCATCGATAGCACCTCACTCCAGTATTGGAACGAGTGAGCGTAGCTCTTCAACATATCGACGAGCACGCGATTCACGCGCTCGAGTTTGACCGTCCGTCTGCGGATGATCCGCAGTCGACATGGAAAGCTGGCTCCCAAGAAGTGTAAACACTTCTTGCCACAGGTACGCTGTGAAGCGCGGGCCTCTGTCCGACACGATGTCGGACGGCATGCCATGGTGTTTGAACACCATGTCGACGAGCAGACGGGCCGTCTGCTTCGCGGTCACCTCTGCTGGCACCGCAGCAAGATGTACCATCTTGCTGAAACGGTCGACGAAGACCACAACACCGGTGTTCCCTCCGCTATCCGGGGGGGAAGACCAAAGATGAAGTCCAAAGACATGGACTTCCAACACTCCGACGGAGTCGGTAGTGATTAGTGGAGCCTGCGCGAATGGCGCAGGCTGTACGCGTTGGTAGCATACCTCGCAAGCACGGATGTACTTGCGCACCCACTATACTGGTGGTGCCAGTAGAAGTCGCGCGTGAAGGACGTATGTCTTCTCACGTCCGAGATAATCCCGCAGTTGGGGCATCGTGATACTCGTACATGATCCTGAGTCGCAGGTCATGGTCATTTAAGCACGACAACGCGATCCGCGTTGTCGTCGACTGCATTGTAAAGTAGTAGTCCGTCGTGCACACGAAAGCGGTGTGCACGCGCTCGAAGGTGCTTGGGCAGTTTCTGACGGGACTTGTCAGAAGGCGCTGTGCCATAGGCCAGCAAAGAGCTTCGCGTCCGCGTCGTGCGCGTACGCGGCCTTCACATCATCCAACAGAGATGATGTGGCTTTGCTCGTTCGCATGGCGTCAATGGCATTGACGTCAACAGCTTCATAGTCCGGCCGACGTGATAACGCGTCGGCCACCACGTTCAGTCTTCCGGGTTTGTATTCGACCCGGAAGTTATACTCCGCAAAGAATGAGAGCCATCTCGCCATTCTTTGTGAAATAACGCATGCCATCTCCGGCAGATACCTCGGAACTTTGCGAGTGCATATATTTCATGGCAAGGAGTTCCTTGTCATGTACCGGATAATTATGCTCAGCTGGCTTCAGCTGACGCGATTGAAGTAGTAGACGACACGATCACGGCCCTCGTGATCGTGCTGCATCAACGCACATCCGATCGCGAAGTCGGATGCGTCACACGACGTGAAATGGACGATCTTGGTCAGCCACTGCCAAGATCGGTGCCTCAATCAAGCCCCGCTTGACTGCATCGAATGCCTTTTGGCAATCGGCTGTCCAATTCCACACAGCTTCCTTCTTAAGAAGCTGTGACAGCGGGCGGATCTTGCCCGCGTAGTCCTCCACGTACTTGCACAAGTACGTGGCCAAATAAGGAACCCTCAGTTCCTTGACACTTGATGGCGTTGGCCATTCGTTAATCACTCTGACCTTTTCCGGGTCAGGGCGAACACTATTCTTCCCTACGAGACACCCGAGGACGGGTATCTCGCTCGCCCGAAGATGATACACTTCTTCAGGTTCGCGTAGAGCTTATGCTTTCGCATAAGCTCAAGTAGCTTCCGGAGATGCACCCGGTGCATCTCAATGTCAGTCTTCCCGTCCACAGCCCGGCTGTGGATGAATACATCATCGAAGTAGCTCGGTGCGAAGTCGCGCACCGAGCGCAACAAAGTGCGTCACGCACCTGTTGAAAGTCGCAGGGCATTCTCAAGCCCCTGTAGCATCACTAGCCATTCCCAGAGCATGCCGCTTGGCGTGCTCACTGCCGTGAGAGGATATCGCTCTCACGCATTAGGACGATAAAATCCATCTCGCAAGTCGAGCACTGTAAACGGTGCTCCCGGCCATCGAATCGATGATAACATCTTTTCGCGGTATCGGCGTCTGCGCCGGTACCGTCGCATCGTTCAGCTTGTTGTAAGCATAAACGATACGCCATCCGCCCTGTGGCTTTTTGACACAGAATGTCGCTTTGTGCGGGGACTTCGATTCCCGCACTTGTCCAACTTTGCGACGACTTTCAAAGTCGTCGATCGCTTTGACTTTGCTCTCGCGGCAGTGGCCACTGCCGCGTGACACAGTACTTCGTGCCCGGCACGAGATCAATCTCGTGCTGAATGCCCTTATCCTGCGGAAGCTCCGCGAGAATCTCTTCCGGGAGTACGTCTTTGTACTCCTCAATAATATTCAGCTAGGGACTCGACCAGCGAGTCCCAACCTTATTCCTCGAAGCGCTCGCTTCGTCTTCGCACTAGAGTGTCTTCACTCTCAGTGGTACTTCCCATGAAGAGCTGCCTCAGCTCTTCGCTCTCGCTTTCCGTTCTTTCGCTGTCCGAAAGAACGCAGACCCACTCGATGCGTCCATCGTGCAAGTCGCGCGTGAAGCGCTTCCAGCTCATGGCTGGAAGCGAAGTCAACTCCGACGCCGTCGTCGGAGGACTAGCGAGTTCCATCTCACGATACTGGAATCCAGTATCGGTACGCGTCAAGACGCTTAACGTCTCGACATCCGGCGTCACCGCCGCAGTCTGCCCAACCAGACTGCTCTTGATACGTCTCGGTCCCGGACCGAGACTTGCGCAGCGTTCTCCTTGCGCCGTCTTCTTGTTGTGCGGAGCCCGGCTCCGCACAGTTGTTCTTCTTGTCCAGGCCCGGCCGTGGACAGTCGTTCGCCGGCGGACCCTGTCCGCGGGCGCGCGGTATCAAGCCCGGCTTGACCGCATTTTCCTTCGTGCAGCCCGGCTGCACGGTAATCCCTTCGCCGGCAGACCCTGTCTGCGGGCGCGCGATATCAAGCCCGGCTTGATCGCATGGCGCTTCGTCGTGCAGCCCGGCTGCACGACAGCATGCAAAATTGCGTCAGTGCGGTACGTTTGCAACCGTCCGCACGGTTTGCAGCGTCAACTCCCGGAGTTGACACGCCTTTGTCACCTCGACGCCATTCATTGGCGGAGCCCCTCATCACCGAGGGTGCGTCGACTCCCGGAGTCGACGCGTCGTCGTCGACCTGACCTCTTCGGGTCAGGGACTGTCCCATGCGCACTTGAACGCGAGTGTTGGTTCCCGGAACCGACACATCTTTTCCTTCCGACGTCGGCAGCATTGCTGTAACGGGGTTACACGTACAAGTGGCTGCAAGCCACTTGTGAATTTAACAGATAGGTTATCTGTTAAACGTTTTGGATACTTCCTCACATTGGTGTAAGACACACCGATGGATACATTGAAGTGGACCACCACAGTGAGTGGTCCACATACCAAAGATCCTATTGGTGAAAGCAGCATCTTTCACCAATCAGACATGCATATTAGCGGGGCTCTGACAGCCAGCCGCTGCCAACCCTTTCATAGATGATAAACAGTTTTAGCAGATTTTGGGAAGATCAATTTACAAACAATACAGTTCTCATTTTACCTAATCTAAGTCACTTGGAATCCTTTTCTTACTTAACTTATATTTGTGTATTCAAATATAATTAACCTAAGTAATTACTAAGTACTTACGCTTCCTCATACACGTTGCGCAACGTGTAAGCTAAAGTAGTGAGTCAAGTTAGACCCACTACACCTGGTAGCACTTTGTAGTCCGTCCAACGACCGACTGCTTGACGTTCGTACGCGGTGTACGAACGCGGAGCCGAAACCACATGAGCACGGAGGTGCCCGGAAGCTCAACACGCCTGCAACGCATGTTGCACGCGCGGACTGCCCCACCTGTCTGACCCAGGTGAGGCCTCCAACGACTGTCAACAGTCATTGGAGAAGCGGCGATAGCTACAATGCTGCGTACGCTATCGCCGACGGAGCAACATGGTGTTGCTCTGGGCTTCATCATGAAGGAGCAGCGTGACGCTGCTTCCTCAGTGACGGCGTCGTCAGGGACGACACCGCGTGCTCAACCATTAAAGTTGAGCGTAAGCAATTACGTGGGAAGAGGGCGAGCCTCTCCTCCGATGGCTTGTCGAACTCGACACAGCCATAGCGGCTCGACGCATCGTCGACCCGCTGTCGAAGGTCGCGTTCGCCATGTCCTGCCTTGGCGGACGCGCAAGGAGTTGGGCGTATGGACGCCGACTCTCCGATCCTACGTGCTTCAGCACGTAGGAAATATTCAAGAGGAGCTCAAACAAGCGTTTGAGCCCCGCAAACGAGTTCCGGTCGAGGGCGGAGTTCCTCGACCTTCAGCAGGTAAGCATGACGTCCATGCTTACGCGCAACGCACGATATTTGGTATCAAATATCGTGACTAACCGATGACGAGGCGACCAAGGTCGTCACGTTCATGAAAGGGCTTAGAGATGGGCCTGTGAAGACCTATCTCTTCCGAGAGTACCGAGTACTCTCGAAGCTGCAATCACTCTTGCCATGCAAGAAGAGTTTAGCCTGCGGCAGGCTAAACTCCATGTAAACGTACCGAGGCCGCAACCGCGCCCGGTAGCGAGACGGGAGGTCCGGAGCCAATGGACCTCTCGAGCGCAACAACTGCTGGTTACCAGCAGCAGGGAGTAACGTGCGATGCTTCCGTTGCGGAAGGATCGGTCACTGCACGGGAGTGCACAGCTCCCATGCCCCTGGAGGTGGCCGTCGTGGCGATGCTAGGCATCGCCGCGGATAACAAAAACGCGAACATCCAGTAGGCGCGGGGCGCCCTACTGGTAATGCAGTCGCGCGTGCCGACATCGGGCACGCGACACTGAGACTGCAGCCCCAGTGAGACCAGCTCACTGCAGAAACAAGATGACAGGCCGAACCTAGTCATCTTGAGGTTACTCGAAGAGCGAGTGACTCTCTTCGAGCTTTGGTAGATCAGGCGCGTCGAACAACTTTGTTCGACTACGAAGCTGTCAGACTTGACTTCGAGGAGGTAGATACCTCGAAGTCTTCTGGGCCGACTGGCAACAGGTGCCATCGTGAAGACCGAGAAGCGCGTCGTGAACGTGCGCTTCTCGTACAAACAACAGTGTTTGTCGAACACTTTATCGTCCTGGACCTGGACGATAAGTTCGACATGGTAATGGGCATGCCGTGGCTTGCACGGCATGATCCGGTGATAGACTGGAAGAAGCGCACGCTCGTGCGCTTCGGACGTAGCGGAACAGAGAGCGATGGCCCTGTTACCGCAGCGCGCACCAGCAGGTGCGCGCGGCTCTCAGTCGAGACAGCGCTTTATGCTGCCGGAGTGCCAGAAGTGCGCGAGGGCGCGCACAAGTGGACCCACGTCGGCAATGCTGCCGACGTCGGAAAAAATGTTGGTTCCGGGAACCAACACCCACGTTAAGCGTGTAGGGACAGTCCCTGACCCGAAGCGGTCAGGTCGACAACGACGCGTCGGCTCCGGGAGCCGACGCACCCTCAATCATGAGGGCTCCGCCAATGAATGGCGTCGAGGTGACGAAGGCGTGTCAACTCCGGGAGTTGACGCTGCAAACAGTGCGGACGGTTGCAAACGTACCGCACTGACGCAATTGCATGCTGTCGTGCAGCCGGGCTGCACGACGAAGCTCATACGATCAAGCCGGGCTTGATATCGCGCGCCCGCAGACAGGGTCTGCCGGCGAAGGACACATTACCGTGCAGCCGGGCTGCACGAAGGAAAATGCGGTCAAGCCGGGCTTGATACCGCGCGCCCGCGGACAGGGTCCGCCGGCGAACGACTGTCCACGGCCGGGCCTGGACAGAAGAACAACTGTGCGGAGCCGGGCTCCGCACAACAAGCGAAAACGCTGCGCAAGTCTCGGTCAGGACCGAGACGCAACAAACAGTCTGCTGGGCAGACTGCGGCGGTGACGCCGAATGTCAAGACGCTAAGCGTCTTGACGCGCACAATACTGGATTCCAGTATCGTGACATGGAACTCGCTAGTCCTCCGACGACGGCGTCGGAGTTGACTTCGCTTCCAGCCATGAGCTGGAAGCGCTTCACGCGCGACTTGCACGATGGACGCATCGAGCAAGTCTGCGTTCTCGGACAGCGAAAGAACGGAGCGAGCGAAGAGCTGAGGCAGCTCTTCATGGGAAATACCACTGAGAGTGAACACTCTCAGTGCGAAGACAGCGAGCGCTTCGAGGAACAAGGTTGGGACTCGCTGAAGTCGAGTCCCTATTACGTGTTGAGGAGTACAAAGACGTACTCCGGAGAATTCCTGCGGAGCTTCCGCAGGATAAGGGCATTCAGCACGAGATTGATCTCGTGCCGGGCACGAAGTACTGTGTCACGCGGCAGTGGCCACTGCCGCGAGCAAGTAAAGCGATCGACGACTTCTTTGAAAGTCGTCGTAAAGCAGGACAAGTGCGGGAATCAAAGTCCCCGCACAGTGCTCCGACGTTCTGTGTCAAAAGCCACAGGGCGGATGGCGCATCGTTCATGCGTATAACAAGCTGAACGATGCGACGGTACCGGCGCAGACGCCGATACCGCGAAGGATGTTATCATCGACTCGATGGCCGGGAGCACCGTTTACAGTGCTCTCGACTTGCGAGATGGATTCTATCAAATCCTAATGTGTGAGAGCGATATCCCTCTCACGGTAGCACGCCAAGCGGCATGCTCTGGGAATGGCTAGTAATGCCACAGGGGCTTAAGAATGCCCTGCGACTTTCAACAGGTGCGTGACGCACTTGTTGCGCTCAGTGCGCGACTTCGCACCGAGCTACTTCGATATTCATCCACAGCCGGGCTGTGGACGGGAAGACCGACGTAGAGATGCACAGGGTGCATCTCCGGGCTTCGCGAGCTTATGCGAAGCATAAGCTCTACGCGAACCTGAAGTGTATCTTCGGGGCGAGCGAGATACCCGTCCTCGGGTGTCTCGTAGGGAAGAATAGTGTCCGCCCTGACCCGAAAGGTCAGAGTGATTAACGAATGGCCAACGCCTTCAAGTGTCAGGAACTGAGGCAGTTCCTTGGCAGCCATACTTGTGCAAGTACGTGGAGGACTATACGGGCAAGATCCGCCCGCTGTCACAACATGAAAGAAGCTGTGGAATTGGACACCCGATTGCCAAAAGGCATTCGATGCAGTCAAGCGGGGCTTGACTGAGGCGCCGATCTTGGCGGTGGCTGACCAAGATCGCCCATTTCACGTAGTGTGACGCATCCGATTTCGCGATCGGATGCGCGTTAGCAGCACGATCACGAGGGCCGTGATCGTGTCGTCTACCAATCGCGTCAGCTGAAGCCAGCTGAGCGCAACTATCCGGTGCATGACAAGGAACTCCTTGCCATGAAGTATGCACTCGCAAAGTTCCGAGTGTACTTGCTTGGGAGTAGACCATTTGTGGTCTACACCGACCATGCTTCACTGCACCGCAGTGAAGTCGCACATTACAAAGAATGGCGAGATGGCTCTCATTCTTTGCGGAGTATAACTTCGGGTCGAATACAAACCCGGAAGATTGAACGTGGCCGACGCGTTATCACGTCGGCCGGACTATGCAGAAGCTGTTGACGTCAATGCCATTGACGCCATGCGATCGAGCAAACCCATCATCCCTGTTGGATGATGTGAAGGCCGCGTACGCGCACGACGCGGACGCGAAGCTCTGCGGCCTATGGCACAGCGCCTTCTGACAAGTCCGTCGAAACTGCCAAGCACCTTCGAGCGCGTGCACACCGCTTTCGTGTGCACGACGGACTACTACTTTACAATGCAGTCGACGACAACGCGGATCGCGTTGTCGTGCCAACCATGACCTGCGACTCAGGATCATGTACGGTATCATGATGCCCCGACTGCGGGACATCTCGGACGTGAAGACATACGTCCTTCTCACGCGACTTCTACTGGCACCACCAGTATAAGTGGGTGCGCAAGTACATCCGTGCTTGCGAGGTATATAACGCGTACAGCCTGCGCCATTCGCGCAGGCTCCACTGCAATCACTACCGACTCCGTCAGTGTTGGAGATCCATGTCTTTGGACTTCATCTTTGGTCTTCCCCGGATAGCGGAGGAACACCGGTGTTGTGGTCTTTGTAGACCGTTTCCAGCAAGATGGTACATCTTGCTGCGGTGCCAACAGAGGTGACCGCGAAGCAGACGGCCCGTCTGCTCGTCGACATGGTGTTCAAACACCATGGCATGCCGTCCGACATCGTGTCGGACGAGACCCACTTCACAGCGCACCTGTGGCAAGTGTTTACACTTCTTCGGAGCCAACTTCTATGTCGACTGCGGATCATCCGCAGACGGACGGTCAAACCGAGCGCGTGAATCGCGTGCTCGTCGATATGTTGAAGAGCTACGCTCACTCGTTCCAATACTGGAGCGAGTGCTTATCGATGGCAGAGTTTGCCATCAATAACTCAGTGCATGCCTCGACCGGGCATACACCGTTCTACGTGAATGCCATGCGGCATCCACGTCTACCGAGTTTACTCGGGTGATGGCCTCACTTTAAGTGGAGGATCTACGACTGCAATACAGCAGCCGCGAAACCATGACACTTGCACAGTGTCAGCTGCAACAATGGACAAACCACATGAGTCTCGCAGGGCGCGAACTCCCCAACAACAAGGACAACGACCACGGGTCTGCGCAGGGCGCAGACACCGCAAACACGCAGAGGCCGGGCCTCTAGCGGAGAGCAACTGAATGACTTCAGCTCGGATGCAATCAGTTTCATCACCAAAAGACAAGCCGTGATTCGGTTTGTCCAGACATATAGCAGCTTCTGTTGATCAGCGAAGCTGAACGCAGGCTAATGCGGGCAGAGGCAACACAAATGAATTTAAAGTTGGTTCATTAGTTTTGTTAGCTACACAAAACCTGCCTAGACATGCAGTTTCGGTTCGGGCAAGCAAGCTTGCTCCGCTTCATCGGGCCGTTCACTGTGTTGGCACGGCACGGCAACATACACGCTAGACATACCGTCTAGCATGCGCCTCATCCGACCTTTACGTCGGACGGCTGAAGCCATACCTGCAGCACGAGCCATCTAGCTCGGCTGACCCGAAACCTCGGCAGGAGCCGAGGCAGAAGAGACTTGGCCTCGGCGACGAACAACTCCTCCAGCGCGCGGACGCTAGACAACTTCATCTGGGTCCCCAGCTCGACCTGGATATTCGAGGCGGTCTGCGAGACCGCCGCGACTTAACCTGGTTCGCCAGCTCCTGTTTCAGGGCGGCGAACTCAGCGCCTACAGACGCTCCACGACGGTCACCCGGTCGTGGAGAGCTACTGATCAACGGGGCTGATCATACCCGGGCGTGTTCCACCCCGCCACCGCCGATCCGTGACGCCCGCGGCTCAGCCCGCTGGATTGTTGAGCGGATTGTTGACCATAGTATCCCGAAACGAACCCTCAAGGGGCTCGTTTTCGTATTCATGGAGGATTTCCTCCCCATCGAGATACATGGGAGCCGCGGAACGTCTTGCTGGAGACGTTCCGGAAATGGTGAGCGTACGAGGCAGTACGCTGGCGCAGCGGAGTAACACGAGCGCTGCGATCATCGCCAGCGCCCGAACCCTCACGTGCTAAGAACTTAGCACGGAGCTCTTCAGACTCTCGGGCACGGAACGACGTGTACCCGTTCAGGTCGCAGTCGCTCAAGCGGACCGCGCCTGAAACTTCGTGCACTGAAGCCCTCGGGCACAGCGCACGGCATTGCCTCTCAGCAGCAACATGAAGTTGCTCCAGCTTTCCACGCTTCGAGTACGTCTCGAAGCGATCACGCTGCTAATCCGATCACGGTAAGCACTCGGCCTCTTGTTGAAGTTAACAAAGGCGTTCCAACGACAAAGTGCCTGCCATTCGGGCACTTTGCTGCGAGGTCTTCTTGCTTTGAAACCATCGGAGCTCATGAAAGAGTCCGATGTAGTAATCGCGCCTTTGATGCGTCTCCGCATCAAAGTGCAGCGGCAACCAGCGTCATCTTTGATGGCGCTGCATACAACGGCACCTCATTCGGGTACCGAGTTCCCAAACCGGTCCGCGATCTCGGACGCGGACGGCATCCATGGATCGCGCTGCAGCGCAGCTCACGCGCTGCAGCAGCAGCGCGCGAACTGAGCCCCAGCGGAAGCGAGTGGGGTATCGCTCTCAGTACGCGAACGCTTCGAACTCGAAGCGTCCGATTCATCCCTTCACGCGGGCGAACGTTCTTGGCGTGAGGGTCGAGCGATTCGCTCGACACTGAGTCTTTACGCTTTGAGGGCAGTCCTCCTCGCCCTCCATATCTTCATCGTCGTCGTCGAAGTCGACGACGTCATATACTTCGCCTTTGGCGTTCGAGTAGTCGTCGATGGAGATGACTCCCCATCGACTTTGCGGACTTCTTCTGAGGCGCGCTCATCGTTGAATGAGCGCGGATTTCTTCTCAAACGCGGAGAATTGACGAATGGTCAATTCAAAGATTGACGTGCGGGGACCCGCGTCTAACCTTAGGGGATGGTGTAACGGGGTTACGTACAAGTGGCTGCAAGCCACTTGTGAACTAACAGATAGGTTATCTGTTAAACGTTTTGGATACTTCCTCACATTGGTGTAAGACACACCGATGGATACATTGAAGTGGACCACCACAGTGAGTGGTCCACACATACTAAAAGATCCTATTGGTGGCAGCATCTTTCTACCAATCAGAACTGTACATATTAGCGGGGCTCTGACAGCCAGCCGCTGCCAACCCTTTCATAGATGATAAACAGTTTTAGCAGCTTTGGGAAGATCAATTTACAAACAATACAGTTCTCATTTTACCTAATCTAAGTCGCGGAATCCTTTTCTTGCTTATATTTGTGTATTCAAATATAATTAACCTAAGTAATTACTAAGTACTTACGCTTCCTCATACACGTTGCGCAACGTGTAAGCTAAAATAGTGAGTCAAGTTAGACCCCGATCCATGCTGGTTCTGAATAGATGCGCCGTTGTCCATCGGTGGAGCGAAAATCCTTTACAATGGTGACGCGGAACCCAACGTACGCGATCAATTTCTGGATTCTCAAGCCGGAAATTACGAATCTCGGTGCGTCACCACCTATTTAATGAGATCTGACTTCAGACTAGACTGACATTTTCTGCTTGAAGGCCGTTCGAACAGTCCAGTGAACTCTGAAGGTGGTCAAAGCTCCGACACGCGAAGTTGAGGAGGACCGCAAAATGTCGTTGCAGGCTGCAATCGTGCGCGTACTGAAGACACGCCGACATCCACCAGGCGACACAGCACGAAGCCGCTGAAATGCTTGCGAACCAGTTTGTTCCGACGACCACAGCCATCAAGCAGAACGTGGAAATTCTCATTCAGAAGGAGTATCTCCGACGACAATGAGGATGACCAGACACGGTTTTATGCGGGCTTAAACCTCGTTGGGGAAAGAGGAATTTGAGGATGAATGCACTATTCGGCGAAACGGGCCCTATACAAAAGGCATGACATTCTAGCGTCCGTGCAGCGTAAGTTCCGTACCCGTACTTCTTTGTACTTGTCGAAAATGCGGGTGAGTTCTCTCGTATTGATCATGCAGTTTCTCGACTTCTTCAGCGCGGTCTGCCTCTCTCAACGGAATAGGTTTGCCGAAAACTGGTTGACAGGCACTCTCTTGTGCGGCAGCAAAACAGCCACTTGAGTATCCGTAGCCAAAAGCAACGCCACCGAGAACTTCTTCGCAATCATTTGGCGGAATGAAAGCAGTACGCAGAGGAAGATCGAAGTAGCACCAATCCACCGCCGACCACCACGTATCGATCAATGTATCGTACCTGGAATGCGTGAACAAGTCTGTCTCTCCGAAGGCGTAGCCGGGATAATTGTGCACGCCATATTTCAGTGCCAGGCGGATGACTTGCGCTCTTGACGTAGATCGTCTCCCGCTGAGACAGCATCGTCGGCGATTCCGCCCACCAGAATCACCAAACTCTGCCGTCCCGGAAGCACCTAAACACAAGCACAACAAAGTCGTCAGGAACCGCAAACACAAAGCACCATGACCTATATCCACCAACTTTCTCCGCAACACTGCGTCGGGCATCCACAGCAGACCAGCACGTATTCACGGTAAAACGGCACCGAAAGAAACCGACGGCCGCTATGACGGCGTGTGGACAGCGGGCCGTCTCGTAGAATGCTGAAGCAAAGCACAAGAATACCGTTAGTTGGGTATCTGCGTCAGTTCATCTTTCAGGTTACGCATCGTGGAACTGTTTGGCCTGACATCAACAGCCTGTGGTGGGGGACAGCAGTCCGTGTGGTGGGAGCAGAAGATGTGTTTGCTTGGTGTCAATGGGCTCTTCGAACTTTGTAGCGTCCGAATGTGGCGCCATACCGCGCCCGATGAATCGCCGAACCATGGCCAGTGGCTTCCCGTGTATTCCGAGCCGTCCAAATCGAGGGTAGGTGCAGCGACGCACGCCGACGATATAGTCACTGCCACGCTCGTGTGGGAGGGATACGCACACAGACACAACTGCCACCGCCAGAGCGGCGCCAAGCAGCCACGTGCGCTGCTGTCCTGTCATGCCTGACTCCGATTCCGCAGATCGTGACATGATGAAGTTCTCTGGATTTTCCAGGGAAGCTGATACAAGTGCGCGCATAGTCCCTATATAAACACAGATCCCTGAATTTCGTATAAGACGACAAAACATAATATACCGGAACGAACCTGTAGGGTTTGATACATGAAGATAGGTATATTATCCAGCGGCTGCCTGAGTCTTTAGGGGCGACATTCGTGACAAGATAATCTGGACGGTGTTTGTAGTCATTAGGCCCCGAATTTATAGGCGGCTTGAGAACCTAACTATGATTCATTACTTTCCTACTCAATAACCCGTCAGAAGTGGATTTTGCGAGGATTTCTGCTACTGCAAAAAAATCTTGAGTAGGGGGCGGGGGAGAAGGTCTCATGGCGAAGATAAAGCAGCAGAAGCAGCAGGGCGAATCTCGTGCTCGAGGGCCTAACTGACTCAACGGAGATCCTGAAGCTCATCGAGGCATGGCGAGTGAGCTGGATACCCAGCAGAGAAGGGGAGCCGACTAGTCCCCTAACGTTAATTTCAACCTCGCGGTTGAGCCGAACGTCAAGAATCAGAGGTTGAGGTTAAAGCCTACGTCGTACACTTCTGCTGCACACTTTATACTCATTATTGAGTGGGAAGGCATGACGCAGATGGTGGACTTGCGCTTCGTGCTGCGGCGTTGGGCCTCGCGCATTAAAAGTGCGTGGCCTGCCAGCGTCTGTGTGAGATGCTGGAACATGAGGCCGCGTGCGTCTCGTGCAGACACCACTGACCACGGGCCTGCAGAGTCTCTTCGGCGCCGCGCCATGACACGGACAGTTTGGCCACGACGGACAACAACCGCTATATAACACAATCGGTACGCAGCGATGAAGCCGGCGGTGCGCAGTGTGAGGCGTAAGCGCAGCAAGATATCATCAATTAGCAAGTAAAATACTTACGAATTAGTTTCACACAACTTGTTTTGCGGTCGGCATTTTCAGCCATGAATACTATCACACCAGGTTAGGATCCATTTGACAGCGCTTCGTCACTGTGTTGCCTGCCGTGGAAAACGCCCGTTCTGATGGCACTGATGTAGCGACGCATCCTAACACTTTCGTGCCAAAAGCTTAAGAGAAGGGTATTGTTGACCGTTCACAGACCACCTACAGGATCCTGCTTACGGGGACACTTCGCAGCATCGAGATAAGAAACAAATTCCTGAGCGCACGAGCCGAATATTTTGAGCAACAGACCATCACCAGAAGGCAAATTTCTTCTTCGTCACCAGAGCCCAACACGTCGTCTCAAACACCAGCTGAATCATCACTTGGAGATCGCTGCAAAGAGCTTGCGTGATTGTTGGGCCGGTGTACGGATTGTTCTGCAAAATCAAGCAGAAGCTAATGCAGAGCCAACTAATGCGTTTTGCTGCCTCAACTTCATCAGGTCGTACCCAATTCATTTTGTGGAAACGCGGATCCAGAAACGTGATCAAACCAGTCAAACTTCAGCCCTTGAAAACGCCGTATGAAAAAAGCGAAAGAATGGCTTTACGAACCACGTGCATTTTTTGAAGCGTATCAGCTTGAAAGTCATGGCGGGCCACAAGTCGCACCTGCTTATCAAGATAGTTGAGCTACTAAGCACTTTTTTTTGATCCGCGGAGCATGGGGAAGGCCAATGCTAATGTAGTATAGTAATTACCTCCAAGAACCTTGGTAACAGCGGGATAGGGTCCAGCAGCGCACATACATTAATCATAAACCAACTTCTAGGCACTGGGTACTTGTCTTGACTGAGATCCTAAATTCCGCCTACCCCTCTGGCTTCTCAAGATAAGTAAAAAAGGTATCTAGAGGGTGCTTCGAGTCAATAGTCGCTCCAGCATATCACGACACGACATTCCATCTTCGGACAATCTGTGATTAAATGCAGCGGTGGTCTTTTCCATTCCTCGCTCTGTATAGCTCGAAGGTTATCGCTGTCACTCTGCGAGAAATATCTGCGAGGGTGCGAATCGCTGGACAACGTCACGAATGGCGGCTAACGCACGTTTTCCAGCTGTGTCGTTCTTTAGTGACTGCCTAGATTTGTTTCGATCTCACTCAGCACCTCTTGTTGCTTCTCCTCGGAGGCAACAACAATTTCATCTTCTTGTAGAGTTCCGCCATGAACAGGTACATCGATTGCAGCTGTCGTAATGGAATTAGCCACCATAGTTTCACCAATAGATCCTTTGTCGCGCAAAGGCGCACCCAAAACTAGATGCAGCGAGTGGCTGATCAGATGTTATTTACACCTAATATATTGCTAGCGAGAACGGCATTTGAAGCGCCGTCGCTGAATCAATAATGTGCACATCGCCAAGTTAGCTCCCACCGTTCCAGCATTTTCTCCAACCCGGTCGCTATAGCAAACCAGTATCCATACGGGAAATACCTTCGACTCGCGTCCAACTACACATTGTGAAGTCTTCTTCGAGGTAATGCAGGGTTAGCGCCATATAACTTTGGAGCCGACTTGTCCAAATGTCCGTTGTAATGCAAACGACGGATTAACTCGTGTGGATACGAGCTTTTAATGAAGCTCTCAACTCAGTCTCAACTCGCCAATATCAGCTCGTAACCGCTGTGAGCACCCGGTACATCTAACACTACACCACCCAGTTCCTGCGTAATAAAACAATAAATTCGAGGAGACGATCCTCACGATGGCTAGCCCGCAGCTTTTGCCACCCATTTAGCAAGTAGTCCGTTGGCATAGCTCTGTTGAGCCTTTGTCACCACCGTAAGCGTCGCTTGGTCGATTCTGAACCAGTCAAATGCATTCTGCAACTGCCGTTTCCACCGTGACTGATCTCTTGGCGATCTTGTTCAGCTCTTAGCACATCCATATGATACTTCTGCAATGCAGCTTAACCGCATTGGTCGAGCCATTGAAATACTTCACGAGAGAGTGGTATTTGTGCAGGGTGCTGAAGATTCATTTTGAGTTGCTTATCGATCGGTAGTGATGCCCTGGTCACCGGGAACGAAGGCGGACAACTCCCACCTTTCGGGTACTTTGGGCGCACATTTTGAACAAGTTGCGGTTCAGGCGCTCTGGGCAGGAGAGGCTCAGCATGAACTTCTGTGAGGGCTTCGCACTCAATCTTGGCGACCGTCTGACGGCGATAGGTTGGCGAAGACCTCGCGGACGACTGGTTCTGGGAGTTGGCGCTGGGCTTTCGAGCTCGAGAAGGAATCGGCGAAGTGAAGTGATAGAGTCGACGCGAACGAATAGCCGCAGGATGACAGAGAACATGAGGGCCTCGTCTTCAGGTCTGCAGCTGAGCTCTATTGCGTTCCGCAGGTAGATGACGGAGTTTGTCAGATTTTCTAGGCTAGGCAATGAGGCTGACAGCGCTTTACCAACCTCTCAACCTCAACCGACAACGTCGGCGGTTCGTTGACCGAACGTTGCAATCAACGTTAGAGGCCTAGAGTCGACGGCCCTTCTTCACGCGACGTATTCGAGCAATTCAAGACGCTGTGTGGTGGCACCACGTCTCGCAGTGAGAAAGCATAATCGACAAGAAGAACAACTTGCCTGTTGCATACAAGTTCTAGGTCGCATTTAACAACAACCAGTGGTCGGATCAACCGGCCGTTGGTTTGAACTGTCACGTGAGCAAAAGAAAGCCATCAAGGCTGATGGACGCTCGCAATGCCGACATGGATATAGCCGTATTCAATGCTTTGAAGAACATCTTAGGCGGTGATGACTCTGTCAGCCTTCCGCTTTAGTTCCCATACCTATCTTTGAGAGAGGATAGTAGTTCTCCTCGTCGACATATATTGCGGACTGACAACAACCAAAACACGGATGCAGCGCAATCTTCGCAGGCGGTGGAGACAATCCACTGGTACAGTCTGCCACTGAGCAGTACTGCACTGCTTCATCAGTGTCACCGTCCTCGCCGCCGCTAGATGATGCGTAGCCTCGAGACAGAAACCTATGCGAGAACTACTAGCGTTCCGCCAGCCAGCTCTTCCATCGTCAAGCAGCTCTGAATGGACGAAAGGCCGCGCCTTCTCAAAATATGCCGGTGGAAACAAACCCTGATTTCGCTGGATTTATTGAGTCGCCAATCTTGGAGTAGCCTAATTAAATTTGCCTGGTCCCATTTAGCCTAACTTCTTCATGAGGCCTGCCATGAGACCTGGCAGAGATATTCGCCCGACTCAAATAGATCGATGCCAGTCCCAGTTAGTACAAGTCCTACGATTCCATGCCCTAACCGAGGCTACTGCTGTTGGTCGTATATGATCTCCGTGCACCCGTAGCTGCAAGCCTGGTCTCCGGTCTCAGCTATCTATGTTTTTGTTGCCCGTTCCAGCAACGCCAGAATTGCGTTATGAACAGGCGTCTTCAGGACCCAGCTAGCTATACAGGCTGTATCGCCGTCCCATGCACCGCGTATCAGACTCAGCGCATGTAGGCTTTCTTGCCACGTCCCAGCAACGCCACGCTGCTTCGCCGCAGAAGAACTGACGGTGAACGGCGGCGTGGACAAGATCATCTCCGCGCTGGAGTCTATGAAGGAGTCAGTACCCAACGCTGTCGACGGCCGATCCGGTCGTGTTGGCGGTGCCAGGTGGCTCGAGGACGCCGGCAACGACAATCGACTTCTGGGCGGACGCACGGACGCCAACAACGGAAACGCACGGAGCAGAAGGCGATGCACAGCGGCTCGTACAGCAACGGCTCGCTCACGCGTCGAACGAGTAATTCCAGGTGCTCCTGAACGAGGCGTGGGCGGAGGTGTCGGAAGGAGTATGCTGAGGGAAAGGGCGTTGACATCGATGGACACGGGTCGCTAGTGGCGGCGCCCGAGCTGAAGGAGGCGGTAACTGTTCGCTTCGGAGGAGGGCGTCTTCCAATTCTCTGTAAATTCGGCGTGAGCTCGTCACGGCACTCGACTCCAACGTGACCAGCTCTACAGCGGCGGCGCGTGTAAGATACTAGTCGATAAAACAGTTAACCCGTACACCACAGTGCAAGGCGCGAAGCATAATTAAAGAAGCGAAGTTTATATGACCGACTGGTTGCTTTGCCTTTATTTCATTTATCAGCGTGATGGCTCTTCTCACTCGCAGGCGCCGGCCAGGCGCAATGTGAGTCAAACTTACTCTTTGCGCTTGCTGAGAAGGTAGGCGGCTCTTTTGGGGTCAGCATCGATGTTCGCGACCACAACCACCAACTTCGAATCCCATTCACACCAACACAAGAGAGCACTGGCAGAAGCAGGAGGCTGAGCAGAGCTTCATGATAAAATCCAGAGAAACATTACTTCTCCGCAGCTTGTACACGGCTTAGTTTCGTACCGTTAACACGGTACTGTGCTTAGTCAGTTTAGGGCAGCGTGATGATAAGATCTGGGAAGGCGATGCCAAAGCCCCGCCTAATATGGAGAATACGCCATCCATGCAGTTTGCTAGTGATGAACCCGACTAGTATCGACAACACGCCTGGCGACCACTCTGTGCTAGTTGGTGGGGTGTACTACTGGCATTCCGCAGAGGGGAGAGTCGTCGTCATGACTTGTTCAAGCGTGAAATTCACTAGACCGCGACTCCAGATCAGGCTGTTTTCGTCCCTCTGGAAGGGGTCCGGCATGACATCTCCAAGTTGGTGTTGGAAAAATGCGATCGGAGTGCGCCAATGCTTCAAAATGTCGCCTACCAACCTCGCGTCCAGGCAGCCGGCAAACCATCGGCCACAATCTGACGGAAAACAGATCTCTTTCAACTCTGGGGTTAGCAGGATAACTTATCACCGGAAGAATCTCTACAGAGGCCTAGGTGGGCGGTGGGTAAAGACTGCGCATTAAGCGATGTACCAGCATTTGTTTGAAGCGTGTAAAACTTTTTAAAATAAACACTCCCAATCTTCTGCAAATACTTCAACACGGATAAGCTTGACCATCTTGCGTGTAGATCAGTGATCCTCCTAACACCACAAACAAGCAAAGGCGTTTCATTAACTTATCAACGACTGCCGCTAATGCGAAGCACCGTCATCGTCGTCTCTCTAATGAGATGATACTTTCTTCCTATCGTGCAATCGCTCGTGGACGCGCGAGAGTCGGCGACGAGTGAGCTAAAACGCAGCACGACACGTATCGATGTCATCGCTTTCATGGTCATCGATCTGCCCACGAACGTGCTCCGGTTTTCCCACAATTAGCGTACTGCAGGACATCATGGCATCGAGTTGATCTACGTCGTACGGATGAAGCCAGCAGTCTTTGCGTATTGCAACGATTTCGGGATAAATTCCCAGTTCGCCGCACTTGGTATCGAAATGTCTCTAACCTCGATCGCGGTTGGTGGTGGTCAGGGTTGGCTACCAGGCTCGTCAACCACCGTAGAGATCTTGACCGCTTCTCTGGATCCAGCACACACATCTTTCTCACTAGCCTCCACTGATCGCTCATCGCAGATCGGTACGTGACGGCGGTATGCCACGCGTGATATTTTACTGCGGTTCTATCAGAACACGCCACGGCAAACGACTCGAGTCTTTGCCTGTTTTCACTGCCTCCACACTCGCAGTGCCTCTACAATACACATATCCAGAGGAATACATCCGACGCAAATGTCGGCCGCTTGTTGGTATCGAGCAGCTCTGGGGCCACCGTTCCACGCACCAGACACCAGGTCTCCTCTTCCCACTTCGACCGAACTCAGGACCGAAATCTGTCACCTTCGCCTTCATGTCGCTTCCGACAACAAATTTCCCATTCAGGTCTCCGTGACACGCCATGCGTGTAGATACTCGAAGCCCAGCGCGTATTCCATCAATTTCGACCAATACGTCAGGGTAAGCGCTAGCTGACCAGGGTTCCGATTGCGGCGTATTCGCAGACGAAGAACGGTCTGCCAATACGATAGGCGCCAAAGAGTCGAACGAGCGTGGGGTGACTGAAGCAAACCAAATGCCAACTTCGCGGCGGAATATTGATAGAGCCTCGCCCTGCCAGCGATTACCTTCGGCTTGAATAGCTGACGGATCGTTCGATGTTAACCAACTGACTCGACGTGACGATGCATTTTACCATCCGATCCAGCCAACGTCACGCGCTTCACCACCACATCCGAGTCTAACCATTTGGCTCGATACACGCTCCTGAAACCACCTTCTCCTAAACAATTCCACTGTCGACGACCAACTCGTACCAGGGATGAACCATTCCGGGTGTAAACCGCAGATAAACCATCGGCTTCAGCTTGCTGGTCATCTCATCGAACGTGTGCTTCATCACCTCGTGATTGCCGTATTTGCCAATGGGATTATATTCGTTTCCAACGACCTCAGAAAGCTGAGGCCCTTCGGTCGACTTCAACCCCTGTAGCACAAGAAAGGTGTCGGATACGCCTGACACGAACCGTCTGGTATGCCCACCTTGTCGTTGCTTCCATCGCGCTTCTCTCTGTCGAATCACCCGGATCTTGTAAGCCTTAGTGATGCCATGATGCGATTCCATTCGCCACCTGAAAGAGTAGGCTGGTGGCGGTGGCTCGAGATTACATTCAACCGCATCATGCGAGCTTGTTCAGGAGAAACTTGACCGTCTCATAAAACTCTGCGAGCAGCGTGATGAAATCGACAGGAGAGGGTGGCATTGTGCGTGATTCTAGCAGGCACCTGCATATTCTCTGAGTTCGGCGGCTCTGGCGATTTTGCGCGATGTCACGGTCCATGTACGTTTGATTTTAACCACAGTCGTGAATTTTGCCGTACGCATAGTCTGCGGGTTCATGCTCTGACTGGGAGTGTTCAGAACTCGCTTTGATTGCCAAACGCCTGAGTTCGACAACAGAGAGGGACTGGCGCGTTTGTGAGGGTTTTGGCAGCACATGCGCCATCACGAGATCGCGTGCATCCCGGGGCAGGCTGGAGCGCACCAAAGAGGCCTCTTGATTGGTCTGTATCGTTCCTGGCGTCCAGTGCTCTTTGCGGAACTGCCGGACCAATGCATTGGCCGAATCATTATCACCTCCCCACGGCGTGTCGTTCCGGTCACAGCCTCCAAAATGGACATTCCCAGGAATACATATCCGACTTCCGTACGATGGAATTCACCTCTTTAAACTTCAGGTGCCTGCCAGCGTCTGATCCAACCACTGCGATGAATTTACCGGACTCTCCATTGAACCACTAACCCGAAATTCGATAGCTTTGCCAAACCATCGCTACCGATTAATATGTTACTGCAACGAAGATCACCATGGACGACACCTCGTTCGTGGAGGTATTCCAGTCCCAAAGCTGCGCAGCATGGAAATATTTCCCACAATTTTGGGCTTTCCACGAAGAAGCGCGGACCGTTCAAGGGATCCGTGGTTGGCATATTCACATACGAAAAATCGGATGTGATTAGCCCACACGCGCCATACATTCTAATCACGTTGGGATGGCGGATCGCTGCCAGGGAAACTTCATCCTCAAATGGCAATGCGATGCATCTGAAATGAACAACTTCACGACTACGTCGGCATCGACACTTGGCGTGGAACTCATCCCAGTATTTCCTCCGATGAAGAGGGTCAACTCCGATTTCAGAGGGAGGGACTCTAAACGACTGAACGACGGAACACGGAGTTACAGTGTTAGAAATTCCTGCTAAGTCACTAGTACACGGCAGCATAGCAGGCGAAAGAAATGGCGTGAGAATACGCTGAATCTCATGGTATCCATAATCCGCGGCAATTCGAGAGCTGTACGTCCGTCGTCGGTCTTGGTGTTCACATGCGCGTTGCACTGCTCAACGAGATATCGAACGACCTCAACTACAATTCCCCAGCGCCCACATCAGCACTGTTTTCATTCCTGGTATTCCATGAGCACTGCATTCTTCGACGAATACCGCACAAGTTCGTGGTAGCCGTGCTCCTGGCCCACATCAAACTGTATTTCCGCCTTCATTCGTAGCATTTACGTCGGCATCCATTGTTCAGTGAGATACCGAGCAAGTTGAATGTGTTCCTTCTCAACAGCCAGATTAGTGCGGTGTCTCCCCTTTCTTCTTGACATTCACGTCTGCGCCACATGTGCTCAACAAGGGTGCTGGACAACTTAGCTGTGCTTTTGCGCAGCTTTCGTCACTGCAGTGTTGCCTTCACCGTTAGCAATGGCGATATCAGCATTACATTGCGCAGCACTGAACGACTTGATTTTATCGTTTCAGCCGCCAGGCATCAAAGCTGTATCTCCGTTCCCATTCTGGCTCTTTATATCGACTCCGCAATTCTCAACAAGGTAGAACAACTTCAATCCTCCCGTCTTCAGCAGCCCACATCAGCGCCGCATCACCAGTGTTGCATTTGGTATTGACATTCGCGACAACGTTCAGCGAGGATACCGCACGGTCTGATGTTACTTGTGCGGCGGCCCTCATGATTGCAGTGGCTCCGCCTTCACTTTTGGCATTAACATCTGCGCTAACTCTTTTCAACGAGGTCTGTACCACCGCCCTCATGTCGTTATGTTCACATCAGCGCTGTGTTTCCATCGCACTTGTCCTGACATTCACGTCCCACCACTGTTCCACGAGGTACTGACAATCTCCATATTGCCAGGTGAAGATGCAAATATGATAGCTCTGGCGCCGTCCTCACCATGACGTCGGCACCGCAGTGTTCGACGAGATACTCACAATTGATACTCGCGCTTGTAGATTCATACGAGCACTTATTGACGACGTTTGGGATTCTCTCCACTTACCCTCAGCAAGGTACCGGACGAGTTCAAGCTTTCCGTCTCGAGCCGCCAGCATCAAGGCCGTGAATCCGTCATTACTCTGACAATAATGTCTGCAGCACGCTGTTCCACAAGGTACCGGACGATTTCACGGTCGTTCTTATTTCAGCCACCACATCAGCACAGTGTCTCCGTCGTGATTCTTTTCGCATTGACGTCCGCGCCGCATTCCCAGCAAGACACCGCAACTCTGTCCTCCCCTGGCAGCACCCACATGAGCGCCGTCGCTCCAGCTTCGTTCCTGGCATCCACGTCAGCGCCACACTGGCTAACGAGGTGTCGAACGACTTGTACGTGCCGTGCAGCGGCCACCGCCAGTGCTGCGGTCCCCCTATTCTAGCTTCGACAGCAGCCACACTGGCCAACGAGGTACGACACCATTTCGAGGTGGTTCTCTCGAGGCCCCTCATGAGTGCTGTGTACCCGCTGGTGTTCTTGACATCCACGTCGAGCCCACAGTGTTCCACGAGGTACCGAGCCACCTCCATGTGCCCGTTTGCAGCAGCTAGCAGCAGCCGAGGACCCATCTTCATCCGTAGCACTTCCATCGGCGTCACACTGTTCAGCGAGGTAGCGCACGCACCTCCGCTGCTAGCCAAATCGGAGCGGCCACCACGAGCGCTGAATCCATTCGCGGTCCTGGCGTTGACGTCGAGCGCTGCCTTGTTCTGCGAGATACCGACGATTGGCGAGTCACCGCTCATAGCGTACACGAGCGCGACGCAGCGGTTTTCAGTCGCGAATTCCACGTCGACGGCGCATTGTTCGACGAGGAACCGCACGACTGAAGGTGGCCGCCTCAGCAGCCCATACGCAGCAGAGCATGCCCCGCTTGAGGTCGGCTGCAGAGGCGCCAACTCCCGCACCTTAGCGAGGTCGCCCACCTTCGCAGCCTCTACGAACACCGACGCCTCCATCTCGGACGTATCTGCCAGGTAGGACGACCAGAAGCAGAAAATACGGCCAACCACCGGCCCGAAGCAACAGCGAACTCGTGCTTGGTTTGCTCAGCACAGGATGCAGCAGAGAGCACGGTGTTGGTGTTGGATACCATCCGACACCAAATCCGCCGACCTACACCTCGCACGCCTTCCGCCCGTCTGAGAGATCGCTGGGCCTCGGTGGCGATAGGCTCTTGGTGACAGGGCGCGGTTGCTTCAACGCTGATTTCGGCTCGGTAGAGTAGGATACCTTTGACCGTGTACGCATAGCACTTCGTCGAGAAGCGGAGGTGACGCTGGCCACGCCGACCCTAAGCAGTGCAGAGGGCTGGGCAGAGCACCAGCGTGCCGTGCCCAGGATGCTCAGCTCCATTCCGACACCGACCGCGAAGACGAAACAGAGGATGCTGGCTGCGAACAACCAAACGCGGGATACCATGGCCAGGCTGGACTTGGAGCATGCCCTCGAAGGCTTTCGCAGCACAGACGAGAACGCTAGGACGACAACAGAGACAACGCGTTAACTACGGCCGCTGGATATGGCCAGATGGTGCAGTTCTTCGTCGAAAATTGTGGCGGACGTGAATTGGAGAGACCAGAGGGAAACACAGCCTGAGAAGGCTGCGGAAACAGGCCGCTTGGATGTTGTGGCGTACCGCCAGAACGCGGAGCACAGGTGAATATCGAACAAGGATGGAACACGGCTAAATGACTCAGCAGGATCACGGGCACAATGACATTGTGCGGTACTTATGCCATTTATTGGTGTACTGCATGAGACTCGACCGCAGAGGCTATGGTAGCACTCGGAAACGACTATATCGATGGGCAGTCAGCCTCAGGGCAAAAATGATCAGCGCCAGGTGTTGATTCGGTGGCGAACGTTTGTTCTATGCATTGGGGATGAAGCAGATATGCCATGTGTGTATCACCTTCCGCCCACCACGCTCAGCTGCACTATTCCTCCGATTGAAGTCAGCTGACCCTTTAACCTGGAAAGGTGATACCGGAGGTGACTCTAAGCCATGTGGCTTGATGCCGATGCTGCGTAAAACGTTCATTCCAGATGCTTCGCCTCGTCATTTGACGATGAGGTGGCTCGGCAACGGCTTCGACACCCTTAACGTGATCAAGATGTACGGCGCATGCGACGCTGGTTCATACCGAAGTTTTTCGTATGCGAGCACGCCAGCAAGGCTCTTCTTGAGCATGTGGCGATATCCTCTGCAGTGACGGAGAACGCAATGTGGAAATATTTGTACGAAGCGGCGTTAGGTCTCAGTATCTCCACGACGCGGTATCTTCCACGGCAATGTCCGTTGCAGCAATATACCGATCGGCAACGATGGTATAGCGAAGGTCGAATTTTGGTCTGAGGCTCCGAAGAAAGGTCAATTGGTGGTCCCGCGCGTGTCATTGGATCGATGCGTTGGCAGGCTCCTGAGGTTTTGGGAGGTGGTTCGCCGTCAAACATGTCGGATGTGTATTCATTGGGTATGTGCATATTGGAGGCTGCGACCGGGAACAAACCATGGGGCGATAGAGACGATGGTTACAGGTTTGTAAAGAACAATGGACCCCAGAGATGAGTATCGATCCTAAATTTGCCCGAAGTGTCCCCAGGCTACCATACGCGCGCTGGTGTGGCGCAGTGCTCTAGGAATTATCAGCGTGCCAACCTCTCGTCTGTCATCGCGAACTGGAAGAGTTTAGCCTCAGAGGAGAGTTCCGACTTCAATATCGCCCCGCAGACATTCGATAAATACGAGAACAGCCGCATGACAGAAAAGGGTTGAGACTAACAGCGATTGTGGGAAATCTGACAACATTCACTCATTGCCGAGCATTCAATGCGCTCAAGACAATATATGAATGCCTGCAAGTGGTTACCCACCGCCACACGCTACTCGCGCGTTCGACGTCTTCTTACCGAGTTTACCCAGATGGTCACAATGCCACCGGAAGAAGCTGAAGTGATGCGGTTATCATCAACGCGCGCCACTTCCAACAAAGCTACTACTCGATCCAATGGCGCATCGAGTCACTGATGGCATCATTAGCCTAAAAAAGACCCAGTGACGCAACAGCACCGCGATGGCAGGCGCTGAGGACAAATCCACCAAAGTTGGCACGAAAGATGCTACGGATCTTACACCAGAATGGTTCATTCCGGTTCGAGCCGATTAGACGACCGGTGCTGCGTAGGTGAAGGTGGGGTTTGGGAGCGCATTTCGAGCCAAGTGGCTGGAGTCAGATGGTGGTGTGAAACGAGTACGTTGGCTGAGCCTTATGGTAAGACAGATTCTTCAGCTTCGACGTATTATTCGGAGTGTATCGGCGTCCGATGAACCATCAGCTACCAGCCGAAGCGAACGTTACGAAAAGAGGTAGCCGTAGGAATTTTCCGCCGTGAAGTCGGCATTTGGTTTCGTTTTTAACCATCCTCACGTTGTTCGACTCTTCGGCGCTTGCACGTTGGAAGACCATTCTTCGTCTGCGAATATGCCCCACACGGAACCTTGGTTAACTATTTGCGAAAAAATCCTGATGAGCTGTGGGCGAAGTTATAAGAGGAGCACCAGGAGTCCAATACCTCCATGCTCGATGCATTGTCCATGGTGATCTGAAAGGGAACAACATTGTGATCGGGAGCGATCTGAAATCAAAGGTGACGGACTTTGGCCCAGTTCCGCAAGCAGTGGGGATAAGGTTTTGATTTCAAGTGGCATTGCGGGCTCCGAGTTACCTGGAAGGCAACAACAAAGTGCCAACTTTCGCGTCGGATGTATATTCTTTGGTATGTGTGTTGTGGAGGCAATGCGAGTGGTGGAAGCAGTGACATCCAACGAAGGCCCGCGTGATGTACGCCGTGGCGTGTTGGTGACAGAACTGCGGTAAAGATCACGCCACTACACGGCAAGTTACCATCTCGACCCACGATTTGCGAGGACAACTCGGGAACTGATCACGCAGATGCGTGCAGCAGCCGAGAAACGGATCAAGATGTCAACGGTGGTTGACAAGCTGGCTGACTGGCCGATTATAACCCCGCCAGCCAACTGAACACAGCTATGGGCTCCCGCGATACCGCCGATGAAGGGAACTCATCCCGAGTCGGTGCCGCGGCAAGACAACTGTTGACTACGCTGCAAGAGGGACCATCACCCAACCTGATGCCCTGATTTCGCTTTTACGTTTCCTTGTGGGAAAAACTTGACAAGGTTCATAGGCGGATTGATGTCGGTCAGAGTAGTGCGTGCTGGTTCTGCATTTTGCTTCACTCGTTACCGCCGCGCGGAGTCACGAGCAGCTACAACACACAAAATGGCAGTGTCGTCTCGCTAGCCACCTCTTACGATGCGGTGTTGGTATGCTGCGGTCGTTGATAAATTTTGCGACGCGTATTTCATTGTCTGACGAACTTTGCTAGCGCCGGCCTCAGTTAAAAGCGAAGTTGCCTCATGGTCACCATTATCAATTATTGATACCGTATTGTGATCGAACGAACAATTTCCCAACCAGTCCGCGGTGTCTCGTAGCGCCGAGGGGCACAAGCAGACAAGTGGTGACTTCGTCAAGTGGTCTTCGAGTCCCCCCCCGCCCTCTGAATCAGTGGCCATGCGCATCCGCAACCTGATTCAATCTCCATCCTAACGGGAACGAAGACAGTCGTGTGAAGGCCCGGCAAGATGCTTCAGACGCAATAGTGCTTCTACCACTGGGGAGGGCGTAGAAAGAAATTGCTTTACAAGAGCACATCCTGGACATTTGCATCGGCATCGCCATTGGCCAGCCAGGACCCGCACGACTTTTCTAGCTTGTTATTCACGTCTGTGCCGCATTCCTCCACGAGGAAGCGTAGATATCCTGTGTGTCTAACGAAAGACGATAGGATTGTGTCGGTATCAACAACCTTAGTTAGTTAAAGAGCTGATCGGTAAAACCGAACATTTGCACACTTACATTGTGATCAGGGTTAGCACCATCGTTTTCTTCACGTCAGATACCACTTCGAAGTCGTCCATGAACATAGCGTGTCGCCTGAGAAAAGTCGTGGTCGATGGACCATCATCAAACTCCTCCCCATCTTCATCACTTCCACCACCATCGCTGTCAGCATGGCAACGTACTCATCTTCGATAAACGGTCGCCATCCTGAATCCAGGGCCAGTCTAACTCGATGTTATCGATACGACGAAAACTTTCTTCGTTGTCCCCGACAGAGCACGATATGCAAGTCCAACAATGGATGCGCGTCCGCAACCTTTTCCAGTAGTGGTTTGTCATCGCGAACGTACGATATGCTCCATTCCTTTGTCCACGGACGAACTGTGCGTTAAATACATTCAAAGATATTTGTCGTATGATGCAACACCTAACTCGATTTGTTTCTGCGACTTGTCCAGCAGATCTAGCAACTCAAGGTAAAAGCGGGATGGGCAGCACAGTGTCGCCATTTTACCCGCAAGACTGATGTCAAGGCTGCGATTTCCGCCACCGCCTCCAACCGTCTTGAAAACGCACGCACAAACTCAATTACACCGTTCCCAGAGCAGCAAACGGGCGAAAGCTCAATGAAGCCAAGCGCGGCTATCCCCAGCGCAAGTAGTGCGCAGTCTGTAAAGGTTCGAATTGGTCTGACCGAACGATTGCCTCCATACGAAGAGCAGATCATGCACGTAAACGGATTATTGTAAAAAAGCGGAAAGCGTTCAACTACCGCTTCCCAAAACTTGTCTCCAAATACGTCAGCGTCCGAGCGGCTCTGCCAGCTGCTTCATTTTTTTTCCCGATCAATAGCGATCTTCAGTTCTTAACGAGGGGCAGCCTTTGGTAAAGCCGCCACATCGTTAGCCAGCAACTCAGTGGCCCCTCCCCACAGGCACACCCGCTGTGCTGTCCATTTTGAAATAATCCCCCAGTTCCACGACAGATTCGACGATGTTCTTCAGCCCTCGGCTTGACGTGCTGTCCAAACACCCAAAAAAACGGGTCCGCAAAGGGCACGACGCCCAGTTAAAATCCCGCAGGTTGGTGCACGTCCTGTGAAGCGTTCCAAGTGTCGAGCGAGATCATCCACTTCTCCTCACACGTGACGCCGTTCATCTCGTCGATAGTAGCTGGGTGTAACGTCCAGGTACTGACATTGGGGCAGAACTGATCACGTCCTCGATGAACGCCGTGCTGGTGCGCCACCTGTCCTCCTCCTTCCTCCTCGTGGCACCGCGATGCTTGAGCCCGCCGCGCTTGCCCTGAGGTGCCACCTCTCCAGCGCCTCCCGGAGCACCTCCATGACCTCCGCGCGGCCGCGCAGTCGACCATGGCCGCATGTTCCGTTTGCGGGGCAGCACCAGCATCTCCAGCTGCAGATAGTGCCTGGGCTGCCGTCTGCAGCAGCAGCGGCACGTGGCGGCCTCGAGCGGCATTTGGCGCAGGTCCAGAGCTTGAGCGCGGGCATTTGCGCGAACAGCACGTCCCACGGGGACCTCGCGGTCCTCCATCCACCACCACACGCCTGTGACGAAGCGCGCGCCGTCCGAGCGGCCCATGCGCACGCGCAGCGCACCGAGCGGCCCGAAGCTGCA
Organism: Phytophthora cinnamomi; assembly: GCF_018691715.1. NCBI lineage: Eukaryota > Oomycota > Peronosporomycetes > Peronosporales > Peronosporaceae > Phytophthora > Phytophthora cinnamomi. Next base: position 782,641 of record NW_027150986.1, read on the forward strand.
CCTGTCGGCGGATTCCAGCACCTCGGCCGCAGCCGAACTTGAGCGTCAGCCGTATGTGTCGCGTCGGAAGCGCGCCGCCAGTCGTCCACCGCCTGGTACCAGCCTCTGGCCACGAGCGCCACGTCCTTCAGGTCCTTGGCGTGAGATGAGCGGCGCGCCGGCCCAGCCCCTGCGTGAAGTAGAACATGGCGAACTCCAGCACCAGCGAGAAGAGCGACATGCAGCGACTTGCAGGCTGCTCGGCGGCGGCCGCACCGGAGACCCGGCCCCGGACGAGCTCGCCGGGCGCTCTGGCCGCCATGCGTCGATTCTGTCCACCTCAAAATCTAAGCAGTGGCTGTCCCTGCGACAATGGTGTTTGTACATATCGCAGGTTGCACGTGGGGTGGCTACAGACTGTGTCTAACTTCGATTTTTGTATCGCTATCTTCTTTGTAGTTATTTTGCTTACAATAGTCACTAAATCGAGGGTTGATATTTTCGCACATGAATAAAAACACTTATTATGCTTTGCAATGCGTTTGTCGTTTTCACCTACCGTTTTGCCCGAGTTATACATATCTGGCGCCCGATATAAAACAGATGGCCATTAAATCCTCCAAGTTATAATCGCGCCTCGATATCGATCTCGATTTAGCTACTCGGGTCGAATTGCCGATCCAAAACGAAATTCGGCCGATTTAATTTAAATCGCGATGTCTGTGTACGGGATTATAATGCTGCGCTTTTTTTATATATGTATAAAATATGCAATTGGACACTTACATCTGGACACTGACGAGTGGTCGGCAGATCGCGCTCTGATCTGTCGAAGCACCGCAGTTTCCGAAAACCTTCACCTTGGACAAGTGGAGCATGTACTCGACTACCGTTGGCAGCCGTTTTTCTTATGCATGTATGGAATAGCAGGTATGTTATCGATATATTTGGGCCTAACGTGCGAACACTGCAACGTTGGTGCGTTGTTTTGACCGATGGTGTGGTTGATGAAGAGATCGAACTAACCGCTTGTCGCGTTGGCCGAACGACGGTAACCCGTGTTCGAAAGTACGTGAAAGCCCAATACATTTTATTTAGAGGAGCCACAGCAGTTCATGAAACGCTTTTCCTGAAGTAAAATGGTAGCGTAATCAACATGTGGTCTTAATGGCGGGAATGTTTGCGCGACAGACAAGCGGAAAGCCCAGTGTTGCAGGGGCCGCTCGTGCACTCCGGCGAAGCTAACGAGCCAAACACGTCCAACAGAGCCGTACCGGAGCAGTAGCCGCGACGTTACCTCGGTGTCCTGAGAACCAACGATGCGCCCGTTTGTTAAGTAGGAAGAGGTGGTGCGACTTACTCGCCTGAGGTCGATTTACTCGTCTCTCGCATTTTTATGTTCGGAATTATTTTATCTCGAGATCGATCTGAAGCCCTAAATCCGAGCGACAAAATATCTGCAAACCACAATAATAACACCTTTATCCTGGTGGCCGGGTTGGGGTGATGCCCTCCCGGAAATCGAGCTGGCATGATGCTAGCTCAGCGCTTCCGGCAGACGCTTCGCGGTGTCTGCCGTCTTTCACGGGTCTCTACAACACTCCCTCTAAACACTCTCACCACCCCATCCAATCGCAACCACAGCGCCTCCGCCCCAAGCGTCGAACTCTGACTCTCCGTTTAGGTACGTTTCAATGTCCAATCCATTGGTTCACAACGCAGGCAACATGAAACGCTCCCAGCGACCTATTGGCCTACAAGGTGACATCCTGTTATCCAGGAAACTCTGCATTACATACCAAAGCGAGCAGAAGACAGGTACGTATCACCTACTGGCACTACTACAGCGAAAGACCACAGTCTTGGCATCGGATTTGCCCACTCCACCTCCGCAGATTTCTTCACAAATATTGGGCTCCAGTCGGACCGAGTTGGAATCCTCCAACCATGCCTCCCGAGTGCCAGCGAGTCAACGTCATCAACGCATACTCGCCACACAGCGCTACTGACATCACGTCTGTCGACAAATTCTATGCAGATCTCAAGATGGCCGCGGACAAACTCCCCAACGGGACACCACATTCCTCCTCGGGGACTTCAATGCGAAAATCGGACGACGTCGTGACAACGAACAATTCTAGGGGACTGGGGCCGTGGTCGACGCAATCGCACGGCTCCATCCTAGCCTCATTTTGCGACACTAACGACTTGTTTATCAAAACACTGCTTTTAGGAAACACGCCGCAACATCACGACATGACACCGACGCAAGGATAACAGCATCTTCAACCAAATCGAGCTACATCATCTGCAGCCAAGTCAACAAGTCCCCTGTGCACGAACGCCAGTCATGCGGGGCACCACCCCGTCTGATCACACGTTGTCACGCTGGACTTCAACCTTCGCTCCGTGGACTACGACGCAAACAAGGACTTCAGCGTGTCAACAACGCCGAAACCCGCTGCCTAGCAACACACCTATCTGTCCACGATCCAGGACTACGCATCAGTACCAAAAGGATCTCCAAGACCGGCTGACGATATGCAGCACTACAACGAGGACGCCAAACGCGATGGACAACGACGCTGAATCTGACTATCCAACCTGCAGCAGACTCGGTCGGCTACATGCCAGAGTCAGCCGGCCAAAATCGTCGACCGAGCTTTCGACTCTCAAGAACAACGGCAGCTCCGCCCAGATCTACAATGACCACTCAAAATGTCACGACCCTCGCCAAGCAACGCAACGATATCCTGCACCAAATCCGAGACCGCAGCAAAGCACTCGCAAGCGCCAACATTGACGAACAACTCCGCACCATCGAAAATTCGAGCTCATTCAGCTCGGATGTTTGAGTGACGAGCTCTATTCCGAAACGCTCACCACTAACCTCGTTATGTGATACCAACGGCAGATACATACTCAGCCGCAGCAAAACAGGAGACTATGATCAAGCAACATTTTCAAGAACATTCGCTGACAACCCGACACTGCCGTCGCCCCGACGGACTCGCTCGACCCTGGACAACCTGATCTCAGCCGACGAACTCGAACGCGCTTTCGCGCTCTACACAACAGACGCGCTCGGTCCGACGACATACCCGCCGAACTCCTCAAATATGGAGCAACAACTCTGGCGCAACCTCTTGCCGACATACTCAACCACGGATTCAGCACTGGAAACAACATCAATCTGGGCGACGGATTCTACTGGACTCCCAAAGCCAAACAAGCGGTTGGCCAATGCGCCAGCCTTCGACCCATCGTTCTACTCACCAGCTTCCGAAAAGCGATCTCGCTCGTGGTGCCCGACGAATATCACCAGGTTGAACGCTTCATCCCCGCACCAAAGCGGATTCAGGCCCTGTCGCAGGTACTGCGGACGCGTAGGCCCAATGATGGATCGCAGCGCGCTCAATGAGATACAAAGAGCGATTCCATATCCTTGGAATCGACTCTCCCGATGCTTTGACACCCGTCAACCGCGACAAACCCTATCCGTGCTGGACATTGTCGACAACGATGAACTCCTCGCCTGATCCGACTCCTGCTCCAGAAGATACAAGCCTGCTCTACGTTTCGGCAACACACTGCTTCCTTACCATTTGAGAGAACACAGGTACCCTCTAAGGCGACTCACTTTCCCTGTTCTTCTGTTGTATATCTTGAAGCAGCTCTCGCGATCCAGCTGCAAAATCGACGTCCCCCATGATCTCCTCGCAGACATGATCGTATACGCCGACGACGCCGTCTTTATCTCGCCAGCATGCTGACATCGCCAAGCTGATCGAAGATCAAGCTCCGGCCGTCCTAGCAAATTGGTCCCTCCAGATGAACACTCCAAGACAGAACACACGATCGTCAATAGATGCCCGACACAAGGATCGCCCGCAAGACTCACGAAGACTGGCGCAACACGCGCAACTCGAAGTCTCCCTCGGAGACGCAGAAGATCTCTCACGACGAAAGACCCTCGCCACGCCAGTCTACATCGCATGTAGTGTTTGGCTTCGACCATCGAAAACTCCGAAGCAATTGAGTACGCCTGTACAATTGCTACATCCTCCTGATTATCCTGTACAACTGCGGCACTTGGCGCTCACCAAAGCAGAGCTCCATGTGTAACGGGGTTACAGTACAAGTGGCTGCAAGCCACTGTGTGAATTTAACAGATAGGTATCTGTTAAACGTTTTGGAATCTTCCTCACATTGGTGTAAGACACCAATGGATACATTGAAGTGGACCACCACAGTGAGTGGTCCACACCTACCAAGATCCTATTGGTAGAAAGCAGCATCTTTCACCAATCAGACATGCATATTAGCGGGGCTCTGAGCAGCCGCTGCCAACCCTTTCATAGATGATAAACAGTTTTAGCAGATTTTAGAGGAAGATCAATTTACAAACAATACAGTTCTCATTTTACCTTAACTAGCTCTTGGAGTCTTGTCTGTAACTATATTGTGTATTCAAATATAATTAACCAAGTAATTACTTAAGTACTTAGCTTCCTCATACAGTTGCGCAACGTGTAAGAGTAGTGAGTCAGTTAGACCCACTACAACTAGCCTCGAAAGTTTTCATCGAGCAGCAACTCCGCAAGCGATCGGTATTCGCTTACCCCGACTGTATCCACCGACAAACTCTACCGCCGAACCAAGACTGAACCGCCTGCATACGTTACTACGCAGCCGCTGGAGGTTTTAGCCACATCCACGCCGCCCGCCAGCATACCGGCGTACCGCTTTTATGGACGCATAGCTTCAGGCTAAGCACCGCCGGCAAATGGCTCGACGACGACGTCTCATCGCTTTATGGTACTTGATGCCGACCTCAGACGCTTTCCATCGGACACAGACGTGAACGAACACCAGACCCTCTACCTACTTCGGCTATCGCGCAAGATCCAGGATCATTCACAACCCTCGTCGAGGGACTATAGCGCACGCTCCGACGGGCGGACATTGATGAGAGACGGATAAGTAGAAGGAGAGATAACCCGACGCATGCGGAGTTGAATCAACACGGTGTGGTTAGACGGCTCGCGAAACGCGTTTCCAATACAATACAATACAATAACACTTTTAAACGACCCATGAATGCAAACAAAATGCATGTTTTTCTTCTTCCGCGATCCCTTACTGGTAGTCCAAATCTAAAGCGCCGCGTTCGCTGCGCTTGTGTGCACGAGAGTTTGATGGGAAGTTCCGTTCCTCACGGGATTAGGCGCGGTGACAGTTAGGGTCTGTGAGCTTCGTGAAGTTCTTCACTGAAGGATCCAAGAAGAGGATCCCGCGCACGTTAAACTTGTCTGGTGAGGGATGTGGGTTTATGGACGGATCATACACGTCTTTCCGACAGAGCGTTTGCAGATTGTGATTAAGGCAATTTAAAACCAAACTAGTCAATCCAGTCATCGTATCGTTTCATTTGGCGGATAGGAAGACGTATGACGGTTAGGGTACGATTCCGACAGATTCCACACATATTTTGATTGGAACTCAACGCCTAAATATGAATATGTCTCTACAAACATCAAGTGTAAGACAATTTGAAATATATCTTCCGTTTCACATAATCATGAGTATAGGAAAATTGTTCAATAACTACGTGTTTTTTGATGGAGACAGGCTGCTGGACATCGCTTATGACGTTCTCACATCATTTGTGTAGGTCAGCAATGAACAGTCGAAAAGAAAAGAGGTGTGATGAGTCTTAGCGCCTTGTTTCCGTATCTACGAACACGCAAAATGCTGCTACCGCGATTGCGCGTTGAGCGAATGTTAGAGGGGAAAATGTTAGTATGGGTTCGCTTCAGGGCTGGCAACCTCTCCTGGACATCTGGCAAGCGTTTAGCTGCAACTATGGACCGTTTTGGTTTTTTATCTTGCATACGAACGAAGGTAAGAGGTAAACTCGCTCGCAAATACGACGACTTCGTATCATAGAGGAAATGTAAAGCTTGGTTGTTCGACAATTATCCACATTTGCGTGTGCCTACACGAGTTGATCCTACCAAAACAGGGGATGGACTCTAGATAAACATTATTCTTGAAGCGAGAGAATGGTGGCATGACTAACAAAGCACCTCCTTGTACCAAGGATGATTTAAGGTGTTTGATATGTTACGTACGTGCACACGCATCAAGTCAATAGCGCTATCAAGACGCTGCGCTTGCATGTCCTAATTTGACATTGTTTTGGGCGTTCATCGGATTTGGGGCTATCATCGATAGAGCACATCTCACTGTCAGCGGACGGAACCTTCTACCTTCGGTTGTTACGCGTCAATGCACGATCAGAGCAGGGGATCACTTTGATTCCAGACAAAATTGATTAAGCACGTTTGCCCACCGCATGCGCTTGCCGTCCTGCACAAACATGCAAGGATTCTCCATGTGCAGTTACCTCGACCAACTACCCGATCTCGCATGTCAGTACGCAGCTACCTGTCATCACAGGAGCTCCATTGACACGACATACTTGCTGTCGACCGACGCACTTCAGCCCGCAGGCGGAGATGTTGTTCTTCCGGCTGCGAGGGCTGCTGGTGAAGCACGTGGAGGCCATCCTGAAGGAGCTGAACGCCATCGACGGCGAGCCGGAGTTCCTAAGCCACTACTGCGCCTCGTTCGAGGCCTTCGCGACGGGCACGAGCTACATCTCGGAGCTCTTCCGCTACCTGGTCAGTGTGCAGAGAGGTTTTAGTGCCGGCTTTGGCAGTGTACTCACAAGCGTTGCTCTCACTCGGAGCAGAACCGCTACTGGATCTCGGCCTGCACTGCGAGACTGGACAGGCTTCCCGTTCCCGGGTGTACCCGTCACAGAAGTAGAAGTGCCGTCGTTGGTCCTAATTGGCTGCGAGTGTGGCGGTGACGGTGTGTTGGTTGTTCTTGCGCAGCTTTTGCGCTCCACATTTCGGCACGACATCGCGTTCAAAGCTCAAGAAGCGGCTGGTGAAGGCAATCATCCATCTTCCATGCAGCACGACGTGACAGAAGCGAGTGCTTCAGACGGAGACTGCATCGCTAGCACAGTGCAGGTTGGACTGCGGATGTGTCTCGATGTTGACGTGTGCTGTTCTGACTAAATTGAGTGCCTCAGACGTACTTCAGCCTAGGACTATGCCGACAGGACCAAATGAGCCTCTATCGAGAAGAGCTGGAGCAGCCGTTCTTAGAGGTGCGATTTACCAGGTCTACCCAGTTCGAGGGCAACAATCTAACCAGCTGCATGTCTGCAGGATGCTGCGAGGTATTACTCCGCGAAGGCGATGGAGTTACTGTCGAAAGTGACGATCTCAGAATTTGCGAGAGGCTGAGCTGCTCTGTGATCAAGAACAAAAGCGCTGCGAGGCGCGGTTGCATCGAACGTGAGTCATGCCTGCGTTTAAGCATCTTTGCTGATTCTTCCAACTAACGTGAGCAATATATGGCAGCACTGTCATTCAAGTTAGACAAGCTTGTTGCCGCGTCTTGGTGGATGAACACGCTGATCAGATCTGCGAAGACGCGGAAAGTTTCTTGATCAACAACCAGAAGGAGGATCTGCACCGACTGTCTTCGGAGTTGACGAACGAGAACGCGTTGATGTCATTCAAGGTGGTGGCTATTTCCGCGTTAATCGTAACGTGTTGGATACCCGTATTGATTGACAATTTGCTTTGAATGCTCTGAACACAGAATATCTTGAAGAAGTATATCGAACGAAGCGGCCTAGAGGTTGTCCAGAAGTTCCAACAAGAAGATACGACGAAGAACCCGGAGGGCTATATCGAAGCCTTGGTGCAAGTTCGCAAATACTTTGAGCTGATTAAAGATGCGTTTGGCTACCACCCGCTGATGCGATCAGCCCTTGACCAGGTTAGTTGTCCTAACAGGATCACCACTAAACCAAATGCTTACTGTCGTATGAACTACTTTCGCGTGTAAGGCTTGTAGGCGTTTGCCAACTCCCACCCACGGCTTCCTGAGCTACTAGCAAAGTATACACACTACTTGATGTCACGCGACAAGAAGCATGGAGGTAGTCGGGCGCTATTTTGCCTGGATCACCGAGATCCATGCTGCCTCCTCTTCTGGACGATATGTTGGAGCAGAAAATCGAGAACATTAGTGTGGTGTTTTGCCTCATCGATGACAAAGACATCTTCAAGAAGTATTACTCGAAGTTTTGGCAAAGCGGCTCATCAAAGGTAATCAGTCGGTGATACATTCGGTGATAAATTTGCGGAAGATAGACGTTGATTTAATCACTGCCCTCCTCGCATTTGAGTAGGCACTTCTGCTTCAAACGACATGGAGATCTTGCTCATTCAGAAGCTACGCGAAATTTGCGGGTGTGATTTTGTATCCAAGCTGCAGAAAATGCTCAAGGACAAAATGCTTAGCAAGGTAAGTCAGTACTGGTGTGTCGTTGCAAATACGTACAACTAACATAGCACTGCTATCGCCATAGGAGTTGATGGACTCGTTCACCGCTTGGCTGGAGGAGAAGGACATTGAATTGCGGTCAGAAGATGCAGCCAACACTTCTGCGATTGACCTGCACCATGCTGTAGCATATCACTGCGATGTTCTTACTGCCGGAGCCTGGCCAATATCGAGCGTTGCAGCAGAGCACAAAATCTTTTTGCCACCCGCTCTGGAAGCTCACGCCAATCTGTTCACAAAATTCTACACCGGAAGGAGCACCGGACGAAAACTGCTATGGATTCACCACTTGTCGTTTGGGATGATCCAAAGCCACTGTTTTGACAAACGCTACGAGTTCCTACTCAGCTTTACCAAATGCTGATTCTCGTTCAGGTACAGCAACTCGTATGGTGAGCAGCATCTGCTTTCGGTTACTGACGTTTTTCTTTGTGTATCACCCTGCACAGTTCAATACGGCAAAAGAGATTACACGATCCGATCTTGTTCAACTAACAAATATCCCTGATCAAGAATGCACTCACCATTTGGCAAGCCTCGTCAAGGTTTGCCAACCATTATCGCTTCGAACCGGAGGATCCATGCGTGTTCTGACATGATGTGCTGCTGTCCATGTAGGCGAAAATCCTTACAATTGATGGTGACGCCGCAAACCCAACGTACGCGATCAATTTCGGATTCTCGCCGGAAATTACGAATCTCGGTGCGTCACCACCTATTTAATGACTCCGACTTCTCTATAGACTGACATTTTCTTGCTTGAGCAGGCCGTTCCGAACAGTCCAGTGGAATCCCCGAAGGTGGTCAAAGCTCCGACACGCGAAGTTGAGGAGGACCGCAAAATGTCGTTGCAGGCTGCAATCGTGCGCGTACTGAAGACACGCCGTGACATCCACCAGGCACAGCTAATGCACGAAGTCGCTGAAATGCTTGCGAACCAGTTTGTTCCGACGACCACAGCCATCAAGCAGAACGTGGAAATTCTCATTCAGAAGGAGTATCTCCGACGACACGAGGATGACCAGACACGGTTTTATACGTGGCTTAAACCTCGTTGGGGAAAGAGTGAAATTTGAGGATGAATGCACTATTCAGCAAGGAAACGGGCCCCTATACAAAAGGCATGACATTCTAGCGCACGTGCAGCGTACAGTTTCCGTACCCGTACTTCTCTTTGTACTTGTCGAAAATGCGGGTGAGTTCTCTCGTATTGATCATGCAGTTTCTCGATCTCTTCAGCGCTTGGTCTGCCTTCTTCTCAACGGGAATAGGTTTGCCGAAAACTTGGTTGACAGGCACTCTCTGTGCGGCAGCCAAACAGCCACTTGAGTATCCGTAGCCAAGAAGCAACGCCACCGAGAACTTCTTCGCAATCATTTGGCGGAATGAAAGCAGTACGCTAGAGGAAGATCGAAGTTAGCACCAAATCCCACCGCCGACTACCACGTATCGATCAATGTATCGTACCTGGAATGCGTGAACAAGTCTGTCTCTCCGAAGGCGTAGCCCGGGATAATTGGCACGCCATATTTCAGTGCCAGGCGGATGTGACCCTTGCGCTTCTTGACGTAGATCGTGTGGTCTCCCCGCTGAGACAGCATCTGCTCGGCGATTCCGCCCACCAGAATCACCAAACTCTTGCCGTCCCGAAGCACCTAAACACAACAAGCACAACAAAGTCGTCAGGAACCAGCAACACAAAGCACCACAGCCTATATCCACCAACTTTCTCCGCAACACTGCGTCGGGCATCCACACAGCCAGACCACAGCACGTATTCACGGTAAAACGGCACCCGAAAGCAAACCGAGGCCGCCAAGTGACGGCGTGTGGACAGCGGGGCCGTCTCGTAGAATGCTGAAGCAAAGCACAAGAATACCGTTAGTTGGGGTATCTGTCAGTCAGTTCATCTTCAGGTTAGCGCACGTGGAACTGTTTGGCCCGACATCAACAGCCCGTGGTGGGTGGACAGCAGTCCGTGTGGGTGGGAGCAGAAGATGTGTTGCTTGGTGGCGTCAATGGGCTCTTCGAACTCTAGCGTCCTGAATGTGCGCCATACCGCGCCCGATGAACGTCGCGAACCATGGCCAGTAGCGCTCTCCCGTGTATTCCGAGCCGTCCAAATACGAGGGTAGGTATGCAGCGACGCACGCCGACGATATAGTCACTGCCACGCTCGTGTGGAGGGATACGCACACAGACACAACTGCCACTGCCAGAGCGGCGCCAAGCAGCCACGTGCGCTGCTGTCCTGTCATGCTCGACTCCGATTCCGCAGATCGTGACATGATGAAGTTCTCTGGATTTTATCCAGAGTAGTTGGGGCGATACAAGTGCGCGTACTAGTCCCTATATAAACACAGATCCCTGAATTTCGTATAAGACGACAAAACATAATATACCGGAACGAACCTGTTAGGTTTGATACATGGGCAGATAGTATATTATCCAGTGCGTGTTGCCTGAGTCTTTTAGGGGCGACATTCGCGTGACAAGATAATCTGGACGGTGTTTGTAGTCATTGGGGGGGTTCCCACCGGTAACTCTTGAGTAGGCGTTTTTGAGAACCTAACCTGATTCATTACTTTCCTACTCAATAACCCGTCAGAAGGTGCGGATTTTTGCAGTAGGATTTCTGCTACTGCAAAATTTATTGAGTAGGGGGCGGGGAGAAGGTCTCATGGCGAAGATAAAGCAGCAGAAGCAGCAGGGCGAATCTCGTGCTCGAGGGCCTAACTGGACTACAACGGAGATCCTGAAGCTCATCGAGGCATGGCGAGTTGAGCTGGATACCCCAGCAGAGAAGGGGAGCCGACTAGTCCCCCCTAACGTTAATTTCAACCTCGCGGTTGAGCCGAACGTCAAGAATCAGAGGTTGAGGTTAAAGCCTACGTCTGTACACTTTCATTGCACACTTTATACTCATTATTGGAGGGAAGGCAGTTGTGCCGCAGATGGTGGACTTGCGCTTCGTGCTGCGGCAAGTGCTGGGCCTCGCGCATTAAAAGTGCGTGGCCTGCCAGCGTCTGTGTGAGATGCTGGAACATGACGGCCGCGTGCGTCTCGTGCAGACACCAATGACCACGGGCCTGCAGCTATCCTTCGGCGCCGCGGCCACCGACACGGACAGCTTGGCCACGACGGACAACAACCTGCTATATAACACAATCGGTACGCAGCCGATGAAGGCCGGCGGTGCGCAGTGTGAGGCGTTAAAAGCGCAAGCAAAGATATCATCAATTAGCAAGTAAAATACTTACGAATTAGTTTCACACAACTTGTTTTGCGGTCGGCATTTTCAGCCATGAACACTATATCACGCACTAGGCTAGGATCCATTTGACAGCGCTTCGCTGTCACTGTGTTGCCTGCCGTGGAAAACGCCCGTTCTGATGGCACTGATGTAGCGACGCATCCTAACCACTTTCGTGCCAAAAGCTTAAGAGAAGGGTATTGTTGACCGTTCACAGACCACCATACAAGGATCCTGCTTACGGGGACAATCTTCGCAGCATCGAGATAAGAAACAAATTCCTGAGCGCACGTGAGCCGAATATTTTGAAGCAACAGACCATCACCAGAAGGCAAATTTTCTTCTTCGTCACCAGAGCCCAACACGTCGTCTCAAACACCAGCTGAATCATCACTTGGAGATCGCTGCAAAGAGCTTCTGCGTGATTGTTGGGCCGGTGTACGTGATTGTTCTGCAAAATCAAAGGTGGCTAATGCAGCAGCGTCAACTAATGCGTGTTTTGCTGCCTCAACTTCATCAGGTCGTACCCAATTCATTTTGTGGAAACGCGGATCCAGAAACGTGATCCAAACCAGCTCAAACTTCAGCCCTTGAAAACGCTCTATGAAAAGCGAAAGAATGGCTTTACGAACCACGTGCATTTTGAAAGCGTATCAGCTTGAAAGTCATGGCGGGCCACAAGTCGCACCTGCTTATCAAGATAGTTGAGCTACTAAGCACTTTTTTTGATCCTGCGGAGCATGGGGAAGGCCAATGCTAATGTAGTATAGTAATTACCTCCAAGAACCTTGGTAACAGCGGCGATAGGGTCCAGCAGCGCTACCATACACTTAATCATAAACCAATCCCTAGGCACTGGGTACTTGTCTTGACTGAGATCCCTAAATTCCGCCTACCCCTCTGGCTTCTCAAGATAAGTAAAAAAAGGTATCTAGAGGTGCTTCGAGCTCAATAAGTCGCTCCAGCATATCACGACACGAATTCCATCTTGTCGGACAATCTGTGATTAAATGCAGCGGTGGTCTTTTCCATTCCTCGCTCTGTATAGCGTCCAAGCGATTTGTCGCTTTTGGCCACTTGCGAAAATACGTTGCGAGGGTGCGAAATCGCTGGACAACGTCACGAATGGCGGCTAACGCACGTTTTCCAGCTGTGTCGTTCTTTAGTGACTTAAGTAGATTTGTTTCGATCTCACTCAGCACCTCTTGTTGCTTCTCCTCGGAGGCAACAACAATTTCATCTTCTTGTAGAGTTCCGCCATGAACAGGTACATCGATTGCAGCTGTCGTAATGGAATTAGCCACCATAGTTTCACCAATAGATCCTTTCTGTCGCGCCAAGGCGCTACCCAAAACTAGATGCAGCGAGTGGGCGATGCATGATGTTATTTACACCTAATATATTGCTAGCGAGAACGGCATTTGAAGCGCCGTCGCGAATCAATAATGTGCACATCGCCAAGTTAGCTCCCACCGTTCCAGCATTTTCTCCAACCCGGTCGCTATAGCAACACCAGTATCCATACCGGGAAATACCTCGACTTCAAGCGTCCAACTACACATTGTGAAGTCTTCTTCGAGGTAATGCAGGGTTAGCGCCATATAACTTTGGGCCGGGCGACTTGTCCAAATGTCCGTTGTAATGCAAACGTACTGACAACTCGTGTGGATACGAGCTTTTAATGAAGCTCTCAACTCAGTCTCAACTCGCTCAATATCAGCTCGTAACTGTGTAGCACCCGGTACATCTAACACTACACCACCCAGTTCCTGCGTAATAAAACAATAAATTCGAGGAGACCGGGATCCTCAATGATGGCTAGCGGCCGCATGCTTTGTGCCACCCATTTAGCAAGTAGTCCGTTGGCATAGCTCTGTTGAGCCTTTGTCACCACCGTAAGCTGTCGCTTGGTCGATTCTGGAACCAAGTCAAATGCATTCTGCAACTGCCGTTTCACCGTACGAGCCCTGATCTCTTGGCGATCTTGTTCAGCTCTTAGAAGCACATCCATATGATACTTCTGCATATGCAGCTTAACCGCATTGGTCGAGCCATGTGAATACTTCACGAGAGAGTGGTATTTTGTGCAGTGTGCTGAAGATGCCATTTTTGAGTTAAGCTTATCGATCGGTAGTGATGCCCACTGGTCACCGGGAACAAGGCGGATAAACTCCCACCTTTCGGGGTACTTTGGGCGCCACATTTTGAACAGGTTGCTCGGTTCAGGCGCTCTGGGCAGGAGAGGCTCAGCATGAACTTGTGAGGGGCTTGGCGCACTCAATCTTGGCGACCGTCTGACGGCGATAGGTTGGCGAGAAGACCTCGCGGACGACTGGCTTCTGGGAGTTGGCGCTCGGTTTCGAGCTCGAGAAGGAATCGGCGAAGTGAACGATAGAGTCGACGCAGAACGAATAGCCGCAGGTATGACAGGAGAACTATGAGGGCCTTCGTTCATGGTATTCGCAGCTGGAGCTTCTATTGCGTTCCGCAGGTAGATGACGGAGTTTGTCAGATTTTCTAGGCTAGGCAATGTGAGGCTGACAGCGCTTTACCAACCTCTCAACCTCAACCGACAACGTTTCGGTTAAGTTCGTTGACCGAACGTTGAGCCAATCAACGTTGAGAGGCCTAGAGTCGACGGCCCTTCTTAACACGCGAGTATTCGAGCAATTCAAGACGCTGTGTGGTGGCACCACGTCTCGCAGTGAGAAAGCAGTAATCGACAAGAAGAACAACTTGCCTGTTGCATACAAGTTCATAGTCGCATTTAACAACAACCGTGTGGTCGGATCAACCGGCCAGCCTTGTTGGTTTGAACTGTCACGTGAGCAAAAGAAAGCCATCAAGGCTGCTAACAAGATGGACGCTCGCAATGCCGACATGGATATAGCCGTATTCAATGCTTTGAAGAACATCTTAGGCGGTGATGACTCTGTCGAGCCTTCCGCTTTAGTTTCCTCTACGCCTATCTTTGAGAGAGAGGATAGTAGTGCTCCTCGTCAGACATATATTGCGGACTTCGCTGACAACAACCAAAACACGGATGCAGCGCAATCTTCGTACAGTGGTGGAGACAATCCACTGGTACAGGCATTGCCACTGAGCAAGTACTGCACTGCTTCATCAGTGTCGTCACTGTCCTCGCCGCCGCTAGATGATGCGTAGCCTCGAGACAGAAACCTATGCAGAACTACTAGCGTTCCGCTAGCCAGCTCTTCCATCGTCAAGCAGCTCTTTGGAATGGACGAAAGGCCGCGCCTTCTCAAAATATGCCGGTGGAAACACAACTCATGATTTCGCTGGATTTATTGAGTCGCCAATCTTGAGTAGCCTACTAAAAATTTGCCTGGTCCCCATTTAGCCCTAACTTTCATGAGGGGCTCAAGTTACGAGACCTGGCAGTAGATATTCGCCCGACTACAAATAGATCGATGCCAGTCTCAGTTAGTACAATCCTACGATTCCATGCTCCCTAACCGAGGCTACGTTGTTGGTCGTATATGATCTCCCGTGCACCCGTAGCTGCAAGCTCGTCTCCGGTCTCAGCTATCTATGTTTTTGTTGCCCAGTTCCAGCAACGCCAGAATTGCGTGGCCATGAACAGGCGTCTCAGGACCCAGCTAGCTATACAGGCTGTATCGCCAAGTCCCAGCAACGCGTATCAGGACTCAGCTATGTAGGCTTTCTTGCCACGTCCCAGCAACGCCACGCTGCTTCTCGCCGCAGAAGAACTGGACGGTGAACGGCGGTGTGGACAAGATCATCTCCGCGCTGGAGTCTATGAAGGAGTCGTACCCAACGCTGTCGACGGCCGACCTGGTCGTGCTGGCGGGCCAGGTGGCGCTCGAGGACGCCGGCAACGTGACAATCGACTTCCTGGGCGGACGCACGGACGCCAACAACGGAAACGCACGGAGCAGAAGGCGATGGGCTACAGCGGCTCGTACAGCAACGGCTCGCTCACGCTGTCGAACGAGTAATTCCAGGTGCTCCTGAACGAGGCGTGGGCGGAGGTGTCGGAGAAGGAGTACAAAGTTGAGGGAAAGGGCGTGTACACGATGGACACGGGCCTAGCGCTGCTGGCGGCGCCCGAGCTGAAGGAGGCGGTGCAACTGTTCGCTTCGGAGGAGGGCGTCTTCAAGCACTTGTTAAATTCGGCGTGAGCCAAGGTCACGGCACTCGACCACTTCAACGTGACCAGCTACTAAGCAGGGCGGCGGCGCGTGTAAGGTATACTAGTCGATAAATACAGTTAACCCTGCACACCACAGTGCAAGCGCGGTAGCATAATTAAAGCGAAGTTTATATGACCGACTGGTTGCTTGCCTTTATTTCATTTATCAGCGTGATGGCTCTCTTCTCACTCGCAGGCGCCGTGGCCAGGCGCAATGTGAGTCAAACTTACTCTCTTTGCGCTTGCTGAGTAAGGTAGGCGGCTCTTTGGGGTCAGCATCGATGTTCGCGACCACAACCACCAACTTCGGAATCCCATTCACACCAACACAAGAGGCACTGGCAGAAGCAGAGAGGCTGAGCAGAGCTTTTCATGATAAAATCCAGAGAAACATTACTTCTCCGTGCTTTAGCACGGCTTAGTTTCGTACCAGTTAACACGGTACTGTGCTTAGTCAGTTTAGGGCAGCGTGATGATAAGATCTGGGAAGGCGATGCCAAAGCCCCGCTCTAATATGGAGAATACGCCATCCATGCAGTTTGCTAGTGATGAACCCGAATCTAGTATCGACAACACGCTCTTGGCGACCACTTGTGGCTAGTTGGTGGGGTGTACTACTGGCATTCCGCAGAGGGGAGAGTCGTCGTCATGACTTGTTCAACGTGAAATTCACTAGACCAAGTTCGACTCCAGATCAGCTGTTTTCGTCCCTCAAGGGGTCCGGCATGACATCTCCAAGTTGGTAAGCCAGAAAATGCGATCGGAGTGCATGCCAATGCTTCAAAATGTCGCCTACCAACCTCGCGTCCAGGCAGCCGGCAAAATCCCATCGGCCAACAATTCGACGGAAAACAGATCTGTTTCAACTTGGGGGTTAGCAGTGATAACTTATCACCGGAAGAATCTCATACAGAGGCCTAGGTGGGCGGTGGGTAAAAGATGCGCATTAAGCGATGTACCAGCATTTGTTTGAAGCGTGTAAAATTTCTTTAAAATAAACACTCCCAATCTTCTGCAAATACTTCAACACGGATAAGCTTGACCAATATCTGCAGTGTAGATTCAGTGATCCTCCTAACACCCACAAACAAGAAAGTATGCTTCACAGAACTTATCCAACGACCGCTGCAATGCGAAGCACCGCATCGTCGTCTCTGCTAATGAGATGATACTTCTCTTCCTATCGTGCAACGTTGCCGTGGACGCGCGAGAGTCGGCGACGAGTGAGCAAAACGCAGCACGACACGTATCGATGTCATCGCTTTCATGGTCATCGATCTGCCCACGAACGTGCTCAAGGTTTTCCCACAATGTAGCGTACTGCAGGATCATGGCATCGGATTGATCTACGTCGCATTGGATGGAAGCCAGCAGCCCTTGCGTATTCGCAACGATTTCGGGGATAAATTCCCAGTTCGCCGCACTTGGTATCGAAATGTCTCTAACCTCGATCGCTTGGCTGGTGGTGGTCAGGTTGGCCAGCCTTGCCAGCTCGTCAACCACCGTAGAGATCTTGACCCGCTTCTCTGGATCCAGCACACACATCTTTCTCACTAGCCTCCACTGATCGTCATCGCAGATCGTAGGCCGTGACGGCGGTATGCCACGTGTAGCGTGATATTTTACTGCGGTTCTATCAGCAACACGCCACGGCAGACAACGACTCGAGTCTTTGCCTGTTTTCACTGCCTCCACAACTCGCAGTGCCTCTACAATACACATATCCAGAGAATACACATCCGACGCAAATGTCGGCCGCTTGTTGGTATCGAGCAGCTCTGGGGCCACCCAGTTCCACGCACCAGACACCAAGGTCTCCTCTTCCCCACTTGCGACCGAACTCAGACCGAAATCTGTCACCTTCGCCTTCATGTCGCTTCCGACAACAAATTTGTTCCCTTTCAGGTCTCCGTGGACTACGCCTCGAGCGTGTAGATACTGAACGCCCAGCGCGGCTTCATACAATTTCGACCACAATTCGTCAGGGTGTTTTCGCAAGTAGCTGACCAGGGTTCCGATTGCGGCGTATTCGCAGACGAAGAACGGTCTGCCAATATGACAGGCGCCAAAGAGTCGAACGACGTGGGGTGACTGAAGCCAAACCAAATGCCAACTTCGCGGCGGAATATTGATAGAGCCTCAGCCCTTTTGCCAGCGATTACTTCGGCTTGAATAGCTGACGGATCGTTCGATGTTAACCAACTGGACTCGACGGTGGACGATGCATTTGCTTTACCATCCGATCCAGCCAACGTCACGCGCTTCACCACCACATCCGAGTCTAACCATTTGGCTCGATACACGCTCCCGAAACCACCTTCTCCCAAACAATTCCACTCGTCGACGACCAACTCGTACCAGGGGATGAACCATTCCGGTGTAAACTGCGATAAACCATCGGCTTCTAGCTTGCTGGTCATCTCATCGAACGTGTGCTTCATCACCTCAAGTTGATTGCTTGTGTATTTGCCAATGGGATTTTTCATTTCAGTTTCCAACGACCTCAGAAATGCTGAGCGTTCTTCGGTCGACTTCAACTCCTGTAGCACAAGAAAGGTGTCGGATACGCCTGACACGAACCGTTCGGTATGCCCACCTTGTCGCTGCTTCCATCGCGCTTCTCTCTGTCGAATCACCCGGATCTTGTAAGCCTAGTGATGCCATGAGCGATTCCATTCGCCACTGAAATGCGTAAGAGCTGGTGGCGGTGGCTCGAGTTGACGACAACCGCATCATGCGAGCTTGTTCAGGAGACAACTTGACCGTCTCATAAAACTCTGCGAGCAGCGTATGAAATCGACAGGAGAGGGTGGCATTGTGCGTTGATTCTAGCAGGCACTCGTATATTCTCTTGAGTTCGGCGAAGGCTTGGCGATTTTGCGCGATGTCACATTTGTCCATGTACGTTTGGAGTTTTAACCACAGTTCGTGAATTTTGCCGTACGCATAGTCTGCGGGTTCATGCTCTGACTGGGAGTGTTCAGAACTCGCTTTGATTGCCAAACGCTCGAGTTCGCGGACAACAGAAGAGGGACTGGCGCGTTTGTGAGGGTTTTGGCAGCACATGCGCCACACGAGATCGCGTGCATCTCCCGGGGGCAGGCTGGAGCGCACCAAAAGAGGCCTCTTGATTGGTCTGTATCTGTCTCTGGCGTCCAGTGCTCTTTACGGAACTGCGCCGACCAATGCATGGCCGAATCATTATCACCTCCCCACGGTGTCGTTCCGGTCACAGCCTCCAAAATGGACATTCCCAAGGAATACATATCCGACTCGTACGATGGAATCTCACCTCTTAAAACTTCAGGTGCCTGCCAGCGTCTGGATCCAACCACTCGCGATGATACTTGACTGGACTTCTCCATTGAACCACTCAACCCGAAATTCGATAGCTTTGCCAAACCATCGCTACCGATTAATATGTTACTGCAACGAAGATCACCATGGACGACACCTCGTTCGTGGAGGTACTCCAGTCCCAAAGCTGCGTCATGGAAATATTTCCACAATTTTGGGCTTTCCACGGAAGAAGCGCGGACCCGTTCAAGAAGGGATCCGTGGCTGGCATATTCACATACGAAAAATCGGATGTGGGGATTAGCCTCACACGCGCCATACATTCTAATCACGTTGGGATGGCGGAGTCGCTGCCACAGGAGAATTTCATCCTCAAATGGCGAATGCGATGCATCTGAAATGAACAACTTCACGACTACGTCGGCATCGAGCCACTTGGCGTGGAACTCATCCCCAGTATTTCCCTTCCGATGAAGAGGGTCAACTCGATTTCAGAGGGAGGGATTCTAAACGCTGAACGACGGGAACACGGAGTTACAGTGTTAGAAATTCCTGCTAAGTCACTAGTACACGGCAGCATAGCAGGCGAAAGAAATGGCGTGAGAATACGCTGAATCTCATGGTATCCATAATCCGCGGCAATTCGGAGAGCTGTACGTCCGTCGTCGGTCTTGGTGTTCACATGTGCGTTGCACTGCTCAACGAGATATCGAACGACCTCAACTTCGCCACCCTGTGCTGCCCACATCAGCACTGTTTTCCCCTTTTCATTCCTGGTATTCACATGAGCACCGCATTCTTCGACGAAGTACCGCACAAGTTCGTGGTAGCCGTGTCTAGCGGCCCACATCAAAACTGTATTTCCGCCTTCATTCGTAGCATTTACGTCGGCATCACATTGTTCAGTGAGATACCGAGCAAGTTGAATGTGTTCCTTCTCAACAGCCAGTATTAGTGCGGTGTCTCCCTTTTCGTTCTTGACATTCACGTCTGCGCCACAGTGCTCAACAAGGTGCTGGACAACTTCTACGTAGCCTTTGCAGCAGCTTTCGTCACTGCAGTGTTGCCTTCACCGTTAGCAATGGCGATATCAGCATTACATTGCGCAGCAAGGTACTGAACGACTTGGATTTTATCGTTTTCAGCCGCCAGCATCAAAGCTGTATCTCCGTTCCCATTCTTGGCATTTATATCGACTCCGCAATTCTCAACAAGGTACGAAACAACTTCAATCCTCCCGTCTTCAGCAGCCCACATCAGCGCCGCATCACCAGTGTTGCATTTGGTATTGACATTCGCGCGACAACGTTCAGCGAGATACCGCACGGTCTGGATGTTACCTTGTGCGGCGGCCCTCATGATTGCAGTGGCTCCGCCTTCACTTTGGCATTAACATCTGCGCCACTCTTTTCAACGAGGTACTGTACCACCGCCCTCATGTCGTTATGTGCAGCCCACATCAGCGCTGTGTTTCCATCGCACTTGTCCTTGACATTCACGTCCGCCCCGCACTGTTCCACGAGGTATCGGACAATCTCCATATTGCCATGTGAAGATGCAAATATGATAGCTCTGGCGCCGTCCTCACTCATGACGTCGGCACCGCAGTGTTCGACGAGATACTGCACAATTTCGATACTCGCGCTTGTAGCACTCCACATGAGCACTTCATTGACGACGTTGGGATTCTCTCCACTTACCTCAGCAAGGTACCGGACGAGTTCAAGCTTTCCGTCTCGAGCCGCCAGCATCAAGGCCGTGAATCCGTCATTACTCTTGACACTAATGTCTGCAGCACGCTGTTCCACAAGGTACCGGACGATTTCAATGCGGTCGTTCTTACTAGCCACCATCAGCACAGTGTTCCCGTCGTGATTCTTCGCATTGACGTCCGCGCCGCATTCCTCAGCAAGACACCGAACAACTTCAGTCCTCCCTGTGGCAGCAGCCCACATGAGCGCCGTCGCTCCAGCTTCGTTCCTGGCATCCACGTCAGCGCCACACTGGCTAACGAGGTGTCGAACGACTTGTACGTTGCCGTGTGCAGCGGCCACCGCCAGTGCTGCGTCCCCCCCATTATTCCTAGCTTCGACAGCAGCGCCACACTGGCCAACGAGGTACGACACCATTTCGAGGTGGTTCTCTCGAGCGGCCCCCATGAGTGCTGTGTACCCGCTGGTGTTCTTGACATCCACGTCGAGCCCACAGTGTTCCACGAGGTACCGAGCCACCTCCATGTGCCCGTTTGCAGCAGCTAGCAGCAGCGCCGAGGACCCATCTTCATCCGTAGCACTTCCATCGGCGTCACACTGTTCAGCGAGGTAGCGCACGACCTCCGTGCAGCCAAATCGAGCGGCCACCACGAGCGCTGTGAATCCATTCGCGGTCCTGGCGTTGACGTCGGCGCCGCCTTGTTCTGCGAGATACCGGACGACGGCGAGCTCACCGCTCATAGCGGCACACACGAGCGCCGACGCGCGGTTTTCAGTCGCGAATTCCACGTCGACGGCGCATTGTTCGACGAGGAACCGCACGACTGGAAGGTGGCCGCCTACAGCAGCCCACAGCAGAGCATGCCCCCCGTTGAGGTCGGTGCATTGAGGCGCCAACTCCTGCACCTTAGCGAGGTCGCCCACCTTCGCAGCCTCTACGAACACCGACGCCTCCATCTCGGACGTATCTGTAGCGGAGGGGGGACTGATTCAAGAAGCAGAAAATACGGCCAACCACCGGCCCGAAGCAGCGCCACAGCGAACTCGTGCTTGGTTTGCCTAGCACAGGGGATGCAGCAGAGAGCACAGGGTGTTGGTGTTGGATACTATCCGACACCAACATCCGCCGGACCTAGCACTTCGCACGCTCGTCGCCCGTCTGAGAGATCGCTGGGCTCTCGGTGGCCGATAGGCTCTTGGTGACAGGCGCGCGGTTGCTTCAACGCTGATTTCGGCTCGGTAGAGTAGGATACCTTTGACCGTGTACGCATAGCACTTCGTCGGAAGAAGCGGAGGGTGACGCTGGCCACTCCGACCCTAGCAGTGCAGTGCAGGGTGTGGGGCAGAGAGCACCAGCGGTGCCGTGCCCAGGATGCTCAGTCTCCATTCCGACACCGACCGCGAAGACGAAAACAGAGCGATGCTGGCTGCGAACAACCAACGCGGATACCATGGCCAGGCTGACTTGGAGCATGCCCTCGAAGGCTTTCGCAGCACAGACGAGAACGTCAAGGACGACAACAGAGACAACGCGTTAACTACGGCCGCTGGATATGGCCAGATTGAAATGGTGCAGTTCTTCGTCGAAAATTGTGGCGCGGACGTGAATTGGAGAGACCAAGAGGGAAACACAGCTCTGATGAAGGCTGCGGAAACAGGCCGCTTGGATGTTGTGCGGTACCTCGCTCAAGAACGCGGAGCACAGGTGAATATCAAGAACAAGGATGGGAACACGGCTATGCGACTCGCTAAGGATCACGGGCACAATGACATTGTGCAGGTACTTATGCCATTTATTGGTGTACTGCATGAGACTCGACCCCGCAGAGGCTATGGTAGCACCCGGAAACGACTATATCGATGGGCAGTCAGCCTCAGGGCAAAAAATGATCAGCGCCAGGGTGTTGATTCGGTGGCGAACGTTTGTTCTATGCATTGGGGATGAAGCAGATATGGCCAACAGTGTTGTATCACCTTCCGCCCACTCGCTCAGCTGCACTATTCCTCCGATTGAAGTCGAGCTGACCCTTTTAACCTGAAAGGTGATACCGGAGGTGACTTCCAAGCCATGTGGCTTGATGCCGATGCTGTCGTGAAACTGTTCATTCCAGATGCTTCGCACTCGTCATTTGACGATGAGGTGTGTCTGTGGCAACGGCTTCGACACCCTAACGTGATCAAGATGTACGGCGCATGCGACGCTGGTTCATACCTGAAGTTTTCGTATGCGAGTACGCCAGCAAGGGTTCTCTTCTTGAGCATGTGGCGATATCCTCTGCAGTGACGGAGAACGCAATGTGGAAATATTTGTACGAAGCGGCGTTAGGTCTCGAGTATCTCCACGAGCGCGGTATCTTCCACGGCAATGTCCGTTGCAGCAATATACTGATCGGCAACGATGGTATAGCGAAGTTGTCGAATTTTGGTCTGAGTGGCTCGAAGAAAAGGTCAATTGGTGGTCCCGCGCGTGTCATTGGATCGATGCGTTGGCAGGCTCCTGAGGTTTTGGAAGGTGGTTCGCCGTCAAACATGTCGGATGTGTATTCATTGGGTATGTGCATATTGGAGGCTGCGACCGGGAACAAACCATGGGGCGATAGAGACGATGGTTGGGTCAGGTTTTGTAAAGAACAATGGACCCCAGAGATGAGTATCGATCCTAAATTTGCCCCGAAGTGTCCCCAGGCTACCATACGCGCGCTGGTGTGGCGCATGTGCTCTAGGAATTATCGAAAGCGTGCCAACCTCTCGTCTGTCATCGGCGAACTGGAAGGTTTAGCCTCAGAGGAGAGTTCCGAGCTTCAATATCGCCCCGCAGACACATTCGATAAATACGAGAACAGCCGCATGACAGAAAAGTGGTTGAGACTACCAGCGATTGTGGGGAAATCTGACAACATTCACTATTGCCGAGCATTCAATGCGCTCAAGACAATATATGAATGCCTGCAAGTGGCTACCCACCGCCACACGCTACTCGCGCGTTTCGACGCTCTTCTTACCGAGTTTACCCAGATGGTCACAATGCCACCGGAAGAAGCTGAAGTGATGCGGTTATCATCAACGCGCGCCACTTCCAACAGCTACTACTCGATCCAATGGCGCATCGAGTCACTGATGGCATCATTAGGCCTAAAAGACCCAGTGGACGCAACAGCACCGCGATGGCAGGCGTACGAGGACAAATCCACCAAAGTTGGCACGAAAGATGCTACGGATCTTACACCAGAATGGTTCATTCCCTGGTTCGAGCTGATTATTGACGACTGGTGTTGCGTAGGTGAAGGTGGGTTTGGGAGCGTATTTCGAGCCAAGTGGCTGGAGTCAGATGTGGTGGTGAAACGAGTTACGTTGGCTAGTTCGCATGGTACGACAGATTCTTCAGCTTCGACGTATTATTCGAGTGTATCGGCGTCCGATGAACCATCAGCTACTCAAGCTGAAGCGAACGTTACGAAAAGAGCAGAAGCCGTAGGAATTTTCCGCTGTGAAGTCGGCATTTGGTTTCGTTTTAACCATCCTCACGTTGTTCGACTCTTCGGCGCTTGCCACGTTGGAAGACCATTCTTCGTCTGCGAATATGCCCCACACGGAACCTTGGTTAACTATTTGCGAAAAAATCCTGATGAGCTGTGGGCGAAGTTATACGAGGCAGCACTAGGAGTCCAATACCTCCATGCTCGATGCATTGTCCATGGTGATCTGAAAGGGAACAACATTGTGATCGGGAGCGATCTGAAATCAAAGGTGACGGACTTTGGCCTCAGTTCCGTCGCAAGCAGTGGGGATAAGGTTTTGATTTCAAGTGCGGTGCATTGGGTGGCCCCCGAGTTACTCGAAGGCAACAACAAAGTGCCAACTTTCGCGTCGGATGTATATTCTTTTGGTATGTGTGTTGTGGAGGCACTGCGAGTGGTGGAAGCAGTGACATCCAACGAAGGCCCGCGTGTATGTACGCCGTGGCGTGTTGGTGACAGAACTGCGGTAAAGTATCACGCCACACACGGCAAGTTACCATCTCGACCCACGATTTGCGAGGACAATCAGTGGGAACTGATCACGCAGATGTGTGTGCAGCAGCCCGAGAAACGGATCAAGATGTCAACGGTGGTTGACAAGCTGGCTGGACTGGCCAGCATTAACCCCGCCAGCCAACTGAACACAGCTATGGGTTCTCCGCATACTGCCGATGTGAAGTGGGAATCTATCCCCGAGTCGGTTGCCGCGGCAAGACAACTGTTGACTACGCTGCAAGGGACCATCACCCAACCTGATGCCCCGATTTCGCTTTACGTTTCCTTGTGGGAAAAACTTGACAAGGTTCATAGGCGGATTGATGTCGGTCAGAGTAGTGCGTGCTGTTCTGCATTTTGCTCACTCGTTACCGCCGCGCGTGAGTCCACGAAGCAGCTACAACACACAAATGGCAGTGTCGTCTCGCTAGCCACCTCTACGATGCGGTGTTATGCGTTGCTGCGGTCGTTGGATAAATTTTGCGACGCGTATTTCATTGTCTGACGGAACTTTTAAGCTAGCGCCGGCCTCAGTTAAAAGCGAAGTTGCCTCATGGTCACCATTATCAATTATTGATACCGTATTGTGATCGAACGAACAATTTCCCAACCAGTCCGCCGGTGTCTCGTAGCGCCGAGGGGCTACAGACAAGTACAAGTGTTGACTTCGTCAAGTGGTCTTCGGAGTCCCCCCCCCCGCCTCTGAATCAGTGGCCATGCGCATCCGCAACCTGATTCAATCTCCATCCTAACGGGAACGAAGACAGTCGTGTGTGAAGGCCCGGCAAAGATGCTTCAGACGCAATAGTGTTCTCACTACTGGGAGGGCGTGAGAAAAGAAATTGCTTACAAGAGCACATTCCTGGACATTTGCATCGGCATCGCCATTGGCCAGCCAGGACCCGCACGACTTTTCTAGCCTTGTCATTCACGTCTGTGCCGCATTCCTCCACGAGGAAGTGCACGATATCCTTGTGTGCTCCAACGAAAAGACGATAGGATTGTGTCGGTATCGCAACCCCCTTAGTTAGCTAAACGAGTTGATCGGTAAAACCGAATCATTTGCGACCACTTCGACTGTGATCAGGGGTTAGCACCATCGTTTTCTTCATCGTCAGATACCACTTCGAAGTCGTCCATGAACATAGCGTGTCGCCTGAGAAAAAGGTCGTGGTGGTCGATAGGACCATCATCAAACTCCTCCCCATCTTCATCACTTCCACCACCATCGCTGTCAGCATGGCCAACGTACTCATCTTCGATAAACACGTCGCCATCCTGGAATCCAGGGCCCCAGTCTAACTCGATGTTATCGATACGACGAAAACTTTCTTCGTTGTCCCGACAGAGCACGATATGCAAGTCCAACAATGGATGCGCGTCCGCAACCTTTTCCAGTAGTGGTTTGAGCTCATCGCGAACGTACGATATGCTCCATTCCTTGTCCACGGACGAACTGTGCGGGTTAAATACATTCAAAGATATTTTGTGGTCGCATGATGCAACACCTAACTCTGATTTGTTTCTGCCAGACTTGTCAGCAGATCTAGCAACTCAAGGTAAAAGGGATGGGGCAGCACAGTGTCGTGGCCATTTGGACCCGCAAGACTGATGTCAAGGCTGCGATTTCCGCCACCGCCTCCAACTGTCTTGAAAACACGCCGCACAAACTCAATTACACCGTTCCCAGAGCAGCAAACGGGCGAAAGCTCAATCGAAGCCAAGCGCGGCTGGTCCCCCAGCGCAAGTAGTGCGCAGTCTGTAAAGGTTCGAATTGGTCTGACCGAACGATTGCCTCCATACGAAGAGCAGTCATGCACGTAAACGGATTGTAAAAGCGGACAGCGTTCAACTACCGCTTCCCAAAACTTGTCTCCAAATACGTCAGCGTCCAGAAGCGGCTCGCTAGCTGCTTCATTTTTTTCCTGATCAATAGCGATCTCCAGTTCTGCTAACGAGGGGCAGCCTTTTAGTAAAGCCGCCACATCGTTAGCCAGCAATCCGTAGCCGGGTCTCCTCTTACCAGGCACACCCGCTGTGCTGTCCATTTTGAAATAATCCCCCCAGTTCCACGACAGATTCGACGTGAGCGCCAGCTTCTTCAGCCTCGGCTTGACGTGCTGTCCAAACACCCTAAAAAACGGGTCCGCAAAGGGCACGACCGCCCAGTTAAAATCCCGCAGGTTGGTGCACGTCCTGTTGAAGTGCTCCCACGTGTCGAGCGAGATCATCCACTTCTCCTCACACGTGACGTCGTTCATCTCGTCGATAGCATGGGTGTACCCGTCCAGGTACTCGACATTGGGGCAGAACTGGATCACGTCCTCGATGAACGCCGTGCTGGTGCGCCACCTGTCCTCCTCCTCCCTCGTGGGCACCGCGAGCTGCTTGAGCCCGCCGCGCTTGCCCTTGAGGTGCCACCTCTCCAGCGCCTCCCGGAGCACCTCCATGACCCTCCGCGCGGCCGCGCAGTCGACCATGGCCGCCATGTCCTGCTTGCGGGGCAGCACCAGCATCTCCAGCTGCAGACAGTGCCTGGCCGCCGTCTGCAGCAGCAGCGGCACGTGGCGGCTCTCGAGCGGCATTTGGCGCAGGTCCAGGCGCTTGAGCGCGGGCATTTGCGCGAACAGCACGTCCCACGGGACCTCGCGGTCCTCCATCCACCACCACACGCCCGTGACGAAGCGCGCGCCGTCCGAGCGGCCCATGCGCACGCGCAGGTCGCGCACCGAGCGGCCCCGAAGCTGCACCTGTCGGCGGATGGCCAGCACCTCGGCCCGCGAGCCGAACTTGAGCGTCAGCTGCATGGTGTCGCGTCGGAAGCGCGCCGCCAGCTCGTCCACCGCCTGGTACCAGCCTCTGGCCACGAGCGCCACGTCCTTCAGGTCCTTGGCGTGCAGCGAGCGGCGCGCCGGCCCCAGCTCCTGCGTGAAGTAGAACATGGCGAACTCCAGCACCAGCGAGAAGAGCGACAGCGGCAGCGACTTGCAGCTGCTCGGCGGCGGCCGCACCGGAGACCCGGCCCCGGACGAGCTCGCCGGGCGCTTGGCCGCCATGCGTCGATTCTGTCCACCTCAAAATCTAGCAGTGGCTGCCCTGCCGACAATGGTGTTTGTACATATCGCAGGTTGCACGTGGGGGTGGCTACAGACTGTGTCTAACTTCGATTTTTGTATCGCTATCTTCTTGTAGTTATTTTGCTTACAATAGTCACTAAATCGAGGGTTGATATTTTCGCACATGAATAAAAACAACTATTATTATGCTTTGCAATGCGTTTGTCGTTTTCACCTACTGTTTTGCCCGAGTTATAATATCTGGCGCCCGATATAAAAACAGATGGCCATTAAATCCTCCAAGTTATAATCGCCAGCCTCGATATCGATCTCGATTTACGCTATCTGTGGTCGAATTGCCGATCCAAAAACGAAATTCGGGCCGATTTAATTTAAATCGCGATGTCTGTGTACGGATTATAATGCTGCGCTTTATATATATGTATAAAATATGCAATTGGACACTTACATCTGGACACTTGACGAGTGGTCGGCAGATCGCGCTGCTGATCTGTCGAAGCACCGCAGTTTCCGAAAACCTTCACCTTGGACAAGTGGAGCATGTACTCTCTCGACTACCGTTGGCGAGCCGTTTTTCTTATGCATGTGTATGGAATATGTATGCAGTATGTTATCGATATATTTGGGCCTAACGTGCGAACACTGCAACGTTGGTACAAGTTGTTTTTGACCGATGGTGTGGTTGATGAAGGAGATCGAACTAACCGCTCGTCGCGTTGGCCGAACGACGTGGTAACCCGTGTTCGAAAGTACGTGAAAGCCCACCCTACATTTTATTTAGAGGAGCCACAGCAGTTCATACGAAACGCTTTTCCTAAAGTAAAATGGTAGCGTAGTATCAACATGTGGTCTTACATGGCGGGGAACTGCTTGCGCGACAGACAAGCGGAAAGCCCAGTGTTGCAGGGGCCGCTCGTGCACTCACAGGCGAAGCTAACGAGCCGTTAAACACGTCCAACAGAGCCGTACCGGAGCAGCAGTAGCCGGCGACGTTACCTCGGTGTCCTGAGAACCAACGATGCGCCCGTTATGTTAAGTAGGAAGAGGTGGTGCGACTTACCTACGCCTGGAGGTCGATTTACTACCGTCTCGCATTTTTATGTCTTCGAATTATTTTATCTCAGAGATCGATCTAAGCCCTAAATCCGAGCGACAAAATATCTGCAAACCACAATAATAACACCTTTTATCCTGGTACGGGTTGGGGTGACGCCCTCCCGGGAAATCGAGCTGGCATGATGCTAGCTCAGCGCTTCCGGCAGACGCTTCGCGGTGTCTGTCAGTCTTTCACGGGTCTCTCTCTCTCTACAACACTCCCTCTAAACACTCTCACCCCCCACTCCCATCCACGCAACCACAGCGCCTCCGCCCCAAGCGTCGAACTCGGACTCTCCGTTTAGGTACGTTTAATGTCCAATCCATTGGTTCACAACGCAGGCAACATGAAACGCTCCCGAAGGACCTATTGGCCTACAAGGTTGACATCCTTGCTATCCAGGAAACTCGCATTACATACCAAAGCGAGCAGAAGACAGGTACGTATCACCTACTGGCACTACCAGCGAAAGACCACAGTCTTGGCATCGGATTTGCCGTTGCACTCCACCTCCGCAGATTTCTTCACAAATATTGGGCCCAGTCGGACCGAGTTGGAATCCTCCAACTACGCCTCCCAAAGTGCCAGCGAGTCAACGTCATCAACGCATACTCGCCACACAGCGGCTACGACATCACGTCTGTCGACAAATTCTATGCAGATCTCAAGATGGCCGCGGACAAACTCCCCCAACGGGACACCACATTCCTCCTCGGGGACTTCAATGCGAAAATCGAACGACGTTGTGACAACGAACAATTCCTAGGGGACTGGGGCCGTGGCCGACGCAACGGCCACATCCTAGCCTCATTTTGCGACGCTAACGACTTGTTTGTCACAAACACTGCTTCTAGGAAACACGCCCGCAACATCACGACATGGACACACCGACGCAAGGATAACAGCATCTTCAACCAAATTGACTACATCATCTGCAGCAAGTCAACAAGTCCCTGTGCACGAACGCCCAGTCATGGGGGTCACCACCACCCCGTCTGATCACAAGCTTGTCACGCTGGACTTCAACCTTCACGCTCTCCGTGGACTACGACGCAAACAAGGACTTCAGCGTCTCAACAACGCCGAAACCCGCCTAGCAACACACCCACTCGTCCACGATCCAGGACTACGCCATCAGTACCAAAAGGATCTTCAAGACCGGCTTGACGATATGCAGCACTACAACGAGGACGCTAACACGCGATGGACAACGACGCTGAATCTGACTATCCAAGCTGCAGCAGACTCGGTCGGCTACATGCCGCGAGTCAGCCGTACCAAAATCGTCGACCCCGAGCTTGCTCGACTCTCACAAGAGCATCGGCAGCTCCGCCTCCAGATCTACAATGACCACTCAAAAATGTCACGACCCTACGCAAGCAACGCAACGATATCCTGCACCAAATCCGAGACCGCAGCAAAGCACTCGCAAGCGCCAACATTGACGAACAACTCGCCACCATCGAAAATTCGAGTCATTCAGCTCGGATGTTTGAGGTGACTTGAGCTCTATTCCGGAAACGCTCACCACTAACCTCGTTATGTGATACCAACGGCAAATACATACTCAGCCGCAGCAAAACAGGAGACATGATCAAGCAACATTTTCAAGAACAATTCGCTGACCCAACCCGAACACCCGTCGCTCCCGACGGACTCGCTCGACCCCTGGACAACCCGATCTCAGCCGACGAACTCGAACGCGCTTTCAAGCGTCTACACAACAGACGCGCGCTCGGTCCCGACGACATACCCGCCGAACTCCTCAAATATGGAGCAACAACTCTGGCGCAACCTCTTGCCGACATACTCAACCACGGATTCAGCACTGGAAACAACATCAATCTGGGCGACGGGATTCTACTCGGACTCCCAAAGCCAAACAAGCCGGTTGGCCAATGCGCCAGCCTTCGACCCATCGTTCTACTCACCAGCTTCCGAAAAGCGATCTCGCTCGTGGTGCTCCGACGAATATCACCCAAGGTTGAACGCTTCCTATCCCCGCACCAAAGCGGATTCAGGCCCTGTCGCAGTACTGCGGACGCAGTATGGGCCCACTGATGGATCGCAGCGCGCTCAATGAGATACAAAGAGCGATTCCATATCCTTGGAATCGACCTCTCCCGTGCTTTTGACACCGTCAACCGCGACAAACTCCTATCCGTGCTGGAAGACATTGTCGACAACGATGAACTCCGCCTGATCCGACTCCTGCTCCAAGATACAAGCCTCGCTCTACGTTTCGGCAACACACTGCTCTCACCATTTGAGAGCAACACAGGTACTCCCCAAGGCGACTCACTTTCCCCTGTTCTCTTCGTTGTATATCTTGAAGCAGCTCTCCGCGACCTAGCCAGCAAAATCGACGTCCCCCATGATCTCCTCGCAGACATGATCGTATACGCCGACGACGCCGTCTTTATCTGCCAGCATGCTGACATCGCCAAGCTGATCGAAGATCAAGCTCCGGCCGTCCTAGCAAATTGGTCCCTCCAGATGAACACCTCCAAGACAGAACACACGATCGTCAATAGATGCCCGCCACAAGGATCGCCCGCAAGACTCACGAAGACTGGCGCAACACGCGCAAACTCGGAAGTCTCCTCGGAGACGCAGAAGATCTCTCACGACGAAAGACCCTCGCCACAGCTGCCCTACATCGCATGTGGAAGGTTTGGCTCCGACCATCGAAAACCTCCGAAGCAATTCGAGTACGCCTGTACAATTGCTACATCCTCCCGATTATCCTGTACAACTGCGGCACTTGGGCGCTCACCAAAGCAGAGCTCCATGTGTAACGGGGTTACATGTACAAGTGGCTGCAAGCCACTGGTGAATTTAACAGATAGGTTATCTGTTAAACGTTTTGGATACTTCCTCACATTGGTGTAAGACACACCAATGGATACATTGAAGTGGACCACCACAATGAGTGGTCCACACCTACCCAAAGATCCTATGGGTAGAAAGCAGCATCTTTCTACCAATCAGAGTCATGCATATTAGCGGGGCTCTGACAGCCAGCCGCTGCCAACCCTTTCATAGATGATAAACAGTTTTTAGCAGATTTTAGAGGAAGATCAATTTACAAACAATACAGTTCTCATTTTACCTTCAACTAGCTACTTGGAGTCTTGTCTAAGTTAACTTATATCTGTGTATTCAAATATAATTAACCTAAGTAATTACTAAGTACTTACGCTTCCTCATACACGTTGCGCAACGTGTAAGCTAAAGTAGTGAGTCAAGTTAGACCCACTACACCATGGCCTCGAAAGTTTTCATCGGCAGCAACTCCGCAAAGCGATCGGTATTCGCTACCCCGACTGGATATCCACCGACAAACTCTACCGCCGAACCAAGACTGAACCGCTCCGATACACGTTACTACGCAGCCGCTGGAGGTTTTTTGGCCACATCCTACGCCGCCCCGCCAACATACCGGCGTACCGCTTTATGGACGCATACTTCAGGCTAAGCACCGCCGGCAAATGGCTCGGACGACGACGTCTCACGCTTCCTATGGTACTTGATGCCGACCTCCAAACGCTTTCCATCGGACACAGACTGCAACGAACACCAGACCTCTACCTACTTCGGCTATGCGCGCAAGATCACAAGGACTGGAAACACCTCGTCGAGGGACTACTAGCGCACGCTCCGACGGGCGGACATTGACTGAGAGAGACGGATAAGTAGAAGAGAGAGATAACCCGACGCATGCGGAAGTTGAATCACCACGGTGGTTAGACGGCTCGCGAAACGCGTTTCCAATACAATACAATACAATAACACTTTTTAAACGACCCATGAATGGCTCTAAAATGCAGTTTTTTTCTTCTTCCCGCGATCGCTTTTACTGGTAGTCCAAATCTAAAAGCGCCGCGTTCGTTGCGCTTGCTGTGCACGAAGTTTGATGGGAAGTTCCCGTTCCTCACGGGATTAGGCGCGGTGACAAGCTAAGGCTCAGAGCTTCGGTGAAGCCTTCACTGAAGGATCCAAGAAGAGGATCCCGCGCACGTTAAACTTGTCTGGTGAGGGATGTGGGTTTATATGGACGAATATACACGTCTTTCCGACAGAGCGTTATGCAAGATTGTGATTAAGGCAATTTAAAACCAAAACTAGTCAATCCAGTCATCGTATCGTTTCATTTTGGCGGATAGGAAGACGTACGGTTAGGGGTACGATTCCGACAGATTCCACACATATTTGACGGAACTCAACCCTAAATATGAATATGTCTCTACAAACATCAAGTGTAAGACATATTTTAGAAATATATCTTCCGTTTCACATAATCATAGTATAGGAAAATTGTGTCAGCTACGTGTTTTGATGGAACGGGCTGCTAGACA
Source organism: Phytophthora cinnamomi (assembly GCF_018691715.1). Classification (NCBI taxonomy): domain Eukaryota; phylum Oomycota; class Peronosporomycetes; order Peronosporales; family Peronosporaceae; genus Phytophthora; species Phytophthora cinnamomi. The sequence continues at coordinate 816,033 of NW_027150986.1, forward strand.
CTTGTACGAGTTACACATCATTTGTGAGGTCAGCACGAACAGTCCCGAAAAAGAAAAGAGGTGTGATGAGTCTTAGCGCCTTTGTTCCTACGAACACGCAAAATGCGCGTGCTACCGCGATTGCAGCGTTTGAGCGAATGTTAGAGGGGAAAATGTTAGTATGGAGTTCCTTCAGGCTAACCTACTCCTGGACACATCTGGCAAGCGTTTAGCTGCAACTATGGACCGTTTTGGTTTTTATCTTGCTACGAACGAAGGTAAGAAAGGTAAACTCGCTCGCAATACGACGACTTCGTATCATAAGAATGTAAAGCTGTGGTTGTTCGACAAGTATCCACATTTGCGTGTGCCTACCGAGTTGATCCTACTAAAACAGGGGAGGACTCTAGATAAACATTATTTGAAGCGAGAGAATGGTGGCATGACTAACAAAGCACCTCCTTGTACCAAGGATGATTTAAGGTGTTTGATATGTTACGTGTGCAGCACAGCACAAGTCAATACTGACTATCAAGACGCTGCGCTTGCATGCCTAATTTGACATTGTTTTGGGCGTTCATCGGATTTGGGCTACAGTCAGAAGGAGCACATCTCACTGTCAGCGGACGGAACCTTCTACCTTCGGTTGTTACGCGTCAAGACGTCAGAAGAGCAGGGGATCACTTTGATTCCAGACAAAATTGACTTCCTCACGTGCCCACCGCATGCGCTTGCCGTCGCAATAACCATGCAGGATTCTCCATGTGCAGTACTACTCGACCAACTACCCGATCTCGTGTCGTACGACGCAGCTCCTGTCATCACAGGAGCTCCATTACACGACATACTTGCTGTCGAACCCGACGCACTTCATGTAACGGGGTTACACGTACAAGTGGCTGCAAGCCACTTGTGAATTTAACAGATAGGTTATCTGTTAAACGTTTTGGATACTTCCTCACATTGGTGTAAGACACACCAATGGATACATTGAAGTGGACCACCACAATGAGTGGTCCACACCTACCCAAAGATCCTATGGGTAGAAAGCAGCATCTTTCTACCAATCAGAGTCATGCATATTAGCGGGGCTCTGACAGCCAGCCGCTGTCAACCCTTTCATAGATGATAAACAGTTTTTAGCAGATTTTAGAGGAAGATCAATTTACAAGCAATTCAGTTCTCATTTTACCTAATCTAAGTCACTTGGAATCCTTTCTTACTTAACTTATATTTGTGTATTCAAATATAATTAACCTAAGTAATTACTAAGTACTTACGCTTCCTCATACACGTTGCGCAACGTGTAAGCTAAAGTAGTGAGTCCAGTTAGACCCACTACACCTGGTAGCACTTTGTAGTCCGTCCAACGACCGACTGCTTGACGTTCGTACGCGGTGTACGATCGCGGAGCCGAGAACCACATGAGCACGGATGTGCCCATGGAGAGCTCCAACACGCCTGCAACGCATATTGCACGCGCCGACTGCCCCCACCTGTCTGACCCAGAGTGGGAGGCCCTCCAACGACTGTCAACAGTCATTGGAGAAGCGGCGATAGCCACGATGCTGCGTACGCTATCGCCGACGGAGCAACATGGTGTTGCTCTGGGCTTCATCATGAAGGAGCAGCGTGATGCTGCTTCCTCAGTGACGGCGTCGTCAGGGACGACACCGCGTGCTCAACCATTAAAGTTGAGCGTAAGCAATTACGTGGGAAGAGAGGGCGAGCCTCTCCTCCGATGGCTTGTCGAGCTCGACACAGCCATAGCGGCTCGACGCATCGTCGACCCGCTGTCAAAGGTCGCGTTCGCCATGTCCTGCCTTGGCGGACGCGCAAGGAGTTGGGCGTATGGACGCCGACTCTCCGATCCTACGTGCTTCAGCACGTACGAAGTGTTCAAAGAGGAGCTCAAACAAGCGTTTGAGCCCCTGCAAAACGAGTTCCGGTCGAGGGCGGAGTTCCTCGACCTTCAGCAGGGTAGGCATGACGTCCATGCTTACGCGCAGCGCGCACGATATTTGGTATCAAGTATCGTAACTAACCCGATTGACGAGGCGACCAAGGTCGTCACGTTCATGAAGGGACTTAGAGATGGGCCCGTGAAGACCTATCTCTTCCGAGAGTACCCGAGTACTCTCGAAGCTGCAATCACCCTTGCCGTGCAAGAGGAGTTTAGCCTGCGGCAGGCTAAACTCCATGCGAACGTGCCGAGGCCGCAACCGCGCAGGGTAGCGAGGACGGGAGGTCCAGAACCAATGGACCTCTCGAGCGCAACAACTGCTGGTTACCAGCAGCAGGGAGGTAACGTGTGATGCTTCCGTTGCGGAAGGATCGGTCACTTTGCACGGAAGTGAACAGCTCCCATGCCCCCTGGAGGTGGCCGTCGTGGCGATGCTAGGCATCGCCGCGGACCAACAAAAAACGCGAACATCCAGTAGGCGCGGGGCGCCCTACTGGTAATGCAGTCACGCGTGCCGACATCGGGCACGCGACACTGAGGACTGCAGCCCCAGTGAGACTAGCTCTCGCTGCAAGAAGCGAGATAACAGGCCGAACCTAGTCATCTTGAAGGTTTACTCGAAGAGAGCGAGTGACTCTCTTCGAGCATTGGTAGACTCAGGCGCGTCGAACAACTTTGTTCGACTACGGAGCCTACCGAGACTTGACTTCGAGGAGGTAAATGTACCTCGAAGTCTTCTGGAGGTACGACTGGCAACAGGTGCCATCGTGAAGACCGAGAAGCTCGTCGTGAACGTGCGCTTCTCGTACAAACAACGAGTGTTTGTCGAACACTTTATCGTCCTGGACCTGGACGATAAGTTCGACGTAATGGGCATGCCGTGGCTTGCACGGCATGATCCGGTGATAGACTGGAAGAAGCGCACGCTCGTGCGCTTCGGACGCGACAGCGGAACAGAGAGCGATGGCCCTATTACCGCAGCGCACGCACCAGTCGGTGCGCGCGGCTCACCAGTCGGGACAGCGCTTAATGCTACTGCCCCGGAGTGCCCAAGAAGTGCGCGAGGGCACGCACAAGTGAGGCCCACGTCGGCAATGCTGCCGACGTCGGAAGAAAAAGATGTGTTGGTTCCGGGAACCAACACCCACGTTCAAGCGTGTAAGGGACAGTCCCTGACCCGAAGTGGTCAGGTCGACAACGACGCGTCGGCTCCGGGAGCCGACGCACCCTCGGTCATGAGGGGCTCCGCCAATGAATGGCGTCGAGGTGACGAAGGCGTGTCAACTCCGGGAGTTGACGCTGCAAACAGTGCGGACGGTTGCAAACGTACCGCACTGACGCAATTTGCATGCTGTCGTGCAGTCGGGCTGCACGACGAAGCGCCATGCGATCAAGCCGGGCTTGATACCGCGCGCCCGCGGACAGGGTCCGCCGGCGAACGACTGTCCACGACCGGGCCTGGACAAGAAGAACAACTGTGCGGAGCCGGGCTCCGCACAACAAGAAGACGGCGCAAGCGGAGAACGCTGCGCAAGTCTCGGTCCGGGACCGAGACGCAACAAGAACAGTCTGCTGGGCAGACTGCGGCGGTGACGCCGGGCGTCGAGACGCTAAACGTCTTGACGCGCACCGATACTGGATTCCAGTATCGTGAGATGGAACTCGCTAGTCCTCTGACGACGGCGTCGGAGTTGACTTCGCTTCCAGTCATGAGCTGGAAGCGCTTCACACGCGACTTGCACGATGGACGCATCGAGCAAGTCTGCGTTCTTTCGGACAGCGAAAGAACGGAGAGCGAGAGCGAAGAGCTGAGGCAGCTCTTCATGGGAAGTACCACTGAGAGTGAAGACTCTCAGTGCGAAGACGAAGCGAGAGCGCTTCGAGGAACAAGGCTGGGACTCGTTAAAGTCGAGTCCCTATTACGAATCGTTGAGGGAGTACAAAGACGTACTCCCGGAAGAGATTCCTGCGGAGCTTCCGCAGTATAAGGGCATTCAGCACGAGATTGATCTCGTGCCGGGCACGAAGTATTGTGTTACGCGGCAGTGGCCACTGCCGCGAGATCAAGTGGAGGCGATCGACGACTTCTTTGAAAGTCGTCGCAAATGCGGGAACCAAAGTCCCCGCACAGTGCTCCCACGTTCTGTGTCAAGAAGCCATAGGGCGGATGGCGCATCGTTCATGCCTACAACAAGCTGATCGATGCGACGGTACCGGCGCAGACGCCGATACCACGAAAAGATGTTATCATCGATTCGATGGCCGGAAGCACCGTTTACAGTGCTCTCGACTTGCGAGATGGATTTTATCAAATCCTAATGCGTGAGAGCGATATCCCTCTCACGGCAGTGAGCACGCCAAGCGGCATGCTCTGGGAATGGCTAGTGATGCCGCAGGGTCTCAAGAACTCCCCTGCGACCTTCAACAAGTGTGTGACGCACTTGTTGCGCTCGGTGCGCGACTTCGCACCGAGCTACTTCGATGATGTGTTCATCCACAGCCGGGCTGTGGACGGGAAGACCGACGTAGAGATGCACAGGGTGCATCTCCGGAAGCTACTTGAGCTTATGCGAAAGCATAAGCTCTACGCGAACCTGAAGAAGTGTATCTTCGGGGCGAGCGAGATACCCGTCCTCGGGTGTCTCGTAGGAAAGAATGGTGTTCGCCCTGACCCAGAAAATGTCAGAGTGATTAACGAATGGCCAACGCCTTCAAGTGTCAAGGAACGGAGGCAGTTCCTTGGCTTGGCCACGTACTTGTGCAAGCACGTGAAGGATTACGCGGGCAAAATCCGCCCGCTGTGTGGAATTGGACACTCGATTGCCAAAAGGCATTCGATGCAGTTAAGCGAGGCTTGACTGAGGCGCCGATCTTGGTAGTGGCTGACCAAGATCGCCCATTTCACGTAGTGTGGGACGCATTCGACTTCGCGATCGGATGCGCGTTGATGCAGCACGATCACGAGGGCCGTGATCGTGTCGTCTACTACCAATCGCGTCAGCTGAAGCCAGCTGAGCGCAACTATCCGGTGCATGACAAGGAATTCCTTGCCATGAAATACGCACTCGCAAAGTTTCGAGTGTATTGCTTGGAAGTAGACCGTTTGTGGTCTACACCGACCATGCATCACTGCGCACTGCTGTGAAGTCACCACACATATCACAAAGAATGGCGAGATGGCTCTCATTCTTTGTGGAGTATAACTTCCGGGTCGAATACAAACCCGGAAGATTGAATGTAGTGGCCAACGCGTTATCACGTCGGCCGGACTACGCGGAAGCTGCTGACGTCAATGCCATTGACGTCATGCGATCAAGCAAACCCACATCGTCTCTGTTGGACGATGTGAAGGCCGCGTACGTGCACGACGCGGACACGAAGCTCTTGCTGGCCTATGGCACAGCGCCTTCTGACAGGTCCCGTCAGAAGCTGCCAAAGCACCTTCGTGCGCGTGCACACCGATATCGGGTGCACGACGGAATACAGCTTTACAATACAGTCGACGACAACGCGGATCGCGTTGTCGTGCCAAATGACCATGACCTGCGACTCAGGATCATGTACGAGTATCATGATGCCCCGACTGCGGGACATCTCGGACGTGAGAAGACATACGTCCTTCTCACGCGCGACTTCTACTGGCACCACCAGTATAAGTGGGTGCGCAAGTACATCCGTGCTTGCGAGGTATGCCAACGCGTAAAGCCTGCGCCATTCGCGCAGGCTCCACTGCAATCACTACCGACTCCGTCGGAGTGTTGGAAGTCCATGTCTTTGGACTTCATCTTTGGTCTTCCCCCGGATAGCGGAGAGAACACCGGTGTTGTGGTCTTTGTAGACCGCTTCAGCAAGATGGTACATCTTGCTGCGGTGCCAGCAGAGGTGACCGCGAAGCAGACGGCCCGTCTGCTCGTCGACATGGTGTTCAAACACCATGGCATGCCGTCCGACATCGTGTCGGACAGAGACCCGCGCTTCACAGCGCACCTGTGGCAAGAAGTGCTTACACTTCTTGGGAGCCAGCTTTCCATGTCGACTGCGGATCATCCGCAGACGGACGGTCAAACCGAGCGCGTGAACCGCGTACTCGTCGATATGTTGAAGAGCTACGCTCACTCGTTCCAATACTGGAGCGAGTGCTTATCGATGGCAGAGTTTGCCATCAATAACTCAGTGCATGCCTCGACCGGGCATACACCGTTCTAAGTGAATGCCATGCGACATCCACGTCTACCGAGTTTACTCGGAGTGATGGCTCCCACTTTAAGTGGGGGAGGATCTACGACTGCAATACAGCAGCCGCAGAAAACCGCTGACACTTGCACAGTGTCAGCTGCAACAATGGACAAACCACATGAGTCTGCGCAGGGCGCAGACTCCTCCTCCAACAAGGACAAGGACCACGGGTCTGCGCAGGGCGCAGACACCGCAAAGAACCACGCAGAGGCCGGGCCTCTAGCGGAGAGCGAGCTGAATGACTTCAGCTCGGATGCAACCAACTTCCTTACCAAAAGACAAGCCGTAATCCGGCTTGTCCGGGATGCAATAGCAGCTTCTGTTGATCAACAGAAGATGAACGCAGCCAATGCGGGCAGAAGCAACACAAATGAGTTTAAAGTTAATTCATTGGTTTTGTTAGCTACTCAAAACCTGCCTAAACATGCAGTTTCGGATTTCGGAGCAAGCAAGCTTGCTCCGCGCTTCATCGGGCCGTTCACTGTGTTGGCACGGCACGGCAACGCATACACGCTAGACATTCCGTCTAGCATGCGCCTCCATCCGACCTTTTACGTCGGACGGCTGAAGCCATAGCTGCAGCACGAGCCATCTAGCTCGGCTGACCCGAAGCCTCGGCAGGAGCCGAGGCAGAAGCGGAAGCCTTGGCCTCGGCGACGAGCAGCCTCTCCTCCAGCGCGCGGACGTGCTGGAGCAACTCCTTCATCCGGGTCCCCAACTCAACCTAGATATTCGAGGCGGTCTGCGAGAGCGCCGCGACCTGGGCCTTCTGGTTCGCCAGCTCCTGTTTCAGAGCGGCGAACGCAGCGCCCTGCAGACGCTCCACGGCTCGTGGAGAGGCGCATACTGATCAGCCCGGGGCTGATCATACCCGGGGCGTGTTCCCACCCCCGCCACCGCCGATCCGTGACGCCCGCGGCTCAACCCGCTGGACGGTTGAGCGGATTGTTGACCATAGTATCCCGAAAACGAACCCTCAAGGGGCTCGTTTTCGTATTCGTTGGAGAGGATTTCCTCCTCATCGAGATACATGGGAGCCGCGGAACGTCTTGCTGGAGGACGTTCCGGAAATGGTGAGGGCGTACGAGGAGCAGTACGCGCTGGCGCAGCGGAAGTAGTGCGAGCGCTGCGGTCATCGCTAGCGCCCGAACCCTCACGTGCTAAGAATTTAGCACGGAGCGCTTTGAGACTTTCGGGCACACGGAACGACGTGCACCCGTTCAGGTCGCAGTCGCTCAAGCGGACCGCGCCTGGAAAGCACTTCATGCACTGAAAGCCCTCGGGCACAGCGCACGGCACATTTGCCTCCTCCGCGGCAACGTGGAGTTGCCCCAACATTCCACGCTTCGAGTACGTCTCGAAGCGATCACGCGCTTGCTTAATCCGATCACGGTAAGCACTCGGCTTCTTGTTGAAGTTCTCAACAAAAGCATTCCAACTTTGACAAAGTGCCTGTCACTCGGGCGCTTTGCTGCGAGAAGATGTCTTCTTGCTTTGAAACCATCGGTGCTCATGGAAGAGTCCGATGTAGTAATCGCACCTTTTATGCGTTTCCGTATCAAAGTGCAGCTCGGCAGCCACAGCGTCATCTTTGATGGCGCTGCACACGTACAGCGGCACCTCATTCGGAGGTACCGGGTTCCCATACCGGTACGAGATCTCGGACGCGGACGGCATCCATGGATCGCGCTGCAGGCGCAGCGCGCGGAGAGCCTTGAGCTTTGACATCACGCGCTGCAGCAGCAGCGCGCGGAGTACTGAGAGCCCCAGCGGAAGCGAGTGGGGTATCGCTCTCAGTACGCGAACGCTTCGAACTCGAAGCGTCCGATTCGTCCCCTTCACGCGGGCGAACGTTCTTGGCGTGAGGGTCGAGCGATTCGCTCGACACTGAGTCTTTACGCTTTGAGGGCGAGTCCACCTCGCCCTCCATGTCTTCATCGTCGTCGTCGAAGTCGACGACGTCGCCATACTTCGCCTTCTGGCGTTCGAAGTAGTCGTCGATGGAGAGATGACTCCCCACCGACTTTGCGGACTTCTTCTGAGGCGCGCTCATCGTTGAATGAGCGCGGATTTCTTCTCCAAACGCGGAGAATTGACGATTGATCAACTCAGAGATTGACGTGCGGGGACCCCGCGCGTCTAACCTTAAGGGGGGGGGTGTAACGGGGTTACAGGCACAAGTGGCTTGTAGCCACTTGTGATTTTAACAGATAAGATATCTGTTAAAGGTTTTAGATACTTCCTCACCTTGGTGTAAGTCACACCAATGGATACATTGAAGTGGGCCACCACAATGGGTGGTCCACACCTACCCAAAGATCCTATTGGTAGAAAGCAGAATCTTTCTACCAATTAGAGACGTACATATTGGCGGACCAGCCGCTGTCAACCCCTTTTATAGATGATAAACAGTTTTAGCAGATTGAGGAGGAAGATCAATTTACAAACAATACAGTTCTCATTTTACCTAAATAAAGTCACTTGGAGTCTTTATTTGATTCATATTATACTTGTGTACTCAAGTATAATTAACTCAAGTAATTACTAAGTACTTACGCTTCCTCATACACGTTGCGCAACGTGTAAGCTAAAGTAGTGAGTCCAGTTAGACCCACTACACTTTAAGTATCGGTGGTACCACCACCGGCGGTAACTCCAGTGGCAGGACCCCCCGCCCCAATGTTTTTCGCTGATAAGAGAACTGTAACCGTAAGTCAAGACACCCAGTCCCCAGTAGTACCTATCCAAACGAAATCACGAGCGCGAGGTGTCAAGCGTGGTGAAGATGGAATTCAGGCGTACGTAAACCGGTTGCTCAAGCGTGTTGGTGATCCCGCTGGTGCGACTGCTGATTTGACTTCACACTTGTTTCGACGCGGTGGAGCTCAGCACGCAAATGGAAATGACCGCCTTGCAGCCCAATGGATCTTCGACCGCGGCGCCTGGGACATGTCCAAGACCAACAAAGCCTTCGCATACATCACTAATACAGCATGTGAAGACAGGAAGGTGGCTTGAGTCCTAAGTGGATGGGATGCTGACGACAAGCCTGCGACCATCGACATCGCAAAACTAGATCACACAACCCAGGAACGACTTGGCCGATTCAGGTCCTCAACGTTCTCACGGCATACCTCATTCGATACTACCCATCGCTGAAATAACTAGCACCAACTGCGCCAATCGTGATACGAGTAGATGGGTGTTTGGAAGCGGCTGACATCCCGATCGCTGATTTACTTGGGTTGTCGGTCACGCTGAGCAACGAAGCCTCTCCACCTGTTCAAGGCCAAACACGAGACGAAATCAAGCATGTATGCCCACGAATTGATCACCTTTTAGCTGTTATTGAACAGCTTATCGCTTCAAACAAAGTCTTGGCGGCACGCTTGTCCATTGTGGAGACAGCACAACTAGAGGAAACAGTACCCAAGAAACGACTGGTCCAGAGCGGGCACACGACACATCAGATCAGGAGCCCAAACCGAAGCGCAGGAAAAAGCAAGCCACGAACCTGTCATCAGCGTGGTTTGAATGGTACACGAGGGTGCCACGCGTATGGGAGTCAGCTGACCGAAAGAAGAAGTCGGATCTCCGCTACATCGTGGCGTTCATGAAGCCGTTCCTCAAGGACGGATTTCAGCTCGATGAGAACGACAACGACTTTAAGGACCGCGTGCTTGAAACTGGCAGTACTGCCGAAAGTAATGTGCTTGCGTACATGCGGGATCGTGGCGTCAAGACAAAAGGAGCTGGAACTGTGCTCCGTGAAATGTGAAAGTTGCTTCGGGCGGGCGAACTCGACCAGCGTATCATCAGATACAGACACCTTCTTGCCATCGAACGTATTCAAGACCCAGCTTCCGCAGATACACAAAACATATTATCAGTTGCTGGCCTCGTGTAACAAGCGAAAGGGAACGGTCAAGTGTGCGGTGAGATCGAAAGTGAGCAAACCTACAATAAACATCAAACTCAGTTCTGTGATATCAAATAACCCGTACAAGTGTCGAGTAACCCGTACAAGACATCCGTATAGTAGTGTCGGATAACCCGTAGAAGTGTCGAGTAACCCGTACATAGTGTCGGGTAACCCGTACAAGTGTCGAGTAACCCGTGTCAGGTCATTTTGAAAACTGGCTTGTGATGCCGAAGCAAGAGACGTTCTCCGATGAAAAAACAAGAGGCCCTCGCGCTGTGGGAGCTCTATGGGTGGAATACAACTGAAGCGTCCAAAACGATGGGTGTTTGTCGGACCACGCTGCTGGGGTGGCGTGCAGCTAAAGCACAGATCGATGAGCGAGTCAGAATTGGCACCAAGATTCGACGCGGGCCTGAACCGCCAACGCAGGTTTATGAAGGTGACCTCGTAAACACGATCAAACTATCAAGTGACATCGACGCAAAATGACGAGGGGTGCCATCATCGACTACTGCAGAGACAAGATTTCTGGGTTCAAGGAGCGGCCAAGTGGAGCTCAATTGTCGTGGTTAAAACGATTTATCAAGCGGCATGAGCTACAGGGATATATTGCTGCCTACAATTTCAGCGCGTAACCAAGCAAGAAGAAGATCAAGGTCTTTCGTTCTGATGTTTCGACCGTATCTAGCGAAGCTACAGTACACGTGGAAGCGCCATCGCAAGATAGTGGTGTGGTGGCCGATTCGCCAATCAAAACGCCTCAAGTCCAATCTCCATCGCCACCTCCTCTCGACCCAACCACGGAGGTAGATGCACCTGCGTCGCCACCACCAGCCATGATATCATTGGTCGACGACACTGAAGAAGGTGTGGACTCTGGAAACGAATGTGATGAAAACCTAGAAGTGGAGGTAGCCGATATTGTTTGCGAGACCCAAACGCTAAATTTCGCCCCCGGGAAAACCAGCGTCCGCTTGGTTGTCCAAAAATCGGATCTCGGGACGCTGGAATGCCAAAACTGGCTAAATGATGTTGTCATCACTTACTACATCCGCTACCACATCCCATCGTACGGACGGACATACATCATGGACGCGAATTTGTTTGCGCTCGTCTTTGCCAAGTTCAAAGCTTCCGGGCGGAAAATGAAGTCGGCGTACAAAAGCTGCCGTGGAATTACTACTTCGTTCCCCTATGATAAGTATGATTGTGTGATTATTCCAGTTAGCATGGGCAACCACTGGACATTTGCTGTGGTTCAGAACCCGGTACTTGCAGTCGACAATCTACGTCGATGCATTGTTCAAGTAGACTCGCTTTGAATTTCAAAGATTGAAACAATCAAGCGGGTTGTTGGAGGGTACTTCGATGAGGAACTGCGAGCGAAGTTTACTGACATGCCCGTGAAAGCATTCGTAGTGAGGAGCATCCAAACCAAACCCGAACAGACGAACTCAGACGACTGTGGCGTTTTCGTTCTCTTCTTATGAAGCGCGTGGTCGAAGCCTTCCTGCGTGAAAATGTGCTGCTGCTTTTGGACATCGACAAGATATACACTGTGTCCAGGTCTACGCAATTCAACCCCTCCATGTTTCGAAAGGAAGTCATCAAGCTTATCGCGTCAGGAAGTCTGTAGTTGTATTACGCTTATAGCGTTTTCGATAATAAAGTTTAATACATGCACGTTCAATTTCGCCTTACCTCGGGTTTATCCTCTTAGAACACGCAACGCTAGCACACGGAACAAACAACAACAACCCCCAAAATCCACAAAGATTAAATACTCGTCGCCAAACCATGAGCGCGCTCCGGTTTCTGTATTCACGAACAACACGCACACAACAACAAACCATGGCACCTCCAGGGACCCACGCTCTCGCAGCACATGCCCGCAGGATCTTCGCGTGGAGCGTGCCGATAGCATCGACACACACACGAGCAGCGAGAGCAGCAGCACGTGGAGGCCGTTTGCCGTATCAGGATATTGATCTATAACACCGGCCTGAATTGAACAGGCACCTTGGGGCCGAAGCCCCGCGCTCTAGCCATTGAGCTATGGTGTTGGGGGAAGAGTGGGGGCGGCTGCGGACGATTCGAGAGCACCGGGGGCTGCGGGACTTGACCTGTAGCTCCAAAAACCGCAGACGGAGGGGCAGGCAGGCTCTTTGTATCGACAGCCATTATTTAGGACAGCTGGTGAGTTTTTATTGGCTGATGACTGCGCCAATCATTGTGTGTATGTTGCAGATTGGTTAATAATTGAGCAAATGAGAGGTCGTGTATAAGATAGGTGGCACTGAACTGCTTTTAATTGTGGCCCCTCTGCCTGCGTGCGGGCCTCATCAATGAATTTGCCGGCTCCGGTGCACATTGCTCCGGGGCCGAAATACTTTGTATACACAAAATTCCGTTTTTCTCGGCCCACAGGCCTCTAGAGGCGATTTCCTTGCGCATGTGAACCCGGTATGAAAGCTGACCGGAACCTCCAAAGGCGGCCCCTAGACCTAATTTACCGAATATATCCTTTAATTTCCTAATTACTCTACTATTTCCGATTTCGCCCTGTCTATCTACCGGCATCCAAACTGTCGGAAAGTGTCGGTGTGTCGGAACGGTTGCGATATGGGGTTACGCTCATCGTTTTTCCTGTCCGTGTCTGTGGTTGCATTGCAGTCTCTATGATTGTCCGTATGGCCGCGAGTGTGTCACACCACAGGACGCCGGAACGTAACGAGACGGATTGCTGCCGCGGAGGAAGCGACACAATTGAGACCACCCACCACACGGCGCAGTAATACGGCGTCGAAGGGTTCCCGACCATCAACGGGTTCGGCCCCAACGCCATAGGCCCGTCCGATGCCGATGAATGCTGCCGCTGCCATCACAGAATTCGGTCTCGCAGCGTTGGATGTGATGGACGGTGGGTTGCGCATCAAGGAGCTTATCTAGGAGGAGACTCTGACGGCCTTCTGCGAGGACAACTCGAGCTGCTTCATTAAAATGCTTTCCCTTTTATATTTACATAATGACTTCTATTGTGACCAATCACATTTGAGACAACGCAGAACATTTTCGGTCTTAACGCTTAAGTACGGATTCCTGCTTCTTACTTACATGTACCTGGTAGCCACCTAGCCCTATGTCTTAGCTTCATTTTGAGCTATCAACAGACCCCAGACTACCAGTGTGGCGGGCAGTGTGCCGTTTGGCGCGAAGCGAGCATGTTCAAAATGAAAAAAATTTTTTTTGCTTTTATGGTGTCTACGATGTATTTTAACATCTCCACCGTAATAAAATTAGAAATTATGATTTTGTTTTGCGTGGTCTCATTTGTTGTGCCCTCTTGCGATATATGTGCTCTTCGTTGTGATACCCTCGTGATAAATATCCCTAAATATTTCTGTCGTTGCTGCGACGACGCTGTGCTGCCCAAACCTGCACTGTATTAGACGGCCGATTGCAGTCTGTAAAGGTCCAGCGCAGAGAGCACGCCCATCTGTGTTTCCTGTAACAAATGAGACCGCGGTAAACAAAAAGATGGTAGCCGCTATTTGGAGTTCCGAGATACCGTACTTCACAAATGAAATGCTGTATAACTAAATTGTGTAACGACGCATCAGCGTCATGGCCCTCGGCCAAGACGCTCAGGCATCGAGTGCCACTCGTTCTAATTTCAACCACTAGGTTACCGTACAGGCACACGCCTGGACACAGGTAATCTACGTGTTTGGACGAACATAACTAAAGAGTGCACAACATCTACATTCATTCTTTTTGCTTGGAATTACTATACACGGTTCAAGTAAGACCTCGGACCGGTTCAAGTGAACCGCAGTCCTCGCCTACCTTCAAGATTCAACTTCAAGGACCACGGAGAATTTAGTATAGTGAAATGCATATAATTACATAGGGTAACAAGGGTGTAGTGGGTCCAACTTGACTCACTACTTTTGCTTACACGTTGCGCTATGTGTATGAGGAAGCGTAAGTACTTAGTAATAACTTGAGTTAATTATACTTGAGTACACAAGTATAATATGAATCAAATAAAGACTCCAAGTGACTTTATTTAGGTAAAATGAGAACTGTATTGTTTGTAAATTGATCTTCCTCCTCAATCTGCTAAAACTGTTTATCATCTATAAAAGGGGTTGACAGCGGCTGGTCCGCCAATATGTACGTCTCTAATTGGTAGAAAGATTCTGCTTTCTACCAATAGGATCTTTGGGTAGGTGTGGACCACCCATTGTGGTGGCCCACTTCAGTGTATCCATTGGTGTGACTTACACCAAGGTGAGGAAGTATCTAAAACCTTTAACAGATATCTTATCTGTTAAAATCACAAGTGGCTTGTAGCCACTTGTGCCTGTAACCCCGTTACACCCCCCCCCCTTAAGGTTAGACGCGCGGGGTCCCCGCACGTCAATCTCTGAGTTGATCAATCGTCAATTCTCCGCGTTTGGAGAAGAAATCCGCGCTCATTCAACGATGAGCGCGCCTCAGAAGAAGTCCGCAAAGTCGGTGGGGAGTCATCTCTCCATCGACGACTACTTCGAACGCCAGAAGGCGAAGTATGGCGACGTCGTCGACTTCGACGACGACGATGAAGACATGGAGGGCGAGGAGGACTCGCCCTCAAAGCGTAAAGACTCAGTGTCGAGCGAATCGCTCGACCCTCATGCGAAGAACATTCGCCCGCGTGAAGGGGACGAATCGGACGCTTCGGGCTCGAAGCGTTCGCGAACTGAGAGCGATACCCCATTCGCTTCCGCTGGGGCTCTCAGTACTCCGCGCGCTGCGGCGGCAGCGCGTGATCCGTGGATGCCGTCCGCGTCCGAGATCTCGGATCGGTATGGGAACTCGGTACCTCCGAATGAGGTGCCGCTGTACGTGTGCAGCGCCATCAAAGATGACGCTGTGGCTGCCGAGCCGCATTTTGCTGCGGAGACGCATAAAAGGTGCGATTACTACATCGGACTCTTCCATGAGCACCGATGGTTTCAAAGCAAGAAGACATCTTCTCGCAGCAAAGCGCCCGAGTGACAGGCACTTTGTCAAAGTTGGAATGCTTTTGTTGAGAACTTCAACAAGAAGCCGAGTGCTTACCGTGATCGGATTAAGCAAGCGCGTGATCGCTTCGAGACGTACTCGAAGCGTGGAATGTTGGGGCAACTCCACGTTGCCGCGGAGGAGGCAAATGTGCCGTGCGCTGTGCCCGAGGGCTTTCAGTGCATGAAGTGCTTTCCAGGCGCGGTCCGCTTGAGCGACTGCGACCTGAACGGGTGCACGTCGTTCCGTGTGCCCGAAAGTCTCAAAGCGCTCCGTGCTAAATTCTTAGCACGTGAGGGTTCGGGCGCTAGCGATGACCGCAGCGCTCGCACTACTTCCGCTGCGCCAGCGCGTACTGCTCCTCGTACGCCCTCACCATTTCCGGAACGTCCTCCAGCAAGACGTTCCGCGGCTCCCATGTATCTTGATGGGGAGGAAATCCTCTCCAACGAATACGAAAACGAGCCCCTTGAGGGTTCGTTTTCGGGATACTATGGTCAACAATCCGCTCAACAATCCAGCGGGTTGAGCCGCGGGCGTCACGGATCGGCGGTGGCGGGGGTGGGAACACGCCCCGGGTATGATCAGCCCCGGGCTGATCCGTATGCGCCTCTCCACGACCGGGTGACCGCCGTGGAGCGTCTGCAGGGCGCTGAGTTCGCCGCCCTGAAACAGGAGCTGGCGAACCAGAAGGCCCAAGTCGCGGCGGTCTCGCAGACCGCCTCGAATATCTAGGTTGAGTTGGGGACCCGGATGAAGGAGTTGCTCCAGCACGTCCGCGCGCTGGAGGAGAGGCTGCTCGTCGCCGAGGCCAAGGCTTCCGCTTCTGCCTCGGCTCCTGCCGAGGCTTCGGGTCAGCCGAGCTAGATGGCTCGTGCTGCAGCTATGGCTTCAGCCGTCCGACGTAAAAGGTCGGATGGAGGCGCATGCTAGACGGAATGTCTAGCGTGTATGCGTTGCCGTGCCGTGCCAACACAGTGAACGGCCCGATGAAGCGCGGAGCAAGCTTGCTTGCTCCGAAATCCGAAACTGCATGTTTAGGCAGGTTTTGAGTAGCTAACAAAACCAATGAATTAACTTTAAACTCATTTGTGTTGCTTCTGCCCGCATTGGCTGCGTTCATCTTCTGTTGATCAACAGAAGCTGCTATTGCATCCCGGACAAGCCGGATTACGGCTTGTCTTTTGGTAAGGAAGTTGGTTGCATCCGAGCTGAAGTCATTCAGCTCGCTCTCCGCTAGAGGCCCGGCCTCTGCGTGGTTCTTTGCGGTGTCTGCGCCCTGCGCAGACCCGTGGTCGTTGGCCTTATTGTTGGGAGAGTCTGCGCCCTGCGCAGACTCATGTGGTTTGTCCATTGTTGCAGCTGACACTGTGCAAGTGTCAGCGGTTTTCTGCGGCTGCTGTATTGCAGTCGTAGATCCTCCCCCACTTAAAGTGGGAGCCATCACTCCGAGTAAACTCGGTAGACGTGGATGCCGCATGGCATTCACGTAGAACGGTGTATGCCCTGTCGAGGCATGCACTGAGTTATTGATGGCAAACTCTGCCATCGATAAGCACTCGCTCCAGTATTGGAACGAGTGAGCGTAGCTCTTCAACATATCGACGAGCACGCGGTTCACGCGCTCGGTTTGACCGTCCGTCTGCGGATGATCCGCAGTCGACATGGAAAGCTGGCTCCCAAGAAGTGTAAACACTTCTTGCCACAGGTGCGCTGTGAAGCGCGGGTCTCTGTCCGACACGATGTCGGACGGCATGCCATGGTGTTTGAACACCATGTCGACGAGCAGACGGGCCGTCTGCTTCGCGGTCACCTCTGCTGGCACCGCAGCAAGATGTACCATCTTGCTGAAGCGGTCTACAAAGACCACAACACCGGTGTTCTCTCCGCTATCCGGGGGAAGACCAAAGATGAAGTCCAAAGACATGGACTTCCAACACTCCGACGGAGTCGGTAGTGATTGCAGTGGAGCCTGCGCGAATGGCGCAGGCTTTACGCGTTGGCATACCTCGCAAGCACGGATGTACTTGCGCACCCACTTATACTGGTGGTGCCAGTAGAAGTCGCGCGTGAGAAGGACGTATGTCTTCTCACGTCCGAGATGTCCCGCAGTCGGGGCATCATGATACTCGTACATGATTCTGAGTCGCAGGTCATGGTCATTTGGCACGACAACGCGATCCGCGTTGTCGTCGACTGTATTGTAAAGCTGTATTCCGTCGTGCACCCGATATCGGTGTGCACGCGCACGAAGGTGCTTTGGCAGCTTCTGACGGGACCTGTCAGAAGGCGCTGTGCCATAGGCCAGCAAGAGCTTCGTGTCCGCGTCGTGCACGTACGCGGCCTTCACATCGTCCAACAGAGACGATGTGGGTTTGCTCCATCGCATGACGTCAATGGCATTGACGTCAGCAGCTTCCGCGTAGTCCGGCCGACGTGATAACGCGTTGGCCACTACATTCAATCTTCCGGGTTTGTATTCGACCCGGAAGTTATACTCCACAAAGAATGAGAGACATCTCGCCATTCTTTGTGATATGTGTGGTGACTTCACAGCAGTGCGCAGTGATGCATGGTCGGTGTAGACCACAAACGGTCTACTTCCAAGCAATACACTCGAAACTTTGCGAGTGCGTATTTCATGGCAAGGAATTCCTTGTCATGCACCGGATAGTTGCGCTCAGCTGGCTTCAGCTGACGCGATTGGTAGTAGACGACACGATCACGGCCCTCGTGATCGTGCTGCATCAACGCGCATCCGATCGCGAAGTCGAATGCGTCACATACGACGTGAAATGGGCGATCTTGGTCAGCCACTGCCAAGATCGGCGCCTCAGTCAAGCCTCGCTTGACTGCATCGAATGCCTTTGGCAATCGGTTGTCCAATTCCACACAGCTTCCTTCTTAAGAAGCTGTGACAGCGGGCGGATTTTGCCCGCGTAATCCTCCACGTGCTTGCACAAGTACGTGGCCAAGCCAAGGAACTGTCTCCGTTCCTGACACTTGAAGGCGTTGGCCATTCGTTAATCACTCTGACCTTTTCTGGGTCAGGGCGAACACCATTCTTTCCTACGAGACACCCGAGGACGGGTATCTCGCTCGCCCCGAAGATGCACTTCTTCAGGTTCGCGTAGAGCTTATGCTTTCGCATAAGCTCAAGTAGCTTCCGGAGATGCACCCTGTGCATCTCTACGTCGGTCTTCCCGTCCACAGCCCGGCTGTGGATGAACACATCATCGAAGTAGCTCGGTGCGAAGTCGCGCACCGAGCGCAACAAGTGCGTCACACACTTGTTGAAGGTCGCAGGGGAGTTCTTAAGCCCCTGTGGCATCACTAGCCATTCCCAGAGCATGCCGCTTGGCGTGCTCACTGCCGTGAGAGGGATATCGCTCTCATGCATTAGGATTTGATAAAATCCATCTCGCAAGTCGAGAGCACTGTAAACGGTGCTTCCGGCCATCGAATCGATGATAACATCTTTTTCGCGGTATCGACGTCTGCGCCGGTACCGTCGCATCGATCAGCTTGTTGTAGGCATGAACGATGCGCCATCCGCCCTATGGCTTCTTGACACAGAACGTGGGAGCACTGTGCGGGGACTTTGGTTCCCGCATTTGCGACGACTTTCAAAGAAGTCGTCGATCGCCTCCACTTAATCTCGCGGCAGTGGCCACTGCCGCGTAACACAATACTTCGTGCCCGGCACGAGATCAATCTCGTGCTGAATGCCCTTATACTGCGGAAGCTCCGCAGGAATCTCTTCCGGGAGTACGTCTTTGTACTCCCTCAACGATTCGTAATAGGGACTCGACTTTAACGAGTCCCAGCCTTGTTCCTCGAAGCGCTCTCGCTTCGTCTTCGCACTGAGAGTCTTCACTCTCAGTGGTACTTCCCATGAAGAGCTGCCTCAGCTCTTCGCTCTCGCTCTCCGTTCTTTCGCTGTCCGAAAGAACGCAGACTTGCTCGATGCGTCCATCGTGCAAGTCGCGTGTGAAGCGCTTCCAGCTCATGACTGGAAGCGAAGTCAACTCCGACGCCGTCGTCAGAGGACTAGCGAGTTCCATCTCACGATACTGGAATCCAGTATCGGTGCGCGTCAAGACGTTTAGCGTCTCGACGCCCGGCGTCACCGCCTCTGTCTGCCCGGCAGACAGTTCTTGTAGTATCTCGGTCCCGGACCGAGACTTGCGCAGCGTTCTTCGCATACGCCGTCTTCTTGTTGTGCGGAGCCCGGCTCCGCACGGTGGTTCTTCTGGTCCAGGCCCGGCCGTGGACAGTTGTTCGCCGGCGGACCCTGTCCGCGGGCGCGCGGTATCAAACCCGGCTTGACCGCATGTTCCTTCGTGCAGCCCGGCTGCACGGAAATGTGTTCCTTCGCCGGCAGACCCTGTCTGCGGGCGCGCGATATCAGTCCCGGCTTGATCGCATGAGCGCTTCGTCGTGCAGCCCGACTGCACGACAGCATGCAAATTGCGTCAGTGCGGTACGTTTGCAACCGTCCGCACTGTTTGCAGCGTCAACTCCCGGAGTTGACACGCCTTCGTCACCTCGACGCCATTCATTGGCGGAGCCCCTCATGACCGAGGGTGCGTCGGCTCCCGGAGCCGACGCGTCGTTGTCGACCTGACCACTTCGGGTCAGGGACTGTCCCTACACGCTTGAACGTGGGTGTTGGTTCCCGGAACCAACACATCTTTTTCTTCCGACGTCGGCAGCATTGCCGACGTGGGCCTCACTTGTGCGCGCCCTCGCGCACTTCTTGGGCACTCCGGGGCAGTAGCATTAAGCGCTGTCCCGACTGGTGAGCCGCGCGCACCGACTGGTGCGTGCGCTGCGGTAATAGGGCCATCGCTCTCTGTTCCGCTGTCGCGTCCGAAGCGCACGAGCGTGCGCTTCTTCCAGTCTATCACCGGATCATGCCGTGCAAGCCACGGCATGCCCATTACTACGTCGAACTTATCGTCCAGGTCCAGGACGATAAAGTGTTCGACAAACACTCGTTGTTTGTACGAGAAGCGCACGTTCACGACGAGCTTCTCGGTCTTCACGATGGCACCTGTTGCCAGTCGTACCTCCAGAAGACTTCGAGGTACATTTACCTCCTCGAAGTCAAGTCTCGGTAGGCTTCGTAGTCGAACAAAGTTGTTCGACGCGCCTGAGTCTACCAATGCTCGAAGAGAGTCACTCGCTCTTCGAGTAAACCTTCAAGATGACTAGGTTCGGCCTGTTATCTCGCTTCTTGCAGCGAGAGCTAGTCTCACTGGGGCTGCAGTCCTCAGTGTCGCGTGCCCGATGTCGGCACGCGTGACTGCATTACCAGTAGGGCGCCCCGCGCCTACTGGATGTTCGCGTTTTTTGTTGGTCCGCGGCGATGCCTAGCATCGCCACGACGGCCATCTCCAGGGGCATGGGAGCTGTTCACTTCCGTGCAAAGTGACCGATCCTTCCGCAACGGAAGCATCACACGTTACCTCCCTGCTGCTGGTAACCAGCAGTTGTTGCGCTCGAGAGGTCCATTGGTTCTGGACCTCCCGTCCTCGCTACCCTGCGCGGTTGCGGCCTCGGCACGTTCGCATGCAATTTAGCCTGCCGCAGGCTAAACTCCTCTTGCATGGCAAGGGTGATTGCAGCTTCGAGAGTACTCGGGTACTCTCGGAAGAGATAGGTCTTCACGGGCCCATCTCTAAGTCCTTTCATGAACGTGACGACCTTAGTCGCCTCGTCAATTGGATTGGTCACGATATTTGAGACCAAGTGTCGTGCGCGCTGCGCGTAAGCATGAACGTCATGCCTACCCTGCTGAAGGTCGAAGAACTCCGCCCTCGACCGGAACTCGCTTTGCGGGGCTCAAACGCTTGTCTGAGCTCCTCTTTGAATACTTCGTACGTGCTGAAGCACGTAGGATCGGAGAGTCGGCGTCCATACGCCCATTTCTGCGCGTCCGCCAAGGCAGGACATGGCGAACGCGACCTTTGACAGCGGGTCGACGATGCGTCGAGCCGCTATGGCTGTGTCGAGCTCGACAAGCCATCGGAGGAGAGGCTCGCCCTCTCTTCCCACGTAATTGCTTACGCTCAACTTTAATGGTTGAGCACGCGGTGTCGTCCCTGACGACGCCGTCACTGAGGAAGCAGCATCACGCTGCTCCTTCATGATGAAGCCCAGAGCAACACCATGTTGCTCCGTCGGCGATAGCGTACGCAGCATCGTGGCTATCGCCGCTTCTCCAATGACTGTTGACAGTCGTTGGAGGGCCTCCCACTCTGGGTCAGACAGGTGGGGCAGTCGGCGCGTGCAACATGCGTTGCAGGCGTGTTGAGTTTCCATGGGCACATTCGTGCTCATGTGGTTCTCGGCTCCGCGTTCGTACACCTCGTACGAACGTCAAGCAGTCGATCGTTGGACGGACTACAAAGTGCTACCAGGTGTAGTGTGTTTAACTTGACTCACTACTTTTGCTTACACGTTGCGCTACGTGTATGAGGAAGCGTAAGTACTTAGTAATTGCTTGAGTTAATGATATTTGAATACACAAATATAATTTAAATCAGATAAGACTCCAAGTGACTTTGAATAGGTAAAATGAGAACTGTATTATTTGTAAATTGATCTTCCTCCTAAATCTGCTAAAACTGTTCATCATCTATGAAAGGGGTTGACAGCGGCTGGCTGTCAGAGCCCCGCCAATATGCACATCTCTAATTGGTAGAAAGATTCTGCTTTCTACCAATAGGATCTTGGGTAGGTGTGGACCACTCATTGTGGTGGCCCACTTCAATGTATCCATTGATGTGACTTACACCAAGGTGAGGAAGTATCTAAAACGTTTAACAGATAACCTATCTGTTAAAATCACAAGCCACTTGTACGTGTAACCCCGTTACAGCTCGAACGCGAGCTGAGTCAAGGTGCAAGAAGCACGCGCTAAGAAAAACACTTTGATTGATCAGATTCGACGCCAAGCATTATCAGAACTATCGCAGAAACCGCTAGATACCATTGATCTCAAAGCAGGATCAAGCAGAAATAGCTCTACAGGCTTTGTGGTGATGTCGTCAAGGGTGTTATCGTATGTTGTCCTCCCGACGATAGATGTCGACGATGGAAAGCCATCTCGATCAACTCGTGCTTCCGCCTAATATCACCGTACTTTCACCTCGAAGGAGCCCTTGGCTGCTATTTTAGGTATACTACCTCCACCCTTTGCTTGAGACTATGGACACAGAAGCCACCTGTCGTGTATTTGGCGTCACTATACAACATTCTCAAACTGGACTACATACCCCTCGTACTATCCAAATGGATCCCTTTTCTGGAGAACATGACTGTGCGCTCCGTCTTGCCATCGATTCCGACTGAGTTTACCTCACTCATTGACTTGTCCGAGCAGCTCTCATCTCCAGAATCAAATGGCTGAATCGCTCGAATAGGGAGGGAATCTGCACATTTACATTTAAATTTCGTAGCTGAATCTTAACAGGAAGAATCATACTGGCAATCTGAGAGCACCTCTTAACATTTAGAAAAATGCAATTCATGATTTCGTCAAACCATTTCATTAGTGAGGCACTTTAACCGCGTTTTTAAAAAGTTGACCAATCAAAATTCGTACATAACCGGACATCAAAAATTAAAAAAGCTAAGAACACTCGCAGAAAACGAAAACAACTCTAATTCGATTGCTATTTACACGAGATTTCCGACAATATACAATACGTTAAAATTGAAAAAAATTAGACTTGCCAGTTTGTTCGCGTCTGCCAACGGAAATATGTGATGGAAGCATTAAACGGGCACATTGATTGAATTGTTAGCAAGACAAGCACCTAGAAGGAAGTGCGGCATCGCCAGCATTCATGGTCTACTCGTTGGAGTCAATTGCCGCTGCTTACTGCAGGCCCTACTTCCGCGACTGGTTCTGGGGTGCTCAGTCGACCCCTGCTTCTCGGACTGCTCGCCCTGCTTCTCGGACTTGTCGCCCTGCTTCTCGGACTTGTCACCCTGCTTCTCGGACTGCTCGCCCTGCTGCTCGGACTGCTTGCCCGAGTCCTTGTTGTCGCTCTTCTTCTTCTCCTGCTTTTCCTTCTTCTCCTGGTCCTTCTTCTCTTGCTTCTCCTTCTTCTCCTGCTGCTTCTTCTCCTTCTCGGCCTTCTTGTCCTGCTGCTTGCCGTCATCCTGGCTTCGCTGCTTGCCGTCATCCTGGCTCTGCTGCTTGCCATCGTCCTGGCTGGTGTTGCCCGGGGCGGGCGTGTTCTGGGTATGGTCTCCTGCTGGCTCGCACCGCGGAGGCCACCGGCACCGAGCTGACGGCCGACTTGCAGCTCCTCAGCGAGTTGCGGGTCGCCAGGCCCGTGGCGGCACTGGCGGGGACTGTGGTCGAGGCGACGACCACGGCGGCGAAAGCGATGACGTGGAAAGCTTCATGGTGCTTGAGTTGGAGGTTGGTAGTATTGGACTGCTTCCGGCTGGGTCGAGGGCGGTATGCTTGGCTCGGCAAATTGCTGAATGAGCACTTCAAGCAGCTTGAGCGAGACCCTCGCTGCGCGGGGGTAGCGCAGAACGAAGATCGGCAGGCCGTCGATTGCCTGTGTAACGGTACGAATAGCACACGATCCTATCTTCAAGATTGCCACACCACAATACAACTTCGCAACCGCTTTGACGCTCGTTCGTGTCAAGGGAAACTTTCGCGAAAAGTTCTACTATACCGAAAAGTTGTAGAGTCTAAGTGTGTTTTCGGTACATGTGTCACAAAGTGTGTTTTTGTATACCCAGGGCGGGTGTAGAGACGGTAGAAGGGAGATGAAACGAGATCCCCAAAACTTCCTTTTGGTGCCTGCGAAGAAACTACGCAGAGGGAACTTTAAGCCAGGCCAAAGGTAGGCCATTCCTCCTTCTTTCCAATGGAAAGTTTCCATTGAGGCCAGTCCCAGATTCACTCCTTCCGCGGAGGATTCATGGTATTCATTTCTCTGGAGCACAATGTGGTTATCACAATTTGAGGGGCGTGACATCCATCCCCGCCCGGCTGTACATGACCCCACTGTTTTTTTTTTCGTTGTGGGTGTTTTTTTTCGGTATCAGCAGCAAGAGCCAACTTTCGCTGCCAG
This sequence comes from Phytophthora cinnamomi, assembly GCF_018691715.1. Classification (NCBI taxonomy): domain Eukaryota; phylum Oomycota; class Peronosporomycetes; order Peronosporales; family Peronosporaceae; genus Phytophthora; species Phytophthora cinnamomi. Next base: position 840,292 of record NW_027150986.1, read on the forward strand.
AGAGGGCAAGGTTTTGTTACAGGTTCGTACATGTGTATGGTGGGGTAAGCAACTCAGTATTGTATTGTACATAATGTAATAGTAAGTACGGTACTGTAAACGACTGTACTTGTACCCACTAATTGCCATACGTTGTAATAAGGAGCCAACTTGGCACATCATCAATTTGTCTGCACAACGCAAAACTGTTAGTGAATCGAATGCAGTGAGAAAGAAGTCGACGCGTGTCACGAACTGGCGGGTTCTCCGGAACATGTCATGTCACTGCTGCACTGAACAGGTTTCGCACTGTACCGTACACACATAAAAATACTAGTACAGTACATGCACGGTGTTCGAACGAACGATCATCAAAGCAAGAAGCGGCACGCCAACAGATCCCGGATCGTGCGAGGAGAATCTCACACTAACAGCTGCGAATTGCGGACGGCAATTCGCTGCTGGTGATTGTCCTGGTTTGGAGGCCAATGTCACAAACCGGTTTTCACTGGCTCACTACCGGCTGTCGAAATCATTACCTTTTTATGAAATTTACATGATCATGGTACATTTCGAGTGGGACTGAAGTACGGTGCTATTAATAACAAGGTTCAACACCATCCAGCCAATCAAGGACTCGCAGCGAGCAAAATGAGGTGCTTCAATCAACGATTCATACAGAACTGTCCCGTACTACAGTAGTAATACAGTAGTAGTAGTACTGTATTACTGTACTATCGAAAACTGCTGATCGACTGTCCAAATACATGTACTTTATGTGAACCTTTTCATAAAAGCGATTCACGCAGCACATGCTGGAAGCCTAGATCCTCAGTCGCGAAGTCGTACTCGTTCACGGCCAGCAGCAGGCTGCCTACTGGCATGCGGCCGCTGGCCTCCACGGCGCCACGCTGCTCCGGGCGATACGGCGACATGGCCGCGAAGCCCTCGAGCACGAGCAGGCAGGTACAGGTCGTCGCCGTCCAGCAGCACGCCCAGCGGGCCGTTGGGTACTGCACCTCCACCACGGTGTTGCGGTCGCCAAGCAGCCAACGCGCGCTCGTCGCAGCCTCGAAGGGTCTGTATGTTTGAGTCGAATCGGCTAATGCGCCTGAATTCACGTACCACCCCAACCTGCATGAGCTTTAGGGTTACGCAGTAATAGCGAACATGCAGACTCGAGCGGCGATGACGTATGGGTGGGTGACTGCGGCCACCAGGCGATTCTTCATTTCGAACGCGCACGGCAGAACACTCAGGAGTCGATACCGAGACGCCCACACTATGGCTTGGTCTTCGCCAATTCATAATGATATTACTTCGAAGTATTTTCTTATTGCAATAAAAATTAAAGCCTGCCGCCGAACTCCATACTACGTTTGGTTGGTATGGACATTTCGCTTCATCACTTTGGACTTGCTGGAGATAATGAGTAAGTAGTACGAAATATAGTACATACATACCACGGAAGTGTGAACTTGTCTCTGTTGCGCATATCAAGCCTTCACTTCAGCAGTTTTATCTCGTCAACGTGATGGATACATAAGTGGAAACCACCAAGTTGGGACGGGGTCCCAGTAAGTTAACCCGAAACGAGAGCTTTGCGTAGGCTGGTTAAAGCGAAACAGGACGGTATTCTCTGGATTTTATCCAGAGTCCATAGGCGGATGCCACTCCAGTGCCATTATTGACTAATCACATACCCTGTTGACTATGATCTGCGATGTTGAAGAACTCTTCGTGTTTAATTAATGCCTGTTATTTTGAATAGTCTGCTTGTTGTACAAACTATGCTGCTATGTTGACCCATCCAGAGATTGAAATAAAATACCTACTCTTTTCCATAGCCTCTAAGCAACGATAATACCTATGACAAATGATTTATCTGTTTACTCGAGCGACATTCACCAAATTTTTCTTTACTGGAACAACACGCAAACCCTTACTACATAAATAAGATCCTACAGCCGTAGGTGTCGATACGGAGGATAGAGAAATTCGGTAGGCGGGTTAAAATATCAGGGGCCACCCTGAGCGCAGACGGCGTTAACCACGGCAAAATAAAATGAAAGATAAGAGAATGTAAGTCACGGTCAAGTGAAAATGACTGCACGTGACACGTAGCAAATGCATTGAACTGAAACCTGGAAAAACAAACAAAAAACAAACCAAATTTACCTTAGTCTAGCTCGTAATTAAATTCCCGCTGCGAAGTGCTGGCATTCGAGATATTCTCGTACATGAGAAATAGCGAATTTCGTTGGAGGACTGACAGTCGTAAACCACGTGCCGAAATTGACAAACTTGGCGTCGGAAACGCTGATTCCACCAAGCAAAGAAATCAACTTGCGCTACTTGCTCTTATCTATGCCCCCCGGAAATATTGATGATCACTACGTTCACCTGGCATTATCAAGGAGCTCGTTTGTGTTGGCATTATGATGCGACTTGAAGGCGAAAATTGATCTCAATATTTTTTTTATGGTCTAGGTTCATGGACATTATTAACTGTACATGAACGTTGAGGAAGATTCCATGTCTACCCTCAGGCGAGAAAAGCGACACAATTGACCGCCACATTCCCTATTTCCGAAGTCTGTACTACAGTAGTGCCTAAACGTTAGCGAACAGAAGTAATCAAACAAATGTTAGATTAGAAAATGAGGGATATTTAGTACATGTTAGTTATCCTCGGCAATTTCTGGTTGTCATTACCACGCACTCTTCAAACTACATTTTCAAGCACGAGTTCATACCTTACCAACCAGTTGTCGTAGCCTAGAAAGCATCCGTACACATTCTACCAATAGGTGCATGCACTATGACCGGTGGACACCGTCTTACGATCAAAACGAGAAAATCTCTTATGACTACGTGAAGTTCAAGCCAGAGAGCGAGCAGTAACCAGTAAATTAAAGTTATGTTGCATTTGGAGTCTCTATGCAACACCGATCGAAGACAATACCCAGGACAGCAAATCCCGTGTTGGTAGTTTCTCGTTTGAATGTAGGTTTTCTCGTTTTGATCCTACAAATTCTCAATTTGACCGTGAAATGGTGTGGTTATCATCAATGGCGCACCCCTTGCCAAAGAGGCCTCGGTTGCTTGACTGCAGACTGGAGTACCATATGGCATTGGACACAGTTGACCGACATTATCGTGAAGTGGCTTCTATAGATACTCGTAAGGCAGTACATCGGAGCCTCCATTCGAGTTTCTTCCAATACTGGCGGAGTTTCTGGTGCTAACACTCCAGGAACGGCATCATAGTGGGCTCGATCGATTGTAGCGCTCGCAGGCAGTGCTTGAGCAATGTATCCGTGCCGTGATGCTACGAACGGCAACAAACGCGTGCCCAACAATTACTTTCGGTTAGTCTAGGCATATGTTAGGAGCCCACTATCGTTTATGCAGTGTTCATCCATTAGCCCATGATTTTATATATGCGCACAACGTTTTGTGGCCAATGAGTGTCGAAGAAATGATCAATAATTCCAACATTTAACTCTATGCAACTCGCACCTTCTCTTGTGGTTCGAAAACTAGTAGGAAACGGTGTAAGCCTTAATTTTGGTTCAGCAATTCGCGTAATTTACGAGCAAATAAATTCTTTGTGAAGAGGATTGGCAATTTGCCAAACTAAACCATTAAACGTGATCAAAACCCGCAACGCAGGCATTGAAAGTGCAACCATAGCTGTTTTTGGGTGTAGAATAAATTTATGTGACGAATAACTCGGACAAAATGGATCATCGTGCAGCTCGCGCGAGCCAACTCATCCGTATTATTGCAATAGCAAACCCATACTTAGTACTACGAAGTACATACTTAGTGCAAGTATGCATGACACTAGGTGTTCCAGGCTTACTTGACAAAGTTGTATCTAATCGAAATTTCTCTGGTCCATTGGTTACCGATTTCGGCAAATTTGGCCGTGATTCCCAAATCAAAATTTGTTTCATGGAATGCTCTCAGAGTGAACAAGTAAAAATAAAATATGAAATCTACCTCAGCTGCATGCTTAATGGTCTACAAGTTAAAATCCAGAGCTGTTCGGGCGAAGCACGGCATTATATTTGGAGTTGGTGAGTCGAAGAGACGGGCATTTCAAAAAACAAATAAGAAGCTGTCGTAAGTAATATACACTGGTAGACTTTCGCTATCTCGAACGAGCCCTGGAATCATGTCCCCACGTCCAGCGCAGCTTCTGGAGGCCCTTTGCCTGCGCACGCAGATAGGTGAAAGATGGGTATGACGTATGGGAAGCTGGGATTGATAGTAATATCGATTTCGCCCATTAAGTAATATTAATAATTTGGGAGGCGATTTTGCTTGAGTAAGGTTGTCAAATTCCGCGGGAGTAGCTTCATCCACCTCCGTAGTCTGATATGACGACCAACGCACTTGATAAAGCAAATTGAATTCTGAGAGCAATGCACAACATGAAAGCGTCGCTAGCTGTCCCTCCGTTCTCTGCTGCTAGTCCTTCTTGACGCCCTTTGGATACCTTGACGTCCTATTGGGTACCTTGACGTCTTGCGATCCAGCCACGCACCTTGAAGTCCAGTCTTCGTGCTGGGCACCGGAGATTCTCACTTGATACTGGCTGAGTCTTGAGATTCGGCCAGATTCATCTTTAACTTGCTAGCATTCTGAGTAGATTCTTGGCTGCCTGGAGCTTGATGGATTCACAGCGCCACACCGCCCACCAAACACAGTCCAGCACAATTGTCAACACATGTAGACGAATTCGTCTACTGCGGCGACACAACTTGCAGACCGCACAGACTCTGTAGCTCTGCGTCATCCTGGCTCGCAGCATACCCTTCACCTTAGTGGGGATGTCTGCCAACATAACGTCGAGCGGCTCCCATGGGCTCGAGCCCAACCCACGAAACCAGCAGCTCGTGTCGACGGAAATCTCGTTGTACCGGTGCTGGAGAATATCTTCAACTCCAGGCACAATGCCCTGCTTGGCAATATGTTCCACCAGTTCCTCCGGGAGCTCCAGACTGGGGTCATGATAGAATTTCAGACGCGATCCATGGCCTTCATGAACCGCTCGCGTCAGCAAGTGACGTATCAGGAACGAGTGTGACTTGACCTCCTCCACTTGAAAAGGTCCGACCCACCGGACTAGTAGCTTGCTGCTCTCCAGCCGCGCGTCCACGCGAGACCAGAGGACGAAATCGCCGGCAGAAAAATTGCAGATGTCCCCTTTCTTTGAGCCTGCTGATACAGTCGGCGCCTCTCCTTGCGATCAACTGCGTCCATGTGCATTGAGTGTAGACTTGCACGGAGCTTGTTCAGGAATGCATCCACATTGCTCAGGTCCACTTACAGCAACGGCGGTTCGCTATTAGGAAGCAAGCAGGTATCTAACGGTGTCGTGACCGGACGACCCGTGAACAACTCCATCAGCGCCGTATTACCCAGTGAAGCAACAGCACTCTGGTTCAAATTTACATGTACAATCGGCAACAGGAACACCCAACTGTGTGTGTCCAGCTTCAATTACAGCAGCAACGCACGGGCAGCAGCAAGTCTCGGTTGATCCACTTAACGGTGCCATTGATCCAGGGTGAATACACTGGCACGAAACTTTGCATCCCACGAAGCCGTGTGGCCAGCTCAACCATCACTAGACTCTTGAAATGGCTTCCATTATCCGAGACCCACTTGGCTGGGAGACCATACCGCTTATGCCAGTCCAAAATGGCAGTGATAGCGACGTCACAGGTTGAGAATCGCAACCAATCAGCTCACAGAAATGAGTTAGCTCGTCTTTGAGAACGAGTATATACTTCGTGCTCCCATAGCTATCTCCCATTGAGATATAGTCCATGTGCAACACCTCATTCCGCTTGGTAGCAGTTGCTGTCTCTGACCATGGCGGCTGGATCAGCTTCCTCCCTTGATTGGTTTGCAGAGAAGACATCCGTTGACAAATCGTGTCACCACATCGCGAACGTTGTCAATGGCATACGAGCCCTGAAGATGATTCAACATCACCTGGACACCTCGACGAGCTTGAATACCACAATGAGCCACAACCAGCACTCGAGTCAGCAAATCCTTCGCCTGGCAAGGAATCCACACCTTGCCGTCGACATACTGAAGACCTTCTTGTTCTTCCGACGAAGCTGGTAGTGCACGGTGATAACGTTGCTGAGCTTCACGGACACCCTTCTGGGGATGGCCACTCAAAATCATCTTCTTGCAGAGGACGCAACTGACTTGGTGATGCCTGACTCCGAGTCCTCACAGCCTTAGCCTTCACGACAACCTCTACGTCCTCGCGCACTGGCCACCTCGACACCAAATCAGCCCAGTGATTGTCTTCGCCAGGCAAGTGTTCAATCTCATAGCGAGTTCTAGCGAGCTTTAATGACCAGCGCTGCAATTTACCCCGAACATGTTTCTTTAGATCGCTGCTTGGGCAAAATATCTGGTATCCGAGTGGTCGATGAAGTAAGCACTCGAGCTTTGTTACTGCGTAGACAACTGGATAGACTTCTTTTTTTCACCCCAGACCAATGCAATTGTGATACCCTGAAACAACCGCCTTTGCAAACAAGCAACTCGTGACTCTGTTCATGCATCGGGATGTCATCCTTCCAATTCTTCACTTGGGTCAGGATAGCCCATCCGCCGGCTGAAACATCCGAGCTGAGGCACACTATGGCATCGTCATCAGGAAACGAAAGCGTTGCTGAGCTCGCAAGCCGCTTCAGAAACGCCTTGTACTGCTCAATCTCATCATCACTCCACGAAATCACCACGCTAGCAGCTTGACGCTTACGACGACTCAGTCCTTGCATCGCCGCATCCAACTTGTGTAGTGGGTCTAACTTGACTCACTACTTTAGCTTACGTTGCGCTACGTGTATGAGGAAGCGTAAGTACTTAGTAATTAATTGAGTTAATGATATTTGAATACACAGATATAATTTAAATCAGATAAGACTCCAAGTGACTTAGATTAGGTAAAATGAAAACTGTATTATTTGTGAATTGATCTTCCTCCTAAATCTGCTAAAACTGTTCATCATCTATGAAAGGGGTTGACAGCGGCTGGCTGTCAGAGCCCCGCCAATATGCACATCTCTAATTGGTAGAAAGATTCTGCTTTCTACCAATAGGATCTTTGAGTAGGTGTCGACCACTCATTGTGGTGGCCCACTTCAATGTATCCATTGGTGTGACTTACACCAAGGTGAGGAAGTATCTAAAACTTTTAACAGATAACCTATCTGTTAAATTCACAAGTGGCTTGCAGCCACTTGTGCGTGTAACCCCGTTACACCACCCCCCCCCTTAAGGTTGGACGCGCGGGGTCTCCGCACGTCAATCTTCGGAATTGATCAATCGTCAATTCTCCGCGTTTGGAGAAGAAACCCGCGCTCATTCAACGATGAGCGCGCCTCAGAAGAAGTCCGCAAAGTCGGTGGGGAGTCATCTCTCCATCGACGACTACTTCGAACGCCAGAAGGCGAAGTATGGCGACGTCGTCGACTTCGACGACGATGATGAAGCCATGGAGGGCGAGGAGGACTTGCCCTCAAAGCGTAAAGACTCAGTGTCGAGCGAATCGCTCGACCCTCATGCGAAGAACATTCGCCCGCGTGAAGGGGACGAATAGGACGCTTCGAGCTCGAAGCGTTCGCGAACTGAGAGCGATACCCCATTCGCTTCCGCTGGGGCTCTCAGTACTCCGCGCGCTGCGCCTGCAGCGCGCGATCCATGGATGCCGTCCGCGTCCGAGATCGCGGACCGGTATGGGAACTCGGTACTTCCGAATGAGGTGCCGCTGTACGTATGCAGCGCCATCAAAGATGACGCTGTAGGCTGAGCCGCACTTTGATGCGGAAACGCATCAAAGTGCGGCGTGATCGGATTAAGCAGCAGCGTGATCGCTTCGAGACGTACTCGAAGCGTGGAAAGTTGGGGCAACTCCATGTTGCCGCGGAGGAGGCAAATGTGCCGTGAGCTGTGCCCGAGGGCTTTCAGTGCACGAAGTGCTTTCCAGGCGCGGTCCGCTTGAGCGACCGCGACCTGAACGGGTACACGTCATTCGGTGTGCCCGAAAGTCTCAAAGCGCTCCGTGCTAAATTCTTAGCACGTGAGGGTTCGGGCGCTAGCGATGACCGCAGTGCTCGCACTACTTCCGCTGCGCCAGCGCGTACTGCTCCTCGTACGCCCTCACCATTTCCGGAACGTCCTCCAGCAAGACGTTCCGCGGCTCCCATGTATCTTGATGGGGAGGAAATCCTCTCCAACGAATACGAAAACGAGCCCCTTGAGGGTTCGTTTCCGGGATACTATGGTCAACAATCCGCTCAACCATCCAGCGGGTTGAGCCGCGGGCGTCACGGATCGGCGGTGGCGGGGGTGGGAACACGCCCCGGGTATGATCAGCCCCGGGCTGATCAGTATGCGCCTCTCCACGAGCCGTGGAGCGTCTGCAGGGCGCTGAGTTCGCCGCCCTGAAACAGGAGCTGGTGAACCAGAAGGCCCAAGTCGCGGCGGTCTCGCAGACCGCCTCGAATATCCAGGACTAGCTGGGGACCCAGATGAAGGGGTTGCTCCAGCACGTCCGCGCGCTGGAGGAGAGGCTGCTCGTCGCCGAGGCCAAGGCTTCCGCTTCTGCCTCGGCTCCTGCCGAGGCTTCGGGTCAGCCGAGCTAGATGGCTCGTGCTGCAGGTATGGCTTCAGCCGTCCGACGTAAAAGGTCGGATGGAGGCGCATGCTAGACGGTATGCCTAGCGTGTATGCGTTGCCGTGCCGTGCCAACATAGTGAACGACCCGATGAAGCGCGGAGCAAGCTTGCTTGCTCCGAAATCCGAAACTGCATGTTTAGGCAGGTTTTGAGTAGCTAACAAAACCAATGAATTAACTTTGAATTCATTTGTGTTGCCTCTGTCCGCATTGTTCCGCGTTCAGCTTCTGTTGATCAACAGAAGCTGCTATTACATCCCGGACAAGCCGGATTACGGCTTGTCTTTTTGGTAAGGAAGTTGGTTGCATCCGAGCTGAAGTCATTCAGCTCGCTCTCCGCTAGAGGCCCGGCCTCTGCGTGGTTCTTTGCGGTGTCTGCGCCCTGCGCAGACCCGTGGTCCTGTCCTTGTTAGGAGGAGTCGCGCCCTGCGCAGACTCATGTGGTTTGTCCATTGTTGCAGCTGACACTGTGCAAATGTCAGCGGTTTTCTGCGGCTGCTGTATTGCAGTCGTAGATCCTCCCCACTTAAAGTGGAGCCATCACTCCGAGTAAACTCGGTAGACGTGGATGTCGCATGGCATTCACGTAGAACGGTGTATGCCCGGTCGAGGCATGCACTGAGTTATTGATGGCAAACTCTGCCATCGATAAGCACTCGCTCCAGTATTGGAACGAGTGAGCGTAGCTCTTCAACATATCGACGAGTACGCGGTTCACGCGCTCGGTTTGACCGTCCGTCTGCGGATGATCCGCAGTCGACATGGAAAGCTGGCTCCCAAGAAGTGTAAGCACTTCTTGCCACAGGTGCGCTGTGAAGCGCGGGTCTCTGTCCGACACGATGTCGGACGGCATGCCATGGTGTTTGAACACCATGTCGACGAGCAGACGGGCCGTCTGCTTCGCGGCCACCTCTGCTGGCACCGCAGCAAGATGTACCATCTTGCTGAAGCGGTCTACAAAGACCACAACACCGGTGTTCCCTCCGCTATCCGGGGGAAGACCAAAGATGAAGTCCAAAGACATGGACTTCCAACACTCCGACGGAGTCGGTAGTGATTGCAGTGGAGCCTGCGCGAATGGCGCAGGCTTTACGCGTTGGCATACCTCGCAAGCACGGATGTACTTGCGCACCCACTTATACTGGTGGTGCCAGTAGAAGTCGCGCGTGAGAAGGACGTATGTCTTCTCACGTCCGAGATGTCCCGCAGTCGGGGCATCATGATACTCGTACATGATCCTGAGTCGCAGGTCATGGTCATTTGGCACGACAACGCGGATCGCGTTGTCGTCGACTGTATTGTAAAGCTGTATTCCGTCGTGCACCCGATATCGGTGTGCACGCGCACGAAGGTGCTTTGGCAGCTTCTGACGGGAGCTGTCAGAAGGCGCTGTGCCATAGGCCAGCAAGAGCTTCGTGTCCGCGTCGTGCACGTACGCGACCTTCGCATCGTCCAACAGAGACGATGTGGGTTTGCTCCATCGCATGACGTCAATGGCATTGACGTCAGCAGCTTCCGCGTAGTCCGGCCGACGTGATAACGCGTTGGCCACTACATTCAATCTTCCGGGTTTGTATTCGACCCGGAAGTTATACTCCACAAAGAATGAGAGCCATCTCGCCATTCTTTGTGATATGTGTGGTGACTTCACAGCAGTGCGCAGTGATGCATGGTCGGTGTAGACCACAAACGGTCTACTTCCAAGCAATACACTCGAAACTTTGCGAGTGCGTATTTCATGGCAAGGAATTCCTTGTCATGCACCGGATAGTTGCGCTCAGCTGGCTTCAGCTGACGCGATTGGTAGTAGACGACACGATCACGGCCCTCGTGATCGTGCTGCATCAACGCGCATCCGATCGCGAAGTCGAATGCGTCACATACGACGTGGAATGGGCGATCTTGGTCAGCCACTGCCAAGATCGGCGCCTCAGTCAAGCCTCGCTTAACTGCATCGAATGCATTTTGGCAATCGAGTGTCCAATTCCACACAGCGGGCGGATTTTGCCCGCGTAATCCTTCACGTGCTTGCACAAGTACGTGGCCAAGCCAAGGAACTGCCTCCGTTCCTTGACACTTGAAGGCGTTGGCCATTCGTTAATCACTCTGACCTTTTCTGGGTCAGGGCGAACACCATTCTTTCCTACGAGACACCCGAGGACGGGTATCTCGCTCGCCCCGAAGATACACTTCTTCAGGTTCGCGTAGAGCTTATGCTTTCGCATAAGCTCAAGTAGCTTCCGGAGATGCACCCTGTGCATCTCTACGTCGGTCTTCCCGTCCACAGCCCGGCTGTGGATGAACACATCATCGAAGTAGCTCGGTGCGAAGTCGCGCACCGAGCGCAACAAGTGCGTCACACACTTGTTGAAGGTCGCAGGGGAGTTCTTGAGACCCTGCGGCATCACTAGCCATTCCCAGAGCATGCCGCTTGGCGTGCTCACTGCCGTGAGAGGGATATCGCTCTCACGCATTAGGATTTGATAAAATCCATCTCGCAAGTCGAGAGCACTGTAAACGGTGCTTCCGGCCATCGAATCGATGATAACATCTTTTCGTGGTATCGGCGTCTGCGCCGGTACCGTCGCATCGTTCAGCTGGTTGTAGGCACGAACGATGCGCCATCCGCCCTGTGGCTTTTTGACACAGAACGTCGGAGCACTGTGCGGGGACTTCGATTCCCGCACTTGTCCAGCTTTGCGACGACTTTCAAAGAAGTCGTCGATCGCCTTGACTTGCTCTCGCGGCAGTGGCCACTGCCGCGTGACACAGTACTTCGTGCCCGGCACGAGATTGATCTCGTGCTGAATGCCCTTATCCTGCGGAAGCTCCGCAGGAATCTCTTCCGGGAGTACGTCTTTGTACTCCCTCAACAATTCGTAATAGGGACTCGACTTCAGCGAGTCCCAACCTTGTTCCTCGAAGTGCTCTCGCTTCGTCTTCGCACTGAGAGTGTCTTCACTCTCAGTGGTGCTTCCCATGAAGAGCTGCCTCAGCTCTTCGCTCTCGCCCTCCGTTCTTTCGCTGTCCGAAAGAACGCAGACTTGCTCGATGCGTCCATCGTGCAAGTCGCGCGTGAAGCGCTTCCAGCTCATGGCTGGAAGCGAAGTCAACTCCGACGCCCTCGTCGGAGGATTAGCGAGTTCCAGTTCCTGATACTGGTATCCAGTATCGGTGCGCGTCAAGACGTTCAGCATCTCGACGCCCGGCGTCACCGCTTCTGTCTGCCCGGCAGACAGTTCTTGTAGCGTCTCGGCCCCGGACCGAGATTTGCGCAGCGTTCTTCTCATGCGCCGTCTTCTTGTTGTGCGGAGCCCGGTTCCGCACAGTTGTTCTTCTGGTCCAGGCCCGGCCGTGGACAGTTGTTCGCCGGCGAGCCTTGTCCGCGGGCGCGCGGTATCAAGCCCGGCTTGACCGCATTTTCCTTCGTGCAGCCCGGCAGCATACAAATTGCGTCAGTGCGGTACGTTTGCAACCGTCCGCACTGTTTGCAGCGTCAACTCCCGGAGTTGACACGCCTTCGTCACCTCGACGCCATTCATTGGCGGAGCCCCTCATGACCGAGGGTGCGTCGGCTCCCGGAGCCGACGCGTCGTTGTCGACCTGACCACTTCGGGTCAGGGACTGTCCCTTACACGCTTGAACGTGGGTGTTGGTTCCCGGAACCAACACATCTTTTTCTTCCGACGTCGGCAGCATTGCCGACGTGGGCCTCACTTGTGCGCGCCCTCGCGCACTTCTTGGGCACTCCGGGGCAGTAGCATTAAGCGCTGTCCCGACTGGTGAGCCGCGCGCACCGACTGGTGCGTGCGCTGCGGTAATAGGGCCATCGCTCTCTGTTCCGCTGTCGCGTCCGAAGCGCACGAGCGTGCGCTTCTTCCAGTCTATCACCGGATCATGCCGTGCAAGCCACGGCATGCCCATTACTACGTCGAACTTATCGTCCAGGTCCAGGACGATAAAGTGTTCGACAAACACTCGTTGTTTGTACGAGAAGCGCACGTTCACGACGAGCTTCTCGGTCTTCACGATGGCACCTGTTGCCAGTCGTACCTCCAGAAGACTTCGAGGTACATTTACCTCCTCGAAGTCAAGTCTCGGTAGGCTCCGTAGTCGAACAAAGTTGTTCGACGCGCCTGAGTCTACCAATGCTCGAAGAGAGTCACTCGCTCTCTTCGAGTAAACCTTCAAGATGACTAGGTTCGGCCTGTTATCTCGCTTCTTGCAGCGAGAGCTAGTCTCACTGGGGCTGCAGTCCTCAGTGTCGCGTGCCCGATGTCGGCACGCGTGACTGCATTACCAGTAGGGCGCCCCGCGCCTACTGGATGTTCGCGTTTTTTGTTGGTCCGCGGCGATGCCTAGCATCGCCACGACGGCCACCTCCAGGGGGCATGGGAGCTGTTCACTTCCGTGCAAAGTGACCGATCCTTCCGCAACGGAAGCATCACACGTTACCTCCCTGCTGCTGGTAACCAGCAGTTGTTGCGCTCGAGAGGTCCATTGGTTCTGGACCTCCCGTCCTCGCTACCCTGCGCGGTTGCGGCCTCGGCACGTTTGCATGGAGTTTAGCCTGCCGCAGGCTAAACTCCTCTTGCACGGCAAGGGTGATTGCAGCTTCGAGAGTACTCGGGTACTCTCGGAAGAGATAGGTCTTCACGGGCCCATCTCTAAGTCCTTTCATGAACGTGACGACCTTAGTCGCCTCGTCAATTGGATTGGTCACGATATTTGAGACCAAGTGTCGTGCGCGCTGCGCGTAAGCATGAACGTCATGCCTACCCTGCTGAAGGTCGAAGAACTCCGCCCTCGACCGGAACTCGCTTTGCGGGGGCTCAAACGCTTGTCTGAGCTCCTCTTTGAATACTTCGTACGTGCTGAAGCACGTAGGATCGGAGAGTCGGCGTCCATACGCCCAACTCCTTGCGCGTCCGCCAAGGCAGGACATGGCGAACGCGACCTTTGACAGCGGGTCGACGATGCGTCGAGCCGCTATGGCTGTGTCGAGCTCGACAAGCCATCGGAGGAGAGGCTCGCCCTCTCTTCCCACGTAATTGCTTACGCTCAACTTTAATGGTTGAGCACGCGGTGTCGTCCCTGACGACGCCGTCACTGAGGAAGCAGCATCACGCTGCTCCTTCATGATGAAGCCCAGAGCAACACCATGTTGCTCCGTCGGCGATAGCGTACGCAGCATCGTGGCTATCGCCGCTTCTCCAATGACTGTTGACAGTCGTTGGAGGGCCTCCCACTCTGGGTCAGACAGGTGGGGGCAGTCGGCGCGTGCAATATGCGTTGCAGGCGTGTTGGAGCTCTCCATGGGCACATCCGTGCTCATGTGGTTCTCGGCTCCGCGATCGTACACCGCGTACGAACGTCAAGCAGTCGGTCGTTGGACGGACTACAAAGTGCTACCAGGTGTAGTGGGTCTAACTGGACTCACTACTTTAGCTTACACGTTGCGCAACGTGTATGAGGAAGCGTAAGTACTTAGTAATTACTTAGGTTAATTATATTTGAATACACAAATATAAGTTAACTTAGACAAGACTCCAAGTAGCTAGTTGAAGGTAAAATGAGAACTGTATTGTTTGTAAATTGATCTTCCTCTAAAATCTGCTAAAAACTGTTTATCATCTATGAAAGGGTTGGCAGCGGCTGGCTGTCAGAGCCCCGCTAATATGCATGACTCTGATTGGTAGAAAGATGCTGCTTTCTACCAATAGGATCTGTGGATCACTCATTGTGGTGGTCCACTTCAATGTATCCATTGGTGTGTCTTACACCAATGTGAGGAAGTATCCAAAACGTTTAACAGATAACCTATCTGTTAAATTCACAAGTGGCTTGCAGCCACTTGTACGTGTAACCCCGTTACACATGGAGCTCTGCTTTGGTGAGCGCCCAAGTGCCGCAGTTGTACAGGATAATCGGGAGGATGTAGCAATTGTACAGGCGTACTCGAATTGCTTCGGAGGTTTTCGATGGTCGGAGCCAAACCTTCCACATGCGATGTAGGGCAGCTGTGGCGAGGGTCTTTCGTCGTGAGAGATCTTCTGCGTCTCCGAGGAGACTTCCGAGTTTGCGCGTGTTGCGCCAGTCTTCGTGAGTCTTGCGGGCGATCCTTGTGGCGGGCATCTATTGACGATCGTGTGTTCTGTCTTGGAGGTGTTCATCTGGAGGGACCAATTTGCTAGGACGGCCGGAGCTTGATCTTCGATCAGCTTGGCGATGTCAGCATGCTGGCAGATAAAGACGGCGTCGTCGGCGTATACGATCATGTCTGCGAGGAGATCATGGGGACGTCGATTTTGCTGGCTAGGTCGCGGAGAGCTGCTTCAAGATATACAACGAAGAGAACAGGGGAAAGTGAGTCGCCTTGGGGAGTACCTGTGTTGCTCTCAAATGGTGAGAGCAGTGTGTTGCCGAAACGTAGAGCGAGGCTTGTATCTTGGAGCAGGAGTCGGATCAGGCGGAGTTCATCGTTGTCGACAATGTCTTCCAGCACGGATAGGAGTTTGTCGCGGTTGACGGTGTCAAAAGCACGGGAGAGGTCGATTCCAAGGATATGGAATCGCTCTTTGTATCTCATTGAGCGCGCTGCGATCCATCAGTGGGCCCATACTGCGTCCGCAGTACTGCGACAGGGCCTGAATCCGCTTTGGTGCGGGGATAGGAAGCGTTCAACCTTGGGTGATATTCGTCGGAGCACCACGAGCGAGATCGCTTTTCGGAAGCTGGTGAGTAGAACGATGGGTCGAAGGCTGGCGCATTGGCCAACCGGCTTGTTTGGCTTTGGGAGTCCGAGTAGAATCCCGTCGCCCAGATTGATGTTGTTTCCAGTGCTGAATCCGTGGTTGAGTATGTCGGCAAGAGGTTGCGCCAGAGTTGTTGCTCCATATTTGAGGAGTTCGGCGGGTATGTCGTCGGGACCGAGCGCGCGTCTGTTGTGTAGACGCTTGAAAGCGCGTTCGAGTTCGTCGGCTGAGATCGGGTTGTCCAGGGTCGAGCGAGTCCGTCGGGAGCGACGGGTGTTCGGGTTGGGTCAGCGAATTGTTCTTGAAAATGTTGCTTGATCATGTCTCCTGTTTTGCTGCGGCTGAGTATGTATTTGCCGTTGGTATCACATAACGAGGTTAGTGGTGAGCGTTTCCGGAATAGAGCTCAAGTCACCTCAAACATCCGAGCTGAATGACTCGAATTTTCGATGGTGGCGAGTTGTTCGTCAATGTTGGCGCTTGCGAGTGCTTTGCTGCGGTCTCGGATTTGGTGCAGGATATCGTTGCGTTGCTTGCGTAGGGTCGTGACATTTTTGAGTGGTCATTGTAGATCTGGAGGCGGAGCTGCCGTTGTTCTTGTGAGAGTCGAGCAAGCTCGGGGTCGACGATTTTGGCACGGCTGACTCGCGGCATGTAGCCGACCGAGTCTGCTGCAGGTTGGATAGTCAGATTCAGCGTCGTTGTCCATCGCGTGTTGGCGTCCTCGTTGTAGTGCTGCATATCGTCAAGCCGGTCTTGGAGATCCTTTTGGTACTGATGGCGTAGTCCTGGATCGTGGACGAGTAGGTGTGTTGCTAGGCGGGTTTCGGCGTTGTTGACACGCTGAAGTCCTTGTTTGCGTCGTAGTCCACGGAGAGCTTGAAGGTTGAAGTCCAGCGTGACAAGCTTGTGATCAGACGGGGTGGTGGTGCCCCCCCATGACTGGGCGTTCGTGCACAGGGACTTGTTGACTTGGCTGCAGATGATGTAGTCGATTTGGTTGAAGATGCTGTTATCCTTGCGTCGGTGTGTCCATGTCGTGATGTTGCGGGCGTGTTTCCTAAAAGCAGTGTTTGTGATAAACAAGTCGTTAGTGTCGCAAAATGAGGCTAGGATGTGGCCGTTGCGATTGCGTCGACCACGGCCCCAGTCCCCTAGGAATTGTTCGTTGTCACGACGTCGTCCGATTTTCGCATTGAAGTCCCCGAGGAGGAATGTGGTGTCCCGTTGGGGGAGTTTGTCCGCGGCCATCTTGAGATCTGCATAGAATTTGTCGACGGACGTGATGTCGTAGCCGCTGTGTGGCGAGTATGCGTTGATGACGTTGACTCGCTGGCACTTTGGGAGGCGTAGTTGGAGGATTCCAACTCGGTCCGACTGGGCCCAATATTTGTGAAGAAATCTGCGGAGGTGGAGTGCAACGGCAAATCCGATGCCAAGACTGTGGTCTTTCGCTGGTAGTGCCAGTAGGTGATACGTACCTGTCTTCTGCTCGCTTTGGTATGTAATGCGAGTTTCCTGGATAGCAAGCATGTCAACCTTGTAGGCCAATAGGTCCTTCGGGAGCGTTTCATGTTGCCTGCGTTGTGAACCAATGGATTGGACATTAAACGTACCTAAACGGAGAGTCCGAGTTCGACGCTTGGGGCGGAGGCGCTGTGGTTGCGTGGATGGGAGTGGGGGTGAGAGTGTTTAGAGGGAGTGTTGTAGAGAGAGACCCGTGAAAGACTGACAGACACCGCGAAGCGTCTGCCGGAAGCGCTGAGCTAGCATCATGCCAGCTCGATTTCCCGGGAGGGCGTCACCCCAACCCGTACCAGGATAAAAGGTGTTATTATTGTGGTTTGCAGATATTTTGTCGCTCGGATTTAGGGCTTAGATCGATCTCTGAGATAAAATAATTCGAAGACATAAAAATGCGAGACGGTAGTAAATCGACCTCCAGGCGTAGGTAAGTCGCACCACCTCTTCCTACTTAACATAACGGGCGCATCGTTGGTTCTCAGGACACCGAGGTAACGTCGCCGGCTACTGCTGCTCCGGTACGGCTCTGTTGGACGTGTTTAACGGCTCGTTAGCTTCGCCTGTGAGTGCACGAGCGGCCCCTGCAACACTGGGCTTTCCGCTTGTCTGTCGCGCAAGCAGTTCCCCGCCATGTAAGACCACATGTTGATACTACGCTACCATTTTACTTTAGGAAAAGCGTTTCGTATGAACTGCTGTGGCTCCTCTAAATAAAACGTAGGGTGGGCTTTCACGTACTTTCGAACACGGGTTACCACGTCGTTCGGCCAACGCGACGAGCGGTTAGTTCGATCTCCTTCATCAACCACACCATCGGTCAAAACAACTTGTACCAACGTTGCAGTGTTCGCACGTTAGGCCCAAATATATCGATAACATACTGCATACATATTCCATACACATGCATAAGAAAAACGGCTCGCCAACGGTAGTCGAGAGAGTACATGCTCCACTTGTCCAAGGTGAAGGTTTTCGGAAACTGCGGTGCTTCGACAGATCAGCAGCGCGATCTGCCGACCACTCGTCAAGTGTCCAGATGTAAGTGTCCAATTGCATATTTTATACATATATATAAAGCGCAGCATTATAATCCGTACACAGACATCGCGATTTAAATTAAATCGGCCCGAATTTCGTTTTGGATCGGCAATTCGACCACAGATAGCGTAAATCGAGATCGATATCGAGGCTGGCGATTATAACTTGGAGGATTTAATGGCCATCTGTTTTTATATCGGGCGCCAGATATTATAACTCGGGCAAAACAGTAGGTGAAAACGACAAACGCATTGCAAAGCATAATAATAGTTGTTTTTATTCATGTGCGAAAATATCAACCCTCGATTTAGTGACTATTGTAAGCAAAATAACTACAAGAAGATAGCGATACAAAAATCGAAGTTAGACACAGTCTGTAGCCACCCCCACGTGCAACCTGCGATATGTACAAACACCATTGTCGGCAGGGCAGCCGCTGCTAGATTTTGAGGTGGACAGAATCGACGCATGGCGGCCAAGCGCCCGGCGAGCTCGTCCGGGCCCGGGTCTCCGGTGCGGCCGCCGCCGAGCAGCTGCAAGTCGCTGCCGTCGCTGCCGCTGTCGCTCTTCTCGCTGGTGCTGGAGTTCGCCATGTTCTACTTCACGCAGGAGCTGGGGCCGGCGCGCCGCTCGCTGCACGCCAAGGACCTGAAGGACGTGGCGCTCGTGGCCAGAGGCTGGTACCAGGCGGTGGACGAGCTGGCGGCGCGCTTCCGACGCGACACCATGCAGCTGACGCTCAAGTTCGGCTCGCGGGCCGAGGTGCTGGCCATCCGCCGACAGGTGCAGCTTCGGGGCCGCTCGGTGCGCGACCTGCGCGTGCGCATGGGCCGCTCGGACGGCGCGCGCTTCGTCACGGGCGTGTGGTGGTGGATGGAGGACCGCGAGGTCCCGTGGGACGTGCTGTTCGCGCAAATGCCCGCGCTCAAGCGCCTGGACCTGCGCCAAATGCCGCTCGAGAGCCGCCACGTGCCGCTGCTGCTGCAGACGGCGGCCAGGCACTGTCTGCAGCTGGAGATGCTGGTGCTGCCCCGCAAGCAGGACATGGCGGCCATGGTCGACTGCGCGGCCGCGCGGAGGGTCATGGAGGTGCTCCGGGAGGCGCTGGAGAGGTGGCACCTCAAGGGCAAGCGCGGCGGGCTCAAGCAGCTCGCGGTGCCCACGAGGGAGGAGGAGGACAGGTGGCGCACCAGCACGGCGTTCATCGAGGACGTGATCCAGTTCTGCCCCAATGTCGAGTACCTGGACGGGTACACCCATGCTATCGACGAGATGAACGACGTCACGTGTGAGGAGAAGTGGATGATCTCGCTCGACACGTGGGAGCACTTCAACAGGACGTGCACCAACCTGCGGGATTTTAACTGGGCGGTCGTGCCCTTTGCGGACCCGTTTTTTAGGGTGTTTGGACAGCACGTCAAGCCGAGGCTGAAGAAGCTGGCGCTCACGTCGAATCTGTCGTGGAACTGGGGGGATTATTTCAAAATGGACAGCACAGCGGGTGTGCCTGGTAAGAGGAGACCCGGCTACGGATTGCTGGCTAACGATGTGGCGGCTTTACTAAAAGGCTGCCCCTCGTTAGCAGAACTGGAGATCGCTATTGATCAGGAAAAAAATGAAGCAGCTAGCGAGCCGCTTCTGGACGCTGACGTATTTGGAGACAAGTTTTGGGAAGCGGTAGTTGAACGCTGTCCGCTTTTACAATCCGTTTACGTGCATGACTGCTCTTCGTATGGAGGCAATCGTTCGGTCAGACCAATTCGAACCTTTACAGACTGCGCACTACTTGCGCTGGCGGACCAGCCGCGCTTGGCTTCGATTGAGCTTTCGCCCGTTTGCTGCTCTGGGAACGGTGTAATTGAGTTTGTGCGGCGTGTTTTCAAGACAGTTGGAGGCGGTGGCGGAAATCGCAGCCTTGACATCAGTCTTGCGGGTCCAAATGGCCACGACACTGTGCTGCCCCATCCCTTTTACCTTGAGTTGCTAGATCTGCTGACAAGTCTGGCAGAAACAAATCAAGAAGAGTTAGGTGTTGCATCATGCGACCACAAAATATCTTTGAATGTATTTAACCCGCACAGTTCGTCCGTGGACAAGGAATGGAGCATATCGTACGTTCGCGATGAGCTCAAACCACTACTGGAAAAGGTTGCGGACGCGCATCCATTGTTGGACTTGCATATCGTGCTCTGTCGGGACAACGAAGAAAGTTTTCGTCGTATCGATAACATCGAGTTAGACTGGGGCCCTGGATTCCAGGATGGCGACGTGTTTATCGAAGATGAGTACGTTGGCCATGCTGACAGCGATGGTGGTGGAAGTGATGAAGATGGGGAGGAGTTTGATGATGGTCCTATCGACCACCACGACCTTTTTCTCAGGCGACACGCTATGTTCATGGACGACTTCGAAGTGGTATCTGACGATGAAGAAAACGATGGTGCTAACCCCTGATCACAGTCGAAGTGGTCGCAAATGATTCGGTTTTACCGATCAACTCGTTTAGCTAACTAAGGGGGTTGCGATACCGACACAATCCTATCGTCTTTTCGTTGGAGCACACAAGGATATCGTGCACTTCCTCGTGGAGGAATGCGGCACAGACGTGAATGACAAGGCTAGAAAAGTCGTGCGGGTCCTGGCTGGCCAATGGCGATGCCGATGCAAATGTCCAGGAATGTGCTCTTGTAAGCAATTTCTTTTCTCACGCCCTCCCAGTAGTGAGAACACTATTGCGTCTGAAGCATCTTTGCCGGGCCTTCACACACGACTGTCTTCGTTCCCGTTAGGATGGAGATTGAATCAGGTTGCGGATGCGCATGGCCACTGATTCAGAGGCGGGGGGGACTCCGAAGACCACTTGACGAAGTCAACACTTGTACTTGTCTGTAGCCCCTCGGCGCTACGAGACACCGGCGGACTGGTTGGGAAATTGTTCGTTCGATCACAATACGGTATCAATAATTGATAATGGTGACCATGAGGCAACTTCGCTTTTAACTGAGGCCGGCGCTAGCTTAAAAGTTCCGTCAGACAATGAAATACGCGTCGCAAAATTTATCCAACGACCGCAGCAACGCATAACACCGCATCGTAGAGGTGGCTAGCGAGACGACACTGCCATTTGTGTGTTGTAGCTGCTTCGTGGACTCACGCGCGGCGGTAACGAGTGAGCAAAATGCAGAACAGCACGCACTACTCTGACCGACATCAATCCGCCTATGAACCTTGTCAAGTTTTTCCCACAAGGAAACGTAAAGCGAAATCGGGGCATCAGGTTGGGTGATGGTCCCTTGCAGCGTAGTCAACAGTTGTCTTGCCGCGGCAACCGACTCGGGGATAGATTCCCACTTCACATCGGCAGTATGCGGAGAACCCATAGCTGTGTTCAGTTGGCTGGCGGGGTTAATGCTGGCCAGTCCAGCCAGCTTGTCAACCACCGTTGACATCTTGATCCGTTTCTCGGGCTGCTGCACACACATCTGCGTGATCAGTTCCCACTGATTGTCCTCGCAAATCGTGGGTCGAGATGGTAACTTGCCGTGTGTGGCGTGATACTTTACCGCAGTTCTGTCACCAACACGCCACGGCGTACATACACGCGGGCCTTCGTTGGATGTCACTGCTTCCACCACTCGCAGTGCCTCCACAACACACATACCAAAAGAATATACATCCGACGCGAAAGTTGGCACTTTGTTGTTGCCTTCGAGTAACTCGGGGGCCACCCAATGCACCGCACTTGAAATCAAAACCTTATCCCCACTGCTTGCGACGGAACTGAGGCCAAAGTCCGTCACCTTTGATTTCAGATCGCTCCCGATCACAATGTTGTTCCCTTTCAGATCACCATGGACAATGCATCGAGCATGGAGGTATTGGACTCCTAGTGCTGCCTCGTATAACTTCGCCCACAGCTCATCAGGATTTTTTCGCAAATAGTTAACCAAGGTTCCGTGTGGGGCATATTCGCAGACGAAGAATGGTCTTCCAACGTGGCAAGCGCCGAAGAGTCGAACAACGTGAGGATGGTTAAAACGAAACCAAATGCCGACTTCACAGCGGAAAATTCCTACGGCTTCTGCTCTTTTCGTAACGTTCGCTTCAGCTTGAGTAGCTGATGGTTCATCGGACGCCGATACACTCGAATAATACGTCGAAGCTGAAGAATCTGTCGTACCATGCGAACTAGCCAACGTAACTCGTTTCACCACCACATCTGACTCCAGCCACTTGGCTCGAAATACGCTCCCAAACCCACCTTCACCTACGCAACACCAGTCGTCAATAATCAGCTCGAACCAGGGAATGAACCATTCTGGTGTAAGATCCGTAGCATCTTTCGTGCCAACTTTGGTGGATTTGTCCTCGTACGCCTGCCATCGCGGTGCTGTTGCGTCCACTGGGTCTTTTAGGCCTAATGATGCCATCAGTGACTCGATGCGCCATTGGATCGAGTAGTAGCTGTTGGAAGTGGCGCGCGTTGATGATAACCGCATCACTTCAGCTTCTTCCGGTGGCATTGTGACCATCTGGGTAAACTCGGTAAGAAGAGCGTCGAAACGCGCGAGTAGCGTGTGGCGGTGGGTAGCCACTTGCAGGCATTCATATATTGTCTTGAGCGCATTGAATGCTCGGCAATAGTGAATGTTGTCAGATTTCCCCACAATCGCTGGTAGTCTCAACCACTTTTCTGTCATGCGGCTGTTCTCGTATTTATCGAATGTGTCTGCGGGGCGATATTGAAGCTCGGAACTCTCCTCTGAGGCTAAACCTTCCAGTTCGCCGATGACAGACGAGAGGTTGGCACGCTTTCGATAATTCCTAGAGCACATGCGCCACACCAGCGCGCGTATGGTAGCCTGGGGACACTTCGGGGCAAATTTAGGATCGATACTCATCTCTGGGGTCCATTGTTCTTTACAAAACCTGACCCAACCATCGTCTCTATCGCCCCATGGTTTGTTCCCGGTCGCAGCCTCCAATATGCACATACCCAATGAATACACATCCGACATGTTTGACGGCGAACCACCTTCCAAAACCTCAGGAGCCTGCCAACGCATCGATCCAATGACACGCGCGGGACCACCAATTGACCTTTTCTTCGAGCCACTCAGACCAAAATTCGACAACTTCGCTATACCATCGTTGCCGATCAGTATATTGCTGCAACGGACATTGCCGTGGAAGATACCGCGCTCGTGGAGATACTCGAGACCTAACGCCGCTTCGTACAAATATTTCCACATTGCGTTCTCCGTCACTGCAGAGGATATCGCCACATGCTCAAGAAGAGAACCCTTGCTGGCGTACTCGCATACGAAAAACTTCAGGTATGAACCAGCGTCGCATGCGCCGTACATCTTGATCACGTTAGGGTGTCGAAGCCGTTGCCACAGACACACCTCATCGTCAAATGACGAGTGCGAAGCATCTGGAATGAACAGTTTCACGACAGCATCGGCATCAAGCCACATGGCTTGGAAGTCACCTCCGGTATCACCTTTCAGGTTAAAAAGGGTCAGCTCGACTTCAATCGGAGGAATAGTGCAGCTGAGCGAGTGGGCGGAAGGTGATACAACACTGTTGGCCATATCTGCTTCATCCCCAATGCATAGAACAAACGTTCGCCACCGAATCAACACCCTGGCGCTGATCATTTTTGCCCTGAGGCTGACTGCCCATCGATATAGTCGTTTCCGGGTGCTACCATAGCCTCTGCGGGGTCGAGTCTCATGCAGTACACCAATAAATGGCATAAGTACCTGCACAATGTCATTGTGCCCGTGATCCTTAGCGAGTCGCATAGCCGTGTTCCCATCCTTGTTCTTGATATTCACCTGTGCTCCGCGTTCTTGAGCGAGGTACCGCACAACATCCAAGCGGCCTGTTTCCGCAGCCTTCATCAGAGCTGTGTTTCCCTCTTGGTCTCTCCAATTCACGTCCGCGCCACAATTTTCGACGAAGAACTGCACCATTTCAATCTGGCCATATCCAGCGGCCGTAGTTAACGCGTTGTCTCTGTTGTCGTCCTTGACGTTCTCGTCTGTGCTGCGAAAGCCTTCGAGGGCATGCTCCAAGTCAGCCTGGCCATGGTATCCGCGTTGGTTGTTCGCAGCCAGCATCGCTCTGTTTTCGTCTTCGCGGTCGGTGTCGGAATGGAGACTGAGCATCCTGGGCACGGCACCGCTGGTGCTCTCTGCCCCACACCCCTGCACTGCACTGCTAGGGTCGGAGTGGCCAGCGTCACCCTCCGCTTCTTCCGACGAAGTGCTATGCGTACACGGTCAAAGGTATCCTACTCTACCGAGCCGAAATCAGCGTTGAAGCAACCGCGCGCCTGTCACCAAGAGCCTATCGGCCACCGAGAGCCCAGCGATCTCTCAGACGGGCGACGAGCGTGCGAAGTGCTAGGTCCGGCGGATGTTGGTGTCGGATAGTATCCAACACCAACACCCTGTGCTCTCTGCTGCATCCCCTGTGCTAGGCAAACCAAGCACGAGTTCGCTGTGGCGCTGCTTCGGGCCGGTGGTTGGCCGTATTTTCTGCTTCTTGAATCAGTCCCCCCTCCGCTACAGATACGTCCGAGATGGAGGCGTCGGTGTTCGTAGAGGCTGCGAAGGTGGGCGACCTCGCTAAGGTGCAGGAGTTGGCGCCTCAATGCACCGACCTCAACGGGGGGCATGCTCTGCTGTGGGCTGCTGTAGGCGGCCACCTTCCAGTCGTGCGGTTCCTCGTCGAACAATGCGCCGTCGACGTGGAATTCGCGACTGAAAACCGCGCGTCGGCGCTCGTGTGTGCCGCTATGAGCGGTGAGCTCGCCGTCGTCCGGTATCTCGCAGAACAAGGCGGCGCCGACGTCAACGCCAGGACCGCGAATGGATTCACAGCGCTCGTGGTGGCCGCTCGATTTGGCTGCACGGAGGTCGTGCGCTACCTCGCTGAACAGTGTGACGCCGATGGAAGTGCTACGGATGAAGATGGGTCCTCGGCGCTGCTGCTAGCTGCTGCAAACGGGCACATGGAGGTGGCTCGGTACCTCGTGGAACACTGTGGGCTCGACGTGGATGTCAAGAACACCAGCGGGTACACAGCACTCATGGGGGCCGCTCGAGAGAACCACCTCGAAATGGTGTCGTACCTCGTTGGCCAGTGTGGCGCTGCTGTCGAAGCTAGGAATAATGGGGGGACGCAGCACTGGCGGTGGCCGCTGCACACGGCAACGTACAAGTCGTTCGACACCTCGTTAGCCAGTGTGGCGCTGACGTGGATGCCAGGAACGAAGCTGGAGCGACGGCGCTCATGTGGGCTGCTGCCACAGGGAGGACTGAAGTTGTTCGGTGTCTTGCTGAGGAATGCGGCGCGGACGTCAATGCGAAGAATCACGACGGGAACACTGTGCTGATGGTGGCTAGTAAGAACGACCGCATTGAAATCGTCCGGTACCTTGTGGAACAGCGTGCTGCAGACATTAGTGTCAAGAGTAATGACGGATTCACGGCCTTGATGCTGGCGGCTCGAGACGGAAAGCTTGAACTCGTCCGGTACCTTGCTGAGGTAAGTGGAGAGAATCCCAACGTCGTCAATGAAGTGCTCATGTGGAGTGCTACAAGCGCGAGTATCGAAATTGTGCAGTATCTCGTCGAACACTGCGGTGCCGACGTCATGAGTGAGGACGGCGCCAGAGCTATCATATTTGCATCTTCACATGGCAATATGGAGATTGTCCGATACCTCGTGGAACAGTGCGGGGCGGACGTGAATGTCAAGGACAAGTGCGATGGAAACACAGCGCTGATGTGGGCTGCACATAACGACATGAGGGCGGTGGTACAGTACCTCGTTGAAAAGAGTGGCGCAGATGTTAATGCCAAAAGTGAAGGCGGAGCCACTGCAATCATGAGGGCCGCCGCACAAGGTAACATCCAGACCGTGCGGTATCTCGCTGAACGTTGTCGCGCGAATGTCAATACCAAATGCAACACTGGTGATGCGGCGCTGATGTGGGCTGCTGAAGACGGGAGGATTGAAGTTGTTTCGTACCTTGTTGAGAATTGCGGAGTCGATATAAATGCCAAGAATGGGAACGGAGATACAGCTTTGATGCTGGCGGCTGAAAACGATAAAATCCAAGTCGTTCAGTACCTTGCTGCGCAATGTAATGCTGATATCGCCATTGCTAACGGTGAAGGCAACACTGCAGTGACGAAAGCTGCTGCAAAAGGCTACGTAGAAGTTGTCCAGCACCTTGTTGAGCACTGTGGCGCAGACGTGAATGTCAAGAACGAAAAGGGAGACACCGCACTAATACTGGCTGTTGAGAAGGAACACATTCAACTTGCTCGGTATCTCACTGAACAATGTGATGCCGACGTAAATGCTACGAATGAAGGCGGAAATACAGTTTTGATGTGGGCCGCTAGACACGGCTACCACGAACTTGTGCGGTACTTCGTCGAAGAATGCGGTGCTCATGTGAATACCAGGAATGAAAAGGGGAAAACAGTGCTGATGTGGGCAGCACAGGGTGGCGAAGTTGAGGTCGTTCGATATCTCGTTGAGCAGTGCAACGCACATGTGAACACCAAGACCGACGACGGACGTACAGCTCTCCGAATTGCCGCGGATTATGGATACCATGAGATTCAGCGTATTCTCACGCCATTTCTTTCGCCTGCTATGCTGCCGTGTACTAGTGACTTAGCCGGAATTTCTAACACTGTAACTCCGTGTTCCCGTCGTTCAGCGTTTAGAATCCCTCCCTCTGAAATCGAGTTGACCCTCTTCATCGGAAGGGAAATACTGGGGATGAGTTCCACGCCAAGTGGCTCGATGCCGACGTAGTCGTGAAGTTGTTCATTTCAGATGCATCGCATTCGCCATTTGAGGATGAAATTCTCCTGTGGCAGCGACTCCGCCATCCCAACGTGATTAGAATGTATGGCGCGTGTGAGGCTAATCCCCACATCCGATTTTTCGTATGTGAATATGCCAGCCACGGATCCCTTCTTGAACGGGTCCGCGCTTCTTCCGTGGAAAGCCCAAAATTGTGGAAATATTTCCATGACGCAGCTTTGGGACTGGAGTACCTCCACGAACGAGGTGTCGTCCATGGTGATCTTCGTTGCAGTAACATATTAATCGGTAGCGATGGTTTGGCAAAGCTATCGAATTTCGGGTTGAGTGGTTCAATGGAGAAGTCCAGTCAAGTATCATCGCGAGTGGTTGGATCCAGACGCTGGCAGGCACCTGAAGTTTTAAGAGGTGAGATTCCATCGTACGAGTCGGATATGTATTCCTTGGGAATGTCCATTTTGGAGGCTGTGACCGGAACGACACCGTGGGGAGGTGATAATGAT
Source organism: Phytophthora cinnamomi (assembly GCF_018691715.1). NCBI lineage: Eukaryota > Oomycota > Peronosporomycetes > Peronosporales > Peronosporaceae > Phytophthora > Phytophthora cinnamomi. Next base: position 867,669 of record NW_027150986.1, read on the forward strand.
TCGGCCATGCATTGGTCGGCGCAGTTCCGTAAAGAGCACTGGACGCCAGAGACAGATACAGACCAATCAAGAGGCCTCTTTTGGTGCGCTCCAGCCTGCCCCCCGGGAGATGCACGCGATCTCGTGTGGCGCATGTGCTGCCAAAACCCTCACAAACGCGCCAGTCCCTCTTCTGTTGTCCGCGAACTCGAGCGTTTGGCAATCAAAGCGAGTTCTGAACACTCCCAGTCAGAGCATGAACCCGCAGACTATGCGTACGGCAAAATTCACGAACTGTGGTTAAAACTCCAAACGTACATGGACAAATGTGACATCGCGCAAAATCGCCAAGCCTTCGCCGAACTCAAGAGAATATACGAGTGCCTGCTAGAATCAACGCACAATGCCACCCTCTCCTGTCGATTTCATACGCTGCTCGCAGAGTTTTATGAGACGGTCAAGTTGTCTCCTGAACAAGCTCGCATGATGCGGTTGTCGTCAACTCGAGCCACCGCCACCAGCTCTTACGCATTTCAGTGGCGAATGGAATCGCTCATGGCATCACTAGGCTTACAAGATCCGGGTGATTCGACAGAGAGAGAAGCGCGATGGAAGCAGCGACAAGGTGGGCATACCGAACGGTTCGTGTCAGGCGTATCCGACACCTTTCTTGTGCTACAGGAGTTGAAGTCGACCGAAGAACGCTCAGCATTTCTGAGGTCGTTGGAAACTGAAATGAAAAATCCCATTGGCAAATACACAAGCAATCAACTTGAGGTGATGAAGCACACGTTCGATGAGATGACCAGCAAGCTAGAAGCCGATGGTTTATCGCAGTTTACACCGGAATGGTTCATCCCCTGGTACGAGTTGGTCGTCGACGAGTGGAATTGTTTGGGAGAAGGTGGTTTCGGGAGCGTGTATCGAGCCAAATGGTTAGACTCGGATGTGGTGGTGAAGCGCGTGACGTTGGCTGGATCGGATGGTAAAGCAAATGCATCGTCCACCGTCGAGTCCAGTTGGTTAACATCGAACGATCCGTCAGCTATTCAAGCCGAAGTAATCGCTGGCAAAAGGGCTGAGGCTCTATCAATATTCCGCCGCGAAGTTGGCATTTGGTTTGGCTTCAGTCACCCCCACGTCGTTCGACTCTTTGGCGCCTGTCATATTGGCAGACCGTTCTTCGTCTGCGAATACGCCGCAATCGGAACCCTGGTCAGCTACTTGCGAAAACACCCTGACGAATTGTGGTCGAAATTGTATGAAGCCGCGCTGGGCGTTCAGTATCTACACGCTCGAGGCGTAGTCCACGGAGACCTGAAAGGGAACAAATTTGTTGTCGGAAGCGACATGAAGGCGAAGGTGACAGATTTCGGTCTGAGTTCGGTCGCAAGTGGGGAAGAGGAGACCTTGGTGTCTGGTGCGTGGAACTGGGTGGCCCCAGAGCTGCTCGATACCAACAAGCGGCCGACATTTGCGTCGGATGTGTATTCTCTGGATATGTGTATTGTAGAGGCACTGCGAGTTGTGGAGGCAGTGAAAACAGGCAAAGACTCGAGTCGTTGTCTGCCGTGGCGTGTTGCTGATAGAACCGCAGTAAAATATCACGCTACACGTGGCATACCGCCGTCACGGCCTACGATCTGCGATGACGATCAGTGGAGGCTAGTGAGAAAGATGTGTGTGCTGGATCCAGAGAAGCGGGTCAAGATCTCTACGGTGGTTGACGAGCTGGCAAGGCTGGCCAACCTGACCACCACCAGCCAAGCGATCGAGGTTAGAGACATTTCGATACCAAGTGCGGCGAACTGGGAATTTATCCCCGAAATCGTTGCGAATACGCAAGGGCTGCTGGCTTCCATCCAATGCGACGTAGATCAATCCGATGCCATGATCCTGCAGTACGCTACATTGTGGGAAAACCTTGAGCACGTTCGTGGGCAGATCGATGACCATGAAAGCGATGACATCGATACGTGTCGTGCTGCGTTTTGCTCACTCGTCGCCGACTCTCGCGCGTCCACGGCAACGTTGCACGATAGGAAGAGAAGTATCATCTCATTAGCAGAGACGACGATGCGGTGCTTCGCATTGCAGCGGTCGTTGGATAAGTTCTGTGAAGCATACTTTCTTGTTTGTGGGTGTTAGGAGGATCACTGAATCTACACTGCAGATATTGGTCAAGCTTATCCGTGTTGAAGTATTTGCAGAAGATTGGGAGTGTTTATTTTAAAGAAATTTTACACGCTTCAAACAAATGCTGGTACATCGCTTAATGCGCATCTTTTACCCACCGCCCACCTAGGCCTCTGTATGAGATTCTTCCGGTGATAAGTTATCACTGCTAACCCCCAAGTTGAAACAGATCTGTTTTCCGTCGAATTGTTGGCCGATGGGATTTTGCCGGCTGCCTGGACGCGAGGTTGGTAGGCGACATTTTGAAGCATTGGCATGCACTCCGATCGCATTTTCTGGCTTACCAACTTGGAGATGTCATGCCGGACCCCTTGAGGGACGAAAACAGCTGATCTGGAGTCGAACTTGGTCTAGTGAATTTCACGTTGAACAAGTCATGACGACGACTCTCCCCCTCTGCGGAATGCCAGTAGTACACCCCACCAACTAGCCACAAGTGGTCGCCAAGAGCGTGTTGTCGATACTAGATTCGGGTTCATCACTAGCAAACTGCATGGATGGCGTATTCTCCATATTAGAGCGGGGCTTTGGCATCGCCTTCCCAGATCTTATCATCACGCTGCCCTAAACTGACTAAGCACAGTACCGTGTTAACTGGTACGAAACTAAGCCGTGCTAAAGCACGGAGAAGTAATGTTTCTCTGGATTTTATCATGAAAAGCTCTGCTCAGCCTCTCTGCTTCTGCCAGTGCCTCTTGTGTTGGTGTGAATGGGATTCCGAAGTTGGTGGTTGTGGTCGCGAACATCGATGCTGACCCCAAAAGAGCCGCCTACCTTACTCAGCAAGCGCAAAAGAGAGTAAGTTTGACTCACATTGCGCCTGGCCACGGCGCCTGCGAGTGAGAAGAGAGCCATCACGCTGATAAATGAAATAAAGGCAAGCAACCAGTCGGTCATATAAACTTCGCTTTAATTATGCTACCGCGCTTGCACTGTGGTGTGCAGGGTTAACTGTATTTATCGACTAGTATACCTTACACGCGCCGCCGCCCTGCTTAGTAGCTGGTCACGTTGAAGTGGTCGAGTGCCGTGACCTTGGCTCACGCCGAATTTAACAAGTGCTTGAAGACGCCCTCCTCCGAAGCGAACAGTTGCACCGCCTCCTTCAGCTCGGGCGCCGCCAGCAGCGCTAGGCCCGTGTCCATCGTGTACACGCCCTTTCCCTCAACTTTGTACTCCTTCTCCGACACCTCCGCCCACGCCTCGTTCAGGAGCACCTGGAATTACTCGTTCGACAGCGTGAGCGAGCCGTTGCTGTACGAGCCGCTGTAGCCCATCGCCTTCTGCTCCGTGCGTTTCCGTTGTTGGCGTCCGTGCGTCCGCCCAGGAAGTCGATTGTCACGTTGCCGGCGTCCTCGAGCGCCACCTGGCCCGCCAGCACGACCAGGTCGGCCGTCGACAGCGTTGGGTACGACTCCTTCATAGACTCCAGCGCGGAGATGATCTTGTCCACACCGCCGTTCACCGTCCAGTTCTTCTGCGGCGAGAAGCAGCGTGGCGTTGCTGGGACGTGGCAAGAAAGCCTACATAGCTGAGTCCTGATACGCGTTGCTGGGACTTGGCGATACAGCCTGTATAGCTAGCTGGGTCCTGAGACGCCTGTTCATGGCCACGCAATTCTGGCGTTGCTGGAACTGGGCAACAAAAACATAGATAGCTGAGACCGGAGACGAGCTTGCAGCTACGGGTGCACGGGAGATCATATACGACCAACAACGTAGCCTCGGTTAGGGAGCATGGAATCGTAGGATTGTACTAACTGAGAATGGCATCGATCTATTTGTAGTCGGGCGAATATCTACTGCCAGGTCTCGTAACTTGAGCCCCTCATGAAAGTTAGGGCTAAATGGGGGGGGGGGGTTCCCACCAGGCAAATTTTTAGTAGGCTACTCAAGATTGGCGACTCAATAAATCCAGCGAAATCATGAGTTGTGTTTCCACCGGCATATTTTGAGAAGGCGCGGCCTTTCGTCCATTCCAAAGAGCTGCTTGACGATGGAAGAGCTGGCTAGCGGAACGCTAGTAGTTCTGCATAGGTTTCTGTCTCGAGGCTACGCATCATCTAGCGGCGGCGAGGACAGTGACGACACTGATGAAGCAGTGCAGTACTTGCTCAGTGGCAATGCCTGTACCAGTGGATTGTCTCCACCACTGTACGAAGATTGCGCTGCATCCGTGTTTTGGTTGTTGTCAGCGAAGTCCGCAATATATGTCTGACGAGGAGCACTACTATCCTCTCTCTCAAAGATAGGCGTAGAGGAAACTAAAGCGGAAGGCTCGACAGAGTCATCACCGCCTAAGATGTTCTTCAAAGCATTGAATACGGCTATATCCATGTCGGCATTGCGAGCGTCCATCTTGTTAGCAGCCTTGATGGCTTTCTTTTGCTCACGTGACAGTTCAAACCAACAAGGCTGGCCGGTTGATCCGACCACACGGTTGTTGTTAAATGCGACTATGAACTTGTATGCAACAGGCAAGTTGTTCTTCTTGTCGATTACTGCTTTCTCACTGCGAGACGTGGTGCCACCACACAGCGTCTTGAATTGCTCGAATACTCGCGTGTTAAGAAGGGCCGTCGACTCTAGGCCTCTCAACGTTGATTGGCTCAACGTTCGGTCAACGAACTTAACCGAAACGTTGTCGGTTGAGGTTGAGAGGTTGGTAAAGCGCTGTCAGCCTCACATTGCCTAGCCTAGAAAATCTGACAAACTCCGTCATCTACCTGCGGAACGCAATAGAAGCTCCAGCTGCGAATACCATGAACGAAGGCCCTCATAGTTCTCCTGTCATACCTGCGGCTATTCGTTCTGCGTCGACTCTATCGTTCACTTCGCCGATTCCTTCTCGAGCTCGAAACCGAGCGCCAACTCCCAGAAGCCAGTCGTCCGCGAGGTCTTCTCGCCAACCTATCGCCGTCAGACGGTCGCCAAGATTGAGTGCGCCAAGCCCCTCACAAGTTCATGCTGAGCCTCTCCTGCCCAGAGCGCCTGAACCGAGCAACCTGTTCAAAATGTGGCGCCCAAAGTACCCCGAAAGGTGGGAGTTTATCCGCCTTGTTCCCGGTGACCAGTGGGCATCACTACCGATCGATAAGCTTAACTCAAAAATGGCATCTTCAGCACACTGCACAAAATACCACTCTCTCGTGAAGTATTCACATGGCTCGACCAATGCGGTTAAGCTGCATATGCAGAAGTATCATATGGATGTGCTTCTAAGAGCTGAACAAGATCGCCAAGAGATCAGGGCTCGTACGGTGAAACGGCAGTTGCAGAATGCATTTGACTTGGTTCCAGAATCGACCAAGCGACAGCTTACGGTGGTGACAAAGGCTCAACAGAGCTATGCCAACGGACTACTTGCTAAATGGGTGGCACAAAGCATGCGGCCGCTAGCCATCATTGAGGATCCCGGTCTCCTCGAATTTATTGTTTTTATTACGCAGGAACTGGGTGGTGTAGTGTTAGATGTACCGGGTGCTACACAGTTACGAGCTGATATTGAGCGAGTTGAGACTGAGTTGAGAGCTTCATTAAAAGCTCGTATCCACACGAGTTGTCAGTACGTTTGCATTACAACGGACATTTGGACAAGTCGCCCGGCCCAAAGTTATATGGCGCTAACCCTGCATTACCTCGAAGAAGACTTCACAATGTGTAGTTGGACGCTTGAAGTCGAGGTATTTCCCGGTATGGATACTGGTGTTGCTATAGCGACCGGGTTGGAGAAAATGCTGGAACGGTGGGAGCTAACTTGGCGATGTGCACATTATTGATTCGCGACGGCGCTTCAAATGCCGTTCTCGCTAGCAATATATTAGGTGTAAATAACATCTCATGCATCGCCCACTCGCTGCATCTAGTTTTGGGTAGCGCCTTGGCGCGACAGAAAGGATCTATTGGTGAAACTATGGTGGCTAATTCCATTACGACAGCTGCAATCGATGTACCTGTTCATGGCGGAACTCTACAAGAAGATGAAATTGTTGTTGCCTCCGAGGAGAAGCAACAAGAGGTGCTGAGTGAGATCGAAACAAATCTACTTAAGTCACTAAAGAACGACACAGCTGGAAAACGTGCGTTAGCCGCCATTCGTGACGTTGTCCAGCGATTTCGCACCCTCGCAACGTATTTTCGCAAGTGGCCAAAAGCGACAAATCGCTTGGACGCTATACAGAGCGAGGAATGGAAAAGACCACCGCTGCATTTAATCACAGATTGTCCGACAAGATGGAATTCGTGTCGTGATATGCTGGAGCGACTTATTGAGCTCGAAGCACCTCTAGATACCTTTTTTTTACTTATCTTGAGAAGCCAGAGGGGTAGGCGGAATTTAGGGATCTCAGTCAAGACAAGTACCCAGTGCCTAGGGATTGGTTTATGATTAAGTGTATGGTAGCGCTGCTGGACCCTATCGCCGCTGTTACCAAGGTTCTTGGAGGTAATTACTATACTACATTAGCATTGGCCTTCCCCATGCTCCGCAGGATCAAAAAAGTGCTTAGTAGCTCAACTATCTTGATAAGCAGGTGCGACTTGTGGCCCGCCATGACTTTCAAGCTGATACGCTTTCAAAAATGCACGTGGTTCGTAAAGCCATTCTTTCGCTTTTCATAGAGCGTTTTCAAGGGCTGAAGTTTGAGCTGGTTTGGATCACGTTTCTGGATCCGCGTTTCCACAAAATGAATTGGGTACGACCTGATGAAGTTGAGGCAGCAAAACACGCATTAGTTGACGCTGCTGCATTAGCCACCTTTGATTTTGCAGAACAATCACGTACACCGGCCCAACAATCACGCAGAAGCTCTTTGCAGCGATCTCCAAGTGATGATTCAGCTGGTGTTTGAGACGACGTGTTGGGCTCTGGTGACGAAGAAGAAAATTTGCCTTCTGGTGATGGTCTGTTGCTTCAAAATATTCGGCTCACGTGCGCTCAGGAATTTGTTTCTTATCTCGATGCTGCGAAGATTGTCCCCCGTAAGCAGGATCCCCTTGTATGGTGGTCTGTGAACGGTCAACAATACCCTTCTCTTAAGCTTTTGGCACGAAAGTGGTTAGGATGCGTCGCTACATCAGTGCCATCAGAACGGGCGTTTTCCACGGCAGGCAACACAGTGACAGCGAAGCGCTGTCAAATGGATCCTAGCCTAGTGCGTGATATAGTGTTCATGGCTGAAAATGCCGACCGCAAAAACAAGTTGTGTGAAACTAATTCGTAAGTATTTTACTTGCTAATTGATGATATCTTTGCTTGCGCTTTTAACGCCTCACACTGCGCACCGCCGGCCTTCATCGGCTGCGTACCGATTGTGTTATATAGCAGGTTGTTGTCCGTCGTGGCCAAGCTGTCCGTGTCGGTGGCCGCGGCGCCGAAGGATAGCTGCAGGCCCGTGGTCATTGGTGTCTGCACGAGACGCACGCGGCCGTCATGTTCCAGCATCTCACACAGACGCTGGCAGGCCACGCACTTTTAATGCGCGAGGCCCAGCACTTGCCGCAGCACGAAGCGCAAGTCCACCATCTGCGGCACAACTGCCTTCCCTCCAATAATGAGTATAAAGTGTGCAATGAAAGTGTACAGACGTAGGCTTTAACCTCAACCTCTGATTCTTGACGTTCGGCTCAACCGCGAGGTTGAAATTAACGTTGGGGGGACTAGTCGGCTCCCCCTTCTCTGCTGGGGTATCCAGCTCAACTCGCCATGCCTCGATGAGCTTCAGGATCTCCGTTGTAGTCCAGTTAGGCCCTCGAGCACGAGATTCGCCCTGCTGCTTCTGCTGCTTTATCTTCGCCATGAGACCTTCTCCCCCGCCCCCTACTCAAGATTTTTTGCAGTAGCAGAAATCCTACTGCAAAAATCCGCACCTTCTGACGGGTTATTGAGTAGGAAAGTAATGAATCAGGTTAGGTTCTCAAAACCGCCTACTCAAGAGTTACCGGTGGGAACCCCCCCCCCCCAATGACTACAAACACCGTCCAGATTATCTTGTCACGCGAATGTCGCCCCTAAAAGACTCAGGCAACACGCACTGGATAATATACTATCTGCCCATGTATCAAACCTAACAGGTTCGTTCCGGTATATTATGTTTTTGTCGTCTTATACGAAATTCAGGGATCTGTGTTTATATAGGGACTAGTACGCGCACTTGTATCGCCCCAACTACTCTGGATAAAATCCAGAGAACTTCATCATGTCACGATCTGCGGAATCGGAGTCGAGCATGACAGGACAGCAGCGCACGTGGCTGCTTGGCGCCGCTCTGGCAGTGGCAGTTGTGTCTGTGTGCGTATCCCTCCACACGAGCGTGGCAGTGACTATATCGTCGGCGTGCGTCGCTGCATACCTACCCTCGTATTTGGACGGCTCGGAATACACGGGAGAGCGCTACTGGCCATGGTTCGCGACGTTCATCGGGCGCGGTATGGCGCACATTCCCGGGACGCTAGAGTTCGAAGAGCCCATTGACGCCACCAAGCAACACATCTTCTGCTCCCACCCACACGGACTGCTGTCCACCCACCACGGGCTGTTGATGTCGGGCCAAACAGTTCCACGTGCGCTAACCTGAAGATGAACTGACTGACAGATACCCCCAACTAACGGTATTCTTGTGCTTTGCTTCAGCATTCTACGAGACGGCCCCGCTGTCCACACGCCGTCACTTGGCGGCCTCGGTTTGCTTTCGGGTGCCGTTTTACCGTGAATACGTGCTGTGGTCTGGCTGTGTGGATGCCCGACGCAGTGTTGCGGAGAAAGTTGGTGGATATAGGCTGTGGTGCTTTGTGTTGCTGGTTCCTGACGACTTTGTTGTGCTTGTTGTGTTTAGGTGCTTCGGGACGGCAAGAGTTTGGTGATTCTGGTGGGCGGAATCGCCGAGCAGATGCTGTCTCAGCGGGGAGACCACACGATCTACGTCAAGAAGCGCAAGGGTCACATCCGCCTGGCACTGAAATATGGCGTGCCAATTATCCCGGGCTACGCCTTCGGAGAGACAGACTTGTTCACGCATTCCAGGTACGATACATTGATCGATACGTGGTAGTCGGCGGTGGGATTTGGTGCTAACTTCGATCTTCCTCTAGCGTACTGCTTTCATTCCGCCAAATGATTGCGAAGAAGTTCTCGGTGGCGTTGCTTCTTGGCTACGGATACTCCAAGTGGCTGTTTTGGCTGCCGCACAAGGGAGTGCCTGTCAACCAAGTTTTCGGCAAACCTATTCCCGTTGAGAAGAAGGCAGACCCAAGCGCTGAAGAGATCGAGAAACTGCATGATCAATACGAGAGAGAACTCACCCGCATTTTCGACAAGTACAAAGAGAAGTACGGGTACGGAAACTGTACGCTGCACGTGCGCTAGAATGTCATGCCTTTTGTATAGGGGCCCGTTTCCTTGCTGAATAGTGCATTCATCCTCAAATTTCACTCTTTCCCCAACGAGGTTTAAGCCACGTATAAAAACCGTGTCTGGTCATCCTCGTGTCGTCGGAGATACTCCTTCTGAATGAGAATTTCCACGTTCTGCTTGATGGCTGTGGTCGTCGGAACAAACTGGTTCGCAAGCATTTCAGCGACTTCGTGCATTAGCTGTGCCTGGTGGATGTCACGGCGTGTCTTCAGTACGCGCACGATTGCAGCCTGCAACGACATTTTGCGGTCCTCCTCAACTTCGCGTGTCGGAGCTTTGACCACCTTCGGGGATTCCACTGGACTGTTCGGAACGGCCTGCTCAAGCAAGAAAATGTCAGTCTATAGAGAAGTCGGAGTCATTAAATAGGTGGTGACGCACCGAGATTCGTAATTTCCGGCTTGAGAATCCGAAATTGATCGCGTACGTTGGGTTTGCGGCGTCACCATCAATTGTAAGGATTTTCGCCTACATGGACAGCAGCACATCATGTCAGAACACGCATGGATCCTCCGGTTCGAAGCGATAATGGTTGGCAAACCTTGACGAGGCTTGCCAAATGGTGAGTGCATTCTTGATCAGGGATATTTGTTAGTTGAACAAGATCGGATCGTGTAATCTCTTTTGCCGTATTGAACTGTGCAGGGTGATACACAAAGAAAAACGTCAGTAACCGAAAGCAGATGCTGCTCACCATACGAGTTGCTGTACCTGAACGAGAATCAGCATTTGGTAAAAGCTGAGTAGGAACTCGTAGCGTTTGTCAAAACAGTGGCTTTGGATCATCCCAAACGACAAGTGGTGAATCCATAGCAGTTTTCGTCCGGTGCTCCTTCCGGTGTAGAATTTTGTGAACAGATTGGCGTGAGCTTCCAGAGCGGGTGGCAAAAAGATTTTGTGCTCTGCTGCAACGCTCGATATTGGCCAGGCTCCGGCAGTAAGAACATCGCAGTGATATGCTACAGCATGGTGCAGGTCAATCGCAGAAGTGTTGGCTGCATCTTCTGACCGCAATTCAATGTCCTTCTCCTCCAGCCAAGCGGTGAACGAGTCCATCAACTCCTATGGCGATAGCAGTGCTATGTTAGTTGTACGTATTTGCAACGACACACCAGTACTGACTTACCTTGCTAAGCATTTTGTCCTTGAGCATTTTCTGCAGCTTGGATACAAAATCACACCCGCAAATTTCGCGTAGCTTCTGAATGAGCAAGATCTCCATGTCGTTTGAAGCAGAAGTGCCTACTCAAATGCGAGGAGGGAAACAGTGATTAAATCCAACGTCTATCTTCCGCAAATTTATCACCGAATGTATCACCGACTGATTACCTTTGATGAGCCGCTTTGCCAAAAACTTCGAGTAATACTTCTTGAAGATGTCTTTGTCATCGATGAGGCAAAACACCACACTAATGTTCTCGATTTTCTGCTCCAACATATCGTCCAGAAGAGGAGGCAGCATGGATCTCGGTGATCCAGGCAAAAATAGCGCCCGACTACCTCCATGCTTCTTGTCGCGTGACATCAAGTAGTGTGTATACTTTGCTAGTAGCTCAGGAAGCCGTGGGTGGGAGTTGGCAAACGCCCTGCAAGCCTTACACGCGAAAGTAGTTCATACGACAGTAAGCATTTGGTTTAGTGGTCATCCTGTTAGGACAACTAACCTGGTCAAGGGCTGATCGCATCAGCGGGTGGTAGCCAAACGCATCTTTAATCAGCTCAAAGTATTTGTTGCGAACTTGCACCAAGGCTTCGATATAGCCCTCCGGGTTCTTCGTCGTATCTTCTTGTTGGAACTTCTGGACAACCTCTAGGCCGCTTCGTTCGATATACTTCTTCAAGATATTCTGTGTTCAGAGCATTCAAAGCAAATTGTCAATCAATACGGGTATCCAACACGTTACGATTAACGCGGAAATAGCCACCACCTTGAATGACATCAACGCGTTCTCGTTCGTCAACTCCGAGAAGAGAGAGAACAGTCGGTGCAGATCCTCCTTCTGGTTGTTGATCAAGAAACTTTCCGCGTCTTCGCAGATCTGATCAGCGTGTTCATCCACCAAGACGCGGCAACAAGCTTGTCTAACTTGAATGACAGTGCTGCCATACATATATTGCTCACGTTAGTTGGAAGAATCAGCAAAGATGCTTAAACGCAGGCATGACTCACGTTCGATGCAACCGCGCCTCGCAGCGCTTTTGTTCTTGATCACAGAGCAGCTCAGCCTCTCGCAAGTATTCTGAGATCGTCACTTTCGACAGTAACTCCATCGCCTTCGCGGAGTAATACCTCGCAGCATCCTGCAGACATGCAGCTGGTTAGATTGTTGCCCTCGAACTGGGTAGACCTGGTAAATCGCACCTCTAAGAACGGCTGCTCCAGCTCTTCTCGATAGAGGCTCATTTGGTCCTGTCGGCATAGTCCTAGGCTGAAGTACGTCTGCAGAGGCACTCAATTTAGTCAGAACAGCACACGTCAACATCGAGACACATCCGCAGTCCAACCTGCACTGTGCTAGCGATGCAGTCTCCGTCTTCGAAGCACTCGCTTCTGTCACGTCGTGCTGCATGGAAGATGTGGATGATTGCCTTCACCAGCCGCTTCTTGAGCTTGGAGAACGCGATGTCGTGCCAAATGTGGAGCGCAAGCTGCGCAAGGGAGCAACCAACACACACCGTCACCGCCACACTCGCAGCCAATTAGGACAACAGGCGACGGCACTTCTTACTTCTGTGACGGGGTACACCCCGGGAACGGGGGCCTGTCCAGTCTCGCAGTGCGAGTACGAGATCCAGTAGCGGTTCTGCTCCGAGTGAGAGCAACGCTTGTGAGTACACTGCCAAAGCCGGCACTAAAAACCTCTCTGCACACTGACCAGGTAGCGGAAGAGCTCCGAGATGTAGCTCGTGCCCGTCGCGAAGGCCTCGAATGAGGCGCAGTAGTGGCTTAGGAACTCCGGCTCGCCGTCGATGGCGTTCAGCTCCTTCAGGATGGCCTCCACGTGCTTCACCAGCAGCCCTCGCAGCCGGAAGAACAACATCTCCGCCTGCGGGGCGCCCGGGTTCGTGCAGATCTTGTAGATGCCGCTGCAGCACGCAAAGAGAGAGAGAGAGAGAGAGAGAGAGAGAGAGAGAGAGAGAGAGAAGACAAGGGTGAGAACCCCAACGCCGCTTCACTTCGAACCGCAGCCACGTACGAGTACATCTTGAGCCACTTCTCGTTCGTCAGTGTCTGCGGCGAGCCTGTGACCAGCGACGCCAACGGCGGCTGCATCTCCCGCCACTCGTTCTCGAAGTTCACCTGCGCGCAACCAGCAAGAGTCGACGAGGCGAGGCGATCAGACGACGGCCGCTGCCGGAAGGTAAGAGAGCGCGCGCTGCCTACCGTCGACGCCTTCAGCAGCGACATCTCTCCTTGCTGCTGCTCACTTCTCTCCTTCTTCTTCTTCTTCTGCTGCTGCTGCTGCTGCGTCTGGAGGCCGCGTGGATCCCGAGTACGCACTTCCTCTTCAAGATCCGATACAAACTCCTAGTCACGGCGACTACTCAGTGCGCAACCGTTTCGTGGAGTTGGTGTACCCATATTCGGGTACTGTAGCCAAATACCGCCCACTATTCGGGGGTTCCGCAATGATGGACGCCGAGGCGGAGCTGGCGCAGGTGGAGCAGGAGCTGCACGAGGTGGAGGAGGACCTGAACGTGCTGCTGCTGCGCCAGAGCGAGCTACTGGAGCGCAAGAGGGAGCTGCAGCAGCAACTGCAGAGCGAGCCGCGCGGAGACGAAGCCGCAGCCGCAGCAGAGGCCGCGCCCGACTGGACGGCGGCCTTCGCCTGGACGCAGCAGATCCACGCGCTGCTGGTCGACACAGTAAGGAGAAGAGCTCTACTCGTGGTTGTAAGCAGTTAGTCTGACGCCCAAGGACTCGTGCAGTTCCGCCTGCCAGGCTTCCGCTCGGTGCAGGAGCAGGTGATCAACGCGACGCTGTCCCAGCGAGATGTGTTCGTGGTCATGCGCTCCGGGGGAGGCAAGAGCCTCTGCTACCAGCTGCCGGCGCTGCTCGACGGGGTAGGATACATGGCTGTGTGCTCGAGAAGCTGGACGTTGCTCTAACGGACGTCTGATGGGTTGCCGTCGCAGCATTCAGGCTTCACGGTTGTTGTTTCGCCGCTGATCTCGCTCATCCAGGACCAGGTGCGATGATTGCACGAGCTGCTTAGAGCTGCTGCTCGACGTTGGCTGGTATTTGTTGACTGGTGCGCGCTGCAGGTGATGCTGTTTAATGAAATTGCGGGCGAAGGAGCGGCGTGCCAATTGTCTGGCGAGCAGTCGCGGGCAGAGGCGTCCGCAATATACAAGTCGCTGCTGGCAGCGGATAGCACGCTGAAGATTCTGCTGATTACCCCAGAGAAGCTGGTCAAGAGCAAGCTCTTGATGTCGAGGTTGGAGAAGGCCTACCAGAGTGGGAGGCTGAAGCGGTTCGTCATCGACGAAGCCCACTGCTGCAGTCAGTGGGGGCACGATTTCCGGAGCGTGAGTTGGTGGCGTCGAATGCGTGTCGGTCTGGAAATCTATGAGTTGTTCACAATTTGCGTGCATATACTCATGGTTGCAGGACTACTCGAAGCTAGGTATTCTCAAACGGCAGTTCCCCACAGTGCCCATATTGGCACTGACAGCGACCGCCACCCCACGTCTGACGAAGGATGTAAAGGCGATTCTCGAGATTCAGAATTGCGTGTCATTTCGAACCTCTTTCCTCAGGAGTAACCTGCACTACGAGGTACGCTCGCGGGCTTGAACATTACTGATAGCCCGGCTCTTTCCCTAACTAAGCATTATCTTTCATCCTTCCCCCCGTAGGTCGTGGAGAAGCCAACTAAAGACGCTGCAGCGATGGATATGCTGGCTCGCCTGGTCAAATCTTTTTCAGCATCAGACACGGGGATCGTGTATTGCCTTACGAGAAAAGAAACCGAGCAGGTGACGCAGCATCTTCGCCGAGCAAACGTTCGAGCAGCATGTTATCACGCGTACATGGAGGGTAAGGAAGAGACCCACATGGCTTGGTTTCGCAATAAGCTTCAAGTTGTAGTGGCAACGATTGCGTTTGGCCTTGGAATCAATAAGCCCGATGTTCGTTTCGTCATCCACTTCACACTGTCAAAGGTATGCATTCCTGCAAAAACAAAGCACTTACAGGTATTTTATAACGTGCTAACGGTTTTGTTTTTCTATTGTGCTGCAGTCTGTTGAAGGATACTACCAGGAATCTGGACGAGCAGGTCGTGATGGCAAGACAGCACGTTGTGTTTTGATGTATAAACCCTCGGATGTGATCCGTGTCTGTAACATCGTCCAAGCTGAAGTCGGTGGTATGCAGAATATGCGCTCGATGATCAAGTACTGTGAGGAGCTTTCTGATTGTCGGCAGTCCATGATGGCTGCATACTTTGGGTGCGTATTTGGTATCATATTGACGCTAGATGTTGCGGTGAGTTATTGACAGCTTGTATGCGTTCCAGGGAGACCTCCGAATCAACAGCAATATGTGAAGGAGCATGTGACAACTGCAAGCGTAATGTTGACACGGACGATACGATCGATCTGTCGGAGCATTCTAGAGCCCTGGTTTCAATAACCGAGGATGCCAAACAACTGTAAATTTAGCACTTGTTGACCGAGTTCGTACACCGCAACTCACATCGTTCATTTCTTGCAGAGAGAGGCGTCTCACGCTCAAACAGCTGATCGACGAGTTCAAATCAAGGAAGTTCGCCCAGCAATGGACAGCGCTCGACCCAACGACAGCTTCTATGAGCCGAAGCGTGTGTGATAGTCTCGTGATCAACCTTCTGCTGAGGTAGGGTGTTAAACAGGCCACAAATATTACTGCAATGGATACTGACCCTAATTTTTTTTTTGCATTGACAGCAATGTCCTTCAGCCCGAGATCAGCTACACTGCGTATAATACGATATGCTATCTGGTTCCTGGACCACGAGCTCAACATCTTAAAAGGGATTGTTTAAAAATTCAACTTTCACGATGCCTGCTCGATAAAACAGAGAACTCAGAAGATGCAACTGCTTCGAAGCCACCGAAGAAAAGAAAACGGTCGCCCGAAATCATCGAGATCGACTAATCAATCACACATTTTTTGGGACTCAAAGATGCGCACCGCATAATATGAACGTCACGGATACCATTCGTTTGCAGTTTGTTCCCTAGTGAATCAACAGCAGCGCCCCAGTGATCTACTTGTACAAGTTTCAATACTGAAGATTCACTTTCAGTGTTGAAGCTTGTAGCCCACTCGGGCGCTGCTGTTGATTCACTCGTATTCAAGACTTTGGTCGATGCTGTTACTATGTCCAGCTGAGCGAAAATCGTGACCAGCAGGTGCTAATGGATTGGCCGCGCGAATCCACGACGTCTACCGAAATGTATCCACTTATCTTGAGTGTCAGTCATATCGACATCCCAAGGTTGCGTGCGCATAACGCGGAAATTAAAGACTAAGTAGATTGAAAATTCGTTTTTCGTATTTGGACTAGACGTGACCATCTCAATACGCAGTAATGTTTACTCAAAATATGTTAGAACCTGGTCCAACATGAAGTATACCATCCGCATAACTAACAGCACCCTAGCTGATTTACAGTACGCTCGCCGCGGTCACCAATTGTGGTCGCTCGAGGGTCGAAAGCAATTGATCGCGAATCTCCACGACACCCTTCAACTAGTGTCTCTGAATCTAAAACACTACCCCACTCGCTTTCCCGACGGATAGCATACAGCTCGATGTATTTCCCGCGGGTAATGTAGCCAGGCATGAAGGGCAGCTCAACACAGAACAAGGAACCCCAGCGCTTCATTTTGGGCTTCAACTATCGTTTATTTTCGCAGAGGTGTCTCTCTTCACCACAAAGCACAACGCAGTCATTGTCGAATGTGCCGCAAGCAAAATTCCACTTCTTCATTGATTTTCCTGAAACTTGTTTGGTGGGTCTCAAGACTTCGTGAGAAAGACCCGAGAAACAGAAGTGGGTATTTTACGAAACAAGCCAATTTGTACAATAAAAAAATGTGGTGGCGATGTTATCAAAACAACTAACCTGCGCACAGGAGGTACGAACAAGGCATAATTCATTTGCGATTTCTTTCTAAGCGCTGCTCAAAATGATCCATTGAAGCTGAAGGAAACTTGGGAGACTGCAAGCGTTGGTTTGTTCTTGTGTGTTGCAAGCCGCTCTCGATATTGCAGTCCGTAGCTCACTGGAGTGCCAGACCGGGAAGGAAGTGGCTCTGGCGGGGCAGGAGGTTTAATAGAATGCTTCTGGCTCGAGTGCCCAAGCATCAGACGGTGCGCAGCTGCAACCTGCATCGGGCCCGGAACGACTAGCGGCTTTTTATCTCCTGCTGCTGCTAACCACTGCGCCTTGTCAGTTCCGGAAAATCCGAAGCAGTCTCGACCGAGTTGCTCCTTCTTCTGGGCACCTTTCAGTGGTGGAAGTACGACGCCGTTGCTGTCAGTTTCTGGACGTCGGTGCTGCAGTGGTGCTGAAAATCGCAGCTGTAGCTCATCGATATACTGCTGCGATGCCTCCAGCATCTTTCGATACCTTGACTCTTGTTGTGAGTTCGAAGGAGGAGGATATATGCGAATAAAGTCAATCAGATGTTCGTCACCTTCATTTTGTTCGGGGCCCTCGTCTTGCTGTTGAGAATTAGCTGCGATAGCCTCGCGAGGTGCAAACTCAGCGATACTCTTGCCGTATTTTTGTTGGAGACTGCGGCTGAGTTCGTCCTGATTGTCAGCGTACTTCACAACAATTTTTTCGAGGTGTCGCAATCGATCCGAGTTGAAGTGGGCGTAGTAGTTGGCGAGAGCTGCACGAAGTTGGTCTGGATTTAACGGTAATCGCGCCCCCTTGTCATCTTCATTACTGTCTTCTGGGGCACCAATTCTTGGCGTTGGAGGAATCAGTGGTGGCAGTTCACTTCGCTGATTATCGCTAACACTTGAGCTCGATTCGGTATAGTTTGCCGTTGACAATGCGGAACCTCCGTATAGCCTTCGCTGGAGAGCGCGAGCCTGCTCGGTTTCATACTGCTCTTTATCATTTGTCGAGATGTTCAACAAGTCGAACGTTTGGGAGATGAGGGGTTCCTTCACACTCCAATCTAGCGGTGAGTCGCAGCCAAAACTAGGCAAGTGGTTTACTTCCAGTAACCACGGTTTGAGTTGTTCATCCACTAGCACATCCATGCCCAACAACGCAAAAGAGCAAGATGGCGGAGTCGACGAGGTCGAAGTAGGAGTTGAGAAATTCGTATTCGCCTCATCGTCTGTACTTCCTCCCTCGCTGTTACCACTAATGCTTTCACTTGCACTAGCCGGACGCGCGCTTTTGTCGCCATTGTTGTCTGATCCGATACTCATATCACTTGCCTGAGGACCCGATCTGGACGCCGAATTGGTGCGGCGCATGTACTTCGCAAAGGTGGATTTATATTCTTGAGCGAGCGTAGGCTGCACAGATAGGATCGACTTGAGGCAAATGTCACCAATTTGCTCCCATAATGTGTCAATACGCTCAGCGGGGAATACCTCCTTCAGCCACCCAAAGAACCATTTCAGAGACCGTTTGCTGCCTGTGCCTTCAGTGCCATTTCCCTTGTTAACTTCAAAGTTGTTGGAGTGCTTATTCACAGCGTAGTTGGTGAGGTGCATGAATCGCTGTTCGAGGTTGTCTGCGCTTGGGGTCACATAGTCAGCTGTGCACATTCGCACCAGGCCGTCCTTGAAGATATAAACGCGCAGTGGCGAGCAAGAAGTCACGAGCACGTAAATTCGCAAGTCGAACTTCTTCCCGTCAATCAGTAGTGGGCGAGCCACGTATTGCTGAGCAACCAGGACATCACCTTTAGGAATCTGCGAGAGCTTACGGGTGAGGAAGACGCCTCTTCCTTGGCACATGTGATCGGGTTTCACGATGAACGTGCGTTGGCTTTCACCTTCGGAGTTGAAGTTCTGCTGGAACTCGTACTGGTCAAACGGCAGAATCCACGTCCGCGGGACAAAGTCGTATTCACGAGGAAAGAGCTTCTTCATGCGCTCGAGGTTTCGGGCAAGTTTGGACTTGCATGCAAGGTTAGCCATCCCTGGGAAATGATTCACTTTCTGGTAGGGTAGAAGCGCCTTGAACGTCGGTAGAATGTCGGGCACATCGATCCAATGCAGATTGCAGACTGACGGCTTGGCTTCCGGTTTCTCGTCCGTCACGAGCTTCCAGCCACGAGCTCGCGCCACTCGACGCACCACTTCGTACCTGCACAGAGTCACATTTATCCGCACTCGTCTGGTATTCCGCTTTGATGTTCGTTTATTCTCCATGATCTCGACGAGTCTGCGCGATGCGATACCACTTGGCAGTGCAGAGTCCAAGTCGACTTTGAACTTGGACTCTGAGGTGCCCAAGGCATCACGCCTGTGAGTCTATTTGCAGAGAGAAACCACAATTTGTGCTACCTACGCGCATTGTACCCCTATAAATACAATACGATTTCGCATATCGCTCTGTCTGCATAACACATAACACTAGCGCCAGCACAGCGTGGAATGCAGGTTTATTGCCTAGAATCATTGCAACACCCTTCACCCACCCCCTAGAGAGCACTGCGGATAATGGTGTCGAACTCCGGCTTAAGCGAAGCTCCGCCCACCAGGAACCCGTCCACGTCCTCTAGTGCGATGAGTTCGCCGCAGTTCTTGCTGTTCACGGACCCTCCGTAGATGATGCGCACGCTGCTCGCCACCGCAGGCGACACGTTGCTGGCGACCCACTGGCGTAGCTTCTGGTGCGCCTCCTGCGCCTGCGCGGGCGTGGCCACCACCCCCGTGCCGATGGCCCACACTGGTTCGTAGGCGATCACCACGCGCGCCCACTCCTTTTCGCCAATGATGGCAGCCAGTGCCTTGGTCTGGCGCGTGAGCACCTCGAGCGTCTGGCCGGCCTTGCGCTGCTCCAGCGTCTCCCCAATGCAGAAGATGACCTGCAGGCCGAGGTCCAGCGCGCGCTTGGTCTTCTTGGCCACGACCTCGTCCGACTCGCCGTAGTACGCGCGTCGCTCCGAGTGGCCCGTGATGGTCCACGAGAGCCCGAAGTCCACGAGCTGCTCAGCCGCGATCTCCCCGGTGAAGGCGCCCAGACCCGTGAGACTCACGTTCTGCGCGCAGACAGCAATGTTGCGCTGCAGCAGCTGCTGGACCAGCTCCAGGTGCAGCGATGGAGGCGCCACCACCACGTCCACCTGGGAGGGGTCCACCGCAGTCTTGTTGAGGATGGCCACCAGGTCACGAACGGAGCTCCTGGTGCCGTTCTACACAGGGGAGGCCATGGATGTTAGCGTCGTGTATCTATGGTTGCATTGGTGATGAGGGGGTGGCGTACGCATTTCCAGTTGCCGCCGATGAGGTACTTGCGAGGCATTGAGTGTGGGTGGGGCAGGTAGAATGCGAAAGCGATTGTGATACCGTCGCTGCATCACGTTGGGTGTTGACGTCAGCGGTTGATGTTGAAGTGTGTGGATGGGGTTAACTTGGTGTTTGTATGTGAATGTTATTGTAGTTGAACGTGGCAATAGCCACAAATAAATTGCTGTATTTTTGAAGTGCGTCTTACACTCGCTGCATCACCTCCTCCAGTCCCTGTTGCTGTCCCCGTTGCTCCCTGGGGATTCCCCTCTTTTCACTGGGAAACGAAGCACAGCAATCGCACTCGCTGTGGTGCTTGCTGTAAAATAGGCACTTGCTGTCATCGCACGAGAGCCCGTCGTCGCAAAACCAATAGTAACCGCAGCAGGTCCAGCTATAGCACTGCCTGTAGCAACGATCCGAACAACGATTGCGCTCACAGCAATTTCCCCATCCGCTGCATCCACCACTCCCACTGCACACGATTGGCCCGCTCATCATGAATCCTACGCAGAGTGCTGCTACAATCCCTATTACGGCTAAAATCATCGTTGTATACCCCAAGACTAGTACAACATCGACGTAGACGTACATGACCCCTAGACTGGCTTCGTTAATATCAAGATGTCGATCCAGTCTGCGCAGGTCGAGAGTATACCAGCTTAGCAGTACAAACTGGAAAAGGAGCGATAAACCGAAGTCCATCCACGACAGAAACTTCGACATGTAGACCCCATAAACCACGCTTGAGACGGTAGTCGTGATAATAAATGAGACCGGGCCATCCTTATGAATCGCCAAGAAATCGCTGCTTCCGTCAAAGTATGCTTGCAAGCACGTATCGGATGCATTTTCCTTGTGATGAGGATCAACCCACCCAGCCTCTGTAGAGTCACCAAGTTTAATCATTATGGCATCGTGAACTTTTGTTCGCTTCCTGCCACGAATCGCATCGAACAGCATCAATATCAACACCCAGACCACCGTGAAGCTGCAGTTAAAAAGTCGAATGTTTGTGTGCAGTAGCGTATCGAACCCAATCCATATTGCCACCTCTGCAAGACTCAGCAACAGAAGGAAGAACCACTTAACAACACTTGCACCCCGCGCCAGGAAGGTGCAACCCAGCAAGACAAGTAGAACCGCGACATCTCCTAGGAGAAGACCCAGACTATCCAAATCAGAAGCCAAGTGAGCGGGGATGAATAACGTGGAGAGCGCCACGCCTATCGTCACAATCAGTCGTTGAAGTGCGAGGCAGCCCAGAAGGGTACGCCTAAATTTTGTGGAAACGGGTGTAGGTGTATTCATCGCAGTGTCCCTGGCAGGGATGTTGTAGACTGCGGTCCTCGTGTCAAGGATGCCGAAATGACGCTGCGATTTACAGCCAGCATGATAATGCCGGAGTTTCAGTGTGCCAACGCTGGTTTAAGCGGCATAGAAAGCTAAGAATGGATGTGTTTTGGTTTGTTGGGGCTGTGATAAGATAATCCTGCGCTAGGCATTTACGTTCATCTTATGAACCGTTGAATAGCCAGCAATGAGATCAACGTGCTTTAGAGTTTGTCTCTCCTAATTACTACAGTAGTAGCCAAAATGCACGCCATCTTGCTGAAAAGAAACCCCAGAAATCTTAGCTTTCAGCGAGAGTGGCGTGGTGTAGTTCCGGTCATTTTCAAGGAAGTCGATAACCACGTCCCTTCACGGCGCCTAGCTCGGTCGTTTCATATTCGACGACAATCAGGAAATACTAGCCCAAGCGTGAGGGTCGGCGTTGAAGTTCTTGGCCGTGCTCGATCCCCTCTTACTTCGACGCTAGAGAATGCAAAGGATATCCAGCATATTATCGATCAATAAACTACCTGCCGAATCAAAACAAAACCACCCACTCACTCTCTCACTCCACCGGCAGCAACGATGTCCGAACACTACTCTCGATGCATGGGCTGCGGCGTCGACCCGCCTCGATGACTGCACGACGACCCGGAACTCGTCGAAATATACCGCCACCACGTCGTCTGCCTCCGCACCTCGAAGCCTTTTAATACTACCAGTAGCATCCTGCTACTGAGCGCCGTGCTGCAGCTGGAACTCGCGCTGCACCTCCTCGGGCGACTTGCCGTACGTCTCTGGGACGAGCTTGAGCGACAGCGCGTAGAAGATGGCGAGCAGCACCACGAACGGCACGTAGCTGTAGTCGTCGAAGGCATCGGCGATGTACGGGTAGGAGACACCGACGATGAGGTTGCACAGCCAGTTGACGCCGATGCCGATGGACGTGGCGGTGGCGCGCACCGAGTCCGGGAACAGGTCGGCCGTGATGACCCACACGAGCGGGCCAAGCGTGGCGCCGAAGGCGACCACGTACAACGCCATGAACACGACAGACAGCGCCGCCACGTCCACGAGGAAGGCCACGGTCATGAGCACGGCCATGACGAACATGCCAGCGATGCCCCAGAGGATGAGGTTCCGGTTGCCGAAGCGCTTGGCCAGGAAGCCCGTGGAGAAGGCCGGCCAAATGTTGACGAAGTCGATGATGAGCGTGCCGACACGCGGGTCCGAGATGCCGGCGTCCTCGAAGATGGAGTTGGAGTAGTAGAAGACGGCGTTGATGCCCGAGAGCTGTTGCGTGCACGAGAGCAGAACGGCGCAGGCCAACGGCAGGCGGTACTTGGGCGAGAAGAGAGACTCCTCCTGCGCCGAGTTGTTGACGAGCGCTTGCTCCGGGTCGGGCTTGCTGGACGACTCGAGCCACGATAGCGCCAGGTACACGTTCTCCTCGCCGTAAAGCCGAGTGATCACCTGCTTGGCCTCCTCGCGCCGGCCCTTCATGAGCAACCACGCGGGGCTCTCGACGCACATGGACGGCGCCAGCAGCAGGAAGAGCACGGCGAGCACAACCGGGAAGCCCGCCAAGTAGCGCCAGCCGCTGCTCGTGTTGGCGAAGAAGAAGCAGATAGCAGGGAACAGGATGCCGATGGTCACCGAGATCTGCAGACCCATGCCGAGCATGTTGCGCAGGTGCGGTGGCGGTGCCCGAGGCAATGCCCGAGATCATTCGCCCGACAGCGAAGGCCCAGACGTTCGAAACGGGCGTCTGGATGGCGGCGCCCGCGATCATGAAGATGCAGTTGACGAAGAGCAGCTTCCTGCGGCCCCACAGGTCACTGAAGTGGCCGCAGCAGAGCGAGCCGATCATGCCGCCGAAAATCCACGCGTTCACGGCGAACGTCCACTCGAGCTTCGAGTGACCCGGGAACATCAGACAGGTGTCCTCGGCCACGGGACGCGCATTGCAGTCGTCGGTGTTGCTGTACTGCGAGAGGTTCGTCTGGGACGACGACCATCCGCTCTGGAACGGCTGCAACAGCGCCACGAGCAGGCTGGAGTACAGGATCCAGTTGGGCTTGACGTTGCGCTCGGCAGCTTCGTCGTACGGTAGGGGGACGTCGGCGCCCTTGGGCGTCGTGGCCTCGGAGTAGACCGGGTCCGTTAGTGCTTCGGACGGCATACTTGAGCGACTGGTTGGTTCACGACTTGGTTCTTCTGGTTGAGTGGTAACAGCTACCCGTCGAGGGGGAGCTTGTCACGGCTGCGCGTTGGTTTTGGTTGAGCTTTGGATGGCCAAACGGAAAGTGAGGTGAGGGTAATGGAGGCTTGGTTGGCTGTTCATACATATATGCACGCTCGAGGTGCATGGGTCGTGCAGCAGGAAGCAAAGGCGGGCAGGCAGGTCTTACTGCAAGGACGGTGGTCTTGCTTGGGCGGTAACTTCAGCACTAGGGATACCGGCCACTTGATTTATATCGCGATGATGGCAAGGTGTGCATGCACCACATCACTCGCAGGGTCGTTTGTTTTTGCTAGTTTTGCTACATGTATTAGTCGTGACTCGGTCGGTCAATGATCTATATCGATTTGGCACTTCAACTTGGCGTCTGCGGTGGAGTAATCGCTGGTCAGATTTGCATGGAAACGTGTTAAGGTTTTGGATCGGACATGTTAGAGAAACGAATAGCAGAGGAATAGAGCAGCGCAGCACAGCGTGAAGGTGCCGAAGGAAGAGGTATTGGAGGAGGAAGAATGTCTGGGGGTGCTGGTGTATTAGCAGTAAAAAGACGGAGAGAGGACTGGTGGCCCCTGGTGGAGAAGATAATCTGCAACTATTTTAATGTATATATATGTGCGTGAGTGAGTCCCATCTTTTCCTGCAAAGCATCAGCACGTCGGAAATGCTCGACTTTGACAAAACGCATAGGTATCGGATAACAATTTGTGGGGCAACTGCAGTAAATAGGCTAATTGATTTTTTTCTCCAAATAGTACGCTCTGTGAAATAAGAAGATTGCGAAAGCTCGGCAGCATAAAGTTACAAGAAGCAGGTGCCTGTCAATGGCCGCTTCAAGACTGATAACCGTCGAGAACAGTAAATGCGAGCTCATCCTGATGAACTCTCTCATGGGTGCTCGAGCAAGCTGAATGCTCTTGACGAAAATGCTGGGAACAAACCATTATTATGCCCATGGTGCTTTTACTTGAAATTACAAGGGGCATGATGTCGCTCGCCTGCAATGGGAAACAGGATACAATTATGGGACCGTGCAGGACAGATGTTGAAGTATCTTCCGCGATTATTATCGGGCTGACTGATAGGCAACACTGCGGCCGCCTCGGCGTAATCGACGAAGAGATCGGTTCGTCGATCCCTTTGCTTGTTTGTACCTGTCATTCTGCGCTATGAACTCGTGTTCTTCGCATCAATTGGGGGGCATCCAGCACTGCTTCAGAGTTTCAAGACGAAATTGCCGCTGCAGCTTCGCTTCAACGCGAAAGTATCAATTCGCTGGTCGTCGCCAGTGACGGACCTTTTATGTCAGGTGAGACCTGCCAAGTTGAAGTGGTCAAGTGAATGGTCAAGTGAGCTGCTCGGACATCAAAGCGGAAGCAACCTAGCATTAGAGCGATAAATCAAGCGGGCAGGTGTAAGCACCTACACATCGCTTGCTCGCCTTCAACAAGGTGCACCGATTATTATCTGTGCGAATATCATGCAGGAAATACACTTCGATAGTATCCGAGGTTCTGAGTATAAAAAAATGGAGTCGTTTGGGGTCGAGTGACTCCACCGCTAACTCTGGATCTACAATAAAAATGAAATAAAATGCTAGTTGTTTCAGTTTCTACGCGGTTTGAACTGTATTCGGAAATCGAAGTTAAAACTATGGTATATTAACTTGAAAACTTGATACACCTGTTTTATAAGAGCACAACTGAATATTCGAACCAGCGGCTTTTTCTCCTTGGTATTGCATACTCGCGATATCCGTTCGTTATCGAAAATATATTTCTATCCCGTTCGCTATTGTACGAGATCTCAATACTTAATAACCGCTGAGCGAATGATGCAAACAAGATGGATGTTGCTTGTGGCGGTCAAGTGCAACACCATCGGTAACTTACGGTGATTCGAAGTAATCTATTTGCGTGAACGTAGCGTGGGCAGGCGCAGGAAATACGTTTCAGTAGATGGAATATACTCTATGTTACACAACATACTATATTACTTCCTTCATTTCAACGAGCTAAGTACTGCCGGTTCTCAGCCAAAGACTTCCCACAATGTGCACGGCAGTCGCATTCATTCTGTTTCTTGCACTGCGAACCAAAAGGATGTAGATCTGTAAGCGTTTCCATGCAAAGCTAGCCAGCGATTACTCCACCGCAGACGCCAAGTTGAAGTGCCAAATCGATATAGATCATTGACCGACCGAGTCACGACTAATACATGTAGCAAAACTAGCAAAAACAAACGACCCCGCGAGCGATGTGGTGCATGCACACCTTGCCATCATCGCGATATAAATCAAGTGGCCGGTATCCCTAGTGCTGAAGTTACCGCCCAAGCAAGACCACCGTCCTTGCAGTAAGACCTGCCTGCCCGCCTTTGCTTCCTGCTGCACGACCCATGCACCTCGAGCGTGCATATATGTATGAACAGCCAACCAAGCCTCCATTACCCTCACCTCACTTTCCGTTTGGCCATCCAAAGCTCAACCAAAACCAACGCGCAGCCGTGACAAGCTCCCCCTCGACGGGTAGCTGTTATCACTCAACCAGAAGAACCAAGTCGTGAACCAACCAGTCACTCAAGTATGCCGTCCGAAGCACTAACGGACCCGGTCTACTCCGAGGCCACGACGCCCAAGGGCGCCGACGTCCCCCTACCGTACGACGAAGCTGCCGAGCGCAACGTCAAGCCCAACTGGATCCTGTACTCCAGCCTGCTCGTGGCGCTGTTGCAGCCGTTCCAGAGCGGATGGTCGTCGTCCCAGACGAACCTCTCGCAGTACAGCAACACCGACGACTGCAATGCGCGTCCCGTGGCCGAGGACACCTGTCTGATGTTCCCGGGTCACTCGAAGCTCGAGTGGACGTTCGCCGTGAACGCGTGGATTTTCGGCGGCATGATCGGCTCGCTCTGCTGCGGCCACTTCAGTGACCTGTGGGGCCGCAGGAAGCTGCTCTTCGTCAACTGCATCTTCATGATCGCGGGCGCCGCCATCCAGACGCCCGTTTCGAACGTCTGGGCCTTCGCTGTCGGGCGAATGATCTCGGGCATTGCCTCGGGCACCGCCACCGGCACGCTCGGCGCCTACACGAACGAGCTGTCGCCACCGCACCTGCGCAACATGCTCGGCATGGGTCTGCAGATCTCGGTGACCATCGGCATCCTGTTCCCTGCTATCTGCTTCTTCTTCGCCAACACGAGCAGCGGCTGGCGCTACTTGGCGGGCTTCCCGGTTGTGCTCGCCGTGCTCTTCCTGCTGCTGGCGCCGTCCATGTGCGTCGAGAGCCCCGCGTGGTTGCTCATGAAGGGCCGGCGCGAGGAGGCCAAGCAGGTGATCACTCGGCTTTACGGCGAGGAGAACGTGTACCTGGCGCTATCGTGGCTCGAGTCGTCCAGCAAGCCCGACCCGGAGCAAGCGCTCGTCAACAACTCGGCGCAGGAGGAGTCTCTCTTCTCGCCCAAGTACCGCCTGCCGTTGGCCTGCGCCGTTCTGCTCTCGTGCACGCAACAGCTCTCGGGCATCAACGCCGTCTTCTACTACTCCAACTCCATCTTCGAGGACGCCGGCATCTCGGACCCGCGTGTCGGCACGCTCATCATCGACTTCGTCAACATTTGGCCGGCCTTCTCCACGGGCTTCCTGGCCAAGCGCTTCGGCAACCGGAACCTCATCCTCTGGGGCATCGCTGGCATGTTCGTCATGGCCGTGCTCATGACCGTGGCCTTCCTCGTGGACGTGGCGGCGCTGTCTGTCGTGTTCATGGCGTTGTACGTGGTCGCCTTCGGCGCCACGCTTGGCCCGCTCGTGTGGGTCATCACGGCCGACCTGTTCCCGGACTCGGTGCGCGCCACCGCCACGTCCATCGGCATCGGCGTCAACTGGCTGTGCAACCTCATCGTCGGTGTCTCCTACCCGTACATCGCCGATGCCTTCGACGACTACAGCTACGTGCCGTTCGTGGTGCTGCTCGCCATCTTCTACGCGCTGTCGCTCAAGCTCGTCCCAGAGACGTACGGCAAGTCGCCCGAGGAGGTGCAGCGCGAGTTCCAGCTGCAGCACGGCGCTCAGTAGCAGGATGCTACTGGTAGTATTAAAAGGCTTCGAGGTGCGGAGGCAGACGACGTGGTGGCGGTATATTTCGACGAGTTCCGGGTCGTCGTGCAGTCATCGAGGCGGGTCGACGCCGCAGCCCATGCATCGAGAGTAGTGTTCGGACATCGTTGCTGCCGGTGGAGTGAGAGAGTGAGTGGGTGGTTTTGTTTTGATTCGGCAGGTAGTTTATTGATCGATAATATGCTGGATATCCTTTGCATTCTCTAGCGTCGAAGTAAGAGGGGATCGAGCGCGGCCAAGAACTTCAACACCGACCCTCACGCTTGGGCTAGTATTTCCTGATTGTCGTCGAATATGAAACGACTGAGCTAGGCGCCGTGAAGGGACGTGGCTGTCAGATCGACTTCCTTCGACCCGCGCACCTGATGACCACACCGCTCTCGATCGACGCCTATAAGCGCAAGCAGAACGTGCTGGCAGCCAAGGCCCACGCACGGCGAATCAGCGCAACTCCCAACCAGCCTCGCCCCAGATCGAAAGAAGCCTATACTGCGCAGCAACGCCGATACCTGAATGCTTGCGTCGAGAAGCACGCCGACCCTGATGCGAGACTGCTGATGGCACTGCGTGAAGCACGATTCATGCTTAAACTCGACCGGTTCGGGGAGGGAGAGGTGGGATTGAGCTGGGTAGCGTTATGTTTGCGTTGAATCGCCTGCAGTCAATAACCTTTACGCGTTCATATCGAGGTAGCTTAGGTTTCACGTGGACTATCTCCAAAAGACGAAACACTGCAACCACATCAGTCTCTCGCTGGGGTCTGTAGCGATAAACCGAGGTTTGTATGCGCTAGCCAGCGATCAATACGCAAAGTTTTGAAAACACCTTGCTCAGCGCTCACCTCCAACTCGTTTTCCTAGATTTGCGCACCAAATTCGACCGCCTGGGCTTGAAGAGGGCGTACGCCTACGAAAACCAAGGCGCGTCGGCCGTCGTGAGGTTGGTATGGAGCTGGTTTCACGCTTCTGATCTTCGCATAACAGTACTAAACGAATATTGCCCAACTGCTAGATCGGCGTGTTCGTCCGCGTACAAGACGCCCGACTTGCTACGCTTTCACCTCATTGGAGTGAAGATACTCCCTGAGGTGGTACCTCTTCTCTCCAAGGTTCGTCAATGAGTCTTGGACTTGGTGGCAGGGTACTGACGACCAATCTCTTTCAATTCTTCTGTTCTACCGGAGCAGTCTTTCTTTCACTGTCAGCACCTTGAAGACGTTAGTCTCAACGGCACCAACCTGGGCGATGAAGGGCTTGAAGGTACCGAACTTCAGGATACTAGCCGCTTGCTACGTTCAAAACAGTAACGCCCACTTACACGCCGTTCATTCTTCAGCTATAGCGATGGCTCTGGGAAAGTGCCCCAAGCTTCACTTGCTCTCCTTGGCTCGTTGCAATCTCACTGACAACGCGAGGGATCATATCGCCAAAATCATCACCGTAAGCGACGCCATCTTAGCTTCATGCAGTCGATGTCAGCGTCATAACCAGAGCCTCGGATTATGTGGCACGCAGCTTCACGGTGTGATCAAGGACGAATCGGTGTGGAGTTCGAGCTTGCGAGGCGAAGTCGCTCCGAGTGGGGCGTCGATGCCGGAGCTTTTGATCAATCTATCCTGCAATAAGCTCGGTGACGTGACTGCTGAAACGATTTGCGACGCACTTTACAACGACAAATGGTTGCTTGGTAGGTGATATATGTGAGATCAACACTACTTCCATCCTGTATTCACATTCGATACTGATAATCCTTGTACTTAGGTCTCAATCTAGGGGAAAACAAAATCTCACAGCAAGGAGCTGAGATGTTCATCGATACATTCACAAACAACAATAAGACTCTCGCAGTTCTTGGCCTCGCAAACATGAAAGAACCAGGTAAGTACCATCCTCCTCTTGGTCAGCAGTGACAAAGCTTGCTGCTCTCCAGCGAAAACTGACGTACCTTTAAATTTGCAGTGGCAACAAGCACGTTGGATGTATTGGATTCCCTACTTCGCGTCAGAAATCGTTTTCTCCAGCAAGTAGCAACCGAGTCACGAGAGAAGCGCATGGCGCTTGGTAGTTTGCTCCTGGACTGGGGTGTCGATAAAGACACTATCGTCGAGATCTGTTACCTGGAAACGCTCGGAAAAAAAATCGCAAAAGGTACGGGCACTGCAAGGCTATCAATGGAGTCAATGAAATCTGCGTTAGTGTCACCAAGGAAGCGAAGTAGCAGCATACACCCTCGCGTGCTGAACAACAATGTTACCAACCTAAGGGTGCATCGAAATAACAACAATGAAGATGACAACGGCGGCAGAAGCAGCACCAGCAACAACAACAACAATCAAGGCGACAGTGAAAATGGCGACAGCGATGTCGGTGATGATGAAGTAGCTACCTCGGCAGCAGATAGTCACGTCAAAACGGTGGGTCCTGCAAACAATATTCTGAACACCCTCATAGCGTGAGCACCACTGACCGATACGCTCCCGTGTAGATCGAGTATCTCATCGAGAGGTTGAGCGCGCTAGAATCAGAGAAAAGGAAAACGCAAGCGTATGTGAGCAAGCTTGAGGTACGTAGTGTTGATCACGAAACGATTTTGCGCCTTAAAAGTGTCGCTTACGTGGATGTCGCTTCTAGTCCGATAATATACAGCTTCGCGCTGAACTGGACGCACGCGATGCATCAGCTCCATCACCTGGTATCTCGCCTATCGAAGCGCAAATCATCGCACAGCTAGAAACTTCGATCAGCAGCCTCGCGGAGCAAGTAGAAATCATGGAGCATGAAAACTCAACAGCAACCATGACAGAACAATGTAATTCGAAGAGCCCAGCAGCTCAGTAGAGTTCTGTCAAATTTGGCACTGGGAATTGCACGTCAGCTGTAATGAACATTTCGTAGAAACTACACGTTTGTTATAGTTTCGGGGTCTTCTGTTGTTGCCCAGGAGTATTGCACATTGGTTTCTTTTTCTAAACAAATGAAGTTAGAGGGAGGGGTCAGCGAGATCTGTTTGTCCCTCCAACAGGTTCTGATTCGGGTGTGTGCGTGTATGAGGGAGGGAGGGGGGGGGGGGGGGGGGAGTACGCTCATCGTTTTGTCGAGATATAATAGTCGTAGACAAGAGTAACGTCACGGATCAGAATGCCAAAAATCGCTCATAACGAGACCTCTATTTAGCTTTCTCGTGAGTCTTCAGACTGTTGTCTCTTCAGTTTCTGGGGCTATATGTAAACCACCGCCCAATTTCTCCTTCACTGACAAGAGGACTAATACAACCCAGGCTACAAAACTAGGAGGACACCACTAACCGCAATGAATACATCAGCGGCTGCATCCTCCATATTTCGTCGAAAGCTTCTCGGTTGTCTCGCACTTCAACGACTGGTTGTGACGGTGACCGTGGCGATCTCCACATTTTGCAATCCTGTCCTATCGGCTTTCAACTCCTATAGCCCGAACCTGTTCATTGGAGCTGCAGTGTTTTTGCTAGTGCTGCTCGGATGCGCCTTCCTGGCCCGGGAGGCGAAAACTGCGAAGTGGTTCTTTCTCCTATTATTCAGTCTTGCAGAGGCGGTGATGTGGATGGAGCTGGATAAGCTTTTCGGCACCAACGTTAGACTATTCAACTGCTGCTTCACAGTGGTCTGGGCGGTAATAGTGGTGCTGTTTGATGCAGTTCGAGGTATAAAGCAGACAAAAGTTCACGACGCTAGCCTGGTGAACGTTGGTGGACCTACGGCTTCTGGTGGTACGGGTGCAAGCACTGGGCACGTTAAACAGCAAACAATATTTGGCCATGCCCGCCAGTACTTTGCTGGGACTAGCGATTTCTTGGTAATTCATAAGGATGGCCCGGTTGCGTTCATCATCACTGTCACCACGTCAAGTGTGGTCTATGCAGTGTACTTGACTAAGTTTCTATCGGCGACGGACTTTGGGTTGTCTCTTATTTTCCAGTTTGTGCTGGCAAGCTGGTTCACTCTCGACCTGCGCCGACTGGACCGCCATCTTGACCTCAACGAAGCGAGCGAGGGGGTGATTTACGTCTATCTCGATGCGGTGGTCATGGTTGGGTACGCAGTGATGACCCTAATGGTCTTCGCCATCACGGCTACAATTTGCGTGGGCCTAGCGACATCTCACGTTGCAGAAGAGCTCCGTGACTGCGGTATCTGCGATGAGTACATCCCGTGCTTCACCTGCATCTGGAGCTGCTTCGGCAGCCAATGCACGTGGTTGGACTGCGAGCTCTGGTACGACTGTCTTTGCGATCGCTACAGCAGGCGACAGTGGTGTTGCTGCGACTGCTGCCAGGTGCTCCTCGACGAAAGCAAGTGCCTGTGTTTCAGTGAGAAGCACGGCGAGAGCGATTGCTGCGAGTCGTTCTACGAGGGCAGCCGAGTTCACGTGGACCCAAAAGTTCGCCCCACCGTCCCGCAGCGACGGGAACTGGACCAGGTGATGCAGCGCGTGTGAAGCAAGCAGCAATAAAAAAAAAAACTCAAGTTTGTCAAACTTCACCAACTTTTCATGTCATAAAAAACGAAACTCTTGTTGGGGACAAAAAATGTGTATACTGGATAAAGTTCGCCATCGTCAACTTTCCCTCCATCTGATAGGTTGAAACTGCATCCAGTTACCGCCAATCCGCGCGCGCAGAGCAGGAAAGATCCTTTGAAGGGGGAACGCGCACACAACGCAAAGGAAGCAGAGCAGCATGAAGGAGACGGCGCAGATCCCCGTGCCCAGCAAGGACCCGGCGGCCACGGACGAGCAGCAGAAGCCCGCCGCCAAGGCCGCCAACCCGGCGGAGGACGTCCCCGCCGAGGAGGAGCTCGTACGTAGCCTGGAGCTGAAGATCTCCCCCCCTCTTGACCCGCTAATCTGCTCCCTGTTGCGCAGTCGGAGGAGGACCGCAAGCTAAAAGAAGACCTGGAGACGGCCGTGGCGCGCGTGTGCGACCGCCAGGAGGAGCTGGGCGTGAAGCAGCTGGCGCTGGAGCTGCTGCGCCGCGAGATCCGCACGGCCACGTCGTCCATGACGTCCGTGCCCAAGCCGCTCAAGTTCCTGCGGCCCTCGTACGACGCCCTGAAGGCCGCGTACGAGGCGCTGCCCGCCGGGGACACGCAGCAGCTCATGGCCGACGTGCTGGCCGTGCTGGCCATGACCATGGCCAAGGAGGGCAGCCGCGAGAGCCTCCGCTTCAAGCTGCTGGGCCACAGCACGGACCTGGGCTCGTGGGGCCACGAGTTCGTGCGCTCGCTGGCCGGAGAGGTGGGCGAGGAGTACAACGCCCGCATCACGGCCGAGGACGCCGTGGAGCCGGACGTGCGCGACCTGCTGGAGGTCGTGGACGCCATCGTGCCGTTCCACATGCAGCACAACGCGGAGCCCGAGGCCATCGACATCCTCATCGAGGTGCAGCAGCTGGCCAAGCTGCTGCAGAGCCCCGACATCGACGAGAAGAACTACCAGCGCGTGTGCCTCTACCTGCTGGCCTGCGCCGACTTCATGTCGGACGCGGACGACCTCGTGAACCTGCTCAACACGGCCTACGCGCTGTTCCTGCGGCTCGAGCAGTTCCCGGACGCGCTGCGCGTGGCGCTGCGCGTGGGCAACGACGACTTCGTGGCCGAGGTCTTCCAGAAGTGCAAGGACGACGTGGTGCGCAGCCAGATGGGCTACATCCTGGGCCGCCAGCGCTGCTTCTACGAGGACGAGAGCGAGACCTCGGCCAACGAGATCATCGGCAACTCGGACCTGAGCGACAAGTTCCTGTCGCTGGCGCGCGACCTGGACGTCATGGAGGCGAAGACCCCCGAGGACATCTACAAGTCGCACCTGTCGGAGACGGCCAGCGTGGGCCGAGGACGCGACTCGGGCTCGCAGCCGGCGGACTCTGCTCGTGCCAACTTGGCTTCGACCTTTGTGAACGCCCTGGTGAATGCTGGCTACGGCACGGACAAGCTCATGACCCCCGAGGGCAACACGTGGCTGTACAAGAACAAGAAGCACGGCATGATGAGCGCGGCGGCGTCGCTCGGTATGATCATGCTGTGGAACGTGGAGGAGGGCATCACGCAGATTGATAAGTACCTTTACTCTGGTGACGAGTACGTCAAGGCCGGCGCTATCCTGGGTGTGGGTGTCGTTAGTGCTGGTATTCGCAACGATTGCGATCCTGCCCTTGCGCTGCTGTCGGAGCACATCGACTCGGGCAACTGCTCCATCCGCTGCGCTTCCTGCCTGGGCCTGGGTATTGCGTACGCGGGCTCGGCGCGTGAAGATGTGTCGGAGCTGCTTATTCCGGTTGTTTCGCATGCCGACGAGAACGCTGACATCCAGGAAGTGTCCTACGCTGCGTTGGCACTCGGTATGGTGGAGGTGGGCACGTGCGACGACGAGGCTGGCAGCGTGCTGATGCAGCGGCTGATGGAGAGCTCGGATGCTGAGTTGGACTCTTCCTGTGCTCGCTTCCTTGCTCTTGGTCTTGGACTGCTGTATCTCGGGTACGTATCGAGTCAGATACTCGCTGGGGCGAGTGGGGAGTAGGGAGTCTGACACCGAATTGTGTTGTTTTGCACAGCCGCCAGGAGCGTGTGGAAGCCATGCTGGAAGCTGCTAAGACTATCGAGCACAAGATGTCCAAGTACTTGGCCATCACGCTGGAGACGTGCGCGTACGCCGGATCGGGTAACGTGCTGAAGGTGCAGCAGCTCCTGCGCACATGCGCCGAACACATTGAGGACCCTATTGAGGCACAGCACCAGAGCGTCGCTGTACTTGGCATTGCTTTGATCACGATGGGTGAAAACATTGGCAGTGAAATGGCGATGCGGTCGTTTGATCACTTGCTGCAGTACGGTGAAGTGGCCGTGCGTCGCGCTGTGCCTTTGGCGTTTGCTCTGCTCAGCGTGTCGAACCCAGAGTACGCACTGATTGACACACTGTCGCGCCTTACACACGATGTGGATTCGGGAGTCGCTCAAAACGCTATTCTCGCGCTTGGTCTGGTTGCAGCTGGCACGAACAACTCTCGCGTGGCTGGATTGCTTCGTCAGTTGTCGGAGTTCTATAGCCGCGAGGCAAACCACCTCTTCGTTGTTCGTATCGCACAGGGTTTGCTGCACATGGGCAAGGGTCTGATGACCCTGCACCCGTTCCACTCGGACCGGTTGATCATGTCACGCGTGGCGGTGAGCGGTCTGCTGACGATCCTGCACGCTTCGCTAGACATGGAACACACTATCCTGGACACTTCCCACTACATTCTCTACTGCATCGCCACAGCAATGCAGCCCCGTATGCTGATCACGCTGGACGAGGAGCTTAACCCGCTTCCTGTATCCGTCCGAGTCGGCCAGGCGGTACGTCTTTTGTTCTTGCTCTCTACTCGTTGAATACCAAAACTCACGTTTCTTGTGTCCTACTTTGACGCTGCAGGTTGAGATCGTGGGTCAGGCTGGTCGCCCCAAGTCCATCACTGGCTTCCAGACGCACACTACGCCTGTGCTGCTGAATGTGAAGGACCGCGCGGAGCTCGCGACTGAAGAGTACCTCCCGCTGACGAACGTGCTAGAAGGCGTTGTTATCCTCCGAAAGAACCCGGACTACGAGCCGGAGACTTAAGTGGGGGGCGAAGAGGAGCAGGGAGCGGCTGGGCCAAAAGAAAGAGGGCGCTGTTGTTCTGCAGCTCTGTCTCCTCTCACTAGCGATAACCAAGCCAACACACAAAATACTTTTAACGCATATAGCCCCTGCTTGTTGTTGGGATGCCTCACCTGTCCTAACGTTTTGTGATCTGCGTGCTGATACAGCGAAACTCTTTGGTGGTCGAACTTTTCGGGCATTAGTGGGTCGCATTGACTGTTTCGCTGTGGCTCTTCGTCTGCAGCCCACGCTTTCCGCTTTGGCTTAGCCCCGAGAATACGGAATGGAGACGGCGTACCTGTCTGGGCCCTCCTCGGCTATGATGTCCGCTTCAGCCACAACAGGAGTCCCTGCCGTCCCTAGGCGCGCGGAGGGAAATGTAGCGCTTGGACTCTTCAGCAAGATCGCTGCAGCGCGCAAGGAAAACCTCTCGAGC
Source organism: Phytophthora cinnamomi (assembly GCF_018691715.1). Lineage (NCBI taxonomy): Eukaryota > Oomycota > Peronosporomycetes > Peronosporales > Peronosporaceae > Phytophthora > Phytophthora cinnamomi. The sequence goes on from NW_027150986.1 coordinate 903,498, forward strand.
TTCGTACGTTTAACCGCGTGTGCACATGCGCGGGCGCTGCAATTAACTCGTTTAATTTTCCAGACAAAGGCAGCCACGGGAGATCTAGGACCCCCCGGCAGAAGCTTGGAAAAGAGGCCTGGTGCAGCGGGAACTAGCCACTTCCCAGAGCTCAGTGACCCCAGCAGTAAGAGCTATGACAATTTTGCCGTCTGAAGCTTGTAGTTCACTGACCTTGCGGATTACAGTGCATTTAGCGCGCAACCCAGCCCTGAGGACACCAGTGATAAGTGAACGAAAACCACACGCTCGGTCACACTCTCAGAATCTCCGGTGGACGAAGCAAAGCGTGCCTGAAGATCCATTAGGGGCAGTGGGTTCCTCAGCTACTCTAAGCGGCTCCATTTACAACGCCCCAGGAGCCAACCGGGCTGTTTCTGCCGCTTCCCAGCGCTCGATTCCTGTTGGTTTGGCCACCCCAGCTAGTCGAAGGCGGCATCTTCTGCCTCCGCAACAGCAACTTTATCAACAACGGCGTTCCACAGTACGTAAATTGAGCGACGGTCGGGTGAAAGGTGATGGTGGCATTCTCACTCTTTATTCAGTCTAGCACCTCGCGAGAATCACTAAAAGATGAGCAAGAGATTTCTATCAAGGAAACGCCAATACGACCTGCTACGGCTAGTGAAGTAGGTACTTGCTCCTGTTGGGTGAACTTATTGCTGACACAACTACTGCAAGATCTAATACATTTTCGATAAAATCTAGATCCTGGACACACGGTATTCAGCATATCAGGATAATGTTAGGGGCTACGTGAGGTAAGGAGAAATGATTTTTATCCTATCCAAGCAATGCTAATCAAATTCGGTGCACCTTAGGAGGCCGCCTGAAGCTTTGTCGAGTTCGCTGGATTCGTCAGATTCTGTACGTGATGATTCGTAGTTTTAGTGTTGGACAACGAGGCTAAAAACTGCACCAATGACTCCCAGGCCCTGTGGCATCGCCATGGAGAGCTACCGCACACGCTACAAGCAAGTGCGGTGGATGGACGAATGAGTGGTGCAGATAGCCGTCTTCACTCAAATAAGTCTCAAGCAGGTGGAATAGTTTCAGGGGACCCTGGGTCTGGCGAGCATCCCGTCAGTGCACCAAATCAAGAGGTAAGAACTACAAGCAAGACTGAGCAATTGTAAATTCCTCCGTCAGAGCGAGATATCTTATGGCCGCTGACCTGACGAAGGGTAGGTGCACTTTGCAGTGACTGCGGAAATTCCGGGCGTGCCTATTGTTTACAGGAATCAGAAGGTGACTATGACTACGTTCCTGCACTCATTCCAAGTCTACGTGATACTGACATTGCCTTCATTCCCAGACAAAAGCGTCGAACCCAGAGCGACTGAATCTTGACCGGCGCAATCTGCCCGTCATTCCTCTCCTCGAGGGTGAGCAAATTCTGCGATTGCTTAATCTTCAAAACAATGTCATTAGGCGGATCGAAAATTTGTTGGGTCTACCCAATCTTATTTTCCTCGACCTCTACAACAACCGGATAGAGGTACTCACAACCATTTTTCCTAATTGAGCATGAGTGACCCCACAGTAGTTGAGCTAATTCTGATCTTTGTATCCTGTCCAGAAACTGGAGAATTTACATCTGGTACCCAACTTGCGCGTGCTCATGATGGGGAAAAATCGACTGCGGACGATTGAAAACCTGGAATGTCTGAAAAAGCTTGATGTTCTGGACTTGCATAGGTAAACTCTATTTGAACGCGGTGCGGTTACTGCTCAACAAAAGCTCTAACACAGCTTTTTGCGTTCTTGTCTGCTTCAAACAAAGTAATGAAATTGAGCAGATGCAGAATCTGAACGAGCTGAAAGAATTGCGTGTGCTCAACCTGGGCGGAAACATGATATCTACTGTGGAGAACATCGACAGGTTGATGCTACTTACCGAGTTAAATCTTCGTCGAAATCGAATTACACGCGTCGCCTCGATCGGCAAGCTACCATCTTTGTTGCGGCTTTTCCTGTCGAATAACAAGCTGGAGACGTTCGAGTCGATCGAACCGCTCTTTCAGGTGCGCGACTACACTATTTCTCTTTATTCTCGAAGCACGCCAAAGTAACTTACCACTCCGATGTTACTACGTTGTACTTGTAGGTCACCTCAATCAGCGAGCTGCGGTTAGACTCAAACGGAGTTTGCGCGTCGAATCAAATTGAATACCGCGGACGGATGATACGGGGATTTCCGTTGCTAAAACATTTGGATCTGAAGCCGTTGAGTGATGCAGACCGAAGAGAGGCACTGCTACATGTCAACTCGCCAAGCAAGGGTGATGATGACGCTGAAACAGCGGCGCGAGCACATGCTATTATGTGCGTAAAGTCTGCTTGGGAACGGCGCACGGAAGTTGCACACTCCCCGACAAATGCTAAAGAGTCTCGAGAGTTGGCATTGCTTTCGTCGTGGGGGCTTCCTGGAAAAGAAGAGGTGGTGTCACATGTAGGCTACGAGGAGCGCGACGTGTCACCTACGAGCAGGGAAGAGTTGACGGTTTGCAACAACAACAACGGCTTCTCCGAGGTGGAGGTGTACGGGGATTATCGTGTCCTGGTCATTTACGGCAATGCCCTTGAAGTGATCGAGCTGACTAAAGCACACAGTCTAGTCAATGCTGTATCTTTCCGCTACATCGGGATGAGCAAGATTATGTCTGCTGTCGCAAGTGCTACGAGCTCCAATCTGAAGTTGTTCTCGCGGCTGAGGAGGATGATTTTCGCGCACAACGACCTGCAGTCATTTGATGAGCTACTCTGGCTGAGCGGCATGGGCTCGAAAGCCGAAGAGGTTTGTTCACGTGCGAGTCAAAACCATGCGAATCCTCGATTCACTTGATATTTTTTTCTTGCGTGCAGGTATTTATTTCCAACAACCCCGTGTGTACCAAGACGCTTCTCAAACGCTACATCGGTGCCCGAATCAGCGTACGTCATGCAGCTGAGAGTATTGATCTCTTGCACGAATTAATTAGTTCAAACCAATTCTCGATGCGGTAGAACACGTTGAGACTCAACGGTGAAGAGATCACTCCGAACGACCGGCATATGGGCAAGCAGCTCTTCCCAAAGCCCATCGTCCCTCGCACGCGGTCTGTCGTCGATCCTTCCGAATTGAGCTCCTTACTGCCGTCCAAGGCGCGAGTCAAGGAAGTCAAGGAAATGAAGCCCTCCCGGTGTGCATCAGCACTGCACGGCAACCCCGTTTCCTCCGCAGCCACCGACATCTTCGACACCGCCTCCGACATCGACAAGAAGACTGCCGTGAGTGCACCCTCGTCCGCCCTACAACCTGCTCACCCTCTCACTCCTCTATTCTCCATCCCCATCAGGCTCTGGACCAGGCGTGGAAGGGCATGCTCCTGTCCATTGTCAAGGTCCGTCCCACCAGCCAACTGGAACTCGCTGCTCTGTTGGTCCTAACACCTCGTGCTACTGACCAGGAAACGCTGCAAGACATCGAGCGCCGGGACAGCTTCATGTCCGGCTGCCTCGACAACCTCTAGCCGCACTATCAGCTACGGCCAGCGCTACGAGCTCCACCACCACCCTCCTCCACCAGTTTTGACGCCACTAAAGACCCAAATTGACACGCAAAAACCGCTGGCAAGTCTATTCCTCCATCTGCTGCGCCTCCTTCTCGGCCTTCTCGGCCTTCGTGGCCTTCTTGGCCTTCTTCTTGTCGTCCTCGTCCACGTCCATCTCGCCGCGCGCCTCCTTCTCCAGCTGGCGCATGCGCATCCGCCGCAGCACCTTGGCCGAGACCTTCTTGACCGTCTCCTTGCCCTTCTGCGCGCTGGCCTTGCGCTCGCGCTTCTTCTGCAGCTTCTCCTTGCGCAGCCGCTCCTTCTCCACCTCCAGCTCGTACTGCGCCTTGATCTTGTTGCGGTTGTTCTTCCTCGACATGGCTCCTGATCTACTGCTGCTGCTACAGTGGACGCACTACCGAGTCAACTAGCAGAGTGTGTCGCTTCGCCCGAGACCACCGATCGTCGAGCGTAGCAATTTTGACCAATAGCAGGTTTTATTGTTGACTTTCCTCGAATCACCGGCCGCGTATCCACTAGACTCAGATTTTGTGAGTGGATCCACCACTGTCCGCTTGGCGTGTCATTTTGTGCGGTGGGGATGGCCAAGGGCCGACGCCAGAACGCCCAGGCGGCGCGCTCGCTCTACAACCTGCTGCCCGCGAGTCTGCGGTACGCAGCACTAAGCTTACTCATTTTGCAACAGTTTGCAACGCTTTCCGTCCCTTTTTGAGGCCGATAGGACGAGTGGACTGACTGGTGGACGCGCAGGCGGACGCTGGCCGGAGTATCACTCGGCATCACCATCGGAGTCGCAGGCACGCTCGTGCTGCTGGGCATCGAGGAGCAAGACCTCAAGACAAGTGGGAGCAGCGGTAGTCGCGTGCCGATCCCAATTGACCGCAAGCCGCTGGAGCCCAAGACGCTGCCCAAGCATGCAGCGCTGCGATACGGAATGCCGTCGGACGCCAACGTGCACGTGCGCTCGGGATACGTCGTCGCCTATGACTACCGGTGCGACGTGGGTTGTCTAGGGTCTACGGCGATACTGTTGGCGGTTGTTGATTTGAAGTTGTCTGTGTATGTATTTGTGCCGTGACAGCACGCGCAACGCGTCGTGGGTGATGGAGTACCTGACGAAAGGCTCGCTGCGCGTGGAGCAAGAGACGGACCGAGCGAACTCAAAGTTCGCAGTGGATAAGGACATTCCTGAGCAGTTCAGGGTGCACCCAAACCGATACCTCAAGAGCGGCTACGACAAGGGCCACCTCGCTCCAGCTCGTACGTAGACGCTATCGTGCTGTGAAATCGAGTGATGCTGACGCGGCTTGGTTGCAATTTGGCAATATGCAGGGGACATGAGTCACTCGCAGGAAGCCATGGACGAGAGCTTCCTGATGACTAACATGTCGCCACAAGTTGGAGTTGGTTTCAACCGAGGCTACTGGGCGCGCCTTGAGGGCTTCATGCGCCACTTGGCTGGCCAGTACAACGCCATCTACGTCATCACTGGGCCGCTGTTCCTACCCAAAGTAAGCAACTAGCTAGCGTCTCCATAGTATTCTCCTGCTAATGTGCTACTGTCGCAGAAAAACAAGCGGACTGGGGAGTACGAGGTGTCCTATCCTGTGCTAGGCACGCCACCGGATGCCATTGCTGTCCCAACGCACTTTTTCAAAGCAGTGTTAGGCGAAAAGCGTGGTGGGGACGGTTTTGCCACGGCAGGCTTCATTTTGCCGAACAAGGCCATCCCCGAGAACAAGGACCTCCGCGACTTTCAGGCACCGCTAGACGTGATAGAAAAACAGGCGGGACTGATCTTCTTCGATAGGGTAAGCTTAGCTGGTTGTTTCTTTCTCATGAAATTAACTAACGCAATCGATGCACAGCTTGATGGCTTCAAAAAGGTAGACCTGTGCCGCGAAAACAAATGCTCACTGGCTGCTGCCTACCATCGAGCCTCGTCGACCGAATCTCACTAATTGAAAGCGAAGATATACATACATTACTCAGCCTAACAAGACGGGTAAAAATGCACATCTTCAACACTTGTGAATGCCATCTTGCAAGTTGACATGTAGCCATAGAAGGTGGAACCTCGGGCCCCATAGACATACCGGGTACCCAAACCAGTAATGTCTTGGCCATAGCACATGAGCTTACCACTACCCTGTCTTTTGATTCTTGGGGGGTCTCTCCGTCTTGGGGCGATACACAAGTTTATTTCCCTATAAACAACAACAACAACAACAACAACAACAAGACGCATTAGTTCAAACAAATGAGTAAAAACATGCTTTGGGGTGCTTAAGTAACAAAGGACGCACATGGAGCATGATCGTCGGAGTCTTCATTGCGTTGTCAACTCCTGCTTTCTCGCGAAACGTAACGAAACCGAAACCTTTGCTCTCGTCTGTGTTTTTATCCCGCACCACAATCGTACTCTCCACATCACCGAACTGTTCAAACGTTTCGCGAAGAGTATTCGCAGTTGTTTTTGATTTTGAGATGTTACCAACAAACAGTGAGCGAGCCAAGTCATCGCTCGTTCTGTGCTTCTTTTGTGTGGAAGCGATAACGAGTACGATATCGTTACCCTAACAAAAAGACCATTTTCACACGTTAGGATAGCAAAGCGCGAACACAATATAACAGGACGTACGTCGATCTTTATCGTCGGAGCCTTCAAAGCACTGTCAGCTCCAGTCTTCTCGCGAAATTTAACATAGCCGCAGCCTTTGCTCTCGTTCGTTTCGCGATTCCACTTCACATAAGCACTCTCAACGTCCCCGAACTTTCCGAACTCCTTGCGAAGAGTATCCCTCGTTGTCTTCTTCGAGAGGGAAGCCACATACAATGTCCGATCAGGAGCTTCGCTGGGAACTATCCTCTTACTTTCAGCAGCGAGAGCGTACACAATAGTATTGCCCTAATAACGAAGTCATAGTAAAAACGTCAGCGATCCAAAACCCTGAGCAAAACGACAGCACAGGACGCACATCCAGCTTGATCGTCGGGGTCTTCAACGCATTGTTGGCTCCTTCCTCCTCACGAAACGTGACAAAACCAAAGCATTTGCTGTCGCCTGTACCTTTATCCCGTACCACATGTGCATTCTCCACTGCACCGAACTTCTCGAACGCTTTGCGAAGTGCATCCCTTGTTGTCTTTTTCGCGAGCAACCGGATAATAAGTTTTCGATCGTCGTCTCCGCTTTTGCTGGCTTGTGGTACTTCTCGGAGCTGCTGCGGTGCCGCAGTCTGCAGAGGCAAAACAGCAGTTGGTGGCTGGTAGTTCTTAGCGCTGTCCCGGATGGTTGCTAATCTGCACGACACTTCGCGGTCCTGCACAACGACGTTTAGGTGGCGATTAAACCCAGAATCAACAACGGCAGTCACTCACATCAACTTTGATGGGCCTCTTCAATTTCTGGACGGCCCGCTGAGCCGCCTTCTCGTCGATAAATGTAACATATCCGACGCCTTGAGACTTGCCCGATGACTCATCACAGATAATGGCGGCATCTTCTATCTTGCCGAATGTCCCAAACCGCAGCTTCAACTTGTCAGTCTTCGTCTCCAACGCTAACCCATGAACGACCACCTTCCTAAGTGAAAGAGCATATTCTCCAGCGACCTTCAGATCTGCGAACAGGTGATCATATTTCGCAGCACTTCAGAGAGAGAGAGAGAGAGAGAGAGGGAGAGAGAGAGAGAGCAACAAAATATGTTAGGATCCAGTTCATCAAAGTCATAGGAATAACGAGCACCAACGTACGCGTTCGCCATTGTCTCCACCAGCTGCTCCCTCGAGAGAGGCTCCAAGATACGGCGCAACTCCTCGACGCGATCGTCCATCGTGTTCCGTTGCACCTTCTCAATCCTTGCCTTCTTCTTCGGAGGTCCCTCATCCACCGGTGCGAGCACCTTCACCGGCTTTCTTTTCTCAATAAACTTCTTTTTCGGTTGATCCTCCTGCTCCTCGTCACTATCCTCACTGTCCGAGCTGTCCGAGCTGTCCGAGCCGTCCTGCGAGCTCTGTAGCACTGATGTAGCCATCTGTGTCTCTTCTCCGTCACTATCAGAGCTCTCCATGCTTTCTTCTTGCTTCTGCACCACCAGAGTAGCTCCCTCCTCCTCCTCCTCTTCCTCGTCCTCGTCTTCCTGTTCACTATCACAGCTGTCGGAGCTCTGCTGCTTGCTTTGCACCGCTGGCACGGCATCCTCTTCGCTGTCGGAGCTGCTGCTCATCTTCTCCACCTTCTCCACTTCCTTCTCCTCCTCCTCTTCTTCTGCTTCTGATTGGCTCTCCAGCTCCACCTCCTCTGCTTCGTCTTCACTCCCCTCCTCGCTCTCTTCTTCCTCTTCGCTTTCCTTCTGCTGCTGCGGCTCCTCCTCGGACTCGGACGATGCTGCTGCATCATGCCGGACGTCCAACTGCATCTGCTCCGCCTCGGACGAGGAGCTGGAGTCCTCCTCGTCCTCCGTCCCCGCGTCGCGCTCCTCCAGCTTGCGCTTCATGCTGCTGGTCGGTGTAAATGCGGTTGCGAGCCCATGACGACCTCGTGATTGGTCGAAAAAGTATCCGCCACATTTACAGCGAATCAGAGTTCGTGAAACTATTGCGACGGCCGTTACACGGACTCAATATTGAAGTGTCGGGGCGTCCACCTGCTCGATTGCTCACGCGCATGAGCCTCAACGAGCACGACGCGGCCCTGTCCGGGCTCATGGGCGTGGAGGAGACGCCCCCACCCGCGCCGCTGGTCAAGGCGCTGGGCCCGCAGCAGGCCGAGGTCGTGGTGAAGCGCAACCAGTCTAAGTACGACTTCGTCAAGGTGCGCGTGTGGGTGGAGGACCACGTCTACGTGCTGTCGCGCTACCTGCTGTGCCGCGCGCTGGTGAGCGCCAAGGTGAGTCCGAAATAGCGAATTCGGGGTGGCTGCTCTGCTTATTGAGGGTGTGAACCTGTTGGCAGATCAATTCCAGGGACGCGGTGCAGATTTCGCTGGACTTGAAGCGGGTGAGGCGGTCGAGTAGGGAGAGGATAATGGGAGGGTGACTGACTATTGCGGTCACTTTTGTGGCTGGTGGCAGACGCTGGTGGACTTGAATTTGACGGATATCGTGCAGGTGGGGGAGATGTTGGTGGCCGTGGAGGCAGTCGGTTTAGTTGCTGACTGAGAGGAACTCTCGTGTTGCAGGAGCAATTCGAGGACTTTCTGTACAAGACGATGCTGGTGTTTGGCTATGGTGAGCCGCAAATTTCGTGCTACAGGATGATGTCGAGGTAGGCGGTCATTTTTACGGTGATTGGGAGGTGCTATTGTACTGATGATTTGTACTGAAGCTTCCATCGCAACCGAGTCCCGCTGCTCATTATGCTGGCAGGAACCGCCTGCATCGGCAAGTCCACTCTGGCAACTAAGGTGTGGTGTGTATTGCAGCATGTTGACTGCAACTGCGGCGGTTATTGTAACGCTTCGCGTGTTTTGCAGTTGGCGGACCGTCTAAACCTCTCGAGTGTTCTGCAAACCGACCTCATCTTTGAGCTCATGTGCAATTTCTCGGGGTACGTACAAGGCCGTTGCATGAATCAATCTACGATGGTGTTAACGTATGCGTCATATTCGCAGCCAAGAAAAGACTTCCTACATCACGACGAGTTTTCCGTCGACGAAAGATCTTATCGACGAGTACGAGAAGGAGTGCGAAGTTGTGCGCAAGGGCGTGAAGTCCGACATCGATAAGTGCCTCAAGGATGGCAAGTCACTTATCATCGAAGGTTTCCACATCGATCCCCGTCTATACCAGAAGACTATTGGCGCTCCTGAAAAGGGTAGCAACGCCAGTTGCTCGGGTATTGTGGTGCCATTCTTGCTGACTCTCGATGAAGCCGACCACCGCAACTTCATGACAAACTCGCCGGATCCTCGATACCGTGGTGATCAAAACGCGGTGGGCTTCCGCAACTTGCACGACGTGCAGAACTACTTGGTTGCGCACAGCCAAGAGGAAGGCATGCTTCCGTTCACCGAGATCCGTATTAACCTGCATTCGTTCCACGCCACGCTTGACCATCTTCATGATGTAGTGCTCAAGCGCATCGAGGAGGTATTTGTGCGTAGCAAAGCAACTTAAAAGGAAGTAAATAGCTGAGTTTGCAGCTTGTCAGTCTGTTCATTGTCCATTAAAACTTATTAACTGGTGCTGCGGCGTGTCAAGGCCAAGTAAGCATCGCGGCCTCATGTTCCACCATCGCTGACAGGATAAGCTGGGGATCCCAACCTGGGGGCATCTGCTGTTGTCTTCACATTTAGACTGATGGCTGGAATCCATCCACGAGCCCACATAGAACCCCGTCGTTCGTAATTCCCGCCACGAATCCTTCGTATGGGCCATAATAGACGCACGTCCACAATGTACTTGGTATCGCATGTAAGCCGCGGGGTCGAGAAACAAAATGTACCAACGCAAAATCCTTCATCATAGCAGCTTTAAGCGGTCGATACACCTCAGCGCAGTTACTGCGAAGTTGCTTGAACATTTCGAGTGTATCTTTTGTGAACTTCACTTGAGGCTCTGTCAGCTTATCGCAGTAGTCGCACGAAGATCCCTCGATCCCATGCCAGTGATGATCCAAGTAATCCAACAGTGCACGTCCCCGCTTCTTTTTGTACTCGTGAAAGAAGCGCGATCCACTATTACGGCAAATTTGGTTCATAGCTTGTTTCACGTCCTTCTCAGTGCAGGAGCACAGGTTGAGCTTATCCTTCGTTACGAGAGGACAAACGACCGGAACAAATGTAGAGCGCTGGTAACGACTACATCGCTGTACAATCGATGCAGTAAACCTTTTCGTCAGGATCAGCGCCTTCAGCAGAGCACGAGCGCCACCAGGAATTTGCAGTATTGGCAAGTTTGTCTTCACCGTGTACGGCGCGTTGTCAATACACTTGTCATCCGAATGGGAATGAAGGCGAGACTTCGCATCCAGTCGCAACCGCATTGCCGACCCAGGTGCGTCTTGTTCTCCACGCAAAACGAGTCAATTGCCTTCAGTGATATAACGTTGATGAATTCGTCCGAGAATGCGCCAGGGTACATCTCACACATGGTGTACGCGTCATGTGAGGGCAAATAGTCCCAGATTGGAGCAGACCCGAGCTCCAAAATCAAACAAAAGCGCTCCGCAGGCGAATCCGTTGGCGGAGGTACCGTAGATTGGCTGCGTGACGTTTTCAGCTTCTTCTTGCTACTTCGTTCCTTCGTAGCTCGCATGGGGACTGCGCGCTTCATAACTTCTTGTTGGTATGTTTTAGCTGTCTAGGCGCGAAGGCTTTTGATGTTGGCCGTATGCTGGCTTCTCACTCGTGCAGTCAGTCCCAATCGAACTAACCTATTATATGCAAAATGGTTCTCGAAAAATCTGAAATCCTCAACCGTTAAAGGTCACCTTCCTTCATTCACATTTGCCTTTCACTCGGATGTGCATTACTTGTTGAGAAACTTGCAGGTGGGAATGATCAAGCGCCGCTCGTCGACCAGGCTTTCCAAGCAGAAAAAGAAGCTGAAGCAACCGGGTAACCAACGCAATACTGCTGCTCAGCTTTGTTTCATCATGGAGTTGGATGCTTCCTCTGTCTCCGACTATCTGTCTACTGCTGACATTTCAGCTCTCTTTGAAGCTTGTCCCGGTGTATTCTCCCAGGGATTCGTGGATATATTGACGCTAGAAGGTGTTAACTGGTTTGCTACGGAGAATAAGACGCATGTTGGGCGTCGATGTGCTTGTGACTGGATGCGACGCCTTGACGGCTTTTTATATGACACGAAGTGTGGTGAAAAGCCTTTCAACGTGAATATGTCCATGCCGATTTTTCAGACACCTAGAGGGACTCGTGCTCTGTTTAACGCGCTGGGACTCGCGGAGAGATTATTGAAACCATTTCGTGTGGAAGACGGTCGCGGTCAGGCTATGTTCGCTCCGGTCGTGTGCTTGCTCACAGAGGGAGATAAAAGCCTCTTCACCAAACTAGATGTCAAGAAGGCGATGAATCTCGTTTGCGACGGAGCTGGCACCAGATTTTTCGAAAAGTTCAACTCGAAAAGCACGAAACGAAGATACTCGAGGGCCGACTTCATCGACGATCACTGGGGCGACATCGAAGGCTCGTCGTGCCGTCAGTGCGATAAACTTCCAAGCTACCGAGCTGAGCCAAACAGAGGTCATTCCAGAATCAAGTGGAAGGACAACAACATCGAGAGCATCCGCGCCAATTGCAGAGCAGTGTACCAGTCGCTGAAAGCTGCCATGGAGAAAGAGCTCCAATTTGTGCGGTATATCCCGAAGCCACACAAATCTGGAAGCGGGGTGAAATGTAATGGATTGGTGGCGGGGGTATCGACTAGCGGGGTCTTCTGTGGGATGTATGTCGTGAACGGGTACTGGCCCTACAATCGTCGAGGACGCCAATCCAAGCAATAACGCTGGTAGCGGGGGTCGTTGAGAAGACGAAGCCAGAACGTATCGTTGCACTTCGTAGGCTTCGAGAGCTCACAATACAACGTAAGTGCATGGACATGTATTGATTTTATCACAACAATGGACTCTTCGTGCTTCATGTTCACCATCTATCATAGGATATTCTAGGACACCGCGGTTCTTATGGATGCTCTACATCTGACCAAGAAGCTGCTGGAAACAGTCTCGTGGGCCAACCGATTCGCCCTATTATCCCGTGGTCTGCCCACTTCTAGCTGGAGGAGATCAAAACTTGCAGACTAAGGCAGCCGTCACGCGAGTGATGAACGCCGTCTTCCCAGGATCGGGCTCGCATTTCTACTACACGGTCACTAAACCTATGGGATCCACCCGGTCGCCGGATTTCCTGTACGAGCACTGGGATGGAATCACTAGAATGTCGTGTCAGTACTGTGGTAATCTCGTTGAGGCACAGAAGTAAACGGTCGATGAAAGCAATTGAGAGCATTCGTGCAAATTGCAAGAAGTTGTACAGACCGGTGAAGGCGCAAATGCAACAGAGCCAGCGATTCGTACGCTGTGTTCGCAGACCTCGTGCCAAGTGTTCGCTCCATACAAAAGACTTGTAGCAGGAATAATGGGTGACTGGTGTTCTTTGAGGGCTCTATCAAAAAAAACATTTGGTTTTGGTAAATATGAAAGACAATTTGTGATTAGGTCATACTTTGTCATGCTTTCTTCATTTTTTCATTGAAACGCAGATAATTAAGAAGAAGCGAGCCTCGATGACAGGAAACAGCAAGAAGAAGCTGAAGACATTGTCCAGTATACCCAGAGTGAACTTCTCTGCGGATTCCCCTAAAAGTGATCGCTTTGGATTGATATTGGAGCTAGATTTTGCTTCAATCTGGAACTATTTGAACGATGCCGACGTGTGCGTCTTGCTCGAGGTGTGTTCTGGCGTACTGTCAAACGAATTTGCCAACATTATATCACTGAAGGCGATCGATGCATTCTGTGTGAATAACAGGACGCATCTGGGCCGACAATGCGGCTGCGACTGGATGCGAAGTCTTGCCTTTATTCCACTCTCAGATGATACGCGTACGGACAACGCGCCGTATGCTGTGGAGAAGAGTTTGCCGATACTCCAGGTTCCCGGTGGCACTCGTGCTCTACTGAGCGCACTGATTCAGATGAAGAAACTAATTAAGCGCGCAAGATCTCGGCGTTCTAGCCGCTCGATGTTTGTTCCAGTGGTTTGTCCTCTCGTGACGGAATATAAGCTTAGCTTGTGCCCCTGTGCTGCGAAGGACGTCAAGCGTGTGATGAGCCGAATTTGCCCAAAGACTGGATCACGCTTCTTCCACGAGTATCAAAAGAAGCGAGGACGTTCATTGTTGGATTACCTGGATCACCACTGGCAGGGGATCGTGCGATCCTCATGCGAGTATTGCGAAAGTCTGACAAGGCCACAAAGAGGTTTCCGGAACCACACTCTTCAAAGAGTTGCGAAACTTCGTACAAACTGCACGAAGGTGTATCGACCACTCAAAGCTGCTATGATGAAGGATCTTCAGTTGGTACGCTTCGTCCCTCGACCCCGAGGCCTTCACGCTATGGAAAGTACATTACATCCAGGCGCTTATTATGGTCCGTATCAAGGGTTGGCGGGAAGGACGGAGTTTTATGTGGAGTTTATCTTGTGGATGGATTCAACGCTTTACACTAAACGGTAACAAAGCGTATCTCGGCAGTTCGTATCCACCTAATTCATGTATGCATAATAAAATTATTGCATATTATGAGACCACTTGAAGTTTGTACTAGTAGGAAATTTCAAGCCATGTGAAAACTTATTTCGTACTTAAATGCGTTCATAGTGATCTCGAGTGAATTCGCCGAAGATTGAATTTGCCAATAATAGAGCTCGCAATACTGTAGCGATCTGCTTAGTCCAACCTCTGTGCCGCACAGTGTACGCTATAGGTTCCCCCATGGAGAAGCCGCGGCGGAACCCGGCGAGGATCACCTAGCGAAAGCAGCAAAAACGAGAGATTTACGCGGCCGTTTCTTGCTTGGTGCCCGATAACTCTGCAGTTAGTCGCTTCAGCTACGTCCTCGATTTGGGGTCAGCATCCGTTTGGGAGTATCTGGACCCGCAGAGCGTCTCCAACACGCTCCAGGCATGTCCCGACGTCTTCTCGAAGGATTTCATTGATACCGTGTCGCTTCGAGCAGTGGAGTACTTCGCAGTGGAAAACAGGACGCACTTGGGTCGGCATTGCGGGTGCAACTGGATGCGACGGCTCGACTTCAACTACCAGTTTGACGCCAGCTGCAAGGGCGAGCCACCCTTCACGGTAGACAAGACGCTACCAATCCTTGCAATGCCAGGAGGTGCGAAGGCTCTTTTGGACGCGCTGCTGCTGACAAAGCGGCTGATGCAGCCGTTCCAGGAACCGGAGAGGTCCCGGGACGCATCTTTTGTTCCGATGGTCTGTCCGTTGGTCACCAAGGAGAACCCCAGCTTACCAACCAAAGCTGCAGTCACTCGAGCAATGGATAACATCAGCCCGGGAGCTGGTACGAGATTCTTTTACAAGTTCAAGCTCAACGCGCAGCCAACGTTCATCGACTACATTGAGGAGCACTGGAATGGCATGAGCGGCTCGGTGTGTCAGTATTGTGACAGTCTGACAGACGCCGACGCTCGGAAAACCAAGAAGTCCACCGGATTTACCACCACGGAGATCAGACACGTCCGTGCAAACTGCACCAAGCTGTATCAGCCGCTCAAAGCAGCCATGGAGAAAAACCTCCGATTCGTGAAATTTGTTCGCCGTCCTCGACGCCGTTCGCGTCAAGAATGGAGTTTTACTGGCAAGTACAAAGGACTTGTGGCGGGCATATCGCAGGGGGATGTTCTTTGTGGGCTCTTTCTCGTGAGTGGGTTCTGGCCACAAGAATACAAGTAAGCGATTCCTCAAGCCTCAACTACAAGGATAATGATGTGCTGAAGGTTTGCGTGCACGTTGAGTTAGTGTTGAGGGGGCAACACGATGCAGCTCGAAGTGTTTGGAAAGCAAGGCTCGGAGTACTGCCTAGCTAGCCAATCAGAAAGGTGGTTGATCACCCCAGTTGAAATATTCGCATTGCCTTACGAACTTTGAATCCACGCGTAGAACTTCCCTCGAGATGCATCGCGCCAATCATTCATTTATGGTAGACAGTAACATAACAGCCTGGAGTTAAAGCACGTGGCACCGTGCGGAAGCCTCGAGATCGACACAGCTGTGTGAAACTTGCGAATAACCAAAGAACTGCTATAAATCCGGCTTATCAACGAGCTTCTCTCGTCACGAGAACAAGCCACCGACGCAGACGTAGAGCGATTCCAGACCAAACAAAGTGCCATATTGTGCGTTTTGATCACGCAGCAGATAACGAAGGCCCTCGGGAACTTGAAGCAAGGTTTTTCTACAGTTTACGGCGCAGTACATGTATCGTTAAGTAAGGAAAACGAGTGCTTTAAAGTGTTTTGTTCAGCGTAATGCGAGAAAACGGACAAAACAAGATCGAAATTCCAGACTCAGCAAGTCAGAGGAGCGGCCACACGTCAACAACGCTCTGCAACTGTCGGGCTGTCGGAACTGTCCATGACACCATGGTCGTTTTGTCCGTGATGAACGGCGAACGCCCCGAATGTGTCAATTTGACACAACAGGCGTCCTTCAACAAGAGTACAGCCCCCCCCGTTTAGTGTACCTCTTCTTTCGCGTTCCCTTCCATATCTGCTGATCCAAATGCTACCTCCTCGATAAATCACTGTTCCTTTCCAATCCCATCAATATTCCCTTTCTAATACGATCGATGTACCCATATGCATAACTGCTACACTACATTTAGATGATCCCGTCATCGATTTGCAACAACGTTGACACGCGCATCAACAGCTGTCCTCGCCGTTGACACCGTCGGACTGACCACGACGCACACCGGCTCCTCCGTCCACGATGGCGCAGCCGTCGCCCTCCTCCTCCTCCTGGCACCTCCGCAGCAGCAGCTCCTGGGCGCTCGTCGCCCTGCTGGCCGTCGCGGTGGCCACGCTCGCGCGCGACCCGACGGCTCTGCAGCAGGCAGCGCGCCGCGTTCTGCTGGAGACCCACCTGACGGCCGCGCTCTTCGGCCAAGCGGACGACGCGGTGGACTGCGCCGCCGCGCACCAATACCTGACAGACGTCATGCCCGTCAAGGGCTTCCACGTGCTGTGCATCGAGGCGCCGACGACCGACACGCTCAAGGTGACGGGCTTCAAGGACGGCATGCACGCCAACAGCTCCGTGGAGACGACCAGAAGCTTCGACGCGTTCGCGCGCGCCGTGGAGGACGAGCTGCTGCAGTTCCCCAGGCCCAGCGACGAGTTCGCGCTCAAGTACAAGCAGCCGTCGGCGTACTTCTCCCCCGACGGAGAGAGGCTGGACAAGAACACCACGGTGCTGCAGAACCGCATCGTGTTCCTGTTCGAGGGCGGCCAGTTCATCTGGCCAGGCGTCCGCGTCGGCCACAAGAGTACGTGTTGATGGCCGGTACCTGAATTTGTAGTGGAGATCGTCACTAACTGGTGGTGGTGGTGCTATTGCTGCAGCGCTGGTGAAGAACACGTTCAACCGTGGAGATCTGGTGATGGAGACGGTCAGCATGACCCCGCTAGTGTTCAGTGTTGAGGAGTTCCTGCGGGACGACGAGATCGACATCGTCTTGGAGCTGTCGATGCCACACTTGGCGCCCTCGGGTGTGACGCTGCAGGACGGCCACGAGAACCGCCCGGCCACGGACTGGCGCACGAGCACGACGTACTGGTTGGAGTCATCGAAGCACCCACTGGTGCAAGACATCGACAAGCGCACGGCAGACCTCGTCAAAGTGCCGATCAGCCATCAGGAGTCCGTCCAAGTGCTCCGATATGAGCACACGCAGCACTACGACCAGCACCTTGACTACTTCTCGGTCGAGCGCCACCGCAACTCCCCCAGTGTGCTGAAGAAGATCGAGCACGGTTACAAGAATCGCATGATCACAGTCTTCTGGTACATGTCGGACGTGGCCAAGGGCGGCCACACGAACTTTGCGCGTGCTGGGGGCCTGCCGCACCCGCCATCGAACAAGGGCTGCACGCAGGGCCTCAGTGTCGCGCCGAAGAAACGCAAGGTGGTCGTTTTCTACAGCATGCTGCCGAATGGCGAGGGCGACCCGATGAGCCTGCACGCGGGCTGTCCCGTCGAAGAAGGCATCAAGATGTCGGGCAACAAGTGGGTCTGGAACAAGCCGCGCAGCGACTATGACTAGGTTGCAGAGGTGCTTCATATTGCATGCAGTTTTTCCTGTTCGCCATCAATTGTGAGTACATCAATGTAAAAGGGGGACTTCGTCCTCAATTGTAATACACTACATGTTAATACCCGCCTCGGTGGGTGCAAGCAGAGTTATCAAAGCTTATGAAACGATTGATTGTAGCAATTTGTTTCCTCGTGTCGATAAACAACTACACCGAGCACACAGTTAAATTGGTTCCTCATCGATCGTAGGGCCACTAACCATTAGTGACATACCACAGAATACCCCGCTAGCTGATATCCCCGCCACCAATTGTACGGCACGAATTTGTGCGGCTTCGGAATAACCAGCACGAGCTGAAGTTCCTTCTCCATGGCAGCCTTCAGCGGACGATACACGCTTTTGCAGTTATTGCAAATGCGCTCCACGGATTTGTCTTTCCATTTCATGTTTCTAGAAGCCCGACCGCAAAGCTCGCTTTGGTAGCTTGGAATATTATCAAACTGATTGTACGACAAGCCTTCGATGTTGTCCCAGCGTTCGTCGATGAAATCTGCCCTCGTGTATCCTCGTTTAATTTTGAAGTCGTAGAAGAATCGCGTCCCGGCTCCATTGCACAGCGATTCATGTCTTAGTGACGTCTCCGCTTCGACCGTTGTCCACGCAAAATGGTTTCAATCATCTCTCGGCGAGCCCAAGCGCATTTAGTAGAGCTCGAGTACCTACAGGTGCCCGAAAAATTCACGTTGAAAGGCTCTTCGCCACCACAATTTGTATGGCTGTTAGTACCGTAAAGGTGTCGCATCCAGTCGCAAGCACATCGACGCCCAACGTGCGTCTTGTTCTCCTTGGCAAACCGGTTAACACCTTCTAGCGTCAATATTTCCACGAATTCCTGGGAGAATGCACTCAAGCTAGCTTCAAAGAGAGCTGCAATATCCGCAGTGAAGAGATAATCGCAAACGGAGGAAGTCTCCAACTCAAAAACGAAACTAAGGCGAGCAACAGAATTGTTATGGTCACCGGCTTGTTGCCTTTGTTTCTTTTTTCTGATTAGAAGACTTGTCAATGAGTGGTGTTTGATATTTCCGCTCGGGTCATATTGCAATCTAAAATCCGAGTGAGAGCAGAACCCAAACTGAAGCGAGATGACTAACGGCTGAAGCTTTGGATTTCCTCTTGACTTTTCGCTCCTCAGAGACCCTCATCCGGCCATTCGGGATGGCGAACCTTGGGACTAGGTGTCGGGGTGCGAAGCTGACGAGCTGCAGGCGCGTTCTCGTTTACACCGATGTTCGTAGTGGCATCGGCTGAATCGAAGCTAACAGCCGTGGCGATGGCGACCGTGACGAGGATCTTGACGAACTGCATGTTGGGGGTGTCGGAAGCGAAATGAGAAATGCCAGAACGCAGATATGGTTCCAGGTCGTCTGTGAAAGCGCCGGAGGAGTTGCAAGCAAACAACGCACTACTGCAGTGAAGGGATGCATTATCGTTATCGCAGGCTGGCGGTCTATTGTAGACGTCAATAATTCAAGTAATCACCAGTCTATAGAATTGTCTCGTGGATCAGTATGGTTGACAATGGTAATCCACGTAAAACCAATTATCCGGCGCTGATTGCGCGATACACGATATACTAACCTTCAAGAGAGGGTGAGGGTCGCATATCTGAGGGCCATTAACCACCTCAGTCAAGCTGTCAGAAAGTTCGAAGCACGCGGATGCGAGTGAAGAATAAAAAGTATGAAGAATAAAACGCATCCAATTCCAAACTATTGGGCGCATTTGTATAAAAGTACACATCATCCCATTGCGCCAAATTCACTAGCTCTACTATCGAGGCGGACAAAATACCCGAGTGAGATTCCAACATTTCCACCTTGAAAGTTAGATGCTAGAGTTGAGAGGAACATCAAATGGGCGGCCGGTGCCGGTGCTCACCCAGAATGTAAAGTCCACAAAGGACACCACCCTCCGTTATGCCTGCTACCAAGCCTCTGTATCGCCCATAAATCCACCCAGTATCTGGAGGCCGACGGGGCCGGCAAATAAACCGCACGAAGTGGACTCTTTCTCCATCATAGCCTTCAACGGCTGATAGAGATCCATGCAATTCGCACGAGCAGTGGCGATCTTGGGACGACTCCATCGGTTCTTCATCTTCGCCTTGGTTCCCTTTCTGGAGATTTTCAAGTTAGCACAAAGCTTACACGATGAACCATCGGTAACTTCCCAGTGCTTGTCAAAGTGATCTAGATCAAGCGAATTGTTCTTCGTCTTAATCGGATAAAAGAAGTGTGAACCAGTTCCCGGAGAAATGGCGTTCATTGCCTGAGTGAGGCCAGCTTTGGTGCGCAACTTCCGGCTAGTTTGATCCTCGAGCGGGCATATCACCGGAGCAAATGTGAGGCCTTTGGGTCTGTCGGTGGATAGGAACGGCTGCATCATCTTCTTCGTTAGCACGAGTGCGTGCAGGATGGTGCTAGGTCCACCCAGAGACTGGAGAATTGGTAGCGACTTGTCCACACTGAACGGTATCGATTCGTCGTATTTGCTCTTGTCGTCAAAGACGAAGTTCAGGCGTCGCATCCAGTCGCAGCTGCAGTGACGGCCTACGTGTGTCTTATTTTCGACTGCAAACGAGTCGCCTGCGTTGCCACTGTGTCGACGAAGTCTCGGGAAATCGCATTTGAGCACACGTGAATAGCGTTGGAGACGTCTTCTGGTGATAGGAAACTCCACACTGACGCTGTGCCCAACTCTAAGACGGAGTGGAGAGAGTTACCGGTAGAAGTTCTTCGTATACCATGTAGAGAATTGGCGAGCTGTTTGTGCCTTTTGGCTTCTGCTTTAGTAACTTTCGAGGGACCTCGGCGCTGTTTGTCCATTGTAGAAATGACGAGGGCTTGAAGAGTCCCCTGAAAACATGGGTGCATCAACTCAACCATTGCAATGTGGTATATCACACCGCACGAGCTGTTCGAGTTGCGGCAAAATCAGGATTCGGCCTCAAGTGTCACAAGGTTAGAATTCTATGTCGCTACCAGGTGAAGCAATATGAACAACAAGGCGCAAAAACCGTTAACTTATTAGAAAATACTTTGATTTCAAATCCCCCACGAGATCACGGTAAGTACAATACGCTCAAGCTGAGCGGCTCAACCAATTATCCGAGCATTCAGAGGGGACACTATCGATATAGCATCTGCTATTGCCATTGATTCTTCTTTCGTTTTTGTCAAGATTGCCAAACAATCGTTCTGTGAGTAACCGGCACCAATCAAATCGCTTGACAAGGTAAAAGCCTCATAGAACTCCATCTTTCGTAATCCCCGCGAATAGACGTTCATACGACACTGCGGTGCTTGAACCTCGAGGGTGGGGGATAAAGCGCACGAACTTGAAGTTCTTCAGCATGCCTGATTTTAGCGGCCTGTAGACGCTCTTGCAGTAAAGTGCAATGAGCTGCTTCCCCACGAGATTCAGCCCCATCAACCTATCACAGTACTGGCACGATGCTCCCTCGATTTTGTCCCAATGATGATCCGAATAGTCCTGCACCCTCTTCTCTTGGAACTCGTAGAAAAAAACGTGCTCAAGGCCCACGGTGAACGCGATTCATCGCATTTCGTAGTGCTTCCTCTGTGCACGAACTCAGGCGTGTTTTGTCTTGCGTTAAGAGAGGACAGATCAATGGAACACACACGGCAGCCCTGTGGTACGACGCACGAAGAATGTGCAGAAGTTCCTCGGTCACAACTAGCGCATGCAGCACAGCTTTGGCGCCACCTATTGCTTGAAGAACATCCAATCAGTGAACGGCAGCTCCACTCTGCACTGATCATCGGATTGAGGAAGGAAATTAAGTTTGCGCATCCAATCGCAACCGCAATATCTCCCAAAGTGTGTTTGGGTTTCTGCAAGAAAGTCGTCGATTCCCTTCAGCGCCAGAGTATCCGCAAGTTCTTCCGAGAGCCCTTCTGGACACGCACGAAGCAGATTGGAGACACCCTCAAAGGTCAGATATTCCCACAGTGGCGTTAACCGTAGTTCCAATACGTAGCACAAGCGACTGGTAACAGGCTCATTCGGAGCAAGCCCAGTTGATTCACAGGCCACCCTTTTCTGCTTCTTGGTGCTTGGAGTATTGTCCATGGCATCATCCACGCGAGCGTTGCTCTCGCGTCCTGCACTTCATTTGCCGATTCCATTGCTCTAACAGAATGGCAATGAAAGACAGCAAACATGTTCTTTGTAATGGGGGCCGACCTGGTTGACATATAGGTAGGATAGCGTTCTTTGTCATAACATCGGTGGTCTTTACCTGCATTGCAATTTGAAGGCCACGGCAGCTAGGAGACATCATCGCTGAGCGCTTCTGCTCCATGGGGCCACTTCAACTTCGGGCTCACCACCATATCGTCCTCGCTAGCACTCGGCGGGCAAACGCAGATTGCGCCCAACAAGAACCTCGGCTATATCCGTATGACGGATATACGAGTTGAGGGGGTTGGCCGTCGACCAATCATGTGCCATCGTTGGCGCTCACTTCAACATCATCTGTCCTGCAATAAAAGTCTCTAATCACCTCTCAGATGGCCCAGAACGAGACAAATTCTTCGGACAGAAGGTAGTACACCGTCTCATATTCGGACTTTAGTGGGTTGGGTCGGACACGCCAACCGGTGACCTACCGGAGACCACAAGATATTTGTCCGACCCACAATTTTTGTCCGACGTGTAAAAAGTCGAATACCATAGATTTTCAAAGGTACAACTATAACTTTATGCTAAAACTTGCACGAAAAAGCTAATTTTTATTCCGTCTTGTTAATGACAAATGCACCGGTGTCCGAGCGTGGGCCGACTGGAATGAGCCCAGCCTTGACGAAACCACGTCGAATCACATCGACTGGCACAGATTCCCACGCAGCAACCACGATGTCTGTGATAAGACTGCGTCGCTGCGTGGGATTGGTGCAAAAATCGTTATCTACATGGTACCTCACATACATTTCCCTAGTAAAGTGCTTGAACACACGCATTACCGCGACATCCATCGGCTGGGAAAGGCCTGTGATGCCAGGAGGGATGAACTCAGGTTCCGTACAGCAGGCTGCGAGCGATGCTCGCGTTGAAACCATTTTGTGGACCTTCAAGCTGTCGAGTAGAAGCACTGATGGGCCACAGACCGATGGCCTCCACACCTATCATACAAATTGTAAGTCATACAGTAGGCACCGACACTGAAATAAAATCACGAACCTCTTGGATCCACTCCTCCATGACGTGCTGGTCGCAATACGCGTTCGCCTGCACCGTGAGCACTACCTTGTCCGAGCGGTGGGCAGGATGACGCTCGAGCTCGGCTTGGACGTGGTAGCCAGGCTCGCCCTTGAACACGACTAACGGGGGCAGCTTACGCCCCGTAGCCGACGCACACAGAAACACGGAGGCTCGGAACGAGTTCGCTGACATAGCTAATCAATACAAAAATTAATTTAAAGTAGTACAGTGCGCATTGAAATGGTTAGAGACTTACACAGGACAACGTCAACATGACGTTCGCCCCGAAAAGAGATCGTGGTGCTCGGGTTCATGTCGATGTAAATCGACGTTTGGTCCATATTGTATACATAGTTGTACTTATCGTCACCAGCCGTGATGGACACGACACTGTTTATCTCAAACGCGTAGCGCATGGCGCACGCGAACGCGTCGGCCACCAACTGGTTCATACAAATATCAATATAAAATATCAGTACTGTAAATAAAATCGAGCACACGCTGGCACAGTACCTGTAGCTCCTCGCGCTGCTTGACGCCGCGGTGGGTGATGCGGCGAATGGACAGCTTGTTGCGGTCTCGAAACCGCCGCAAGTACTCGTAGGCAGCGCGGTGAGTGCGCTCACCTAACAGCCGCGGCTCAAACCGCGCGCCCATGACTAGCAAACACTGGCTTGTCACGCATCTTGCTCTATTTTTTCTCATTTGATGCATCCATTCTAGCAACCTACAATAAACAGATCAAAGGTCAGTCAACTCAAAGCCGTACAGTAGGATGTGACGAACTTGCCTCCTCTCCATATCAGGATACAGTATCGGCGGCCCTCGTCGTGCGGCGCTGCGGACGAATTTCCGCGAGGGCGGAGCAGCCGTGATCGCAGACGCTGCTTTTCGCCAGCGCAACAGCGTGCGTGGCGTCACCTTGTACTCAGCCGCCACGTCGGCGAGGCTGCTGTCGTTCGCAACGGCATCTTCGCTCGCGGCGATGGCCTGCATACAGTAGAGTAGATGATTAGACGTGGTGCATGCATTTCGTTTCGCGGGTGAACTCACCTTCGCCTTAACGCTGTTCTTATGGTGGGGGCCTCTCACCATCCTGCAAATAACTGAATGGTGGCCGCGTGGCCAGTAACGAATTAGTGGCGACAATGCAGTGCTCCCGCGCGCTGAATGACAGTTTTTACCATACTTTTTACGTTGTAATTTATGTTTTTACGATCGGACAAATATCTCGTGGTCTCCGGTACCATGGAGTCAACACCTTCACGCCCCAGCCTGTATACAAGCATAGACGTCGCCCCTCCCCGACGCTCCCCACCCCTCGTTTAACACGTCGAAGATCCCATCCACCACGTCATTTGAGCTTCTGACCTCTCAGCCGCAAACCTCGCTCGATTAGACAGACAATGCTGGCCTCCCGCGCTCTCTCGACCGCCCGCCGCGCCGCCGGCACGCGCTCCATCGCGACCGTCAAGCTGCCCGACCTGGCCTACGACTTCGGCGCTCTGGAGCCGTCCATCTCGGGCCAGATCATGGAGATCCACCACCAGAAGCACCACCAGACGTACGTCAACAACTACAACGCCGCGCTGGAGCAGTACGCCGAGGCCGAGGCCAAGGGCGACCACGCCAAGCTGCTGAGCCTGCTGCCGGCGCTCAAGTTCAACGGCGGCGGCCACGTGAACCACTCCATCTTCTGGACCAACCTGTCCCCGGCCAGCCAGAACGGCGGCGGCGAGCCCGAGGGCGAGCTGCGCAAGGCCATTGACCAGGAGTTCGGCAGCTTCGACAACTTCAAGAAGACCATGGCCGCCAAGTCGACGGGCGTGCAGGGCTCGGGCTGGGGCTGGCTAGGCTACTCGCCCGAGACCAAGCGCGTGGGCGTGGTCACAACCCCCAACCAGGACCCGTGCAGCACCACGGGCTACGTGCCGTTGCTGGGCATCGATGTGTGGGAGCACGCCTACTACCTGCAGTACAAGAACGTGCGCCCGGACTACCTGAAGGCCATCTGGGACGTGGTGAACTGGAAGAACGTGGAGGAGCGCTACCTCGTGGCCAAGAAGTAAGCGCCGGGGACCAAGTGAGTATAACCCCTCCTGCACGGGAAGGAACTGCAGGAGAAGAAGTACTGGGAAACAACAGTAAAAAAGAGAATGATTTACGGACTGTTTTAGTGGTGTGGATGTTAGTGTCTTCTCCTCCTCCTTTGAAGGTTCATGGGGAGGAGGGAAAGCTTAAAGCAAGGAACAGGAGCTTAGCCAGAGGCTTCCAGCAGGAAGGAGTGAGTGTACGTAGGCTCAGAACGACCCGAACTTTCCTTTCACAGTACAGTGGTGTGTACCGTGGTCATGTTGAAGACGAAGTTGTCAACTTGGCACGTTTGTACATGTACTTCAGTAGTACGTAAAAGCAATCTCCGATTTATAAGTTTTATCAGATGGTAACTCACGACCCGGCTCGCCGTGCCGCTTGTTTCTGGCGCTCTAGCAGCTCCTTCTGTACCCTAGCCATCTCGCAGATCCGGTCCTCGTTGATGGAGATCCGCTTCTCGAGCACTGACAGAGTTCGTGTGATAATCTCTAGCTGACCCACGATGTGTTGCAGGGTGTTATTCATGTCCACCGAATATTGGCTTCCTCCCCCCACACGGTTCGTCGGAGTTCCGCCTCGGCTTGTCGGGGACCTTGCATCGCTCCCAGGGGACTTGGGCATCTGCAGAGGCGTTGAAGGTGGGGGCGGAGGTATCGACGTCGCTGATGCACTGGATAATGGAGACATCAACGGTGAACTCGTCGGTCGTACTTCATATTTAGAAGCTGCGTACGGGTGTCTTGGCTTCAATTGCGGTGCTGGCACCGGCGTGGATGTAGGCGTGGGGGGAGGAGAGCTTACAGGCACTTCCACCGGTCGAGCCGCCTCGCCAGTAGCACTACTCGCTCCACTCAGGTCACTCCTACGCCGTTCGTCCACAGCCGCCGTCGCCTCCACACGCGGCGCCGGGCGTTCCACCTGCAGACACTTGTCCAAATCCGCATCCCACACCAGCACGCTGGAATCCACGGCTCCTGACGCCAGCAGCTTGCAATCCTGCGAGAACTCGGCGCAGTTCACGGCTCCGTCGTGTCCCTGCATCGTGTACAGCACCTGTCCTTCTCTCACGTCCCACAACCTGATGGAGTTGTCATGAGACGTCGAGAGCAGGTAGTTCCCCGTCGGGTGGAACGCCACCCACGTCACGCTGGCCTCGTGGGCTTTGTAGTGGTGCATCAGCCTGCCCGACCTTGTGTCCCACAGGTTGACGCTGCGGTCGTAGCTGCCCGACGCTAGCGTGTTGCTGTTGTCCGCCGGGTGGAAGGCCACGCTGTTGACGATGCCCGCGTGCTCGTAGAACGTGTGCAGGCAGCGCTTGGTCTCCGTGTCCCAGAGCTTCACCGTCTTGTCATCGCTGCCCGAGGCGACGCGCCTGGCGTCGGCGCTGAAGCGCGCGCTCCTGACCCAGTTGCTGTGGCCCGTGAGGCTGCAGCGGAAGCGCCGCGTGGGCAGCGCCCAGACCTTGAGCGACATGTCGTCGGACGCAGTCAGCAGCTCGCGCCCCGAGGCTGAGAAGCTCACGCTGCGTACGGCGCCCGCGTGCGCCTTGATGGTGACCGAGTCGCCGCGCACCGTGGGCGTCCAGAGCCGCACCGTGCGGTCCTGCGAGGCCGAGGCCAGCACGTCCCCCGTGGGCGAGAAGCTCACGGCGTGCACGGGCCCCGCGTGCCCCTTGAAGCGGAAGGCGCGCAGCTGCGGCTTGAAGTTCCACACCATCACTAAACCGTCCAGCGACGACGACGCCACCTGCTGCGCGCTCGGGTGGAAGCTCACGCCCGTCACGGCCGACTTGTGCCCGCGGAACGTGCGCTCCAGCGAAGGGTTCTCCATCTTCGGCTCGGCGGATATGATACTGTTCACTATTGAGCTTTTTGGTGTGTGCCACTTTTTGAAAAATAATAAAACCTTTTTGTTTCTTCTTCACTTGCTTTTCTTCTTCACCTGTTTTTCTTTAAAGGTGATGCTGTAGTACTGCATTACTACCGAGGCCAGTATCCACCCGTGAGGTAGAGGCCACACAGCACTCCGCCCTTGGTTATACCCGCTGCTAGACCTGCATACTCTTTGGAAAGCACATGCAGGCGCTGCTGCCTACTCCAGTGACGACGGCGGATGAACTTCACGTGCTGAAGATTCTGCTCCATCGTTGCCTTCAGCGGTCGATAGAGCTTTTCACAGTTCGCCCGAAGTAGCTTGGTCTGCCGGGAACACCACTTGTCAAGCGAAAGTTGGTCGCAATACTGACACGTCGAGCCGTCAATTCCTCCCCAGTGGTGCTCGAGATAGTCGATCCTGGACCCACTGCGCAGCTTAAACTTGTAAAAGTAGCGCGCTCCAGCTTTTGGGGAAACGTCGTTCATTGCTCGAGTGATTGCAGCTTTCGTTTGCAGGATCGGGGCTTCTTTCGATGCGAGTGGACAAACTATCGGCACGAATGTAGCGTCATTGAACTTGTCAGCAGACGCAAACGGATGCATCAGCGTCTTTGTCATAATTAGTGCATCCAAAAAAGCTTGGGCACCCCCAGTCATTTCAAAAATCGGTAGTGTCTTGTCGACACTAAATGGTACTGCATCGTCGCACTCATCGTTCGACCGACACACAAACTCGAGACTTCTTAACCAGTCACAACCGCATTGGCGGCCTAGATGCGTTTTGTTTTCCACGGCAAAGTTGTCAATTGCCTTCAGCGCCGCTGTATCGGCAAAACCTTGAGAGAATGTACCAGTGCACACCTGAAGCAAATTAGAGACTTCCTCTGCGGAAAGATACTCCCACGTCGACGCAGACCCGAGCTCCAAAACGTAGGACAAGCGAGCCAGAGCACAGTCACTTGGAGACAGAGTGGCAGAAACTTTCTGCTGTTTGTTCAAGGCACCTTTTGCCGGACCTTGTCGCTTCTTCGCCATTCGTAACCTGCAAAACAGCAAATGGGAAAACCCCACACAAGTCGAATGATGGGCGCTGACTACGCGGTTTGGATACACAATTTTCAAAACAGCTTCAATCAATTTTTTACTCCCCTACTTTGGTATCACGCGCCTATTTACCCTAATTCGACGACGAGTTGCTGGTTTTCTAGGTCGAGGACAATTGAGAAGATTTCTCGCTTCCTTTCGCTGACTTCGCTTTCGCCGCTACTTCTTTTATGCTGCTGTCCTCCAACGCAGCCGCCGTCGGCTCCACTTCTTTCTCCACCGTTTTCTTCTGCTCTTCGCCGAACGGCGTCTGCTGCCATAGTACCTCGAACTCCTCCGGACTACAGCTCGAGCAGATGGACTCGTGACGACCCTCGTCCTGCTTGTTCTGCCTGCTCCACGTCGCGCGCAACTTCTTGCCGTCGATCTCTCGCTCGTGCACGGCTTTGAGGCGACCCGTCGAGTCTTCGTAGCGGCGGCGCGTGGTCGTCACACGACGGCCCTTGTCGTCCACCACGGACGAGTTACTGAACGAGCAGGACGAGAAGGTGTGGCAATCAGCGTAGTCGGGCGTGGCGGCGGACGTGGTCTTGCGCTCGGTACTGGGTGTGACCTTGTAGGAGTGTTGGCGGAGCTGCTTGTTGTATTTGTTGTTCTTGTTGTGGCGTTTGGTTTTAACGTTGGCTTTGACTTGAACTTTGGCGTGGGAATTGCACGCGGTGGCTTCGGCCTTGCTAGTGGTGGTGTTGCTTTGGGTCTCGTTCTGCCGGTCGGCACCTTCGTCGTCGACCTCCATATTCGTGCTGGTGTCCGTGTCGGACATGGAGTTGGCAGCAGCAGGCAAGAGCCGATTCGGCTTTTCCTCGTCTTCCTCCGGAGCAGCCTCCGGAACGACCTCCAGCTGGAACGCCGTCGGCATGCGCTTGTGCGCCACCGCAGGCAGATCCACGAAGAAATCATCGTCGTCCGAGTCTGAGTCCGAGTCGCCTCCGTTCTCGATGAAGGCGGTCATTGTTGGTACCTCGAGCTGCACACCAAGCGGGTAATGCGGACGCATCATCAAGTCGTTCGTCTGCTCGAGCTCCATCATGGACTGCTCCAGCGACGACATGGGGTACCAGAAGCGCGGTCGCACTAGATCCCACGAGCTGAACATGGTTGGTGGTAGCAGGCTGGGTGCGGTTGACTTGGGTGTGTGGCTTGGCCAGTTACTTGACTAGTTGCTTGCTGTGTGTTGTTTGTAGCAAATTCATTAATGGTGTCGCGAACGGATCACTTCGCGTGGGGCTGCGTTTTGAGTGGCAAGGATGTTGAAGTGGACCTGGCCAATGGAATGTTGTTGAACGGGGGTGCTTCAACATGTCCCATACAAATTCTCATATAAGTGGCGCGACAGGGTTTCTAGAAAGGAGGCGAAAGTTCGACACCGTCGTCGTCGACGTCTTCGAGAGTGCCGTCATCAGTCTAGAAGGCAGCGCCACTCTAGAAGAAAGCAACAAGCATAGGCTCTATGCATCTTGATCATAGCTTCACAGCAAACCGTCAAGCCGCCCTGCTAGTAGCTGGCTGCTCCATATCGACCATGGGCTACGTCGCGACTTCCAGCACGCTGGATCCTCGAATTCCCATCTATAACTCCCGGCTAGTACTGCATCGCCCCCAGTGAGGAGCCCACAACTGCTCAAGTATGTACGCTGTCTGCAGCATCCAGTTTTCGTCATCCTCGCAGCTCGTGAGCGCACCCTTCTATCCTCAATTCGATGGTCGAACCCAGCGCTGCGATCGCTGCTGCCTCCAGCCTCTAGCATAACGGCTTGCATGCCGAGGTCGAAGACAACACTGCTTCGATCGCCATATTGTGTCCACACTTGTGTTAAGTCGGAACGCAGTCGTCACTCCAACGCCGCGTATGACTCGAGCAAGCCGCCGTCGGTTTTCTGGCGCTGTATCCATCTCCATCTGATCACGTGGGGTTTCGCACGGCGGTCATTTGACAAAGGAGAATCGAGACGCCAAGTCCCAGCGCAGCGATGCCCAGCAAGACGCCGTCGTCCTCCTCCTTCTCGTCGCCGCTCGGGGCGCCCGTGCTGCCGCCGTGCTACTCGTCGCGCCTGTTCCGGTCCTCGTTCGCCACGTGCTTCTCCGTGGTGGGCGCCGTGCGCAGCGAGCTCTGGGGCTGCGCGTTCGTGGCGCTCGTGGTGCTGCTCACGTCGCTCAACTACTGGCGCAACCCGGTCAAGGGCTGGCGCCGCACGGCCGACATGACGGCCGTCTTCCTGGCCGCCGTGTATCACGCCTACTGCTGCGTGGCGCAGTGCCAGGACCCGCTGGTGCAGGTGCTCTACGCGCTCGTGGTGGCCAACTCGGGCTTCTGCTACCTGCAGGCGCGCAAGGCGCCCAACCAGGACGTGTCGTCGGCCTGGCACTGCGGCCTGCACCTGCTGGGCAATGCGGCCAACGTGCTGCTGTACCTCGGCATCTCCGTGTAGAAGAGAGAGCCGCACACAGAGAAGAGAGAGTCTATAAGGCAGAGCAGATCTGTCGGGTGTATTGATGATGACAGCATCTAAAGAGTGAAGTGAATACTACATATCTAATGACATTAAGAGAGACTTGTTATGTTGCGCGTGAGGCGCCAAAGGAGGAGCTCTCAATGGCTGCCAATGCGGCTTGAGCTAGTGCGTTCACGCGGTCTCGGGACAGTGCTAAGCTGGAAGACGAAATGTCGAGGCGGTAGGTGACGGATTTGCGGCCGCTCTTCTCGCAGCGATACTCGTCCAGCAGCGAGATGGACACGCTCATCGTCCCAGATGGAAAATGCTCGCGGACGACGTTGTCCAGGAGTTTCTCGCTGAAGAGCTGCTCGTCGGTGACCCAGAAACTGACGTCGCGCGCCCACTCGATGGGGAAGCAGGACTGGAGACCCGGAGCCTCGTGGCAGAACACGTGCGAGATGCCGTCGTCCGTCCAGAACGCCTTCTCTCGAGACTGATAACCAACGCTGTAGTAGCCCAGCTCAGCCAGTGCGTCCACGGGGCAAAAGTGCGCGTCCTGCAGCAGCAGTCCGGCCGTCGCAGCGCAGTGAACGATCTGCCATGTATCGCCCACTGCCCGCTTCTTCCTCTCCAGCTGAGTGCCTCCTTGGCCTGCACAGAGCGTGACCCAAATCTGCCCGTCGCTCGCGAGCACTCGACTCGCGCTGGCGAAGAAGTCGACGAGCAGTTGGCGGTGGCGGTGGATCTTGTTGCGCTTGTTCTTGTTGCCCACTCCGCCGTCCGCCGCGTAGTGCGGGAAGTTGAACACGATCCGATCGAACCTGAACGAGTCGCCAGCTTCCCCGTCCTGCTGGAACCGGTAGCTCTGCAGCTTCGTGGCGTTCACGCCGTGTCGAACGCGAACTCCGCCGCTGTGCAGCTCGTCCAAGATGGAGCGCGACTTCGGGTACATCTCCAGCAATTGGCTCTCCGTGTCCAGCGACGTGACCGTCACGTTGACCTCTCCGGCTGCAATCCGCGCGCTGTTGGCCCGCAGGAACGCGCGCGAGTAGGAAAAGTTGCCATCCCCGACCACGAGCACCTGCGCGCCACGCTTCAGAGGCCCTAGCGACGTCAGATCGCCGGTGGAATTGCTGTTATCGTGAGGTGTTGGTACTGTGGCCGCCATGGACAAAATGCTCCTGTGGAGAGCTCGAGCGCGCAGGAAGGAGGTGCCAACACGAGCGACAATGGACATCGACTGATGATGATCAATGGAGCGGCGTGAACACGTCTACGTAACACGTAACTGATATGATTGCAAAAAAAGTGTTAGTTAACGTTCCTAGGGGGATCACAAGAACCATGCTCTTCTTCGCCGCTGTGTGCATCTCCCGGGAGGAACTCAAGCGTTGTAGTGGTACCACAACATGGCAATGATGAGGGCAATGAGCGTGGGAACAACAAACGCCACCGCGACTCGCCCAGACTGCGCAGAGGGAGTCGGCTCCACTGCTGGTTGCTGGCTCTGCTCGGAAGGAGAAATGCCCTTCTTCTCCTCCTTCTCCCCCTTCTTCTTCTCCTTCTTGGAGTTTGCAGCTGGATCAGTCTTGCCCTCCTTTTTCTCGCGGCGTTGCTTCAACTGCAACAGACAAAACATCACGAGCACAGAGCAGCAAAGATTAATAAAATGAAAGTCTAGTCAAAGTGGTTTTGTTCGTGGCGTGTCCTACCGTGAGCTCCAGGTCGTCGATGGTCATGCGCAGCTGCCAGGGCACTTGAATCCTCTGCTTCTCCAGCTCTGCGATAAGTTGCTGGCGGCAGGACAGGAAGGCTTTGTACTTGGTGACCACTTCCTCGCCGAAGTCGTCGTCGCGCTTGGCCTGCTGGTGCGCCGCCTGCAACTCGTCGTCCAGAGCGTATAGCTCGCTGAGCTTGTTGCTAATCGCCTTGGACTTGCTGCCCAGCGACTCCAGGCCTTGTGTCAACAGGGATCCTCCTGACATGTTCTTCGAGTTGTGTAGACTGGAGGGCAAAGCTGAAATGAACGGCGAAGTCCGCAAGGATAGTCCCGTCGTAATCGACAAGACAGATCCGCGCTGCAATCAAAATCCACTTCCGACGGCTGTGTCTATCGATCACCAAAACACAAGCAGCGAGCCGCGTCCCATGTTCGTCTTGGTGAGCGGTAAGAGGAATACATGATGATGGAAAGCAAAACTTCACTAGCGTCACGTAAAAAGAAAAGAAAACAACATGCTAACCTCCCGTCTTAATTACAAGCGAGGCCCACTTGCGTCCCCGCTAACCATGACGACGAACGCAGTGGCACCTCGACACTGGATGACTCTTCCTCCTCTACGACACCGAGGGATACGGCGCAGCTTTCACTCATAAGTCTACAGCTCCACAACGTCGTTGCGGCGCTGGCCGTATGTGTTGCGGTCTTCCTGGATGTAGTGGTTCGCAGCCGAGCGGCGGCTGGCATCGTACGTCTGCTGCTGACGACCGTCATTCTCGTGTGTGGCTGAACGCAGACGGATCTCGTCAGCGCTGTTGTAGTCCACGGTGGCGTTGCCCTGGACATACGGGTTGCTGTTGTTGTTCACGTTTGAGGTCTGGGGCTGGAGAACCGGCTGGCCCGAGGGTTGCTGAGCGTTGCTCGGGGCGCGCTCCTTGTGTCCAGCAGGCGTCTCATCCTTGAAGTAGTCCTGCGCGGTCTGCTCCTCCTGGTCGTACGCTGCATCACGCTGTAGCTTGAACTTCTGCCAGAACGTGTATAGCGAACGGATCATGAGCAGAGCCAGCACGAACAGGTTGAGGCCCACAATGGCCACAGAGATGCCATTCTGCAGGCTAGTCGGGAAGCCGTCGCTGGCAGCGGCGCTGACAAGGAAAAACGTCAGCACCAGCACGGCAATCTTCATAATGGACACGAAGCTTGTGGTAGTCTGCACGAACTTCGAGTGGTGTGGCGACTGGATCTCCAGGTAGAAGAAGAACAGCACGTTCAGTCCAAGAATGAGAGAGACCTGCATCTTGCCTGACATGCCCGCACAGCCCGTGATGACACCAGTCGTCAGGGCAAGCATCATCTTGGCAGCGAAGAAGTAGCGGTTCTTGAACTTGTACTCCTCATACAACGGACCGTAACGCATGTTCACGGTCTTCTTCAAATGCTGGACCGTACCCACATCCGCAATCTCAGCCTCGTGCTTCTTGATAACGATGTAACCGTACACGAGGATTCCCGCAGCCAGAAAAATAATTGCGGCAATAGCCAGCAGACACTTGGGGTCCGTAATGCTCTCGTACTTCACCGAGTAGTAGATCTGGAACGTAGCGGTCACACCAATAGTGTACTGGGACAGGATAGCCACGAGAACCTCCAAACCGATCATTTTGTCGAAGAACTTGGTCAGGTACTCCTCTCGAGGCATGAACAGGCCAGCGATCAAGTAGCCGACACCAAACAGACCCACCACGCACGCCATCACGCAGAAGACACCGGCCAGTGTCACGATGAACAGCATGTCTTCCTTGACGTTCAGCTGGCGAGAGTACTTCGCAATACCAGTAAGCTGGCTCGAACTGCTTGAGCTGGAGCTGCCGCTGGAGCCGGAGGTGGAGCTTGCAAGTCGACGACCGGAAGTGCTACTGCTGCTGCTGCTACCCGACTCAGTTTTGTTGAGCTTTCCGAACGGCAGGAACGTGAAGGCCGCGGGGGCCATGGACTTGCCGAACTGCGACAGAGCCGACGACTTGCCGTCCAGCTGTAGCTGGTTGACGAGCACGCCAAACTGGCAAATCTCGATGGTAGTAATAGCCATGGTAGATCCGGCGGCCGAAAGCGATGCACCGGCAGAGCTGACTCCTCCCACAGCAGTACTGGCGATAGCGGCAATGCCTGTCACAGCGACGGTCACGCCAGCAACGCTCTTCGACGTAGCAGCCACAACCGCACCCGTGGTGGTCGTGTTGTCCTTCGTAATAATACCGTCCGCTTCGTCCTTCTCGCGCTGCTGTTTCTTGGCAGCGTCAGCCACACTTCCCGAGGCCGAGCTGTCCACAAGCATGGCCGAGCACGTGCACGAGGAGAACGAGGACTCGGACGAGTACGTGCACTGCTCCGAGTCCGACATTGTCGAATTCGACAGGAAGGTCGACACCGTGGAGGAACGCTCTTTCAGAGCCGCGATCACTTCGCTCGTGAGGAACGACTCGATGGTCAGGCCGTCGTAGACCGACGACGAGATGCCGTTGTCCGCGCCGTACACCCAGGCGCTGTTCGTGCACGCTGGGAAGGAGCAGATGGAGACGCACGTGGAGCCCGAGGTGGTGCCCACCGTGCCGCTGTAGATGACACAGCTGGACGCCGACACAGCCGAGCTCACGTCGATGCTGGAGCCGCCGCACTTGAGGCCCAGCGTGTCCCACTTGGAGTAGAAGGTGCTGTCGCACGACAGCACGTCCGAGCTGGACGATCCCGAGCCCACCGAGGCCGTCGTCGAGCTGGAGCCTGCCGTGGTGGTTGAGGTGGTTGTGCCAGTCGTAGACGTCGTTCCGTTCGTCGCCGTACCGGAAGTACCCACCGTTCCTGTCGTTCCTGTGGCCGAACCTGTGGTAGTAGTTGTTGTAGTTGTAGCAGTCGTCGTCGCCTGCAGGTTACGCGCACCAGCAGTCGTCGTGCCCGCCGCAGTGCCGGAGGATCCCGAGGACGTGGTGGTGGTCGTAGTTGTCGCTGTGGACGGAGCTCTCGTCGCAGTGGACGTCGTCGTTCCTGTGGTGGACGCACTGGTCGTGGTGGTGCTGGCCGCCGTGGTGGTGGACGGCGTGGCCGTGGTGGACGACGGCGTCTTGGTGGTGGACGAGGGGGTCGTCGTCGTGGAGACGCCGGCGCTGCCCGTCGTGTCGGCGCTGCCCGTGGTCGTGGAGGTGGACGTGCCGCTGGAGCCGGCGGTGGTGGACGACGAGGACGAGCTGGTGCCCACGTCGGCGTTGTGCGTGCCGTCGTGGCTGCCGGCGTTCGAGAAGTTGCCGCCCGATCCGGAGGACGAGGACGTGGTGCCGCCGCTGCCGGTGCTGCTCGAGGTGGACGACACGATCTTCGTGATGGGGTCCGTGAGCGTCGACGCCGTCTCCGACTGCACGTACACGGGGCACGTGGTGGTGGCCGACACGGCCGCGACGGCGGCGGCGCCCAGCAGCGCCAGCAGTCGCGCGTTCATGCTGCCTGCCTAGCCTAGACCTGAGAGCTAGCTGTGAGTGTGTGTGTGTACTCGACCCTAGCGGCAGCAGGGGGCGAGTGGGGAATTCACTTCTTCGTCGGCCTGCGAGCTTCAGAGGGAGAGAGAGAATGGGGCGGCACAAACGCTCGCCAGTTTTTTCGGCAGCCGTGCGACATACTGAAACCAAGTCAACTGCCCTACAGGCACAAAATGGCGTGCCGCTGACGAGAGGGCGACTGGGAATCGCCTGCTGATACAGCATACCCCGCGCAATTGGATCGAATTTGTTTTCCGGTTCCAATAGATATCGACGTAAAGGCACAGTTCGACCTTCGAGACCTGATGCGATCGCAGTTGCACCACGAGGAGGCGCTGGGATTTCAGCCAATGAGATGCGCCCTGGCTCTGCGCGCGGTTTGTAGAGGCTGACATCCGCAAGTTGCCTGCTTGCCCCGCTCGCGCGACGGCTGGATTTTTCCTTCAGTTCCGACCTCGGTGGCGACGCTGCTGCTGCTGCTGTGCAATAGCGATAGCCGCAGGCTCTACCATCGCGCGCGACTGGCGCCGGTCCACTCTAGACGATGGCAGAGCGGATGGGCGACGGGCAATGTGGCGTCCAGAGTGCAAAAAATTAGGAGTGGTGTGCGCCACATCGGCCAGAGGTTCTTTTAGGTTCACTATGCGAGAGCCCCACCCCTACCAATATGGGGCGTTTATTGACGCCTCAAGATCAGAACGAGGGGTGGGCAGCCCAACCGATTGATGGTATTGTAGGTTCTACTCAAAATTCCCATGGGCGATTGGTTCAATCAACCGCCGCACAACGAGGACTCACCAGGTTTGTGCTGGCGGCAACACAAATTGGACGCCAAAGCGCATCGAACAATGCGCTTTGTGTAACGTAGTAGTGGTAGTAGTTACAGTTTCCACCAGGGATTCCCAGCAAAGCGCAGCAATCACTAAGTACTGGCGCGTGTATTGACCATCTTGGCACCGCTGCATCCTCCTGGCACGAGGCTCGTGCTGGTGAGTTCGGCCGATGCATCTTGGCTGCTGTGGAGTCATCCATGGCTAATGTTGAAGTGCGCATCTCACAGCTGTGATGGATGGTCTGCGTTCAAGCTCAGCTGCAACACTACAGATGCTATAATACTGCGCGCTCATCGCGGTGCACGGATTGGCGACATAAAGGAACTGCAACTTGCTCTAAATCGCAACCCCTTGCAGTGCAAGGGGTTGCGATTTAGAGCCCCGGTGGTTGTAGACCAAACGGTACACTGTGTTCGCTTTTTGTGGGGTGCAAAGAGCAGCTTCAGGTGCCAGGTACGCTTGAGCCGTGGTTATCACCAATGTGTCGGCCTTCACACGATGGCTCCGTCTTCTAGAATCCTATTGTCTTCTAAACTCTAGACTGTAGAGTGCTGTCGTTTCTAGAAAATTGCTTCGAGACTTTACCTCCTTTCTAGAAACTCATTCGCGCGATTATATACAAATTTGTATGGGACATGTTGAAGCACCCCCGTTCGACAACATTCCATTGGCCAGGTCCACTTCAACATCCTTGCCGCTCAAAACGGAGCCCCACGCGAAGTGATCCGTTCGCGACACCATTAATGAATTTGCTACAAACAACACACAGCAAGCAACTTGTCCAGTAACTGGCCAAGCCACACACCCAAGTCAACCGCAC
The DNA here is from genome assembly GCF_018691715.1 of Phytophthora cinnamomi. Classification (NCBI taxonomy): domain Eukaryota; phylum Oomycota; class Peronosporomycetes; order Peronosporales; family Peronosporaceae; genus Phytophthora; species Phytophthora cinnamomi. The sequence continues at coordinate 940,584 of NW_027150986.1, forward strand.
CCAGCCTGCTACCACCAACCATGTTCAGCTCGTGGGATCTAGTGCGACCGCGCTTCTGGTACCCCATGTCGTCGCTGGAGCAGTCCATGATGGAGCTCGAGCAGACGAACGACTTGATGATGCGTCCGCATTACCCGCTTGGTGTGCAGCTCGAGGTACCAACAATGACCGCCTTCATCGAGAACGGAGGCGACTCGGACTCAGACTCGGACGACGATGATTTCTTCGTGGATCTGCCTGCGGTGGCGCACAAGCGCATGCCGACGGCGTTCCAGCTGGAGGTCGTTCCGGAGGCTGCTCCGGAGGAAGACGAGGAAAAGCCGAATCGGCTCTTGCCTGCTGCTGCCAACTCCATGTCCGACACGGACACCAGCACGAATATGGAGGTCGACGACGAAGGTGCCGACCGGCAGAACGAGACCCAAAGCAACACCACCACTAGCAAGGCCGAAGCCACCGCGTGCAATTCCCACGCCAAAGTTCAAGTCAAAGCCAACGTTAAAACCAAACGCCACAACAAGAACAACAAATACAACAAGCAGCTCCGCCAACACTCCTACAAGGTCACACCCAGTACCGAGCGCAAGACCACGTCCGCCGCCACGCCCGACTACGCTGATTGCCACACCTTCTCGTCCTACTCGTTCAGTAACTCGTCCGTGGTGGACGACAAGGGCCGTCGTGTGACGACCACGCGCCGCCGCTACGAAGACTCGACGGGTCGCCTCAAAGCCGTGCACGAGCGAGAGATCGACGGCAAGAAGCTGAGCGCGACGTGGAGCAGGCAGAACAAGCAGGACGAGGGTCGTCACGAGTCCATCTGCTCGAGCTGTAGTCCGGAGGAGTTCGAGGTACTATGGCAGCAGACGCCGTTCGGCGAAGTGCAGAAGAACACGGTGAAAGGGCAACTGGAGTTCGAGTCGGACGTGGAGAAAGAGGTCGAAACGACAACGGCAGTTTTGGAGGACACCAACATGGAGAACGCACCAGTGTCGGCAAAGCAAGACGAAGACGAACCACCTGCTAACGAGGATTATAAGGCGTCAGCAACTAAGCCTTAATGCAAAAGAAAAAGAAAAAACAAGGCGAGCCTTTAGCTGAAAGTTCGTAAATATGAATCAAACGCACAGTATTCCTTGGTAGCTTTAACTTCGACTACTGGTAGACGAAGGGTTTCAATAAATATATGCGTGCGGCCCGTTGTCTTTGGGGTTCCAAGAGGCTTGGACCAAGACATACATGATAGTGCCGCATTGACCATGCAGCTCAATTGGCGTACCCATCTCTGTACAAATTGACACACTTCCATCCACACACTTCCCCTTGCAGACTATGGGGCGGAAGGCGGCGGTGACGACGGCTTCGCCCGCTCTGCGCCGCAACGGGGCGCGCATCCGCAAGGCGCTGGAAGTCTGCGGCCTCGCCGAGCACTCGCAGCAATTGGTGCGGCGTTCGCCTCCTCTGCGCGTGCTCGGACTCGACGTCAACACCAACAGCTCGGGGTTCGCCATCGTGACGGAGCGAGGCCGCGTGTGTCGCTGGGGCTGCATCCCCACGGCGCAGTTCGCCAGCGCCGACGTGCTGCACATCGGGGGCGCCATCGACGAGTTCTTAGCAACAGTCCAAGCCGCCGAGACGCAGCAGCAGCCAGACGCCCAGTGGGTCGTGGGCATCGAGGCGTTCATGCGCATGTTCCGCTCCGGCCGCTTCCACAACGCCGGCATCTTCCAGTTGGCGCAGCTCAACGGCATCGTGTCCTACGCCTGCTGGAGGCGCTTCGAGGTGCTGCCGGTGCACACGCATCCATCTGCAGCCCGAGGGTTCTTCGGTCTCAGTGCGCCGTCGTCGACGACTGCGAGCAGCAAGAAGAGCAGCATCAAGCAGCAGGTCATGGGCTTCCTGGAGCAACAGGAGCCCGAGCTCACGAAAGCTGCGGGTGACGGCGCAGAGGCGTCAACTGCACTGCCGAGCTTCGAGCGGATGCGAACCGGTGCATTGGCAGACTCGGCCTTCGACATCGCAGACGCCTACGTGATCGCGGCGTATACTCGATGTGCACACTTCCAGCAGCAGCTGCAGGAGCAGCAGCCCCAACTTGTCGAGCTCTTCTCGACGAGGTATTTGGAGTTGACGCACGAAGCAGCAGCGAAGACAAGAAAGAACTCGCCGGAAGTGGAGGCGTTGAACGCTATGAATGAACGGGAGAAGCTCGCGTACACCCGCGACCTGTTTGCGTTTGGAATTGACAACTGGTTCAAAGAGCACAACACGTGCTTCATGCTGCAACAACACGAGCATCGATAGATAAAAAATAATCGTGTTGATGGCTTGCTTCATAGGCCGTCTCCACGAAATACTCAACTCATATGAGCTTCATCTCTCTTGCTAATGCGCTTAGTGGAACTCGTGCACGTCCGTCCACGCGTCCTCCTCCTTCTCGCGCTTGTAGTAGTCGAACAGGCTGTCCGGCTCGAGGCCAAGCATCGGCTTACTCTTGTGGACGGCCATGGCCTCCACGAAGAGCTGCACCAGGCTGATGTTCGTGAGCAGCGGAATGGAGAAGTCCACCGCGGTACGACGGATCAGGTAGTTGTTCTCCGTCTGCTGGCTCTGGTTGTTGGGCAGGTTCACCACCAGATCGATCTTGCCGTCCTTGATCAGATTCAGCGCGTTGTTCTCGCTGTCACCGTCCGACGGGAAGTCCACCTTGGTCGACGGGATGTCGTACTTCTTCAGGTACGCGTGCGTCTTCTCCGTCGTGTACAGGTTGTAGCCCAGCTCGTGCATCTTGTAGGCAGCGTGCACGAACTCCTCCGAGAATTTGTCCTGCATGGACAGCAGGATGTTCTTCTCCGGCAGCTTGAAGTTCGACGAGATCAGCGCCTTCAGGAACGCCTCGTGGCGGTTCTTGCCGAAGCAAGCCACCTCGCCCGTCGAAGCCATCTCGACGCCGAGCAGCGGGTCAGCGCCACCCAGACGAGTGTACGAGAACATCGGCGACTTAATGCCGACGTAGCCCTCGGGACGCTTGGGGCCGTCGAGAGGAGGCAGGTTGTCGTTCTCCGTCGACTCACCAACCATCACCTTGGTGGCAGCGTTGATGAAGTCAGCGCCCGTCGTCTTCGACACGAACGGGAACGAACGCGAGGCACGCAGGTTGCACTCAATTACGCTCACGTCAGCGCCCTTGGCCAGGAACTGAGCGTTGAACGGACCCGAAATGTTCAGCGCCTTGGCGATCTTCTCGGCATTGCGCTTGATCTGGTTCGTGTAGAACGAGCTGGCCTCCACAGGCGGCAGCACCAGCGTGGCGTCACCACTGTGCACACCGGCGTTCTCGACGTGCTCCGAGATGGCAGCGGCGATCACCTTGCCGTCCTTGGCCACAGCATCTAGCTCCAGCTCCTTGGCACCCTCCACGAACTTGGTGATCACGACGGGGTGGTCCGAAGACACAGCAACGGCCTGGTTCAGGACGTTGTCCAGCTCCTCGAAGTTGTACGCAACGTTCATGGCAGCACCGCTCAGCACGTACGAGGGACGCACCAGCACGGGGTAGCCAACACGCTCGGCAAACTCGCGAGCGGCAGCGTGGCTCGTCAGCTCTTTCCACGCCGGCTGAGGCACACCAGCCTCGTCCATCAGCTTCGAGAACTTGTAACGGTCCTCAGCGCTGTCAATCATCGTTGGGTGCGTGCCCAGAACCTTCACGCCGGCCTTGTGCAGCGGAAGCGCGAGGTTGTTAGGGATCTGTCCACCGACGGACACCACTACGCCCTGAACGCCCTCACGGTCGTTGACGTCCATCACACGCTCCTTCGACAGCTCCTCGAAGTACAGCTGGTCACACTCGTCGTAGTCCGTGCTCACCGTCTCGGGGTTGTAGTTGAGCATGACAGCGCGATGGCCAAGCTTGCGCAGCGTGCGGATGCAGCTCACAGCGCACCAGTCGAACTCGACAGAGCTACCAATACGGTAGGCGCCGCTGCCCAGAACCATCACACCGTCGTTCGGGTCCTGCGCAGGCACGTCGTGCTCCGTACCGTTGTACGTCATATACAGGTAGTTCGTCTGGGCAGGGTACTCAGCAGCAAGCGTATCGATCTGCTTCACTGCCGGCACGATGCCAAGCTCCTTACGCTTGGCACGCACCTCGTCATCCGTGCAGCTGAACATGCGAGCAAGCTGACGGTCCGAGAAACCGAACTTCTTGGCCTCGACGAGCTCAGCAGCGGTCACCTCGTTCACGTTCTTGCCAGACAGGTTCACGTCGCAGTCGCAAATGGCCTGCAGACGGCTCAGGAACCAAGTGTCAATCTTGGTGATCTCGTGCACCTGCTCGATGGACAGCTGGCCGGTCTTCAACGCCTGCGCGATTTGGTAGATACGACGGTCCGTGGGCTTGCTGAGAGCCTTCACAAGCTCGTCGTGCGGCATTTCCTCGTAGCGCGGCTCGAAACCCTCGTTCGAGGGCTCCACCATACGGATAGCCTTCTGAATGGCCTCTTCGAAGGTACGAGCAATTGACATCACTTCGCCAACACTCTTCATCGACGAACCGATCTCCGTGCTCACGTTGTCGAACTTGGCAAGATCCCAACGAGGCATTTTGGCAACACAGTAGTCGAGTGAGGGCTCGAAGCAAGCAGTGGTGCTCTTGGTCACCGAGTTCTTCAGGTCCGGGAGGTTGATACCCAGAGCAAGCTTGGCAGCCACGAAGGCAAGCGGGTAGCCCGTAGCCTTCGACGCGAGAGCACTCGAACGCGACAGACGCGCGTTCACCTCAATAATGCAGTACTCCTCGGACTCGGGGTTCAGCGCGTACTGGATGTTGCACTCGCCGACAATGCCAAGGTGACGCACCACCTTCACGGCAGTCTCACGCAGCATGTGGTACTCGCGGTTCGACAGAGTCTGCGAAGGAGCGATAACGATCGACTCACCCGTGTGGATACCCAGCGGGTCGAAGTTCTCCATGTTGCACACCGTCAGACAGTTGTTGGCGGCATCACGCACGACCTCGTACTCAACTTCCTTCCAGCCCTTCATGGAGCGCTCCACCAGAATCTGAGGGCTTCCCGAGAAGGCCTGCTTGGCCATCTTGCGCAGCTGAGCCTCGTCCTCGCAGATACCCGAGCCCAGACCGCCAAGCGCAAACGCGGAACGGATCATCACAGGGAATCCAATGTTGTACGCAGCCCTCACGGCGTCGTCCACGGACTCGACAGCCTCACTCTGAGCGATCTTCTCGTTGATCTCCGCAAGCTTGTCGTTGAACAGCTCACGGTCCTCCGTGTAGTTGATCACATCGATCTGCGTGCCCAGCACCTGCACGCCGTACTTCTTGAAGATGCCACGCTTGTCAAGCTCGACACCGCAGTTCAAGGCCGTCTGGCCACCCATCGAGATAAGGATACCGTCGGGGCGCTCGCGCTTGATCACCTGCTCCACGAACTCGGGGTTCACCGGCAGGTAGTACACGTTGCTAGCCTGAGCCTCGCTCGAGCGGTCAATGTTGGTCTGGACAGAGGCGATGTTGGGGTTGATCAGGATCGTCTCGATGTTCTCCTCTTTCAGAGCCTTGATGGCCTGCGAGCCAGAGTAGTCGAACTCGCCAGCCTGGCCAATGGACAGACCGCCAGATCCGAGCACCAGCACCTTCTTCACATTCGGGCGCTCGATGTGCGGGCGCTGCACCAGGCTCTTGATCGGGCCCTTCTCATTGGTGCGCACGGCGTCGAGGAACGTGTCGAACAGGAACTCCGTGTCCGTGGGGCCGCCGGCGTGCTCCGGGTGGAACTGCGCCGTGAAGTACGGCTTGGACTTGTGGATGATACCCTCGTTGGTGCCGTCGTTGAGGTTCACGAACAGCTCCTCCCAGTCGCTGGGGAGGGTCTTGCCGTCCACAGCATAGCCGTGGTTCTGGGCGGTGATGTAGCTCTGGCCGGTCTTGAGGTTGTGCACGGGCTGGTTCTGGCCACGGTTGCCGAACGGCAGCTTGTACGTGTTGGCGCCGGCGGCCAGACTGAGCAGCTGGTTGCCCAGACAGATGCCGAAGATGGGCTTGACGTCGTCGCCCTGCAGGGCCAAGGCCTTCTGGAGCTGGGCCGTGGTCTCCTTCATGATGGCCGGGTCACCGGGGCCGTTGGAGATGAAGAGGCCGTCGTACCAGCCGATCTCAGACGAGATGTCGTGGTTCCAGGGCACGCGCTTGACCTCGGCGCCGCGCTTGACGAGCTCGCGGATGATGTTGTACTTGATGCCGCAGTCCACGGCCAGGATCTTGAGCGGGTTGCCCTTGCCGTACGTGATGACGTCCTTGGTGGACACGAGCGAGGCGAGGTTGGCCTCGTTGACGTCCACGAGCTCGGGCTTGTCGCTGCCCTCGACGATGATGCGGCCGGCCATGGCGCCGTGCGCGCGGATCTTCTTGGTGATGGCGCGCGTGTCGACGCCGGCGATGCCGGGGATGCCCTCGCTCTCGAGCCAGTCGGAGAGCGACTGCGCGGCGTTCCAGTGGCTGTGGTGGCTCGAGTAGTCCTGCACGATCATGCCGGCGGCGTGGATACGGTCCGACTCGATGTTCTCGTTGAGGCCGAACTCGTCCAGCGCCTTAGTGTCGGGCACGCCGTAGTTGCCGATCATGGGGAAGGTCATGTTGAGGATCTGGCCCTTGAACGACGGGTCCGTGAGCGCCTCCGGGTAGCCCACCATGCCCGTGGTGAAGACCACCTCGCCGGCCATGGACTTCTTGGCGCCGAACGACACGCCGTGGAAGCGCGAGCCGTCCTCGAACTCGAGCACGGCGGGCGTCTCGAAGCGCGGCGCGTTGCGGCGGTCCACCTTCTCGCGCGCGGCCACCAGCAGGCGGTTGCCGCTGGCCTTGTACAGCGGCACGCGGCGCTTCACCGAGTGCGACAGGCGGAGCATCCTGTCCTCGGCGCAGTCACTCGAAGGAAGGGGGAGAAGCGGAGGAAGGCGGAGGGCGGGGGCCTCTTCGGGCTCTTGTCCGCGGCGCTTCCAGTTGGGAAATGGCACTCCAACCACGCAGGATCGCGCCCAAGAGACTCGACCGCGGCGGCCAGCCAAGATCGCAGTGTACGTGGCCGCCGAGCATAGAATCCGCCAGCTGCGGAGTCGCGCGGAAGCTCGCCAGCGATAAATCCGCGCACCAGGCAGACTTTATGTACGCACACAAAGAAGAGCCACGGGCTTCGCTGACGAGCAAAAAGGCAACTTTGACAACCGTAAGTACTGTACCTACATGTAGGTATTGGTCCTCGATCCACTGGCGGCAAAGTGCAACATCATGCAACGGCCAGCGCGAATAATGCGACGCGGCAAAATCTCAAGACAGACCGCTGTTTCTGCACTGCGGGCCCCACAGGCATGGCTCCATTGCACGCAAGCACTTCAAGATGGCGGATAGAAGCCGCCGCCCCACACATGTTGGCAACGCGCCGTGTTTCTGGTTTAACGCCGCGACCCAGTCGATAGAGAACGGCGCCACTCGGGCGACCAGCGAGGTCGAGCGAGCGAGCTGAGCTGGGCCGGCGCACATCGGTGAGCTCGCGCTGACAAGGCCGCGGAGGAGCGCTCCCGGCGGCGCGACGGCACGCTTCTTCGCCATTCCCGGACTGGCGCCAATGCACGCGACACGCTCCGAGCCTGATAACCCGACCGGGCATTCAGCTCCGAAGCGCAAGTTCCGCCGCGCTCTGGCCGCCAGGAGAACGTTCACCTGCGCGCCAGAGCCCGTGCCCAGCCCGCCGCTCCATCATCATGATGTTGAGAGGCGGCCAAGAATGGCCTCCACGCCAGTCAATTCGAGGAATTGCTGAGCCGAAAGTGGGATCGGCAGCTGGTCCAAAGTACGCGGACGGGACCACGCGGAAACAGCCCGCGTACCTAGCGGGCTGCTCTCAGCCAATGGAATTTTTAGAAGCCAAGCATCCCACCTGTCGCGACATCGCGACCCGGCTTCCGACCTAAGTTCGGCAGCGTCTGACACCGGCGAACCGAACCTATCATCTGGCGAGCTTCGCTGTCGCGAAGAGCTCAAGTCGAGGGTTTTGCTACGCTCGGCTTGCAGTTCTTGTGGCCTGGGAGGATCGCTACGATAGTACTATTCAGCAGTAATAATTTCGTGCGAAGTCTCTTTGAAACGTAACCGTAGAACTCGCAGCGACGATTTAACATGCTCTCTGAGCGAAAAAAGCAGCGACAATAAGCTAGAAGCAGTCTAGCTCATCACATCTACGTGCTGGATGGTCTAGCGGTTCGATCGACGTCGTTCGCTAATATTTTGCGCATTGAGTACATCGGCGACGAACTTCAACGAGTATGCTCTGATTGAGCAACCGCTGGGTTTCGAACTGTGAAGAGGCGTACGGATAGACACCTCACTGCATGACGTGCATCGCACGTGGCAGCATAGCTCCTAGCAATCAACACGATCCACCTTGTTCGGGTTGTGAAAGTGACCTGGAGTGCCGTAACTCGGCATCGATCAGTGGAGCCGCGCATCCCGTGGTCGCAGGACTCTCGGTCGACCAATATTACATTGACAGCGCCGATCATTTAACCAGCCGTGCCAGAAGCGCCTCCAGATTGTCTTGGTATTCTTTTAGCTGGGAATCTGTTGTTGGACTTAGAGTAGTACTATACATAGTATTTGGGGCAGCATCACCAATAGTAGTACAGCGACTCTTGTTTAACATTTTTCCGGTAGTATTGCAAAGTATATTCAATGTCCGAGTCACAACTAATACAGGAGGTAATTTAGCACTATTGATATTGTATTGGAAACGCGTTTCGCGAGCCGTCTAGCCACCGGGGTGGTTCAACTTCCGCATGCGTCGGGTTATCTCTCTCTTCTACTTATCCGTCTCTCTCGGTCAATGTCCGTCCGTCGGAGCGTGCGCTAGTAGTCCCTCGACGAGGTGTTTCCAGCCCTTGCGATCTTGCGCGCATAGCCGAAGTAGGTAGAGGTCCGGTGTTCGTTGCAGTCTGTGTCCGATGGAAAGCGTTTGGAGGTCGGCATCAAGTACCATAGGAAGCGTGAGACGTCGTCGTCCGAGCCATTTGCCGGCGGTGCTTAGCCTGAAGTATGCGTCCATGAAGCGGTACGCCGGTATGTTGGCGGGGCGGCGTAGGATGTGGCCAAAGAGCCTCCAGCGGCTACGTAGTAACGTGTATCGGAGCGGTTCAGTCTTGGTTCGGCGGTAGAGTTTGTCTGTGGATATCCAGTCGGGGAAGCGAATACCGATCACTTTGCGGAGTTGCTGCCGATGAAAACTTTCGAGGCCATGGAGCTCTGCTTTGGTGAGCGCCCAGGTGCCGCAGTTGTACAGGAGAATCGGGAGGATGTAGCAGTTGTACATGCGTACTCGAGTTGCTTCGGAGGTTTTCGATGGCCGGAGCCAAACCTTCCACATGCGATGTAGGGCAGCTGTGGCGAGGGTCTTTCGTCGCGAGAGATCTTCTGCGTCTCCGAGGAGACTTCCGAGTTTGCGCGTGTTGCGCCAGTCTTCGTGAGTCTTGTGGGCGACCCTGGTGGAGCAGGCCGTCGGGCATCTATTGACGATCGTGTGTTCTGTCTTGGAGGTGTTCATCTGGAGGGACCAATTTGCTAGGACGGCCGGAGCTTGGTCTTCGATCAGCTTGGCGATGTCAGCGTGCTGGCAGATAAAGTCGGCGTCGTCGGCGTATACGATCATGTCTGCGAGGAGATCATGGGGACGTCGATTTTGCTGGCTAGGTCGCGGAGAGCTGCTTCAAGGTATACAACGAAAAGAACAGGGGAAAGTGAGTCGCCTTGGGGGTACCTGTGTTGCTCTCAAATGGTGAGAGCAGTGTGTTGCCGAAACGTAGAGCGAGGCTTGTATCTTGGAGCAGGAGTCGGATCAGGCGGAGTTCATCGTTGTCGACAATGTCTTCCAGCACGGATAGGAGTTTGTCGCGGTTGACGGTGTCAAAAGCACGGGAGAGGTCGATTCCGAGGATATGGAATCGCTCTTTGTATCTCATTGCGCGTGCTGCAATCCATCTGTGGGCCCATACTGCGTCCGCAGTACTGCGACAGGGCCTGAATCCGCTTTGGTGCGGGGATAGGAAGCGTTCAACCTTGGGTGATATTCGTCGGAGCACCACGAGCGAGATCGCTTTTCGGATGCTGGTGAGTAGAACAATAGGTCGAAGGCTGGCGCATTGGCCAACCGGCTTGTTTGGCTTTGGGAGTCCGAGTAGAATCCCGTCGCCCAGATGGATGTTGTTTCCAGTGCTGAATCCATGGTTGAGTATGTCGGCAAGAGGTTGCGCCAGTGTTGTTGCTCCATATTTGAGGAGTTCGGCGGGTATATCGTCGGGACCGAGCGCGCGTCTGTTGTGTAGACGCTTGAAAGCGCGTTCGAGTTCGTCGGCTGAGATCGGGTTGTCCAGGGGTCGGGCGAGTCCGTCGGGAGCGACGGGTGTTCGGGTTGGGTCAGCGAATTGTTCTTGAAAATGTTGCTTGATCATGTCTCCTGTTTTGCTGCGGCTAAGTATGTATTTGCCGTTGGTATCACATAACGAGGTTAGTGGTGAGCGTTTCCGGAATAGAGCTCGAGTCACCTCAAACATCCGAGCTGAATGGCCACTATTGATAAGGATCTCGAAATATGTGATATCGCACATTATCTTTTTCCAGAACGTTAGTAATCGTCCATATCGATGCAGCCTAGCATCAGCCTACCGTCCAGCATGCTATCGCATAAGATAGGATTTCGGACTTCAACGGGAGCCGTTGCGGCGGGTTACACGTACGCCAACGGCTGGCGGCATTACTCAAGAGTCCTCTTGCAGCGCGATCTTCCCGTCCTCCTCCGCAAGCATGTGGCGCTCCGTGGCCAAGAAGATGCCGGCGCTGACCCGCGCCGCGGTGCGCAGCTCGCAGGTGGCGGCCGCCCCCCGGCTGGCCGCCCAGGCCGCCAAGGTGCAGGCGCGCGCGCTCTCGTCCAGCGCCAGCGACGACTACACGCTGAACCTGGCCAAGGTGCTGGCCCCGGAGCAGACGCTGGAGGAGTTCAAGCAGCTGTACCGCACGCCCGGCGTGAAGCACACGACGGTGATCAAGATCGGCGGCGAGGTGATCATCAACGAGCTGGAGACGCTCATCGAGTCGCTGCGCTTCATGCGGGACACGGGCCTGTTCCCCATCCTGGTGCACGGCGCCGGCCCGCAGATGAACGCCGAGCTGGACAAGCAGGGCGTGGAGCCCCAGTACGTGGGCGGCAACCGCGTCACGGACCAGAAGACGCTGGACGTCGCCAAGACCATCTTCATCGACACCAACGCCAAGCTCGTGGCCGCGCTCAACAAAGCCGGCGTGCCCGCCAAGGGCATCACCAGCGGCGTCATCCAGGCCGACTTCAAGGACAAGGACGTCTACGGCTTCGTGGGCGAGGTCAACAAGATCCACGGCGACCCCGTGCAGGCGGCCATCGACGCCGGCGAGATCCCCGTGCTGTCCTGCCTGGGCGAGAGCGCCAACGGCCAGGCGCTCAACATCAACGCCGACGTGGCTGCCCGCCAGTTGGCGCTCAACCTGCAGCCGCTCAAGACCATTTTCGTCAACGCCAAAGGAGGCTGGATTGAGGACGACGGTACCAAACTCAAGACTATCAACATGGCCAAGGACTACGCGCGCATGGCCGCCCGCGACTACACTGGTCGACAGGGTACGCTCCTCAAGCTGAACGAGATCAACACGCTCCTGCAGGGTCTGCCGTCCACCTCGTCGGTGGTGCTTACGTCTGCCTCGCAGCTCATGCGCGAAATCGTCAGCAAGAAGAGCGCAGGCACGACGTGCGTCAGGGGTGAGAAGCCCGCGGCTGCCAGTTCCAAGAGCGGCGCCAACGTTTCGGCTGTCCCTCGTGGTCCTAACGGAAAGTTCCGTGTGGGTCTGCTTGGCGCGCGTGGATACGTCGGCCGCGAGCTTATTCGCGTGATCGGCCGCCACCCGGAGCTGGAGTTGGTGTGCGCCAGCTCGCGTGCCCTGGGAGGTGAGAAGGTTGTAAAGGTCGCTGCTGCTGCTCCCCTTAACCCGCACACGAAGCTCCCGGCCAAGCCGGTCGAGGACGTGAAGCTTAGCATCGACCCTGAACTGGAGTTCTGCGAGCTCGGACTTGACGACATTGCTACCTCGCCATTTGGAGAGAGCGTCGACGTGTGGGTGTTGGCCCTGCCTAACGGCTACTGCGAGAAGTACGCCACGGCCCTGGATGCCCTTCGCCGCCAGGACAAGATCATTATCGACTTGAGCGCCGACCAGCGCTTCAACTCGGAGTGGACGTACGGCTTGCCGGAGGCCCCGGGAGGCCGCACGCGCCTGCAGGGTGCTACGCACATTGCCAACCCTGGCTGCTACGCCACTGGCGCTCAGCTCGGTTTGATGCCTCTACTCGGCGGCAAGCCTGAGGTAAGCGGCAAGCTTCTGGACGAGACTGTCCCGCCGCACGTGTTTGGCCTCTCGGGATATAGTGGCGCTGGCACAAACCCGTCGGCGGCCAACGACCTGAATGTGCTGAAAGACAACGTCATTGCGTACAAGTCCGTCAACCACATCCACGAGCACGAGATTAGCCACCAGCTAGGCACGTCGGTTCGATTCATGCCTCACGTTGCGCCGTACTTCCAGGGCATCCACCTTACGCTGTCCGCGCAGCTCGCGGACAACGGCGTCATCACCTCGGCGAAGCAAGCTGAGGAGCTTTACCAGGAGTTTTTCGCTAACGAGGCTTTGGTGAAGGTTCAGCCCGACATTCCGTTCGTGAAGAACAATGCGTACCACCCGCACGCGACCGTGGGCGGTTTCCAGCTGGACCCGGACACGGGCCGTCTTGTGGTGATTGCCACCATCGACAACCTGCTCAAGGGAGCAGCTACGCAGGCGGTGCAGAACATTAACGTAGCCCTTGGCATCGACGAGTACGCCGGTATTGACCTTCAGTAGAGCGTCTTTTGACCCCTCATTTTCGCCCTTTGCTCATTCTGTTTTGATCTCGTGCTTGCAGCCTGCCAAAATGTAACAATGAAACTAGGCGAAACACGCAGAGCAGAACGTGTATAACAGTGCACCCGGTTTTCTTTCGCTACGGAGCACGCCTGGGTTTTAGACTGACAGCAAGCACTCGAGGTACGTACGATTTGCTGCTAGTGATCGACAGGAAAGACGCATTACTCTAGCTCTCTCACCTTGGAAAGGGTTATCATCATGACGCACCGGTACACAGCGCGAGTACGAAACAGCGCACGCAAACATACTGTAACGTACTAAACGTCGAAGCTTACGCATGCCACAGAACGTGGGCGCAGAGAGCCGAGTCTTGGGTAGGAGAATAGTCTCGAAGTGGTCAAGATTGTTGGGGCGATGCCGACTTAGTACTGGAGAATCGGGTCGCCAACACGATCGATGATGGGCACGGTGCACTTCAAGTCGAACACCTTGCTCAGCACTACCTTAAACACTTTCTGCACGTTGATCGAGTGCGATGCTGACGTAAAAATCAACGGCGCCTTCATCGCCTTGGCGAACTTGCGGGCCTGCAAAGCAACAAGACATGAGAACCACAACTCGTCAATCTACCATGAACGAGCAGCAGCACCCACCTGCTTTGTGATGTCCTCCTGCTCCTCCACGGCGAAATTGGCGAAGTGGTCGTACTTCATCCCCACCAGGAACGGGAACGCGTTCTGCAGCACCAACCAGCACCAACACGTTAACAATAAAGCCATCGTCGCCTCTAGACCCCGGCGCAACGATAGCCCCACCTTGTTGATGGAGCGCACTTGGCGATACCACTCTTTGATGCTCGTGAGCGTGGCCTTGCGCGACAGGTCGAACATGAAGAGGATGGCCACGGCGTCATTGCACACGAGCGGTAGCATGCTGATGAACTCGCGGTGGCCGCCCAGGTCCCAGATGCTGAAGGTGATCTCTGTGTTGCGCAGCGCGATGGTCTTCTCCATGAAGTTGACGCCCAGCGTGTGGATGTAGTCCTCGTCGAACTTGCCCTCCACGTACTTGACCATGAGGCTCGTCTTGCCCACCTGCGCGTCCCCCACCATGCCCACCTTCACCACCACGTTGTTGCGCCCCGATCCTGCGGACGCTGCGCTCGCCGGCCCCACGCCGCGCGACGGACGCTCCACGCGGGCGCTGGCGCTGCGAGCGTCCTCTCGCTTCTCCTCCATTTTCTGTTGTCTGGGCAGTGAGCGTACTGGTGACGTGGTGTCACTAAGATGAGGGCATCGCACTAAAGTGAAGAAAAGAGTTGTCGACACGAAATATTGTGCAGCACATAGCCAACTTCAACTTTCATTACAAAATGTATTAGGGCACCCTCCCTCCAATAGTATCCCACCCCCCTAAAAAGTAGCGTCAACGACTACCCTTTAATTTGTAAATTATAAAATTTTATTACGAGAAACGAATCATGTCAATTTACAAGTATTTACATTTGACTTGATGTTTATATACGGAATGGTAAAATGTCACAATAGAGAAGTCAATTGAACTATTTCACCATTCCGTTTATAACTTCAAGTCAAATGTAAAACTTGCAAATTATTAAAGGTATGGGGCACTACGGCTGTTCAACTACATATTATGTAGTCGAACAGCCATACATTTAATAATATCCCACCCTTTAATAGCACCCCATTCTAACAGGGGTCACTAACGCAGCATAATTCTCCGTTCACTTGAAAAATATTCAAGATATTATGCTATTTTATGGTGTTTTAGTTTATTGTGTATCAAACCTAAAAAATAATTGGCACGAATGTCGAAGAGGGGTTGGGCTATGCAAACACTAACTCGCTTGTTGGGTGGGCTATCGTTCACCAGTGCCATTCGCACTCTCGCGCCAACAATGCCGAGCAGAACCGCCGCCAAAGACATTCGTCCAACCACGAGCGTCAAGTCGCTGCTATTCTTGACGCATCATAGTGGAGGCGGCCGCCTGCTGAGAGGGGTGCTCGATGGAGCTCGCGCCAAGTTCGTGGTACGCTTGCTTTACGGTGCAACCTACACAACACAACTACACCTTGCGGGATGGCTGAGTTGGGGTCCCAAGAAGCGAGTTAGTGGAATCCTTGTAGTGAATCCAAACACAGCCCAACTCGTACATATACTTGATGACAAATCGCCATTCGACGCTACGGAGGGGCATTTCGCAACTCTCGTCCGCACTTCACAGCTGTTGAGAGTAGCACAGTGTCAGCTATAAGCCATGTCACTGTGTTCATCACTTCGGACGGGATGCTGTTGTTGGTCGCGAAGCCCGACGGGAGCAATAGGGCCTAGCCAATTGCGATGTGAACAACGTCGGACATGTGTTGTTCCTCCTCGAAGAAAGCCTGTAAGCTTCGTGGTGACGTTTAACCCTGTTAGCGCCGCCGTGAAGCAGCAAACTCCATACACCGTGGAAGCAATCACGGGACGAGGTTGCAAAGCGGATGCATGACATGCCGCGGTGCCAGCGGCAAACACTAGCGGCATTGGTCATGTCGACGGGGATTCTACAAATTACACTACGGCTCCATCTAAAGGACGGTGCACTTCGGCGCGTGGTGCGGCGCATCGAGCCAACGCTCACTGATATCCACCGCCATAGGCGTTGTACCTGCTGCTTCGCGCATGTACAACGACCTATAGGTAATAATTTTGTGGCGTTAATTTATTACATGAAACGTTTCTGATTAATTTATAATGTATGTCGATGGCGCAAGTGTGTATCGCGTGCAGCACATGTATGACGTTGTTCACATTGACGAAAAGTGATTTAACTTATACAAGGCCTCAACAAAATTCTCTCTTAGCTTAGTTGGACGCGGCTTTAAAGTGTGCGACGAACGATCTGACCAGCGAATAAATATGAGTTTGAATAAATCCGGCCCATTTGTTAAATAAAACAACGTCAAATTTTTACCGTGATGTTGATTGACCATAATAAGCATTGCTCGAATTGAAAATAAACGTTTCAAAAGAATGCTATTGTGTCTCTAAAACAGCCGCTTTGGTCGTTTTGCAGCTGCTAAAGCCCGCGCGAATATCAGGGAATGCCGCCATAATTGTTTAGTGTAATATCGCTAAAATAAACTGATGAATTACGATAAAAACTAAACTTGGGGCCGTGGGGCTCTAACTTAGCGCTCACTATCTCTCTACGTTGAGCCCATTAGCGTCTATAAAATAATACTGGAGGATGCGCCGGGCCTGTAGATCTTGGGGGCAGGTTTCCGTTTTGAAAAAGGCGACGTACACGACTAGAAATAAATTCAAGACATTTTGCCCTACTTCGTCATAAAGGAAATTATTTTAAAACATTTAAAAAAAAATTCAAAAACGAAAATGCATCTTAAAACATTTCATTGCATTTTTTTCGTTGACGTTTTTCGTGTGCATTTAATCAAAACTGCGACGTTTATCTAAAAACACGTTTTGTAATTGTTATCGTCTACGTGTTTGTTCGTGCTTTTAAATGAAAACGAGTAAAGCGTTTTTATAGTCAATCACAATTCTATTTTAGCTTTCAAAGAAGAAAACAAGACTTTCGTGTCGTAATACTGAAGAAGAGTTATCAAACACACTACAAAGTACGTCAACATTTTCCTTTATATTGTACTTCGAAGTACTAAATACAAATCCTCTTGTCAGTATTTACGTAAGAAATGGTACAGTAATGTGTACGGTATTATATTGGTATAGTCTCTTCACCAAGGTATTTTATTTGCACCATGTACAATTTTTCGAAAAGTACTTTATTCGGCATTATCCGTTATCTCTTTTTGCTTTTGCCCTTGCGTCTAGAGGACGAAGTGGTCGAGGAGGTTTCCTTAGCGGTCGGCTTGGATTCGATTTCGATTGTACCACCCTATAGTGAAGAGCACAGTGTCAAACTAACAGCAATATATGAAAAAAATAGTACTTTACAGCAGACTCACCATAATGTCTTCGCGGTGCGCACTCTGCTCGACCTTATTCTGTGTGTCTAGATAAAACATAAGGTCGCGGACCTGGCCCTCCAGATCACCGATGCGCAGCGCCGTTTCCTGTTCAACACGAGCATTTTTCTCCTCCAGAGTTCGAATTTGCTCCTTCCACTGCGTCTGGTTTTGGATCAGGGACTTGTTCAATTCCCTATGTAGAGCAAACAAATGAATTAGCCATAGGCAGTGGTATGCAGCTACATCCAAAACACCCACCTGACGAATGTCAGCTCCTCCTCCAGCTTCTTGGCCTTTTCTGCTAACGCGGCATTAGCCTTCTTAAGGTGTTTTCGCTCGTGTTCGTGTGCATTCAAAAGCTGACGGCTTTCGCCTTCTTCCACTTGAGCAAGCAGCCGCTCGTAGTACAAGCGCTGCTCTTCTAATTGGCTGGTATATGCCAACAAGCGCGAGTACCCCAAGTGAGTGTCAGTCCTACGAATCCTTACGGAAGAATAAACAAATACTTACCTCTTCAGAAGGAAGTTGTACTCGACCGCCAGTTTCTCGAGTTTGCGGTGCTCACCCTCTTCTTCTTCGGCGGCGGTGGTAGGTGGGGTTTGCGAGCGCTCATCACTCACATTATTCGGGCTCGGAAACTCGACAAACTTGCCATCCCCTTTGTTCAAAATCAATCTGTGTACGTATCCATCGCCAGCATAGTCCCACACGCGCTGCGTCTCCAACTCCAGCGAGTACGTGTGCAGCGTCTCCTGGTAATGCTGCTTGGCATGTTCTCCAGAGTAGCGTCCGCATCCCACATGTCCACAGATCAAACAAATCCAAAGGTGCTCGGTCGTGCCGCACACCTCACACGAGGAACCGATATCTCCGTGGCTGTATCTGCATACGGGGCAGCTCGACCCCTCCCACCGAAACAAGCAGTCGCAATGGAAGGAATGGTTGCATAGCGTCGTCAGAATACCCGACGCCGACGCGTCCAGCCTATCCAGACAAACAGCACACGTCGGGATCTCCGTCATGCCCGCGGGTGGGGGCGGGAACAGCTTCCGCATCTGCGCACTGCTCGCTCTTCTCTCGGACCGCGGACTCAGCGGCGTTGTATCGACGGCCTCATCATCTGCATGCTTCTCCTCCAGCGCGTCACTATCCGTCTGGTCCTCGCTCACCACGGGGTCGAACTCGATGCTGCGCACAAACACAATCTTGCAGCGCTCCTGCTCGATCGAGTTGAAGTACTTGCCGTTATGGTCCTGCACAAATACGAACCACAAAAATGTTAGAAAAACAAACGCATATCAAGCCTAGTAGTGCACAATTTTTGGGTGCAGACGAACGGACCTGGAAGAATTGGTCCGCTCGCTCCTGCGAGTTGAACTGCATAAGCACCATGCAGTTGCTGCGCTCCGGGTCCTTGAGGATGCGCACGAGCGCGATGTCCTCGCGGAAGCTGGCCAGGAACTCCAGGATCTCCACGGGCGACATGTGCGACGGCACCGTCACCACGCACACGAGCGTGCTGCGTTCGCTGGGCAGCTGCTGGCCGGCGGCGGAGGACGCGGCGGCCGCGTAGGGCTTGTCCGCCCGGTAGAAGCGCAGCTTGCCCGTGGTCACGCGCACCTGCGGGTTGCCGGCCAGGAAGGGCGCGCCCTGCATCTCCTGCGAGTCCTCGTCGACGGTCTCCTCCTCCTCCTCCTTGGCCTCCTCTTCCTCGGCCATGTCGGCGGCTTCCACGCGGATCTGGAACATGTCGCGCCACGAGATGCAAAAGTGAGAAATGGGCGAGATCAGATTGAAAAGAGTTGGTGCCGGTGCATGTACAACTTGTATCATGGACTCAAAATTCGTGGAATTTGTGGCGGCAGTTATTTAGGACGGCTGCAACTTGTCAACTCGGCCGTGCTGTTTAGCCGCCGCTCGGCTTCACTTCGCTACATAAGTCGCAGGTTGTTTGGTAGCCGCTCGAACAGCGACAGCGACGTCAAGTTCGGTTGCGTCGACTCGTGCTTGCCTAGAACCCTCCTGATATCGGGACGAGCATAGCGTTGGCCGTGAGCAATCCGCTCGACAACGAGCAAATGTTGATTCCTGGCTTTTGGAGGCGTGGCTGAAGGTCCTTCATTGAAGGAGATCCGCCTGCAAGCCTTGTTCCGCAGTGTTGGCGATGCAACTTACCTAGGTATAGCGTCACGAAAGTGAATCTAGCTCGTTTTCGCTGTTAGTGGTAGCGTCGCCAGTCGCTGGGCACTCGGCTCGCCAAGAGCTCATTTTCTGGATTTTCTGTACCCAAAACAGGGACCATAATTGCGAGAAGGCAGTTGTACATCCCCTTTTGTCCCGCACACTTCACTCACCATTCGCAAAACGTCGAGCGAGCGCACACGGGCGAAGCGTCAGCGGAGGCCAGACTCAGAGAAGGAAGGAAGCAGGGAGGAAGAGAGCCAGGAACGCAGCGCAGGAACTCGTAGCGCCATGTTCAACCAGCCGTGCGTCTCCTGCTCCTCCCTGCGCCCTCCCAGCTAAGCGCCAGCCAGCCAACTGATCGTGTCTTGTCTTGCAACAGGTACATGGGCGAGCCTCACGTCCAGAGCGCCCCGGACGTGGACCCCATCAAGCCGTACGTCTCCATGCCTATGTAATAGTGAGGAATAATGACCAGACTATCTAATCGCCTTGCCGCTGCAGCGACCAGAAGACCGTGGAGGCCAAGTCGGCCGGCTGCCAGGACTGGCCGTTCGCGCTGCTGTTCGTGGTCAATGTCGGCGTCATCATCGCCTTGATGGTGGTGTGGGGCGTCAAGACGGTCACGGACCCGGACAACAACTCGAGCGATCTGCTCTCGGGCGACGACACGAAGGTCGTGGTGGCTATCTCCGTGGGCATGGCCGTCGTGTCCATGGTGCTGGCGCTGCTCATGGTCAAGCTCATCGTGGCCTACGCGCGGGTCATGATCCTGTTCGTGCTGTGGTTCAATGTCGGCATTTCGTTCGCCCTGGCGGCCTACGGATTCGTCATCGGCAACATCTTCATCGCCATCATCGGCGCCCTTATTGCCGTGTTGAACCTGTGCTACGCGCGCGCCGTGCAGCACCGCATCCCGTTCGCGGTCGCCAACTTGCGCGTGGCGGAGGGAGCTATCGCCAAGCACTGGTCCACGTACATTGTTTCGGTTGTGCTCACCGTCGTGCAGATCGCGTGGGTGGTCGTCTGGGCCATCGCGCTGTTGGGCGTCGCCAACAAGATCGCGAAGGACAACCCGAGCGATTCGAGCTCGACGACGACGAACTCTACGAAGTCTACGTACAAGCAGTCCGGAGGATCCTACGCGGCGTTCTTTTTCCTGTTGCTGTCGTTCTACTGGGGCCTCCAGGTTTTCAAGAACGTGGCCCACACGACTGTTGCCGGCACCGTCGCGACATTCTGGTACAACTCCGAGTCGAGTGGGGCTACAGGTGCCTCGTTGAAGCGCAGCATGACGACTTCGTTTGGCTCTATCTGCTTTGGCTCGCTCATTGTGGCTTTCCTGCAAGCACTTCGTGCGGTACGGTCTCCTGCATTCAAGTCGGAATTGTGATTGTTGCGTTGTACTAACCGAAGCTTATATTCTCCCCTTCAGCTGGCGGAGAGCGGTCGTCAGGACGGAAGTGCGTTAGCCTGCTTTGCCGAGTGCATTCTGGGCTGCCTGCAGTCGCTCATGGAGTACTTCAACCGCTGGGCCTACGTGTACGTGGGCATCTACGGCTACAAGTTCACGCAGGCCGGCAAGGCTGTGTTCCAGCTCTTCAAGCAGCGTGGCTTCGATGCTATCATCAACGATGATCTCATCGGCAACGTTCTTGGTTTCGCTGCGCTGGGAGTTGGTACGTTCTGTCTCCTTGCTTCCAGGTTTAAAATGTGGGGGCAAACACTAATCATTTGCGACGACAGGACTTATCTGCGCTGGCGTCGGTGCGCTGATTGCGGAGACGACCAACGCGGTCACTTTCCAGAACAGCACCGCGTTCCTGGCGATCCTCGGCTTCGTGATCGGCATCGGCGTTGCTGTCACGCCGCTCGCCGTCATCGACAGCTCCGTGGCCACGATCTTCGTCTGCTTCGCCGAAGACCCCGCCGCGTTCCAGCGCTCGCACCCGGAGCTGTACGCCCCGCTGGTGCAGGAGTGGCACAACCTCTACCCGGAGATCATGGTGCAGGCGGGCTACTGGTACGCGTAGTCTGCATCGAGCACAGCGTGTTGAGCATAAGCTCTATTCATAAAAACTCATTTCAGTGTCCCCTCACCCGCCCCGTGTCAGTTTCAGAAGCCTATTCCGACCCAAAGTATCTTTGGGTATCATCTAAATGGCGAAAATAGAACCAAAAAGGCAACATAGTAGCTTCCTTCTGTTCAGTCTTCAACTTCCCTGCGACAACAATGAGGCGAAGTCGCGCTGCGTTGCTGGGCTTCGCCTGCTCGACGCTACTACCGCCGGCCGCGGCGTCCTCTATGACCTCAATGCTTATCCGCGCAGCGTCTGCAACACTCGTGGCGCGCCGCACGGCGGACGTCGAGGGGTACCAAGAGGCAAGTGCAGGCTCCAGCTCAGGCTCCGGCTCAGGCGCCGAAACCTCGGAGCTCATGCAGGCCATCCACTACGGAGCCATCGTGCTGCTCATCGTCATGTCGGCCATCTCGTCGGGGCTCACGCTGGGCCTCATGTCCCTGGACAAAGTGAGTCTCGACGTGATCATCCGCGCGGGAGACCGCTCCGGAGCCACCGCGGACGAGATGAGGAAGGCCAAGGCAGCAAGACGCATCCTGCCGGTCCGAGCCGACAGCAACTTGCTGCTCACGACACTGGTGCTGACCACTGTGGCGGTGAACAGCTTGCTGTCGATTCTGATGGCCGACTTGACCAGTGGCCTCGTGGGCTTCTTTGTGTCGACGATCGTCATCCTCATCTGTGGCGAGATCGTGCCGCAGTCGCTCTGCTCGAGGCACGCGCTGTCCATTGGCTCGGCGCTCGTGCCGGTTGTGAAAGTTCTCAGGCTGGGGTTGTATATCTTCGCCAAACCGGTGAGCTTCGTGCTGGACAAAACCGTGGGCGAGGATGTGGGCACCATGTTCACCAAGAGAGAGCTGCAGAAGCTGATGGAGATCCATGTGAGGCAGAAGATCATGCACCCGGAGGAGGGTTATATCGTGCGTGGCGCCATGAGCTACAAACGCAAAGCTGTCAGCGACATCATGATCCCGGCGGAGAAGCTTTTCTCGCTTCCGATATCCTTCACCGCGTTACAATTTGCTGATCGTGATGCGTGTTGTATGTCTTGTGTCTGCTTTTGGTTTCCTTAACCTGTAGCCCTGGAATCTATTATCTGTCGATTGTTTTCCCTTCAGCACGCCGGTACAATACTCAACCTGGAGACACTCAAGATGATCTACAACAACGGCTACAGTCGCATCCCCGTGTGGAATAAAGACCCGAACGACATAGTCGGCATCATCTTCACAAAAGACTTGATCTACGTGGATCCAGGCCAAGACGTGCCGCTTATAGCATTTGCGCGGGTATTTGCGGTCGCTGCACACCGAATTTGGCTTGACGCACAGCTTGGCGAGGTGCTCAGCGTCTTCAAAATGGGCAGCACCCACATGGCACTCGTGTACGACGTCAACAACTCTGGACCGGTACGTTGGTCGTGTTACATCGATTGGAAGGAGACAGGTTTCTGAGTGTACTCGCCATGTTGGACAGGGCGACCCGTTCTATGAGCTGAAAGGGTTAGTGACGCTGGAGGACATTGTAGAAGAGATCCTGCAATCCAAGATTATTGACGAGACCGACTCACCCGAAGCTAGGAAAGAGCGCGAAAACTGCACCGACAAAATTGGCTACTTCGACGGGGGTGAGTTCCTATCCTCCGCCATCGTCTTGCTTCCACCCGCCAGCTCTCGCCGTGACTCGCTCTAAGTGCTGACAACATTCATCTTCCTCCGATCCAGTTTACTCGGACGAAGATCCTCTCTTGTCGGAACCCAAGACGACTTTCGGTACTGCGCTTCAAGACTCAAGTTTACACAGGCGTTACTAGTAGAGCAGGCTGCTTTTACCACGCGGCCAAGATATTATTGTGCGGGACGCTAGAAATTGAAATATTCATTCGCAATTTAATTGCAGGTAAATCAACCGGCGCGTCTTCTCGCATGATTTGGATATCCAGCACGTCATGAGCATTAGATGCAATGCAAAGCGATGGTCATCGCTATCGCGTTTAGTTCTGCTTGCAGCATTTATCGTCTGCGCAACATCAGCCACCACCACCACTACGTTGGAGTGCAACGCAACTGTGGCTGGGCAGGAGACAATCGCGCGATGGTCATTGCTATCCGAGCTAACTTTTTCTCGAGATTGTACGGTTTGCAGTTCCAAAGGATCGCTCACTCATTATCTAAACCTGATTCGTGTACATTTGTGCAGCTCACGCAGCGGCAGCTTTCGCAGACCAAATCTGGATCGTCGGTGGAGTTTCGGCATCCTACTACACCAAGCGGTTGGAGTACACCACGACGCGCTCGGACGTGGTGTCCTCTCCGGATGGCGTTGAATGGACTGAAGTGCTGGAGGAAGCTCCGTTCCGTCGACGTTATGGTCATTCATTAATTGCCTTCACTGACTCGAGCGATAACGTGGAGCGGCTTACACTGCTAGGAGGCTTCTCACCTGAGCCAGCAACCGATATCTGGGTGACTACTGATGGAGGTAGGTGACACCACATGAATCTGGCTAAATTGCCTCGCAGGCTGATTGAGTACGCATGTGACAGCGTCTTGGACAGAAACAACTATTACAGTTCCTTGGACAGGTCGGGGTTATCACTGCTCGGTGTTATTCAACAGCAATCTTTGGGTGCTTGGGGGCAGTCCAATCAACAACGAGGTTTGGTCCACATCGTCGGTTTTGAAGGGGCCGTGGAAGCAACAAACAGGAGTGCCTTGGTCACCGCGAGCTGCTCACGCGTGTGCCACTCACGAAATAATGAACGCGACTGTGGGGGATTCAACAAGGGAAAAGTTCCTTTTTCTCATGGGTGGGTGGCGAGACACAAGTCTGCGCGATGTATGGCGCATGGATTCTTCTGGTAGCTGGGACTTGATGGTGGAGTCTGCACCTTGGGAACCACGAGCGTGGTTTTC
Source organism: Phytophthora cinnamomi (assembly GCF_018691715.1). NCBI lineage: Eukaryota > Oomycota > Peronosporomycetes > Peronosporales > Peronosporaceae > Phytophthora > Phytophthora cinnamomi. The sequence continues at coordinate 964,750 of NW_027150986.1, forward strand.
AACCGTGTCGTTCGACTCCAGGACAAACGGTGATGTACAACTCGGACCAAGACTTTGGGTTCTTGGGGGCGGTATCGTAGGGAACGGCATCGATAAAATGTATCCGTTCTCGGACGTTTGGTACACGCGTGACGGGGTCGAGTGGGTGGAGGCTAGCTCCAATTCATCGGGTATTTCAACGGCCGAATGGAGCATGTTGACCCAAAGCAATGAAGAAGTGTGCATGGGCAAATGGGGCCATACCGTTGTTCCCTTTTACCGCACCGTCGATCGGGCATACTATTGCCACGAGTCGTGCATGAATGAAGAAGGCACCATCAGCCTCGCAAACCAGCTCATACCAGTGTGCAATCCGAGTACAACTTTGCCGGAGATCCCCGCCTTGCACAAAATTCTTTTGAATAACTCCTTGATCACCACGACACTTTACCCAGACGGGTGTGGACTGTGTGTGACGGACCCCAATGCACGATATGAGAACAGTACAAGCGTGCCTACACTTTTCCTTCTTGCTGGAAATGTTGGCGTCCAGAAAGTGAACGACGTGTTTCGGAGCAGCGACGGAAGTGCGTGCTGCACCGAAGCGACGATTACCAGAGTAAAGTGCGCGAATGAGTTGAACTAACGTTGCTGTATCTTGCTCTGCATGTCTTGCGTGTAGTGCTGTGTGAGCAGGAGGGCACGATCTGCTCGGGCGAAGGCGTGTGTGTTCAAGGCGGCACTTGCCTTTGCAGCAACGGGAAGACCGGAGCTCTCTGTGATAGCGAGCTTCCCTACACCATCGTCGACTCAAGTACGTGCCTACATGTTTTGTGGTGACCTCTTCATGGGGTTTGGTGCTAATGAATCGTTTTACTGGCACCTCGTGCAGCGAGTTGCTTCCCCGAATCGGCACCAGTCATCGTTTTGGGTGGTAAGACAAAGCGTTTGGGTGACGTAAAGATCGGAGACTCGGTGCTGGCGCTCAATCCGGCAGGAGAGCCCGTGTTCTCCACCGTCTACTACATCCCACACGAAAGCTTTGTGGACGGCGCGACGGATTTCATCAGCGTAGAGCACGAAGGCTTGACGCACGAGCAGGACAATGTACGTGCCGACCAGATACCGTACCTACGGTCGTGTGTCTGCATGGTCATCATGACCAGCCCTCCCTCTACTGCAGATTGGATCACCTGCCCCCATTGTTGAAATGTGTGACTTGTGACGGCCATGTGTGACGTGTGTAACTTTCGTTTCGAGCAGGACTTTATTGAAGCGCTGCAGCTTACCCCGGACCACCTCGTGTACTATCTTCAAGAGAGCGAGGTATTTGAAGCGAATTTTTATCGGAGCGCCTGGAAAACTCGGCTCCGAGAGCCGTGGACGGCAAGTTTGGCGCAGAAACCAGCAAGTGAGCTGCAAGTGAACGACCTGCTATTGATGTTGCCCTCATCCCAATCTTCATCGCCATCTTGCGCGGCAAGTAACACCGAAAACGATCCACCGCCCAGAAATGCGTCAAGGTCGACCTGCTGGAGCTGTCCGGATGGCAAGCATGGGGCGCTGCCATGTCAAGAGGAGCCTCCAGCTGGCCCCACCCTTGTCAGGGTCACCAGGTTGACGCGCGCCAGTCGCCGCGGCGCCAAGACGGTTTACACGATGACGGGCAACCTGTTTGTGGCGGGGGTGCTCTGCAGTAATTTTGGCGACTACTACCCCACCCTACCAGGTCAACAACTGCGGGATTCGGTAGCCTTCAAGCTGTTCGCGCCGCACCGCGCGGTGTTCAGGTTGCTCCCGTACACGCGCACCGCTGAGCTCCTACGCGTGCTTATGGACCAGCTGCTGCTGCCAGTGTTGAGATGGCTTCGCCCGCTCCTCTCCTAGATAACTAAAGCGCGGTGGGATGCTGGGATTCCGTCACATGAGCGTTGACCGGAGCTTCCTGATCGCCCCACCGAGCTGAGACCTTTACGCGGAGCAAAGCTGAGGATGGTGGGAGTTTCCTGCGATTTTTTGAGAGACAAATAGCCCAACGGCAAAGCGCCGAGAGCTTCGAGACGGAACTGCCCAACACGTTTCGTTGCCCCTCTGTCGTCCACGAATTGGATAACCTCGCGGTTTTTGCTGTGCGAAATGACACCAGGATCGCAGTGAAGAGCTGCCGCAGCGTAGCCATGCTCCTATCATTGAGGAACCGTGGTCGTATCATGACTTGCCTTGAGTCAAGGCTCAAGTCAAAGGCCGCAGGAGATCTGGGCGCGGGGCCTCGCTCAATGTTTGCCGAGCCACCTCCCAGTCTCTGCTGCCGCTGCAGAAGCAGTTGGCGCGGCGCTCGCAGGCTTGGCGAGGAAACTGCACCGACACTCTGCGCCGAATAACCTTGCCCGACAACGGCCGGCGCGGATCCGTTACGTGGCAGCTCCGCCTTCGAGCCCGAGCTTCGCCTTGGGACCAGCTGGGCGCGGGCTAGTCGACCATAGCGCTGCGCTCGAAAAAAGAAGGCGAATAGGGACCGAACGCCGAGAGAATCAGCGGAACGCGGCCGAGGCGTTCCAATGGCGCAGTGCGTGCGGACGTTGGCGGTCGTGCCGCTCAGGGCGCCGCCGCCTTCTGGCTTTCGTCCTCGGCGCGAGTGGATTCTCGGCCTCGGTTCCTGGGCAGCGGGTGTCCGTGCGCGCCCATTCCGTCCTCGCCCAGGCGACAACGTCTTATTACAAACATGCGGCCTCCAACTCGTGGGCAGCTACGTATGACCAAGAGCACCCACCTGCCGCGCCTCGCCTGCGCTCCCCGCAAAAGTGCATGCTGGTTCTGAAGCAGCAGGCCCACTCCGGGCGTTAAACTCCAGTTCAAACCCCGCCATACTGGGCGCGAGTCACGCGTGCCGGAAAGACGGCCGCCTCAACGGTTATCGACATATGTAATGCGCCCAGGCGCGTTCGGCGCGAGCGGCTGGAAAGGCGAAGTCTCCGTACAGGCCACAAGCGACGAGACCTGCTGCTGGCAAGTCGCTACGGGCGCTGGCGAGCAGCGACCGAAATACAGCCCAGTGTGCTTTTTGCCAGCAACCTCGCATTTGCACTTTTACCGCCCCCACCCCCGAAGCACCAGACAGTCATGCTCGGCAAGCGTTGCGCGTCGGAAATGGAGGCCTGCCTCACCGAGTACTACCGCCAGGAATGCCTGCGCGCGCTGTACGCCAAGCAGGAGCGCCCGCGCGACTGCGCCTGGGTCAGCAAGGACATGATGGCCAAGCCCCCGCGCCGCGCGCGCAAGGGCGTGTCGTTCGCCATGGCGCCCGAGATCATCGGCAGCGCCGACCCCGCCGTGGACCGCAGCCCCATCGACGTGTCCCCGATCTCCAAGCTCGAGCTCGTTGTGCTGCTCTCGCAGCGCACCTTCCCGGTCCAGGCCTAAGCGATGCAGCGCGTCGCGACCCAACCTGCTCAGGACAACCAGACTACTCGCGTAGTACGCCAGGCAACGGACGACGACATCGCGTTCTAGTGCAGGCACTGCACAACTCGGCACCGCTCAGTTCGTTCCGCGCTGAACAATCACCCTCTCCCACCTCATGCTAGGGTGGACCTAGAAGACCGGGCTCGGCGCCGCTGTCCACACAATGGACCTTGGCATGCCACCCGGGCCGCAGCATGTAGCCTATAGAAGAGTCATGGAAGAATTGACTCGATATTTAAGTGCAATAAATGCCGACACTTCATCACCACAACGTTCGGGTTCCAGGATTCAGCCACATACTACAGGTAGTAACACGCCAGCAAGAATTTCTGGCAGCAAACCAAAGGGATCTGTTCGATGCGGTGCTTCGCCGCAGAACGAGTCGGACATGCGTTCAGATGTCGAGCGGCATGAGCCGGTCGACCTCTCGCCGCGATACGCCTTGGTCGAGCAATTGTGCCCGGGCTTTCGCGCGAGTGACGAGCGCTTTGTCGCGGGCCATTTGCAGCTCCAGCTGGCGCAATGTGAGCTCCACGCGGGCTTTTTCCAGGTCAATTTCATCAATCGACCTCAGCGCCTGCCGCTTCTTCACGGGATCGGCCGGTAGGTCCCGTCGGCGCCGTGGATGCCCTCGCTCTTCCTCCTCCTCCTCCAGCTGCATAACTGAAATGGATTCCATCGCCAAACTCTTGCTCTTCCTCACTGATCGCGTGGTTGGCGGCGTCGGAGGGGTGAACGGACCTCGCATGCCACCAATCGACTCGTTGTCAAAGTCCCAGACCATGCCCTCCGACAGCGACTCCATCCCTCGCCGCTCTCTCAATTGGTAGTGGGACCGCTTCTTCGCCGGTGACGGCGAGCGTGACCGCAACCTGGCAGGCGAGGGACTCGCAGCTCGAGCAGGAGCAGGAGCAGGAGCAGGAGCAGGAGCTGGAGCTGGAATTGGATCAGGAACTTTGGCAGCCACTACAGACTGCTGCACTACCTTCGCCGTCTTTCTCTTCGTACTCAGCCTCGGCCTCTTGGAAGGCGGCGAGTCCACCTCCCTGTCCATGTCCTTCATAATAGGCTGCAGCAAGGCGAAGTAGCGGCAGTGGCGCTCTAGCACGCGGCGCAAGTTGCGCTCCGCCGGCGTCCCTTCGGCCGCCTGGAGCTCGCGCTTGGTGCTGGCCAGCCGCTCGGCCGCCTCCCGGTACGCCAGCTCGAGTTCCGCCATCTTGGCCTGCACCTGGTTGGCCGTGCGGTGAACCAGGCCCTCGGCGTGCAGCCGTTGCACGATCTCGCCGGCCAGCGGCCGGAGGCTCTCGCCGGCCTCACTGCAGCTCCGCCAGCGGTCGTAGTTACCCTGCGTCACCAGCCAGTCCAGCAGCACGCCCATGGACGACTTGCCCCCCGCGCCAGAGTGGTCCGACGTCCACTTGGTTTGCGCGTCCTTAGACAAGTGTGCCTGCCGCGCGCGGAAGAAGCTCGGCTTCACGTGCATCTTGGTGCGATTCTCGGCGCTCCACTATGGGCCCAGCCACGCGCACCCAAGATGAGCTTTCAGCCAATCCGCATGTTGAAGTCATTCTCCGCGCGACCATTGGCCGAAAAAACAGTTGCCTTGGGCGACCATCACTCTGACGCTTGTGCGCATTTCGCGGGCTCCAGTTTGAATCTGTCTATCATGGCGCGGCGCGGTATCTGCAGCTCGCCGCTGTCGTCGGCGGACGAGACCGAGGAAGACGCTGGTGCGGCCTCCACCTTCCCGGAGATGTCTCAGTCCCCTCCTGCGTCGAAGCCCGCGAAGTCCCGGGCGGCGGGGTCCAAGAGGAAGGCCAGTAGGGCCAAGAAGGCGCTGCTCCCGCCCACCAAGAAGCCCAAGCCCAGCGCTGCGGTGGAGCGGAAGAGTACCAAGGAGCTGGTACACGACGCGCCACAGGAGTTCATCGAGTACCTGGCGGAGCAGCTGAGCGCAGTGCAGCAGGCCAAGTTCGAGGCGGAGTTCGGCGGGGGCCAGGGATACATCGTGAAGCTACCGGCGGCCAGCTGGAAGACGAAGCGGAAGCGGGACGAACTGCAGCTGTGGATCCAAGCACTGGGTTTCTCGTCTGGCGCGTCGTTGGGTCGGAGCGCCCTGCGAGTTGCTAGTCTGAAGGCGGATGTGATTCTGAGTGAACTGAAGCAACGAGTGCCATCGATTGCAGAGTACGTGGATGGAAGGGCAGAGCTGCGAGGGTGTATGCACGCTAATGCGTGTATATGTGTGGTATTGTGTTTGAAGAGGAGGTGAGAACGAGAAAGAAATAGGGGTGGAGGGTGAAGATGGTGGTGAGGCGGCAAGTGGAGATGATGAGGATGAGAAAGAGCAGGCTGGAGACTATTCGACGGATCCTGCCATGATCCGGTTGAAAAAATACTTTCAGAAGTTGGAGTCGCAGACGTTGGAGGTCGTGTCGTACTCGGAGAATCACCGACTGCTGTCGTCAACGCAGCACATGGCGATCGCTGATGCGATGGAAGACGTTCTCGCTCAGCCCTCAGTTCGAAGGGATCGTCGTTTGGCAAGACGGCTGTCGAAACTAGGGAGGATATCGGGGCGACGACTTTCTTCTATCGCTATGGCCCCGTCGTCGTCTTCTTTCCTCCCTCCTGTGGAAGACGACTGGAAGTGGGATCGCGAGATGAGCAAGATGTCGCTAACTCCGGTCAAGCGGCATATCTCGCTTGGCGACAGCAGTTCTCCAAAGAAGACAATTATGCTGGAAGAAAATGTGCTGTACCTTGTTCTGCATTCAGGGCTGATAGATGTGACGACCATGAAGGAAGTGCTCCGTAAGGTCTCAACCGTGTGGGAGAAGATAGCTATCATGTAAGTTTTTCTGCTGCTTGTTGCCGCAATTGATATCTAATTCGAGTGGCGCTTGTTGGTGCGAACAGGTCATACGCATGGGCGATCGCGGACTATTCAAAGTACGTTCCGAGCTGCGATATTGCCTGTCGACTATGGAAGACCTAAGGGGACACTTGACTCTTTTTACGTACAGGAAAGCCAATTTCTATTCCATGCATCAGGTTTACAATCGGCACCCGCGTGGTCATTATCTCGCGAATGGTGCCTACAAGGAGGTGTTTAAAGTATTTTCATCCGAAAAAAAGCGTTTGGAGGCCGTTAGTGTAATGAATATCAGTGCAATCGAAAACACTGGCAATCAGGTATCCGCGCAAGTTCTCTATTCAGAAGGTGAAGGAGTAGACCATCCGATCTCACTTTTTGGAGTTTTGTCACTGTAGGGTGTTATTCGGCAAGAAGTTGCACACTCGGTGTTGCTGTCGGACGCAACAGCGCATGGTATTTGCCCGAACTTCCTCAGAATTTACGACGTTTTTCTCGCAAAGGAGCAACCCCGACAAGAGCGTTGGGGTAGTCAAACGCATCGCAAGCCGGTCGAGTTGTTGGCGGATGCAAGTTCCTATTCAGCAACCTCGAATAACCAGGACAACTCGTCACCGTCTCCAAGCATGAGAAGTGATAGTTTATTCCAGTACATCCGGATGGAATTTTGTGATGGTGGCGATCTCGAAGATTTTATTGGTCTTCAGAAGGGCAAGATTCTTCCTCTGGAATCAGTTGCTGTGCCATTTTTCTTCCAAATGGTTTTCGGCTTGTTTTGTGCTCGAGAAAGATTTAAACTTCGGCATGGTGATGTCAAGGTATGTTACAAGCAAGATACTGCTTTTGGATTGACTGTTAATGTGTACTTCTGCTCTCTCCTGTTCGTGCAGCTTCTCAATTTCTTTTTGAGGGACATTGGTCGTGCCAATCTCAGCAAGGGGCCTGGGGCTGATGTTGTTTTGCATTATCTGCTGGAAGACTCCTGTTTCGTTCTAAAGATGCCCGCGTCCTTTTCGTATTGGGTCAAATTGGCAGACTACGGCGCGGCTGACTCAAACCCGGAGAATTTGGGGAAGCCCGTCACGATTGACCAGTTCGCTACTCTGGAAAACTCGCCTATCGAGTTCCTGTTGGAAGGAGATGCCGCTGAGCAATCTTACGCGGCCGACACATTTTCATTAGGACTCTGCCTATTGCATTTGTTTACTGGAAGGTAGGCCAACTCGTTTAGCACTGGATGTGTTGTGCGTTTACTGACTTGCCACTGTTGCGAATAGTGCTCCATATGAAGAGATTTTGGAAGATGTCCAATGCCCTGCTGAACTCCTGAAGGACCTGAAGTTCATCTGGATGGTTAGTGTGTTCACAAATGATTCACTCGTAGATGTATGCGCTTTCTAACAACTTTGCCTATATTTTTTTCGGCACGACGCTAGAGTCCGCGCAAGAATTCGGAATTTTCTGTGATCAAAAGTGTGGCGCGCGGCGACGATGAAAACACGCTATGCCATACACTGTACAGGTTTATTGTACTCTTTGGCCTACCACAGCAAAACCCAAGCGAAAGCAAAGGGATTGACAGGGTGTGGCAAGTCCTGCTAAAGCATTTACGACCAGAAGACCCGGCCCTTAACCACCCCCAGCGACGGTCCAGACGAACAGCAGGGACAAGTAGGACCCAACAGCACGCCAAAACGACGACGGATCAATACGCAAGTGACAAGTCGTTGTTCTCACTGGCAAGCGGGTCCAATGCCAATATTCGTCGATGCCGTGAAGGATTAAACAGAATCCCGGGCGCGATGGACCTGCTGATGAAGCTAGTAGACTTTGATCCGTTAAGACGCCCCACACTCAAGCAAGTGATGTATCACCCGATGCTTGCTGGTCTCCGTTCGACCGCAAGGGAGAAGGAAGCACCAGCGGACTATGTGGTTACCCACTATAAGAACAGGCACCAGGATGCTCGACTGGTGCCGGATGTGTAGATCGTACAGCGAACTGGTTGTGACTTCACGCCAACGTAAATACTGTGAATCAACTTCTCTCTCATTTACATGCTCTAGATTATCTAACAGGAGATTCCTGAGTCACTTCGAAACACTTTCGAAGATGTGAGGAATCTGAACGCTCTGCCTCAGATAGCAGCTACGCTTTGTGCTCTACCAATATGGTACTGTATATGGCTGTTACCAGTTTCGCGCACCTGCCCCATCAAGACCAGCCAGACTCGATAAGCTCTTCTTAGCTACTCCAACCTCTCATTAGCCCCTCCACACGATGCACTGTTATCTTGATCGGACGCTGGGCTGTACAGATTTCTCGGATTAACTCCTTCGGCTTCAAGTACTTGCGTCCATTGACGGCCACAACTCGCGAGCCAACCAAAATGCCGTGTCTCCTTGCGATGCAGTATTGGTCAACGCTCCGCACGACACAATAGAATTCGTTTGCGGACAATGAACAACCGAGTTCCTCCTTATCGTGTAGCGTCACGTTTATCTCGACGGTCCGAGGCTCGGGGACCGACGCGATGACCGTCTTTGGACCCTCTGGCGCCATCTGAGAGCGAAAGACGAAATGAAACAACACCGGCCGCGGCTGTGTTCGAAGCATATCCACGATTTCGTCGAATTTCAGGTTCTTCACGTTGTCCAGGCCGATAAGTAAGCTGCCAACGATCACGTTGGCTCGTTCAGCGGCACCACCCGGAAGAACCCGCGACACCTCCGCATATCCGCTCTTCGCCTTCGCCAAAGTGAAGCCTAACGGTTCACCAGGAGTTCCAATCTTGCGCTCGTATTTCCTCCATTCCACAGCGCATTGCTGTTACCACAAGACATGTACAACAGCATTAGTTTCTACCCTAGCAATCCCCCGTGTAGCGCAAACACAATCAGGACGTACCGAAACCGTGACGGTACAAGCCTTCGAATGCGAATTCAACTGATCCAGCGGCACACTCGAGCAGCACGTCGTGCACTTGACGGTTGTTCCGTACGCAGCTTCATCGCGACTCGGTGACTTCGCTACCACGATCGGGGACGAAGCAGGGTCCTCCTTGACACTTTGAGCCGGGTACTCTTCAACTGTCGGGGATGCAATGCCAGCCAGCATCGACAGAAACGACGTCGCACTAAACGCACACTCTACCGACGGGTCCTTCGCGGCAGCCAGCTGCACTCGGCTCTTGTACGCTTTGGCCACGCCGGTCGCGTACTTTTCCACCAGGAGAAGATCGGATATCCCCGTTCCAGCGCACACCGCGACCCACTTAGCGTTGCCGCCCAGCTCCAGCGCGCGGACCTCGCTTGCGGACCACGCATCCATGGCCAGCGACTTGACGAAGCTAGTCTGTACGCCCAGCGAGCGGTGCTTCCCGGCGCACGTCAGACACAGCAGCACGCCGAACGAGACGCCCGCCCACTGCGGACAGACCGCCTTGCAGTCCACGCAGCGCTGTCAACACAACGTCAATTCACCCAACGCTATTAGACCAAGTATGCAGAGTCAATTGGGCCCCCGAGGGAAACGTACGTCGTTGCCAGGCAGCAGGCGGATCGCCACTTCTGTCGCGGGCGAGAGGCGCGCCATCGCAGCGGGCTCGGGCATCACGCCGCGCTTGCAGCCCGCCGCCACGACCATCGAGTTGCTGTCCGAGGACGAAGTGGCGGAGCTGCAGTCTGAAGACGCCGGCGACGCGTCCTTGAGCAGCGTCATGAGATCGGAGCCCGTTACGACGGCGATTCTATTCTGCGGGCCGTCTGTTCGCTGTCCGCGATTGGACGCAGCAGAACTCAGAACGCTATGGAGCTCTGGTCCGGAATAACTGCGACATGGATACACACTGGATACTCGCCATACGGACTTGAAGCGAATTCGCTAGTGTGTAACGGTCACTATGCACCACTCTTTACGGATCAAACCACGAATTAATTGTGTGCCCAACCCTATTTTATTAAAATAACTTGTGTGCAAACGTAGATGCTACGTATGCTTTTCTGTCGTTTTGCCGGAGCTTCAGCGGACTTTGATCTATACCTTTTAAAAATCGCCGGACTTTTAATCTTAGGGTTTGTATTATATAACGCATAACATGTCAGGACAGAGGCTAGGTGCCTACACTGGAGCACCAGCAATTGCAATGGCCAGCTAAAGGATGTCGGAAAGGCATAATGCCTACCGATGACATGAGAGTTCGGCGAGGTTGCTCTTCTTCTGAGAGTTGATGCATATATGAATGCGGACAGCGATGCGTGGTTTTGTCCTTGCTAAAGCAGCGTAAACTGAATCCTTCGCACTACCTACAAAAGTCCTACGAAGGAGAAAGGGCTCGATTGGCGGCGATTTTCTCCGCAATCAGGTTTTCTCACCTTCGCTGGTTACCACCAGCATGCGCTTCTAAATCGGTATCAGTTAATACCTACCCCGTTGCTGTAAAAGGTAGTTTTTCAAATCTGATCCGCCAAAAGGCAATAATAGCAGCAGTCAATACGAATGCGGCCGCAGGCCAAAGACCCAAGACTCTCCGGCGCTCAGCGAATCCCTACGCAAGTTTACGTTGAAAGACAACTGACAATCTTATCAAATGAGCTTCCGTGCTACACATCCACTGTCAACGCACATGGAGCGGGATTTTCATACTATATTTCTTTTGTCAATTCGCCAAGCCTTATCACTGATTTGAAACTTGAAAGACAGCGGTAAGTGCACCACACGAGGCTCTTGAGCAGAGCACGACTATCGAAAAGGTACAGTCAAACCTGTCTATATGAGGCCCCGTTGGTGGCCATCTACAACAATGACTCATATAAAATGGACTCAGTTAAAAAAAAATATGTGGTGCACGTAAAGAAATCGCGCATAATTCGCTGTTCACCGAAACAAAGCGGTCACGGTCGGTAAAGCTCTTCGTTCTCTATCAGTCTGCTCTCCGCATTGAAGCAGAAATGCAGACAGCTCCATGCAGTGTCTCAGAGCGATGGCAGGTTGAATTGTGGGTTCCTGGTCCTCCTCCTCCTCCTCCTGCGAAACTGCATCACTTCCTGCTGCTTCGTCCACTATCACATCTGGCTCGTGCGCAGGCACGTCCTCGTCCACTGCTAGATACTCACTAGCGCTCACAGCGCCCTCCCACTTCGATAAAATCGCTGTCAAATCCACTCAGCGAGCATGGGGTTGTTCATGCCAGGATTCTGCTTGAGCTTTAGGTGCACTTGGAGCTTTTGTTCTAGCGTCAGACAGGTGCGAGGAGACATTGCGAGGGAAGGGGGCTTGCGTTGGGCGTTGGGCGTTGACTTTGAAGAGTGTGTGGTCGTGAACAGTGTGAATCAAATAAACAGGTTAGACCTAATTTGGTCCTCCAAAATGTGACTCATATACCTTGTACATATAAACAGCGGTTATACAAAAACTAAGTAAAATATTTGGTAGCAACAAAGCTTGCATCAAATAAATGGCAAGGCTCAAATAGGGAGGATCATATAAACAGGTTTGACTGTATTCATTGGACCAGCACTCATTTCAGGTCTAGTTCTCACCGCGTGCCATGCCATGCCAATTTTTATTGGCGCCATGGAAGTGCACACAGTACACAGTACTTAGTAGTGACGAAATTGCCCCGTACAGCAAAACTTCGTTCTGCTCACAATTACCAGCTCTGAATCTGTGCCGGTTGTTTTTTGCATCGAGGTGGTGCTAAAATGTACGCATATCATCTTACCATCCAATTCATTCAGAAGCGGGAGAACATGTAACCTCGGTGGATAGCGCCACGGCATGGCGTGACACCATGGCACGCAGTTAGAACTAAGCCTCACAATACGCGTCTGGAATTTCTAAGCCATTGCTCCGCAAAATACAATATGATAATGGTTGGGTGCTCCAGTCTTCGCCAATAACTAATGTTTCTTATTTTTTTCCACTATGTATCCATCGTGTTGGCGAGATAAAACTGCTGAAGTGAAGGCCTGCGCAACAGAGATAATCTACTTTCCGTGTGGTACGTCTGTAATACATATTTCCTGCTGCCTGCACATTATCTCTAACAAGGCCCAAATTGATGTATTGAAATGTTCAAATCAACCACACGTTCGGCGGTAGGCTTTAATTTTATTGCATCAAATTGAGGACGGGGGCCCAGTGTATTATTGGAATGTTCTTAGCCCTGTTCTCAACAAAGTCAGAGCGGGACTTTCTTATCTGAAACACACAGAAACAACACGCCAGCGTTTATCTGAACGGACACATTCAACAGCAAACGGTTTCCTACGCTTAACGGTAGACCTGAGTTGAAGAGCGTCACCTCCCTGCAGGAACCTAATAAACCCGCACATTTCCACGGATTTAAACAGCTACTTCTGAGCTCAAATCTGGTTTGAATAGAATGCTATTGGCCTCACGAGGGCGCTGGCAGTGAACTCAGCTGCTGATGTATAGTGGTAGAGCTGGAATTGGTCCGACCATAAATAACTTTCAGCAAGCTGTATACAGTACTATAGGTATATTTCGGTCAGCAACAGAAAAATACCCTTCTTGTCGAGGTCATTACTTGGCAACCACAGCTGTACATGCTGGGGGGCACCGCGTGCTACAATAACACCTGTCGGTGAGTCACTTTTTTAAAAAAGTCGATAGAATTATTAATGTTATATAATACAAATAGCAGTATCATCCGTAAGTACTATTGTGATAAATACTATCGAGAAAATTTCATACAGTACTATCATACGCCGCACGGCTTCCCGCGCATTTTGGTAGCCATTTCAGGAAACAGCTGATCGAGTGGCTGAGCTGGCTGGCTGCGCTGCTCCCGAGTCATTCCCAAAGTCGCCGGCCGAGCAGCAGGTTCGCACTCCCCGGTCTCGTCCTCTCCTGCCCCCGCCCGCCCCGCCCACCATGGACTTCCCGGCGCTGGTGGCCGCTCTCATGAGCAACGACAACGCCACGCGCAAGCAGGCCGAGGCCTCGTACGAGGCCTTCAAGGCCGAGCAGCCGCAGACGCTCGTGGCCAACCTGGTGCAGCTGCTGCGCGCCGCCCCCGAGCCCGAGGCGCGCGCCTTCGCGCCCGTGCTGCTGCGCCCGCTGCTGGAGGTCAAGGCCGGCGTGTACACGCAGCTGGACGTGGCCGCGCAGGCCACGCTCAAGGCGCAGCTGCTGGAGGCCGTGGCCAGCGAGCCCGTGGCGCACATCCGCCGCAAGCTCGGCCACCTGATCGCCGAGCTGGCCGCCATCTCGCAGAAGTACGAGCAGGCCTGGCCCGAGCTGCTGAACGCCGTCTCGGCGCTCACGACACACGCGGACGCGCTGCTGCGCGTCACGGCCTTCGACCTGCTGGCCAAGCTGGCCGAGTATGTGGGTGAGCTGCTGGCCCCGCACAAGGAGAGCTTCCTCACGCTCTTCACCAACGCGCTCAACGACGCCAGCGGCGAGGTGCAGATCGCCGCGCTCAAGGCCGCGTCGGCCTTCCTGCTCACGCTCGAGGACAAGCAGGAGCTGTCCGCCTTCGCCATCATCACCGCCCCCATGCTGCGCATCATCCAGGCGCTGGTCAGCTCGGGCGACGAGGTCGCCTTCCGCGAGGTGCTGTCCGCCCTCGTGCAGACCGCCGAGGTGCACCCCAAGTTCTTCCGCAACTCGCTGGACGACGTGGCCCGCGCCATGATCTTCGTGTGCTCGAACCAGGAGCTGGACTCGGAGACCCGCGAGCTCGCGCTCGAGTTCCTCATCTCGATCTGCGAGAACGCCGGCGGCATGGTGCGCAAGTCGCAGTTCATCGTCTCCAACGTCGTGCCCCTGGTCATCCAGCTCATGTGCGAGGTGGAGGAGGACGAGACGTGGGTGCAGAAGTTCGACGACCCCGAGACCTTCACGGAGGCCAACGACGCCGACAACTCGATCAGCGACGCGGGTGCCGCTGCAATCGACCGCCTCAGCTCGTCGCTGGGCGGCAACGCCGTGCTGCCGGTGGCCATCCCGGTCATCAAGGGCTCCCTGGGCGACGCTGACTGGCGTAAGCGCCGCGCTGGCCTGTGCGCTACCTGCCTGCTGGGCGAGGGCGCCAAGTCGCTCATGACGCGCGAGCTCGACAACGTGGTGGGCATGGTGCTGCCCTTCCTGAACGACCAGCACCCGCGCGTGCAGTACGCTGCTCTGCACAGCATCGGCCAGATCGCTGAGGACTTTGGCGAAGTGGAGAAGGGCAAGAACTTCCAGGCTAAGTTCCACGCCGTGGTTGTGCCGGCCCTTACGGCGCTAATCCAGAACGAGCAGGGCGTGCTGCGCACCCGTGCTCTGGCCGCCAGTGTGGTCATCAACTTCTGCAACACGAACGTGTGCAAGGCCAAGTACGTGGCCCCGTACAGCCAGGCTCTGCTCGAGGCTCTTTTCAACGCGATGCGCTCCTGCCCGCGTCAGGTCCAGGAGCAGGCCATCACGGCTGTGGCTAGCGTCGCGAAGGTCATTGGCGACGAGTTCCTGCGCTTCTACGACATTTTCATCCCGCTTGCCAAGGAGGTTCTGACGAACGCTCACGGTAAGGAGTACTCGCTGCTGCGTGGCAAGTCCATGGAGTCGATCGCCCTGATCGGCCAGGCTGTCGGCAAGGAGCGCTTCGTGAACGACGCCAAGGAGATCATGGAGATCCTGGTGCGCGTGCAGTCCAGCGAGGAGCTGGAGGGTCCTGAGGTGCAGTACGTTGCGCAGTCGTGCGTGCGCATTGGCAGCATCCTGAAGGAGGACTTCGTGCCATACCTGCCTCACGTGATCCCGGCTCTGATCAAGCAGGCGCAGATTCAGCCGGACATTCAGCTGTCCGATGTCGCCGACGACGACGTCGAGGAGGATGGCCAGACGGCGGATGGCAAGGACACTATGACACTCGAGATCCGTGGTGTGGGCAAGAAGCGCCTGGAGATCAACACCAGCGCGCTCGAGGACAAGACCAACGCGTGCAACATGCTGTACCAGTCGGCCCTGGACCTGGAGGGCTGGTTCTATCCCTACGTCGCTGAGGTGGCGCAGGTGATGATCCCGCTGATTGACTTTGAGTACGTGGAGGACATCCGCATTGTGAGCAGCCTGACCATGGCCAAGCTGCTGAACTGCGCGGTGGACGGCACGCTCAACCACGGCCACGGTGCGACCGCGCCACAGTTCCCCCAGCAGTTGTTTGAGAAGTTCTTCGAGCCGATGCTGAAGGGCCTGCAGGAGGAGGAGGACCTGGAGTGCCTTGGTGCTTTTGCCGAGGCCATGTCTGCCGTCCTTGAGGTGTGCAAGGAGAGCCAGGAGAAGGGCTTCCAGGTTGGCATTCCTGTTGAGCACGTCCCGCGTGTGGTTGAGATTTTCAAGACGGTGGCGTCCAACAGCGCTCAGCGCCTCATGACGCAGCACCACGAGAACCAGCAGGACGAGGACTACGACGCCGAGGCTGCTCTGCAGCAGACGGAGAACGACGAGCTCGAGGAGGGTGTTTTCCGCTCGATGGTCGACTCTATCGGCTGGATCGTGAAGATTCAGAAGGAGGCCTTCTTCCCTGTGTTCCAGTCGCACCTGCTGGCGTTCGTGACCCCGCTGCTCGAGCAGAAGACGGTGCCCATGCTGCGCGGCCAGGCTATCTGCATGATCGACGACATCATTGAGCACTGCGGTGCTGCCGCTCAGGAGCTGGTGCCGCTGTTCCTGAACCACCTGGTGCAGGGTCTGGAGGATCAGAGCCCGTCCGTGATCCAGGCGTCCGCCTACGGCATCGGTGTCAGCGCTGAGAAGTGCGGTGCTGCGTTCGACCCGTTCTGCCAGAACGCGCTGGAGAAGATGGTGCACCTGATCAACGTGTCGGCCAACGTGGATGATGATGAGGTTGGTGCCGCGCGCGACAACGCTATCAGCGCCGTGGCGAAGATCTGCCTGGCTCGCGAGGGTGCTGTGGACGCCGCCAAGATGTGGCCGATGTGGCTCAGCTGGCTGCCGCTCCGCACGGACGTGCTTGAGGCCCGCGACGTGCACGCTCGCCTGATTTCGCTGGTGAACAGCGGCAACGCCAACGTGATCGGCGCTGACTACGCCAACCTCCCCCAGATCCTGAAGGTGTTCGCGTCTGCTCTTCGTAAGTTCATACCCTGTCTGTGGATGCCGTGTGAACTAGTATCTAATGCTCCGTTTTCTGTGTACTTAATATGCAGTGTTCGACTTGGCGGCCGCGGAGGATGCCGCGGACGACGAGGACATGTCGACCATTTCGGAGGAGACCAAGCCGCAGCTTCGCGAGCTGCTAGCGAAGCTGCAGTCGCAGCTGCCCGGCCCGGTGGTGCAGGGTGCCTGGTCCAAGCTCAGCGGCGACGAGCAGCAGGCGCTCTCTCAGCTGTAAGGGACGAACTTGGTTATTGATTGACGACATAGGGCATGCATATAGAGATACGAGAAACGATAGGTAGTAAGTAGTTTTGTCGCGTTCGCAGGCTGCGGCTGCTGCGCTGGTGGTATTGTGGCCTGCTAATGAATAGAAAGATAATTCGGAGATGATATTCTCAATTTGTGTATCTTCAACACGATAGCCTTTTCTGTTTTCAAAGTTGAAGTTGACTTACTTGCCTGCACCTCCGTCCTCAGCCTTGTCGGTCGCGTAGTGTAGTAGTATAAGAGGTTGTGTATCAGAACATTTGTGCAGCTCTCAGCGTCTAACGTGTTGCTCAGTCGGAAGCTGGAGAGAACGGCGACTACATCACTTTACTGGACTTGCCTACTCACATCCACGGCTTATCTCTTGAGCAAAAACTTAAGTGCTAGTCCAGCCACCACCACCGCCCCGACAATGCCCACTCCCACCACGCCGTCCTCTGGTACACCAAGCAACAGCCTCGATAAGCCTGCCCCACTAGCAATACAAAAGCAGCAGCACCCCACAGACCTTTTGCCACGACCTCCTTGATCCTCTTGTGCAGCAGCTGCGCCTTCATGTGTGACGGGTCCATCCGGAGCAAGCGCTCGCAGTAACTGCGGCTGGAGCGGTAGTCGCCCAGCCCGCACAGCGTCAGCGCGATCCAGTACAAGCTTTCCTTGGGGGCGTAGCTCTGCTCCAGCAGATCTGCTCGTGCGTTAAAGCAGATCGTACAGTAGTTAGCACTTCAACTTGACTGTTTTGCTTTTCAAGGCGTGTACTGTACTGCTGTCACCTTCGAGTAGCCCGATCGCACGGTACTTGTCGTCGCGTTTCCTGCTTTTCGCCAGCGCAATGGCATATCGTAGCTTGACCTGCACTCCTCCCGCAACAAAAGAAACACAAAAAATAAAAAAAATGTTAACGTAATCGAGCAGAATGCCGAGGGGTACTCAATACAATTGAGGCATCCGACTCAGATCATCGGAATCCGCCGGCCTGATACCTGGGGCGACGGCTGCTCCTTCTCCTGCTCCTGCAGATAGTCCTCGCGTGCGGCCGCCAGCTCCTCTGGGGAAAACCACTCCGCGTCCGTCTTGGCGCCCTTCATGGTCATGGCGCCCGCCCGCCTGCGCCTCCCTCCGCTTGGCGCCCTGGCGGGTCTAAAGTGCTTCTCTTTGTGCCCGTTTCTTCAATGCTGATGAAAGTGGTGTGGCACACACGACGGAAAGGTGGACCGTTATTGCTCGTCGCAAGTCACAGATCGAAGTTGAAGTGGCATTGATTAGCGAGCTGCAGCGGCGGAGAATGCCTCATAAAGTGCTTACTGCTGGGTGGATGTGTACTCGCGATCGACTGCACGGTCAGAAGGCTTTAGTCGCTGGAGCGGGCGACGGTGGCGCCTTGGGAAGCGCGCAGTCCTTCCGATACGCCTTCCGCACGTCGAAAAGGAGCTACAGGCGGATAAACGAGCACGACGGCGTGGTTAGTTAAACTGAGTGCTGTTTGGTTGGGGAATGTTGTCGTACATGGGTGTTGAGCAGGTTGATGAAGATGATCCCGCCGAACGCCAAGGCGAAGTGCAGCTGTAAAGCGCCATGATAACACAATGTACTGTTAGAACCTCACTTGCGACAACAACTTGCAGTCCACACAACTGCTGCATACCTGTTGCGCTAAGAAATCTTTGGCTTGATACGTCAGCACGGCGACGGTCAAATGCGGTGCAATGTGTGCCACGACGAACGAACCCCACTGCGCACGCCAAATCCACCGCAGAAGCGCAGACTGCAGCACCGAGTAGTTGCTCATCGTCATCAGCCTTTCGTCACCGTGTTTACAAAGTCATCATTCAGTGAGTGAGCCGTGAGCAGCGCCGAGATTGCTAGCAGCGACGACAGCACCGAGTGCAGCATCGACACTGCTGTGTTGCAAAATAGCAATTGACTGAACGGCGACAACGCCGGAAACACCTTCACCCTCGCCGCCAGCAGCGGCACAATTACCACTCGAACCATCGCGAAAGCCTAGCAAAAGATAGCACAACATCAACTTTAACACCAACACCAACCACAGCAATGATTAAATTGCCGTACCAACGAGGAGGCCGCGACGACCCACAGCCGCGGATCTGTGTACAGCTATTAACCCCAGCCACCAGCGCAAAACGGTCGAGTTCGTCAGCACCAAAAAGACCAAGACAGAGCCGCCTATTGTGCCACAGGTCGCACGCACCATGGCCGCACACATGCTGGTCCACGTGACTACAAGCGCTTCGGTCAGCATAATGGCAAGCACACTTCCTGCAGTGCGGTGAATTCAGCGGCGAAAAGCGAGACTGGCGCGCTCCTTCCCATGGCGTTGGGTTCTTCGGCGTTCCGACATGGCGCCCGCCTATCAACACCGGTCAGCCGCCACCAATCATAACGCCGGAAATGCCATTCCCGCCAATCGCGGCGCTGTTACGAGGTGACCATTGAAGCGCCTACGTCACCAGCGACTTGACACGACGCTCTCGACAATTGAGTCGACTGTACTGGCGAAATGCAGTTCGAGTTTGCAACGCCATGCCGGACTTGAGCCCGACATTACATGGCAGGAAGCACAACGAACAGCAACGGGGACCGGATAAGGATCCAATCTATTGACGATAACTCTACGCTCTGCTCATCCGCACCATCCGGTTCACGCGCTACGGCACATTTGAGCTTCTTCGATCGAAACCCGAGGCAACACAAGATGGCTGTAGACTACACTCTACTCTCAGTTGTTTATGGGGGCAATAAAAACGTTTTTCTTTGTAAAAAATGCTACAGGCTGGAGGCGGGGAAATGAAAACGAGGCTGCCGTCAATCCACCGACGCAGTTATACACACATTTCCTCTCTCTTCACATCCAGTTGGGGGGGGACTTGGGGCTCTCGTCGCCAGCCAGCGTAGGCGTCGAAGCCTGACCTTCTTGCTTGTGTCGCTTCACGTCACTCTCATTTTTGTGCACTAGGTGGTCGTCTGATAAATTATGATGATGCGGGACGAGAAAGGAGCTGGCTGGTGACGTGGTCACTCCCGTCGCCCATCTTACTCGTCCTCGCGGCAGATGCGCTGGAAAATCGTCAGGCGCGAAAACTTGGACGTCGCCGATTCGGTGCTGCTAGCCGAGCGCGGCGACACAGCGTTCAGGGCCTCGGCGCTGCAACTGCTTGTGATGCTGCTGCGCAGGCCAAAGCTGCCCAGGTCGCTGCTCTGGAACGAATAGTCCATGAACGGGTCGCGGCTGAGGTAGCTGTCGAACTCGGGCTTGGGCGGCGACAAGCCAGCAAGCGGCGCCAGTGACATTTGCTGGTTGAAGCCGCCGAACGGCACCGACAGGTCGATGGGCTCGAGCACGTTACCGTAAGGGTTCACCAGGAGATCCTTGGATTGTGCGTCCTGGTCGTCCGATTCGCTCGCGGTGCTCGACAGATTGTCGCGGAGGTCGCTGCTGCCGTAGTCCACGAACCGCTGGTCCTCATCGCCGGGGTGCCGGGTGTGGATGAAACGGCAGCGCGAGCCGTACATGCACTTGCCAGTTGACATAAAGGCCTTGCAGCGAGTGGTCTTGTACTTGGGGTGGCGCAGCACGCCGCGCAGCTCCTCCTCGCCGTGCGCAAACTGGCACTTGGAGCCGTAGCGGCAGCTGCCGTTCTCCGTGTAGTGCTTGCACAGCTCGGTCTTGTAGAGGTTGTTGCGCGCGGTCTGCGGCAGGCGTCCGCAGTCGACGATGTCGCCGTTGGCCAGCACGTGCATGCGGTTGGGGCTGCCGTAGCTCGGGGTCTCGATGGGGCCCATGTCGGTCATCCGCATCGTGGCTGGGGGCGTGTCGGGCTTGTGTGTGTGTGAGTGGAGGAGTCTATTAAATTATGCCTGCCGGTGTGAGCGAGGCGAGCTGGCGTCCGAAGGTAGAGCGGGGCCGGCTGGGTTGAACAGTAAGTAACTCGGTGCACGCGTCCGCGGAGGCGAGAGGAGTCCAGAGGGAGACGCAGAGGGGGGAAGACGACGAGCGAGCGACGCACTGCACGTATCAAAGGCGACAGTCACTGCCGGGCGGAGCGGGGCGGAGCGGGGCGAGCGAGCGGCGGGGCGGAGGACGGGGAGGCGGAGCTGTCGGTCCCCGATACGAGCGAATTGCGTTGTGACGTGCCGGGCGCTCGTTGTGCTGGCGCTGCCCTGCCTGTGCCGTGCCGTGCTGTGCGGCGCTGCGCTCTGCTCGCTGCTCGCCGGCCGGCCGGCGAGCGACAGTGATAGAATTTCTCACCGGCGCTGAACCTCGGGTAGAAGCGGCCGGCGCCATCCGCTCGGCAATGTATCAGGATCGACGACGGACTACACGGCGTAAGTGCGCAACACAACCCTGGCCCTTCTGCCTTATCGGCCCACTCGAATTAGTGGCCCGCATACAAACAGCGAGTCAGGCCGCAGCGGAGACCTTATTCCGGTTGTATGCCCTCTTCCGCTGCTGTTCGCGGTGAGGACGCGGCGAGACCCGAAGCTTCCTCAGGCCCGGGGCCCGCGCGCGAGTACTGTCGGCGTCGAGGACATAGAGCGCGGGTGCATGCAGCTACAGTGTTCTAGCTAGCCACTGCAGCGAGTGTGCGCCCGGGATAGGCACACGCGGGCGACAGCCTCGCCCCGCGTTGCGCCGGCGCGGCGCGCTTGGTGCGCGGCGCCAGGGATGGGGCTCAGCGGCGCACAAACGCTGCCGCGGCCATGATCGGCGCCCCAGCGCCATCCTCCATCTGGCGCACCCGAGCTCGCGCTCTGCTGCCGGCTGGGCCCGTTTCTTGCTGGTTGCAGTTCGACCGATCGACACGGCGGAGCTCTCCGCGTCGTGAACGAACGCGCCGCCGCTAATGCAAAGTATGTAGCATACTGTACCTGCTGCTGTCGCTGTTGCGGCGCTGCCAGCAGCAGCGGAAGAAGGAGAAGGGCAAGGAGTTTGACGCCTGTCGCGTTGAGCGAGGACGGGCCGAGCCAGGCCGAGCCGAGCCGGCTGCAGTCAGAAGATGTCAAGCACCATCCGTGCACCAAGATCCGATCGACGGGCTCGCCGCCGCGATCCCCGAGAGAGAGGACGGAGCTGAACAGGCTGGGTGGGGCCTGTCGGGGCCGGGTGGAGTGTCGATTGCCAGCGCGGCACGTGCGTCCTCCGAACAGCTGGCGCGAGGCTTACTTGGCCGTTGCTTTCCGACGTCCGCGGCTGGAACGCAAGAGCCGTCGGTGCCGACAGCTTCTCGCCCAGCTCGTTGAGGCCGCCGCCGCTGTATTTTTCCGCTACACGCGGAGACTTGTCTGCACCGAAAGCGCGACCGCGACGAGCGGATGACGAGGAATTTTTGCGTCGAGCTGGCTATCGCTGGCGGCGGCTGTCGCTGAGTTGACACTCGCTCCTCGGTCTCTGACCGCCGGCTTCAACCAACGCTGTCTTAGTCGCGCTGGCCACGCCGCCAGACGCTCGCTCTCGCCGTCGTTTGCATCCCGGAGGCGCCACGCTCGTGATAGGCGTGACGAGGCAACGCGGGCGTAGCAGGACCAGCGCAACGATCGCGACCGGCGGCGCTGGTCAAGAGCGCTCCGTACATGTAGCTCAGCAGGCATCGCAACGGCACACACGCGCAAAATCCGCCACGCTACGCCGTAAAAGAGCGCATTCCCTCTAGCGCTAGGAACATCCGCCGATCGCTACTATAGGTGGCGTGTACGCCAGCTCCGCGCCGGATCCTCGGCATGAGCGGACAGGGGATTAGCTCCAGCTGCCGGGCCGCACCGCACCGCATGGCAGGATAGCCTGCCTGCCTGCATCTTCAACGGCCGCAGCAATGCCACAAGGGATCAACTCGCTACAGTACCGTACGACTCGTTCGGTATCTTTCGCCTCGATGATCGCAACCTTCGTGCCGCACAAATCAACGCGACAGCAGCAAAACAAAGGGACGACACCGCCGCCACGACATGACAAGCGTCCATCTTAAAGGGTTAAGCGTCACACAGGCAGAACCAGGACGACCGAGCACTGGCGAACGACGTGTTTCTGCCTCGCTCGGCCGGGGCCGCGCATGCAATCGTAAGAGAAGAATGACTGGAAAATGTACAAGCGCGTTTGCACGGTACACTCGTTCGTCTGTAGATTTCTGCCGGCTCGTTGCATCTGATATCGACTACATGTAGTCGGCTACGGCTCTCTACAGCGCGCCGATCACGAGGCCGCCGCCGCCGCGGTCTCAGCAGACTTCTCGACGAGGTCCCAGTAGTGCACGACGTTCTTGGCCTCCATGACCTTCCGAGCCGTCACAGTCGTCCGGCACTCTTGGAAACGAAAGTTGTTGAACGCCTTGCGGGCCACCACGCCCTGCCACACGAGCAGACACCCGTTGCCGCGCTTGGCAGCGTCCTCGTCCTCGCTGTCTGACTCCTGCTCAGCCTCGCGAGCCCCCTGCCAGTCGATGCGCCGCATCATAAGCTTCGTGTACTGCTTGATGGCCTTCCTACCACCTTCCACCACCACCATGTTGATGTTGCTGTCCTTGCAGATCAGCACGCCACCAGTGAGATGGTACTGCTGCGCGTTGACATCCACCTTGAAACGATGTTGCGGGTTCGAGAAATCCGGCACCCTTTTCAGTAGTAGAAATTGAACCGAGTCAGTCGGACATGACACGATACGTCACAGCAGAGGAATGTAACGATAGCACAGAGCACGTACTTGAAAAGCGCCACATGAATGTCCCCAGCGGCGTCCTCCTTGATCTTGCGCAGTTTCTTCTCGCGGCGCTCCTCGGGCGTGAGCTTGCGCGCAAGGTTTCGCATTTCGTGGTTCTTCTCGCGCTGTGCAATCTGCTCTCGAACCTTGCGCTCAATAGCCGATGGGTCCGCCACAGCCTGCTCCGACAGCACGCGCATCATGTTTGACAGCTTCACCTTGGGCTCTGGAGGCGGCAGCAAACCTAGCGCGATCTTGTCCTGTTTCTCCTTTTCGCGATCGGCACGGTTCTGCCGGCGGATCTTCTTGCGCTCCTATATCGTTCACGAGATAAATAGTAGATCAGCATTAGCTGTTGAACTTACCACGCAACCGGCACACGAGGATAATATGCGATAACGTACTACAGCAGTGAGCATCAGGGGCACAGCCACGGGCTTGTCGTCTTGTTTAACAATCAGGTTGAGCCGAGCCGGATGCTCGATAACGTGAGCAGTACCGCAGTACTTGAGCTTCATGTCAGAGTAAGCTACAGTCGCTTCCGGGTTCTCCTTGCGAACCTTCGCTTTGATAAATCCGAATTTGTCCACAATAGCTCGCTTGTCCTTCGGAAGATACTCGACATCCCACCACTCTACGTCAGGTGTAGACACCTCCGGCTTAGGTGGAACCTCGACGCTGTCGATCTCCATTTTGTTTGCCTTCTCGTCGTCCTCGGGCATCGGCTCAGCCGATTCATCGATAGCCACGATCGACTCCTTTTGGTACCCTCTCGGGTTGCGTCCCGACGTGAACCCAGCCATCATTTTCTTGGCATCGCGAGCGCGTACCTGCTCCGCCTGCTTCACGTACGTGCCTTGAGCGACAAAGTTAAAGGTCTTACGCGCTCGCCTGCAATAAACCAAGACAATACAAAGCACATGTCAGCAACCCCCACCTCCATGAAGGTACTTTTTGCCTCTGCACTTCAACTCGTCACGTACGTCTCTCTCTTGGTGACCTTGAGCCTCGGGTCCACCGTGTCCAGCTTGTCGTCCTCGTCCACTGTCCGATGCGACAGGTACGGGTTTTGGTTCTTCTTGGCAGCATCGCCGCCTCTCGCCCCCGCTTGGTTGGCCTTGAGCGTCGCCACAGGCGCCACCGTAGGCCTCTCGGCGACCACATTTCCCGCGGCGTCTACCTCCCGTCCCTGCTCGTCCAGCAGCAGTGGTGCCGGCATGAATGTGCCATTGCCCGCGGCCTGCACTGCAGCAGTCGCAGCCGCAGCAGCGGCGCCAGTAGCAGCGCTAGGCTTCCGCAGCAGCGCCTTGATGTGGCTCATTTGGCTCTGCACCGACTTGTAGATCTGATCTGTGCGGCGCTTCTTTTCCTGCTCGATGCGGCGAAGCTCCTCCGGGTCCAGATGCGCCACTACAGCGCTCGAAGCGGCCACCGGAGCGGAGAAAGCGGCAGCCGCGGCGGAACCGGGGATGGCGCGCGATATCTTGGCCGCTGCAGCGCGCGCAAGGGCCGCAGGGTCCAGCGCGGGCGATGACCCGGACCCCACGGCTGCGTGCTTGGCGGCGGGGGCGGCGGCGGCCGCTGGGGCATCGCTGAACCTGCTGCGCTTGCGGCGCGGCGCCTCGGCGTGGCGCTCCATTGCCTCCTTGGTTCGGGCGACGTGCTTTTTGGGTCGATTGGGTGGACTCAAATTTTGGGTACACTTGGTCGAGGTGGTTGGTATAATATATGGTGGGTGTATTAAGGATACGCAGCGCATCACATCTCACAGGTAGACAGCGAAAAAAAGCCAGAGCGTAACACCTATCCAACAGAATACCCTACCCACCGAAACGATCGCGGAACGCTCAGACTGTCTAGATCTCGACAGTCTAAACGAACGTTCCGCGAACCCAACAAATTGACTTGCGCTCACTATGGGGGATCCGACCAGAACGTTCTGCTTGGTGTGCGCCACGTTATTTCGATGGGTAGGTAAATGCAGTTCGCGAGGCTCATACCCCCCTCGCTCGAAACTGTCAATCTATTTCGGCGATGCATGCGTTCTAGATCTAGACACTGTCATTCAGACAGTCTAAACGACAGTCTGAACGAGGTGCCGAAGCCCGCCAAGTATCACTACCAGGATTCGGTAGTAGTCTCCAGAATAGTAGTATTAGTAGAGATAGTATCACTACTACTACTACTACTACTACTACTACTATAGTACTGGGGTTGGAGCCATTAGTAGTACTAATTGAATAGTAGTCCATACAAGCGTGGATAGTAGTGATAATAATGTCACTACTAATGTACCCATATGTATGATCGTGACCTCCGCTGCTGTTAGGACCCCTCATCCCTCGATTTCGTCACCAGGGTGCCATGTCGGAGACCTCTACTTATTCTGCGCTACCATTAGGCAGCCGTGAACAGTGTACCAAAGTCAAACAACACTAATGTTCACAGTCGTGTGATGGAGTCTTAAAGTTTCGAAGTGGCGGCTCCAAAGGGTCTATGACCTCCCACAGATCCCATCTTATTCCTGGAGCCGATACATCCCGCCGATTCCAGTGGGGATACCGATAGATACCGACCATTGGTAACATTCACCGGTGTAACCGGATCCCGGTCCGTAGAACCGGTTATCTCAAACCGTCTCGCCGGCTAAAGTGCGAATACAGACTCCGAAGCTGGGGTCGCATCGGGTATACTGAAACCAAGACGGGGCTATCTCCGGATGGGCATCGTCAATTCGGTCAGCTATGACGCCTCGACAAGACACGTGGAGGCCCAACGAGAGAGTTCGTGGTAGATAGGATAGCTCAGTCCGCAATTTACACTCAAGTACGCAAACACAGCCTAAGAGTAATACACGCTTCCTGCTACGTCTGCCTGTTTACGAAGTCAACGCCCTCGAGTGTAGAAGAATCGACCTCGGCCTAAAACGTGCGCAGGGCGCTATATCGTGTCGGCTGCGCATAGTCAACTTACCAACCAGTGTCTGAAAGGAAGGGACTTTAAATAAGTCACGGAGGGGCGGAGCAAGCGAAAGGGCCGAGCTACCGACGGAAGAGAAGGAGAGGAGGCGCACGACGGCAAACGATAGGGCCGGACGAGCGGCGAAGGACGGAACGTAAGACGGGTCACCGGAGCGGACCAGCCAGCAACGCGCAGCAGCAAGCGATAGGGCTCGAGCGCGTACAAGTCCGGCGGAGAACGGACCGTGGCCACTGAAAGACGGACCGGAACTCTCCTGAAGAACGGACCGGATAAAATCGAAAGGACGAACCGTAGAGGCAAAAGATAGGGCCTTACGGAAGAGAAGAAGGACAAAAGAAGTCAATTAGGCGGTGTGAGACGCTCATTCCCGCACCTGCTAACAATTACAATAAGACTTTTGAGTGACGCGACTGTCACCTGCGATAACAACTGCTACCACCGTCCCCTGGAATTACGTTAGCCAAGTTCTGGGAATTACGTGGCGTCTACTTCCGATAACAGTGACGTCGCGTTTGTGAGTCGAAGTGCGAGCTGAGAAGACCGTCATACGGTGTTTTTAGAAGCTGGCTTCACCACAGTCGCTTCGTGCCACGATGGTAGGACGATTATAGTCAACAAACAGATGCTGTCATACGATTAGTCGTCACGTCGTCTGCAGCTTCGTGCTTGGCACGACCAGTACTCAGTCGTACCATACAACACCGCCGTAGTCGTTGCATTTTAAAGGCAGGAGGTATGGAAGGACGATAAGTCGTAGGAGGTGGAGGAGGACGGCAAGGGGGAGGAGAGGTGGAGGAAGTAATAGAGATTAGGTCGTGAGTAGTTGAGTTACACAGCTCAGCCTGAAGTTGTTATGCTATGTCTAAAAGAAATAGAGGTGCAAAACCGAGGACACGTTAGTGGGCTGCGAAGTAACCCGCGTTCTGAAGGCGTTGAGCATGTTGGCATGATTTTATTACTACCACGCTCAATAAGTAAGTTTCCCACAAGGTAACGGAAATGGTTATTGCAGCAATTACCAAGCCACGAGGCTCTAGTAAAAACAAGTCTCGTACGACCAAGCAACTTTAGCTAACGTGTGAAGATGTGGCTATTAGATATGTTGCAGGCCCATTGTAGGTCTGCTAGATGTAGCTCACCGAGTTCGCTTTACTCACGCATAAGACAGTAAGTTTACCTAAGATGATAAACACACAAACACACCAAGAGATGAGGATGAAAACGACCAACCATCACATAATACATGGCGCACAACGATAGCAACTAGACCAGTAGCGTTTCCAAGTCAGCGAGACCTAGGGTATCGTCCAGAACGTTGCCGTAGGCCAATAATCGACGATACTATGAGTACTCTGAGTATGTAATAATATTCGCGCTTCTACTTTATCATAGAGTGTTGGTCTGCGGATAGCGGATCGCAGCAGCCGTGTTTGCCATTCCAGTTAGCACATAGAGGAAATAGGAATCACGCCCCGTGGACGCGTTTTCTCAACCGATTTTTCGTGATGACTCCTCTAACGACGAGAATCGACAACGAGCGTGAGCAGCGGCAGCTCATACTTCACCACAACCGGCAGGAGATATGGTGTATGGAGGCCAGTAAGCGCCAGATATGGTAGCTTGAACTCAGTGATATTATTAGTCATATTAGTAGTCATATTAGTACCATCGATGCATCACGACCAAATAGATATAACATTCTACTATTGCCTGAATTTGGATAGTAGTAGTAGTATGACTACTACCCGATTTTCCCACTACTACCGAACCCTGATCACTACCGCGCACTCTCCAACGTCATAGCAGAAAACAGTTGATACCCCCCCCTGCTGTGCGCTCGAAACTGTCAATCTATTTCGGCGATACATGCGTTTCCGAAAGTCTTGTTCCGAACAGTATTCGCACCGTTAACCTTTCTAATCCGATCAACAGTGCATATCGTTTCTGGATGCTCCATGTATTCTCGCAACCGCATATTGAAGCCGAGGCGCGAGACCGCCGCCAAATAAAGCCACACAAGAGAAAAGAAACCGCACACGGCACGCCCCAATACGCAGCCGGATCCGTCAGCGCGCGCCACGAGCGACTCGAAGCAGCAGCGCAGCCCCATGACGTCCAAGACGTCCAAGAAGAAGCCGAGCCTGGCCGAGGTGATGGACGAGCTGCAGAGCCGCTTCCTGGTGAACCTGCCCGAGTCGGAGCTGGCCTCGAGCGAGCGCCTCTTCTTCCAGATCGAGCAGTGCTTCTGGTTCTACGAGGACTTCTACGCCGACCAGTACGCGCACCTGCAGCACGTCAAGCTCAACGACTTCGCGCGGCAGATGTTCGCGCACTGCCCGCTGCTGCGGCCGCTCGCGCACCGCTGCGACGAGCTGTTCCAGGACTTCAAGACGTACCAGCGCCAGGTGCCCGTGGTGGGCTGCATCCTGCTCAACGCAGCGCGCACCAAGCTGGTGCTGGTGCGCAACTGGAAGGGCACGAGCTGGACCTTCCCGCGCGGCAAGGTGAACGAGGGCGAGTCGGACATGGACTGCGCGCGGCGAGAGGTGTTCGAGGAGTGCGGCTACGACGTGGGCGACAACCTCGCGCCCAAGCAGTACCTCGAGTTCGTGGCCAACGACCAACGCATGCGCATGTACATGTGCCCGGACGTGCCCGAGGACTACGCCTTCGCGCCGCAGACCCGCAAGGAGATCAGTACCATCAAGTGGTTCACGTTCGACGCGCTGCCCAAGAAGACGTGGAGCGTCATGCCGTTCATGTCGAGGCTGAAACGCTGGGTCAAGGGCCACAAGGCCAGCAAGAAGAAGAGCAGCAACGCTGCTGCCAACAGCACAGGCCGCGCGGCTTCGGCCCCGCGGAATCGGCCGCTGACGCTGATCACGAACGGCGCGGCACAGCAGAACGTTGAAGCCAGCTGTGGCAAGAAGAAGACCGGGCAGGAGGAGCGGTCAGTCTCCACGCCGCACAACGACAGACCAACCTCGAACGGATCCAAGAAAGCCAATCGCGGCCACTTCGGCACGGAGTTTGACACAGCCACGTCGTACGATGGACTCAATGGCGAGACGTTCGGCAACGCGAAGAAGGGCTTCAGCGTGGATGAGATGTTCAGTGTGAACGAGCGCCTCACGGGGCAGAAGTTCGAGTATGATGGCAACCCGCACGACTTCGGCAAGCCAACGTCACGACCAACTGCTACGCGAGCAGCAGCTCCACTATTTAACCCTACGGGCCCGGCCCCGGTGCAGATCCTTACGCGGCCTTCGTCAGCGCCGCTGAAGCGCGTGGAAGAGGAGACGTGTCCGTCGCCCAGTCCGTCTCGTCAGTCAACAGGATCGTCACCGTTCGGGTCGTTCCAGTTTGACGCCGTGGATATCATGGCCGTCGTGACGTAACTGGGGAGTGGCGTCGACGCTTGGATCGGAAGAGTGTGCTTGACACTGCAGGGGTGAGGTGACTGACAAGGATTGCGCGACCGCTTACTATCGCGCCTCGTGCTCCCGTAAGGCAGGAGCACGAGTGTCCTGTCCCCCTATAAGCTCACCTCCCCTCATCGCACTCGGGACCGCTCACCGTTTGGGCGTCAGTTGATATTGCATTTTGTTTTCTAGTTTTGTACCATAGTAAAGTTGTTAGTCACCCCAGTGCTCAAGGAGGAGGAAGAAAGAGCATACGGGAGGCTAGTAGCTAGGTGTTTCTTAACACCGCCCATTTCGAGAGGAAGTCACGTCGTGCTGAACGAACGAAACAATCGAAACTCCAACCGAGGGAGTTGGATGAGCCACAAGCAGTTTATCGATAGCCGCGCGCCAATTCGAGCGACAACGCGGCTTCCGTCATTATCAGAATCTCTTACACATGAGAAGCAGCTAGCAACCGACGTCAAGATCCACCGCGTGCTTGCTTGCGTGTGCAACCCGTGTCGCTGACGAAAGGGTGTAAGCTGCAGCGACTGCCTTTGGCCGCAAAATCTACTCGCCGGGCGCGGTTGTGTAGGAAATCCAGCACACGAGGACGAGTTGTAAGCAAGACACGCTGCGAATTTCCAAGCAGACAGAGCGCAGTTAGTAACGAGGACCGAACATGGCATATAGGATCAGCCGGATTTGATCTTTCGTACCCGAAGAGCAGGTAGTTCCGGAAGAGGCGGTTTTCAGGAGTAGGCTCCGCTACACTTCCCTTCATGCAGTTGAGCTGTGTCGGAAAAAAATCGTTAAACGCTGCAACATACAGATAAATCGATAAGAGTTCAGCACAACTCACCGTGAAATAGGAGACAGCCACGCCGGTGTACAGGAGCGACACGTAGTATGCGATGGATCCGAGCAGCTGAAAGACGACCGTGTTGATCACCAGCGGGATATACTTGTAGCCGGAGAAGGATACCAAGTCCAGGAACGATATGGAGCTGTTCAGCACATAGAGGCAGGCGGCCAACACACCGATCTCGACCAATTGCATCACGAGGCAGTAACTCGCGTCCTTGGTGATCACATCTGGGCTAAACCTGAGGCAGAAAAAATATTGTTAGCAAGGATACATTTTGTATCATTCGATGCAAATGGCTCCACAACGTACTGGTTCGAAGTGCCCTTGGAGTACCCCACGATCAAGATGTAGGTGAGGAAACCCATGAGCGGAATGTACAGATCAGGCGCATTGCAGTCGCGAGTCGGGGGAGCGTATTGCATCTGATGAATGTATACACGTCGGCAAGTTCGTAAGAAGCAGTACCAAATGCAAGATCCATGCACAACCAGACTCACCGGCTTGGACTCGTCTTGCTCACCGTTCCCCATACGGCGCCAGTTCTTGTGTCGGAACGGGAGGAGCAGGATCTACAATATCGACATCACAGTACCAGTCCATTTCATCAGATAAGCGCCTCCCTAAAACAAGCTGCCCGTCCTCCTCACCTTAAGACGGCTCTTGACGTAGGAGTTGTTGACAGTGAAGTAGTACTTCAGACTTCCCCACACGCCATAGGCTCCCGGGAGGTACATCTCCGACTGCTTCTGCAGGAAATCCTGTGCACTGTTCATCGCCAATCCTGCCATCGGGTTGCTGGAAGCGGCACCAACATACTTATCAGCCATGCATTCCTTCACTTGTATCCTTCCCCCAAAAGTTCACTGGTCACCTGGAGAACTGGTTGATGAAGTCTGTCTGCTGCGCCTGCTGCGGGTGCTGCATGTGCGGCCGCGGGTTGCTGTTCGGCGGAGTCTGCTGCGGCACGTTTTGCGCATAGCCGCCGAAGTTGTTCCCATGCGTCGGGTGGCGGTGCTGGAAGCCCGCGGGCGCCGACTGGAACTGCTGCTGCGCCGGTGGCATGGTGTCCATCCCTGGCTGGTGGAACTGCGCAGCGCCCAATAATTAGCAGGTCAGCACAACTGTTCCAGCGCAAACTACCTGTCTATCCACTCACGTCCTGGGAGAAGGCGGGCGCGGCCTGCGCGCCGTAGAACCCTGCGTCCTGCGCAGGAGCCTGCACCTGAGGAGCGGCCGCCGGCTTCTGGTAGAACTGGTGCGCAGGCCCGCGCTGAGGCGCCCGCTGCTGGCCCATGGCGGGCTGCGACGGGAACTGCGACGCGTTGCCGAAGCCTGGCGTCGAGTTGAACTGCGGCCGCTGACGGTTGTTCGGGTTCGGGAACGAGCCTGCAACGTACACGCGGTGAGAGGGGAGGCGAGGGCTGCGCTGCCTGCACGGGGAGAGGACATCGCGTACCTGGTTGAGCCATGGCAATCTTAGCTTCTTTCGTTCTGCTGTGACGACGTGGCGCGACGGCGTCAGTGGTGTGGCGCACACGGTTATCGGATTTTGGTCAGACACAATTGTTTTTAATCTGATCTGGTCGGACCATAAATTGGGCTTGAACTTGAGTCGCCACTTTTTTTCAGTGGCGACAGGACAAGTTGCCGCCGATGGCCTTCCTGGCCGAAGATGAGGATGCGTTCGCGGCGGTGCTGAGCTTCGTGGACGACTTTAGTGCCGATGGCTCCTCTATTGAGGCTGCTGCAGTCGACGTTGCACCAGTGGGCGAGCAACTCGAAGGCGACGAGCTGGACTTGCCGTTAATTGAGGATATTCAGCTTCAAGTCGATGCCGAAGCAGACCCCATTGCTGCTGCTGCAACGCAGAGCAACCCACCATTGCGTCGGTCGTCTAGACTGCTGAGCAAAGCAAAATCCAATGGTGACAGCCTTGTGTCAGTAGAATCGGATCCTGAGGTGCTGCGTTCGAGTCGCCGAGCAGCCGCCAACGCCAAGAAGAAAATGCTGCGCAAAGCTGGCGTCTACGGGAACCCCAACCGTATACGCAATGAGCGCAGGCTCGAGGTTGTCTATTTGCACGAGAAAGTGGATCAGCTGGAGACGAAATTGCATGCTCTGCAGGAGCGCTCAAGCCCCGCAGCGACGATGCCGACAGAGTTGGCGACGAGTACTAGAGGCAACGAACAACTGAATGGTTCTCAAGCGAGAAGAATCTCCACGGATGAAGATTTGAGTGAGAAGCAATTGTCAGATCCTAGTACATGGGAGGACTGTGCTGCTCGTGAGCGGAGCCAACGAGAAGAATCGGAGCGCGAGAATATCCGACTGAAACTTATTTTGGCGAGCCAGATCAAAGTCGCCAAAGGCTTGGAGAGCATACTGTTAAAGCGAGCTCAGCAGCAGGTAGGCAACGCCCAGTTCTCCAACAACCTCGTTTGTGAATATGAGGAAGACCAACGTTTGCTATGCTGAATTGGATTGCTCGTCCAGATTGCCGAGTGCTCCGCGTCTATCCAGAGATCGGTTGATGTAACTTGCCCTTCTGGTCGTACATTGGACTTCCGCGCCGATGCATCAGACTTCCAGGAGCTTCTAGAGTACCTTAATGCCACTTACCGCGAAGTCGACTCGGTGCTGGCCAGCAACGGCCTTGCTTGGATGGAGACGACACAGCAAGATGTGGAAATGCGCGAAGGCGTGGGTGGATTATATCTGGAGGTGTTTTCGAACAAGGTAATGCCTTTCGGCCTGCATGCCACTGCAGAGGCAACGTGGAACTATTTCAAGGGCTCAAAGAAGCACCGAGGCACGCTGTACGCGAAAGCTGCACAGGTACGGATGGAACTGCCGACGATACTTGTCTGTTTTGGCTGTTTCTGACAGTTGCATGCTGCCATTCTGCGTTGTAATTCAGAATCTCGACACGCCGTACACGATTATCGAGCACTTCTCCAAGGAGCTGGTCGCCGGTAACTCCAGCACCGACGTTCGCATCAAGCAAATAGTGCGGCGCTATGTGGAAGCTGACCGCGAAGTCGTGGTGTGGGTCGCATCCATTGAGCCTGTTGACATGGCGCAGAAGCCCTTCGGTGGATTCAAGTCTCGCCACCGTAATTACGCAGTCATCAAGCGTGCCAGGACGTCGACGCCCCAGCACGAGTTGTCCTTGCTGCAGCTCGTCTCCCACGGCATGCTCGACACGCAGGCTGGCACCATCTACGACCCCAAGTACGTCCGAGCACTCACGGACTTCCTGCTGAACGATGCGGCTCGCAACATCAAGTCCGACCAGCAGCTCATCGAAAACGTCCTCATGGACCAGATGCTGCGGCCATGACATAAAACCTGTCCACCTAAGGTTTTCGACACAAATTTACCCAAATATTTTTTTTACCCAAAATGAAATAGTACGCAGTTTTGGCGGTAGCCGATGGCGTTCCTCGCTGAAGATGAAGACGCCATGCGCGCGTTCGAGGCCGCACTGAGCTTCCTAGACGACTTTGCAGAGGACGACAGCGCATCAGGCGTCGGAGAACTCGACAATCCAACGGAAGCGCCACCCCCGGTCGTGAACGGATTGGAAATACCGTCGAACGGCGCGCCAAACCACGAAAGCGACGCAAATTCAGCTGGTGCTGTGGTTACCGTGAATTCTGTGGCGAATGCTACAGATCGAGGGTCCCGGCATGCTTCAGCAGTGTCAAATAGGTCGGTAAGCTCCGGAACGACAGCGCGTCCGGTCGTCGAGGTCGTGAAAGCGAGACGCCGCGCAGCAGACAATGCCAGGAAGAGGATGCTGCGGAAGGCTGGAGTCTACGCAGACCCCAACCGCGCTCGCAACGAACGGAAGCTCGAGATTGCGTACTTACGAGAAAAGGTGGGGCAACTGGAAATGGAGTTGCAGAGTCTACAGAAGCGATCGAGCCAGATAACTTCTGCAATAACGACAGCTCAAAACGGGAGCGAAGCGGGTGGCGACGGCGACGTACGCACCTCTACGAGTTCCAAGGAAGTTCAAGTTTCAAGTATTTGGGAGGGCTTTGCCGCTCGTCAGAGGGGCCGAAGAGAGAAGGCAGAGCGGGAAAATGTGCGACTGAAGCTCGTTTTGGAAGGCCAAATCAAAGTGGCCAAGAGCTTAGAAAATTTACTGCTGAAGCGCGCCCAGCAACAGGTAGGTGGCGACCACGTTTTTCACGTTCGCGTTCTTAAGGTACTAACCTTTTTACGTGCTAGATTGACGAGTGCTCATCGTCGATTCGCCGACCAGGCGACATTTCTTGCCCCTCTGGTCGCACACTAGATTTTCGTGCAGATGCTGCAGACTTCCAAGAACTTTTGGAGTATCTCGATGCCACATATAGCGAAGTAGACGCAGTTCTTGCTGGCAATGGCCTTGACACGATGGAAATGACCCAGCAAGACTTACACATGCGCGAAGGCGTGAATGGCATGTATATTGAGGTATTTTCCAACAAGGTAATGCCCTTCGGACTGCATGCCACTGCGGAGGCCACATGGAACTATTTCAAGGGCTCAGAAAAGCACCGTGGAAACCTGTATGCGAAGGCTGCGCAGGTACGACCATTTTCTTCATATTTCGTTGTTGGAGCAATGTTGTTTAGCGTTGAACATGTGATCTGCAGAATCTCGATACGCCGTACACGATCATAGAACATTTCTCTAAAGAGCTCTTTGCAGGCAATTCAAGCACGGACGTCCGCGTGAAGCAGATTATTCGCCGCTACGTCGAAGCCGATCGGGAAGTTGTGGTTTGGGTGGCGACGATCGCGCCAATCGAGATTAAACGCAAGGCATTTACTGGGCTGACTTCTCACCACCGCAACTATGCCGTTATTAAGCGTGCGAAATCGTCTACGCCCGAGCAAGAGCTGTCGCTTTTGCAGTTGGTTGCGCACGTGACTCTTGATACGAAGGAGGGCACCATCTACGACCCCAAATACATCCGAGTGCTCACCGACTTTCTGCTGAGCAATGCGGCGGGCAACATCAAGGCCGATCAGGAGCTCATCGAGAATGTGCTCATGGATCAGAAATTGCACCACTGACTCGGAAGACCGATCAGATCGAGGGATACCAGCTCTCGTCGTCCAGTGTACCTCGCACAAATTGTGCGGCACAATGCAGTTGCCCTGCACCACATCAAGTCGGTGATGAGGGTGAAAGTTGTGTGGCACTGAGCCAGTACGCGTGGCTCCAGGTCCAAGTTGGACTCCAACTGCAACGCCAGAAGCGTCTCAAGAAAAAAAGATGACAGGAGAGTCAACTTTTCAGTTTTTTTCACGAGGACGTTGATGGCCCCGGCTATCACAACATAGAGATCACGTATTGTGCTTTTCTGTTGTTTTGCTGGGACTTTGATCTATCCTTTTTAAACATCACAGGACTTTAATCTTAGGATTTGTAACGCATAAAATGTAAGGACAGAAGTTAGGGGAGAAGGCTAGAGCGACCGAAAATGAAACCGGCTCTCGGGGATGGATGTCACAGTCCTCAAATCCCCAAAACGACCGCTACGAAGGGGAAGAAAGTGGGCAATACGGTAGGTGTTTAGCCTCATAGAATAGCTGGGAGAGAGGAGATCTGTCCAGCGGACCTGGAAGCACGAGCAGCAAACTCATCTACAGATATGAAGCCGCCAATTTGGCTGGATTTGGCGGGTTTGCTTTCACCCTATCCATGTAAGAATCGATGCTCCTACTGATTAACTCCTAAACAGCAGCAAATGCAGAGGTCAGCTATAGGATGTCAGGGAAGACATAATGCCTCCCGATTGCATGGGAGATCGGCGAGGTTGCTCTTCTGCTGGGAGTTAATGCATATATCTACATAATATGTATATATGCATCTATTATACCATCCGCATTTATATAATATAGGATAATATCCTATATTATATGAATGCGGACAGTTTTGTCCTAGCTAAAGCGACGTAAACTGAATTCTTCGCACTACCTGCAAAAGTCCTACGAAGGAGAAAGGGCCCGATTGGCGGCTATTTTCTCGACATTCAGGCTTCCACACCTTCGCCGGACCTGTTACCATGAAGATTTGGTTGGTTGTTCTAATCTTGCACTCGTGTGCTTCTAAATTGGTATCGGTTACCTACCCCGCTGCTGTAAAAGGTAGTTTTTCAAATCTGATCCCTGAAAAGCACAATACCACATCTTAGAATGCGTTATCAATGCTACCCACAAACTCTGTCATCTATAACTGTACATTATGCCTTTCGAGGCTTGGTATTGTGCCTCTCCATAGTCATGACGATAACCAGTGCTGCGTGGTGGGACAGAGCGTGCGCCCTGCAATCATTAGTGCAAGCGTTTACCTCCTTCTCCCGAGCTCCAGTACGGGAAGCAAGGCACACCGGCCGAGCAGAGGCGAGAAGCGGCAGGCCATGGCGTTTCTGCAGGACGAGGACGCGGCGCGCGCCTTTGAGGCGGCGCTCTCATTCGTGGACGAGTACGCATTCCAGGACGGCGAGGCGCACAGTTACCCCGATTCCAGCGCGATGATGACGGCCGAGAGTTGGCAGGTCATGGGCCCGCAGCCGCCCGACGCCGCGGACGACAAGACGCAGCGCAGAGCGCGCGCCAACGCCAAGAAGCGGCTGCTGCGCAAGGCGGGGCTGTACGACGACCCGAACCGCGCGCGCAAGGAGCGAAGGCTCGAGATGACGTTCCTGCAGCGCAAGGTGGAGCAGCTGCAGCTGGAGCTCGAGGCGCTGCAGGTGCAGCACCCGCAGCGGCAGCGACAGCGGCGACAGGCCGCAGACGAGCAGAACAGACAGCGGGGCGCGCTGGTGGTGAGTCGGGCCAACCCCGAGGTGTCGAGTGCGTGGAAGGAGGTGGCATGTCGACAGAGGGAGCAGCGGGACAAGGCCGAGAAGGAGAACGTCCGGCTCAGGCTCATCATAGAGCGGCAGCAGAAGCTGGCGGAGGCTCTGGAGACGCTGGTGCAGGCGCGGATCAAGCAACAGGTTGGTTTTTGGCGCATCATTTTTTTTGGCGGGGGAGAGGTATGAGTCGGGGGATTCTCAGTCATTCTCTCGTCGATTTTCGTGTGCAGATGGCCGAGTTTTCGGCTTTACCGAGCCCGATGTTGGGAAGGTGTTTCACTGGGAGGACGTTGGACTTCAAGGCCGATATCAATGACTTCAGGGGGCTCTTGGGGGAGCTGGAGAAGGCACGTCGTGAGGTAGATGTAGTATTCGCTGCCAACCGTTTGAACATGACCGAGTCGAGCCATCACGGCGTGCAGCTGCGATCGAACAAGGGCGTTAATGGGATGCAC
The DNA here is from genome assembly GCF_018691715.1 of Phytophthora cinnamomi. Taxonomy (NCBI): domain Eukaryota; phylum Oomycota; class Peronosporomycetes; order Peronosporales; family Peronosporaceae; genus Phytophthora; species Phytophthora cinnamomi. The sequence continues at coordinate 1,002,741 of NW_027150986.1, forward strand.
TTAGAAGTGTTCGCCAACAAGGCGATGCCTTTCCATGCTCGAGATACTGCAGAGGCGACGTGGGACCACTTCAAGGGGATGAAGAAGCATGGTGGGAATGGCAAATTGTACGATAAGGCTGCGAAGGTGAGGCTAGAGAGGAACCAAGTTTGTTGCGGAGGTTAGGTGGTCTGACATTCTACTGCTGTACCTACCAGAGTCTTGACACTCCGTACACGATCATCGAGGACTACGCCAAAGAGCTGTTCGCAAATACAGCTCGTGCCGATGTGCGAGTGAAGCAGATCGTGCGGCGGTACGTGGAAGCTGACCGCGAGATCGTCATCCTCGTGGCGAGTGTGTCTCCGGTTTCGATCGCACACAAGCCGCTGGCTGGACTCACCTTTAACTACCGGTGCTACGCGTTGATCAAGCGTGCCGCTGCCGCCACAGAGGACCACGACCTGTCGCTCTTGCAGATGTGTACACTGGCATCGCTCGACGACGAGGTCCAGACGTACGACCCTGCTTACATGCGCGCGCTCAGCAACTTCGTGCTAGGCAATACTGCCGGCAACATTAAAGCCGACCAGGAGCTCATCGAGAACGTGCTGGTGCAGCAAGTTCTGAACCAGCGCGCGCAACCAGGTAGCTAGACGTGAAGACAGGACACACTCTTCATGCGATATCCATCACGAGCATGTATAAACTACATGTAATATAGCAGCACCCTTACAGCGAATGCTATACGCGGTTGCTAAGGGGGGCGTTGCTCCGACGCATTCAGTATCGTATGTTTCCCAGCATCGCCCCCTTCCTCCGCATGCATAGTGCTTCATTTCAAGACCCAAGCCAGGTTTTTAAACATTACACCTTTGGCGGATAAACTTTTTTATGGGCGCAGGTCAAAATTGGGTCAACTCTTTTCATTGGGTCAAAAGTTGGTCAAAAGGGGGCAACCTTTTGTTATGGTCAAAATTGGGTCAACTCTTTTCATTGGGTCAAAAGTTGGTCAAAAGGGGGCAACCTTTTGTTATGGTCAAAATTGGATCAAATTTTATCACCATGAAGAGGGTATTCTACCAGATTTAAAAATGTGGAAGACCTGCGGTTTCTCATGTCGTGTGTTTGCGTGGCCGTTAACTGTATGTTAGAGTGTTGTGGGATAATTAGAAAGTTGTGAATCGCTGGATTTTCGTGTGTTGTTGTGACTTAATATCTACCCCACTATCGTAGAGTTACTGAGAATTGTTACTTCGTTCGCTGTTTCGTCGTTGCTCCATCGCGATTGCCAGTAGTCTGGTCGCTCGCTAAGTCGTTTCGCAGTAACGTGGGTGATCTGAAATTGGTGTTATTCGTACAGTGCCCAAGCGGTCATTTAGAAACCTTCCAAGTTCAACATACCACCACCGCCACCGCACCGAACCCAAGTATCAAGCCCCATGAACGCAGGATACGTCTCCGATGAATCGATGTCCAACTCGCTGCTGTCCGAAGGATCTGAGTTCAGTGACACGGAAACGGTTATACTGCTGGGTCAATCATCAAACTCGGAAGTCGAAGAGAGTGATGGTAACCAAGTTGAAGCGCCGACGTTACTCGAAGATACCCATTCTGCTAATCGTGCCAATTCAGCCGATGTCCCCGCCGCCGGATTGGAAACGGGGACTGTCCATTTTGGAGGCTATTCCTACGATCGGTACCATGTCAACGTCTGAACGGACACCAACTACATCGATACAACGCCTACCGGCGCACCAAGTGCAGGACGAAGATCTTTGTGAGGCCCCTTGGTACCACACAGACCCGTGAGAACATGTCCGATTGTGTTCCTGGCTTTCGCCGAACCCCGATTGGACCGGCATCACCTATCCGCGATCGCAAGGAGGAGATGTTGCTGGTTACGGGAAAAATTTGTGTCCGAGATGTCACTTTGAGACAGTGGGTTATTACTCGTGATCCTTGAGTCAGCCTGATCCATAGGAGACTTACTCCTCCGAAGAAGAGCGTGCCGGACGACCCAAATCCTTGGTTATGTCTCAGATCTGACGGAGATTTTCCGAACGACATTTACCTCAAGGATCGAGCTCCTATACAGGTGTGGGACTTGAACCCACGACACCTGATAGACATCTGTCTATCTATGCGCACGCCCTATGGGCATACTGATATTTTCATGACAAAACAAGTGCTACTAATACATATTCTTGAAAAGCGTAGTATATATTATACGTTATAATTAAATAATTATAAGAGGTATCGAAGTTATACAATCACGTGGTTTGCTATAGACCAAATATGGTCAAAGCTGATCCATGGTTGACCAAAGAAAAGTGTTGACCCATAAAAAATTGCTCCCTTTACTGGTCATGAACAATACGATTTTTTAAAAATAAATATGACTAATTAGCAAAAAAACGAAATTTGGAATTCCATTACGCAATGCAGTGAAATCCTAGATCAAATCGGAGAGGAGAGCCTTAAGTCCCATACTGCATCTCCTCCATACGCTCAGCAGCCGCAACAGCATACTGACAGTGCAAGATCATCTTACTCACGAGTCAGAGGTCCATGCAACTGACGTTGCGCTTGGCGGCGCGCTCCAGAGTCTTCGTGTGCCCCTCCGCAATCTGGTCTCCACCAACCCCTCACGCGACGAAGCGAGGTCCGCCTTGATGCGTGCCTTGAGTACACTGAAGCATCCCTCTATCGGGTTGCACATAGGCGAATAAGCTGCCAGGCGGAGCAGTTCGAGATCGACGTGGTCGACAACACGATCTGGGGGCTGGGGCGTTGTCGAGCACGACAATCACCTTTTTATCCTGGAAGTGTTCTTGGTATGTAGGCGACGCCTTCACCTTCTCGTAAGTAGCATCAACAAATGCGGCATTGACATCCATCCGTATGCTGCCGCGTTCGAGTCGGTGTGGACAAGTCCAACCTCGGTCGAGACTGCACAAAGTATTTGAAGATCGACACCTTTAGACGGTGGATCGATCACCCGCCAATCTTTGCGCGACTATGAGTGCTCTTGCAGTGAACATTGGGTTAGTTTCGTCGTAGTAACCGATAAAGTCACCAGCACTCATGTGAGAGCGTAGTTGCTTCGAGAACTTCATCCACGTTGTCTTATTCTGTTCGTTGTTACACGTCATTGGTTCAACTCGAACCTGCGTATCAAACAATTTGAGCGGTCAGTACTTTTAGACTTTTCATGCATGAGTAGGTGGAGATGTACATGCACCTGTTTCACAGTGTATAGCGTACCGACGAGCTTGCCCGAATTGGTCGACAAGCTGATGTACACGCCGACGTCGAACGCCACCATATCCATCATCGCCTGCAACGTGTCGGTTCAGTCGTCGTTCAAGTACCTCTCGAGGGATGCAATTTCCGGCATTCACTTCACGCACGCACCCCGTAAGCCGCCACAGGGCAGAGGTTCCTCGCGACCACTGGCCACGAACCGACGGGCCGAAGTCGGCGAGATGTCGTTGTGCGCCGCAACAAGCATCCAGCCCCCTTCTGCCTGGTAGCTTTCGAGGACACGTGCTCGAGCAAAAGGCGAGTGGGGCAGCGAGGACATGGTACGCAGGAGACAGGAGACTTGGGTCGGTGTAGAAGAGGGACAGGAGCCAGGATTCCTCCCAGTAGTGGAGCGTCGCACTGAGTAGATTAGGAGAAATTGAGGTGTGAGCCACTATCTGTGCTCCTAAACTGGTCCTTCGTGCATGGGAGTTGAGCGCGCTCTCTCTCTCTACATTGGTTTCAATCTGCGAGCATACAGGATGTTGCTATCGCATGCTGTTTCAGTCGTTGCTAGCACCACTGCTCCAGTCGCAGGTGGTGCAAGCTGCGGTCACCAACACTCCTCCTCGACAGTGGCAGTCGTGATCACTTTCTATACTCGCTCGTGTTTGACGTGATCAACTTTAACATGACCACGTTACGGCTGTGCAGCATACCACCCAGTGGCTTAGTCAGGATGCCAGCCTTCATTTCTGTGGTCGGACAGTAGCGGATTTGAATGCCTTCCTTGCGATTTCGTCGCGGACGAAATGAAATTTTATGTTGATGTGTTTCATGCGGGAGGTGGTCACGTCATTCTCCATATTCTTTATTGCTCTCTGGTTGTCGATGTGCTAGGCGACAGTGTCGTCGTTGTTGTGAAGGCCAAGCTCACGGACGAGCTGCTTGACCAATAAGCAGTCCTACACCGCTGTGGCCCCGGCGATATACTCCGTCTCCGCAGTAGATAGTGCTACGGTGCTTTGCTGCTTGCTGTACCAGGAGATGAGCATGCTGGCCATTGTCAGCAGGTTGCTTGATGTCGACTTCGCATCCTTCTCACCAGCTCGGTCAGCGTCACTGTAGTCACGTGTGCTCGTGAGGCTTGAGGCCGGGGGTACACGAGTTTCAGGTCTCGAGATCCGCGAAGGTATCGCAAGACTCATTTGGCAGCAGTCCATTGTGTAGTTGTAGGGGCGTAAACAAACCGCGCGAGATAATTTACCGACATCGTAATGTCTGGGCGAGTTCACGTGCTCAGCTATAGTAGGGAACCAATTGTCTCTCTCATGGCATCTGGGTCGAAAAAGTGCTCAGCGTCTTCCCTATTCAAATTTCGTGACGATTCCATCGGCGTCACCACTGGGCGACAGTTTTCCATGTCCAGTTTCGTCAGTAGGTTGTCTATGTTGGCGGTCTGGTGCAAATATATGTCTGTATCGGTCTGGTCAATGTTAATACCGAGGAATTTCTTGGCGGGATCCATGCCCTTGGTCTCAAACTGGTCTACTAACTTCTGCATCACCCAGTCTGAGTTGCGCTCAGGCTAACTGACCACCACTATGTCGTCAACGTAGAGTTCTAACACTATCAGCTTGCCATCACTGCGCCGGAAGTATAGGCGTGGGTCCAGTTTGTTCCTCACATTTCTAACAAGAACTTATGAATGGTATCGTTCCATAGCTTGCTTCAAGCCGTATAAACTGTTTTGCAGGCGTAGACACTTTCCTTTCGGCACTGAGAGACCGACTGGAGCCCGCATATAGATAGGACGGTCTAAGTCTGCTCGGGGGTATGCATTCGACACGTCACCTTGCCGGATGGTAGCATGCCACAACGCGACTAGAGCGACGATCAGTCGCAAACTTGCAATCTTGAGCACGAGTGCGAAGGTCTCACTGAAATCAACTCCGAACTTTTGGTTGAACCCACGTGCCACCAATCGGCTTTGAATCTTTCAAACGCACCTTTGCTGTCAAACTTTATCTTAAAAGCCCATTTGGCGCTGATCGAATTTCCGTTGTGGGGAATGTCCACATTTTCCATGTAGTATTACCTGCGATTGCTCGGAGCTCCTTCTGCATCGCTTGTACCCATTCGCGCCAGTGGGACCTGTTAGTTGCTTCCTTCACCGAAGTCAGCACTTTGGTGTTGGCGCTTTCGAGCAAGGTTATGAAGGCTGTAGCCCAATCGTAAGCAGCACGGTTGCTGGAGTGGCAAACTCGTCGAGAAAGTATTACGGCAGTTGAAAATCCTCGTTTGACAATGCTCGTGCTCCGCGGTTCAAAGCTAAAATGTGCTGGACAGCACGGGAGTTCAGGTTGTGCAGCTCTCTCGGGCTGTCCTGCCGGAGGCCATCTTCATCATCGTCATGTTGCACGTCCTCACGTTCCGATGAAGGATTGCTAGTTTGAGAGCTTGGCTCACTCTCCGATGCGTCCAATTGGACTTGGTTGCGGTCGTGGTCCGCCGCACCAGCGTCCATGTATCACCCCACAGCTCGTGGATCTAGGCGATCGATGTTCTTCACAGGGGTGGTAGATATAATGCGCTTAGTCCGCGGGATGAAGACATGATATGCCGTCTTTTGTGGGTCAACACCGATGACAACGCCCTTCTCAGCTCGCTTCTTTGCCGATCTCTTTGCCGCATGAGAGATATGGCTTGTACATTTTTCCCCAACAGCATGAGCGGATACCTGATTTGAGTGTGATGGTCCTACAAAAACAACTTCGAGAGGTGCTGAACCGATCTATTTACGAACTTCGGCTGCCACGACACCTCTAGCGCTGAGGGTACCCATGCCAAAATGAAACATTGGCTCGATAACAGCAATGGTGAATTCCTCACGTTATTTTAGAATCTACTGTCGTGGTTGGTTTTAAACGCCTCACTCAACACTTTGGCACTCGCTGGAGATATAGGGGAGATCCTATTGCAATCTTGCGGTGAGGACAGGTACTCTGCTATAACAATGATCATAAGCGATTGGGCCTTCACAAAACTCACGAGCTGTGGGTGAAAACGTGCAAAATTGTAGTGCATCATCTCGAACGCACTGTTTGCTATGTCGATTTTATGTGCATTCATGGCTGACAGCATCTGCGTGAATTGATGACGACGATTGAATGTAACAGGCAGTTGAATCTGTCACCAGAACACTTTGACGAGCATTGGTAGCGCCCCACGCCCATTGCAGTGTTCGTCAAACCATTGACGAAAAGGTTCACAGCTGTCAACTCACCAAGTCTGACAACACGCTGTAAATCACGGAACTTAGAAACATATCCCGGATAAGCTCCAGTTTGACGCATCGTCAAAAGTTGATTTCGCACTTTGCCTTCAAAGTTCGGTTTGCGGAACTCACGTTTAATCTCCTCCTGCGCCACACTCCATAATTTCACGCTGCACTCTTCCGTCATGTAACGTTCATACCACACCAAAGCATTCTTGCGGACACATTGGTTAAGTTCGCGAATCAGGAGGTGGTCATGTTGCTGGAGATCGTAACGTTTCTGCTCGAAGTAATATTCAAATTGAAACAGAAAGCTATTCAGTTATATTCCATCAATAAGATCATCAAAGACCGGAGGATTTACGTCCATTTTGCGTAGACGTGGTAGCGGCGTAGACAATCATTCAGCAGTAGTAGCAGGACTTGTCATATTGATGGGATCGCTTGAACGGACGTTCGGCACACCACGAATCTGTTCGGCGACAGTCGTCTGCGCTTGCTGCACTGCTCGATCGCGAGCTTCTGCTGCCAGTTGTTGAACAGCCTGGGCCTTTGCTTGCGTCCGATTTAAAGTAGTCACCATATTCGTCATAGTCTGGACCACATTCGCCAATTGCCCTTGCATTTCGTGCATCTCAGCATTGATTCTGTCACTAACATTTGTCATTGATGCCGTACCCTCCAGTCTCAAACTGTCCTGTAACGCTGTCATCTCTTGACGCATGTCAGCTATCGCTGCATCCAGCTGCTGCTCTAGGGCTGTGTTGAGGGCTGCGGTGCTCTCGTCACCGTTCTCGAGCTCCAAGGGTCGCCGAGCTGGTGCCGTGTCGCTCCTCAGCACTCGCCGAACCGTGTTTCGCGTCGTCATCGCCATCAAGGTCTACTATGTCACAACTTTAGCTGAGCTCTCTCAGCGAGCTCAGACTAAAGTGCGATTTGGTAGCACTTTCAGAGTAAGTGAGGTCGTTGGTTGTAGTTATTTAGTCGTGGGGCCTCTCGCTCAGTTTGTCGAGGTCGTGGAGAGCCACACGAAGCTGCTTGATCAAAGCAGCTAATAGGAACCCGAGTTGAGTCCATTGTGGTTGATTCCGGAATGAGAGAGGTGAAGCTGTCGTGCTTCGCCAGCACTTCAACTTCATCTCTCGCATCCTTACTTTCCTCATACTAAAACCTCATCAAACTACTAGGCTCACTATAGATTGGCTACACTCCTAATCTTGCTCCCATCTGATACCTGCCCAGGCATACGCCATGGGTTCGATACTTTGTAGTTGATGTCCATGGTGATTCACACTATCACCTCGCTGCTTGCCGTTATCTTGCTTTGAACCCGTGACACGCTCTTTGCTGTTGTTGTGATGGGAGCTGCAGGCTGCGAAATATCTCTATTGCTGATAGCTCCGCTGGTAAGCAGGCAGATGTAGATCAGGACAAACGTCACTAGCCAGCTTCATTGGCAGCAATTGGACTTAACTTGAGGAAGCCACGGTGGCCTCGGCTTCCAAGAGAGCAACTGGGTGGCGAGAACATCAAATTCATTTTGCCCTAGCATGAGCGTGATCCATAAAAATCTCCGTTTCGACCGCACTCAAGACGCTGGCAGACTTACCTTTGCGCTGCGCAAGTGCTGCGGCGCTATAGAGGACCATGTGCCGCTGGTATGGCTCGACGACGAGGTCCAAACGTACGACCTCGCCTACATGCGAGCGCCCAGCAACTTGGTGCTGGGCAATACTGCGTGCACCATCTCGAGAGCGTGCTAGTGGGGACATGCCACCTTCTATGGTCGTCAATCTCACTAATCTGGGTTTCAGGATAATGAAATGGGGGTTTCCAAGTTTGGGTGCTCAGACGCGAAGGCGAAACCACCGGCGGCAGCCGGAGGCCAAGGATACCGCCCATTCGCGCTCTGCACCCCAGCCACCGAAGTTTAGAAGCCCCCGCAACCACCATGGCCTCCCCTCCCTCGGCGCCACCAACGACAGCTGCCCCTCTCTCGCCCGGAGCAGCCCCGTCCCCAACTCCGGCGCCCAGTCCACCCCCAGCAGCAGCAGCAGCCGCAGACGGCAGCAGCACGACGGAAGTGCCCGCGCCCAAGACCCCGCCGACTCCGGTACCGGCCCCAGCCACGCCAGCACCCGCGGAGGCTCGGCCTGGCGAGACTGCCCCACTCGCCCGTGCAAGCACCCGGCTCGCGGAGCGCAAGCGCACCGCCGCCGAGCTCGCTGAGGTTCGCCGCCAGAAGAGGCGGCTTGTCGTCCACAAAGAAGCGGTGGTAGCCGCAGCGGCCCTCGCCTCCGCGATCCCGCTCGGATCTCACGCTCGCGACGGCGGCTCACGCAGCCCAGCGTTCCGACGCACACCGCCCCGTCAGCATCGTCCGTCCAAGCCTCCGCCACTTCGGACGCACGCAGTGCAGCGACGACCTCAGCACCTCCGCCCCCTCCGCACGCAGCGGCATCAGCGTCCGCGGTTGCGGTGGCGCCCTCGGCGGCGACGGCACCCAAGGTGCCGAAAGCACCCAAAGTTGCGAAGGCGTCCGAGATGGCGACTGCGTCTAAGGCGCCGAAGGCGGCCACGGCGGCGACAGGGCCCACATCGGCGTCGGCAAAGGCGGCCTAGGTGGTGCAGGCGTCAAGAGCGTGAGCGGCTAAAAATCCGGCAACGGCTCCTGCATTGACAATAGCTCCGACTCCCGCACCGGCTGCTTGCCTCGCGACGCAAGCGTTGCCCGCACTGCTGCCAACCGCGCAGCCCACCCTATCGGCCCCGTCTTAGTACTTTTACTGGAGCCGCGCCTATTCCCCGCGCGCTGTCAGCCCCAGTGGCCTGGCCGCCGAGTTCATCGCCCACTGCGGGGCCCCCAGTGTCCAGTGTCACCACACACACACAGGCCAAGCGAGCTGGAGCCGAGCGCGGCATGTTCTCCGATCGGAGGCGGATCGACGATGTTGTCGTCCGCGATTTCACCCGGCACGGTACGCCCTGGAGCTCCACCGCCAGCGTCTTCTGCACCTACATCGCGCTCGGTCACGGCTGGGACCCTTGACGGCGACGACAGCGACTCCGACTACGAGTACCTCGCGTTCAGACCGCCTCCCCCGGCCGGATCAGCGAGCACATCTACACTACCTCAACATCCGAGGGAGGCAGACACACGCGCCGCCAGCACAGGGCTTCAACATGCACAGCCGCCAGAATTGAAGGGGCCGGCCGCTCCTACACTCTCCCCATACAGACCATTCGACTTGGCGGATTTTCTAAGCCAATTACATACGGGCGCAGTGGCGGCCCCGGCACTACCCCGCTCACCGCGTACACAACTGTCTCCTGAGCGCGCCCGGATCTCAACCTACACAGCCCCGTCCGTTCGTCAGCAGTGGCGGCACTCTCCGCCGAGGAACTCGACGCATTATTCTCTGAGTTCACCAGATACTGCCAGCAGCATGCCAGCTCGAGTACGCCAGCTCTCGCACCATTAACTGACGTTTCTCTCAAGCGGCCGCCGACCTTCGCCGGCTCATCAGGTTACAGCTCATGGACCCTGCCAAAGGACCGTGGCGTTCTCCCACCTGCGGCTCTCCTGAACTTTCGCGCAGCTGACATCCCCCCCCCCCCCGATTGAGAACTGCGCTCGAGATGACTTCCTTCCGGCCACAGTGCACCGGCTGGCGGCGTACCGCCTGTACCCATTCCTATTATCACCGGCGGATCAGGGCTACTCCCCGATGGAGTTCATCCTGCGCATGCAGCGCCTGGACGCACTGCGGTTCTCGGACGCGCCGCCAATCCTCGGGGCGACGCACAGCGCGCGCATCGGGCGCTACGGGGGTTACTATTATGCACTACGCCCGCGCCAGCCACGCAGCGCAACTACAGGCTGGCTCAACGGACGCTAATTATAACCTTGACTTCGGACCGAACATCGCGCCACCGACACCACCCGCGTGCACGTCCTACCAATATCTGCTCGGGGCCATTCAAGGGCTCACCACTTTCGCCAACACCGAATGGTACGAGCCGATGACGCATGCGCTCTTCCGACCGCGCGAGTTCGTGATGGCGACCATGGATGCAGACCCCGGGGCTACTCCGGAGCGCGTCGAGCGCTCGCTGCACGAGGTGAACCAACTCTTGGGAAACGCGTTAATCCACCGATCAAATGACTCGCCGCAGTGGTGGCGGGACTATTGCTCCGCAGTCCACCGCATCACCTTCAACTCGACGTCGTGGGCACTCGCGCTGTGCGCCACGATAGCACCCGGCGCCGCCACCGCCAGCACCGCCGGTCCCACTACGGTCACACATGCCTCGCACCGCCGCGTCATCCGCGAGTCAGGTCCCCGGAGTTCCCACCCAAGCGGCCTTCCAGTCCACACAATGGCGATGATACCCTTCAACGCCGAAGGCCAGGAGCCATGCCTGCGTTTCTTCTCAGGCTCGACGTGCTATGGTGGGTCCACAGCCACCTGTGCCGCACGCAATCGCCTGCACACGTGGCTCGACGAGCTTCCCGCCGCGTTGCTCGCGTACACCAAGAAGAGATTCGGCCGCCGCGACTTCAACCAGCGTCGACGAGCTTGAGGGGGACGAGGTGCTGCAGGTCCACCTGCACTTCGTTCAACTCACCTCAGCCATAATCCGAATACACACAATCCATACAAGAATCTGAGACCAAGTGGACCAACCATCCCATGCACATCCCGATCACTCACCGGTGACATACAACTCGAAGCCATTGTTGATACACGCCCCAGCTCTGCAGATCCTGGCGCGACACCATCGGCGTTCAGCGACAGGAAGCCACGCGACACACATTGCCACCCGCAGTCTCTTGTTCCTGTCAGCGAGAAAACCACATCAGAGGGTCATGCCGTTGAGGGGTACGAACTTCATATCATGTCCGGTGGACTTGCCGACGAGAATCCCGCATCCGCGGGCCATGCCGTCGATGGGTGCAACCTTTCTCCTTCGCATCGTCCACTTGCCGACGTGAAGCCTACACATACGGGCCATATCGCCGAGAGATAAGATATGATCCCATCACGTGCTACACTTACCGGCGAAAGACACAACGCCCCCAGCACCGAGCGTGCCACCGACGGATTCCCTGCTGAAGCGGCATCTTCCCACAACATACCCTGGAACCGCGTCGTCGCTCCGGTCACAACCATGCCGCGCAGCACATTGCTGCTGCCCACGCCGTCCAAAGAAGGCCTCCAAGCCCTGACCGCCGCACCCAGCTCTGGAGCGCCATCCGACGATCCTCAATAGGGACTGCCTTCCGCCAAGCCGGTGCCGAACTCCCAGCCACACCAAGCCCGAGCGCCCCCGACGCTTACGAGCTCAACAAACGCTTCCAGGCAGTGATGTCGGCATACATTCGCCGCACCTGCCCGACGCTCAAAGCGTTTATCAAACTCCTGTACTGCCAAACTCCAGCCGATTACCGTCCCAACAAGGCACTTCTCCCCGAACGCCTGAGGACACCGTGCCGCGGATACCCACAGCTCCACGACTTCGTCCGCATCGCTTCCGAGGGTGTGCGAGTCCATCTACGACGGCCGCCACCCCACCAGGACCGCTTCCCGCGGAATCACCCGTCCGCATCGCCCGGATTAACGTCCTGTGCAAAACCATCAGGAAAGAACAGGACTTGCTGAGATGCTTCGTGGTCGACGCCGACATTATCAAGATATGGCCCGAGATCGTCATCAGCCCATTTGGTGTCGTCGACAAGGGGGACGCGGACCCCCACTTCACAGGGCGGACGATCCACGATCTTTCATTCCCCGAGGACGAGTCAGTCATCCAGTGCACTGACCCAGCCGAAGTACCAAGAGCCACCTTCGAGCACTGCTCTAGCATCGCCCGGGAGATTATCCGGTGCAAGTCCGATGACCCCTCGTGCGAAGTTAAAGTTATGGCTGGCGACGTGGCCGCCTGCATCCACAGCAAGTCAGTTTATCGTGTCTGCGGCCACATCCCCGAGGACAACGCCATCGTGATCGACATGTCCGCCGCCTTCCGATGACTCGGGTCAGCCGGTACCTACGGTGTTCTCGGAGGAGCCGTCGCGTACGTCCACGGCAGCAGCGTCAACCCCTCGCATCCCGTCGGTTTCTTCAGCTACCGCTGGGTCGACGACCACGTGAACGTGGCGGCAGACACAGGGTCCCGCTGCGCAGACATTGAACGCTTCCTTCGCTTCGCGATGGCGTCCGTCATGGGACCTACTGCCGTCAACGAAAAGAAGTTCACCCCTTGGAGCACGCACCAGCAAGTGCTCGGTCTCATTTTCGACACAGTGGCCGGCGCGGTCGCTGTACCACCCGCCAAGATAGCTAAGGCGCGTCAACGCGCCGAGGAAGCGTTCCGCTCTGCCAGCCTCTCGCGCAGCAACTTCCGCTCCATCCTCGGGTCGCGGCGCCACGTCGCGACCTGCGTCCGACCCGCCCAGGCATTTCTCCAACCCCTGCGCACTCGTGAACGCCGGCTCCACCGACCCTCGCGCGTCAGCATCACGTCTGCCATGCGCGACGACCTCCTATGGTGGCGGCACATTCTCCAAGACCAGACTTTGAACAGAGTACCCCTCAAATACTTCGGTGCACTCCCCGAACCCGACATCGTCGTAGCCACGGACGCTTCGGACGGGGGCTGTGCGCACTCGCCCCGGCCCTCCACCTCACCCTCACATTCCAGTTCACGCCTGCGCATTCGCAATCTAAGCATGGTCCCCGTCGTGGCGAGCCGCCAGCAACCTCCCCCGGTCGATACACGTACACTTCCCGGTCGACAACACGTCGGCGGTCACGTGGCAAACGAAAATGGCATCGCGCAACCCCAGGTTCCAGATCCTCATCCGGCTGATCAGCTTGTGGAACAGCAGTACGGACTGCCGATCTCAGCATCACACATCCCCGGTGCCGAGAACATCGCGGCGGACGCGGGTTTCCGCTGGTGGGAGAGCCCCACCCATTCACGCCTGTTCGACAGCACAACCGTTGGCTGTGAGCTGACACCGCCGCCTGCAACTATCGCCAGACTCAGCGACATCCGGCGCAGTTTCTCCGAGAGCACTCCGTGGCCAAATCCTCGTTCAAGCAGTACGCGCGATTATTCGACCGGTGGAAGCAATGGGAGCGGCGGCACGGCGTCCCATGGCAACTAGACGTTCCCGTGGAAGAGAAATTTGCCCTGGTGTCTGAGTTCATCCTTGACGTCACCCAAGGCCGACCGGGCACCAATCGCTCCGTGCAAAGCTCCACAATGAAGACAACCCTGGGCGGCGTTCGACATTCCTTCGTGGCTGTTGGGCTAGATTTCCCCGTCGGCCACCCACAGGTTCGTGTGCTCCTGAAGGGCGTGGGTCGCCTTGACCCCCCCCCCTAGACGCCAGAAGGCGCCCGTATCCATCATCTTCCTGGAGCATTGCGCCATGGCATTCGATCTCCACGCTCCCGCAGACCAAGCGCTTTGGGGGTCCTGTGTCTTGCCTTCTTCTTTCTACTCCGACGCTCCGAGATTGTCGCAATCACAAGCACGTCGTTCCGATGGTTCTCACTCAAGGCAGCCGACATCACAACCATCGACCATACCGGAACTCCCACGATGGACCCGAGCGCGGCCTCAGCGGTGTGCATTCGCCTACGCGGCTCCAAGACGAACCAGGGCGGGATCCCGACAACTCAGATGCTGGCACGCTCAGGGCGCCCCGTGCTTTGCTCGGCGCACTCCTCCTCCGAGCAAGGGAGGGACTCCCAGCTTCGATTCCAGCCGCCGTATTCACAATCGAGGACGGCCGGCCAAGCTGTGTGACGGCCGCTCAGGTAGCAACTGCTGTTCAACGCGCTGCGCGCGCCATTGGTGAGGACCCGGCCAGATTCAGCACCCACTCCCTGAGAACCGGTGGAGCAACGAATATGTACCGGGCCGGAGTAGACGCGCTGACGATCCAGTTCCACGGCCGCTGGGCTTCAGACACTTTCAAGTTCTACACGCGCTTGTGCAAACAATCCGTCGCGGGCGTCGCGGCTAGAATGGTCAGTGGATCAGGGGCAACGGCAACGCTAACGTAGCGGGACGAATCTACCACCCTATCCACGGGGGGCTCAGCCCAGCCTCACGGCCGGGTCGCAGCACGGTAGATACGCTCCCGCGAACGTAACACGTCAAATTGCCCTCTATTGGTCTGTGATATTGAGACGCGGAAAGAGCATGTAGAAAAACTAATTGAAAGTATTCGCCCTCGAATCTCCTAAGAATATTTAAGGACGAAGCTGCCGTCCAGGTATTTCGAAGGGTTAGGTCAAGTATACTTCGGGAATTTTCCAGGTCTGGCGACAGGTTTAAACCAGGTATCGAATTTACACATAAACAGTGCGGTAATTTTGGTTTATATTACCTGTGCAGGTATTGCCCGGGTCCAAAACCTGGACAAATCATATGTGTGCAACTTTGGCAAAAGTGCAAATGACGAAGATCGCTAATCGTCGGTACCTATCTGAGCAAGCAAATCATCACGCTAACATTTGTCTCGACCCAGGTATTTACCAGGTTTAGTCCATGTATTGACGATGAATTACTTCAGATAACAATTTCAGGTGCTACTCTGTGCAATGCTTCATCGCCAAAATCGCATCCATCATCTGCCAGCGTAGCTTTACGATGCCCGATGGCGAGAAGTCCTTTGGAACTCGAGTTGCCACCTGGCGCATAAAATGCATGCAGGTGAAGACACGACAACTACTTCCATCCTTTTGACGTGGTAGCTTCACGACACTCACGGTGTATTTTTCACCCAACACTGCACTATTGACCTCGTTTGCAATTGTCTTCAACACCTTCTGCACAGCTCTTGAATGCATACTATCGTACACGAGCAGAGTTTTTGAGCCCCGAACGACGACAACACTGGCCCAGTGGCTCTTGTCGAAGTTTACCGGCAAAAACACATAGTCACATCCTTCACGTACACACTCGTGGATGCGCAATATACTTTCTCCCGAAACAGCATTTTCTTCGTCGCTCGAGGCTTGTGGCAAGAGCACACAGGCGTTGTTTTTGTATTGCTTTTTGAGAACGGATGCATAGGCCAATATGGTATTGTCATTAGCCATGTTCCACCGCGAAAACGATATAGTTCGCAGTATAGCATTTGCACACCGGGAACTGAATCGTAAGGCCATGCATTCAGGAGCATTTCGGATACGCCGTCCACATTACCGTCATTGTCCACCAGAACTTTTACTCTATCTTTCAGCCACATGCAACATTCGTTTCCGTTGTTGCATATACTCAGCAAATTCCACAGATATTTCATGGCCTGCAACTGATCACGTGTAAATTTGCATATCTTCTCGAAAACGACTACCACATTATCTTCATTGCTCTCTCCATCTATCACAATTTCGTTCAGTAGCGGCTTTCCGCCATTCAAAACAAGCTTTTCTTTATAAAGTCGCGTGAGTGCCATATCCACTGTAGCCTCAGGGAGGTGGTAACGCACAGTATCAGGCACAAAATCTGAATCCACTTCCCAAGTAAAGGCAGGAACTCCGCTGTGTAGGTACACATGATGTGTAGCTAAGTACGAACGTGCTTCCTGGAGAGAAGGAGTAATTTCATCGAGGCAGGCCACAATGTCAGAAACGTCCTTGTCTCGAAGGAGGGCTCTCCATTTCATGCCTTTATTGTACTCTTTCAAAGCGCAGCGAGCCGTGTTTCGACGTTGAACCCGGTTAACGCGAGGCCGGCCCACCACAGGAGCACAGACATTCAGTTTTATAGCAACCTTCGCTTCTTCAAGACGATCGTCGGATGCAACTTACGTAGGCGGCACATCGTAACAGTCATCACAATCTTCATTGTTCTGATTACCTTTATCATCTCCTTTACCGGTGCTCTCTGCATCCTGGAGGCTCTTGGGTTCTGCAGCAGCGCAGTTTTCGCTCAGCACACGACCATCACTTTCGCCACTGTGCTCGTTGCTATCATTGGTAGCGACGGGTGATGTAATCTCCACGCTGCCTCGTCTGACATTGTGCCACCATTCATCAAATTTGGACATTGCTGTGTTGAACATCGCGTCGGAAAGCTGGTACAGCTCCCCGCTCATACGGCCAAATGCTTGCTGAGCGCGCCGGTATTTTTCGCGCTCAGTCATAGGTCCTCCATGAGATTCATTTTCAGCTTTGTAAACTTTGGCAAGAAACGGCGAAGATAATGCACTTACTCGATCCATAGTACTGCGACTCTGGCCAAACCACCTATACAAAGAAAACGGGGCATGTGAGTGAAAACCTGCTCGATACCTGACATATACCTTGTAAAAACCTGGCAAAATCTGCGCGTACCTTGGTTCGATCGTATTGTATGGGATGAAGAATGCGCTTCCAGTTGACTTCTTGTACACCATCGCGTGACGGCAAGTTAGCTTCATTGTTTTCGCAAAACCACAGTCGCAGTCTAGTCCATCTTTTTGTATTTGGTATTCGTGATGCTTGTCTCGCACTGTAACCGAAGTGTCGTTGTCTGTGAAGGTGTAGCCTGCTGCCAAAGTTGGATCCGATGCAATCTTGTACTGCGTCTCTATGGCTTCCGCCACCCACCGAGTAGTCATGCTTAGCACAATATTCATCTCCTCTGAATATTCCTTATTCCGTAAAGTTCCTGGCATCTCCACAACTGACTTGTATTCATCTTCCTGTCTGCGTTGCCAAGCCAATAGAGCAGCAAGACTGGCGCGCATGGTGAAATGGCTTTTCATCGTTTGGTTGACTTTCCCAAAAAAGCTCTCCACTCGGTTATTAGTGTGATTGTTAAAATGTGGGAGCTGCGAGCGGTGTGCCATCACCCACATATCCGAGCAAGCATCCCAGTTATCGAGAAAATACTGCCAGAGAGCGTGCTTTCCATCTCTGCGAGCCAAACTCTTAAATTCGTCCCGATGAAATTCGTAAACATCAACGGCTGTCGAGTAAGTCACGTTTGTTATAACATGCTTCAACTGCTCGACCACGTCCTTTGAAAATGATTGATACTTCCCACTTCGAACCACCTCGTGCAGCCACTTTATGACATGAAAGTGACACAGAAAAATACAGGCTTCAGGAAACTTGCGTCGAATGATGTCCACTTCCCGCATATCCTTGTCCACGATAACGATTCGAATGGACCGCCAGTGTTCGTTCGCACGTTTAAAATGATCGAGAGCTTTTGCCATGTGCCAATCCGATGTAGTCTCGAGCAACGAGTACTGAACCGGCTGACCATGCCCAAATTGATCCATCGCTACAATCGAGAGCAGTTGGTAGTTGTACCTGCACAATACCCGGATAAAACCTGTTAAATACCTGGCAAAAGGATGTTACTATGCCCACCTGTTCGTTTTGTGAGTACAATCCATTTGCAGCACCTCTGGAAAGCTATCTAACATTGCTCGCATGTGCCCAGTTGTGAACGATATAACCCCTGTGTTTCCTTTGGCACTCTGATTAGCGGTGGAGACATTCTTGGCGGATTGTAAATTGAAATCAACTAGCATTTCGGTGACAGCGTCGTCATCTGAAAGTTCATCACCTACAAGTATCCAACATTATTCCGCATTAGATGCTCAACATACATGACCGCCTCTGCTAACACCACGCACCAGAACGACGTAAACGCGCCACCAAATTCTGAACATCCTTCATAGTGACACTGTGAGACGAATTCTCTCTGATGTAGTCGTAGATGCTTGAAGGTTTTGCATTAGACTACATGAGCAATTCAATGCCGGGCATAAGTGGAGAATTGTGTGAAACCTGGCGAATACCTGGGTAAGACCTGTAGATATTCTCGCTGATGTCGTGGTTGTGTCTGTAGTCCTCTCGACGAAGTTCAATAGCCCACGATTCGTCATCCTGCTTCGTCACTTGAGCCAGAAACTGAAAGGGGCAATCAGCCCGTCGTAACTTGTGAACCTTACGTTTACCGGTGGTAGATCGCTCGCGCTCGCACCACCCATGGGTGCATGTGTATTTGCGCTGGTATAACTTCATCTCAGCTGGAATGAGAGGAATCTCGTCGTCTTACTTGCCTTGGTACTGCTGCTGCGCACGCAGTGCATTGTTGCGTCTTTTGACGTTAATATTCTCCTTGACGACGAGAACCTGGCTGGTGTTCTTCATGTAATCTTTGAGGGCATCCTCGAAAAGAGGCCAGCTGCGTTGTCCTGCACCTAATGCAGGAACTGTCACCATGACTTCGTCTTCGACATCACTCAGCGTGCGCTTCTTCTTAATACGGGATGTGATTGCTGCTGCAGCTTTTGCTTCGTCTAACCTTTCCTCCACATCAGATTCATCATCATTGCGATCCTCCTCGTCATCCTCCGCTCGTTCCTCCTCGTCGTCCTCACCTCGTTCCTCTTCGTCAGCCTCAGCACTCCCATCTTCGTCTTGCATCCCTTCATCTTCGCTGGCATTGCTAGTGCTACTAGACCGCGGCACATTTGGTCCACCAGCATTCCGCTCTTCAGCAGCCTTCTTCATCGCTTGTGCCTTCTCCGACCTCGTCCGTGCCGCCCTTATGCTCTCTCTGCGTGCTTCCTCTGCTTCCCTGGCTTCCTGCTCCTCTCTAGCTTCATCAGCCATGCGCTGCTTGATCAGCGCCGTCTTGTGGGTGCGTGCCATGGTTGCCACGTGCCGCTCCCGCCGATTTGAGTGAATGAGTGGCTGGAGGGTGGTAAGAAAAAAAAATCGGAAATTTATTTCAATTTGCGTACCTGGATAATACCTGTTTCAAGGACTGGCAAATACCTGCTACTCAATCCCTGGACGCGAGCTTTGCCGAATATTTAACTGACATTCGAATCGACGCAACCTGATGGTAACTAACTCGAGCCTGGCAAATCGCTGACTCCCACACACTTGGCCATCTGTCTTAGGAATTCGAGGAGGAAGAGGAGCGTTGCTGAGCTGCCGAGGCCAAGGGAGGAGCCATGGCGCTTTACCCCGATGACGACCAAGCTCTCGAGGCGGCGCTGTCCTTCATCGACGAGTTCACGTTTGACGGTGAGGGTCTGCCGGCTGCACAGATAGCCGTGGTGAAGACCCATGGGCTGCACAGAAACGAGGTGGCGTTGGTACCTCGAGGACCGACCAACGTCGTCACTAATGCTATCGCACCGGCTAATGAGGCGGTGATAACTGGAGAAGAGTTATCGAGGTCGATGCTGTGCGCTCCTCGTTGCAAGGCTCCGCTGCTGCTGGGGTCAACCGAGGACGAAGCGACCAAGCGCCGTACGGTCAACGAACGGAAGAAGCTGCTGCGCAAGACTGGAGTCTACGGAGACCCGAACCGAGCACGCAACGCTCGCAGACTAGAGATCGCCTACCTCAAGGAGCAGATCGAGACACTGCAGATCGACCTTCACGCTTTACGGGGCCAGAAGGACCGCTCGAAAGAGACGAGCGCGTCTCTGATGAGCTCGAGCACAGAGATGTCAGTACAGATTCCGAGCATGTGGCAGGCTGTTGCCAACAGCCAGAGGAAGCGTCGAGAAGACTCGGAGCTAGAGAACGTTCGATTGAAGCTCATTCTGGATCGGCACCAGAAGATGGCAGACAACCTCCGCGCGCTGATCAAGAAACGGGCAAGTCAACTGGTAAGACATTGAATCTGTATTCAGGAGGTTTAGCGAAATGCTAACTTTTCATTTGCTTGTTTGTGGTTGTCATGAAGGCGAACGAGTGCTCGTCCTTCATGGACGCGAGCGCTCCCAAGCCTCACGTCGTCCACGTACTGGACTTCCGTGGGGACGTTGCCGATTTTGAGGCGCTATTCCGACTCAACGAGGCTGCGTATCGAGAACTCGACGCTATTTTCGCGGATAATGGTCTGGCCGACATGGTGGTGTCTCCGAGTGACGTTCACATTCGCGAAGGCGTCGGCGGGAAGTACCTGGAGTTGTTCGCTAACAAGATCCTGCCTTTTAAACTGAGCGATGCAAAGGAGGCAGCATGGGATCACTTCAAAGGAATCAAGAAGCATGCATGTAACGGCTCGGTCTACACGAAATCGGCGAAGGTGGGTTGCCACAGCGAGAGCAAACGATAGTCTCTAACATATTCTTATTGTTGTTTTTGCGCTGGCTGAACACGTAGAACCTCAACGAGCCCTACACGATCATTGAGGACTTTACAAAGGAATTGTATTCCAACAATTCTCGTGCTGACATCAAGGTGAAGCAAGTCGTGCGCCGCTACGTCGAGCGCGACCGCGACGTCGTGATTTGGATGTCGCACGTGTCGCCGACAGAAATTAAGCACAAAATGCTTCGAGGGTTAGCGTATCATCTCCGGGGTTACGCGCTGACAAAGCGCTCGCCGGCGTCGACACCAGGGCGCGAGCTATCGCAGTTGCAATTCTGCTCGTTGATCTCGCTCGACCAAGAACCTGGCACCAGGTACGACCCTGCCAACGCGCGCGTCCTCATCAACTTCTTGATTGCCAACACAGTTCAAAACATTCGCAACCACCAGGATCGCATTGAGAGCGCGTTAGTAGATCGAGCACTACAGGAGCACATGTAATGACACTACAGTAGACGAACATCATTTTCTGCTTCGAGTTGAGCCCAGCAAATCCTGTTATCACATCATCTTCATCTTCGTCTCACGAGCCGTTTGGCTGGAACATGCCTTTGTCGCCGACAACTTGTGGCTTCGCCCCTTGGGCCCATTGACAGGTTGGCGGGGATTTAGAGGCAGCATGGCGCTACTCCAGGGAGACGACGACGACAAAGTGTTCGAGGCGACCATGTCCTTCATCGACGAGTTCCCGTTTGATGAACCCGAGCCAGAAGCTGCGCTAGCGGCAAAGGCCTCTGCGTCAGAGGCGCCAGCTCACGCGGATCCCAACCCAGCTCCTAATGGTGCGATTGATGTAGTGGAGTTACTCAGGGTCCACGACGGCCATGCGGCGACATCGACGGCTTCGAGCAAAGTTCCGTCGATCCTTAGCTTGGACACGACCGGGATGACTCGAAGGGAGAAGATTGTTGCGAGGAATGCGAGGAAGAAGCTGCTGCGTAAAGCTGGTATCTATGGCGACTCGAACCGCGTCCGGAACGAACGCAAGCTGGAGATCGCCTACCTGCGCGACAGAATCGAAAAGCTGCAAATCGACTTGAAGACCTTGCAAACGCACAAGGACGGACAGCCAAAACCACCGAGACTGACGCAGCAGCTCGAAGTGCAGTACCTGCCTACAAACACACTGGTCGTGGCGATGACGAACTCGATATCGCCCATATCGAGCGTCTGGCAGGAGATAGCAGATCGCCAACAACGCCGCCGCAAAGAAGCTGAACGAGAGAATATCCGCTTAAAACTTGTCATGGAGCGCCAGCGGAAGGTTGCCAACACCCTGAGCAGCTTACTGCAGAAGCGTGCAAGCCAACTTGTAAGTATATTTTGCTCGTTACGACAGAAGAATCGCTGTATTGACTAACGTGGTTTTCATGTAGGAAAACGATTGTTCGTGCTTCTCGAGTCTAAACTGTCCAAAGCACCAAATTGTTCACGTACTCGACTATCATGGCGACATCAGCTCCTTCCAAGGCCTCTTCCGACACCTCGAAGCGGCATACCACGATATCGACGCTGTGTTTGCCGCGAACGGTCTATCAAGCATGGTGATCACCCCCAGTGATGTCCATATCCGCCAAGGTGTTGGTGGTAAGTACCTCGAGGTGTTCTCAAACAAAGTTCTCCCTTTCAGACTGCGAGACGCGACCGAGGCTGCATGGAACCACTTCAAAGGAACCGACAAGCACCTAGGCAATGGATCCCTTTACTCAAAAGCGAAGAGGGATCTGGACGAGCCGTACACGGTCATTGAGGAGTTCACCAAGGAGGTGTTTTCGAACAGCTCTCGAGCAGACGTGAAGATGAAGCAAGTGGTGCGGCGCTTTGTCGAGCCGGGCCGCGACATCGTCATTTGGGTGGCGAGCGTAGCGCCGACGGAGATCAAGCACAAGATGCTCAAAGGCTTGACATATCACCTGCGAGGCTACGCGCTCACGAAGCGGTCCGCAGCATCGACACCAGGCCAGGAACTGTCCCAACTACAGTTCTGCTACCTCATCTCGCTGGACCAGGACATCGAGGCAATGTACGGCGTCGACAACATGCGAGCTCTCACCAACTTCCTCATCGTCAACACGGCGCAAAACATGCGCGTCCACCAGAGCGGCATCGAGAACCGACTTATCGACCAAGCTCTGCGGAGTAAACTGACAAAAGTTTCAGGTACGCTTTTTTATCGTTAGATACTTTTATCGTTGAATACGCTTTTATTCTACTTTGTGGCGAATTGGTCCTAATTCGTCCAGATAGCACGCGTGCTCTTTGCTGGCATTGTACACATGGTCGGATCAACGTCGCACCTACTTGTACGTCCACGCAATCTGTCGCAGGGGAAGTATGGCTTTGTTAGAACTATCTCAAGTCTTTGGTTTTTCGGTGCGCGGTTTTACGACCCAAACACGAAGTAGGATGTTGTTCTATGCTTCATCAACAATTCTCTTTCATGTACATGTAGTCAAATACTCCAAAACGCATCCACACGTAATGCTCCTTTAAGGTGTATACAAACACTGTTTTGGGCATAATAGCTGGTACTGCAGTCTTCAAAGCATTGACTAATACTAGGGCTAGCAAGACTAGGAATTACTCCGAAGATAAGCATCACGCTGTGCAATACGAACAGGTTTTGAGTGATTGCTGCACTTGCAAGGTAGACCACAGTACTAAAACGAGTCAGGAAGTTTTTTCTGTGAGAAGTTTACCGGGGCGGAATGTCCGAAAGAGCTTGTCCCAAAGTGAAAACCGTTTGGCAAAGTTCCAGCGCGGATGCGTGTGATGGAGATCGTGATCATGCACTCGCAGACAAATGCTCGTGAAATTATTGACCAGCGGCATTTGCGGGAACGAGAAGCCTTTGATCTCCAAGCCGGAGTGTCCCGCCACCTCCACATACGTCTTGTAAGCAAACAGCAGATGCAATTGAAAATCCGAGAACGGAAAACTCAAACCCCACGCCAAACAAAATGGCAACACATTAGTGAGACAGAGGTCAACTCCATCTTGCTCGTACGTCGACAACGGGCACGGGTGCAGGTGCAGGTGGTGGCGCTTGTGCACGTTCTTGTAGAGCCAGGTGGAGTAGTGGCAGACCCAGTGCATGGTGAAGTGGAAGAAGTCGAACACGACCTCGAACAGCAACGACTTGGGGATGAACCAGGCGTACTCAACAAAGTACCGCCAGTCCACGCTGCCTTCCACAGCTGCAGCGGTCTGCTGTGCGAACCAGAAAGAGACGCACTCGGTGGGAACCACAAGCCACAGGATGCGGCGGTAGATGCTTCTGCTCTGCTTGCCCGTGAGCTGTACGCGTTTGTCTCCGTTGATCTGCTGCTTTTTGGTCGCGATCCACTCGAACCACTTGATCATCGCCAGAATGCGCAGCCAATTCGCCCCGTAGACCGCCGCGAACGTCGCTGAAGACTCGTCAAAGCCTTGCGCCCACGACACGACCAGGTAACTGCTCATGGCCACGCCGCAGATGAACGTGTTGATGAACGCGTAGTATTTGCAGCGTCGAGCGACGAACTGCAGCGAGGCAACGCCATTCCCCTGGAAGGTGGCGAACCGCGTCGACTTCATCTGAGGCCGGACGCTTGCGTTCTGCGCAGTGACCAAATGACAGGTGCACAATCCTTCGGAGTTCGTCATGCCGGCGGTTGTGCCAATCGCTTGGTGCTTTGCAGAGCTGGGGCGCACATTGCGACAACTGACTACGCCGAGGGGCATGGCGTTCTTCCTGGACGACGAAGACGACGGCCGCGTGCTCGAGGCGGCGCTGTCCTTCGTGGATAAGTTCGAGCTTGACTCGGTGTCGTCTAGGACGAAAGTTGCTGCACCACAGCCGCTTTCGGCTGCGAATGCAAGCGAACTGACAAGACGTGCGGTGGTTAATGCCAAGAAGAGAATTCTGCGCAAGACCGGCGTCTACAGCGACCCCAACCGAGCTCGGAACGATAGGAGGCGCGAGATCGCCCACCTCCGAGAGGAAATGGAGAAGCTGCAGATCGACCTGCAGAATTTGCAGACTCGCTCTAGGAGGCCCCGACAGCGGGCTCTGCAGCCACAGGTGGCGATGAACTCGATACCGCAGGTTCCAGGTTTATGGCAGGTGGTGGCGAGAAAGCAACGACAGCGACGGGAGGAGGCTGAGCGTGAGAATGTCCGCTTGAAGATGATTGCAGCACGCCAGCAGAAAGTAGCGGATAACTTGAGTAGCACGCTCCAGAAGCGAGCGAGGCAGTTGGTGAGGACCTTTTCCTACGCTTACGCTACTGTCGACGTGATCTGACCCTTGTCTGTTGTCTGTTGTTTTTCGTTGCAGGCGACTGAGTGCTCGTCTTTTGCCGATGTCAGTCCGAGAGAGCAGATCGTCCACGTCGTGGACTTCTGCGGAGATATCGGTGATTTTCAAGGTCTGTTTAGACAGCTCGAAGCTGCTCGTCGCGAGGTAGACATCGTGTTCGCGGCCAACGGACTCGAGAAGATGGTGATCACTCCGAGCGATGTACATATCCGCGAAGGAGACGAGGGCAAATATCTCGAGGCGTTTTCGAACAAGGTGCTGCCGTTCAAGCTGAGCGACACAACTGAAGCTGCGTGGAACCACTTCAAATCAAGCGAAAAGCACTTGGGAAATGGATCCATCTACTCAAAAGCAGCAAAGGATCTGGGCGAGACGTACACTGTCATTGAAGCCTTTACGAAGGAAATGCATTCGAACAAGTCGCGTGCAGATGTGAAGGTGAAGCAGGTCGTACGGCGCTATGTAGAAGCCGATCACGATCTCGTAATCTGGGTTGCTCAAGTAGCCCCCGCCGAGATCAGGCACAAAATTTTGCGGGGGCTTACCTATCATCTCCGTGGCTACGCGAAGGTAAAGCGGTCGCCAGCTTCAACGCCGCAGCGAGAGCTGTCCCAACTCCAATGTTGCTCTCTCATCACGTTCGACCAGGAGGCCGAAGCATTGTACGGCCCTGATACCATCCGAACGCTCACCAACTTCTTGATCGTGAACTCAGCAATGAAAACACAGGGCCACCAAGATCGAATCGAAAGTGCCTTGGTTGATCAAGCGTTGCGTCGGGAGATGGTACTCTAAACAAGTAGCAGATCGCTGGCAGGATGCGAACTGACATTTGGTCAAATACTAATCACCACTAGGTATTCACAGCATTCATTCCAAGCGCGCGCTCTACACCCTCTCAACACTATCTTTCCGTGCTCATTTCAAGACTCGTCGGGACAACGATTACATTGCTATGGCGTTTTTCTTGGATGAGGGCGATGACAGCGTCGTGGAGGCTGCACTTTCCTACTTGGATACATTTGGACCTGATGAAGACACTTTAACAACAACCCCGGACACTGATGCAACTTTCTCCCCGAGTTCTGTATCGACAAACAGCAGCATCTCATTGCACATGATCGAGGGTGGGAAGGACGGTGTGGTGAAGGCATGGGAACGGAAACCCGACAGGAGGAGGAGGATGCGATCTGTTGGTGTCTACGGCAGCTCGAAGAAAGTGCGTCGCAACCGCCGGATCGAGATCGTCCACCTCCGAGAGCAACTTGAGAAACTACAGATTGATCTGGAAGTGCTCAAGAGCCAGAAGGGAGGAGACACTAGCTCAAAGACAAGAGTTGCTCCTTTGAAGCATAAAAGGCTGAGCGCAGATGCTGCTGCCACGCCGACGATGTCGACCGTGTGGGAGAACATCGCTGACAGTCAACGCCGACGCAGGGAGAAAACCGAGTGCGAGAATATTCGCCTGAAGATAGTGGTTGAGCACCAACAGAAGGTGGCAGACAACCTGCGTACCTTGATTCAGAAGCGAGCGAGCTTGCTGGGTGCAGAGTGTTCGTTCCTTTCGCCTGCTGACAACTAGAAGCATCACAAGTCGGATCTGGGTGGAAACCTTGGCGAGTTTCAAGGTCTCTTCCGTCACTTGGACAATGCCTATCGTGAAGTGGACGTTGTGTTTGCATCGAACGGTTTAAACAGCATGGTGTTCACAAAGAATGAAGTCCGAGTACGAAACGGTGTGCGGGGAAAGTATGTGGAGCTGTTCTTCAACAAGGTGTTGCCGTTCAAGCTGAAAGAAGCTGCAGAGGCGACGTGGAACCATTTCAGAGGAGCTGAGAAGCACATGGGCAACGGGACGGTTTACGCTAAAACAGCGAAGGTAATCCTCCTATTGGTGGCAGGGCCGGCTAATGCTTTCAGAGTGATCAACCTAACGATTGTACACGACTTTTTTCCATTTTTTGTATCGAGTAGGGTGTGAACGTGGCGGATACGATTCTCGAGGACTTCACGAAAGAGATTCACTCAAACAGTGCTCGCACTGATGCGAACATTAAACAGGTCGTCCGGCGATACGTCGAACCGGACCGAGACGTCGTGATCGCTGTAAGAAGCGTATCACCAGCTCAAGTCAAGCACAAAATGCTCAATGGGTTAAGGTACCAAGTTCGAAGCTACGCGGTGACGAAGAAATCTTCTGCGTCGACGCCGGAGTGCGAGGTATCGCAACTGCAGTGCTGCTCGCTCATTTCATTTGATGAAGACACGGAGGTAAAGCTGGGCCCCGATGCCATTCGCGCGCTCACGAATTTCTTGGTGGTGAGTTTAGTGGCCAAGATGCAAGCCCATCAAGACTGTATCGAGAACGCTCTGATGGACAGGGCGTCAAACTCCGCACGCTAGAGTGTCGGATGTCTGTCTGTGACTACATACATTGGGCTTGAAGCTGTCTACACTTCGTCAAGAAGGCGGCGCTGTGGATCAGCAAAAGTGCACAATGTACCTGTACTTGAATGGCACCCATGAAAGCTCTGTTGCCCCTTGCCGGAGGAAGCAACGCTGCTATTGATAATACTATAAGGTGTAATAGACCATTGCAGACGTCCTGGTCGCTGAAAAGAGAGTCTGATAACGTGAAATAAAGGCACTAGAGCGGGCATTGAGCTCGACGGGAAGGTGGCATCCAAAAACGATTGACATCCATACCGGAGCAAGCCGTGGCCTCAGCCGCACATCATCTCGGATTGAGACAGTTGTGCACTGGATCGAGTACTGTAGCACTGTAAGCGTGACGGACGAAAACCCTGTACCGAAGCCATGGCGTTCTTCCTGGACGACGACGACCAAAGCGTCGTTGACGCGGCGCTCTCCTTCGTGGACGAGTTCGCAGGCGCTGCGCAGGGCGTCTCCGCTCCGGCTCCCGCGTCCCCATTGGCCGTGACAGCGAGCGGAGACCGTGGCCATGTGACGAGTCAATCGCCTCGACGAGCTCCGGTGACCGAAGACGAGATGGCGCGGAGGGACAAGCTCAACGAGAGGAAGAAGATGCTGCGGGCTGCAGGCGTCTACGGCAACTCCAACCACGTGCGCAACAACCGCCGCATCGAGATCGCGTACCTGCGAGAGCAGCTGGAGAAGCTCCAGATCGACCTGGAGGTGCTCAAGAAGCAGAAGGGGGAGGGATCGACGCGTAGAACGAAGACGAGGGCTGCTCCATCGACAGAGCAGTGCAATAAGGCCCACGTGCCGACTGCAGAGGCCATTGTCGCCATGAACGCACCGACGATGTCGACCGTGTGGGAGAGCATGGCGGACAGCCAGCGACGCCGCAGGAAGAAGGCGGAGTGCGAGAACATCCGTCTGAAACTGGTGATCGAGCACCAGCAGAAGGTGGCGGATAACCTGCGCTCCTTGCTGCAGAAGCGAGCGAGTCAATTGGTAAGTGAAACAGGACGACATATGTGTTGGGCGTTGAAGGTGATCACGTGGGCTGACGAGCTTCCCGTTGTGATACTTTCACGTTTTACTCTACAGAATACAGAGTGCTCGTTCTTCACAGACGTGGATGGCTTGAATCCTAGTGTGCTGGATCTGCGTGGAGATCTCGGCGAGTTTGGAGGCCTCTTCCGTCACCTAGATAGTGCGTACCAGGAGCTTGGCGCAGTGTTTACAGCGAACGGTTTGGGCAGCATGGCGATCACACGAAGCGATGTCCACGTACGAGATGGTGTCGGGGGGAAGTATGTGGAGTTGTTCTTCAACAAGGTACTCCCGTTCAAGCTACAGGAGGCGACGGAAGCTACGTGGGAGCACTTCAGAGGTTCCGAGAAGCACATGGGCAACGGCACCGTGTACACGAAAACTGCAAAGGTGAGTAGCAGGCGAATACGCGCATGAACTGCGTAGTTTTTGCTGACGCTTTGGTGTATTCAACAGGATGTCAACGTGCCCTACACGCTTCTCGAACAGTTCACCAAGGAGATGCACTCGAACAGTGCTCGCGCAGATGCCAACATGAAGCAAGTCGTCCGGCGATACGTCGAACCGGACCGAGACGTCGTGATCGCCGTCGTAAGCGTATCTCCCGCCGAAGTAAAAAACAAGATGCTCGGTGGCTTGAGGTATCAAGTCCGAAGCTACGCAGTGACGAAGCGATCCTCCGCGTCGACGCCAGAGCGCGAGGTGTCCCAGCTGCAGTGCTGCTCTCTCATTTCGTTCGACGCGGAGACGGAGGCGAAGCTGGGTGCCGATGCTATTCGCTCTCTCACGAACTTCCTGATCGTGAGTTTGGCGGCGAAGATGCAAGGCCATCAGGACTGCATCGAGAACGCGTTAATGGACCACGCACTATTGGCGAACTAGGTTCATTGCGTAACAGTGAAAAGTCTACGATGGTCGATTGTCTAGTTGGTGCAGTTATGCATGCTTTGTCTTAAAAATGCCACGAACACGCGCAATGGAGGTGTGCAAGTTGTCGGGCAGTACAGTGTAGTTCATCAACACCATGTACTTCTTTAGCGCTGCTCGGTGGCTCCTTGAGGTTCAGGCTGCCATCCAGCATTGCAACGCGGAGAGACAATACAGGCGCGTGCCAGAGTCTGGCGTGGCAAGAACACCGCCAGACGACTTCGCAAGCAGAAAGCTGTTTGCCGCCATGGCCGTGTCTCTCGAGGACGAGGACGCCCGAGCGTTCCAGGCGGCGCTGTCGTTCGTGGACGAGTGCGTGCTCGATGAGGAGGTGGAGGACGCAGCAGCGCTCAGGACCACCGCCTTGATGCAGCGCGAGGATGAGTGGGCCGCGATGTCCTGCGGCTTGGCGCCAACAGTTAACATCACCGGAGTCGAGGCGTCATTCGGAGCCCTGGGCAGCTACGAGACGACGCCGACGGTCTCAGCTGTCGCTGCCAAAGCTCAAAACTCTGGAGCGTCCAACAGAGACAAGTTGAGGCGACGAACGGAGACCAACGAGAGGAAGAAGCTGCTGCGTAAAGCTGGCATCTACGGCGACGCCAACTGGATGAGCAAGGACAGCAGACTGGAGATCGCCTACCTGCACGAGAGGATCGAGAAGCTCCAGCTCGACCTGCAGGTGCTGCAGAGCCGCAAGACCAGACAGCCAGCGCTGCAAACTGAGGCTCAAGAACCGACGGACGATGCAATGGACTCGGCGCTGCAGATCCCGAAGGTCTGGGAGGACATCGCCATTCGACAGCAGCGTCGGCTGAAGGCAGCGGAGCGTGAAAACTTTCGCTTGAAGCTTGCTGTGCAGCACCAGCAGAAGGTGGCGAACTGCATGACCAACTTGGTGCGGAAGCGAGCGGGTAATTTGGTGCGTAACTCGACTCTTGTTGTGACTGAGGCCTCTCTTAACGAGAGAAACGCTGTGTTGTTTGGTTCTAACACTTCGGTGTTTTCTTGCGTGCAGACGAACGACTGCGCTACCTTCATGAACGTGGACTTCTCCAACCAGCAGATTGTCCGCGTTTTGAGTTCTCACGGAGGTGCTGGAGACTTCCCGCTGCTATTCCGTCATCTCGAAACCGCGCACCAGGAAGTCGACGCCATATTTGCTTCCAATGGCCTAGCCAACATGGTGCTCACCCCCAGCGACGTGCACATCCGCGAGGGTGTCAATGGCAAATACCTCGAGGCTTTCTCGAACAAGGTGCTGCCCTTCGGACTGCGCGCAGCAACTGAAGCTACATGGGACCACTTCAAGGGGGGCGAGAAGCATTTAGGGAACGGCAACATCTACCAAAAAACTGCCAAGGTAAGCGCGCTGCAGATACCGACGATGCGTGCGTCTTACGTACTCTAACGATTTCGCTCTTGCTTGTCTGGTCGACAGAACCTCGACGACCCGTACACGATCCTCGAAGAATTCACCAAGGAGATGCATTCCAAGAATGCCCGAGCAGATATCCAGGTGCAGCAGCTCGTCCGCCGCTACATGGAGCCCGACCGCGACATTGTCATCTGGGTCTCTATCGCTGAACCAACCGAGATCAAGCACAAGAAGCTGCGCGGTCTGACCTACCACCTTCGAGGCTACGCGATGACCAAGAGATCGCCAGCATCGACCCCCGAACACGAAGTTTCGCAGCTGCAGTGCGTCTCGCTGATCTCCCTCGAACCGGAGGCGGAGGCCATGTACGGGCCCGAGACCGTGCGAGCTGTCACCAACTTCCTCATTGTCACCGCCGCCCAAAAAATGATAGCGCACCAAGACCGCATCGAAAATGCCCTCGTTGACCAGCAGTTAAGGCGGCAGGGCGTCGTCGTCCCGCCCGAATAATGTAAAACCACGAAATAGCAGGGCAAACTGAAAGCAAAGCACAATACATGTACAGGTACATGCGTCGACAGACCAACTTTCGGCAGCAAAGACGCCTCACACACCGCCAACAAGCATTGGTTGGGCTCCATCATTGCTATCCCTCTGGATGCGACACAGCAGTGCAGAGTGCGAACTAGGCACAAATGCTTTGCATTTGTCGTGCACACGCCCTCCGAGTCCCTATTGGGAGGCATGGTGTTCTTTCTCGAAGATGACGACCAGGTTGTCGAGGCAGCGCTGTCCTTCGTGGATGAGTATTCACTCGACGAGGTGGTGTCCACTTCGAGCACCAAGTTTTCGATTGCAAGTGAGGACGACAGCAGCTCTTCCGAGACACCAATCGACAACCAGACGCCCGTCGTTCAGTCCGCTCGATGCAAAGCCCCTGTGCGACTGACGTCGCGTGAAGAGAAGATAAAGCGGCGCATGGAAATCAACGAGAAGACTAGGATCCTGCGCAAGGCTGGCGTGTATGCAGACTCGAACCGTGTGCGCAACGGACGAACGAGAGAGATCGCGTTCCTGCGCGAGCAAATAGAGAAACTTCAGATTGACTTGGAGACGTTGAAGAGGCAGAAGGGTAGGCACTCCAGTGCGCATACAAAACAGTCTCAAGAACGAAATGCAGCCAACACCTCGCAGAACCCCAAGATGTGGCAAGCGGTCTTGGACATCCAGAGGCGACGGTGCGAGGAAGCAGAGTGCGAAAACATCCGGCTGAAGCTCATCATCGAGCGGCAGCGGAAGGTGGCGGATAGCATGACTAGCACGCTGCAAAAGCGGGTGGCTGGATTGGTGAGGCGTGGTGATGGCGGTGGTGCTGTATGCGAAGAGCTGACAAGTCACTTACGTGTAATTGGTGTCTTGCTGCTGCAGGTGAACGATTGCTCAGGCTTCATCAGGCAAAACTGCGTCCAACATCCTCTTGTTCATGTGCTGGCCTACTGCGGCGACATGGGTGGATTCCAGGAGCTCTTTCGCCACCTCGAAGCAGCGTACCAGGAAGTGGACGCCGTGTTTGCTGTCAATGGACTGGTCAACATGGTGGATACCCCGGACGACGTCCACATTCGAGAAGGTGGCGACGGCACCTACGCCGAAGCATTCTCGAATAAAGTTCTCCATTTCCGCCTGCGTGCTGCGACCGAGGCTACATGGGACCACTTCAAAGGTTCTGAGAAGCACTTAGGGAACGGAAGAATTTACGAAAAAACCGCGAGGGTACGTGACTTCAAGCTAGACACATTGCCAAGGAGGTATCGGCGCTCTTACGTTCGTATGTTCCGATGCAGGATCTGGACGAGCCGTATACAATTGTCGAGGAGTTCACGAAGGAGCTTTTCTCGCGGCGCTCCCATGCTGACATCAAGGTGAAGCAAGTCCTCCGCCGCTACGTGGAGCCTGACCGAGATATCGTCATTTGGGTCGCGCGCGTGTCGCCTGCCGAGATCAAGCACAAAATGCTCAGTGGGCTCACGTACCAGCTCCGAGGTTACGCCGTGACAAAAAGGTCGTCCGCGTCAACACCATACCACGAGGTCTCGCAGCTGCAGTGCTGTTCGATGATCTCGCTCGACCAAGATGCTGCCACCATGCACAGCCCGGAGGACATGCGCGTGCTCTCCAACTTCCTCATCGCCAGCACAGCCCTCAAGATGCAGGCACACCAAGACCGAATTGAGAACGCACTCGTCGAGCAGACTCTGAGGCAAAGAGCATGACAATGAACAATTCTTAGTAATCTAAAGTACACATTCCATAGCGTGCAGTCCTTTGGTAAGCGAAGCTGAGCTGGGCGCTTGATCCTCATGTTGGTGCATTGCGCGTCCCACGCGAGTTATGAGACAGCGATTCACAGCTGTTTTGAGGAGCTCCGTTCAGGTGTGCTCGCCGCGCGCAATGTACTAGTACGTGGTGACTGACAAGTGAGTAAAATGGAGGAGGCCGACGACACTCAAGCATTCGAGGCGGCCTTGTCCTTCGTGGAGGAGTTCTCGTTCGAGGACGCGGTAGTCGGAGAGCTCTCGAGTCTCCCTCCTGCTCCCCCGGACAACGCAGCACCGCAAATCCACGAAGAGACTGGGCCACAGGCGACTCGAGCTGTCCGGTCCAAGGCTGCGGCGAAGCGCTCGTTGTCGTCGAGTGAGGAGAAGAGGAAGCGGCAGAATGAAGTCAACGAACGCAGGAGACTGCTGCGGAAGGTTGGCGTCTACGGCGACTCGAACCGCGTTCGGAACGAACGCACAAGGGAGATCGCGTTCCTGCGCGAGCAGATGGAGCGACTGCAGCTGGACCTGAAGGTCTTGCAGACTCGACAAGTCCAGGAGCAGAGAGAAGCGAGGCGAGCAAACGCTACTGCGTTGGTTGCGAGGAACCCTACTTCAGTCCCAGGGGGTATGTGGAAAGAGCAGGCTGTCAGACAACGGCGTCGTCGCCAGGAGGCCGAGCGGGACAATGTCCGCTTGCGACTCGCTGTTGAGCGCCAGCAGAAGGTGGCGACCAACCTGAAAAGCTTGATGAACAAGCGATCGAGTCAATTGGTAAGGGCTCAGGGGAGTTGTGTTGCTAGCAATAACACTAACTCCGTCCTGGCTTGTGCGCTGCTACTCCAGACAAACGAGTGCGCATCATTGGTGAGCTCGTGCTGCGCGCAGCGCAACACTGTCGATGTGCTGGACTTTCGAGGGGATATCGGAGACTTTCGCAACCTCTTCTACCACCTTGACGCAGCCTACAGGGATGTTGACTCGGTGTTCGCTGCGAATGGCTTGGCAAACATGGAGACATCTCCTATTGATGTCCATGTTCGCGAAGGTGTCGAGGGCAAATATCTCGAGTTCTCCACGTACAAGGATCTGCCGTTCACGATGCAGGACGCTGCTCAGGCTTGCTGGGACCACTTCAAAGGCGTGGAGAAGCACCAGGGCAACGGCAACCTGTACCAAAAAGCAGCAAAGGTAAGCTTGCATGACGAATATCTCGCTCGGCTCCAAAGCGAACTAACGTTTCGATGCCAACAGAGTCTCGACGAGCCGTACACGATTATCGAGGACTTCTCCAAAGAAGTCTACTCCAACAATTCCCGCGCCGACGTCAAGCTGAAGCAAGTAGTGCGCCGCTACGTCGAAGCCGACCGCGACATCGTGATCTGGGTCTCCCACGCGACGCCCGTCGAGGTCAAGCACAAGCTGCTTCGAGGCTTGGCCTACAACTTTCGAGGCTACGCAATCACGAGGCGCTCTCCTGCGTCCACGGAAGACAACGAGCTGACCCAGCTGCAATTGTGCTCACTCATCTCGCTCGACCAAGAGGAAGGCGCAGCCTGCGGACCCGACAACGTGCGAGCTCTCACCAACTTCCTCGTCGTCCACGCCGCAAAGAACATCCTCGCGCATCGAGAACGCATTGAAAACACCTTAGCCGACAGAGCATTGAGGCGAGCCGAGTGCATGTAGCACATGTCCACTTCCAACATCGGTTGGAGGCACCGCCGCCGCGGTGGTATCGTATCTCTTGAGACAGGACAGACAACCTGCAGGTCTCTGTACTGCTCACTCACCAAAGCGTTCGCATTCCGCCGCCGGTGATGGCGTTCCTCTTGGGCGATGACGACGAGCACGCGCTCGAGGCGGCGCTGTCCTTCGTGGAGGAGTTCAAGCTCGACGACGAGCCCTCGTCCTCCGCGCAGAGCTCCCACGTCCAGGCAGGTGGCGTGCATTCCCCCCGAAAGCCGGAAGACTCGCTGGCCAAGAGGGCGAGGGCCAACGCGAGGAAGAAGCTGCTGCGCCAGGCTGGCATCTACAGCGACCCGAACCGCGCGCGCAACGAGCGGACGCGGGAGATCGCGTTCCTGCGCGAGCAGATCGAGAAGCTGCAGATCGACCTGCACACGCTGCAGGGACGAGATGGCTCCAAGCCGCTGAGGGACTGCGCGCTGGTCTCCAAGAACTGCAAGTCGCAGATCTCCAGCATGTGGCAGGACCAGGCGCTGCGCCAGCAACGGCGTCGGGGAGAAGCGGAACGTGACAACGTCCGCTTGAGACTCGCCGTGGAGCGACAGCGGAAAGTGGCGAGCAGCCTGCAGAGCTTGATGAAGAAGCGAGCGAACCAATTGGTACTGAAATTTGCATCATCGCGGACGGCGTAGTAGGATTTATTAACTGGTGTGTGAGTGTGTGCTGCTGCTGCTGCTACTAGACGAACGAATGCGCGTCGTTGATGAACTTGTGCTGCTCGGGACGCAACACAGTCGACGTGCTGGACTTCTGTGGCGACATTGAAGACTTCCGAGAACTCTTTCAACGCGTCGATGACGCGTACAGGGATGTGGACGCAGTGTTCGCAGCTAACGGACTGGCAAGGTCGACGATTTCTCCGGGCGACGTGCACATGCGCGAAGGCGTGGACGGCAAGTATCTCGAGTTTTCGACGTACAAGGATATGCCCTACGAAGTGATGGCAGCTACTGAAGTTGTGTGGGACCACTTCAAAGGCGTGGAAAAGCACCTGGGCGTCGGAAACATCTACACAAAAGCAGCGAAGGTAGGTGCTAAATTGGCAATATCGGTCGAGGGTGTTGCTCTGACTAACATCTCTTGCTACGAGATAGAATCTCGATGAGCCTTACACGATCGTCGAGGACTTTTCGATTGAAATCTACTCCAACAGCTCCCGTGCAGACTATAAAACGAAGCAAGTTGTTCGGCGCTATGTGGAGGCGAATCGAGACATCGTGATCTGGGTCTCGCATGCCACGCCTGTTGAGGTCAAGCACAAATTGCTCAGCGGCTTGTCCTACAATTTCCTCGGCTACACCATTACAAAGCGATCATCGGCCTCGACGGCGGAGCAAGAGCTGACGCAGCTGCAGTTGTGCTCGAGGATGTCCCTCGATCAAGAGGCTGGCACGATTTACAGCTCGGAAAGCGCTCGCACGTTGGTCAACTTTTTAATCGTTCACCAAGCGAAGAACATCGTCGCTCACCGTGAGAGCATCGAGAACAACCTAGCTGATCGAGTGCTGCGGCAGCGGTTGCAATAGTAAATGAAAACCATGTGCACTTCTCCGCTGGAGTCTTTGCCACATCATCGACTTGATGATATCGAGTAGGATTTGTCACACTAACCCCTTTCTTGACTACCGCGGTACACCGGGAATATGAGGTCCCCCCGTGACGACGAGCTCTCCGAGGCAACCCTCTCTCTGGTGGACGAGTTCCTGCTCGACGAAGCGAGGGATGGCGCTCTTTTTACTCTTTGGGATACCGACATGGCCGCAACGATGCAGATCCACTCGCCTGACGAGGTCCAATCGAGCAAAAATGAATCGAAGCGGCGATCGGAATATAATGCGCGGAGGAAGTTACTGCGCAAGACTGGCGTGTACAGCGATCCGAATCGCGCGCGCAACGCTCGTAAGAAGGAGGTTGCTGACCTCCGTGAGCAAGTCGAGAAGCTTCAGATCGATTTGGAGGTGTGGCAAGGCCACAAGTCGCAGGAACGAGCTGAGCCATGCCGAACGAGCGCGAGTTCGCTGGCGCTCTTGCCCAACAAGTGGCAGGAAATTGCACTTAACCAAAGGCGGCGGCGAAAGGAGTCCGAGCGAGACAATGCTAGGTTGAAATTTGCAGTGGCGCACCAGCAGGACCTGGCGAAGCATTTGTTTGGATTGCTGCGAAAGCGGTCTACCCAACTGGTACGTGCCGTTGTTGCTGCTAATTGGATTCAGGAAAGCTCACTAACGATCCTATCGTCCTCTTCAGAGAAACGAATGCTCGTCGCTGATGAATTTGACTAGTTCACAGCACTACGTGGTTGACGTGCTGGACTACAACGAAGGCGTCGCAGACTTTCAGTTGCTCCTCCGGGAGCTTGATGCTGCGTACAGAGAAATCGACACCGTTTTCGCGGTCAACGGTTTGGCAAGCTCCACCATTTCTCCGATTGACGTGCATGTACGCGATGGCGTGGACGGAAAACATATCGAGCTATGCAGCTACAAAGTACTTCCTTTCGACGTGGGTTCTACCACGGACGCTGCGTGGGCTCACTTCAAGGGTATGGAGAAACACCTAGGGAATGGTAGCGTCTACCGAAAAGCAGAGAAGGTGGGTGTCTCGATGGTAGTAAGAGCTTGGACTGCAGCACAGTGTACACATTTCTAACTCAGCTTACGAGTGGCAGGATCTCGACGAGCCGTACACTATCGTTGCAGATTTCACGAAGGAACTCTACGCCGACAGTTCCCGGGCAGATATTCAGGTGAAGCAGGTCGTGCGGCGCTACGTCGAAGATGACCGCGATATCGTCATATGGGTCTCTCGAGCGAGACCAGCAGAGATCAAGCACAAGATGCTTCGTGGGTTGACCTACCGATTGCGAGGCTACGCAGTTACAAAGCGCTTTTCTGGCTCAACGCCTGGCCGAGAACTGTCCGAATTCCAACAGTGCTCGCTGCTCGCTCTTGATCAAGACGTCAAAACGAAGTACAGACCTGGAGACGTTGATACGATCACCGATTTCCTCCTTGTCAACGCAGCGCAGAATATTCGAGTCCATCGCGAGTTGATTGAGAATGCGTTGGTGGATAAAGCTCGAACGCAGTTGCATTAGTAAAAGAGAACCCTAGGAATGGTGAGCGAATGGCAGCGAGAAGGACCTGACACAATCCTAACTATTGTGTCATAGCATTGTTTTTATTCGTGAACGTCATGAGCCAGCGATCGAAGACGGGCACTCTACGAATACGCCCCGTTGTCAACGCGATCTTCTTATTGCGTTTGACCGACGGACTGGGACTGGTGATCGATCATCAGGGATGAGACAGCTGTGCAGAGTTGGAGGTCCGCTCATTTTCTAACTCCCCGGACAGCGAGGCATGGCGTTAATTCTGGGAGACGACGACGAACGCGTCATGGAGGCAGCGCTATCGTTCATTGATGAGTTCGAGCACAGTGCTGAGACCGATGGGAAGGGCGCGTCAACAAGATGGCCCATAACCGAAGAGAAGGCAAAAAAGCGAGCGGAGATAAATGCAAGGAAGAGGCTGCTGCGGAAAGCAGGTGTC
The DNA here is from genome assembly GCF_018691715.1 of Phytophthora cinnamomi. Taxonomy (NCBI): domain Eukaryota; phylum Oomycota; class Peronosporomycetes; order Peronosporales; family Peronosporaceae; genus Phytophthora; species Phytophthora cinnamomi. The sequence goes on from NW_027150986.1 coordinate 1,041,084, forward strand.
TACGGCGACCCCAACAGAGCTCGCAACGCTCAAACGCGAGAGATCGCTTTCCTTCGAGAACAATTGGAGAAGCTCACTCTCGACCTGCAGGTCCTGCAGCACCAGCAGTCTCAGTGTTCAGGGGTCATTGTGGCTACGAATGCGTCTTCCTCCCAGATTCCAAGCATGTGGCAGAAGCTGGCGCAGCGACAACGTCTTCGCCGTGAGGAAGCAGAAGCCAACAATTTGCGACTGAGACTCTCGCTGGAACGCCACCGGAAGATTGCAGACGATCTCTGTAACTTGGCTCGGAAGCGAGCTCTCCAACTGGTAAAGCGTTTTTCTTCACGAGGTTTGATTTGTGGGGGAGTTGACGCTATAATAACGTGGTGGCACTGCAAACAGGCGAACGAGTACGAGTGGATAATGGATATTGGCCACTTCTCACATCCGAATCACCATATCGTACGGGCGTTGAACTTCAGCGCAGGGAGTAGCGAGTTTCTGGAGCTGTTCCAACACCTCGCTGCTGCCTATCAAGACATGGACACCATATTCGAGGGGAACGGTCTTGCAAGTATGGGTATTTCGCTGGACGATGTCCACATGCGTGAGAGTACCAAGGACAAATACCGTTACCTCGAGTTTTTCAGCAACAATGTGCTTCCCTTCGAGCTGCACGCAACAACGGAGGCTACGTGGGATTATTTTCGAGGTGTCGAAAAGCACCTCGGCTATGGAAACCTGTATGAAAAAGCGGCAAAGGTAGGCGAGCAATGGTGGTGAAAGGAGTGATGATCTATCTGATGGCGGTTTGTATTGGAATGGACAAGGATCTGGACGAACCGTACACGATCATCGAAGACTTCACCAAGGAGTTGTACGCCAACACTGCTCGAGCCGATATTCGAATTAAGCAGGTCATTCGACGCTATGTCGAGTCTGATCGCGACGTCGTCATCCGGTTTTATCGCGCTGTACCTGTAGAGATCAAGCACAAGCTCCTGGGTAAACTGACGTATTACTTGCAAGGTTACGCAGTGACAATGCCGGCACCCAACTCAACCTCAGAACGCGAGTTATCCATTCTACAATTGTGCACACTAGTCTTCTTCGACCAAGCGGAAGTTGAGGCTGTTTGCGGGGCACACACCCTCCGGGCATTTACCGACTTTCTGATCGCCCACACAGCGCAGAATACACGAGCACACAGGGAAATCATCGAGAACACATTAGCAGACCAAGCCATCGCACGCTACATGCAGGACAACATGCGCTGAGCTTGGTTTTTTTGTAGGCCTGCGCTCCAGAGCTTCATCACCAATGTAACCTCGACGTTTGGTCAGCCCGGTATCATGCTGTTGATTTCAAAGCGAACGGCCTGGCCGACAAGACGCCGAGTGACGCACACATCAGCCAAGGAACTGACGGCCAATTCCTCGAGTTCTTTTGATACAAAGATCTCCCGTTCGGACTGCAAGCAACTACAGAAGCTACGTGGAAAAACTTCCGACGTGTTGAGAAACGTATCGGCGGCGACGGTCTGTACGAGACGGCGGTCAAGGCGAGCATTTGAATTGGCTGGTCGTGCTTGAAAACCGAATATTGTGTTGCCGGATCTCGAGCCACCTCCAACTATTGCTGAGGACTTTGCCAAGTAATTGTATTTCAACAGCTCTTGGGCGGTCATTCTAGTGATACAAGTGCTTCGACGATATGTGGAAGCCCAGCGAGAGGTCATTGTCTTCACTCATCGCACGGTATCAGCACAAATCAAGGTGACTTACCACCTCCGAGGGTATGCAGTGATGACAAAGTCATTTTAGCGTGTAGGTATCCGAAGCAAGCGTTCGTGCAACACGAATTATTAACGTTAGCAGAGGTACAACCCCAACAATAAACCCTCTCATTCCCGTTACGTATTCCCGTTCAAGTGTGCCATGGCCTTCCTCGAGGACGACGACGAGGCCTTCAAGGCGGCGCTGTCCTTCGTGGACGAGTTTGCGCTCGACGAAGAAGGCGCGGGTGGTTCCTCTCCCAGTACGCAGCTCCCTTCAGCTGCAGTGATAGTAGACCCGAACGAGCTCAGAGAGAGACGTCGCAGACAGGTGAACGAGAGGCGGAGGTCGATGCGTAAAGCTGGCGTGTATGCAGACCCGAACCGCGTTCGCAATGGAGAGCGGGCCGAGATCTCGCGCCTCCGCGAGCAGCTGGAGCAGCTTCAACTTGACCTCCAGGTCTTGCAGGAGCGGGAGGCCACGCCAGCGAAGGAGTCGCTGCGACGACGGAGCGATGCTCCCAGCGTGACCACATTGGCGTCTCGTGCCCCCTCCGTGTGGCAGGAACTAGCGATGCGACAGAGAAGTCGACGCGATGAGGCGGAGCGGGAGAACATCCGTCTGAGACTCGGCGTGGAGCGCCAACGGAAGCTGGCGGGGACGCTCAGCAGCTTGCTGAGAAGGCGAGCTGATCTCTTGGTAAGGCAGGCTCTACTCTTGCTCTTAAGTTCTAGACTGCTGTCATTTCTTAGCTGTGTTCACTGACCAACGGAGGTTTGGCGTGTTATGCTCGCTGCAGACGAAGGATTGCGTACCTTTGACGAGACAGCCATACCTGGAACATCACGTCGTGAACGTGCTGGACGTCCACGGGGATATGGAGGACTTTCGGGTGCTCTTTCAGCACCTCGAGACGGCGTACCGAGGCTTGGATGCGGTGTTCACAGCCAACGGTCTGGCTAGCTCGGCTCTTTCCCCCAGCGACGTGCACTTGCGCGAAAGCGCCGACGGCCGATACCTCGAGTGCTTCAGCCACAAACTGCTGCCTTTTGATATTTGTGCGACCACCGAGGCTATTTGGGAGCACTTCAAGGGCGTTGAGAAACACTTTGGCAACGGCAGCCTCTACGCGAAAGCTGCCAACGTAGGTGTCACGTGCAGAACTCGAGCCTGCGCGCTTGCATCGATCTAACGGATCGGGTATCATATTTTGTTGTTGTTTTCTGCCTTGCAGAACCTCGACGAGCCGTACACTATCGTCGAACACTTCACCAAGGAGCTGTACGCCAACACGTCTCGAGCCGACATCAAAGTGAAGCAAGTTGTGCGCCGGTTTGTGGGGGCCGACCGCGACGCTGTGATCTGGGTAGCACGCGTGGCGCCTGCAGAGATCAAGCACAAGCTACTGCGTGGTTTAACGTATCACCTTCGTGGTTATGCTGTCACGAAGCGGTCGCCCGACTCGACGCCAAGCCAAGAGCTCTCCGAGCTCCAGCAATGCTCACTCATCTCTCTCGACCACGACGCCAGCATGAAGCTAACCACGACGGACCTGTATGCTCTGACCAACTTCTTGGTCGTGAACAGCGCACAAAACATCCGCGCACACCGCGAGCGCATCGAGAACATCCTCATAGACCAGGCTGTAGCGCGCCGCACACAATGATTTCACATCACCACCGTAATGCATGTACATGGTATCACCGATACCATTTTTACAATTCCTGATTGACGCTATGGCGTTTCTGCAGGAAGACGACGGCGCGTTCGAGGCGGCGCTGTCGTTCCTGGACGAGTTTGCGACTGGCGCGTGCTGCCAGGACGCGCAGGTGCCTGAGACTGATGATGACTCGGGCCCAGCCCGCGACAGCGCACCGCCGAGGACCAAGCGTACACGCCAGGACGCCGGAGGGAGGCACGAATTGAGCGGTGACGACAAAGAGAGGCGAAGAGCGGAGTTCAACGAGAGGAGGAAGCTGCTGCGGAAGGCGGGGGTCTACGGCGACGCTAACAAGGCGCGGAACGAGCGCGCGCGGGCGATCACGGCTCTGCGGGAGGAGGCGGGGAAGCTGCAGATCGACCTGCAGATTCTGCAGACTCGGCAGCACACTAATGACCAGAGAGCGAACATGAAGGAGGAGGATGGCAGTGCGTTGGCCATGAGCGACACGGGGTCTCAGGTCACCAGCCTGTGGCAGGGGCTGGCAGGGGCTGGCAGACCAGCAGCGGCGCCGCCGTCAAGAGGCAGAACGTGACAATGTGCTGCTGAGACTCGCTGTAGAGCGCCAACGGAAGGTGGCGAACAGCTTGACTAGGCAGATGCAACGGCGAGCGGCACAGTTGGTAGGGGGACATCGTTCTATGGTGTTTCTGCTGTCCTCGGTCCGCAGTTTGCTGACTTGTGTGTTTGCAGACGAATGAGTGTGCGTCTCTGGTGACATCGGCTCCTTCCAACCAGAACTCCTTCCATGTGCTCGACTTTAAGGGAGACCTGGAGGGCTTTCGGGGTCTTTTTCGCCGTCTTGACAATGCCTACCGAAACGTGGACAACGTGTTCATGACCAACGGCTTGGCTGGTATGACGATATCCCCAGTAGACGTCCATGTTCGCAAGGGTGACGACGGTAAATCTCTCAAGTTCGCGAGCTACAAAGTGCTGCCTTTCGACGTCCGTGCTGCTGCAGAGGCGACATGGAACCACTTCAAAGGCGTTGAGAAGCACCTTGCCTACGGCAACCTGTACGAAAAGGCGGAGAAGGTTAGTGTGCTGCCTCGACTCTAGCTAACAGCCCCGGTTGCTTACATGGTTGTGCGTCTAACGTTGCAGGGCCTCGACGAGCCGTACACGATCATCGCGGACTTCAAAAAGGAGGTCTACTCCAACAGCTCTCGGGCGGATATTAAGGTGAAGCAAGTCATCCGGCGATACGTAGAGGAGGACCGCGATATCGCGCTCTGGGTTTCACGTGCAGTCCCCATCGAGATCAAGCACAAGATTCTACAAGGACTGACGTATCACCTTCGAGGCTACGCAGTGACCAAGCGCTCGTCCGAGTCTTCTCCAGATCGAGAGGTCTCCGTCCTGCAACTTTGCTACTTGATCTCTCTCGACCAAGACATCGACGTGCGGTGTGACGCCGCCAACCTGCAGGGGCTGATCAACTTCCTCGTGGTCACCACGAAGCAGAACATCCTGGCGCATCGGGAACAGATCGAGAATGCTTTGATCGATCGATCTCTCTCACATCACAAATAACTAGCGACATCTGTCAATACCATCGTTGCTTGCGCTACCGCATCAGTTCATCAAGTTCTTAGTAGCTACTAGCGCATGAATGTCGACGTCCCCGCTGGTATGGCGTTGCTACTAGACGACGACACCGTGTTAGAGGCCGCTCTGTCGTTCCTGGACGACCTTGTGCCTGGCACGGGGCCCGCGGGGCTCGAAGACGTACGGTCTCCGCTAACGGATAGGCAGGACGACGACTCGACCGACTCGACCGCCAGCTTCACGCCGAAAGCCAAGCGCCCTCGGCACAGAGCGTCGACGAAGAAACAGGAGAGCGAGGAGGAGAAGCAGAGGCGCAAGGCAGAGCTCAATGCGCGCAGGAAGCTGCTGCGCAAGGCCGGCGTCTACGGCGACGCCAACCGCGCGCGCAACGAGCGCTCGCGTGAGATCGCTTATCTCCGGGACCAGATGGAGAAGCTCCAGCTCGACCTGGAGGTTTTGAAGACGCGGCAGGCCCAAGAGGAGAAGGAGGAGAATGAACCGAGTTCGACTGCACTGGTCAGGAAGACGACGGAGATCACGGGCATGTGGCAGGGGCTAGCCGAGCAGCAGAAACGTCGACGCGAGGAGGCAGAGCGAGACAATGCGCTCTTGCGACTCGCTGTGGAGCGCCAAACCAGGATGGCGGACAGTCTGCGCAGCTTGATGCAGAGGCGGGCGTCGCAACTGGTACGTCCGCGAAGCTCGATGGACTTGTGGGGGCACTAAAACTCACTTGCTGATGTGTGTGTTTTCATCTGCAGATGAACGAGTGCTCGTCGTTGATGACTCTGGCTCGCTCAAAGCACCATGCTGTAGACGTGTTGCAGTTGTGTGGCGATTTATCGGACTTCCACGGTCTCTTTCAGCGCCTTGAGGCTTCGTATCGGAGGCTTGACGACGTTTTCATGGCGAATGGTCTGGCTGGGATGAGAGTCTCGCCGGTGGACGTGCACGTTCGGGAGGGTGTCGATGGCAACTTCTTTGAACTGTCGACTTACAAAACGCTGCCTTTTGACGTGCGTTCCACCGCGGAGGCGGCCTGGAAACACTTCAAGGGTGTTGAGAAGCATCTTGGCAATGGCAGCCTCTATCAAAAAGCTGAGAAGGTATTCACTGGTCTACTTCCCTTCCTGGAGTTGATGAAAGTCTTGTGCTAATTGCCGTGTCTTGTGTGCTTGCCAGACGGATCTCAGCGAGCCGTTCACACTCATCTCGGACTTCAACAAGGAGATTGTCTCCAACAGCTCTCGAGCAGACATCCGCGTGAAGCAAGCCATCCGACGCTTCGTGGAAGATGACCGCGACATCATCGCCTGGACCTCGCGCGTAGTGCCGATCGAGGTGAAGAACAAGCTGCTTCGCGGACTGACGTACAGCTTGCGGGGCTACGCTGTCACCCAGCGGTCTCCAGACTCGACCTCGAAGCGGGAGCTCTCCGTTCTGAAGCTCTGCTACATGATTTCCATCGACCGCGACATCGAGACCAAGTTCGGCCTCGACGACTTGCGCACCATCACCGACTTCATGATAGTCAGCATCGGCCAGAACATGCGAGCCCACCGCGAGTTCATCGAGAACGCACTCGTCGACCAAGCGCTCACAGCAGGAGCAGCACCAGCTGGTAGCACCGTGTAAACCTAATTTTTGTCCATCGAGGCTCACTGAACACTTTGCAAGCAGTGACTCATTCGTGAATCACCAGTCTACAGTACAGTACACTACAGTACAGTCCAGCATTGACAATGGCTCTGCTGGACGACGACGATGCATTCGAAGCGGCGCTGTCCTTCCTAGACGAGTACGACGCGCTACATGATGTGCACGGGTCGTTTGAGGGACAGGCGGCACCAACGCCGCCTCAAATACCAGCGAGGCAGCGCTCGCTGGAAGACAAGCTGAGACGCAAGAAGGAGTTCAACGAGAGGAGGAAAATGCTGCGTCGGACGGGCGTCTACGGCGACCCGAACCGGTCACGCAACGAGCGCAAGAAGGAGATCGCGTTCTTGCGCGAGCAGCTGCAAAAGCTGCAGCTCGACCGGCAGGCCCTGCAGAGTAAAGCCGCTGAGCAAACAGACAAAGAGGAGGAGACTGCTGGGCAGAGTGGAGAGGAAACGGCGTTGGTGCCGAGAGTGTGGCGGGAGATGGCGGGTCGCCAGAGAAAGCGACGGAGGGAGGCAGAGAGCGAGAACATTCGCCTGAAGGTGGTGGTGGAGCAACAGCAGAAGGTGGCGGACAGTCTGCGCAGTTTGCTACGGAAGCGAGCGGCTCAATTGGAGAAAGAGTACTCAGCCTTCACAGATCCCGCCTTCTCGGGGCACTACGTCGACAGAGTGTTGGACTTTCGTGGGGATATTGGAGAGTTCCAAGGCCTGTTCAGACACCTTGATTCTGCCCGCTTGGAATTGGATACCATGCTCGCGGCCAATGGTCTAGCAAACATGACGATCTCTCCGATCGATGTGCATATTCGTGAAGGCTTCAACGGCAAGTACATGGAGTTTTTCACCTTCAAGGAGCTACCGTTCGGGTTGCAGGACACCCAGGAGGTCGCATGGGATCACTGGAAGGGAATGGAAAAGCACATTATGGGCAACGGTGGGCTGTACCAGAAAACTGCTAAGGTGCGTTAGTCCTGCGCGACTTGATAGTGCATGGCAATTCTGACGAAATGCTATCCACCTTCTTGTGTTTTGTTTTAGAACGTGGATCAGCCCTACACGATCGTAGAGGACTTTACCAAGGAGCTGTTCTCAAACTCTGCTCGAGCAGATGTGCAAGTAAGGCAAGTGGTGCGCCGCTACATCGAAACGGACCGTGATATTATAATCTGGGTTGCACGCTTAACCCCAGCAGAGGTCAAGCACAAAATGCTCCGTGGCTTGGCATACAATCTTCGGGGTCAAGTGGTGGTGAAGCGGTCCCCGCACTCCACCCTAGACCAGGAGATTTCTGTGCTCCAGCAGTGTTCGCTTATATATCTGGACCAGGGAGCCCGACTTCGATATGACCCATCGAGTCTGCGGGCACTGACAAATTTCCTGACCATCCACGCAGCACAAAATCAACGAGCTCATCGCGAGCTCATCGAAAACACGCTGCTAGACCGCTCAGTCAGTAGAACGCATCTCACGTGTAAAGTGTAGTTGTGCAAAATGCAATAAGACAAGAAACAGCATATTTTTGTTTTAGTGTACGTGCATCACAGAAATTGGCAGGCCATCGTCATGACTACATCTTGACCGCCTGGTCCATCAAAACATTCTCGATAAGCTCCTGGCTTGCCGTGGTGTTGCCGGCTACAGTGCCCAACATGAAATCCGTTAGTGCGCGCACTGCTGCAGGGTCATATACGGTGTGATCCTCTTTCTCCGGTGACACGAGCGAGCATATTTGAAGTAGCGAGAATTCTCGATTTGGTGTGGATGCCTTTGCTCGTTTTGTGACCGCGTATCCCTGATGGCGAAAACCAAGGCCTTTGACGCGCTGGTCGTCAAATTCTAGCGGAACGACACTTGCAACCCAGATCACGATTTCGCGGTCTTCTTCCACGTAGCGCCGTAGTACCTGTTTTGCATGGAAGTCTGCTCGTGCACTGTCGGCAAAGAATTCCTTCGCAAAGTCCTCAATAATCGTGTCCGGCGTGTCTGGGGTCTCCAAATGCTTTATGCAACCACATACACAAAGTTAATCCTACATGCAAAAACGATCGCGCAGTGGCCGCTGCTCACCTTTGCCACCTTCCCCTCATACATGTTACCGCGATGCTTCTCAGCCCCCTTAAAGTGGTTCCACACAGCTTGAGCTGTTGCACGCATCCCAAACGGCATGACCTTGTTCGCAAAAATGTCCAGGTACATGCAATCGGCGCCCTCACGCATTCTAGCGTCTCGGTGCGTGGTCTCCATCGTCGCCAATCCGTTCGCAGCAAACACGGCATCCACCTCACGGTACGCCCTATCGAGGTGGGCCAACAAGTCCTTGAAGTCGCTCACGTCAGCACGGAAATCCAGCGTCCGTCCCTGCGAGTACTTGGACTTTTTGGTTTGCGATAAACTCGTGCACTCCACAACCTAGACCGCCAAGAACCAACCATGCAGACAGCAAACCACTCCATCAACAACACTACCCACCCATCCACTACACCATTCACGCCTCCACCGACCTGTTGCTTTGCTCTCTTCTGCAGCAAACTCTCCAGCCCTTTGGCCATCTTGATCTGGTTCTCCAGAATGAGCTTGAGTCGCACGTTCTCCCGCTCCGCCTTCTCCCTCCGCCTGCGTTGACGACACGCCACTTCCTTCCACACCGTCGGCACCTGCACCGGGTCGTACAGCGAGACGGTGGAGTCGTCTCCTTCGTCTTGCTTTATCGTCTGCACGCTCGTCTTCTCTCCATGCTGGCGAATGGCTCGCGTCTGCGTCCTCGGGTGGAGCTTCAGCGCCTTCATCTCCAGCTCCAGCTGCGCCACCTTCTCTCTGAGGTAGGCCAGCTCGATCTTCCGTTCGTTCCTGGCTCTGTTGGGGTCTCCTCTGGTCACGGGCTTCTTGGGGCCCGCGGACTTCTTCCTGCCTCTCGCAACGGTCTTCCGCTTCGTCGACACCTGTCCTGTGGCCGGAAGACCGAGTTCCAGCCTCGCGGAGGGCTTGCTCGAGAGCTGGAACGCGGGCGAAGACGGTGACGTCATGGACGTGTCGCTCCCTTCCCCGGGGGACGCGTACGCGCCTCCGAAAGCCGGCGCGAGACTGGGCGACAGCAGCTCGATGTCATCGACTGGCGCGGACGCCAGCGACGGCGAGAAGGCGGCACCGGCGGCTCCCGACGCCGAGGGGGCCGACGTGAACACCGACGTGCCGATGGAGTACTGCTCCACGAAGGACAGCGCCGCCTCGAAGGCGCGCACGGCGTCGTCGTCCTCCAGGAAGGCCATCAGGAGCTCAATTAAAAAATACAGTTAAACGAATCACCGGAACAAATAGTACGTGCTGATTGGTCCACGTTTAATACTGAATGTAGGATCTAACCTACAGCTATAGATTTAAACGTAGACTCGGGGTTGACCTGGATTTGTGTGCGCCACATACATCTAGGTGACAACTTCAAGTTGCAGCGCATCACTCGCAAAACGTGAATCCGACCACAAGGCTCAGAGCTGCAGCCCACCATGCAAATTCGGCCATAGACGCGGAAGAGCTCGTGCTGTCGCCGACAGTAGCAGAGGTCGCCGCCAGCGTGAAGGTCGCGCACAGGTTGTTGGTGATACCGGCGTCGTTATACACGTCGCAGTCCGTGTCGGGGTGGATGGCCACGACGAATTCGCCGTTTTCGGCCACCTGGTTGAAGCCGCTGCCGATATTAGGCTTGTACACGCTCCAGTCGTCAGCCGTGAGTGTGAACATGACGGTTGTGGAGGCCCCCGCCTCGAGCTCGATCTTCTCGAACTTCCGCAGCATCTTGACTTCGGGGACTGAGATGGACCGGTAGGGCTGAATCATGAACAGCATGACGGTCTCCTTGCCAGCCATCGTGCCGTTGTTCGTCACCGCCACCGATGCTGTAAGCGTGTTGGACTGGCTGGTGATCTTCTTGGTGCTGAGTGTCAAGTCGGAGTACCAGAAACTGGTGTAGCTTAACCCGGCACCAAAGTCCCATTGCATTTCGCAGTCGCCGTAGGTGCACTGGGTGTCGACCCGGTGGCGGTATGGGATCATGATGTGGCCAGAGTACTTCGGGTACGTGATAGGCAACCTTCCACTCGGGTTTACCTCACCAAACAGGATTTCTGCCATGGCCTGACCGCCTTGCTCGCAGGGAAGACCACCCCACACAACGGCGCTCACCAAGTCAGGTAGCGAACCGAGCAGTCTTGGACGGCCTTCGAACAGAATTAGCACTACCTTGGTGCCAGTATTCGCGAGGGCCTGAACATACTCGAGTTGACCCGAGGGCAGCGTCAATTCGTCGATATCACCCCACTTTTCGGCATAAGGGGCTTCACCGATGGCGACAACGACCACGTCAGCGCTGCTGGCATATCCTGTCGCTGTCGAGAGGTCTTCGTCAGAGTACGTTCCGTCGGCATTGAGCCCGTTGAAATATGTAACTGAGTCGGTGCCGACCAAGTCCTCGATACCCTGTCGCACTGATGTACCATGCGCAAAATAGTCGTTGCCGGAGGTTCCTTGCCAATAAATACTCCAACCTCCACACTGGTAGCCGATGTCATCAACAGAAAATCCCGTCAGGAACAACGAGGTACCGTTGCGGAGCGGCAGAAGATTGTCGTCGTTCTTGAGTAGCACGATGGACTCCCTGGCAAGATTTAGCGCCTCCTCCAAGTCGTCGTCATTCCCAACCAGGTCAACATTATCCTCGCCGGGGACTGGGGTGTCGTAGAGACCCATCTGGAGCTTCATCTTGATGATACGCTTGGCTGAAGAGCGGAGACGATCCTCATAGTCAGAATTGCTGGACAGCACGTACTTTGCTTGGTCAATGAAGTCCGTACTGTACGGTACCATGCTCATGTCTAGCGAGGTGTTGGCGATCACCAATTCAACAGCATCTTGCTGCGTGCTTACAACGCGGTGCCAGCTCTGGAGATTGTTCACCTCACCCCAATCTGTGACAACAACACCACTGAAGTCGAGGTCGTTGCGAAGTAGATTTTTCAAAATTTTAGTGCTTGAGACGACGGGGACCCCATTTACCGAGACGTAGTTCTCCATCGTCGACATGGCGCCGTGCTCGATGCCAGCCTTGAACGACGGCACGTGGTGATTCAGCAGGTCGTAGTCTGAAATGGTGGTGCTCTCGCGGTCCACACCCGTGGCTGTCTGCGAGTACCCGATAAAATGTTTCATGCAGGCTCCGCTCTGGCTGTTGTTCTGCACTCCTCGGATGTAGGCGGCGCCAAGCACCGAAGTCAAATACGGGTCTTCTCCGAATGTCTCGTACGTACGCGTCCACAAGGGGTTGTACGAAATGTCGAGAATGGGTCCTAATACCCAAGTAATTCCTGCTGCAGCCGTATCACGCGCTGTGATGTAGCCCATCGCACGCGCCAACTCGGGGTTGAAGCTTGCACCTGCATTGATCTGCTGCGGGAACATCACAGCCTGGTCCACATACTGCGCGCCGTGCACCGAGTCGAGTCCGTACACCATCGGGTGTCCTCCGTTTTCGTCCATGTGGTACGTTTGGATCTCCTTGATCGCGTTTCGCCACCCGGTGGCGTTCCATCCTGCGAACGGTGAGTTCAAGTAGGAACCCACGCCCAGTTTGGCGTATCGGCGCACCAGCGTCTCGTTCACGGAGTTGTCGTCGTTGAGCACCATGCTGATGTCGAGCTGACACATTTGGCCGATGACTTGGTCCGTCGAGAAGTCATTCACGATCGTCTGCGCCTGCGCGTCCAAGCTGTCGCTGCCGCTAGAGGAGGAGCTGGCGAGCGCCGAGTGCAGCAGTGCTGCGTGAATTGCCACCAGAAGCCAATTCGTGGTCATCGAGACCTGTGCACGGTAGTTTCCTGGAGGAAAATGGGGGAATGATGAAGGTCATCGCGGGCGCTGCTCGGGTAGCTGGCTGGGGTCGCTGGTCCGGTGTGCCTCGCACATCGCCGACGCATTGTCATTGCTGCCGGCGCACTCGGATCAGGTGACGCGCTTCGAGTACCATTTTGGCCCTTTCATATCGCGAGGTAGTAATGGAGATCGCGCAAGAGTATATGTACACGTACAGTTGCAGCGACTTGGTCAGTTCGATCAGAACGGGGTCGCCATATCGCCGCATTTGAATTCGTCAGCCGTTGAGAGCTCACGGCACGGAGGTAGATCTACTACTTGCTGGATAATTGTAGACGGAAGGATTCGGGTCACTCTGCGTCAGGACAATGGAGTGTCGAAGCCCCACGAGCAGACGATGTCCTCTCGGCGGGTTTGTTGGCAACATCGGGGTGGCGGTACATGCACAGTACCAACATGTATCCAGAAAATTTTGCTCGATGTGCAAGCCATGCTGGGTTGCCTTCAAATCGATGGGATCACGTCAGTATCGATCAAGTCATTGCGCCGAACGATCTAAGTTTGATAAGCTTACGTTTGGTGAAGGTTGCTCCTTGTTTATCGTCTACCGAGCCAAGTGATAACCGAGAAGGAGAAGAAGTATATTTTTATTATCAAGTGTATTTTGTAATATCGATCCGACCAATGGTCCAAGCCCGCTTCTTCATTCAAAGCGGAATTGTGTCTTGCGACTCACTTAAACGAGCCCACTGCCAACGTTGACGGTGCCTGCGCCACTGCTGGTGTCGACGCTGAACTCGGCGCACAGAGGGTTGGTGATGTTGTTGTACACGTCGCACCACGTTTCCGGCTTCATGGCCACCACGAAGTCGCTGTCCTCGAATACTCGCTTCAGGCCCTTGCCGATCTGCGGGTCGTACACGCTCAAATCGTTCGTGGTCAGCGTGAACGAGACGTCTATGGACTCGCCAGCCTGCAGCTCAATCTTCTTAAACTTCTTCAGCTGCTTCACCTCCGGCACGGAGATTAGGCGGTACGGCTGGATCAAGAACAGCATGACGGTCTCCTTACCGGCACGGGCGCCCACGTTCGTCACGGTCACAGTGGCGGTCACCGTTTCATCCGCGCTCGTGAGCAGCGTCGTGTCCAGCGTTACAGCAGAGTAGTTGAACTGCGTGTAGCTGAGACCCGAACCGAAGTCCCATTGCTGCCAGCAGTTGTCCCAGGCGCATCGCGTCGTGACGCGGTGGTTATATGGGATGGCGATATTAGCCGGGTCCTTTGGGTATGTGATCGGCAGTCTGCCGCTCGGGTTCACCTCGCCGTAAATGATCTCGGCCATAGCCTGACCGCCGAGCTCGCACGGCAGGAGGCCGTCGATGATGGCCATCGAGTGATCAGGGATCGACCCAAGCAGGCGAGGACGGCCCTCGAACAGAACAACGATCATCTTCGTGTTGGTCGCACGAAGCGCCTCGATGTACTTCACCTGGCCTTCGGGCAGCGCGAGATCATCAATGTCGCCAGGCTTCTCAGTGTACTGGGACTCGCCGATCACAGCAACCGTGTACTCGTGCTGGCTCGCGAAACTCACAGCCGTAGCCAGGTCCTCGTCCGAAATGGAGCCGTTCGCTAGCAGGCCGTTGAAGTACGTGAACGAGTTGTTGCCAACCAAGTTCTCAAAACCTTGACGGACACTCACGCCGTTCGGGAACATCGAGTTGCCCGAGTAGCCTTGCCACGCCTTGCTCCATCCACCACACTGGTAGCCCACGTTGTTCGCAGAGTGACCCGTAAGGAAGACGGAGGCATCCTTCGGCAGGGGCAAGACGTCTTCAGCGTTCTTCAGAAGCACGATGGATTCGCGAGCCATGTTCAGAGCCGCAGTCTTGTCGTCGTCGCTGCCAACCATTGAGACAAACTGCTCGCCAGGCACGGGATTTTCGTACAGCCCCAGCTTCAGCTTCGTCTTAATGATGCGCTTGGCGGACTTACGCAGGCGGACTTCATTCTCGGGATACTTCTTCAGCATGTTTTGCGCGTATTCGATAAACTTCGTGTCGTTGGGCACCATGCTCATATCAAGAGAAGTCTCCTTCAGCGACAAGGCCACCGCGTCCTCGTAGCTGTTCACAACGCGGTGCCAGTCTTTGAGGTTGTTGATCTCAGCCCAGTCCGAAACAAGCAGGCCGTCAAATCCAAGGTCAGAGCGCAGCAGGTCGTTCAAGATGCGGGGGTTCGCGATCACCGGGTCTCCGTTGATCGAGATGTAGTTTTCCATCGTCGACATGGCGCCGGCCTCAATGGCAGCCTTGAACGGTGGCAAGAAGTAATTCAGAAGATCGTAGTCCGCCATGATAACGTTGTCGCGGTCATGTCCAGTTGGGGTCTTGGAATACCCGATGAAATGCTTCATGCAGGCAGCGGTTTGGTTGTAGCTCTGGAGTCCACGAACAATGGCGTCTGCCATCACGGATCCCAGGTAGGGGTCCTCGCCGAACGTCTCGTACGTGCGAGACCACAGCGGATTTTGAGAGATGTCGAGGATGGGGCCGAAGACCCATGGGATGCCTGCAGCTTCGGTGTCACGCGCCGTGGTGCGGCCCATTTCGTACACGAGATCGGGATTGAAACTCGCACCGCCGTTAATTTGCTGCGGGAAAATCACAGCTCCGTCGACGTAGTTGGCGCCGTGAACTGAGTCGAGACCGTAGATGATCGGGTGGCCACCGTTTTCCTCCATAGAGATTTCCTGAATGCGCTTAACAACAGCGCGGAACTCGGAGGCAGTCCAACCGAATTTCTTCTGCATGGGTTCATCCCAAATCGTGTTGAGGTACGACCCGACATACCGCTGGGCGTACAGGCGCACCCAGTCCTCGTTGAGCGTGTTGTCCTTGGGATTCATGACGGTGCTGATATCGATTTGCGTCATTTGGCCGATGACCTGCGCCGTCGTGAATCCATCGACGATAGATTGCGCTCGGGTGTCCAACACGCTATCCTCGGCAGCAGTTGATGACAATGTTGTGTCAGGCAGCAACGCAGCTAGACACACTGCGGCTGCGAAGAGTTTGACCATTTTTCAGCGTTAACGTAGCCGTAGCGTGGCTACGTCCGGATTGTGCGCTGAGAATGTCCTGCGTGGCGCAGTGAGAAAGATAAAAAGTGGGTCTGCAGCGGACAGCCCGAATTGCAAATGTTTGGTCGTGGGGAGCAACTCCTTGGGCGTGAATGTCCCATCCACGTTGTACGGTGCTGGCCGAGGTGGGCGCACCAAAATGCAAGCCATTTTACGGTGTTGTGGGGTCGAAGAGCTTTGGTAGAGCACAGCCTCTGCTGCCCACGAAAATTGCCTGTATCGCAAAGAGCTGCAATGCCGGCTGGACGAAGTAAGGGTTCTACTAGCAGCACACTGTAATGCTTCGATCCCGCACCCGCTGATCCACCAGAGCACGCAAAATGTAAAGCGTACGATAGGTAAAAGCGGGTAGGACACTCGGCGCGCCCAGAGAGCCATGCAACTACAAATCAACTGAAGATTAAAGTTCTCGCACGAAGGAGACGGTCGTAACATTGAAAAGTTACCTGTAGTGACTGAACTTCAGTTAGTAGCCCTCGAAATAACGAAATCTTTCTTCTTATCTGCTCCGCAGTATAATATAGAGATCATCAGAGAGATCAGCTTCGTAGGGTTGAATTGTGGTTCATGTGCAGTGTCGATGTGGACTGCCGCGAATGTTTACCAGGTGCGTTGGCACCCACACTTTCGGCCTGTCCAACGTTGTAGTGCCCTTAGTCTTCTCGGAATCCAACAAGTCTGGGGTTCCTACACCTTCACGGGTCCGTATCCGTATCCACTCCAAAGACAAGGCCGGTGTCTTAGGCAATTTCGATTTGTTTAATGAGTGTGGCAAAACCTCGACGAGCCACGTTCTGGCTTTCATGGGTATCGTAACGGATGCATCCACGCGTGCTTCCCGATGAGCTGTATCTCACAAGTACTCAGGGACTGATTAAGGTAACGCCATCAATGTTCATTCACCACAAACCATCTTTGAGAGTGGACAAATCTTAGAACTTCTAGTGCAGAGCAGCAAGGCTGGTGGGGGTTAAATACCTGCCCGCCTCAACGGTTCCAGCTCCAACATCGGCAGCAGCAGGCTCCTTGGCGCTAAGACCGGCGACATCGATGGCAGGGGCACTTGTAGTGACATTCTCAACTGGGGGAGGGAGACCGAAGTTGTCCCGTCCGGTCTCGATCGTGAACACAGCACAAAGTGGGTTGGTGATGTTCTTGTACACATTGCACCAGGTGTCAGGTTTGATAGCAACAACGAAATTGCTGTCCTCGGTGACCTTCTTCAAGCCGCTGCCGATCTGTGGGTCGTACACGCTCCAGTCATCCGCCGTCAGTGCAAAGGACACCTCCTGGGATTCGCCCGCCTGCAGCTGAATGTTCTTGAACTTCTTCAACATCTTCATGCCAGGGACGGAAATCGTTCGGTACGGCTGCGTCATGAACAGCATGACCGTCTCCTTGCCAGCACGAGTCCCGGTGTTCGTGACCGTCACTGCTACAGTGATGGTCGCGTCCGCGCTGGTGATCTTCATCGTATCCAAGGTCACGGCCGAGTAGTTGAAATCGGTGTAACTAAGTCCGGTACCGAAGTCCCATTGCATCCAGCAATGATCGTAAGCGCACTGAGTGCTCACGCGGTGGTAGTAAGGGATAGCGACATTTGACGGGTCCTTGGGGTACGAGATAGGGAGCCTTCCACTCGGGTTCACCTCACCGTATATGATCTCGGCTATTGCTTGACCACTTTTCGATAGCAGAAAACAATAAGACACCACTGCCATGAAGATTTGCAACGTTTTCTTTGATAGACGCATGTTATAGCAAAAGCGTACGCACTGCTCGATCCCGATACTTACCCATATCCACGCAGAATCTAGCGCCGACGCGATGTAGTGCCGTTGATACCAAAGTTGACAGTGCCCGTGTTGAGCGTGAACTGAGCGCACAGATCGCTCGTGATGGTGTTGTACACGTCGCAATCGGTCTCGGGCTTGATCGCCACAACGAAGGTACCGTCCTCCGCAACTTGATTGAAGCCGCTTCCAATCTGAGGGTCGTAAACGCTCCAGTCGTCCGCCGTGAGGGTGAAAGTAACCTCCTGGGTGATACCAGGCTCGAGGTCGATCTTCTTAAACTTCCGCAGCATCTTGACCTCGGGCACGGAGATCAAGCGGTACGGCTGGATGACGAACAGCATTACTGTTTCCTTGCCCGCGACAGACCCAGAGTTGGTAACAAATACAGACGCCGTCAGGGAGTCATCGGGACCCGACACTGTTGTCTTGCTCAGCGTTAGTGCCGAGTACGTGAATGTAGTGTAGCTGAGTCCAGTGCCAAAGTCCCATTGCATCTCGCAGTCAACGTAGGCGCCGCTGTCGTCTACGCACTTGGTGGTCACACGGTGGTTGTACGGGATCATAACGTTGGCCGAGTCCTTAGGGTACGTGAGCGGAAGTCTGCCACTCGGATTCACCTCGCCGTACAAAATTTCTGCCATAGCCTGTCCACCAAGCTCACAGGCCAGCAACCCGTGGACGACCGCGCTAGCGGTGTCAGGAAGAGTATCAAGGAGGCGGGGGCGACCCTCGAACAGGACAAGAATGACCTTAGTTCCTGTTGCTGCGAGAGCCTCCACGTACGCAATCTGTCCCGAGGGTAAGGCCAAGTCGTCGATGTCACCGGGCTTCTCGGCGTAGGTGCTCTCACCAATGACAGCAATTGTGTACTCGTGCTGGCTCGCAAGCGCCACGGCAGTAGCTAAGTCCTCCGAAGTGTAGTTCCCACTCGCGCTTAGCCCATTGAAGAACGTGAACGAGTTATTGCCGACCACGTTCTCCAGGCCCTGGCGAACTGAAACACCGTTCGGGAACATATCGTTACCAGAGTAGCCCTGCCACGCCACACTCCAGCCACCGCACTGGTAGCCGATATTGTCGGCCGAGTGGCCCGTGAGGAACACCGACGACCCATTTGCGAGCGGGAGGATGTTGTTGTCGTTCTTGAGCAGCACGATCGACTCACGCGCCAAGTCCAAAGCGACCGCCTTGTCGTCGTCATTGCCCACCAAGTACTCGTAGCCAGCACCAGGCACTGGGGTTTCGTACAATCCGAGCTTGAGCTTCATCTTAATCACACGCTTGGCTGACTCACGAAGCCGAGGTTCGTATTCCGGATAGTTTGTAAGCATCTCGGTTGCGTAGGTGATGAATTCGGTGTCGTAGGGAACCATGCTCATATCTAAAGCTGTACGAGTGAGCGAAAGTCGAACCGCTTCATCGTAAGTGTCCACGACGCGGTGCCAATCCTTTAGGTTATTGATTTCAGCCCAATCCGTCACTACGACACCATCGTAGGCTAGATCGTTGCGCACGAGGTCCTCGAGAATCTTCGTGTTCGCCACCACGGGAATTCCGTTGATGGAGATGTAGTTCTCCATCGTCGACAGTGCGCCAGCGGCAATTCCAGCCTGGTACGGCTTCACGAAATAATTCAAGAGATCGAAGTCCGCCATGGTGACTCCATCTCGGTCATGCCCGGTAGGGGTCTTGGAATACCCGACGAAGTGCTTCATGCAAGCAGCAGTCTGGTTGTTGCTCTGCAGCCCGCGGATAATCGCGTCGCCGAGCACCGAGCACAAGTACGGGTCCTCGCCGAAAGTCTCGTAGGTGCGAGCCCACAGCGGGTTCTGTGCGAGGTCGAGAATAGGACCAAAAATCCACGGGATCCCTGCTGCCTCAGTGTCGCGACCCGTGATCTTGCCTACTTCGTAGACCAGATCGGGGTTGAAGCTTGCTCCGCTGTTGATCTCCTGGCCGAAGATTACCGCGCCGGCGACGTAGATGGCGCCATGCACCGAGTCGATTCCGTACACCATCGGGTGACCGCCGTTCTCCTCCATGGTGATCTCCTGGATGCGCGAGACGATGGCGCGCCATTCCGTCGCGTTCCATCCCCACTTTCCGTCGATCTCGCTGCCCCAGGGCGTGTTCAGGTACGACCCGACGTAGAGCTTGGCATACGTGCGCACCGAGTCCTCGTTCAGCGAGTAGTCGCTGTTGAGCACCTGGCCGATGTTGATCTGCGTCATCTGGCCCAGCACCTGGGCGACGCTGAAGCCGTCCACGATGGCCTGGGCTTGCGAGTTGTACACGTCGTCGCCCATGACGCGTGCGTCGACCGGGAGAGCGGAGAACGCTGCAAAGCAGCCGAGCACTGCAGCCCACGACGTCAGCATTGCAGTTCGAAGGGCGAGGCTGGAGCTGCAACGAGGAGATTGAGAAGTGAGCTTCGAACGGAGCAGGCATCGCCGATGGCTGGTGGGCGTCTGACCTCCGTGGTGGCAAACGTCGACGCTAGCCTGTCTGTAGTATTAGGGGAAGACGTGGTACGCGCGCGGGCGTTGATGGCGTTGCTGGTGTTGAAGCTGCATTGCCGATCGTGTGGTGTCCGGTGCCCTCGCTTGCTGCTCGGATGCCGGTGGCGGGATGCGTGTCTATCTGATACTGCTGCCCAACTGGTGAGATAATAATGTGGAGTTGGGGGACATGGAAAAATTAGGTTCTTCGTTTAAGTGCGATATTAGGTGTGAGAGACAAACTTCAACTTGAAGTGTTCGTGTAAACAAACTCCTTTTTGTGGGACTTGACACAACTAAGATCGAGGCAGCAGAGCGAGCTATCTCATAGTGCAGTACCTGCATTACGTATCTTGCCAGTGCTTTCATTAGTCAGGGGTGCAATACGTGCACGGCTCGATCATTTACTGTCGTTCCAAAAAGGATCACTAACGATGACCCTGCAGTGAGCATTGTCTGACTGGACGGCAGCGCTTTCGGCCCGTGCCATCAATTTGACTCGCGCACTCTGGCGGTGTGATCGCCGACATCTACCAGCTGCCTGGCGTGGACCGAGGAATCAAGTTTGGTGGGATCTTCGCCGCCAACTCTCCTGTTCCGGTCTGCAAAAGCGGTGCTTGTCAAGCGCAGCATCCGGCAAAACCATCCCCGAATGAATCTATCAATTTTCTTTTTTTACGAGCTGTTAAAAAGTGCCCTACATCCGGGTCTCTGCGCCGCAGACTGCGCGTACGCTCGGCATAATGCTGGCTTCTGTCGTGGTGGAGGTCTGTGCAAAGTCGATTTGTGCCTGCCGCAGCCGGTTGCAGTTCAATGTCGGCCCCATGTTGAAGCGAGTCGGGAGCCCGAGTCGTTTACTGAGCCAAGGTACCACCAGCGCGTTGACCTGATCGGAATGCAACCGCTACTCTTGCTGGAAGTGTGCATCACCGCTCGTGTCTTGGCAATAAGACGATTTCTATGAATCGTCCGTTTCAGCATTGCTGAAACGGACGATGCTGAATCAGCATGCGATAAAGGCAAGTAACTACCAACCTGTCCCCAGTTGATCGTCGAGCGTAGCACGGGTCAGTCAAAAAACGCAGAACACTGTGTGTGCGGCAGCATGCGCGAGGCATCATGGGACCTGATGGAGCACAACGTGCAGCTCGTGTTCCTCTTCACGGTGATCTACTGGTCAGCTAGCAGGTGCGCAGCAGACCAACTAGCAAGTCACGATTCGCTCCAGTGTCCGAGCTAACGTTGCCATCACAGTATCATCTCCCAGCAGGTTTTGTCGGGCTACGTCTACGTGCTTACAGCCTCGAACGCCCCAGTAGGGTTCGTCAAGGGCATTCAAGGCCTAGCCCAGCTAGTATGTGCATTCCCAGCGGGGTACGCTGCAGACTGCAGCCGTCGAGATCGCATCCTCATAGTGGCGGGCATTGTTGGAGTCGTAGCTTCCGTACTGACGGCGATGGCTTTCGAACTCGCAGATATGCCACTCATTTACGTCGCGTTCGGACTGTGGGGCGCTTTCACTGCCTTCCAGAGTTCTGCCATGGAGGCTCTGTTTGCAGACTCGGTGCCAATTGGTCAACGATCAGCGCCGTTCACGCTGAAGTACGTCATGCGCAATGTCGCGCTCGTGCTAGGTCCGACAAGCGCTATATTGCTGCTGTGGAAACATGGTGATGTGTGGACACTGGCAGCGCTGCGGCCGGTTCTGCTGTTTGGTGCGTTTATCGCAGCAGTGTCGATGGTGCTTCTGTTTCAATTCAATGACGACCTGGCGTTTGAGAACCGGCAGTACGTGCTGGCTATTGAGCACGAGCTGAGCTCAATCGAGCGCAACTTCACGTCCGAGTACAGCGACAGAGAAAGCTCTGCATCTGAGCAAGGCACAAGCTTTTCACGCATGCCGATGCCTTCGACCAGTGAATTTTCTCAATTGTTGCGGTCATCGAGAGTTCCGTCCGTGAACAGCGGGTACTATTTAACCGCACCACTACGGAGCGATGATGGCGAGGATGTTTCTGTGCGCCGCCCAGTGATGGCCTGCTGGGGAATGCTCGACACCGCTCATGTTCCGTATCTGCTGTTCCTGTCGGACTTCCTCGTGAGCAACGGAACGGGGCTCGTCACTGCGTTCTTCCCGCTTTTCTTCTTGCACGAATACGCCTTATCACCCGTTCGAGTGCAGACGCTCTTTGCACTGCAGCCGCTGGTCATGGCGCTGCTGTCTTTCCTATCGCAGATGGCTTCGAGCACTACCGGGCGAATGTCCATCGTTGTGGTCACGCGCGTACTGGGAACGATTAGCTTGCTGATAATGGCAGTCTCACATGATGTGGCCGACCAGAGTGTGCTGTTCGTTTTCCACGGAGCATTTATGCAGTGCACGGAGCCACTGCGGCGTTCTCTTCTCATGGACTTCGTGCCCAAATCACATCGTGCCCGCTGGAACGCGCTGGAGGGATTGACGGTCGCCTCTTGGGCCGGAAGTGCTGTTATCGGTGGTATCATAGTCGACGCCTACGGCTATCGACTGTGCTTCATTGCGGCGGCACTCGTGTATATTTGCGGTCTTGCTCTTGAGGCGATGCTCATTCCATTAACTCGACATGCAGCTGAAACACCTGAGAGTTTCAAGCCTCAACGCGCTGAGGTTCATTAGCGACCACATCGACGCGTAGCTTCGTATGCCAAAACTAATTTCTTCAGCATTTCTTGCAGCCATCAGTAGAAATGATTAACACACCATTAATATTATGATCCATCATTCAAGCAGTCTATCGGCTCAAAGCGTTGTCTGCTAAAGCGTTCTCAATGTACTCACAGTTTACCACCGTGTTCTTCAATCCATGAGCGATGAGGAAATTAGTGAGTGCACGAACATTCTGAGGGTCATACCCATCGTTTAGTTCCAGTGCGATCTGTGTACACAGCTGCAGTTGAGTCAGCTCCTGCTTCGGTGTCGAAGCCGGCGAACGCTTTGCAACTGCAAAACCTCGGACGTTGTGAGTTAATCCACGAAGCATCTTGTTCTTGACTTCGATGGGAGCTGCGTGAGAAACCCGAATTACGACGTCACGGTCTTCCTCCACATACCGCCGTACGACTTGCCTCATTTTGACGTCTGCTCGTGAGCTGTTCGAGTAGACTTCCTTTGTGAACTCCTCGATAACTGTGTAAGGCTCGTCTAAGCTCTGTCGTACCGATCCACCAGACCAACGTGAACATTAGAACCAACACAATCCAGTCTTCACAACCTCGCCGCCACGCACCTTTGCCATTTTCTCGTAAAGATGTCCGTAGGCCATGTGCTTCTCCGCTCCCTTGAAGTACTCCCAGGAGGCTTGCGCAGTGTCTTGCAGCCCGAAAGGCAGGTCCTTGTACGTGGAGAACTCAAGGTACTTCCCATCCACGCCTTCACGCATATGTACGTCCCCCATCGGAATGGACGTTGTCGCCAACCCGTTCGCCCCAAAAACGGCGTCCATACCTCGGTACGCCTCGTCCAAAAGGTAAAACAGCCCGCGGAACTCTTCAACGTCGCCGCAGAAGTCCAGCACAGCTATCGCTGGGTGGCTGACGCAGCACTGGTTGATCAGCGACGCGCACTCGTTATTCTACCAGCCACCAACCATACAAGCCCCACCAACCGTTAGGCAGCCGCTCACACTCCTCTAGCTCTCCACAGCCATAATATCTCACCAGTTGCCGCGTCCGCTTCCGAATCAAGACGCCCAAGCTGTCCGCCACCTTCTTCTGGCGCTCCACCGCCAGCCTCAGCCGCACGTTATCGCACTCCGCCTGCTCCCTCCTCCGGCGCTGCCTCACGGCTTGCTCCTGCCACACACTCGGCCTCTGTTTCCTTGTAGTAACTCGAGCCAGCGCCCTCACGCCGCCCTTCTGCGTCTGCCGAGCCTGCAGCACCTGCAGGTCGAGCTGCAGCTTCTCCATCTGCTCGCGCAGGAAGGCGATCTCGCGCGTCTGCTCGTTGCGCGCGCGGTTCGGGTCGCTGTAGACGCCGGCCTGGCGCAGCAGCCGCTTCTTCTCGGCGCGGCGGCGGCGCTTCTCCTCCCTGGACAGAGGCTGCGCAGCGTCGTCCATTGCCAGCCCAATACTGAGCGTTGGAGGGACTTCTTGGCGGCGTTGGGGAGACAACACGCTCAGCGAGGACATGGCGTCGCCAGATTCGAACTCGAACTCGTCCACGAAGGACAGCGCCGCCTCGAAGACGCCCTCGTCGTCCTCCTGCAAGGACGTCGCCATTCTGGAGCACAGAGATTGGTACAGTGTACCGGCATTACTGAGTTGGCATATGATTGGCTGAAACTGTAATATCGAGAAAGTTCGATGGGTACGTCACCCGCTGCAGCCAAACAGCCCAATACTTAAGTTAAATACTTAAGAAGCGACTTGGAGCTACGCGACGTGACGTGTTGACCATGGCGTCCTCCGTGCCGCCGACCAGCGCCGCCAGCCTGAACGTGGGCTGGGACCCGTCGCCGCTGGCTGCGGGCGGCGACAGCGGCGGCTTCGACGCCAACTCGCTCATCGAGCGCACGCAGGAGGTGAAGGTGGACGTGAACGACTACTCGCGCTTCAAGGACATCGGCGCCGACCTGGAGGACGAGGACAAGTCCAAGGCGGCCGAGACGCCCGCCAAGGTGGCGCCCGCCGCCGACGCCGCCTGCCGCAACTGCAGCAAGCCCGGCGCCAAGCTCAAGTGCAGCGTGTGCAAGAAGGCCGTCTACTGCGCGCGCAAGTGCCAGGCCAGCGACTGGCAGTTCCACAAGCGCATCTGCAAGAAGCCCGAGCCCCCCAAGAAGCCCGAGCCGCCGCGTCGCCCGCCCACGTCGGCCCCCACCTCGTCCGCTTCCTCCTCTTCTTCAGCGCCGAAGAAGGCGACGTCAGCGTCGACTTCTAGCAGCAAGCCCAAGAGCTCCGGCGCATCGTCCGTCGTCGTGGCGGACGAGCCGGACCTGCCGGAGGACATGCGCGGCTACAAGAACGGGCTGCCGTACTTCCACCGCGAGCTGTCCAAGGAGGAGAAGAATCTGATTGGAGACATCGCACCTCAGAAGATCGAGACCAAGCCGGCGGAGGTAAAATCATTTTTTTTTTCTCTTTTTGTTTTTGGTTAGTGGACTGATGGGGTTGTTGTGTTCGTGTGTTATATTTTTATTTTTGCAGGCGCCTTCTTCGCAGCATGACGGCTCGGCGTGGAACACGGCGGGCACGTTTGAGGAGCGCGTGGTGACCAAGTGGGCCGAGGACAAGTGGAAGGAGGTGTTCACTGGCGCCACCTACTCGGAGGGCAACCTGCAGGCCACGCTCAAGGAGCCGGAGAAGATAACGGGCGATGCCAGCATCTGCGTCGTGCGCGGCAAGAAGCGGTACCTGTTCGACTTCAACTTCACGCTACCCTTCGAAGTGTCGATCAGCGGCGGAAGCACCTGCAAGGGCTCGTACGAGATGAACGACATCTCGAACGATGAGGACTACGACGTACGACTACTGCATGTTTCTGCCGCATATCGTGTTGCTTTCTTGTTTCGGTGCTGAGTCGATCTCGCCGTTTTGTGTTGTTACAGATCTCGTGCAGGTTGACCAAGAAGCCCAGCAGCGCCTCCGAGCAGAGTGCCGTGCAGGCGTTTGTCGCGAAGAATGGCAGCGGCCTGCAGAAGGAGCTTGCCCGACTCATCGGTGTGTTTGCGAGCGACTTCCAGGAACAATAGATAGTGCCATCATGGCAAACAGAAATGAAAGACAGGCAAACCGTGTTGATATTCAAGACCTAGTGAGGGATACGGCACGTTTACTGCATGAAATACAACAACTCATCATCGTTTGCCTTTGACTTCCATGCGTATTCACTCGAGTTCATGACGCCGAATACAACACTTGAGGGGCCAAGTTGGGGCTAATCGCGTGCTCAGAGGTAAGACTTTGACGAGCGGCGATCATGCCCATGTGACAACTCTGGAATATATCGTATCCTTCCAGCAAGCCGTAGATCGTTCCGCCTACCATGCTGTCACCTGCGCCAGTGCTATTCGTGACGGGGATTTCCACGCCGGGCAAGTGAACCATCGTGACAGAGTGGCCTCCATGGACGTGGTGCATTCCCCAAATCTCAACAGGAAAATCGCACTCATCCACGACCTCCCGCAACTCACGAATAGATTCATTGATCGACGCAACCAGCACACCATGCTTACCGAGAGTGACCAAAACATGCTTAGGTCGCTTGGTATCGCCATTCGCCATAGCGAGCAGAGCTGAAAAAACATACGCGGGCGTTAGCAGCGCTAGCATGCTTATCAACTTCAACATGACAAGCAGTTACAGACCTGTAATGAGGTCATTCTTGAGGCGAGTCATATCTTCCTTGGGAATAATGTCCGAGTCCTTGGTTAGTGGGAAGCGCTCATCAGTGCTCTCCGAGCTCACACCTGCGTCCTCAAGCTTTTGCCGAATTGCCATACTTATGGCATGTAGTTCATCAGCGTTCGGAGACATGTACTTCATGGAAGACACTCCGTCGCCCTCCACAACACGAAGAGCCTTCTGAACCGAGGTGGGCTCGAACCAAGTATCTACGCCGAGACGCGCACTACGTTTGAACAGATCTCCGATAGTACTTGGAGTCAAGTTGCCGTCCGCGATGATCAGCTGTGCCTTATCAATCGTTTTGTCGGAAATGCTGCTGCTCTCCTGGTGAGCCAAAAACGACATGGGGTTAGACACACATTCATTCGATTCCCGGTAATACTCACATACAATCGACTCGAACGCGCTCATATCCGCAATAGCAGCATCCATGTCTCCTGTTGAATCAAGGACAGCAGAATACACTGCTGTAGCCAGCTTGTCAGAAACAGTGATGCCACTGGTATCCAAGCCAAGTCTCTTGAGGTTCTCCAAGAGGACAGATCCAGGTGCATCATTCCCAACGGAGGAAACGAGCATAGGATCCAGCCTGAGCCGATGCAGACACTCAGCAATATTCCTTCCCACTCCTATAACAAACACAGTCAGCCACGAGATCACTCTCACACAAGTTGTGGTTTGAAATCGCACCTCCACTGGACTGCTTGATGGTTCCGATGTTGGAGGTGCCACGGATCAGTGGTGACGCAGACGAGCTGATAATGTCTAGGACTAGGCCGCCGACAACCAGCACGAGTTTACCGTCGTTGGATCTTGATGAGGATGATTTCTGTCATGAGCAGAGGTGTTTCGTTAGACCATACTAGCAAATACGACCGGAGAAAGAAGATGAACTAACCTTTGGAGTGGAATATACAACGCCCGCTTTGGCAGTAGGATCTACCACGCCGCCGTTTTCCAAGTCGAACAGCGCGCATGCAATCTGCAACCAATCGCAACAATGGAGTCAGTCATGAAATGGTATCGCTCCGCATTACCGCAATACTGACCTGACTGCCGACAATGGCATTGTTGTTGACCAGGTCGATGTTAGACGAGAGCGAGACACCCTGAGTGATCTCATTCACTCGCTTCAAAAGGTAGGGCGTCACAGCCTGGCCATGGATATTCTTTTCCACGACCTCCTTAAGACCGAGCTAATGCATACACAACATCCCACACAATTAGCTTGCTGCAACTGGTACACCGCAAGCGGATCAGACGAGGACACTAACCTCAATGGCCTCATTGATGACCTCAGTCGGCACTGGCTTCGGGTTTGGGACGGCAATGATGTGGCCGTTCGGGAGCTCCAGCGTCTCGCTTTCATAGATCAACCGCGCAATGTCCTGAGGCGTATCCCGGCGAAGGTGAGCCTTCTCGCCGCTGTCCTGCGTAAAAAACGCCGGGAACTGGTCCGTCCTGTACCCGATCACGGGGACGCTCTGCAGCACCAAGTCACATCAACAGGATAAAATCAGTCTCGCTTTTCTTCAACATCGCCACTCATTCACAAACCGCACGTGAGTCTCCAGAAATTCCAACGTGCGCGGGATGTCGAGAATGGACTTGATGCCGGCGCACACCACTGCCACCGGCGTCCGCGAGAGCTCCAACAAGTCCGTCGAGATGTCTTGACACCAAACAACGCACCCGTCAGCAGCAATAGTACGAACAAACCCCATCACTGGAGCTGCAACTACACGTGCACCCCACCCATGGTCTCCTCGCAGAAGCGGTGCACGCCCCCGATGCCTCCGGTCACAAACACCTTGATCCCCGCCGCATGGGCAATGCGCCTGCACCACAACGCACCACAACGGTCAGTAACCACATCTCGCCCCTCTACATACCGTCAATAGCCGACGTACATTGTGCTGGAGACGGTGGTGGCGCCTACCACCTTCTTGTCCGTCACGGCGGCCGCGATGTCCCTCGTGGAGCACTTCTTGGCGCCGGCGCCGAGCTCCGCCAGCTGCGCCAGGTCGCGCTCGCCCAGCCCCACCTTGAGCGCCCCGTCGGCAATGCAGACCGTGGCCGGGCACGCCCCGTGCGCGCGCACGACCTCCTCCACGTGCTGCGCCATCTGCAGGTTCTGCGGGAACGGCATGCCGTGCGAGATGATGGTGGACTCGAGCGCCACCACGGGCCGTTTCGCGCGCCCGTACAGCGCCTCCGCCACCTCCTCGCTCAGCGCCAGGCGCTGGCTCAGCGCCGAGCCGCTGCGGCGCCACATGCCAACTAGAACCAAAGCTTCTGCTGAGTCCTCGTGCGCTTGCGGCCGAATTGCCAAGTGATGGCGCAAAGCTGCATGGTCTCAGTATCCTCAGGCACTTCAATTAGGTTCGAGCGGCGACGTCGCGCGCGTCGACAGACGCATGTTTTATGTGGTGCCTCACAGTGGTGCACATACCGTACAGTGGTCTACACCATTTAATCATGTACAAAACACCAATTGCAGCGTGTTGTACCGGTGTACCACCACCATAGATCCCCCGCCATTAAGACCATCATGGGCTTCTCGCACTCGCTCGAGGTGCTGTACGCGCTGCTGCGGCTGTACGCGGGCGGCGCGGCGGCGTCTCCCGCCGTCTCGGACCTGCCCTACCCGCACCTGCAGCAGCGGTTGCAGCAGACGCTGCGCGCGGTGGCGCTTACGACGCTGGGCGCCGTCGTCTTCCCGCTACTGCTGTTGCTGTCGCTGCCGCTGCTCTCTCCGCTGCAATTTCCCGGTTTCACGGCGTTCCTGCTGGTCGTCGGCGTGCTGTGGGCTGCTGCAGTTGCGCACCTCACGCTCCGGTTCGCACTGCTGCCCACGCCGCGCCGCGCTGCTGCCGAGCCGGTCGCCAGCACGCGCGGAGGGCTGCAGACGGCCGTGTGCGCCGCCGTGGACGCTGTGACGCGTGCGCGTGAGCAGCCGCAGTTACCCGTGCTGCTGCTGCTGTGCGTGCTGCACTCGTACGTGTGGAAGCTGGCGCTGTACTACGGCATGGCGTCCAGCGCACAGGTGGCGGCGGACTTCGGCTCCTTCGCAGTGGCTGGCGGCCTCGTGGCCTTCGCGTCTTTCGTGGCGGTGGAGACGAGCTTGGCCCAAGATCCGTTCGTGCTGGATCCGCGCGCGGCCTTCGTGCGGGCCATGCAGAGAGACGTGGTGCGCGCAGCGAGGCGCGGAGTGCTGGTGTACGTCGCTGGCCGCGCGCTGAGCTGGCTGTTCGGCAGTGGTGACGAGGTAAAGATGCAGGAGACAGAGAGCGGCTTCTTCGCGCTGCACGCGTCCAGAGTCACGTTCCAGATCACGAGCAGCGTGCTGGAGAACCTGGCCATCCTCAGCGCGGCGTCGGTGTTCCGTATCCTGCTGTTCCGCGCGAGCTACCAGGTGTTGGGCGGCGCGTTTGGCGACAGCAACAACTTGTGGGACTCGCTGGCGGTCGTGAAACCCAAGGAGGGCAATGTTACTACTGCTCTTTTTGCCACGGAGGTTGCTGCCAACCCTCAGATCAGCACGCCGCTGAACGAGCAGTACCTGCAGGGTCTGCACAAGCGCATGAGCGCAGCGGTGAGACAGATCTCGGAGAAGAAGACACCCAAGGCCCCTGCGGATGCGGAGGACGTGGAGACGCTAGACAGCTTGTTCAAGTTCGAGAACCTGCTCACGGGCTGCAAGTTTGATGCAGCTGCACGAGAATCGCTGTTTACTTCTCGGGGCCGATGGAATGCGCTGTTCAACTCGACGACTGCGGTGGTCGATGCATTTACGCTCATGGTGCAGCTGCTGAACACGCTAACAGAGAGGAAGGGATCTGCTGGAGACAACTCTTCCACGGGTGCGTTGGCTCTGGAGCAGTCCGTCGCTTCTTTGGTGCGCTTCTTGAACTCGCAGCAGGACGCGCACCCGCTGCTCCTGCTTCACCAGTACCCGCACCTAGCGAACCTTCGGATCTCCGCCGCAAGTGTTAAGTCGCCCATTAGGTTTTTCGTCGAGTCCAAGCTGCAGTTTGCTATTCGTCGCTTTGTGATGGAAGAGGCACGCCGACGCGTGTTCCAGCGTGCGAAGGTCGTTCGCGCTGCCGAGTCATTGTTGTGCCACCTCGTGAGCGCATCGCGTGCAGAAGACAAGCAGGGATATGTTCAGGTATGTGTCGAAGTGCTTTTGTGAACGCCACCCTCTGTTATACTAATCATTCTCGCACACTTTTGTATACCACAGCACACTGTGCCGGCAGTGCTTTCATCACTGATGGAGTGCCGCAATGCGCTGGAAGCGTACATGGAGACGTGCCTGAAGGAGAGCAGTACTAATGATGTTTACGTCCAAGAAGCCACTGCTCTAGCAAAAGGTTTGTTTGCTTGCTTGTTGGTTGCAAGTGTAAAGTTGGTGGGCTAACCCGCGATCCTTTATTTTACAGGAATCGACAGCGGTATTTATCGCATCACGGAGGTATTTCAAGGCGAATTATCCTTGTTCGAGTTCCCCCCAGGCGTCAAAACGGCGCTGCGTGCGTACGCGAGCTTTGCTACTTAGAGAATAGTCTGGCGATGACGGTTCCGATAAATGAACGGCGCCATTGCTTTCCGTTGCTGAGGTTCTCCTCTTCAAATGCTTTGTTTCGTCTATTAAGCGGATTTTTGAAAATCAAAGTTGCCTTTTGCTAACGCAGCGACGAAGTCAGCCATTGCGATGCACTGTACCAAACACAAGCTTCGTGTCAGTCGATAGCATCACGTAAAAAATGGTGCTGCCAAATTTGTACCTGTTCGTCCACTGGGGCGTTGGGCGGTATCCGTTGCATGGCCTGGATTGCTGCAGACTGGCACAACGCGATCAAAGATGCCGCATTAGCGCCATCAGTTTCTTCGACGAGCTTTGCGAAGTCAACATCTTGGCTCCATGGCATTTTACTGCGCTGAATTTCAAGAATGGATTTGCGCTCGCTGGCGTTGGGCAAGCCAACATAAACAACATTCTCAAAGCGGCCTGGGCACGCCAAATACAGTCAAGCACGCCAGTTAAAATCAGTCAACGGACAGATTTGTATCACGAATGTGTACCTGGTTGGAGGAAGGCGGGATCAATTGCAGATAAAGCGTTGGTTGCTGCAAGAACAAATATTTGGCCAGTTGAAATGCTGCCCATTGCGGGAGGTTCAGTCGTGTTGCTATGCATCTCGCTGTCGTCAGATACGGCCTTCACAGCATCAAGCTCCATAAGAAGCTGTGAGATCATCCGAGATGTTGTTTGTCCGGCTGTTGAGCGATTGCCGAATAGTGATTGGAATTCGTCGATGAAAATCATGCACGGACTTAGCGCCCGGGCTGTATCGAAAGCGCGTGTAATTGCTTTCTCACTCTCACCAATCTCAGCCTTCATAAGGTCGCTAGCTGCCAGGTTCAAGAAATTGCAACCGCTCGCCTTCGCTGTTGCTTTGGCAAGCATAGTCTTTCCTGTACCAGGAGGACCATGTAACACCATGCCCAATGGCGGCGAGATTCCCATGCGGCGAAAGACTTGCGGCTTCTCCAGTGGCCACACCACCATCTCGATCAAGTTTTGCTTGACGCACTCTAAGCCGCCAATATCGTCCCACGACACGTCAGGCACAGAGGAACTTAGAGTATCCGCCCCATTGCTTGTGGAAGAGATCTTGCGCGCAGTTGCAGAGATCTCTGATTCAAGTGCTGCCACACTTATATCTTCGTTGTCACTTTGGGTAAGACGTACGCCAATTTGTTGGGCGATCGCGGCAATGTTGCTTGGCCGCTGGCCGTATCGGACGGCTAAAGACATCAGGAATTCGGGTCGCAGTGTATTCGACGACGGAAGCAACGACGTTAGCAAATCCAATGTCCATTGCTTGTCAGGAACCTATGAAAGTACATACACTCTAGATTAGACGATAGCCTGGGAGCTTCAGATAGCATATGCGAGCCCACTTACATCGAGAAAAACTTCTTCAGTGAACAACTGTCGCACTTTTGAGTGGAGAGTGCCGAGTACCGACACAGTTCCAATTACAGCGACCCGCACAGACTCCGATTTTTCTGCGTAACATACCTCAACGCGGTGAGTTCATAGCAAGAAGAACACAACACAACAAGCAAACTTACGAATGCTCTCAAGACAACTGACGAGTCGACATACAAGCGTGTACTTGGTTTCATCCAGCGTCATCGGGAAAAGCAACTCCAGGTCCTCGAGCAGCAGCACGCACGGTTGAATCCGCAGGGCAACCGAGAAGAAATCTTCAAGTCTCAGTTGTGGAGACGCCAACAATCCACCGTCAATTACAAGCAAGTTCGCCAGCAGCTCCTTTGCGATCTGATGCACCAACGTCGTCTTTCCGGCGCCACTCGGTGCATGCAGCAGCAACGAGTGAGGAGCAGCGATAGTTTTCGCCCCTCCATGTGCATCGTCACCGCCCGGCATCTCCACTCCACGAAGAGCCATGGCCACCAGTTCTTTAAACCCTCTCGCATGAGCTCCAACCGGCTGATACTTGGGTTCCCCTCTCGACGATGCAGTCGAAGCAGACGGGAACATCAACACCAACGTTTGATCCGTCACAACTCCGCCATCAAACTCCAGTGCACCGTCCTCCGCTCTGCGTCCACGGAAGAACGCCTCGTACGTCCATCGACCGTAATCCAGTCCGTCACTTTGCAGGGCAATGGAGCCAGCTCGTCCACTAAGAATCCGTCCACGCAGCAAGCTCCGCACGAACGGGAGTGCCAGCTTCGGCTGGCTGTCGCCCGCGGGCGCAAGCGCCAAGTACTGCACCACTCTTACTTCCGATGGCGATATACACTCCACCTCCACTCCACCTCCTGTTTTCACTGCGTTGCAGCTTCCTTCTGTGTCTCCTTCGGGCCAGTGGTCGATGCGGACCTTGACAGCTCCGTATTCCTCAAGTTTCTCGTCGATTTCCAGTCGAAAAACGCGCATTCGATGCATTCCACAGCGTCGCAACGACACGTAGCACCCCCACGCAGCATTCAAGCTCCTAAACGTCGTCGGCGACACGTACGCGGCGCTGGAGATGTCGGCGGACGGCGCCACCTCCACCTCCACCCGCATTGGGTCCAAAGCCAAAGTATCATGTCACTACCTTCTCTCCCTCTCTTCAGTGACATCTCCGCGCCA
Organism: Phytophthora cinnamomi; assembly: GCF_018691715.1. Taxonomy (NCBI): domain Eukaryota; phylum Oomycota; class Peronosporomycetes; order Peronosporales; family Peronosporaceae; genus Phytophthora; species Phytophthora cinnamomi. Next base: position 1,074,626 of record NW_027150986.1, read on the forward strand.
CACCATCCGTACACATTTTGCATATACTAGTACACGCCAATGACCTGGGTCGTGCCCAAGGAGGACGCCGTGACGCTCGGCGAGCTGCACGGCGAGCTCTACAGCGTCTCACAGCGCGACGACGCGCACGCGGGCGACGAGTTCATCCGCCGCGGCGGACGTGTGTTCCCGCCGGCGCGCGTGGCCAGCGCGCGGCCGCGGCCCTTCGGCCAGCGCGAGTCGCTGACCGACGAGCAGGACGAGGACGGGCTGGACTCGGGCGCGCTGCGCCTGCTCAAGCGCGGGCTGCGCGGCGCGCGCAGCTTCCTGCTGGACGACGAGCTGAAGCTGCTGAACGCGGCGCTGGAGGCTGCGGGCGGCGCCGCGCACCGCCTGCTGCGCGCCGCGACGGGCGCGGAGGACGAGGAGCTGGAGCCTCTGGAGCCTGCGGAGCTGGCGGCGGACGCCGGCGAGAGCATCGTGGACCTGAGCTGGCACCCGACCAGGAACCTGCTGGCGGTGGCGCAGCTGGACGGCGTGGTGGCGCTCTACCACGTGGAGAGCGCGACGTGGGACGCGCGCGTGCTGGAGCACGCCAAGCAGGTGGACGTGGGCAGCGTCGAGTGGGGCAAGTTCACGGGCGACACGCTGGCCGTGGCCTGCAGGTTCGGCGTGTTCCTGTGGAAGGTGCCGCCGAAGGAGAAAGGTGCGGCGTTGGTGGGGTGGGTCTGAGCTTTGGTGGTGACGTGTTGCTGATTTCTTTTTTTTTTTGCAGAGCCTGTGCTGCTGGAGATCTTGAAGCACCCGAGCAACGCGCCGTTCAGCCAGGTGTGCTGGAATGCGGACGGCAGCTTGTTGGCGGCGTTCGGGAAGGGATCCAAGGCGGTGATTGTGTTCGACGCTGTCTTCTCGAGGAAGACCGAGCTGCAGAGCCCGTACAAGCTGTCGGCGCTGCATTGGTCGCCTACTGGCGAGTATTTATTCGTGACCACAGAGTAAGAGGTGCAAAGTTAGTGGGTTTTGCCGAAGCCGGGCTGTTTGCTGATTTGTGTGTATGTGCTTGTCGTTATTCAGAAGCGGCGTGTCGTTGATGTGGGAGACTCTCACGTGGAAGAGGGAGACGTGGGAGGTTGCGGCTGGGGTACGTTATGCTACCGAAGTGAGTGTGAGCACATTCGTTACTGCTGTACTCAGTGTGCCGTTCTTCCTCTTAATATTGCAGGGCTGCGGATGGTCGAGCGACGGTCGGTGCATGCTCGTGGCGCTTCGTAATAGCGCTCTCCTGTACCCGTACATTTTCCAAGACTGCCCTCCTTCGATAGGTATGATACGCTGTTGACTTCATATGCATGGAAACAAATACTTACTTGCTTATGATTTGGTTGATGTAGACGCACAGATTAGTTCACCGGCTCTTGATTTCGATGAGAAGGAGCTGTTTTCGCTCGACCGAAGCACCTCAGCGTAAGTTATCGCTAGGATTTTAATGTCGTTGCTCAGTGGCTGACTACTTGTTGTTCATAATCTCAGCATTGTTGGCGGCAACGTTCAGAACATCGCTTGGGACCCGAGTGGAACAAGGGTAGCAGTCACGTATAGGACCACGGCCATGGGTTCCCACCAAGCTGGTACTTCGAAACTGGTCGCCATTTTCAGTGTGGCTTGGGAGCCTTTCCTCATTTTCACACGCAGGTTTGTGGCTTCTTGCTTCATTTCAGTTATCGAAGCGCATGTACTAACATGGATACGTTTACAGTGGCCTTTTGCGCGGGCCTCCTAACGCCGGCGTACCGCGGAAGCTTGCATTTGCCTCGAATTTCAAGCATGGAGCGCTGCTGAGTGTTGCCTGGAGCAGCGGCTTGATCTCGTTCCACCCGTTCTATTTGCAAGACCCCAAAGCGCCGTAGCTTCTTCCCCCAGTGAGTCGCATTAGAGACGACGTGCAGCCAAAGGACCATGCAGCATTAAGACGAAGTGTCCAAATTGAGAGCTGCTTTATTGCATTGCGGCAGTTACAACGCTGGTGGGCTCGCGTGTATTTGGTCCGTGTTTTCGTTGAAGGCATCAGCATGAGTGCCCACGTGAGGGCTCAATGCCGCGCAGGCTGCGGCGATCTCGGAGACCCAGAGCAGGATTACCTCTGTGTAGACTGTCATGGCGACCAGGTTGAACTCCGCCAGCAGGAGGAACTTCGGAAGTACATGGCCAAGGAGGCCAGGGTGACAGTTCCCGAAAACGAGGAGGTTATCACATCGCCACCGTCACCCGTGAGGAAGTATCGGGGGCCTCGTCCAGTTGATCACGCGAAAGGTAAGCATTACCCTACATCCGTAACCTTTTGCCTTTACCTGATGAATTCAGTAAGCTAGCCCTTGAGGACTTCTTGCGTCGCCATCGGGAACAGGAACCAAACGTTGTTGCCAGAGAGCTGACGTTCCTGAAGCGAGAAATCACAATTCGTGAGACGAGCAAGAAGCAGCTTCGTAAGTACATGATCGCCACCGATGAAGAACAGCAGGTGGATCCAAAGGAATGGGGTCGATATGAGTTCGGTCCTCCAAAACCGGTGCCAACTCGAGATATCGAGGAAGCCGTGGAACTTGCAGCGCAGCTCAAGGTTTACTGCCGTTGGCGAAGGATTCAAGTACAAAGGCGGATCGAAGTTCGGCGCCAGCAGCTGGAAGCAGAGCGTCTAGCGCTGAAGAAGCAAAAGAAGAAGCGGACCCAAGTACCACCTCTATCTCTTGGAGGAATTTTGAGAGGCTCAACTAAAACTGCAATCGAGCACCCGTCGCCAGTAGCGAAGCTAGCATCTTCTGACAGCAAACAAAAACCAACACCAAAGGACGAAACCAAGAAATCTGACAAATGAATTCCTCCAGCAATAGTGAGATCAGAGCTACATTCGTCTAGCCAGGCCAGCTCCTCTACTATTTGCTCTCTGGTCACCACCTTCCACGCCATCGTTACCTTGTTGTCACTCACGTTGTCGCCGAGCCAGTTCCCACGGCCCATGATGCTTAACAGCATGAAGAACTTTCGCGCTTCGACGATGTGCCACTAAGATCAATCGTCTCCGGAACGTAGCTACAGCAACAACACAAAATCAACCCACAACCATCAAGTCATCTCACCGCACAGTATTCCAACTTCAGCGTAGCGAATCATTGCTGTACGTACATGTCATCTTCTTGACCCTTCTGAAGCGCTGAGCTTGCAATCGTCTGGAAGGCCTCTTCCACACTTGTCGCCTCCTTCGCACTCGTCTCGAAGTGCTGAATAGGCTGCACCAATATATCACGTGGCATCAATATCCCGACCGACACACCTTCCTCCAACAGCAAACTCTTCAACCCCTACCTGCTGAACGTTCTTGGAGCGGCACCACTCCTGTGCCTTCTCTTTCTGGACCTGCACCACCGCCACAACAAGAAAACCCAATTATCAGCAACCTCCTCCCCTGCTCTCAACTGCCTCCGCAGATCTACCCACCCTCCGCTCCGACTCCTTGTCCACCTTGTTGCCCAGCACAATGAACGGGAAGGCGTCCGGGTCCCTCGGCCCCGCCTGCGCCAGGAACTCGTCCCGCCACGTGTCCAACTTCTCGAATGACTGCAGCACAGCAAGCAGCAACACAGTCAGCACACCCGACGTCTAAACCTCTCCACCTCCCCTGCAGCCCCCCCCCCCCCCCCCCCCCCCCCCCCCCCCCGCACCTTGGGGTTGGTGATGTCGTAGACCAGCACGCAGGCGTCAGCGCCGCGGTAGAAGGCCACGCCCAGGCTCTGGAAGCGCTCCTGGCCGGCCGTATCCCAGATCTGCATGGTCACCAGCTTGTCGTCCAGCATGATCTCCTTGGTGAGGAAGTCGGCGCCGATCGTGGCCTTGTACTGGTTGCTGAACTTCTGGTTCACGTACTGGTTCATCAGCGACGTCTTGCCCACGCTGGCAACGCATTTACAGATATGATACACGGGTCAGAGAGGGCTGCAGATCAAGCATGAGAGCAAGAGGGCGCGCACCCGCTGTCGCCCAGGATGATCAGCTTGAGCAGCACTTTCTTGCGGTGTGACATATTGGCTGCGTGTACTGCTGTGTCGCTCGCTAGTGCACAGGCAAGGAGAAGCGAGACCTGTGCCTTCTTCGCCGCTAAATGTTTTGATTGGGATGAAGACTCGAAGAAAAGAAAATCTTTTCTCCGGATTTTCCGCCAATCATAGGCAAGTTGAAGCGGACATGGCTACACTGAAACTATCCTGCTGTGGTGTCACGCAAAATGATAACGAACAAGCCCGTGCTGGTCAACTGGACTCCAGGCTTACAGCAGCCGCCGAGTGGGGGCTCCGAAGCGGAATTGGCAGATGCCAGCGTTGCGCGAGGGCGGCTGAGCTGGAGCAGTCAGCGCCGTGGAGCTGGAGGAGCTCGGGTCGCGGCTCGCCACCTGTTCGTGGATGCGGTTGAGCTCTATCATGACCACGGCGTCGCAGTTCATCTCGGTCGCCAGGCGGATCGTCGTCTGCACGGCCTCCAAGTCGCTCACAGGCTGGCGGACGGGGGCCGTCGCAGTACGCTGCGTTGCAGTCCACGACAGCCAAGTGTCGTCCAACGAACCGGGGTAGCCTTGGTCAAAGCCAGGATAGTCGCTGATAAAACTGCTGGCAGCAGTGCTGTTACTGCTGCGACGGGGAGCAACGGAGCGCGATCCTCCCTGCGCGTCGAACGGTGTCGAGGAGCCCGAGGAGTTTTCCGCTGACGAGCCTGCTCCCACCTGTGTGATCGTGTGGCGAGTGAGATCTTCCGTACTAACTTGCATCCCCACCGTGCCCTGTGTAGCGTGGAGCGCCGAGTCGGCAAAGTCCGCGTCTGTGAGGTCTTCGTCGCATGCCCTCTCGGAAGTAGGAGCAACCACTTCAATCAGCCGCATGGGGCTGACGAGCTTCAGACGCTTCAGCAACGCTTGGATCTGCGCGTCCAGCTTGTCATCGATGCGGTTGTCCGGCACAACCTCTGCTCCTGTCTCTGTAGTCACCATAACTCCAATATGCGCGAAGCTCGCCATAATCCGTGATCGCGGGATCTGTTGCCACCCGTGCGTGACCCACTCCACCACCTTCAGCAACGGAACATCGTAGATATCGAGTTGGCCTTCCTCTCGTCGATCGAGCGCGAAGTCCAAGAGCTGGTGGCGGTATCGACGCTTCACCGCCGCCACGATCCCCATCTCCAGAGCTCGCACACAGAGCTCTCCAGCGTGATTGCGCTCCACGAAATGCATCTTGACATTGGACATCGTCGCCTTCTGCACGCTCATCGCCGCCACCGAGTCGACAATGAGCACGATCTGGCGGTTGGTCACGCGCATGCGCCAGTCGAGCGCCATGAGCCAGTCGCGCAGCATCGTGGGCGGCACCCAGGCCTTGTGGTTGCAGGCGAACTGGTACTGCCGGTCCTCCGCGTTTACATCAACGTCTGCGGGAAGCGCGTGCGGCCCCACGAAGAAGGGGTTGAGTCTGTCGCTGCCGTCGGCATTGACCGCCAGCAACATGGTCAGCTTCTTCTCCGGGTGGTGGCCCGTGGGCAGCGCCTGCCTGTCGGGACTCATGGCGTAGAACAGCCGCGTCTCGTGCAGCCAGTAGACGTTCTCGGGCGGCACGCCCATGACCGCCGTCTTGATGTGGTCGGGCGTGGTGATGACCGACGTCTCCGGCGCGAACTTGGGCCTGCCGTCGACGTCGTCCTGCTGCGCACGCGGCGCCCGGCCCTTGCTGCCCTTGCCGCCTCCCAGCGAGAAGCCGTGACGGCCCATGAAGGAGTGCATCCAGCCGTTGGAGAACTGCGGCGGCGCGCTCGTGACGCTCTCGGGCAGCTGCGGGGCCAGCAGCTCGTAGAAGACGCGCGCCTTGTGGCGCACCAGGTCGCCTGGCAGCTTGAGGCGCCGCGCCTGGCAGTAGAGGAACCAGTTGGCCAGCGCCGAGTCCACCTCGGGGCACTTGACGGTGCGCAGCTTCTTGTAGTCGCGGCCCTCGCCCGACACGAGCTCGAACTGCGCGCGCTTCTTGAGCATGTAGCTCATGGCCGCCTGCGACGGCACATACTCGAGGTTGAACTGCTCCTTGGCCCACTGGCCCAGCTGCGCCTGCGTGGTCTTGGGGAACTGCCGCGCGTGCAGGCAGATTAGCCGCTTCTGCTCGTGCGTGAGGTTGGTGCTGCGCGCCTTGGGCCTCGGAGCGGACATGCCGCTGGGCGTCGCCATGGTTCGCAGGCTCTGTCTGAGCTAATACTCGATCCTCTTGCGCTCAGTATGGCGCGTTTGAAAAAATGCGCGCTATTATAATCGGAAGCCAGAGCCCGCCCAAGATGATTTGTGGGTGGTCGACCCCCCCGCCAAACCTGATCTTGAAGATGTGGACCACACCCGCGCGATCTTTCATGGTCGCCGTCGAGCAATGCGAGCCACATGGCGCGCATCGGGCAGGCCTCCTCGGCTCGGAGCGCGGCGCCACATGCGCTCCCGAGTGTCGAAAGCTTTGCTGTAGCAACCGTGCGGCTCGGCGGCGACTACGGTTTAGTCAGAGGAGCACATTGCCGACGGTTTGGGCGAACATAGTAGCCCCCGCATGCGTTTCAGGAGGCGTGTCAAGTCAAATGAAGACTTGCCCCACGCATGGGTTGATTTATGATGGCTTGCCGGTGATGCCACCGTTTGTTATGAGCACACGACCGCTGTGGCGTTGGTTCTCGTCACTGCCGGCAATACAAAGGCCTAGCCGTGGGCTGTGCGAGTGGGACCTCGTCCGCCTAGCGGTCCACGCGGGACCATTCTTCCACGTTTGTCTACCGCCGGCAAAAAGCGAGCCATCGCGCTATCTCACCCGGTTTCGATAATGGTCGTGCAAGCGGCATTGCGCGCCGCTGGAGGGCAACCATGGAAGCTGGACCGGCCTCATGAGCGCTTGGCTCGCCGTTGCGGCAAGTTCGGCGCTCGAAACTGCGCCGGCGCCGCGCGGTCCAATGAGCACCGACCGAGGCCCCAAGCAGCGCGCGCGATTGGGTCAGCGCTGTGCGTCACGAGCCGACTTTGGCTCAGACGTTTTGCGCGACGTCACCGTAGCTGATTCCGCCTACTCGGCGCCGGGGCTGAAATGCGCGGGAAACCGCGCAAAACGGCGGGGAAACCGAGTCCGCCGACCGCGGACGCCCCGCCCAGTGCGCTGACGAATTGCCACAGGCCTGGCAATTTGCCAGGCCCAGCTGGGTGTTCACTTCAACCACGCCGGCGGCACGACCCCGCAGCAACCCACCGCGGCGAGACACGGCTCGCAACAGGGCTTTGCCGGCGCCGGCTGTCCACGCCCGGCTGGAAGACCGGCTGGAAGATCTTCGCGGGCGGCACTGCATATATCCGCCGCCGCCGCCGCCGCCTACGCGCAGCGCGTAGCTGGCTGCGCTTGGAAACAGGCCAGCAGCACCGCTGGCAGCAGCAGCAGCAGCAGCAACCGCCATCGCCGCCGCGAGCCGAGCCGAGCCTCTGGTTTTGAATTTGAATTCGCGGCGGAGCGGCGCGCGTTTTTCCCCCAATTTGTTCGAAAAACGCGTTTTGGGCCAATGGGCGGCGGCGGCCCGTTTCTGCGCCGGCTGCGGAACGTACGGTACGTTATCAGACGCGGGCTGCGATTGGCCCGCCCGCGTTAAAATGGCGACCCTTGGCGGACGCAGCGGATCCCGCCATACATTCGCACGGCGCTGGGCGACAGGGCGCGGCACGGCACGCGGGATGCGCTGGACGCGAGCAAACCGCCCGAAGCCCAGTCCCCATAGTCGGCGCTATACGAAGCGGAACAAAGATCGCTCGGGCCAAGCAGGACTCGGTCACTTTGCAATTTGCCGCGAGCAGGGCGCGACCGCGGCCCGACAGACTGCCGCCACGGAAACCCCCGCCGGCTTCAACATGGTGTCCCAGGCGAGCGCGGGCGCGGGCGGCGACTGCCTCGGCTACCTGGCGTGCGACTGGCTGTGCCGCAAGCCGGCGCAGGACGCGGACGCGCGCTCGGACGGCTCGGCGCGCACCATGGACGAGGCCGTGGACCTCGAGGTGCTGGCGCTCATGGCGGCCTCCGAGCCCTACGACGAGGCCGACGACGACGACTGCTGCGCCGGCGGAGAGCGCCGGCCCAGCGTCTCGGGGCTGCCGCTCGTGTGCAGCAACTGCGGCGTGTCCTTCTTCTCGCTGCAGATCCCCGACGACCAGGTGGACTGCTACTGCTCGGGCGAGTGCAAGTGGAGCGTCATTATGTACCGCGAGATGGACCTGCGCATGCTGGCCATGCGCCGGCCCGCGCGCCGCCACGCGCCGCTCGGAAGCACTTGCTCGTCCTCGAGCTTCTTCGGCGAGGGCGAGAGCGATGACGACGACGAGCGCGAGAGCGACAGCCTCGCGTCCTTGAGCTTCAGCGACGACTCGACCGCCAGCTTGTCCTGTAGCTGATCGGGGCGAGGGACACGCAGCAGCAGCAGTGGAGTATTTACTATTTAAGGTGCCTCAGCACTGCGAGGAGAGAGAGAGAGTGAGACGAGAGTACGAGTACGAATCGGCGAGGGGAGGGAGTGTGTAGTTCCATTATATGCGTGTAGTAGTCTATTGTCGAGTGTAGCACTTTATAAAAGGATCAATTTCCCCATTCTCTTACTGCGTTCGTCTCTTTTATCCCGTACTGCGTTACACGGAGGTCCGCCTGCTGCAGGAAGGCGCACACAGGTGTCGACATGCCATCGGTAGAAGTTATCGGAGCTGCGGCCAAGCGGTGGAAGGGGCAACGCCGACGGATATCACGCCACTTTTCAATGCTGGAAGATTTTTTTCCTTCGAGCTCAAAGCACGCAAGCTAGATTTACAACTTTTCAAACGGTACGGACGCCTCTGTCAAGTGTTCATCGTCTTTATTGCGCCTATGCAGCATATTTCGAAGACTGTTTCGCTCGTATCGATCTTCTCGTCAGGAGACGATCCGCTGCTTTCAGCCAGAGCACTACACGACCGCTATGCTTCAAAGGTGGGAAGATCCTGCAGCTTACTCGTCGTCATCGTCGTCGTCGTCAGCCATCTCGTCCTCCTTGATAGACTGGACGGCCCACTCGTTCACCTCGTCGCGCAGGTTGTCCGGCACCAGGTGGTGCTGCCACTTCGTCTCCTCGCAGATCCAGCTCAGCTCCAGCTCGAACGGGTGGCGCACCTCATCGTGCAGCGTGTTTAGACTGATAAAAAGAAGAAAGATAATCCGCCCGTTAGATCCACTGCAACCACAATGCGTCTCCTCTGCCACGCCTGCACGTACATCTTGGCAACGTATTTCATGGCCTCGCGGCACGTCATGTCGAAAAGCTTGTACTTCTCGATCTCTGTCTTGGCCGACTGCTGGCCCTTGCCCAGCGCGCAGCCGCGGTAGCTCTGCACCAAACACACACACAGCAACCCAATCAGCTTCATAAAGATACCTAGACATAGTGCTACCCGCCGCCTGGATCTGCGCACGCACGTAGGTAACTCCCGACGGCTCCACCATGTAGAGACTCGACTTGTTGGTGTCCTGGTCGTAGCCGGCGAGCATGATGGCCGTGCCGAAGGGCCGGATGGAGCCGTACAGCGTGTAGTAGTGCACGAACTGACCCATGCGCTCGGCCAGGAGGTGCGGCGGGATGCTGCAGCCGTAGTTCTTCCTGTAGTTGAGCGCCTCCTCGCGCGCGCGGTTGACGAGCTGGCGGCCGTCGGCCACGAGGCCCGCCATGGACAGCCCCACGTGGCGGTCGATGGCGTAGACGCGGCGGTGCGTGCCGGGCACCAGCATCTTGGACAGCAGCGTCTTCTCCACGCCCATGATGATGCCGTCAGTGCACTTGATGCCGATCGTGGTGCTGCACCGAGAACAATATAGGTTAACCTCGGCCATTAACCTCGAGCAGATAGGTTGTTATTGGTCGCACCCGCTGTTCTCGACGGCCTTCTTGGCGTACTCGACCTGGAAGATGCGGCCCTCGGGCGAGAACGTGCCCGCCGAGTAGTCGTAGCCGGCGCCGGTGCTGCTCATGGTGCGTGTCTGGACCGACCTGCGCAGGAGGCAAAGGAGGAGAAGGTTAGGTTAGAGGCGCGGGGTCTGTCAGCCATGCACATACAGCGGCGGATCTTCGGTCACCTTCGCCTTGTTCGGAGCTTGGAACGGAAAATATCCTCCCCTCCCCCTCGAAAATGAAAAAGATCTTCTAGTGATGTGATTGGTTGAAAGGTGTGTAAGATCTTTTTCGATTATCTGCGAATGGCTGGGAGGGAGAGGTACTGTGAATAGCCAGTTTAGAGGTCGGGTCAAGATAACAAGTGCCTTTTTTGGCTGCACTATTATTGTGGTTTGCAGATATTTTGTCGCTCGGATTTAGGACTTAGATCGATCTCTGAGATAAAATAATTCGAAGACATAAAAATGCGAGACTGTAGTAAATCGACCTCCAGGCGTCGGTAAGTCGCACCACCTCTTCCTACTTAACATAACGGGGGCATCGTTGGACCGAGGTAACGTCGCCGGCTACTGCTACTCCGGTACGGCTCTGTTGAACGTGTTTAACGGCTTGTCAGCTTCGTCTGTGAGTGCACGAGCGGCTCCTGCAACACTGGGCTTTCCGCTTCTCTGTGGCGCGAGCAGCTCCCCGCCATGTAAGACCACATGTAGATGCTACACTACCATTTTTGTGGCGATGCGGGCTCCAAAATCAGGGAATAGCCTCGCGGCTAGACCCCGATCTCAGACCACTCAACTCAGAATCTGAGATTAGATCTCAGATCCCAAGCTGGGTGAGGCGTGTGTTCCTCACTCTTGCAATCCCTTGACTTGGTTCTTCCTAAGGCTACGCTGTGGGCCCAGACTTGCGTCGGCCACACCAGTTGCCTCCGAACTCGACAATTCCCAGATGCCCCCAGACGAAGCTTGCTCCTTGCTTGGAAGGCCCTTGTACGCACGTGCTGAGTCCGCTGTGGCCCGTTTTCTTGAATATAAACACGTTCACTCCACACACACTCAGTCCACTTCTCTTTTCAGGCCCTTGGACTCTGGGCCTTAACAGTCACCTCCTTGCTCAGCGACTCCGGCTTCGAGTAGCTTCCAGTCACGATACTTCCTCCGGCGGCTCAGACTGAGAGCCTCACAGCGGTCTTCACTCGTCCCTCAGACCAGAGTTGCCCCGAGACTTGGCTCGGTCTGAGTTCGCCTTGATCCGGGGTTCTCGCTCTGCACCCTGGGACTTCCGCGCACCACGCCTTGGTGTAGGCGACACAGCGAAGCTGGGAACCACTATCCCAGACTATTCGCGCCACACGGATACCACTAGCAACCCCAGAAACCACTATCCCAGGTATTGCTCTCCCGAAACCTCAGAGCGGAGCGCCTTCCGCCGGAAAATATGAGCACCGCCGGGAAACCAGCCAACCAGCAAGAAAAATCAGCAAAACCAATGTCCCGCGTGTGGAAATACAACAACGAAGGCAAACCGGGTCGAATCACGAAAAGGCTTGGTTGTTGAACTTGAATTTATTTGGAGTTAGCTGAGCTTGATCGTAGAACACTCGTAGCGACTCCACTTGGCATTTTGCGCGTCGCCGGGGGCAGGGACTTGGTCCCTGCGAAGCAACACGCCCGTTGGCGCAAAACGAACTCCGCAGCTTGCGGTCTTCGTGGCAAAAAACTCTGATTATTATCATACACATGCACATACAAATGGCCTATCAAGTAAGGGTGCAAACATCTCCTGGGTACACCTTGAACAAGGGTGAGACACCCACCAAGCTACTGGCTTGGCGGCGCCCGTGAATGCACGTCGCTGTCTTGGCGCCCTTCCATTGGCCTGTCTGTGTCAGTCATCACTGGATTACACTGATTACACCTGGGTGCAAATCAGTGATATCCTGATTACGCCAGGATCTCGTGGCCGGGATTGGGCGGACTAGGTCTGTCATCACCTGATTACACTGATTACTCTGGGTACAAATCAGGTGTAATCCGGATGACGCCAAGATCCTGTGGCTCCCGTTGGCCCAGATCCATAGGCGACTGGTCAGGCCGAATCTTGTGTGCCCGACACCAGGGGCCGAAAAGCCACAACGGGGCCACCCTTCAGAGCGACCTTCCAAGCGGCAACCACCTGCTTCAAAGAGCAACTACCGCAGCTCCCAGACCGGCAATGTAGCCATCACTGTGTACTCCACTTCATATGCGAGACCATGAAGTCGCACTTCAGGCCCTGCAATCACGCCGTAGGCTCTTAGTCACATACTAGGCTCGGAGCAGCAGCAGTCTTTCGCCAGTCTCAACTTTAACCTCACAAACATCGTGCGTCCAGACACCAACTCGCGCCCACAATCACCGTGTCTCAGTTTTGGCTCAAGTTGAGGGATTGCCCGGCTGAAAACCTGAGCTGGGAGCAAATTTACGATGCTGACTCCATATCCCGGCTGTGCAACCACTGTGACATGTCTCAATTCTGGCTCGGATTCTGGGACTCTGAGGCTGGGAATCTGAGCTGGGGGCAAAATTACGACGTTGATTCCACATCTCAACTGTGGCACCCCAGAGCCGAGATGAAATCTGACGCCGCACGGCACGCCATCTTCCTAGACCCCAGACTGCACATCTCAGGGTCTGATGCACAGACAAACCTCAGACCGAACTCCAAATCGCAAAGTCTCAGACTTTTGGCATCACTCTCGGTCTCAGAACCCCTGGCACTCCAAACTGTCAGGCCACCAATCTGGGATCTGGGGTCTGAGACTTAAGCAACCGGCTCCAAATCACAGATCCAAAAGGCCAGGGCTCAGCTCTCTGCCCAGAGGCCGACTCGAGGCCTGGAAACTCAGATCTGCGGCTTCTAGAGCGAATCTCAGACCTCAGACCCCAGACTGAATTCAAATCTCAGACCTGGGGATCAGGGGACGCTGCAACTCGACGTTCGCAGAGCTCAGTTTCCAGATGTAGCCAGTACCACTTCAAGTCTGTACAAAAACCAGACTTGGGTCAAGAAATATCCACGTTTCAAGTGATTTGTGGCCGGTACGTGATAGGGTTTGGGCTTCTGACTGATGGGTCCTGGCCTAGAATTGGCTCGGACCTCGTCACAAAAATGCTCAGTGTATAATTTTATTTACAGCTCTAAAATGTACGATACTAACGTGTGTTATCTTACGTACGAAGGACGAAAAACGCTCGTTGTTCTAGCGCAACAAGCATAACGCCGACCTCAGCGTTGAAGAAGATCCTGGCGAGGTGATTGCTGCATGGAATGTTCTAACGTTGTTGTGTGGGCACAAATAAAGTAAATCATCATACTTTTTGTGGGGGCAGAGAATTACCGTATAGAACATGTTGAATTCGACCTTAATGTTTAACCCCCCCCTGGTACGGAGGCAAATCCTGGATGCATAGATTATTTTTCACATGCTCGATATCGAGCATGTTAAGGAAAGACTTAACTTTGAATTTGTATGGGCAAAAAAATAACGTCGTCCGGATGTCGGTTCAAAGTCTTGTCATATGTACCATTTATGAAGCCACATGCTGTATATCAAGCATCTCCAATCACATTTCAGGACGATAAGCTTGATAGAGCGGATATCGTTTTGGGTCTTTTACTGATAGCGCCATTTTTCGTTGATATACGTCTGCATAACGACTGCAATTGAGTAAATAGGTATTGAAGTTGATAAGAAATCGCGTGAATTGCAAGTATTAGCAGCTGATTACTCACGTAGCTACCCCGCTTCTGTTCGTAGAAAGAATCACTACTACTTGTATTCTCGTCTGTTTTACCATCAGTCTCCACTCGCAATTCCCTTCCTCAGCCGTCTCCTCCTGAGCATCGTCATCATCACCAGCAGTCGCGGTACTCGCTTCTTCCTGAGCTTCGCCGCCTCCATCGCCAGCCGCACCATCACCTCCCGCCTGCGCATCTCCACCGGTAGCAGGTGGATCCCTCTCTTCGTCGGCGGTGCCGTCGTCATCACTTGCAGGACCTCTTTCTTCGTCTTCGGCATCGTCTTCACCAGCACTTGACGGCTTCTTCCCAGGAACTTTCACTTGGATACCACGACCACAGCGAGGCTGCGGTCGCTCGCTCCCGTTTCGCCAAAGCTGGTGCCAGATTGCAAAGCAAGTCAAGTTGTTGTCGGATAGTGATCGCTACGCACCCTATCACACAAATACAAACTAGCACGATATCGAGCATGTGTCAATCGTTTCCATGCTTGATATCAACCATGATGCACTTACCGCTTGAAGCCTCTGCTGCACTTCGGACGGTAAAAGCGTGTCACCTGACGCTTGGTGCTGACGGGTTTGCGGATAGCGCACATCTTGCACTGCCGCTGCCGCCGCTTCCGAATCCCGTTCACCTCAACCCACTCATTATCCATATCAAGTCGGTGGCCTCCGGTAACAGCGCTGTTGCGCTTTGCGTCGGCACAATGGGGGCAGGTGAGTAAGCCTTCAAAAGCAGCAGCAATTAGAATCAGAATATAATTCGTGACTCAACCTTCAGCATACGTATCGCGACTGCAAACTCTGCCTCCCCCAGATTTAGAAGCTGCGCGTGCGGTTGTGTGATGAAGGTTGCATGGTCAGCAGGCGGATCGCCTCGCATCTTGAAAGCTTCGCGATAGACGATAAAGCTGTTCACAATTGCCATGTCAATGCGTCCTAGCGCTAACCTCTTGTAGTACTTGCGGAACCGCAAGGACATCTGTAGGGAATAGCGCTGTAGGCGGAGTTGATCGTGCACATCAACTCCTCCCATCCACCAATGGTACGCTCGCATTGCGGCAGGGCAGGGGATCGTCTCGCTTTGAACTTGCGAGCGCGGCAGCCGTCGGTCTGATAAATATAAACGTTAGTCGTATTAGTAGCTAGTGGAGAATTTGTAATTCTTACCACAAGTAGACATTGCAGTATTGGCCCCGCAGCCCAGGATGTAGACGACGGTGTTGTCGAACAGCACAATAGCGCACCGATCTCGCCACGACGAGCTGGGTGGTATCTCGTGCAACGTGTCTTGGACGTTTGCTTTTTTTCCTGCTTAAGACTCGGGGGAAAGCCTTTTTCCTCGTCTAGATTGTCCCCACTGAATACACATTCCTCTCCAGAAGATCAAGCGGGCTCTGGATAGATGTGTAAAAGCGGTCGATTACGACTGCGTGATACACACCTTCTTCTTTCGGAGTGAGTACCATGTTGAGGTTTCTCAAAGTAGCAGCAGGACCGGAGCTATCATCAGCTGGACCATTCTCTTCTGGGCCTCCTTGTGCACTTTTGCCGCAGTAAACTTCCATTCTTCACATGCATAATATCAAGCATACGCGTACCAGATACAAACAGTATATCCAGCATATGAGACTTTGTAAACCAAACAAAAACAACGCCTGCCTCATGAGCAGACGTATGCACCTACCGTAGGCAGTAAGATGTCTTCGCGCAGCACGACATGAAAAGCTTGGTCCCCCAGCGATGAGGTTTGTCCTTGATGAACTGGCGTATTGGGTTGTACCTACTCCGCGAGGGTACCATCGCTTCATCGAATGAGATGATGGACGGAGTACGGTAGCCTCTGAGGAAAGTCCGATGCAAAGTGATGACAATATGCCGGACTTTCCTTGCTTTATCCGTACTCGCAGCAGGTGCCGTATTATCTGAGAAGTGCAAGTTGCGCATGACGCGCTCGAAACGCTCGCGCGGCTTGAAACGACTGAATGTCCCAGCCGGAATTGCACCAACTGATGCGGTCGACCAGTGATCCGAAAGGCGGCGCGAGTGCGGACAAAGCATACGTGCCAACAGTAACCCAAGACACTGGAGAATTTCATGAGGTAAAATTTCGGAGTGCATGCGCCTCTCGTTCGCTGTAATTCGCTCCAATATCAACCTTTTATTCCCAGTCTGTGCTTGAAATTTTGCCTCCATTCGGCCTGCCAACTCCTGGTCGTAGTAGAGATTCGTCTGTCACGCCACCTCCACCCAGAACGGTCGGGGTAGAAAAAAGAAAAACAGCTCTAAGCTTCGCGCCCGATTTTTTTTCTGCAGCTGATAATCGCGGCCGTGCTACTGATCCGGATGGTGGTCACGGCTCAGGACTCGCAGCAATATGGGGTTCCTCAGCAGGGAGTGCATCTTCAGCAGATAGCTCTTCAGCACTGGTATCAGTAGGTTCACTTTCATCATCACTGACTACTCGTGACCCAACTTCGCTCACAAGTGCAAAACAATTCATGAAACCATTCGGTAGAATCAGCATTAGATCCTTCATAGTCGGAATTCAAAGCGTCACCGGCTTCTGCATTGTCGACATCTGGAAGTAGGTTTCTGAAGCCACTGTTGCATCGGGAGAAGTTGTCATATCCAGTGACCTACGTGACATAATAGATATACAGCATGTGGTTAGTGCACTGATTCATGACATGCTCGATATACAGCATGTTGCAACAAACCTGGCGACTCTCCGAGGTGGTGTTGCTAGCAGAGTCTCCTGCGCGAGAGGTGGCGCAAGCGCTGATGCTTGCTGCGTGGGTAATGAGAATCCGGTGAATTCCAAATCAGACTCTTGGCTGCAATACCCCAAGTAATGGATAAGTAAGTATGCATCCAACATCGACGCTGCGGAATATTCCGTACCTGCTTCCTCCATCACTTTGCGTGACGTGAGGACTTTCCGTCCGCATCTGCTTGGCAGGTCGCTTCTTCACTGGTAGACGCTTGCGCTTCCCTTTCTCCGCTGTCGTCGTGATCCTAGCCTTCGTTTTCTTTGTAGACGGTTTGCTTCGTGGCGTAGCGGGTGGCGTGGTTGCTTGATCGTACTCAACGTCGTCGTCCGGAATGTCCTCTTCTTCATCAACGTAGTCTTCAACTTCATCGTCCGCCTCCGACTCAGCTGCTGCAGCTTTCTCCGCCAGTTCCTCAGCATCGAGGGATGCTACCGGTGCTTTCCCTAACAGCCGTGGCGTCTTCGCTAGCCTATTTTAGAACTCAGACAGGGCTCTTTTCTTTTGATAGCTTGCTTTCGACGTATCGCGCGCAGGAACAGTTGCTCGGGATCGCCTCGCAGAGATGGGGGGAGGGGGCGGCGCAAGCAAGGTGGCAGCGGCTTCGCCGCCGTCGCCAAAATCGACGTCACGGTCCGCGGTGCCTTCGACGTACTCGCGATGCTCCCGGACGAGACGCTCTCGCTCAGCACCGTGTCTTCTTCAGACGCCGCATGAACGCCTCCGCATCTCTTCTCATCACACGGCGGGGATTCTGCTCTGAGAGGGCAGATTCTTGAATGAGCTCTGGCATCCACTAAACCTCACACGTGTGTTCTGGCCCTGAACAGTAGTGGATACATCGAACTTTCATTCTTAAGATGGAACTATCTTTCTTCTGTTGGAACCCCAAGCCCTGTGCATCCCGGACCAATTTGACTCAATCGACCGGTTTATGGACATTCTCACTCCTGCCACAGTTTCCCACATGGCGATGATCTTGTCCTTCTTCTTGACCCAGAGGTGGACGCTCTCGCGCTTGATGTCGAGGGCCGCCCCATGTAGCCCCGGAAAGAACGAGCCGAGCGTGTCTTTGTTGGAATGTGCATCTGAGACCTGATTCAACGGCAAGTTGAGAAGGGAGCTGAGAAGCTAGGAAATCAGCTCATTGTATGGGAACGGGGTTGAACCCGTGAGTGTTGATAGAAACTCGGAGAGCGAGTAACTAACGCTCAGATCAATTCGGTCTTCATTTTATTCTTCGTGGCGCTAAAGTGCTTAAGGTGCTTGGAACCGGTGTGCGTTCCAACAGTCTTGAATACCAACGCTTTCGTTGGAGTTGATGACGGCGACACGAAACTCGTAGGTCGCCCAAGTGTTTTTGTGGTGGTGTAATTTGCGACCACCCGTCCCGTTAAGCGGTTTCACCCACAAGGCATCTTGCCAAATGAGCTCTAATCTAATTCAAGCAGGAATGCCTGCACTCGGGTTGACGCGGAAATTGTTGGTTGAGATTGTCGGAATCAACATCTATTAGTTTGGTTGAGTAATGGTCAAAATGTAATATCGGAGCTTACAATATGTTTACATATTGTCGGAATCAACAAGTCATGGTAACCATTATGGTATGTTGAAAGTTGACGCGAGTGAAGAAGTGATTGCCACGTCGTGCTTCATAATCGAATTTGCTGCAACGAAGCTTACAACAATGGTCACCTCTGCTTTCCAGCCGCCCAACAGCCAGTCTTTCAGCGAAGAGGTGATGTCTGTCGTGATGCCGCGTACCTGTCTGCCTCGTAGTCGCGTCTTCTCCAGAATTCAAGGCAGCGCAAAGCCTGACCAGCCGTGTCAGACACGTACAAACCCCATCTCGCTCGATTCAAGGTCAGCAAGAGGTACACCCGTACTAACTATCACTGCCGCGCTTAGGGAACGTCATAGACTGAACCAAGCGAAGTACCGACAAAAGCAGCGCGAGTTGATTGAACACCTTGAAGACGCCAACGCCCAACTACAAGAAGAAATCCGGCGACTTGCTGCGTGGAACAAGAAAAAGGTGCTCAGGGCTCCGACAGACAAGTCATTGTGGAGTATTGTAGCTGACTACTTCCATATCTTTCAACGCGCTTTTAAGCCGCCTCCAGCACCTGAACATGTGCGGGGTTTGGCTTTCCTGGAAAGCGTCATGGCACCGGACGTGATAAGCGCGTCGGCTTGTGGTGTCGAGGCGCTACTGAAGAATTGGATGTTGATCTCGCACTGTTTCGAGGATGTCCACGTTCAACTTGAGCACATGGCGAAGGGGCCTACAGCAACCTCATTGGTCGCCACCACTACGACAAGCCTAACAATTACTGCCAAGACAGTACAACGTGCGTTCCCCCACTTGGTTGGTGGCAAGGCGGGCTCTGAAAGCCAGGAATCGTGGTCTTCGCTTGCTATCAAACTGCTGGGGCAGCGTATAGTGATGCGTGGCTCGGTGTATTTTCAGTGGGATGGTACGTCAAGCAGAATGGCTGTCATCCAAAGTCAATCGGACATGCTTTCACCAATTCTCGACATCTTGGGAAAATTTGTCGATGTATCTCGGGTATTTGAAAAGGCCCTCGTCACGTCAAACTTCCAACCGGTAGCATGAGAGACTTGATTCGTTATGAAGCCAAAACCATATATTCATGTTAGTATCATCAAAAACTACGGATTTATAAATTACTACACATTAATACATCTCGAATACTTATGATACAGAAGCAATGGGTTCGAATCTGCCATGGTGCTCTTGTACGAGCCACACGTCATCAATGACTTCGCCGTAGTGCCCGCGCGCTGCCGGGTTCTCGGGATCTGCCATAACTTGTTGCCAGTGTAGATGCGTGGCATTCACAACTTGCAACCGCGAGTAGCCGAATATGGAGTTTCGGAAGGCGTCCCATTCCTCAGCGGGTCTCTCGAAGGACTTCCGCATAATCGACGCCAAATATTGCCCTGATACTCCCGTCAAAATGTGTGTTGTTGCGCGCATGTTGTGCGTGCGCTTCCAGGTTTGGGACTTGTACACATCAAAGGCTCGCTCGTAGTTGTGCTGGTGACCGCACAGGTACAGGTCAACACCGTGATTGAACAGCTTGTCCTCGAGTCTGTCCCGCAGCATAGCAGCCTTGTCACCGCAGTTAGTGTCGTCGGACGTGCAGTACATGGGGCGGTGCCCAATTACCACGAGCCATGGGGTCTGCTCCCGGTTTGCGTTGACTTTTGCGAGATCTTGCTCTAGCCAGGCTTCTTGGCGAGCAATGATATCTCCGTCCGCTTCAAATGTCTTCTTGAAGTAGATCTCCGTAGAGATAACCGCGAAGTGCACAAGACCTACATCGAAGGAGTAAAACCAGTTGTTTGGCACCTTCTTGGGCTCCACGTCCTTCGAGTGGCCACCGATGTGCACACTCTGCACGCCTTCGTTCTCGTTGCTTGGCATGAGGCGGAAGCGTTGAGAGTAGTGGCTGAACATGTTGTGAGTCTCGTGGTTACCCGGACATACCATGAAGGGGACACTGGCAGCAATCGGTTCGATCTCCTGCATGAAGATATCTCCGACATGACCGTCAACCATGTGCAGGTCGTAGGCATAGTCTCCGACAGACACAACACCATCCACAAGGCCTTCTGCCACCTCAGACTGCATCATGGGCAAGGTGGCTGCGTTCTGGTAGCCGATGTCTCCCGTGACTAGGAATCTGGTAGGCTTCGGCTTCTCTCCAGGGAGCAGTAGGCCAGGGCCTGTCTTGGTGACATAGGGAATCGACCACGAGGAGTAGTGCGCGTTGCCCACAACGTAGGTGTAGTGCGTGTCTGGCTTGAGCCCCTCGAGTCTCACAACGTGGATCCAACGCTTGAACTGTCCCTCGCCATTGTCTTCAAACAGCGTGGTGTTGGCCCAAGCCGTGACGGGTGTAGCCTTCGGTCCTTCCACCTCGATGTTGGCATGGTAGCCTTCCACCAGCTGCAACTGAGCAGCTCCTTCTCCGCAAAACTCCTTGGTCATCCACTGCACAGCCAAGCTACCCGGCTTGAGTCCGTATGCCGTGTGCACGTGCTTAGGACGGCAGCATTCCGACTCCTCTCCGTGAAACGGAAGGTTAGAACCAAGTCGATGTATCGCTGACCAGCCATGGAAAATCGAGCCGACAATAAACTCGTACGGCGTGTCCTCGTGATCCGGGAGGTCGAGGATCGCGGTGTGGGTCGTGAACGTGGCTTCGTCCGTAGCGTATGTTGTAGTTCCTTTCCTGGCAAAGGGTTCTTCAGCTTCTCCAGTGACCAGCATCGTGTAGTTCTCGCCTAGCCGACGGTAGCGCACTTCGACATCGGAGGAGACATCGTGGCATGAACGCCACGGGTTGGCGAGCGCGGGGCTGTGGTCATCAGGCTTCTGAAGCTTCACGTTGGGGATGTAAGTGCGCCTAGTGGACCACTCGACCACGGCACGGTTGCCCATAACGGTCGAACGAATGTCGTAGGGCATGCAGTTCTCCACCTCTCGCTTCTCGAAGTCGTGGGCATCGTCAGGCTCTTGCTCACGAATAATGACGGCGCTCGGGGATAGCGGGTTGAGAGAAGTCACACCGATGGCCAGTACAACCGCCAAAAGCAGCACCACCGGCACAACCCGAGATTGGGTGCGGTTAAGCTTGTCGCCTATAACTTTGTGGTTGGTGACCGGCGGCTCGGGGCATGGTTCCACGACGATGGAGAGATACGGGCTTGGGTGGTGCGTCGTGTTGACGAGGGGAGGTGGCGCTTGGTGGTGTGAGGTCGCTGGCATCTTTCAAAGT
This sequence comes from Phytophthora cinnamomi, assembly GCF_018691715.1. Taxonomy (NCBI): domain Eukaryota; phylum Oomycota; class Peronosporomycetes; order Peronosporales; family Peronosporaceae; genus Phytophthora; species Phytophthora cinnamomi. Next base: position 1,095,971 of record NW_027150986.1, read on the forward strand.
GAAAACGAAATGAAATGCTACGATGCATCCGGGGCGGAACCTCTGAGAGGGGGGTATCATGAAAGCGCAACGGAGCTTCGGGAGGGCCCCTCCCGGAGGGGGTTATTACTGAAGGCGAAGAAAACACCTGTACGCGAAAAAAGTTGGCGACCGCAAGCACCGCCTTTGGGAGGAAGTGCGTTAAAAAACAAGCTCGCTCGCAACTGCGAAGAGAGCTCAGGAGTGCTCTGCCTCGCATTGCGCTCCCCACTGCCACGTTGGCACCGGAGCGGGTGTTAGCTTAGCATTGTAGCATTGCGAAGCCGTTACCCAACGGACGCGGTTTGAGTCAACGCGGTTTTGAGGAGTTCACGATGCCAGTCTCTGCCATCGAAGGTTTCATGCACATGCAACCCGGCTTTGGCTTTGATTATAGAGGTTGCGTGAGCTCGCTGTTGCACTGCTTGTCTGCGCGGAGCAACTGATGAAGATCTCTGCGGCGGTGCTTGCACGACCATGTTGAAGTCAAAGCACCGGAGCAGTTGTTGAAGGCGTTCATGAAATTTAAGGGGGGGGGGGGGGGGGGTGCACTGTCAGCCTAAAAAGTCGCAGTGCCTATTGGAGAACCAATTCTCCACATCCTAGGAACAGGTAGAGGTCGGAAGTCCTTGTCTCGAGTATTTGGTGAAGCGCGCACTCACGCTCAGTGTTCAGACTGGGGAGACTGCTACAAGATTGCGAAGCGACCTCAAGCAGTACTCCCATATGCTGGCGCCAAAGCATTCAACTAGGCTCCACCGAAAGCAGCTGTAAAGATCTGCTTGAACATCCTCGGCAGGTCCGAAGTATCGAGGCAAACATGACCTCGGCCTGCAGGCAGCTCGCGACGAATGCACTCGGCCTCGTCAGCAAAGGACGCGATAAAGAGAGCATGAGCTTGAACGCCAGGCTCTGAAACGAGCTTCTGACCGAGATACCTGGGCTCGATGCCGTAGCGTTCCAGGTTGGCATCGCTCACTACGAACACGAAGCGGTCATCGCCTTCAAGAGCAGCAACGCGCTGGACGCCCCTCTCCACTGCCTCAACGGTATGGTCTCCACTACGACAGTACTGAGTATGGGTTACCATCTTCTGCAACACCCGCAGCCTCTCCTTGCGGTCCTTGGGAGGTGCTCCGAATTCCACGAAAGGAATTTCGGGCGAGTCGCCACTGTGCCCCATAATGCAGTAGTCCAGCTCGCGTTCAAAGCCGGCAAAACTCTCCATGATCATTAGAGAAGTCTCGAGCATACGCTCGAGTCGGGAGTCTTGGCCATTAAACCGGTACATGCTGCCACTCACGTCCATCACGAACAACATTCGTTTGGGCTTCTGGCCCTGCTGGTGGCCTGCTGGCGCTTGAAAAGGCGAGTCGCTCACGCCCCGACGCTTAAATACGAGGCGTTCACCAGCAACACCATCGACGAGCTTGCCATCATCCAACTCACCGCTGGATTGGTGGCGAAACCAGTTGCGCTCCTGAGCAACAGCCTCGAGGTTTGCAAGCACTGCACGCAGCTGAGCGCTCTCTCGTTCCACTCGCTTGAAGTAGGACTGGTAAGTTTCCCACTCACGATCACTCATGTCGATCTCTCGAAGTTTGTCAGCTAGAGCCTCCCGAGCCATAGCTTGAGCTTTCGCACGAGCTTCAGCTGAAACCTCGTCCTTCTTCTCTTGCGAGACTTGATGAACGGGGTGGCCCTTGTCTAGCCGATATGGCCCACCGCGACCACCCAGTCCTGCCGTGTCGGATCCTCCGGTCCCACCAGCCCAGGTGTTTCCTCCCACGTGTGGATCATTGTTTGGGTCATCTTTGCCATATTTCGGTGTATCTAACCCTGTTTTGGGGATCGATGGTCCGCCAACTCTAGCGCCATCAACCTTTAGGTCAAGATCACTTGTGATTGCCAACTCGTCTGCGCTGCCGTACATTTTCTTCCACAACTCCGCCTCACGATCGAGCTCAGCTTGGTCTAGTTGCCAGACTCGTATAGCACCATCTTCTTGGAGTGTGAGCGTGTGCTTTCCATTGTGCACACTCGCTACATCAACGACGCGTGGAACGTACGATGATTTGGTCGACAAGGAGAAAAACCTGCTATCGTCACCCTCGTTGTCTGTAGGTGAGGCCGAACCTACAACCACGTTTTTCGTCGACTGGGTTTCGGGATATGTAACTTCCATGTCAACGAGATCGCCTGTGTTCGATTGCACCGCGTTCAGAATGAACGATTCACTCTGCCACGCTTGTTGAACTTCCCTGTGTGTGTTCTCTCGTGGTGAACTCTGGATAGTGAGATTACTGTCGTCGCCATCAAGCACTTGTAAAAATGCCTGTGGGTGAACCATGAAGGTAGCAGGGGCCACTGCACCTTGTTCTTGCTCTCGCCCGGGAAATACTGAATGTCGAGAATCCAATGCTGATGAACCTGTCGCCGATCTGTTATCAACTGTTGCAGCACTTAAAGTAAACTCGTTCTTCCGCGCCTCGTGCCTCAGTTTGTATACCGCTGTTTCGTCGGTTGTCCGTAGAAGCCATTCGCGTTTACCAATTGATTGGACACCCAGAAGCTCAGCAATTGGCATGGGCAAGTACGCGCTGATTTTGGCCAGGTCGATTGAGAAGAAGTTAAGCGAGTTGAGGTCGAGAACTTGGAGCAGCGAGCCTCCTTGCATGTAGCGCAGAATGAACCCGGAATTGATTCGATCGGCCTCGGTCCTCCACCCACTGTTATCTCCACCCCCAAACCACTTCGTGAACGGGTTTTGCTTTGCCTTTTTCTTTCCTTGCAACACCGAGGCATCGACATGGAGCCGACCATCTAGCGCGCCATCAGGAAGGGTGAGGCAATCGGCACGTCCGTCAGCGTTACCCAGCGGGTTCAGGAAAATAGTGAGTCCTAACAAAAAAGGTTAATTGCTGTCAAGAGCATAAATGCAGTATTCCTGCCTACCTGTAGATGGGATGAAGACTGCGATTTCGTTATTGTCAGATAAATTGATAAGCACAGGGTTAGGCTCCCATTGCATATACTCGCTTTCCAGCTCTAATATATTATGCGTTCTGCGAAGATGCATGACCAACAAAACATGATTAGACCTCCGCATTCTCCACAAAAACAAGCAAGCGTACCTCTCATTTCCATCGAAATCCGAAAAAGAGTGTACACTCATCGGCCGCCTTGTAAGCACTACCAAACAAAGATAAAATGTAGTAGCGAGAGTTATGAGTTTTCCCATCACGACAGCCACAGAAATTGAAACCGACAATTCACGTACCATGTACCGAGTTGTCGGGAAAGACTGTCATTGTGTGAGCTTGTTGCTTTCGATTCCCCTTTAGAGGCACCTGAAAAGAGGATAGTTGTTCCGAAAACTCATGCAAACGATGATGCTGAAGCGTGAATGATCTGGTCGTCGAGGGATCCAGCCAAATCTGTCTCCGATTGAGCGTCGAGTGATGAAGCTGCTGTGGTTTCTTGGTAGCCGCACTGAATTGTACCGATTGTTCAGGAAACCAGCGCCACAATTCCGTAGGAACTAGGTCGGGGAGGTTTCGTGTTTCTGCAATGTTCATCTTTAGTACCAATGTTTCACCAGAGGCCGAAAGAGGGATTCCATGACTGGGGAATAAAATACATCCAGCAAATCAACAGTTTTACGCATGAAATGATGTTAGTTCCATTGTTCGTGATGCCAAAAAGCAGAGCTAGTGTGCGAGCTCTATTTCAAGCCATTTCTAGCACATGCAAACAAACAATCAACCGTTTGTGCACAACCAAAACTACGCTCGTAATTTGTACCTCAAAAAGATCTCCGACAGCTGAGTCCGCATGTTACGATCGTACGCATCAAATGCGAGGACGTTTTCCTGTTACAAATCGCAAGTTATCTGTTAGTCTGATACCAGCACAGATTCACTCCTTACTAGAAGGAGGTCATTACCAAAGCTGATGCAACTCCATCATTTGGAAATCGTTGAAGATGCTTCGCCACAGCGACGGCCTCGCGAGTCGAGTACGGGTACGTGATGGTACCATTTTCAACCAGCTCTCGTAGCTCAGCAAAGGCTCTGCAAAGCCGGCGCAAAATGTCGACTGGAACACTTGGTGCGTATGCAGTCAACAAAGACAGTTCAGACTCCTCGTCCGGATTGTCGATTGCGCTACAGATTAACACAAATACAGGCGAGGAGACTATCAACCGCAGCAAGCTCTGCCGTTACAATGCGTGGAGACGTACTGGCTAGCAAAGATGTCACCAATCTCCCGGAAAAAGTTGTTTCCCAAGAAAGGGAACCCTGGACGATTGGCGAGGACCCACATTCGGAAGTTGGGGTGAAGCTCAACTATGTTTTCTTCATCGTGCCACTCTTCGATCGTCACCTTCGCTGGGTCAATCAAACGCTTGCCATTTCCCTGTAATACAGCAGAACACGTCAAATAGGAATTTCTCCGTGAGCATGGCTATCAAGCGATTAACACCCCCCCCCCCTTCAAGTGGACGTCTTACCAGCAGCATTTCACCATCTTCGATAAGTCCCTTGAGGACACATACCACCTCTAGTGGGGCTTTATCAGCTTCGTCAACGATAAGTGTTCGTCCAGTTTTGACAGCGCGAACCAGTGGCGAATCTTCCCACTCAATCCTCCCATCGATAAGAGTCGGCACCAGAGTGAGTGTTTGCACGGTTGTCTAAAGACACACATGCTGCTGTTAGGCTTTCATACACAGGTATTCGTACACCTCAACCTACAATTACGTACATCGCGATGCAGCTGAATGTACTCGCGCTCTTGCTGCAATAGCTGCAGCAAGCGATCGGCTAGCTTGTTCTTGCCCACGCCTTGATTACCAATGAGCAGCATGTGTTTTTGACCAGCCACAACATCCTGGAGCATAGCCTGCATGCACTGCGTATGCTTCGGAATGTCAAAATAATGCGGTTGAGGGACCAACTCGGGGTTATTGGGCGATTGAATCGGGTAGGAGGTATCGCCAATGTACAAATACCCTCCTTCTTCTCGGATAGTATCTGCAATAACGCAAGCATTAGTTGAAAAATACATGAAAAGGCTTATGCTTTACGTACCCAGTTCTTGCTGCTTTAGGGTATCGGATGTCGATAGTGAGACTGGTACGTTGCACTCGTCCAACAAAGTATCAACAAGTCGGCTGCAAGATGCAGATAGGAACTGAGTGAGCAGCGTGTCATGAAGCAGCGGGCGCAAATCGCGCAGTGATTGTTCAGGGAATGCGTTTAGTCGACGGCAAGCGCGCAAAAGCTGGCGTATGGACAGTGAAAGAGCTAGATAGTCTGCATTGGCACTCGTCTCCTTTGCATCCCGCAGTTTTTCCGAAAATGAGAGCAGGATGCTGCTCGATACGGCGGAAGAACATAATTCGAGACATTAGTTATTCAGCTGCAAATCAAATTGTACCCAAGTGGAACGTGCCTCGTTGTCTCCTCTGGGAGCCCAGGGTAGAGACGTCGTACAATCTCTTCACTTTGCCCAGAGGAAATGATTGGGAGGTGATGGAAGCTAAACATGGAGATGCTATCCGAGCTCAGCCACGCAGCTGTAGATTCCTTGCCTGGTGCAGCTGCTGTTCCTCTTAGTGTTGCAGGATCCGCCTCGGCGATCGCAATAATACGAAAAGACGGGTGGATTGCTGATACCCGACTTAGCGCGCTTGCATCTCCAGTTTTGTTTGCATCAGCTACGACAGCATCGTACGTCACCTGCGACACCAACTTCGAACCATCTGCCAGGTCAATCTCTCGATCTTGAATCAACCTCTGGAGCACGCCTAGACTGTCACTTCCGAGCCGGTGTACACCGTCCAATACGGCGAGATGACCATTTCGAGCAGCATAAATGAGTGGACTATCCTCCCACCGGGTGTTACCATGGGAGTCCGTCGAACGCCGTTGAAGGAGATCTCGTGCTGTCATATCCTTGAAAAGACTGAACAACTCGGTTGCATATCCCACTCGATGAGCGAACAGCCGAACCAAAGCGGATTTCCCGCTGCCTTTCGCTCCAAGCACGCATAAGTCGCTACCCACAGCGTGATCTTGAACCATCTCAGCTAACATTTCAGAGTGTGTGTCCGTCTCAACGAACCCTGGCATCGCATTCGTTTGGATACGCGTTGTTCCGCATGGGACGTCATGTAGAACCAGCTCTGCGTTGCTACGAGCATCAGGCGTACGGAATATCACGGTTGCCTTCACATCTTCAGGTGATGCCTTCACAACACTATCGAGCAGATAATTTGTGGCTTTCAATCCGTCTGTATACTTTGCCAGAATATGATCAAGCGCCTTCGAGTTGGACTTAGTTTTTGCGCCGAGAACATTGGTTCGCACGGGAAAAGCACGCTCGACGGTGTTAGCCACGCTTGCACCAGGGAACTTCTCCAACACCTTTGCACAGTGGGAGAGCGAGAGGTAGTCAAAGTGTGGCATACGTGGGCCCGTACTGGTACCGATGTCGTAGGTAGCCTCAATCGTGTTGACCGCCTCTCGAATGCCCACTAGCTTTTCAAGTGTTGGCAAGGGGACGGATGGGGCAACAGCAACCAGTTCCTCAAGCTGCGACCCTGGAGAGCTTGGCTTAACATTCCTCGCTTGGAACCTGGAGCGTAGTGGTGGATCTAGCGTCCGGCCTGGGTAGGGAGGAACAGGAAGACCCAATGCAATCACTCGAAAGTCCGGATCGACTCGTACTAGGTTTTGCGCCTTCAACGCTTCGGACGAGTATCCTTGCTCCACTAACGCATCGTAGCTGCGTTATCCACAGGATTGCGTTGAAAAAACATCATTTGGCTGTAAACGGGCGTAGACCACTGCAGTAATCTAAACTACCCCGTACCTTTCTGCTTTCATGAGAAATCTTCCGTCGTCAAGCATCATCTCTCGGTTCTCAAGCAGGTTATTCAGGGTTGGCAATACATTTCGCTCCGCCTTTTCAAGTCCTGGGCAACACAAACCCAGTTACGCCGAGTTGATGGAAATGGGACTCGACAATTGGGACAAACCGTCGATCACAAGCACTCGGCCGTTGATAGCTGCTCGAACTGGAGCCTGGTCCGTGAAAATGGCCGCTCCATCCACGATTTCTCGACGCTAGAAAAATAAATACGCCGGCCAAGTAAGTGCATAGTAAGTATCGACGGCAATACTGTAACTTTCCGGTAGTAGCGAAGTTTGCTATTAACGAACCTGCTTCAAGTCGGACTCCGTCGTATCCTGGGAAATGGCGATGTACTCGACCTCCTTGTTCAGAAGCTCGCAGAACCTCATACTCAGCAGTCGTCGAGACGACCCCGGAGGGCTAAAGCACACATCAAGAAGCTGTTTTAGCAAGAAAATCAACTCTTGTCTGCAGGGGTCAACGTACCCAATGAGGAACATGTCTTGCTTTAGGAGGTCTTTTTGCAGCATCCATCTCAAGTGACCCAGCAATTCCTGAAAGCATGTATTACACGAGGAAATATGAATCATGGTAAAGAGTAAATCCAGCGTCCAATTCGCCATAACGTTACCTGAGACATCGGTCGCCCTTGCTGCTGCTCCGTCATGTATCCACGAGGCACCAACTCGATCGACTGCAGCGAAATGTTCACGTAATACATTGTTTCTCTTAAATATAAATGAAAATACTGTAGGGATTAGTTCGTACTCTCACCTTTGCAACCCCGACGTTGGCTTTCACTCCCCCAATTTCTACCACCGACATCTGCCATGCAAAAATTGGTTAAAGTTCGTGACAAAAGTTGGTACGCATGCTCTCCCCCCACCTGTCGGTCATTGGGGCCAGCAGCGCTGCTCGCCCCCCGCATACAAAATACAGATCGGCGCTCTGCGGCCAGCCGCCAGCCGCGCCGCTGTCGCCCCAGAGTGCGCAGCATGTTGGCAATATCTGCAGTGCAGCAGAGCCTCCCGTCTCGTCAGGTCCTTCACGCGGTGCTGACGTGATGCCTCGAATAGTAGACCCTCATTGTCAACTTACGACCATCAAATGAGAAAAATGCCACGCTTTATTAGGCGTGTATTAGAGAACAGCGACGAACAACGAAGCGCTAGCTGCCTCCATCATTAACGCAAATGTTGCCCGAGAGAACATGCGACGGCATGATGATCGAAGTTTTGCCTGAAGTTTGCTGCTGAAAAATGAGTTTACAGGTTCGCCACACTTTGGTAGACGAAATAATCATACACCTTTTGTCGCCTTATCAAAGGCGGTCCCAACGTGCTGGGACCAGGAGAAGCGTAGCAGTCGTGTCACACAGTTGAAGCTTTCCCAGATGGTAGGCAAAGCGAAAGATCATTCCAGTTCAACTGAATTGCTTTCTAGAGTTTCAGTCACAGCGCTATTGGTGTGAAAGGCGTTTCGGAGACACATGGTGGAGTTCGTGCCCCTTGCACCCGGATTGCAGTGCGGTGCGATACAGCTGAACGGTTCCGATAATTGCTGGCTTTCAAGTGGCGGACTTTACGGTCTCCCCTTGAATTGCGCTCATTTGAGAATTTTCATCCCTTTCCGCAAAGCAAAAGTACAACAAAGGTTACGGATTCGAAGTTTCACGCGTAACGCGCGCACCATGGCGTTTTCTGGCGTATTGAAACTCAAATTCGGCCCATTCTGGTTCAAGACCACAATCCTCCTTGTCAACGTACTCGCATTCGGTCGAAATACCAAGTACGTGCTCCGTATAGAACGGCCGTCGATTTGCGGTGGTCGCATCGATCTGCCGATCGGTCGTCGAGACTTCCCCATCGATCTTCTTCCCCGATCCGCTAACGATCGTCGTAAGCTACGCTTTGGCGTTCGGTACGGCGTGAAAGGCAAAACAATTCGATTCCTCGCGCCCACCGCTGAGATTTACGGCCATTGGATTGCAGTTCTCCGTGAAGCCTTCCAAAGAGGCGTCAAAGTGGTTAGGAGAACTCGCAACGAGACAGCAAGTACCATCGGAACTGGCGGAAGCGACTCCGACAATGGCAGCCATACTCAGGCAGCACGAGTCAAAAATGTCACAGACTCGATGCGTGGCCAGCGTGGCTCAGATGCGCTGGTCATGTCAATCAGTAATTATCAACACGAAGTCGATTCTGACACGAATGTCAGCACCGCTGACACCACCAACGACAGTCTTCACCAGGCATTAGTCCAACGTGGTCAAGCGTACTGTGTCGTTCGCGCTGTCACTAGTGAAGCCAAACAACAAGACATTCTTCACCACAATGGTGATATCGAGGACAGCGGCAACACCGAGAGCTCGAGTGGAGTAACCCCAGTATCTGAAACAACACTCACAAACCGGCCACAGGATTCCTTTTCTACCGACGGTGATTTTGGTGAAGGCCAGCAAAACGTCTACTGCATGGCCACAGATCGCAATGGTGTGATGAGTTTCTCCGTTTACACCCCACCAAAAGCAGCTCGCGTTGGTCATCCCCCTGAACACGAAAGAGTTTTCAAATTGGCGTCAACCGAATGGGCTCGATGGTTGGCCCGAGATGTTCGCGACAACGAGATCCTGCCTGAAGTTTTTCACCTCACCGGCACCAGTTGCAAGCGTCTACAGTTGCAAGAAATTGTGGCACTCGCGCAGCCATTCTTCGCATGAGTGGATAAGCAGGCATTCGCCGCCTCCCACTAGCCCGTACCACCTACACACTGCCGTGCCGTCAGTATCGCGTACTTCAACCTCCAAGCTTCTCAGCTCGAGATCGTTTATCCCACCAATTCTTGCCGAGGAATTCCACCATTTCGTTTCCTCAAGACCGACTGGCGCAAAATGCGCTAGTTAGATAATATCGTGTAGTAACCACCGGCAGCAATTCGCGATTTTTCTGCTGTGATTGCATAGTATATGCCTTACGCTCAGGCAAGTTGCCTGAGGCAACTAATCAAACCTGAGCTCATCTGCCAGACGGGCTGTCTTCGATTCATTTGGCACGACCGGGGAGTTCATCGAAGCGTTGATGCACCTCTTCGAGTCGCACATGAAATTGACTGCTACATCATGCAGCAGTCAATTTCGAGTGGACCCATGGCGCATGCAGACTGCATGCCCCATGGGTCCATTCGTCTAGGTTCGCGTGAGGCTCCTCGACGTCACTTTTAAATCGTCTTCCTCGGGCATAAGCGATCAGAAAACGTCCTCAGTTTCCGAGAATGGGTAAATCTGCAGCCGACACGTTCATTCAGATCGACGACGATCATATAGACGAGCACAGGGTGTCGGAACCTAACTCCAGTCACTCTACGGGCTCTTTCGAGATTTCGATGCAAGATGCGTGTGACTCCATTAGCCAGGATGCCAAGATCGGGCGAGCGCTAATTCGGCTGGTGAGCACGGTGATTTTCTGGTGTGTCGCTTCCGTTGCGCTGTCACGGCGGCCACGCACAACGTTGCAATGGGACCAGGTTCTTGCAGTGTCGAGTGTCCTAGCAACCAACGGCGATAACATCGTCACGAGCGATACGCCGATGCAGTTTTACAACATAGGGAGCATCGACGACGTGTACGACTGGCTCGTCAACACGATGGTACCATCGGTGTTCATCACCGAGGACGTCAACGGAAATATCCTGCCAAAGTATCAGCAAGGCCAAATTGCCACGCTCAACAAGGTTTTAGGTGGTGTAATTTTCGATGTGACGCGCAAAAGTGCTAAGACGTGCAACCCCAACGATGTCGTCACGGAGTTATACCCAAACTGCTCGGATTCCGATAGCACAACGCTCGAGCGCTCGTTTTTCAGCATCAACCTGAATGCTACTGAGGTAACCCAAGCCATCTCGGCGCTGAAGAGAAGTGACAAAGGAGTCAACTACTACACGAAAAGGCTGGAAGTCACGATCGCGACTTACAACGGAGACTTCGAGGGGTACTCCGTCACAAGTCTGCAGTTGGACTTCGGGGACAGCGGCTACATCAAACCGACGTCGGCAACGAATTCCGCCAGAGGGACCCCATACCAGTGGAAAAATGCTGTCGGGGATGCTGCGTACGCGTTCAGCTACGTGGTATGGCTGTTTGTCATTTTCTATTGGGGGACTGGCCGTGGAGCCGAGATGCGAGGGTCATTGAGGCACTCAACGCGTGGAAACACTAACTGCGTTGGATTCCGACGTTTGCTACGAAATATGTGGAAGTTCTGTGTCATCGGTGGTTCGATTCCAGTCTTTGGTGCCATTTGGGCGGTGATTGAATACAAGATGAACACGGACGAGTTCCGCTCCAACCTGTTAAAACTTGCTGACAGTACGGGAAGTGACGCGGAAACCCTTCAGGCTCTACTTCCCGTTGTCGATTTGCTGAATAGTATGACGACTTGGACATACGTTCTTGCACTTGTCGGGGCGATCGTGTCGATTCAAATTGGTCTGTACACCCTTTTCCAGCTGAGTTTCCATCCCCAGTTGAGCATTTTCACGCGAACGATGTCGAGTGCGCTGCGTCAATTTGCGGCCTTCTTTGCGGTGTGGATCATTGCGTTTTTAATTTTTGTCTGCGTTGGAAGCATCCTGTTCGGATCCGACGTTGAGGAGTTCTCCACGAGACTTCTCACTACCCAAGCATGTATCAACATGCTCTTTGGGACGTTTGACTACGACAGTATCAAAGATCTGCAGTTCGCGTACATCTTCTACTGGTGCTTCATGATTGTTGTCAGCCTCGTGCTTCTGAATATGATGTTGGCAATTGTGCTCGACGCGTACACGGTGGTGCGAGAAGAGAGCTACAAAGGAGAAGCCAGCTTGATGCTTAACGGCAGGATCACGGACTTTTGCCTCGACAAACTGCACGGGAGAAATCCCGCACGCTGTGCGCTTGCAAGCTCGAAACCTCCTGATAACGACGTCGAGGCTCAAGTAATTTTTGACCGGATCAAGGCGGACATTCGCAAGCTTCCAACGGAATACGTCATTCTCCGGAAGAAAGTTAACCCGTCGCTGCTCCTTCATGTGCTTCAAGCCAAAATGGAACTAGAGTACCAATCCACCAGACGGCGAACCAGGTCTCCCACCAAGCTGACAGCCCAAACATTGGTGGAGACTTTTCCAGGGGCCAAGCTGACAGCGAAGCAACTCGACGCAACTTTCAAATATCTTCATGAGGGTGTCGTCATCAACAAGAGTGCAATCAAGCAAGCACAGAAGCGAGGAGTTAACCAAGCCAACCGTGACGAAGACGAGCATGATTCCACGCTTGTGTCGTCGGTTCGAAGTGGTGGAGATAGCTTTTCTGTTGCCGGAAACGAACTTGTCGACGACCAGGATGCATCTCGACTGGCATCGCTCGAGAGAAAACTGGATCGCTTACTGGATGAAATTCTAGCGACGCAAGCAGCGATTCGAGACGCGAGATTCGCCTAGCTCGTATGAACTAAACCAATGCCGTGGATACGATGTTTCGAACACCACCGTCTCATGGACAAATGCACGTGATATTCCATCATCGTAAAAAACGCTTAACAGTAGTTTTCTTGTGTTGCTTGACCAAAACTTCCACTTAGCGTTGTTTCTTGTACTTCGTCCGATGCCCCCTGCACCTTTAACGTCCTTACTTGGACGCCACTTTCTCCAACAACTTAATCAAGTCAATCGGATGCACGGCGGCCCCACCAACTCTTGCCGATTTCGTCGGAGCAGCAGATACGTCTCCTTCTTGCCGGCCCCTCTTCCTACCCGTCACGGGATAGCACTTCTTTTTCTCCGGCGAGACCTCCTCGACGTCAGTGCACGTCGTGGCCTCCTCCGTTCGGGCTTTCTCCTGCTGGTCAAGCTGCTCCACCTGCCGCAAGTACTCTTCACGGAGCTGAGGCGTGTTGTACGTCTGCGTTCTCTCCAGCTGCAGCTGAGCACTGAACGCACTGAAAACGTCCCACACGCTTTCCTCCCTTTGGAAGGCGATGAAGTCGATCGTCTCCGACTCGACGCCCAGTGTGCAGTCAGCACCGAGCCCAGCATCAAGCAGAGCGGCCCACAGATCCCGTTTAATAGGGGCCAGCAGCTTCTTGCTCTTTGGCAGGCCGATAATGGCGTGGTTAAACACTATCCTAAGCTTCTCCAGGGACAGCCCGGCGTCCTGCAGCGTCTGCTTCATCTCGTCCAGGCTCGCTCTGAAGTCGGCGCTGGCGAGGCCGCAGACGCCCAGCTGGAGGCCCTCCCAGAGGCGCTTGTCCTCCTCCTTGACGCCGAGTTGCCGCCCCAGATCCGACAGCTCGAGCGTGGCGGCCCGCGAGGACCCGGAGGTCAACGCGCCCAGCGTGGCGCTGAACAGTCCGGCCTTGTTGAGGCCGGCGGCCGCGTCGGCGCGCGTTGAGACCACGGCAGGCACGAGCTTGTTCAGACGCATGGCTCGGATGGCCGGGAGGCGCATTGCGCGCTGACTGCGCGGCTGCTGTTTGCGCTCGAGGAGGCAAATTGGACAATGAGAGGCTCTGGGGGCAACCTTGCCGACCGGCGGCAACTTGAATGCATATCAGAGCGGTAAGGGGGTCTACCGCCTTGGATTACTCACTGTGCATGAGCATCTTGCCCTGCTTTGCCCCATCGCCGTCGCTAGTAGATACCGGTATTGGCGAGGTGGTGTTAAAAATTAACGGAGCGAGGTGGTGTTAACGGGGCGAGGTGATTCCTCCATGATGTGCAAGTTGCCTTCAACTTGCAGCCTAAAAATCGACAATCGAGACAGCTTGGCAGAGAATACGGTACACCGGTCGTACCTAAGAGGGACGACGATTACAACGGGGGCGTCACTTCCCGTTACCTGGCCGCAGTCTTGCCCGCCGTCCTGGTGCTGCGAGCGCGCGCGTGCTGTCTGTGGGTGTGCTCCGCTCGCGCGCTCCGTCGCGCTTATCGGCCAAGAGTCCCGCGCGTGTCCTGCCGCCTCGGCCGCCGCCGACTTCGCCCGGGAACCCGTCGGGCCGCGCGTCTGAAGCCTCCTCGCCGGAGCGTCATGAGCAGCAGCACGCCTCCGGCCGCCGTGCCGGAGCCCGCGGCCGAGCCGCCCGTGGCCGCCGAGAGCGCGCGGCTGTCTCTGAAGGTGCGCACGCTGGACCAGAAGACGTACCCGATCACCGTGTGCGCGGCCGCGTCGGTGCCGCAGCTCAAGGAGCTCGTGGCCGTCGAGACGGGCGTCACGCTGGCCCGCCAGCGCCTCATCTACCGCGGCCGAGTGCTCAAGAACGACCAGATGCTGGCCGCGTACTCGCTCGAGGACGGCCACGTGCTGCACTTGGTCGTGCGCGCGTTGCCGCCGGTGGAAGGCGACGCCGGCCAGGCGTCGGCCCCTTCCGGCTCGACGCCGGCCCCGAACGCAGGCCTGGGCCCGCGCGCGCCGGCCCCGTACCGCTACTCGGCCGTGGACATGAACGCGCGGCTGGAACAAATGGACGTGCGGATGAACGAGATCGACGCGCTGGACGCGCGGCTGGACGAGATCGGGAGGAGCCGCCTCCGGTCCCGATCGCGCCATCGCCGCGGAGCGCGCTCGCCGCCGCCGCCTCCGAGAGATAATGACGAGCCGGACCCGACCATGGGGCGGCCGGGCGCGGGCGCGGCGCTGCCGGGCCGCGTGCTCATGGGCGCGACGATCTCGGTGCCTGAAGGCGCTGATGTGACCATGCCTTTTCTCAGCTCGATGATCGCCAACCTGGTCTCGCAGGTCAGTGAAGGTGGCGTCGGCGTGGACGCAGGAGACGGAGTGACAACGGGAACGGCGGCGGACGGACGCCGCCATGTTACGTTCTCCAGTGAAGCGCTGGGCGGACCAGCTACTGCTGAGATGGAAGCCGCGGCGGCGAGAACGCAGCGCCACCACCACCGGAATCGCGATGGCTCGGGCGCTGGAGGACGTCAGCGCCGACGTTCTTCTTCAAGTGCTGATCGACAGGCGGCGTTGCGGTCGCGCACGGGGCTTCGACTCGAATCGGTGCGTGCGACGCTGGACGACGCGTCTCTCGATTTCCCAGCCGAGCTTACTGCTTTGCCGCAAGGAGATGCCAATGCGGCTATGACGGAGCTGCAGCAGCAGGTGGAAATGCTGCTGACACTCCTGGAGCGTTTCGGACCACGACTTCGACTTCTCCCTGCTGCGCTCGCAGAGCGTGACCGCTTGAGTGGACGTTCGGCTGAAGCAGGTGCTGGAGACGCGACCACGACCGAGCCGACTGCGGGCGATGCAGCCAACGCTGGCAGTACTGCTGTTCCTACTCCTGCACCTGCTGCAGTTCCTTCTCCTACCCCCGTTGCTCCTGCTCCTGGCCCCGCTGCTGCTGCTCCCGCTTCTGTTCCTGCTGCTGCTGTTCCTGCGACTGCTGCTGTTTCCACGCCTGCTACTGTTCCTGCCGCCGCTGCTGCTGCAACCGCCGCCACCACAGAGACAACTGCCACAGCACGCCGAGTAATTCGTGCCATCGAAGCTCTGCAAACGATCGGGGAATCCACGGACTTGTTGGCTCGCATGGCGCGTCACGCGTTCGTTCGGCAGTCCATGCACTTAGGCGAACCGATTCCTAGACGTGGAGAGGCGACAAATGCAGGTGATAGAATGCAGGCGACACTTCAGGCGTTGCAAGCTGCAACAAGGACAGCTAGAGCTGCGCGAGAAGGAGTAGGTGACAGAATGTTTCGGGCGACACTCGGTTCACTACAAGGAGCAACTCCTGGGAGAACAACAGCGCAAGGTGACGCTAGACCGCGGTTTAGAGTGGCTCGCATCAGTGCTACCGATCTGACGGGCGAAAGAAACGCTGCAGCCCCGAGCACCACAGCCCCGGACACTGCCAGCACTACTCCAGGATCGTCTCACAGTTTTTCGGTTGACCTCACGGGTCCTGGTAGTGCCATAGCTCCGCCACCTCCTGTTGAACCAGCAATATCTACGCGGAATAGCCAACCAGGTAGCCAAGGTCAACGCGCTGGTGGAGTCTCAGACGACGTGAACGGCCCACTGCCGCCAACTGGCGCGCACATCTCGATCTCTGGAATGGGTCTGCCGCTCATGTCATCGGTAGTGTTCCCTTTTTCTCTTGCAGCGGGTCTCGGTGGCAACCATGCGACAACAACTTGGAATCTAGCAGATTTTGTGAGTCGGCTGACGAGTGAGTTGCCGATCGCGAATTTGTATGGAGTTATTGCTGGTGATGCTACCCAACTGCACCAGATCCTGGCACACATTGGTTTTGCGCTGTTCAGTGGGGTTGATGTACCGCGAGTGACCAGACCCAGCATCCGCACGTGGGCGCAGGATTTGGTGGGTGAACTCCGTCGCTTATTGCGGGTGCACGCGCTGCCTGCCGACGTGGTTGACCAAGTAGATGGGCCCGTTGAACGGCGATCGGCGCTGGGAGACGAGCTGCTTCGTGTAGTGGAGCCGTTCGTGCCAGATCTCGTTGACTCCCTTGTTCGCGCTACATCTGCTAGTCGAGCCGCTGCGTTTGGTGCGAGCAGCGCAACTTTCTTGCGCACGATGGCTCAGCAGGTTATTCGCCAGATGCGCTCCTACGCACGAGGCGACTCGACAGAGTCCGAAGACGAAAGCGACGAGCGGGTGAAGCGTTTGTTGCGAGGGCTACTTTTGTGGCTGGGCATGCACGAACACGTGGCGAGCTTTGCCGTTGACAGTTTGCTATGCTGGACTGAAGGAGATAGCGATACCGCCCGTCGCGGACGAACTCGTCAACGCGAGGAGGGCGACAGCGAGATCGTGGCTACCGACTCGCCGGCGGCTAAGCGACGACGTGAGTAGGACGTCGATGCAGCTAGCGGTAGCGAACGACGCTTTACTTGCGTGTTAGTGTCTTTGAATTGATAGTAGGCTAGGACTTATCTACACAATGCAGCTTGTAGTAAAACGCCAAGAAGGCTTGCTCGTGTTCGAATAATGCATATGAACAAAACTAATGGCGCAAAGCTACTCTGTTGATCTAGTTCGACAGAGGGTTTTGCGTCGGGAACTTGGGGTAGACGCGCTTATATAGGTGGAGGCACACGGTGTCGTGCTGCTTGATGGGCTTGTTGAACACGGCCTTCAGGTCGCCGTGCGTACCCAGAGACTCCTTGATGTGTCCTGTCAAGCCGTGTTTGGTCACAAGCTCCACGGGCTTGAACCACCGGATGTCCTCCGGCGAGTGGAACATGTAGCGCACAACAGCCTTGCGTTTCTTCACCTTAACCGGCGTGCCCGTGACAATGACGCGCTTGAGCACGACGCGGTCTGGGTTGACATTCTTCAGCGTACCGGATGCAACAAGCTGGCCATCAGGCTTGAAGAGCAGCAGGGAAGCAGGCTGGAACGTCACAGGGCCGTACACTGTTGCCACGCTCCAACCACTCTGCGGCAGGAATCGCTGGAAGAGATGCTGGTCGCTTTTCAGGCTCTGGTCGCTGAAAACGGGCTTGCCGGAGAAGCGGCGGAAGCCGCAGTGGAAAGAAAGCTCCTCCTTGGACTTGAGCGTCTCGCCAGCGAAAGATGCAGCGCGCTGCACGGAGAAGTTGAGCACACTCAATCGGTTCTCGTGCTTAAGCAGAGCGCCCATAACAAGAGGACCAGCCTGAATGCGAGCCTGCAGCTTAGCCACGGGCACGCTCTTGAGATGCAACGTCACAAACACACCGGACGGCACATAGCCCATTTCGCCGAACTCGTCGGGCAGCGCCTCGTTGGCCAGAGAAGAAGAAGCGACGGAAGCAGAGTCTTCCACATCCTCCATGGCCATGGACGAAGCACGAGAGCGAGACTGCTGTGTCTTGGATTTGCGGCGAAGCTGCTCCTTCATGGCACGCTCGGCATCCTTACCACGAGAAAGAGCAAGTCGCTGCACCATGGCGAAATCCGCAAACTGGAAAAGGCGAGCGTAGTCAGCAGGAAGCGATTCCTTCGGGTCCCAAGCACTCGTGCGTAGCGACTTCATTCCACGGTAGCGAGCAAAACGCACGCGAGCAGGCTGGTCAACGGGCACGTCCACTTCGTCAGGGAACGACATGTTTTCCTCTTCGTCCTTGCGTTTTTGAGCCTGATCAACGTAGTCGTCATCGACCATGAACATGTCGTCATCGTCGTCATCATCTTCATCCTCGCCAGTCTTGCAGAAGTCCTGGTTTACCGCACCCGCATCGTCCTCATCGTCATCCTTCATTCCCTCCTCCTCCTCCTCTTCGTCTTCACCGTCGAGCCAGGCAGCCTGGTAACTAGACGCGCCCTTGTTGGCCGCAGCATCTGCCTGGCGCTGCTTCTTGGCTTCCTGCTCAGCCTCAGCAAGTTCCTCGTTGGTCGGCCAGGTCTGTTCGGCAGCAAACGGGTCGTACTCAGCCTCGAAGCGCAGGTCCTCCTGCAGCGCGGGGTCTGCAGTCGCAAGTACCAGGTCCTCGTCGTGGCCAGCCGGCACCGGAGCAACAGGAGGCTTCGCGCTCATGTCCGCGTCCATCTTCCCGCGTTGCGTCTGACGCGCCGCCGCGTGAGTGATGCGGCTCAGCTGGAAAGTTCCCACGTCCGTGATGTGAATGAGCTGGTTCACCGACAGCGGCTTGCCGCGCAAGTATCCGTTGACCTGCAGCTCGCCGATCTGTTCTCCCTTGTCGTTCTGCGCCTCCGAGTCGGGCGCGAACGTGGCCGTCGTGGCCAGCATGTACGAGCGCGCCTCGCGCCAGTGGATCACCTTGGGCGAGAGCGTGATGAGCACGCGCGACAGCTGGCCGGCCACGTTGGCCATGGCCACCTTGGCGCTCTCGCCGAACTCGGTGGCGAAGAACTTGTTGCCCAGCTTCCTGAGCTCGGCCTGGCCCTTGGGCGTGTGCTTCTCCAGTCCCTGAATGAGGCCCACCGTGGTGGGCAGGCCCTGCGCGCGCACGGCCGAGACGATGCGGACGCCCTCCTCGCTCAGGCCGCCGTCGGCCCCGTTGTGCACGGACAACACGAACACCACGACGTCGGCCACCTTGGCCGCGTCCAGGGCCACCAGCAGGTTGCAGCCGCAGTCGACCACGCAGAGCTTCTGCTTGTGCTGGCTGAAGACGCCGACCGTGCAGTTCTTGAGGCCCACGGCGTCCGGGGCCGGCTCCTCCACGCTCGAGGCGCCCTCCAGGATGCTCTGCTGCACCTCGGCCAGGTCGGCCAGGTCGCTCAGCGCCACGAGCGCCACGATCTTGGGCGGGCCGAGCGCGCTGCCCAGCCCGAAGCGGCGCTGCAGCAGCAGCTCCTCGCGCTTGTTGCCGCGCAGCTGCTTCTGGCGCTGCAGGCGGGCCGCCTTCTGGCCCGACAGGCTCATGCTGCCGATGCTCGAGCCCGTGCTGCGCACGCTGGCCCGGCGGCCCTCGACCTTGCCGCCCGTGCGGCGCGCCAGCAGCGTCTTGGACTCATGGCGGCCGGTCTTGTGCTTCTTGTTCTTCTGCTTGAGCGGCCCGGAGCGGTGGTGGTGCGACGTCATGGTGGCGGGGCAGGATGCACTATGGCCGCCATGGCCGGCGGCCGAGCGCTGCTGACCAGCAAAACGAACCGCCCTATTTCAGTACATCAAGTCCGTAATTAGGTTCAGTAAAATATAATTTAATGATATATGATAACATTGGGCCAGGCGACGCAAGTGCCAGCACAAAACCATTGGCGATCATGGTGGCGGGCGAGGACGACGCGACGGCGCGCTTCCTGGCCAAGTACGGCGTGGCCAAGCTGGCCGAGCAGTGGGGCCTGGCGCCCGAGGTGGGCCGCTCGCTGGCCGCGCTGAACATCCGCTCCTTCTTCCCCGTGCAGGCCGTGGCCATCCCCAAGATCCTGGCCAGCGACAGCGACCGCGTGACGGACATCTGCATCTCGGCCCCCACGGGCAGCGGCAAGACGCTGACCTACGTGGTGCCCATCGTGCAGCGGCTGCTGCCGCGCGTCGTGTGCCGCGTGCGCGCGCTCGTCGTGCTGCCCAGTCGCGACCTGGCCGTGCAGGTGCACCAGATCGTGCAGCAGTTCGTCAAGGACACGCCGCTCAAGTGCGGGCTGGCCATCGGCCAGAGCAACTTCGCGGCGGAGCAGGTCGCTCTGGTGGGGGACATTTCAGGTGACAAACAGGCCTCGACCACAGGTGGAGGACGCAGCTTGGTGGACATCCTGGTGGCCACGCCGGGCCGTCTCGTGGACCACCTGGAGCAGACGCCGGGCTTCACGCTGCAGCACCTGCAGATCATGATCGTCGACGAGGCCGACAGACTGCTGAACCAGTCGTACCAGGACTGGATCCCCAAGGTCTACGCCAGTGTCTTCAACGGCCAGGAGGTGGACGAGGAAGGCCTGGCCCTGGGGGTCGGCGTTACCTGTCGGCGCCAGGACTCCATCAACAGGCGCCGCATCCGCACGCCGCTGACGAGAGTGCTGCTGTCTGCTACGCTCACGCGCAACCCGCGCAAGCTGGCGGCCATTGGCATGAGCAATGCAGAGTTGACGAAGATCGGACGCATCGATGACCCGCTGGCTGATAATGCCAAGCAGGGCAATGCCGGCGACTCGGACAACGACGACGAAGAAGACGGAGAGGAGGCCTCCGGGTCGGCCAAGATGTACTCGACTCCGACGAACCTGGACGAGTACTGGATCGAGTGCGACACGGGCTCCAAGCCACTGGTGCTGTTGGAGCTGCTGAGCGAGTTTGCGGGCGCGCTGTCAATTGTCTTCACTGCGAGTGTGAACTCCACGCATCGCCTTGCGAGATTGCTCCAATTGTACTCTACTCACCCGGAGCGCATTCGCGAGTTCTCCAGTAGTCTTTCGCAGAAGCAGAGATCGGCCTTGGTCGCGGACTGCAAGGCTGGACGCGTGGAGACTGTGGTGTGTTCTGACGCTATGGCGCGTGGTATGGATATCGAGGATGTCGCGAACGTCGTCAACTACGATGTGCCGTCGTTCATCAAGACGTATATTCACCGTGTGGGACGTACGGCTCGTGCAGGCCGCCACGGTCGCTGTGTGACGCTCGTGAAGATGGGTCAGATGAAGGGCATGATGCGCATGCTCAAGAAGGCTGACAACAACAAGCTGAAGCCGTACCCGCTGCAACAGGAACACATGAAAACACTGGTGCCGCGGTACACTGAGGCTCTTCAGCATCTCAAGGACACTCTTGAAGCAGAAAAGGCTGGCAAGCTTCAGGCCACATCCATCCTCCGCAAAACTAAGGACGAGAGTGAGAAGAATGACGATGAAGCTGAGGCTGAGGATTTAGACGAGGAGGTCACCAGTGCTGACAAGAAGCGAGCGTTCTCGGTGTTGAACGGTCAGCTTGAACGGAATTTGGGGAGCAGGAAGGCTCGCAAGCAATGATCAACCTGCTAAAAAATTAAATAGATAGAGAAAAGAACGAAACCTGGAGTTGCGTACAAAATGTTCTCGCTTGCATTCTATCCTGACGATGGAGGTTCTGTATGTGTCTGTGGCTGTGGGTCAACGCTTTGCTTGGCTTCTTGGCGACGCTTTTTGTGAGGGATAGGAGGCTCTCCTCGCTCAGCTCGCTCCTTCTCGATCTGAATGCGTTTGAGATGGTATTTGTGGCCCTTTGACCGTAAGTGCTCTGCCCACTGCTTCTTACCCGTGAACTCGCGCCCATTGCAGGCTGTGCACGTGTTCTTCTGGAACTTGTCCTCTAGTGACGCGGCTTGAGCTGCCTCCGGTTTCTGCTGCTGGACAGTCTGGTGCGAGGTGATCTCTTCGCCCTTGAGGAACTTCTGTGCAATCTCAATGGCAGGCTGGGCCACGAGCGCGTCCCATTTCGCCACATCACTGCTGTCCACTTGGTAGACTGGGATGTTCTTGGTCACAAACTTGTTGCGGATCCACGAGAGCTGGCGACGCGCGTACTGGCGTGTGGCCACGTTCAGCTGCTCAATGCACGCCTCCAAGATGGTCTCCAGTGGCTTGGGGTCATCGGCCGTGCCGTCCGTCGCCTCCAACGCGTCGAAGTAAGGCTGGAACTCCTTGTATCCGATCGCTTGCAGAATACCGACCGAGTTCTGCGCCTCTTCCTCGTCGTCACTTTCGGGGTTCAGCCTCGGCGGGTTCTCCTTCACGTGAGCGCGCAGGCCGCGGATCTCCTCCACCAGGCCGGAGCTCAGCATGGTGTCCACCCTTTTAGCCAGACGGTCACTCAGCACCGGTTTGCTAGCGTGCACCCAGAAGGCACAGGCGTCGAAATACCTCTCGACGTTCCGCTGCTCGCGCTCCTGCTGGGCCAGCAGCTCGCTGTGGGGCACACCCGTCTGCTCGAACACCTGCAGGCTGCGCTGCATCTTGCGCACGTTGTTCACGTGCAGCCGGGCAGCCATCGCCGGGTCCACGGCCTGCAGCCGCGCGTAGAGCGCCTCGGGCGTCTGCTTCACCTGCTCCTGCTTCACCTGCTCCTGCTCCTGCTCTTGCTCCTGCTCCGGCGGCTGCGGCTTTACGGGCACGTCGTCCAGCAGCTGCGACTTCCAGAGGATGCTCTGCGTGTAGTACATGGTGCCGCCCACGACGATGGGCACTTTGCCCCTGGCCAGGATGTCGTCGATGGTCTGCAGCGCCAGGCGCTTGAACTCCAGCACGTCGCAGCGGGCGCTGGGCTCCACCACGTCGAAGAGGTGGTGCGGCACGCCCTGCTTCTCCTGCTCCGTGATCTTGGCCGTGGCCACGTCCAGCCCGCGGTACATCTGCATGGCGTCCGAGTTGACGATCTCGCCGCCCACGGCCTTGGCCAGGTCCACCGACAGCTTCGTCTTGCCCGCGCCCGTCGTGCCGATCACCACTAGCACCTTGCGCAGCACCGCCATACTGCTAATGAGTGGCTTGCGTAAAGTATTTTTGCCACGGTAATATATCTGGGAGAGTTTAGTTCATAATCTAAAATGGTTTCTAAATCCTAAAGTATATTTTCTAAACTGACGCGCATGATCCGCGACTACGACGTCCGCTTGCTCGCCTTGGAGATGAGGAACTCGGTGATGCTCTCGAGCTTCTTCTGCTCCGCTTGTGTGAGCTGCTTTGCTGGCTGGGCCTTCGTAGAAACAGCAGCACCATCAACAGCAGAAGTTTCTGCCGCAGAGCCGTCGTCCGCAGCTCCCGTGGTCCCGTCAGCAGCAGTCTCGCCCGTCGCCGGCGCTCTGATGCCGACGGCCACCACGCTCTTGAGCTGGAACAGCCTGCCGAACGTCCTCGACGACAGGTGCAGCACGCACACGGGCACCTGGTGCAGTCGGCAGAGCAGCGGCAGGTGGCCGAACGCCAGCGACTCGGGGTTGTTGGCGAACACCACCACGCGCAGCTCGCCCCGCGCCACGGCACGCGCCACTTGGTTCACGCCCAGCACCGCGTGGCTGCGCGTGGGCGGCACGGCCGCCACCTCCTTCTGCAGCCGGTCCAGCACGATGTCGCGGTCCTCCTTGGCCAGCTCCTCGAACTGCGGGGCTGTCCACGGCCGCACAATCTCCACCGTTCTGCGCGCCTTGCGCTTCTGCTTGGCCTTGGCGGTTTGGCCGCCGCCCGGCCGCTTGAACTGCATGGCCACGGGCGCCTTCGCCTTCGCCATGGTCGACTCCGATACAAAGCGCTGGTCAATAGCGGAAACCGTGGTGAGAGTGTGTCATTCGGTGACACCAGGCGTTCGGGCCTACACTCGAATCGTGTGACACGATCAACGTCCAAACCTACCCCTCCGTCTCGTCGCCCCTGTTTAAAATCCGAGCCGAAATGCGGTTTGTGCATGGACAATACGCTACATCCCAAACCCGACCCGGGTCTCGTGCTCCTGCCACCGACTGGAACTTATACTCGGAAACTTGCCTCACTACGCACTAACTTGTATATCGGTGGAAGTATCGGGGTTCAGTTTCTTCACTGCGGACAAGCGGCGAGTATGGGGCGGTTCTTGGGGGCGTCGCCCACGGCCAGCGGCGACCGCGCGCGACGATACGCAGCGCTGCCCGCGGACAACGACGACGAGGAGGCGCAGCAGCCGGCGGCGGCGGGGGAGAATGAGGCGCCGTCCAGCGCCTCGAGCAGGTCGGCGCTCATGCGCAGCGACAGCGAGACGGAGGCGGACGCCGCCGCGCAGGCGGAGGAGGCGCAGCACCCGACGCTGCAGCGCCAGCACCAGGAGCTGGAGCAGCAGCAGGACGGCGTGGCCGCCGCAGAGCAGGAGAAGGAGAAGGAGGAGGAATCCACCCCCGAGACCAACGCAGAGGAAGAGAAGAAGGACGCGGAGCCGCAGGCCAACGAGGACGCGGACAGCGCCGACCCGGACGCCATCCACGTGCGCATCCTGGACCTGAACGGCAAGTTCTTCGACGTGGCCTGCCGGCTGGACTGGAGCGTGGCCCGGATGAAGCAGAAGGTGCTGGAGAGCACCGACGTGGCCGTGGCCTCGCAGCGGCTCATCTACCGCGGCCGCGTGCTGGAGGACGAGGCGTCGCTGGCCAGCTACAAGGTGGAGGACGGCCACACCATCCACCTGTTCGTGCGCGCGGCGCCGACGCCCGACCCGGAGATCCTCAACGCCGAGCTCAACGCCAACGGCAGCACGAGCGGCGCGCGCGACGACGGCATCACCGTCGTGCACATTAACAGCGACATCGTGTCGTCCGCCGTGTTCCCGTCGGACTCGGCGCGACGCGTCGACCCGCTCATGCTCGACTCGCCGCTGGGCAACTGCGCGCGGCGCGTGAAGCTCTGGAGCTCCTTCCTGCTCATCATCTACACCATGAAGGTCATGGGCCAGTTCGCGCTGCTGGCCAACGACCAGCAGCAACGCGCAGCGCAGCAGGAGCGAGAAGGCACCGGGGCCAGCGAGACGGACCGAACCGTGGACAGATACGACGAGTACCCGCAGTACTACACGCCCGACCCGCTGATCGGCGGCATTGAGCTCCTGGTGCACTGCTTCGGCGTGTACGTGGGCTGTGTGGGGTTCAAGGCGGCGCACGACACGGACATCCGCCCCATTCGCTTCTACTGCCGAGGTGTCGTGTGGCTCGCCATCCTTACAGTAGCAGAGCAGATTTATACGACCGTGCAGATCTCCGAGACGGACTTCCCCACGGAGCGCGTGCAGTACCCGTACGGCGGACAGGGCCCCACGAAGGACGACATTGTGTCGGCGAACATCTTCCAGACGATCATGCTCGTGGTCATGTGGCTCATTGCCATCCGCCACTCGTACCTGCACCAGCGCGAGGTGTCCATTTACAACCAGTCTTTCGCGGCGGCCGCGATGAATGCCGCGCCTCCTGTACACCTGCCTGAAGTGGTGTAAGGAGGAAAAGCAGATAGTTCAGGCTCGGTTTGTGGACCCCAAGTGAACGAGAATATATATTTTGAAAGTGTGTCCCGGACGCGGTTCAATGGAGAAGAAGCTGCGAGCTATATCTCGGAGTGTGATGAATCCTGCCAAGGTTGTTGGGTTGGCGTTCTAACGTGCTGTGAATTCGTGCTTTGTCCTATTGCAGGCGGTCAAGCTCAGCTGTGCCATCGCGTGAACGACCCTCCCAAAATACAGTGAACAGGGGAGCACTGCAACCGCCCGAAGGCATTTTCTCCTGAGCACTCAATCGCTCAAGGCCCCGCGAGAGCTTGAGCTAGTAGTGACCTGTTGGAAGCGAGTGAAGATGTCGGCGGCGGATTTCGACGACATCTTCGGCGACGATGTGAAGATGGATGCGACCGCAGCGCCCACCTTGACGAACGTTAACCTGGACGACGACGAGCTGTTCGGGGGGGATGCCACCTCCAGTAAGGTGACGAAGCCTGCCACTGAGCAGCAAGGAGAGGGAGCGAACTGGGAGCACATCGGTAGTCGGGAGCAGGACGACTTTCTTTCGTGGCTGGACGATGGAGGTTCCAAGTCAGTCCCAGCGACTGAGGCTTCAATTCCGGAGAAACCGACATCACCGATGGACATCGCTCCTCCGCCAGCTCCTGTGGCGCCAGCTCCGGTTGCCCCCACGAGCACGAGCACGTTTCACAATGTTTCACTCGACGATAATGACGACT
Organism: Phytophthora cinnamomi; assembly: GCF_018691715.1. NCBI lineage: Eukaryota > Oomycota > Peronosporomycetes > Peronosporales > Peronosporaceae > Phytophthora > Phytophthora cinnamomi. Next base: position 1,122,012 of record NW_027150986.1, read on the forward strand.
TCGATCGGATGCTGGAGACTGGAAATACTCAGCCGGAGGCCACTACGGTTAGCGCGAACGCTCTCAATGACGACGATGACCTTGATCGCATGTTAAATGCTTCGAGTGCCCAAGCAACCTCCGAAGTGTCAGCTCCACCGGCTAATGTTGGCATGCAGGCCACATCGCAGGATGAAAGTGATGATCTCGACCGGATGCTTGCAGGTGCGGATGCTCAAGCAAACTTTGACGTTCCTCCTCCAGCTGATGATACGGTTGGCAGTATCTCGCTTGACGACGATGACGATCTCGAGAAGATTGTCCAGAACGCTGGCAAGCACTCCGGTGCGAGTATATTTGTTCCGGCGCCGTCGGCAGTAGGCAACATTTCTCTGGATGACGACGACGATGATGACCTCGAGCGAATTGTGCAGAAAGCCAACAAGCAAGCCAATGCGAGCGGTTCGCGTGAGAACAGTAGTTCGTCATTGCAGATCAAGAGTCAGGTCCAGGCTCAGCACAAAGCGCAGCAGATCGGTACGAAAACGTTAGCCTTGCTCGCAGCGGGTTCGAAACAGTGTCTTGATCATTGCCAGTATTGGTGTTCTTCCAGATGTGGCAGCGGTGCGTCAGGCATTCCTCGAGACAGGAGAACTGCCGGCAGGCTCTCGGCTTGCAGTATGGCAACGCACTGTGCAGGTACGGCTTTGACGGGGAATACTCAGCATAGCACTCAGCCTTCTTACACATCTTGCTACTGTTGTTTTTCCCTTTGCAGCCTGGAGCAGCAGACTCGGCATCGATGTATGCAGTACAGACGACTTCGCGGTCTCTACCAAGCCAGGCCCTGCTGCGTAAGGATGTGGAGACGTTGTGTTCGCGCATTTTCTCGAGCGCAGCGCACGCGCGGGTTTTAAGCGAGGTGGGGGACAGCATGCGTGGTACGCACCTACTCTTCATTGACAGCGCCGAAACACTGCTTACGCACCTCTGTACCCAACTTGACATCGACTACATGTCGGGAATGGCGTTCACTTTTGCGCCACTGCTTATTGCGAGCGGCAGCGAACCACTGCACCCGGAAACTGTGGAGACTTTGGCCGCTACGTGCCGTCGATTTTTGCCTCATATTGGCAAGAAAATGCCACTCAACTCCTCATCCACCGGGCGTCGCCCGCTACTGAAGCGCATGCTACTCTACCACGCGCCGCGACTTGCCTCCCACCTGCACGACCATTTCCCAACATGGAATCATGCGATTCCAGGCGAATATGAGGGAACTAAAGGAAGCGGCGCTATTCCAGACTCGTGGTTGGCATCCTTCTTTGAGAGTGAAGGGATTGTGCAAGAGGCCACCAACTTCGACTTCTTGCTGAGGGTTTGGGACTGCAGCATGCTGTTGGAAGCCTTTTCTTCGAATGACGACGCACCGCTCACTACATCCTGCTTCATCACACTCTACGCCATCATCAATTCTGAGAAGGCATTGATGCGCATGGAAGGCGAGCAGCTACGCCATTGCATGGTGATGACACTTGCAGAAACTTTACTGCGTGGAGAGGCGACGAAGAACCAAGTGTTCGTCAAGGGCATTCGCCAATTGATGGAGGCAACACCTCCATGTTTTACCGCAAAACTCCGACGTGCAGGCGTACCGCCGCCACCGGCAGCCGAAACTGATGCTGCAAAGTCTACCGATTCCACGGCCTCGGAGACAACTGCAGCCTCGAACAACGGTTTTGGCATGAACACATTGCTCGCGGCGTCCACGCAGGGCTTGAAGGATGTGTCAAACCTGATGATCGATATGCCGGTGAAATTGATGATCGACATGCCTGTGAAATTGCTGACAATGGTGCCTTTGAACCCCATGGCAGCCCTGTCATCACCGACTTCCAACTCGCTTACGGATTCCCCTGAAACGCAGCAGCTTTTCTACTTGCACGTGCAGGCCATGGAGGTTGCGGCCGTCTCAGCTACGCTAGAATGCAGAGAGGTCATCCCGTCGGTGTTTGGAGGAATCACTGGGCACGAAACAGGATCCCTTCGATACTTCGTCATCGACTGTCGTGGCATGGAGGAAATGCGTGGCGGTCAGGTGCCCACTGCTTTCCACTTCGATCCAGACGCTGTGTCGGACTCCGCTGTACTCGATCAAGTTCTCGCGACACTTGGTCCCCTCAAGACTGCTGGTGTGCACATTTGTGTCATGGGACACGGCTACGCACACATTGCTGAGGAACTGCGTCAATTCCAGCAGAAGCAAGGTATGGCATCAGCTTCTCCATTCTCTCTAAGTGAAGGGTTCCTGGAGACGTACGCGAACGATCAATCCCGCGTTCAATCCACCATTGATTTCTTGCTCAAGCATGAGTTCCCCCGAGTGAGTGTACTAGAAGGCGGATACTCTGCTGCTCACGGCCACCTCTTTCGCTCTCACAGTCTCACAGTCGATGACTTGGCTGACCATGATACGCCCAGTTGCAAACTTTGCCAACACGATCGAAGCATGGAGGCTGTTCACCCTGCCGCTAGTGGCGATGTATTCAATGCACCGAATGCCGAAGACAAGAAAGAATCTATGCATGAAGGTGACCCTGGGTATTCTGCTAATGCGAGGACTGCAAGCTCGAGGACCAGTGAAGCTTCATCTCACCAATCGAGCATTGCTACGGATGATTCCGGTTTTACAGATATTAATTTGTCTCCGGCCGCTGCCAACACCAAAAGCCCACCTGGAGGCTCGTATTACTCGAGCTTTGCAGGCGCCTTCAAGACCGGTAGCAAAACGCTTTTGAGCCCAACGATGGATGGGACCAAGTGGCTTCTCAAGAAGTCCGCAGCGACCACCGCAGAATTCGCAAACGCTGCGGCCAGCATGGGTAATATGGGCAACAAGAACCGAACGGGGAGCATGCAAGGCGCTGCAGCCGTCGGAAAGACCCCGATATCTCCTGCAAAGGATATGAACGCGAAGCCAGCCATGCCAAACCTCAACAAGCTTCGAAACTCGCTCGTCGCCATCGGCTCTGAGAGCCTTGACATACTCAAGAAGGTTGAATCTGCGATGGAGCACGCAGTCGAACAAGCTGCAGTGGCAACTACGACTACGACGGCGAAGGTCCGGGTCCCGTTCCCTTCAACCATTTCGCCCGCGTTGAAGGATGCAGGAGCTGCCGCAGCACCTACGACGGCGAAATCACCACCCGCCAGTATCACTGGTGCTTCCACGCCACCAGCACCACGGGCTTCTCTTTCGTCCGACCCCGCTCACTGCAAGTTCTTCCACCAGTCGACTGAAGAGATGTTCACGATTGATGACGACGACGACGATGACGAGGGGCATTTCGTCCAGGACGAAGCAAGCAACAGCCGTACGTCTTCCTCCACATCGAGTTTCGTGAGAGACTCCCCTGTCGCCGGCGGTGGAGTCGGTCCTATTCACGAAGTGGTCAAGGACCACGTTGGTGACCTGAAGAAAGGTATGAGCGTGAGCCGCACACAAATGTTACCGTGTGTGAGCAGCCCGTTCTTCGCATGCTACAAGAAGAAGGTGCCGGCCGGAAACGGTGGTGGTGCTTCACACCCCAGCATGCACCCACGCCGAGTTGTCGTGATGGAGAACCACCTTGTCGTGCTCAAGTCGGCAACGCGCAACGAGGACGACTTGTTCATCGTGAAGTCGTGCCACCCGCTTTCACACATCACGAGGATGACATGCCTCAAGAAGAACGCTCTCATGGTGAGTATCTACTACAAGTGGAAAGCCAACGACGGACAGATTGTTGAACGGCGCAATTCGTATGAGGTTCAGCAGCGTGACGATTTCATCAAGGCGGTGAAGTCCACCATGGACAAGATGTGAGCTGTCGCGATGGATTCCCGCGGATAGGATCGCAGTAATGCTTCTAGCCTCGCCAACACAGATTCTCGAGACGAGGCCTTCAAATAGGCTTCTCAAAATATACACTTCATTCACATGCGACGTTGCGCGTGTTCATAGCCTTCGATCTCTGTCCTCGATCACCACTCGTGCAATTTCCACAACTGACTCAGGCCATGTCCGACAAGAAGCGTGAATCGCTTGCATCTAAGATCGACGAGGTTGCTCGCAACCAGATATGGCGCGAACAGCTCAAGACCGAGTACGAAATGGAGAGCGCGCTGACGCCGTTCCAGCTCAACCCGAAAACACGTACGATCTGCCTGTAATTCATCCCACATCGATGTCACGATGCTGGTTTTCACATCCATTGCGCCTGTTGTTTGGTCAGTGAGCTCCATCACGTTAAAACCAACGCAGACTCATCCAGCAGACTTTGGCAAGACGCAAGATGACCACGACACGCGAGAACTTGCGGCCAAACTCCGCGAAGTATCCAAGCGTCCCATGGAGAAACACGCTTTACCCATGACCGAAGCCCAGCGTGTTGGATGGCTGCACGACATGGCAAGTAAAGGAATGCGAGCGGACATGCACAACCGAATGTTCAAGGGCCGTGGCAGGTACGCACAGCTTGAACCAAACCATCATAACACGAAGATGAAGCGCTTACCTTTCGTATTATCCCTGTCCTGCTTACAGCTGCGATGTCACCAAATTCGCCGACACCTACTGCACGATGGCAGGCTGCAGTCCGTTCGCAGACAAGTCGACTCGCTGAGAGAAGAAGAGCACAGAACAGAAGAAGAAGATGTTATAGCCGATAGATAAGAAAGGCTACGCCCAAAACTACTGAAGACATATGAAAGCCCTCCTTCCTCCGCGACATCTCCCTCGTCGACAAGATTCCAATTCCTCAGCCCCATTGCGCTTGCTCTTCCCGTCTTCTGGCACTGGAACCTTCTTCGGAGAGAAGAGACGAAGACGGCAACCGGAGAGCTGTCTACCTACACATCCGCTGCCAGGGGAGGTGCTGTAATTGACCCTCGTCGCTCTGTTCGATGAGGAATCGCCTCAGCGCCTGCTACAGGAGCGGCTGGCGCACTAGCGGCACTAACAAGACTGGACAATGACGACTGTTTCGTGATTGGCGGGAGCATGCTTAACGTCGGGGATGAAAGTGGTTCCATTCCAGCAACTTGCGCATTTTCGTCGAGCATTGAAAGCTGATTGCGCAGCTCCTCGATATGAGAAAGCACCACCCGTCGGTGACCCTTCTTCACGTCCATGTCGATAAGGTCCTCTTCATCGATCGTAGCTACGCCCCGAAGCGTATCAAATCCATCCTTTTCAAAATTCTGCGCGTATTCTTCCATTTTGAAGAACTTGAGCCAGTTGTACACCGTTTCAATATCTGAGCAAAACACAAGACCAATCGGAGATGAGAGTCAGCAAAAAGCCTCCACAATGCACACGCATTCGACATACTTCTGCGTGGAGCAACGTTCTCCTCTTCATCTCCCGCGGGTCGGCCGCCATCGAACTCTAACAGCGATGTCGACGTCTCGTCATTCGTTGAGTAATCATCATTACCCTCCTCCCACGCTTGGAGATAGTTAGCGAGCGAGCTGTGACCCGCCTCAAATGCACAGCGCGATGGGCTCTTGTTCGTCTACATGTACGTGAGTCAGCACGTCAGAAGAGTCAGACATATGAACACTTCAACGCAGCGGCACAACAGATCTCACGACAAGATGTGAGCCACGTACCAGCGTCAAAGACAGGAAATCCGATGCATCGCGGGCCTTTCGAATGAGCCAGAACGCGCACTCCTTGTTGCCGCCTAGAGCAGCGCTGTGCAAGGCATTGCGACCGAACTACAACAGCATCGATAGAGAGCACAATGTTAGTGTCCCATTTGACACTATTTTGATATGACGCGAGCTTCCATTACCTTGTCAACATCCGTCCACACCTCGAAGTGTTCGCTCAAAAGTCTCAACGTTGACAAATGACCGAACTCCGCAGCCCAATGCATCGCGTTTTTGCCATTCTGCTCATGTAAGAAAAATAGCATGATTAAAAATCCTCGACAGGCGACGCACATCTTGACCAATTCCACGCGTTACCTTGTCACGCATAAATCGCAAGGGATACGCGCCGTTAATTTCAGCGATGATCCTTGCGATTTCTTCGTCGTCACCTTCTTCAGCCGCATGGACGAATTTCTGCCCGAAAAAATAACAAAGAATACAACGAGCACAGCGCGTCAAAACCCCATAAACACTCAAGCTTCTGCACACCAGCTCCTCGTGAATCATACCTGCGACGTCTCGTACCAGCTCTTCAGGAACTGCACGCACTTCTGTTTGTGCTTGTCCTTGGCGATCTGATACGCCGTCTTGTTGTCCTGCACCACCACGTGAGTGAGAAACACGTGCCTACCAATTTCCATCCACCAGAGCTCAGCCAATACAACTACGCACATAGCTCGTGATGTGGATGTCGATGCCCTTCATGCAGAGATACTGGATGACCTCCTTCCGCCCCTTGGACGCCGCCCAGTGCAGACACGTTCCTCCATACTGCACACACCACCACAGACCAATCCAGCGTCAGTGTCAGCACCGTCTTCTCCCTCCGCCTGCTCTCTCTCTCTGCGCCCACGCACCTCGTCCACGGCGTTGATGTCGATGGGGCTCGGACACTCCTCCAGCAGGTAGGCGACCACGTCCAGGTGGCCGTTGATCGCCGCCGAGCAGTGCGCCAGGCGGCCGAACTTGTCGGGCGCGTCCAGCGGCACGCCGTTCTCCACCAGGAACTGCACCACCTCCAGGTGGCCGTAGAACGCCGCGTAGTGCAGCGCCGTCTGGTCGTCGTGGTCCGTGGCGCTCCAGTCCACGCCGCAGTGCGCGCCCATCCACTGCACCACGTCCAGTTGGCCGGACGCCGCCGCGCCGTGCAGCGCCGAGCACCCGTGCTGCTCACAGGGGGCACACACATATAGATAGTACCGTTAGCCTCGCTGTACAACTGACAGGGCCGCGTGCTTCTTGAGCCTTGCCTGGTTGCGGTAGTTGACGTCCGCGTGCAGCGTCTGCACGAGGTGCTCGACCTCCAGCAGCTTGCCGCGGTTGGCCTTGCAGATGAGCACGTCGCCCAGCGTGTAGCTCTCCACGACGGGCGGGGCGCTGGCGCCCAGCGGCAGCTGCAGCACGCGGTTCATGCGTCGGGCCTCGGTCTCTCCTCCGTTCTGCTGAGCTGCTGGTGATATGAGTGAGAGGGGCAAACAGGCGGCGCGAGGTCGCGCGAAGGTTGCGCCAAGGCCGAGCGGTGTGCCGCACTCCACTCACAAGCGCCGCGACATGGGTGTTAAGAGCGGCGAAATGGACAGAACCGGAGGATATAGGGAGGGGGAGGGGGAATCGCACTGTGCGTTTGTATGGGGAGAGTGGACCAGTACATTCCAGCGCGTGTAAGTGAGACGGCGCCTCTAAAGTGCAAAGTGGTGGCTCTATTGAGCGGGTTTAGTCTGGGTTATCATCGGTAGTAGGGCTCTAGCGCCGTAGCACACGGCGCAGCTCGACGCGCAATGCGATCTTCCCCCATTCCACCGCGTGTTGCTCACCCCTAAGATGGCTTCGTCAGCCAAGGTGCCCATTTTGTCACTACGATTTACCGCATCGCACTTAAACGAAGTTCGTCACCCATTGGCTTCCTATTTTAACCAATGGTCGGTCAGAACAGAATCTAAAGATAGCATCATGTTTTTAGCTTCATTTTTTTTGAAGAGGCGTAAAGCAAACTAAGCATAAATAACGACCATCGGCCCGACACTTTATCTTACCTATTGCCGGCCGTAGCTGCGTCCAAGAAGCCCGCGGAGATCCGACCAAGCATGGGCGCCGGCGCTTCGACCGATAACACTGGAGAGGTGGCTGACACGCCATTGCCATCCATTCCTACAGTACTTGAACCTCGTGGCTGAGACCGTCGCTGTTCTGCTGTTGTCTGTGTGTATCATTGTTGAGTAGATCGTTGTGGGGGATGTGGTGACGTTCCAAGTCGAAGACCACCCGAAGCGCGTCGTCGGGGTAAGAGCTCATGCATTACTTAATGTAGAATAAGTGGCGCTAGAATTTTCACCCGCTTTACCTTTTGCAGATCGTGACGGACGTACAGGAGGACTCGTGCAGCATACAGGTGTCCAACGTCGAGGTGCTGGAAGGCATCCCGCGCAGCGACGTCAAGCGGATCGCCAAGTGGGACGAAATCGAGGTGGGCGACCGGGTTAAGGTGAAGGAGCAGGGCTCGCGCCTGTACTACGAAGCCGAGGTGGTCTCGAAGAACGAGGACGGCACGTACAAGGTGCACTTCGCTGAGGTAGACGAGGAGGAGGATAAGGTCACAGCCGACCGGATGCTCAAGCTCATGTCAGGGCGACTGGAGGACAAGGAGTGGATGATGTACAAGGAGACAGAGCATGAGTAGCTAGACTAGTCCCCTTTGCACTCCAGCGTGAACGGCGCGCGAGAGGGCAGACCATCGTGTACCATACCACCACCGATTTTAAGCAGGCGACAGGGTTCTTGGAACAATTGTGCGGATGTCATTCTGGCTACATTGTCTTTGCTAACTGCAGTAGGGAGAGAAAGCCTCCTCTCGGGATGTCAACAGGAGTTCCTACATGTTCTACTAGCCATGCCTGTGCGAAGAAAAACGGCAAAAGACCATCAGCTCCGTAACCTTTTTGCGGGAAGATCACGGCTACCTTACCTCAATTCTGTTCTCTATGGCTTCCAAGCTATCCGAGCGAGAGAGAGCGATAGGGCCTATGACGCTGACTGAAATGGGTTCCGTGCCTTCTGGGACATCCTCCGGAAGAGGAAGCACGAGTGGGTCTCGAAGAAGTAGCCGAACCATAGCCTCGCTCTCGTTTGGAAGCAACTGTGCGAACAGAGCTTGCCGGCGAAGTCCATGGAGAATAAGGTCTGTAGCAGCAGCAATAACCACGGTTGCCATTAGTATAAAATAAATCCTGCAGCGCGCTAACACAGACGTACCATCTAGCAGCTCCGTAGAGAGCGCTCGCAATCGAATACTGTCGTCGGCAGCTTCGTACACGTCGCCCGCGAGCCAAATAGCGAGGTTACGGAGCATCGGGTCGTAAAACACGCCCTTCTTCTGCAAGGTTGTGGTTGCCTGGTCGATGGCTTGAGATACCAGCGGACGTGCAAATTGCCAAGCGAACAGCTTTTTGCGCATGATCTGGTCGCGTATCTGCTTTTCCACTTTCTTCTTTTTGATGAGCTCTTTCCTGCGGTTTGCCTCCTTCGCCTTCTCCTCCAAATCACGCTCTGCCTGCCTCGCGTCACGCTTTTCGGCTTTCATCATCTCATGCTGACAGTGAAGCATCTGTATCTCCTGCTCTTCCTTTACTTCCACCAACGCTTGTGATAATGTTTTATTGACGAGAACGTTCAGCAACGGCTTCACCTCGACATCGAAGTTGAACAGCCCATCGGATTCCTCGATCTGTCAGAAGTTGATGAGTACGTTAGCAACAGGTGAGCAATTAGGCAACTATGCGTATAACAATCAACGTGCCTGTGTCGATGTATCTATCCCAATCTTTGGCCGCATGAACATATCGTTCGTCGTAGCATTGCGTGCGTTGATGGTGCGGGGCAAGAACTCGTCGGTCTGGCTAAAGGACTCACGCTCTGGAGTCAGCTGCGTCTGCTCTATCAGATTCGCGTCCAGCGATATCGAAGTGACTGCAGTAACGACAAACCGCATCAAGCTCCAGCGACACATCCAGCAGCATTACTAAATTGCTACGTACAGCCGTACGACGGCACCGCTTGTGTCTCGAAGATGCTGGGGCTGCTCTTATTGCTGTTATTGCTGTTGTTGTTGTTGCTCCTCTTCTTGGTCGTGAGTCCTCTCCGCTTCTTCGCTTTCTCTCGGCCGTCTCCCGACCGCGCAGTATTCACCTGCAAGCAACCACACACGCCAACAGTCAGCAATGCTGTTCTGGTCAACAATTCACCTTGAAAAGCCTCGATCTACCGGGGCGAAGACGCTACCGCGCGGGATCCTGGGGTCGTGCATGATGTTGGGCGGGATCTGCTTGGCGCCTCCATCGCGCTGCTTGCCTCGGCTAGTCTGCACGGGCCGCGGCTTGGACGAGTACGAGTACGACAGGTCTTGCTCCATCTCTGCTTCTCTGCTTCAAGCAAATGGATACACCCGCGTCAAAGGTCGCGAAAGTTGAAGTGGTGCACGTACACTCATGTGGCTCACCCAAAGTTCGACAACGCGAAGAAACGGTTCATAGGCCGCACCGAATAGAGAAGGCACTTACCTAATTCATTCTACTTGACCGCCCTCTGCGACTGCAGCATGTCGATCTTCTACTGCGTGGTGGCCAACGCGCACTGCCCGCTGGCCGAGTACAGCAACGGCGGCGACAAGGGCATGAACGAGTTCGCGCAGAAGCTGCTGAAGAAGCTCAACCTGGCCGAGGACGCCGTCGAGGCCATGGACTTCGAGGGCAAGACGTACAGCTACCGCGTGGACAACGAGGTGGCCTACGTCTGCGTCACCAACGCGGCGTTCGGCAAGAGGTGCGTCATGCGTGCGTCGAAGAGGCTGGATTAGATGTCTTGACCACTGAGTTGTGTGTGTATGCGTTGCCAGCTCGGCGGCGCTGTTCCTCAAGCACATCAACCAGCTCTTCGACAGCCAGTTCGGCATCCGCGGCAAGGCCACGAAGCTCAAGCTCGACATGAACAGGGACTTTGCCCCCACGCTCAAGAAGCAAATGGTGAGGGTTGGAATAGGAGGAGGGGGTTCAGATGGAGGCTGACGATGGTGCGTGCTGTTTGTGCCGGTAGGAAACCTTTTCGTCGGATAAAGGGGCGGAGAAGCTGCAGGCTCTGAAGAAGGACCTAGACAATGTGAAGAACAACGTCCAGGAGAACATCGGTGCGTTCTTGGTTGGTGGTTGTTGTCTATCCCGCGCGAGTTTTGTGCTGACTTGAAGGAATTTGGTTTTGTTGTTGACGAACAGGCAAAGTCCTGGAACGCGGAGATAAAATCGAGCTACTGGTGGACAAGACGGATCAGCTGAAGTACGTTGGTGCTGATGGTAGTGGAGTGTATGTGCTTGGTTGCTAACGAATCAACGTTTGTTGTTGACAGTTCTCAGTCTGCTGCATTTGCACAGTCTAGCAAAAATCTCCGCAGACGCTTGTGGTGGGAAAACGTGAAGATGAACATTGCGATTGGAGCAATAGTTGTGGTACGAGCGCTAGCGTTTGGAGTGGAGATTGTGATGATTATTATTGTACTCACTTGTGCGTTCTGTGTAGATTTTCCTCCTCCTCATATTCTTGTTTTTCAAAAGCAAGGTGTCTAGGAGCGGAGATAAATAGTTAGGAGAAACGGTAGACGACGGTCATGGTGCAGGCGAAGCAAATGCCAGGAAGAGATGTAATGAACGTGAAGATCTATTATTGGTGCGGCATTGCTCGCAGCCCGACCAGGTAACGACAGAAAGCATTGCCACGCTTATTGCGTCTTGAGTATTCTTCGTGAAGTTGGCTGGGTAGACGAAGCCCGAACCAATTTTTCTGCGCACCCCGTGGCTATGACAAGGATAGCGCTGCATCCATAGTATAACTGTTCGCCGGTCAAGTAGCTCGCACCCCCAGTTCCTAGAACCACCAGCACGTTGGTCGGGAGCCGGAAAAGGGATAGCGTGGTGCTCAGTTGATCTTTCGGGAAGTATCTACTACGGAGAGTTGCGCAGCAAGGTGAGATCACGCCGACGCACACCTTGAAAATAAAAATAAAACGCAAAAGATCAGAACAAGGTACACAGCACCAACACGATGATGCTGTCGTCTCACCTCGAATACCAGAAAGCCTGCTAAAATGTACTGGTAATCGTCTGTAACCTTTACATAATACCATAAAGAGCATTGCTTGTCAGCTGACTGCACGCACAGTTAACAGGGACAGTGACCCCACCAAACCGAACCGTTGGAGTTAGTAGCGAGACAGCTGAAGTAACCGTGGTAAGCACTAGCAAGAGCTCTTCACGAAGCCATGAGCTTTCGATTAGATCGAATAACTTGCCACCGATTGCGATGCAGAGCATGAAGCTTGAAAACACCAGACCGCTTGGTAGTACGCCATCAGGAACAATGCTTTCAAGTGTCGGATACCACAAAAACACTGTTGCAATATAAAAAAGTAAGCACACATCGGTGGCAACCAACCAAAATCTAAGCAGCATGTGGCATGTACCGAAGACATACATCGCTCCTTCGAAAAGCGAGTAGCAAAGCCCCAAGGCGTATGCATCGGCATGCAGACTAGTGTTACTCTTGACTTTGCTGTTTTCTGAACTCGCAGAATTTTTACCATTGTGGTCGGACGGCAACCCATAGTTCTCACCCCACGATAACACGAATACAGCTGCAATAGCGGTCACCACAACGGCAGCGCGAAATGGACCGATATCTCCGAATACATCGGCAGTAATTTGTGCAATAAGTCCGGCGATCACTGCGACGACCCCATTGATCTCTGACCCAAGGGCAAATGTCTTCGCCAACAAATCTTCCGAAAAGCCTACGATGCATGTAACGGTGACACGTCAGTGGAAATCGCCTAAAACCAAAATATAGGTAAGACCCCGTCGTTCTCACCTCGTGCTCGATGTTCGGTAACCATCCAGCTCTCAAACGCTGAGAAAAGCAACGACGTCGACATACCGCCAAGCACTCTTCCAAGCAGGAGAACTTCCACAATAGGGATGTCCTCTAATACATTGATGGCGATCTATCTAACAAAATGCCGCGCACCACCAACAAGCATTCGACGTTTTCGTTAGCCAGCTACCCCCATCAACACCCAGTAGCAATCCGACCTCCAACGTGCAGTACACCAAGCACGCCCTGCGTCTTCCGTATTTGTCCACCAGCGGACCGACGAAATTGCCAAACACTACGGAAGACAGGAAGCCCGTAAGGAACAGCGCACCCACGTTCACGCCGTAGCTCTACCCAGCAGCAACAGAATCGCAATCAGCGCAGTTCAGTCGGATCACAGAGCGCCCTCCACTGCATCCACGAACCTGGTACAAACTGTACATGTGCGTGCCCTGCAGCCAGTCGGCGAACATTACGAGGCCGAAGACAACCAGATACTGGTGCTGGAAGCGCGCAAAGGACTTGTTCTCGGAGGCTCTGCTCTTCTCTTTGGCCGCATTCTGGCTGCTTTTTTGCACAACAAGGAACTTCCCCACGGCGTGGAGGAGCAGCAGACACAGAAGCAGCGCGATGCAGCTCGCAGACGCCCACACGGGCCACTGGAAAGCGCCCGAGAGCCACGACGGCGACAACATCGACCCCGCGATGGACGCACTGTTGTACTCAGTACTCAGATCGTCGGAATCAGATACTGGGTACTTCAGTTAAACTACTTCATATCGCTACTTTCTATTGTATGTACCACTGTAATGGTACATTCGTGGTCATTCACGCTGGCTGGCCACAATAGACTTACGACTGCTGGCCAACATGGAGGTGCTCAAGACGACCGTGATCAGCGAGAAGAAGGCGGCCAAGCTGCTCAAGAAGTTCGTCGACAGCAAGGAGGAGGAGGAGAACGCGGACCTCATGGTGCGTGTTGCGATTGCGTGCAAGAGGCTTGCAGCTCTGTGCAGTACCGGTAGGCTGATGATGTCGCTCTTGTGCTCCAGATGAACGAGGAGGTCAAGTTCCAGTTGGCGCAGGTGCTGGCGCACTTGGAAGGCAAGAAGCCGCAGATCCAGCAGCAGGACGAGGTCCAGTTCGGCCAGTACTAAGCCTTGATATGTAAATACAACACCGCGCGTTGACGATAGAGAGAGAAGCGGTCCCTGTGTCCACAGGCTGGGTGTGTTTTCATGCGAGAGGGAGGAAAACTCTGGTGGCCGGACGTGAGCTCCAGGCTGGCCTGCCTGTGCCAGCGTGCGGACTGCGTGGTCGTTGAGCCGTCGGGTTGTGCAAGACAGGTGCTCGGTCATCGCCGTCGTCTGCCACGCAGGCGACTAGGCAAAGTGGCCGTCGGCGCTGATCGGCATCCGCGTCTGCCGAGGAGCAGAGGCACTCGGTGTGAGCGGGCATGGAGAGCATCCTGATCAGGTCTCGTGCGGTCGACGAGGCGTGGTGCCGAGCTTGAAGTGCCCGCCAGCAGGTGTCCCAAGGGATCGAGTGTGTTGTCGGCGCTGCAACGACAACCGGATCGATGCAGATCGACTGCACGCGACGCCTCCTCTGCAGGGAGGAGTCGGAGCTGCAGCGCCGTTACATGTACTCCGGACGGAGACCGCGGGCTGAAGTTCGGGCTGAACTCCTGAACTCTCTCATCTCTTGCGAGGCACAGTAGACCTCCAAATCAGAATTTGACAACTACGCGGTGAGCTGTGCAATCAGGGAAAACGAAGGTGCGACATGTTAGGGTATTCATCTCTCGGCCGAGAGCTGACCAAGGGATTGATATTGAAAGAGCTGAGAAGATATGATCAGTCGTTCACTTGGTCGGCTCCTTCGTGCGTGCACGAATCGCGCGAATTCTCTCTGCTTTTCACTCAGTCGCTGCATGTCATTCTTCAAAATCCCATCTCGCAACCGATCATCATGGCTCGCTCCACTCCCAGCACCCGATCCTCGCTTTCTTCAGCCCGCTCTGGCCCTACTTCGAGCGCCCCGAGGAAGCCTCCCGTCATCACTTCGGTCCATTATTGCCTGATAGTGACGAAGATGAAGACGTGGACCACGCCATTTTGGACAACTTCCAGGCGCTTGGGTACCGCGTACCAAGTTTTACCGTCACTTTCACTGCACGAAAATCACGATCTGCCCATTTAATCAGAATCCGATCGTCCAACTCGGAATCTTTCGTATTGTGCTAGCCGTAGTGGAATAAAAGGAGTAGCTGAGCTCGTGTCATCGTCATGGTGCTCTCGATCAGTAGCAGGCGGAAAAGGGAACAAAGGTTGTGCTTGGGCAACTAGGCCCTACCGTGCAGGGTAGGCAGCTTCTGACCTCGAGGTCTAGTATCTTATCCCAGATCGACGCTGCACTCAATAGGATATCATGCAACCCAGCGCCCAGCAGATGCGACCGAGCCTTTGTCGGCGGCGGCGCTGGCGCGTGTTGGCCATGTTAGCAACGCTGTAGGTATACATGTAATAGCAGTGCCCTTCGACGCCATGCAGGTCGTTACGTTTCAAGCAGCGCGATTCCTGCTTTGCCAGCCCGGAAAGGGACAGCGGAGCCGCTCGCGTGCGAAGCAGTCACCGCGAATTTTGGCACGCAGAGACAAGCGCCGCAAGCGGCCAAGCAGCCATGGCGCCTTCGTCAGCGTGGCGCGCGAAGTAACCGCGCCGTCACCGCCGCGCAAAACCCCATCGGCTCCGATCGGAGCCGAGCTCACAGACGTCCGAGCGGAACGCCGGACAGCGCTAGGAGCCACAAGCGCGCTCGTATACGGGGCCAGCATGCCCGGTCCTTGTGCGGCGGACGCGTACGTGGGAGTTCCGGTCATGAGCGCGGGCATTACTCGACGCGAGGCGCAGCGCCGCAAGCAAACACGGAGAGACCGTGGAAGGGCGTCGCCCAGCTGGCGGCCTCCTAGCCGCCCGGTTCCTTGAGCTGCCGCGTGAACAGCATCAAACGCTGCACGCGAATTTTTTTTAAGTACTGCACAACTCCACGCGCTAACAACCGCAACCGCGCGATGGCGCTGCCCGGCAGAGGAAGCCTCCACCAAGCCTTTTCCGCAACGCCCACGAACTCGTCAATAGCTTCCTGCCAGCCGTCGGCGCCAGGGCTCAGGGCTCAGGGCTCGCCAGGTCAGGTCGGATACAACTTGACCAAGGGCAATCAGAGGGCGTTACACGGCACTCCCAGAGTGGGACTATCACGCGCCCCTTCTCTGCGCGCCCGGCCAGCTGCAACAGCAACAGCACGACTGCAGGCATCCAGTTCCTGGTCACCGCCGCGTTCTCACTCGCGGATTCCTCGGCAGCAGAGCAGAGCTCGGAGCACTCGCCGCGCCTGCTCGCTCGCTTGGTGCAGCAACTAGACCGCAGTCCGTCTAGTATCCAGTACAGTACACTCGCCCTCCACCTACGCAGCCAGACAGAAGATGCTGGACTCGCGCAGCAGCAACGAGCTGGACCTGGCCTACATGCCGTACCACGAAGGGCTCATGAACCACAACGCGCCGCCCGTGCGCGGCAGTCTGTCCGTGCGCGTGCCGCCCCCGCAGCACTCGCAGTCCATGCCTACGACCTCGTACTACGGAGACAGCGACGATGACGACGACGTGTCGGACGACCCGGCCTGGATGAACGCGCCGCGTGGCAGCCTGCAGCCGGCGCTGCCCGCCAACCTCATGAAGAAGGCGTCCAGCATCTCGGTCACGGACACGCAGGCCTCCAGCCCCGTGTCGCCCAGCACGGAGCCCAACTCGAGCGGCGGGGAGGAGGACGAGCAGGACAAGCAGCAGCGCAAGAAGGACGACGACGACGAGGACGACGACTACTTTCCCCCCGTGCCCAAGATGCAGTCGCCCCCGCCGCAGCAGCGGCGCAAGAACTCCCCGCAGCCCAGCAGCGCTCGGCGCAGCCAGTCGGACGACAAGCTGAGCGCGGACGTGAAGCTCCGCAAGTCCAAGAGCATGACCAAAAACCAGGCGCCGGGCAACCCGTCCGACGCCAACTTGATGGTGAACTTGGGCGTACCACGCAACTCGCGCGGCAACTCGGAGATCGGCCGCCTGTCGGTGGAGAAGAAGCCCGCGGAATCGGACTTGGACGAGAGCAACCCTTCGTCACCCGTGGACTCCACTCGCCCCTCGGCGCAGTATAACAGCCGACCGACGACGCCCGCTACGACCGCTGTGGGTGGCAGCAACAACGGCTACCGCGACAGCATGATGCGCTACCGTCCCAGTGATCTCAAGCCGCAGGACCTCACGACAGCCATGATGGCGCGTGACAGTTTGGCGCCCGAGAATTTCGAGAGCACCCGCAGCATCGACCTGTACGCGAGCAGCCGCAGCAGCAACATGGGCCTCGAGAGCAGCCGCTCCTTGGACCAATACGGCAGCGCGCGCGGCAGCACCGCCTTCGACAGCAGTCGCAGCATCGACCCGCTGGCGAGCGGCCGAAGCACCGACCTCATGAGTGGACGCGGCTCGGTCATGCACTTCGGCCCGCGCGTGACGGAGGAGGGCCTCTCGGACTACCTCCGCGCCGTGAAGACGGGCAACCTACAGCTGCTGCGCGCATGCCTGCAGGACCGGAACACGGACTTCACGGAGCGCGACCCGGTACACGGCCAGTCGGCGATGCACATTGCAGTGCGCTTCGGCCAGCTGCACGCTGTGCAATTGTTGTGCGGCAAAAAAACGCGGGGTCTGCTCATCGACGCCGTGGACAACCGACAAAACACGCCGCTGCACTTGGCAGCGGCCAAGTCGCGCCGCATCACCAAGTACCTGCTGGAGCACGGCGCCGACGCCTCGCGCGTGAACAACCGCAACCAGACGCCGCTGGCCGTGCACATTATCACGTCCAAGCGCGACGACCCGCTGATCGCGGAGATGCTGCTGCAGCACAAGACGGACCCGAACGGCCCGCTGGGCAACAGCACGCTGCTGCACAAGGCGGTGGACCTCAAGTTTTTCGAGATCGCCAACCGCCTCGTTCGTCACGGAGCCCGTCTCGACGTGAAGGACGCCCAAGGCCGCATGGTGTTCGAGAAGGCAGACCGAAAGGTGCTCCGCCAGCTCTGCTCCAAGATCTCGTACCCGCCCGTGTGGGTCCCCAACACGGAGCGCAAGGACTGCATGATCTGCCAGCGAACCTTCAGCCGCCTGGGTGTCGGCGTGCGCCGCCACCACTGCCGCCACTGTGGTCGGCTCATCTGTGGCCGCTGTTCGCACGTGTCCGTGGAGAGCGAGGCGTTCCCGAGCACCTTCATCGGCCACATCGACCGCAACCCGTCGGACGAACGCTCGAACCTCAAGCGTGTGTGCAAGACGTGCAGCAGCGTGTTCGACGAGCGTGCCAAGGAGGCGAAGCAGGGCGACGGAAACCGCAAGTGGTCGGACGCCTTCATGGACCGAGTGGTCGGCTGCGCCTGGGACGAGATCGAACGCAAGGACAGCAGCAACAATCTCGGCTCGCAACGCGGCTCCCTCGCAGCGTAGGGACACATCCTCGGCACCAGGGCAAACAGGACTGCTTGAACTCGTAAAGCCGAGCTCTCTCTCCATCGGTGGTAGTGGAGAGAGACCCTGCAGAGGAGGTCACGGGCGGTCAGGCAAATTAGCAGAGGGCAGCCGTCGTTCGGACGGAAGTGTGCAAATTGTATCAGTAACATGTCGTGTCACCTTGGCGTTGCATTCGCAGTGATGGCTTTCAATCATGCATGCAGTTGTAGCTGACTCACCTTGGTCATGCATGTCTGTATCACTATGTGTAGGGTTTTGTGTCTCTAGACTGGTGCGAATGAAATCGCACTTAGTGAATACGGAGCTGGCTGGCCGTCATTGCCGAAGCGGCGGAGCACTCGCAGCCTGGTTCATCATGCGCTGTTGTCAGATGGTCATGGGCCCTGCGGGCACTGGCAAGGTGCGGCGATAGCCCAATGTGTTTCTACGTCGTCTTGCGCTCCTGTGGCAGTAATTTGAGCGAGTTTTGACCCACGGGTGCTGGTTTAATTGATGGTTTCCGGTTGTAATGCGCAGTCCACGTACTGCAACAACATGCACGAGTTCTGCGCGGCGTCTGGGCGCATGACGTACGTCGTGAACTTGGACCCGGCCGCCGATAACTTCGACTACCCCGTGGCCTTCGGTACGCCGCTTTTCCCGTTGAATTCGGCGCAGTGGTTGCGGAGATAACGATGTCTTGGTGCGGTGCGCAGACATCCGCGACCTGATCAGCGTTGAGGACGTGATGGAGGAGCTGGGCTACGGCCCCAATGGCGGCCTCATCTACTGCATGGAGTGAGTTCATTGGCGTTAACGTTCTGGCAGAGATGACTCCTCACGCGGCTCTTGACAGGTACCTGGTCCAGAACCTCGACTGGCTGCAGGACTTGCTGGGCGAGTACAGCGACGAAGACTACTTCATCTTCGACTGCCCAGGTGGGGATACTGAATGATCGGTTGTTCGTGATGTTGATGCTGATGTTGAGGTGTTTCGTGTGTTTTGTAGGCCAAATCGAGCTTTACTCTCACTTGCCAGTGATGAAGCAGCTGTGTGACTCGCTGAAGGACTGGGGATTCAACATTTGCTGCGTTTACTTGGTGGGTTCTGAGTTTTTGCAGCGAATGCTTGCTTGACCCGATGTGTGGATCTGACTTATCGTACTTTGAGCAAATTACGTGCGTAGATCGACTCATTATTTATCGTTGACCCGACCAAGTTTATCTCCGGAGTGCTCTGCTCGCTGTCGGCCATGGTTCAGATGGAGCTTCCTCACATCAATGTGCTAACGAAGTGCGACCTGGTAGACGAGAAGGAGATGTCCAAGTACGTTTGCATCGCTTACTTGCCGACTGGCCATATCGTGGGAACGCACCGAAGCTTTCAGATATTAACAGTACTTCGTTGTGCGTTGTAGGTATTTGGACCCGTCGGAGGGCTACCTTCTCGAAAACCTGGCGAACTCTACTGACCCGAAGTGGCGTCCTCTTAGCTCGGCAATCTGCAACGTTGTAAGTGGCGAATACTGTGCAGCGAGCTAATTTATCACGAAGGACGGTCGACTCAGTCGTGTGTGCCTGTCTTTGTGGGATACTTTGTGCTCAGATCAACGATTTCAGCATGGTAGCCTTCGTCCCGATGAACATCAATCGCGAAGAGAGCATCGAGACCGTACTCATGCACGTGGATCACGCCATTAACTATGGCGACGACTTGGAGCCTCAGGTACAGCTTTCCCCCCTGAAGATCCGGTGTGGTTGTTTCTCGATCTAGTAGTCGGTTGCGCTCACACAATTCTTGCAACTGCTATTGATCCATTATTTAGGAACCGAAAAGCCAGGACATGGATGAGTAGTTGCACTGCTTTGGCTTCAAGCAAACACGAACTTCTTGATTTGAGCCTCTTCGAGTCGGATCCGGCCATATTAGCATTACTCGCTGTTCACTTCGTCGCACATCTGTCGACTGCAGGCCAAAACCACGGTTTTTTCGGCCATATATCTGATTAAGATACGGCGATCCTGTAAGACGACGAAAGCACATGGAGTTTTCACGCTGATGCAAAGTGCACCCGTGCAACTTTGTTTCATCCCCGCCGCAAGGGAGAGGTAGAGCTGCGTTGCACTACAGTAGTTTAGCTGTTCGCGGATGGCTACAGCCAATTGAGGTGAGAATCGCGAAGTCGTAGGGGCATGCCACTTCAAGCTCCGTTACCGTGACCTGTCCGTTCCTGGCGTCGGCGACAGGCTCAAATATGACTGCAACTATTAGACCCCCGGGCGTTTTGTGCTAAACCACCGGGCAAAGTTCTCGATGCCACCCACTGGTGACCAAGGCGGTTGCAACCACTCCGTGTTGGATTCACGTTAGCATTCCTCTCTTCACTCCGCATTTTGCCAGTTCGACTCCGACCTCTTTGCTTCCACCCTCCCCGAACACCTTCCGACTTCGGCTGCCCCCACGCTCTCGATGTCTCTCTTGCAATCGCTAAAAATCATCTCCCTACTCGTCGCGACGATGGCTGCCCTGACCGGTTCAAGCATCGCTGTCAGTCGTGAAGTCGCAGGCGATGACAACTCAACCGACAGCAGCGCCGCTGACGATGGCAACAGCACCTCGAGGCATCTGATGGAAGCGGGGGCGTCCGACTATCACACGGCAATGCTCAACGCCGTCAATGCGGAGCGTGCTTCACGTGGCTTACCCAAGCTCTGCAGGAGCAAAAAGCTGCAGTGGGCAGCTCAGGGGCACTCGGATGACATGGCACAGAGGAACTACCTGGGTCACACAGGCTCGGACGGCTCCACCGTGGAGAGCCGAATCGACGACGAGGGCTACTACTGGACGGACGTGGCGGAGAACGTCGCCGCCGGCCAAGCATCGGTGAGCTCCGTCATGTCGTCCTGGATGAGCTCCAAGCACCACCGAGCCAACATCCTTAGCCGCCAGTACAAGATGTTTGGCTGCGGCTACTCGTACCGCGCCAGCAGCAAGTACGACCACTACTGGACGCAGGACTTCGCGGCGGGCAGCGGCGAGGTGTGCAGCTAGGCCGCTCTGGTGTATTAAATCATGCGTTCTACGTTCCCCCGACTCGGAATATAAAGCTTACATAGACAAATAGACTTTACTCTTCGCCAAAGCAAGACGCTAGTTCCCTCCACATCGCTTGAGCTTAGTCGATTGCTTGTGATCGACAGCTGCAACTTCACGACGACGACGCGGTTCATCTGGTCGAGCTGAGCTGGTGTAGCTCGATCGATCGAAGTTGCGATGGTCTCCTATACATGTACGTACACGCACAGACCTCTGTGTTCCAGCTGGTAAACTCTCAGGACATCGTCGTCTTGCGCCCGACCAAATGATATTATCAGATCCTCTAGTGGTGCCCGTGATCTTTCGGTGATCCACTCCCTGGTCATGCAGCGACCTTACTGACACCATGCACTCATACGCTTCAGATGTGCCGAGCACGATTGACGAATTCGAACACGTGAATGTACCTCTGCCCGCCATTCGCCAAATGGCCGTTCCCCGACGTCACCGAGATGCTCAGTGCACTGCATCGCGCTCTATCTCTCTCAAGGTCTGGAGATCTCATACGTCATCCAGGGCCTTGATGCCCGACTTCTCTCGATCCTCGAGCCTTTTCATTCTGCATTTGACCACGAACGTCCAAGTCGACAGTCTCCTCCAGCTGCTCGTCGTCACGATGGAATCCTTTGTCCGCCGCTCGACCGTTCTCCTGCTGCTACTTGTCGTCACGCTACTTGGGTGCTCGTTTTCGGCAACAACTACAGTCCAAAAAACTGCTATCGGTTCTGCTGTCGCCGAGGAGGTCGCCAACCATGCCTCCGCATTGCGGAAGGCAGCCATCGGCTCCGCTGTCGCCGAGGAGCTCGCCAACACCACAGCCACTCGACACCTCCAAACGTACTCGTCGACCGGGTTCCAGACGTTGATGCTCAACGCCGTGAACAAGCAACGCACGGCCAACGGACTGTCCAAGCTGTGCATGAACAAGAAGCTGCAGACGGCGGCGCAGGGCCACTCAGCCGACATGGCCGCCAAAAACTACATGAGCCACACAGGCTCGGACGGCTCGACGATGTCGCAGCGCATCACGGCCGCGGGGTACAAGTGGAGTGCCTGTGCCGAGAACGTCGCGGCCGGCCAGACAACGGTCGACGCCGTGATGACAGCGTGGATGGCCTCCAGCGGCCACAGAGCTAACATCCTTAGCACCAAGTACACCATGTTCGGCTGCGGATACGCCTACAAGTCTGGCACCACCTATCTGCACTACTGGACACAGGATTTCGCGTACGGAAGCACGGAGAGCTGCTCGTAGGTGGGCGAAACCTAGTAGAGTAGAATGACTTTGCTGTTCCGTGGAAGTGGAGCGGTAGCTTCCTGAACAACACTAGCCCGTACTAATAACTATGAGTGAAATACACACGCATGCGACGTACTTCTGCGTGGAGCAACATGTATTAACTACAAGGTTCTTGGGTAAGTCTCCTATGATAACAGCGAGCACAGTCCGATCCCACTTGATTACAGTAGTTTAGAGTTTTCGTCTTTGAAAACCCGTACTTTTGGAGAAACCAGGGCCTGTATAATAACGGCGGATGGTGTCCACTGTACGTACGTATGCGCTTAGAGCATCTCCATCGGAGGGTCTCAAGGGCGGGCTCGTGTCGTTCTTGAATCGTATTTGAGTATTGTCTCGTTTGTTTTAAAGTCCTTGGTTTTTGTGTCCCAGCTTATGGCGTTGGCGCAATATTTTGGTAAAAACGAGTTCAAGTATAGAGGGCAAACACACACGAAATTTCCCGAAGGCAAACTATAGCTCTTTGATCGGTTAAATGAAGCTGTATGCGCCGACAGGGAGTATGCGCCGACAGAATAGGATAAACGTTTCAGATGCAGGCGTATTCCATCGTCGTGGTCTGTAACCAACATAACTTTTATGGAAATATACTGTATGTTGCTTAGGTGGGATTCTCCGCTGGAGAACGCTTCCAATTCGTGAGTCTTCAGGTGCATTCTGCTTGGGAGTCCTATAAAATGCATTATCCCAGGGGGCGGCCTGACTGATCGATAAATATACATATTACCTGAGTAGTAAGATTTTTTTAAAATACTTATTTGGACATAGATGTACAAAATACATGACCGATGATTACATTCATCTTCAAATGTGTAGATACTTACCGTAGTACATGTGTAAAATCCTACGATCGGGGAAGACGGGAAGTGATGGTACGCTGCATAGGACAAATGTATATCGTAGCCATTATGTACGGAGGAAATTTCATCGCTGCCGTTTCCTTGGCAGCACCTGCTCTGTTGGTCACCCACTGGGTGATCCTTTGATGATGAACCAGTTCGTGAGAGCCTCTAACCGAGAGAGAGACAGAGACGACTGCTTGCAGTGAGTGGCGCTCACTTCACGATTCACGTTGGAAGTAGTGACCTGTGAATCCCCTCCTAGGTCTGCCATGCGTCTACAGCAAGCTCTACTCGTGGTGATTGCCGCTGTCTCCGTCAGCACTATCCCACTTTCGGCGGCTAAGGAGACCGAAACCTCAACGTTGGAGTTCCCAGCGTCGGGTCGATCGACCTCCACATTCTTCGATGCTACTAACGGGCGCTCGCTGCGGGTTGGTAAAGTGACTGATACGGGGGACGAAAGCGCTGAAGACAGAGGCTTGTGGTCAAGTATAAAAGTGAGGTGGTGGCTCGAGTTGGAAAAGTCTGACGACCAAGTCAAGAAGGCGCTGAAGCTGGACGGACTAGAGGGAGCGGCCCTCACGAGTCACAAGAACTACAATACTTACATGAAGTTTGCCAAAAAGGCGGTAGGGTACCGAGTGAACAAGTGGTACAGGAAGAAATACACCACGTTCCAAGTCTGGGAGGAGCAGGGTCTCGGACATGTCACCCATGCAAGCCAGCTGGGCACGATCTGGAATACCGAGAAGTTCAAGGTCTACGAGAGATACGTGAACTACTTCGACACCAATGTACTCAGGACGATGAAAGCAGGGTATGGCCCGCCAAAACTGATGCTCAGTAGGGGGGCCACGGAAGCGGAGATGGCAGCTCGAACGCTGATCATGGTCAGAGCAGGAAGGCCCGCCAAGTACGCTAAATTGGCTTTAGGGATGACGGTGTCCACTTACCCGAGGTTGGTGCTGATGTCCGGAGCAAAACTCGAGTCAAATGCGGACTCCAAGTTCTTCAAACTCTTTCTCGAGAAGAAGAAACCGGCCCTACTAAAGGAGCGAGACACGCTTAACTCCGCTGGTAAACTGTCGAGCGATCAGGAACGTAGGAAAAGCGAGGTGGCGGAGGAACTCGCTCTGGTTGAGCAATATGTACCGCCAAAGCCCGTACAATGAGGAGGTTTTTCGAAGTTGGAGGTCCCGTGGGTTGGGTATGGACGTCAATTCAACTCCCGATTCAAGCTATATTTCAGGAGACAAGCAGAAGAGCCGTAAGTTGATTAGCTGAAGTAGGGCCCCAGCATTTGGAGATCTTTTGTTAGGAATGACATGCAATTGCAAACCCTTTGGACTTTGCCACTAATTATAAACGACGCATTTTTGGCCGGCAAAGATGCACGCCAAGGGCAGCGATAGTGACACGAGCGTAGAAGAGCAAGTCCAGCTCCGACGAGTATTTCGATTGCTAGCGTTCGACACTCCACTGCAGCGTCTAGATCACAAGCTAGAGGTATGGCGATACGGCATAGAGGATTTTGCGCTACTGTGCTGACTGTGATTCGCGCAGAAACTATCGGAGAAGGTGCAGGGCGTTAAGTCTCCGGAGGTAGAGTAAAGCTGACAACAGGACCCATACTAGTGAGTTGCTCAGGTTAACTGGATTGATGCCGTACGTTGTTAGCGCCAGTCTTCGCGAAGACGATACACACTGTCGGAGCACGACACAAAGCGTGACCGCTATATGAAGGAGAAGCTCAAATACCTTGCTACTCTGCAGGATGAAGTGAACTTGGGCCGTGAACTCGTGAGCTCAAAGTACCAGATCGACACGAAGGCGTTGATGACGATCTATGAGCAGCTCGGCTACCCGCTATCCGGTCAGGAGAAGAGCCGTCTAGAAGAGGTGATCTGGCAGGTGAACGACAATCTGGATGGGGCCATCAGCTTCGAAGAGTTCGAGAACAGCTACGTGAGGTCGCGCAATGATCGGTCAGGGCTCGAGCCGTCCGAGGTCTTCTTCCTCACGTGCTTCCTCATGTTTGACAAGGAGGGGTGCGGCAGGGTAAGACCATCTTCACATCGACCGATAGGATATTCACGCAATTCATGCATCACTGAAGCATCGCTGCTTGTCCGGTATCGTGTCAGATCTCCTTGGACGACGCGATGGGAATACTGTAAGCAGCGGCCGTCGCCACCTCCTCGATGGCGAACACAACGCATTAATCTGCTGCTACCTGCCTGACACAGATACCTCAAGTACGGTGAGGCCATGGAGCGCGAGATGGAGATCCATTTCGGCAAGTTGCTCGACGAAGGCGCCCACTTCGTCACGTTCACAGAGGTGCGCTGCGTCCTCAACTCGCCCTCACTCCAAAGCCTGACACTTTTTGACGTGCAGTTCCACGAGGCTACCACCAAGCGTCTGGGTGAGCTCATTGACCAGCAGGCGCCCTTCGCTCGACCGAACAAGTTCTGCAAGAAGCTCTGACTATCGTAGGTCTACAGTCAACATGCAGCAACGATGCAGAAAAGCATCTGATAATGCACAGCAGCTGTCCACCGCACGTTTTTGATGAGTCCGATGCTTGTCAATCTCATTCCGAAAGATCGACCGTCCTGCAGGGTGCTATCTGATACTGTAGGAATGCTGCGTTGGGGGATCGCAAGCTTGTTCTTGGTCGCCACACTGGTGGACGCCCGACTGGTTCCCTTGTCGCCGAACATCTTCGATGAATGGCGAGCAGGGTACCACGTCAGGGACGTCGTGCGCCAACAGGAGTCGCTGGAGGACCAGATCGCCCGCTATACATGGGAAGGAGCGTTCCCGAAGGCTGGGCGCACGCTGGAGGAGAAGATCAGCGAAGCCAACGCGTTTCTGGATCGAGAGCTGGCGATCGAGGAGCAGCGAGGCGTCGGCGTGAGCGGCGCCATCGTGTACCAAGACAAGGTGCTGCTGAGCAAGGGATACGGCCTTAGCGAGGTGAGGCGGATAGGCTGATACTTGCTGTGATACATATGTCACAGCTAACTTTTGTTGTATTGCAGTCGGACGATCCCAGCAGCCAGGTCACAAGCAGAACGCTGTTCCAGATCGGGTCGGTGTCCAAGACTTTCATCAGCTTCGGCATCGCCATCATGGTAGGAGATTGATTGTCTACGATATGCTTAATGAAATAGGCATCTATCTAACCACGTAACAGGTTGAGGAAGGAAAGTTGTCCTGGGGCGATCCGGTCAAGAAGCGCCTCCCGTCGTTCAAACTCTTCGACAAGTACGCCGAGGAGTACGTCACCATTGGCGACCTGTGCGCTATGAACTCAGGACTGAATGATCTACCGGATGTGGGGCGATTTTTCGGGGTTTATCCGACCGATGAGGATCTGGTGGCAGGTCTGGCAAATATTGAGCCTGCCCACACCCTTCGTGGTGGCCACGACTACGCCAATTCGAACTTCGCCATTCTTGGACAGGTTATCAAGAGCGTCAGTGGACAACCCTGGGATGTCTATCTGAAGGAGCGTATTTGGGACCCGCTTGGCATGACGCGTACGTTTGCCTCAGCTTTTGATGCGTTGGGTGAGAATGACACAAGCTACGGACACTTCCAGTGCGGAGAGGATCTCCTCGGACCTTACGATCTCGTCGAGGCTCCAGAAGCGCAGCTTGCTGGACACGGGCAGGGCCACAAAATTGCTTCTGGATCCACGCTTTCGAGCTCGGATGACCTAGCGACGCTGCTTCGACTGATCCTAAACAAAGGAACGGTGGATGGAGTCACAATTTTGAAAGATCCAGCCGCGGTGACAAGCATGATCACGGGAAAATACACCGTTAACAAGGAGTTCATGGACGAATTCTTGATCGAAGGTCACCAGTACAATCCCGACGGCAATACACTCGCATCTGGCTACGGCTTCGATTACGTTGGCCATGGCCAGTGGGGCCACGTGTACGTTGATAAAAGCGGTGACACCACTGTACATGTAACGCGGACAGGCATCGCCCCCGATGCGCAGCTTGGTGTGGTGTTTATGAGCAACACGCAGACGCCGGGTGGACATCTATCATACCCGCTTGATCACATCCGCTCGTACGTTATGGGGGTGTTTCTCGATGTACCCCAGGACATTTTGGACTTCGCGTATCATGAGTGGCGCAAGAACGATAAATTGGTACCGATTTTTGAAGGTATCCCAGCTTGCGGCCTGCGCTTCTGGAAAAACCCGCCGTACCGCTCTCTAAGTTTCGTGGCGAGGTCGGCGATGGTCGGGAAATACGTGGCTCAATCATCCAACGGATACTTCGGTTCGCTTGAAGTGCGTGAGGAGCAAGGAGAGTTGGTCTTGGAATATGGCGCCTTGTCAGCTCCTCTGAAGTACTACACGGATAAGGAGCACAAGCGCTTCTTCGTTTGGGACTACAAAGCTTCGCCTTTGCTAATCGAGGCGACGAAATCGGAGGGTAAATTTGAGCTGGAGATTGGTGTCGTGTTCCGCCAAGAGTAAATACCGTTACGGGGAGCGTTAAACGTGCAAATAAAAGCGACATGTTTATCGCTTCGTGGTTTCCTGCACGTTCACGCAAGTTTTGGTGAAGCTAATCGTTGTGATGAATTTACCTAGGCCGTTTATACAGCCCATGTTTTCAAAAGGGGTTAGGTAACTGTGCATACTGAAAACAAGTAAGAAATCCCAAACATAGGGAAATATGGCCAAACATGTTTGGCTTGTGGGACGGGTGTCATCGTCTGCAAATCCGCTACAACTACTATGGACCAAGGTGACCTACTGCTGCGAAACGTGCATCTCTCGGTCGTTAAACCCCGCATAAGACCGACCCAGCGTCGAGCAGGGATTCGTAGCACCAACCAGGACCATGGGGCTGACTCGGCGGCTGTTCATGGTTCTCAAATGTCACGGGGTCGATTTAGCTTGAGCGCTCCTGCTAGATTTGAGTGTCGTTTCACCCCCTCCGACCGAAAACATGGGCTGTATATTTCCGAAGAAGTTATCGGAGTTGCTCCCAGGTGATCGGGTCCTCTAGTTCTCTTGTGTAAACACCAAGAAATACTTCCTTTTTGACAGAGGAAATGACAGATTCGCGTGCTATTCCGAAAAAAAAAATCAAATCGCTCGCCAAATGACAAAATCGGACACTCCAACAAATTTAGGCCACACTCAGAGAAGTAATAGACCAGCCACGGTACTGCGCGAAACACCACAACATAACCCGCTGCCATGGCCGCCGCAAAAGAGGACCACGCGCCTGCTGCACCAGGAGCACCAGGGGCTCGTCATGTAGGTGTGCGTGTTGGTGAAGCCGGAGTCACCGCACTGGATGATAGAGTCGTCGTAGAATCCGGCATGGAGGAGAAACATGGTGGAGGAGGTGATCGCGGAGGAGGAGGGCGACCGAGGGAGAAACGGATTCCTGCAAGGGTCCGAAGAAAGCACACAAATGAGGACGCTGCGGAAAACTTGGTCATAACAAACGTGGATGTGATGAATAGGAAGGTGCCCTACACAACGGGCTGCTTCTCCTCGATATCTTTCGGCATCTTATCTACGACCTTCACCTAGGACAGCTTCTCCACGCTGCACACAACACTCGATACCTTTTGCTGCAGATGTTCATCACGGCTTCCTGCTCCACGGCACCATGCTCTAGGCGGTCTCTCCCATCGCCGTCTCCTCAAAGGCGTACTTCTGCATGACGACCTCAACGGCATGATCCACCACGTACACCTCAACGATGTCGGTATATATATACTTCACGATGCCAGTCTCCTCCAAGACAGCGGGCACCTTCAAGGCAACGGTCACCACGACGACTCTGTCGTCAGCCGCGGTGACTGCCGGGTGTGGTGTGGCGCGTAGTACCGTGCCTGAACTATTACTTCTCTGAGTGCCATAAATTTGTTGGAGTGCCCATTTGGAGCACAATTTGGAACTTTTATGGAATACTCAGGCCTCTCAAAATTAGGCAGAAATACTTACCTACCTAATTTGACCTCGATTAGGCATTTTGGGAAAAGTCTGAATAGGTAGTTCTTAAGTAGTTCGATACAAATGGCTCAAAATCCAAATTAGGCATGCAGGTGGTATACTTTATTCAAGTGAATTAGCTACGTGGACTCCAAGCGAAGCGTGCAGCCAGATCGACCAAAAAGAAGTACTACAGCGACTGGAGTTGGCCTTCCGTTGCATAGTTGGTTAGAGCTGTTCTCTGCGGGTTCTTGACTCGCTTCAAGGCGCTGAACTCACTCTCAACTAAGTGAGTGCCGGGCGATATCGCCGCCACTCCAGCGACGAATGCGAACAGTAACGTGTAATTGCCCTCGCAGTCCACATCTGCAATATGTGTGTGAGAATGTTGTCACGCCTGAAAGATGAGAACGACTTGATATTTGTGGTCTTGGGGCGCGTTTTTTTCTCAGTCAGCCTCGTAAATGCAGTGCGCTCTTCAGCAGGTGCAATTTCGCGGCCAAACGCTTGACAGAATTTGCACCATGCCTCGGTAATTTCACCATCAACAACACTGCACTCAAAGGCTGAAGGCCAAGCTCAGCCTCGTATTTGGGGATCCATTTTTGTCGCTGCTGCAGAGGGGTGACTTTAGTTTGCACAAGGGCAGTGTTGACAGCGGTTTCCACCAGTGACTTTAGGCTGTGGTGCGGTCTGTTGGTCTCCACGAGCACGCTTCTTAGACCCTCGCCTTGATCCTTTTGTCTTCCCCATTCGTGCTAGGAGGTGGAGAGCGCCGAAAGGTGGAATGCACAGGCAGCGACGCGAATAGACTGCGAGCTAGGGTGGTTTCAGGCATGTCCGCAATTAGGTATTTTGAAAAAATAGGATTAGGCATTTTGCACTTTCCCTTCGCACACTACCTAATTTTGAGAGGCCTGGGAATACTAGTAGTGTCCGAATCTGTCATGTCCCGTCTTTTGACATAATAATATTATATAATGATATATTATATCATGTTGTTGCAATATGGGGCTACTCACGCCTGAAGCGGATTCCATGTATAGCAGGGACCGCGATTTCTGCGTTGAGAAGCTAGTCGGATGCAGGAGCAAAGTGAGGAACGAAGGTCAACGATGCTCTGTAGATGTGTTTTATTAGAGTGAGAAAGAGGCGTATTTCGAAACCACTTCCAGCGCACGCCCGTTAGGGTGTATTTCCTAGCGTAGTAGGGAAATGATGTTTTCCGGTGAAAGGATAAAACCACGATGGAGAAGTGCAAGTACTCCAAGGTGCGCGCGGATGTTCGGACCCTGCAGGATTAGTATGCCATTCAAATAGGCGGTTTTCTTGGATCGGGCAACCGGTACATATTTTATCCCCAGCCGAACGTGACGTGGTGCTGATGCGCCAGAAATCTTCTCCTCATGGTCATCTTCAGCAGCTAGGTTTCGTCAAGGACCAGCCTGTGTCTGCCTTTATTGACAGCGGTGCATCCTTCAAGCAGTATACCCGTAGTTCGCCGCGCGTGTTGGACTGAACGTCTGCGAGCATGCCCGGCCGCTGACATTCCACCTTGGTGGCTGGAAACGAATTGCCATTTCCCGGCGAGTGACATCTCTCTCTATTCTTTACCCGATTTTTCTTTTTACGCAACTGAAGCGTTCGTGATGGAGATCTCGGAGTAGTGCTACGTCATGCTGGCTATACCGTGGATCGAAGAGATGAACCCGATCATTGACTGGACAGCCAGGACGGCGTGGCCAAGGCCGGACGTCTAGTGAGAAATTGGCGTGGGTGTGTGACGATGCAGTTAGCCGCGACTTTCCCTGAGGCAGCGTGCTGAGGCACGTCTGCGTGGTTACTATGCTCATGACTGCCAGTCCGAGGTGGGCTGCACCTGTTTGGTCCGGCTTGTGGTCTGCACAAGATTCTAAACTGCTGACAACGAAATTTGCCTCCTGGTTGATTACGCGAACGAGGCCACGTTTTGATCCCGATGGCAGCATCATCATGGAAGGTTCTCAATGGTGCTGAAGTGTACCCAGTCTTGGTGGGTTTCGTGATGTTGTTTTCAGATCCGAATTACCATCGGTTCCTCCGGCTAGCCAAGACAACATGGATGCGAGCATTGTCGTCTCAGACGCGGCGCCCATCCACCGGAAGCAGTTTCGGTTTTCAAGGGAGCAGCGCGAAACAATCCTACAATGGCTGAGTGAGATGTTCAAGGCCAATTTGATCCGGCCGTCCTGTTCGCCATATGGCGCTCGGACCTTCTGTGTGCTGAAAACTAGTGGCGATTGGCGGATCGTACACGATTTTCGTGAACTCAGCGCTAAGGTCCGCGTACCGGCGAACCCAATACCGTACAAGGACGAGATACTCCGCGCGATCTTTGATTCTTTTGTCTGACGCATTTTGGCTACTTGTTCGTCTTCACGTCGTTCGACTCTGTTGAGGAGGACTTAGCTACTTTCAGGAGGGTACCCACGCGCTATGCGGAGCAGCGGTTGTACGTGAAAATCGAGAAATGTGTTTTTTGCGCGCGCGAAATTCCACGTGTGGGTGGCATGGACGGCGTGCAGATGGATCCCACGAAAGCTGCAGTCACCCGGGACTGACCTTTTTTCCAGCGCGAGTTGTAGTCCTTCATCGGGACTTGTGTGTACGGCAGCCGACCTTGTGATGGTTTTGATGAGAGTGTAGTCGTGCTGACTGAGCTTGTTAAAACGAAATGCCTGAAGAATTAGATTACGTTTCCCCCGTGCTAACGGCGGTGTTTTATACGCTTAAGGAGAAGCTGCCTTCGACTCCGATTCTCGCCCTTGCAGATTTCGACAAACCGTTCCGCATGAGCGTGGACGTTTCTGATTTAGCGGTTGGTGGATATTTGTTCCAGTATAATGATAGTGGAGCAGAACCCATTATCGCACATGGAAGTAGGAAGCTTTCGCAAGCGGAGCTAATCTAACCTACATGTGAAAAGGAACTTCTACCAGCGCAATTAAATTCGTGAACGAGTATATTCGCCACTTTGTCGCTCTGCATCACAATAACTGGGATACGCTCCCACCGCTATGCGAGTTTTCATACAACTTGCGCGTTCACAGCACGACGGGCGTGTCTCAGTTCACGATCGATTTAAGTCACCAACCGCGCTCCGTGTTGGATTGCGTGGTATCGACATCCCACCCGCCCTCCACATCAAAGTTCGTCACGCCCCAGAGGGCAATTTTGGCGGCAGCGCAGGACTTTATGGCTGCGGCCCAAGAACGTTGACATGCGACATAAAATCGGAATCGATCGCATCTGGCATTTGCAGAGGACGACGAGGTGCTGTTGCGCCAAGAACCTCAACTTGGCACACATCGGCACGTACGGCATGTTCAAGTTCGCGCCAAGATTGAGCGCTCCCTACCTCGCCACCAACATAACTGGACCTGACAAGTACAGTCTTGGCGCTTCCACTTGGGCTACATTTCCATCCCGAGTATCGCGTGTGATGGCTTTGTTCATATCAACGCGGAGATCATCCTACGCGGATCTCTCGTCTTCAACCTGTGCTGACGACGGACAGTACTGAGGACCACCTCGTCCAATCGATTACCCGTGTAATCGATTACAGGCTATCGTCGGCGAAAAGGTGTTGCCCATTCAAGGTGGAGTGATTCGACACTTCACTCGGTTCGTCATGGGAATTTGACGCATGTCATTGAGCTTCTTCGACAATACATTGACAAGCTTCCAGCTACACGATCAATGTCACTTCTAAGAGAGGAAATGTAACGAGATTGCATTCTGGAGGATCGAGCAAGGCGCGCCCGTCCTCGATCGCATGGGCACGAATGGGTGCGTCCGTTGCTGCGTTAGTTGTTTCATTAGAGTGCTACACAGCAGAGAGTAGAGCACGTAGTTTGCATATTTCATTCAATTCAGTTTTCAATTTGCCTCCTAGCACACAGATAGGCAAGGCTCAAGGCAAATCAACCACTGAGGGCAAGACAGTCAATCGATCGGCAGTTACCAAAATTGCGTCATTGTTGTTGTCGTTCAAATGGAGACCAGTGATAAAATACATACGAATGGATGTCCATTGGGAAGTCAGTATCTCCAAGGGACGCAAAAACCCAGATGTCTTGCCAATTGTACCCTCACTCCGTTCACAACTCTGGCCGGTTTTGATGTGATTTGTGATTTGACCACTCATGTTACGCCAGTAGTACTTCTCTTGCACTGCACAACAGGGTTATCACCGCGTATCCACGCAGTGCGCTGTCATGTAGCATCACCGCATTCTGAACTGCTTCGTTGCCATGAGGAATCCAAATGCGCGTGGCACCACTTAATTTGTAGTAGACCAGATCATCGCGCTTCAAGTAATGATAGCGATCCACATGTGCTATTTCCGGCTTCATATGTTTCGTAAAGCTTTGAACTATCATGTCCTGTGATTGTTGAGCTCTCCGAAACAGTTCTATCAGGGATACGGACTGCACGCGCTTCGCCGAGCACTCTTGATTGGCTTATACGCTAAAACGTCGCTGCGCCTGCTTAGTGCATCTGTCACCGTTGGTTTTCAAGGTCCGGCAAGTCCCTTGGTCATGATGTCGACCAGCATGGTGGCAGTCTCGCAGTACTCGACGATCACTTCGCCAAGGATGCAGTTAAACCGCAAATTGTAGTCTACAAGCTGGTCGCACCACCGCCAAACCTCCTAGTGATGCGTTTTTGGGGTAAGTATCTTCCATGACCGATGATCAGTTTCGACCGTGCACCCTCCATCGCTAAGCTAAACCCGCCGAATGTGTAAGACAGTAGATGATGACAAGCATTTCTTGCTCGTGAGTAGGATAATTACATTCCACCGATATGAGGTTTCGTAGTGATAGTGAACACAATTACATTTTCGGTGCCTTCACTTACATTTCCCCCGGAATCTTGCTGCTCGATCTCCTGGAAAGCAGATTTTGTCTTATACAACACGCCACCAATGGCGAATTGTGAACATTAGCCGGAAGGTGGAACGGGAAAAAACTCGGGTAAGGCTAAGACGGGTGTGCTGTTTCCTGCTGATTTGAGTGCTTCAAATGCGATTTGGGCACCTGGAGTCCTCAATGAGAGCTTGGCCTTTGAATTTACCAAATTGAACAGTGGTGCGTTGATTTCTGTATAGTTGTTGCAAAACCGCGGCACATAGACTGTCGTCACTAAGAAAGATGGCTTTCACCATTTTGGGTAGTGGTCAGTCTTGATCAAGGATAATGCTTATTACTGACGGGCGTGTTTTTTCGACATAATGTGCATTATGAGGGAAATAATGCGCATTATCTCTACAACAAACACGGCCTCTGCTTCTCCGACATGGATAAAGCTTTCGATGAAACAACACAAGCTTTCACAGCGCACATTAACTCACCAAGGTCAAACGACTCCCAATGATGCAGCCCAAGCAACAAGAAAAGTTTCGCGAACTGGTTCTTCAGACAGTTGCTGAGCAGAATAGCTCCCCCAGATCTTTAATGCATTCCGGAATTTCCCCTGTAATCGACCTCGACCCCCCGTCTTCGCACGCGCAGACCTCGCTACCGCCGCCGCCCAGCTCTCTTCACGGAGTGCTGTTGCCGCCGCCCAAGCACCCCGCCGCCGCTGCTTCAGTCTCTCCTCGCGGGGAACTGCTGCTGCCGCCCAACCTTCGCCGTCCTCGCCGTTGCCAGTACCGCGACCTGCTGCTGTTGCCTCAGCCTTGCCTCTACGCTCGCGTCCCCAGACAGTTAGGCGCCTACAGTTCTCTGTGGGCTCATCCCTGCTGGAAGACAAGAGCTAGCGCGCTAAGTCGTTACCGAAAGGTATTGACTGGAGTTACCTCTCCTACTGTGTAGTGTGATTCGCCAACCGGGACGCTAGGCCGTACTAGGCGCGAGTCACTGCAAAGTCTTGATCTGCGTGGAGTAGATCGGACATACACCACGGTTAGGCCTCCGCCAACAAGGCTATTGCATCGCAGCTCGTTAGCTACATCCGCATCGACCACCATGGCCCCGACACCCCGAGACCATGCGCCCCCCAGGCAGGCCCCGCCGCATCCCGCTACCCGCAGGAAGCCGCCGCCGCCACGCCTCATGCCCGACGACTCGTTGTTTCGAGCCAGTTTACAACGGCTCGACGATGATCAGGCGACCGACATCGACCGCCGCTTTGCTGCGCTTGCGCCTCTCCCTACACCGGTAGAGGCGAAACAATGCACGCAAATGTGGATCCCAGCTGGACGTGTGGTCGCTGACCACAGCCTGGACGAAGTCCTCGCGTCACTGGATTCCGACAGCCAACCCCAGGTTTGGCGCGACGCCAAGCCTCATCTCCGTGACTTCTACGCAACTCCACGCGGTATTTCCTTCGTGTGCACCTCGGACCAGGCGCTTCAACGCCTTGGTGGCGTCGAGCTCACGATCTGCGGGACCAAGGTTACGATCCGGCGTTACTCCAGCTACGACAAGCTGTACTACGTCGATCTGAAACGTCTCCCAGCTGACACCGCGGATCGCACGATTTACGATTGGTTCGTCAATCGTGGTGCCCGTCCTATCCTGATCACGCCAACTCAGGGCGTCGGTCAACTTGTCTCAAGAGCGCGCACCGTCTACTTCAACGAAGTACAGTGCCCCGCTGAGCTGTTTGAGCCCAACGGAGAACCTCTTCGGGAGATTTTCTTCACGGACGACGACAAGCCATGCTTTGTTCAGCACCGCTTGCATCGCCACAACCGCATCAAGCCACCGTCGCTTCGTCAGCAGCCTCGCAAAGCTTCGGAAGCCTCGGATGCCAGCATGCGTAGCACGGAGATCGCAGCTGCTCCATCTCCATCTCCATCCCGACCAGACTCGCCAGGTGTCTCACCATCGCTTGGTTCTTCGTCGCTTGATTCCTCGCGTGTCCCAGCGTCGCTTGATTCTTCGCGTGTCCCAGCGTCGCTTGATTCTTCGCGTGTCTCTCCACCGCAGGATTCTTCGCATATCCCAGCGACTCGCCCACGGTCGAGAGCCATCGAGTCGCATGTCCCGCGCTTGATCCTGGGATCCGTTAGTGTGCAAGAGCCAGACTGGAAGCTGGTTCAACACTCGCAGTACGGTATCTTGAACCGCGAAGGTGGAAAATACATCGAGCCAGAGGGAGCCGTTCCATGTGAACTGGCACCGGACGCAGATGACCCTCATGCTTTGGTCTATGCGATCCCGATCTCTCCGAACTCCTTCGAACTCCTTCAGGATGAAGGCTTTGATGCCTCATTGCCAGCCGACGTCGACTTAGCCGCGGCATCTGTTGATGAAGACGGCATGTCGACACCAGTGTCTGGCTTTACTGCCGACTCTCCTCACCTTCCCGTGGCCGAGGAAATGCGTCAACTCAAGAATGTCCGCAAACTGGAGCTCAAAGTGAACCAAGTCTCCGTCGACGATCTTCAACGAGCGATTGATGAATTCTTGGAACACGATGTGCTGAAGTACACGTCCCACGACGATGTGTTGGCAGCAATCCAAGTTCAACCAGCGTACTTTCGACGGATCTTCAAGCTCCCTGCTGATACCCAGCAGCAGCTGTTCCGCGCGCACGCAGTCTACCGTACGATCTGCGCCGAACCGATCCAAGAGGACGAATCAATCGACTTCCTGGACCGGCTGCGCAGCCGTTACGACATCGAGTCAGGAGATGCGGCTATTTTCTTCCCGCAGATGTTCCCTGAGAAGCCACGACAAGACGCAGCTCTCCACAGTGCCATCTGTGACTTGTTCCTGATGATCTTCGCGCCCGGAGTGTACGTCGACCCGGTCAAGATCCAAGTCGTGCTACCTCCAAGCCTCCCACCGAAACGCGTCCGCCACACACCGTTCCTGCTCTGGAGCGACCTCACATTGATGTGTGTAGCGCGCAGTGCGGTCTGCACCCCGTTCACCATGGACAGACGTACACCGTCGCCGGTACTCGAGGCCTTGACCCATCTCGCCTCCGAAGATATTCCTTCAGCAGCTGTTGCTGGCCCATCCCGCTTGGTGCCTCCTCAGCTCTAAGGATAACTGGATGTTAAATGGAGTTTCGCTCAACATGAATGGGATGAACGTACCCAATCTCGGCATGTATGAGCGACTTCTCTCTGCGTATCAGCTGGTCGCGTTTCAAGAGACGAAGTTCAACAAGGAAGACTCCCTGCAGACCAACGAACACTTTATCCACACCGCTGATTCTGGGGCGCGCTGCTTCTGGTCCGACACCACGACTCCCGTGTTCAACAAGCGTCATGGCGTCGGCCTCGTGTTGTCGTCAGCTTCTCCGTTTGGTGAAGTTGACGACATCACGGCACGCGCCTACAAGGAACAGCTCCAAAATCGTTATTTACTACTCAAGACAACCCTCGGGAACAAGCGGGTGTTCATCCATGTGGTGTACGCACCGGATGAGCCTATGCATCGTGGCGAGTTCTTTCGGGCACTGCCTACACAACTGGACGACGACGCTGTTAGTGAAGATGACGAAGATGGCGACGCAATGCACATTGTGTTGGGCGACTTCAACACCACCCTCGACACTTACCTGGATCAAGCTTCACCGTCCCAGCACCACCCGGGCACAGGCCGTGAAGAGCTATGCGACTGGCTCGACGCTCTCGGGCTCGTGGACGCATGGCGATTCATGAATCCAGAAGATCGCGATTTCACCAGTCCGTCACGTAAAAACCGGCTGGATTACTGCTTCCTGACAGTCGACCTGCTACAAGATCATCTGGCTACAATCGCACATGTTAGAGATCGCAAGTTGACGCGAGGCGGCTTTACGAAAATTCCTATCGCCGCCACATCCCGACCGTTGGCCGTCTATCTGACTATTGATTGGATGGTATTATGGCCTAGCTCTGGGATACATGGAAGGAGAACAGCCCAAGAGACCATTCTCTGGGACCCGGCGAATTGGTGTTCGAGTGATGGACGTTCAAAAGACCAAGCAGACGATGGATAGCAGTGATTTTGTGACGATGGAATGCGAGGAAACGCGACTGGAGTGGTACGAGAATGTATCCAAGGCAAGGGACACCCAGAAGCCAATGTGACAGAATGACATTCGGAGTCACTGTGATTATTACTGACGTCGCTGGCATGAGAACTCCCAAAAAGACTGAACGGGACCTCAAAAAGGAAACAAGGGGACATTGCTGTGAAGACCGCCGACCCGTTGCAAGATGTACCCAGAATCAGGCCTGACATGTACCCTTCCAGATTTCCAGTATACTTCAGCCCATACAATAACGACCGACCAAGATTACCGACCGGATCGGTTATGCACCAAGAGCCGGTTGAATCCAGGCACGCGATCAACGGATGCGCAAGCTGGTTACGCCAGGCACTTATAGTGAAACCAAGTACAAAGAGATGTGCACGTAGAAGACCAAGTAGTTGTGATAAAGCGTCAATCAAGAAAGGATTCACGAAGGGGACGATGCACATCAATCACCGGCCCGGATCAGGACGGATCCAGTTCTAGGAAAGATGACGAGGGAGGAAGACGAGTAAGGACACACGATCCGGCTCAGTGACGCCCGGGCGTCAGGCGGATGAAGGAATCTGATCGGATGTGGTCACTATCGATCAGACCAAGTAGAAGCCACCAGATTTGGAGCCAGACCCAGCCGGCGGGTGTAGAGCTGGAGGGACGCACGCGCGGGAAACGGCAGGATCGGCGGAGTAGGACCGTGACAGGGCAGGATCGACGGCCAATCGGGACGGATTACCGATCGAGCATACGGATCGAGGCCGATCGTCGATCGCCATTCGGGTTCGGGGAAGATCACTGATCGACATACAGGTTTGGGAAGTTTCGCGATCGGCATACAGATTGGGGCCGATCGCCGATCGCCGAAGGATGGGAAGCATCAGAAGGCACAGCCAGGGCAAGGATCCGGTTAGCGTCTAATTGTAGGATCAGAGTAGGGATGGTAGGCTGTAGGGCGACACACGTTAAACATACATCAGAGCTGAATTTGCATCCAAGGGCACAAGTCTTCACATCTCGGGGAATCACATTGGCCCCGACCAACTTACAAGGAGAAGGTAGTTGATCTAGCAGTGCTGGCTATGTCTGGAGTAATACATTGACCAGCTTTCCCTACGCTAGTGATCTACTGTTTGTGTGCAAGCCCTCGATCGACCGGAGTTATTTGCTCGGCCGGCGATCGTTTCACTTCTCAACCGAACTCGATCCCGCTATTGGAGGCGGCAAGCAACTCAAGGAAAGGAAGAAGGAAAGGAGCGCCTACGGAAAGGCAGCAACAGGTCCCGGATCAACTCCGGGCCACTCGATCGGAGCCGGAGATACTCGATCGAGACACACAACCGGACGCAGAGCGAAGATTACCGCGCTGCTCCACCCCATCTCCCCGCGTCACGCCAAGACAGTCGATCTTCACCAAGTGCTGCATCTTCGTAGCCCCGAGAGAGCAGATCCAGCCCACCGACGGGTACACAAGGCGAGACTAAGTTCAGCCGATTACGGATCGTTGGGGGACCCCCTCCGTTAGTCGGTGTCTGGACATTGGTGGGAAGCCCGATCTTGCCTTAACCAGATTTTGGCAGATCCCGCTACACCACAATGGTGCGCGTGCCCGGATTCGAACCAGAGATTTCACAGTGAGTCCACCGAAGATGTGCAAGTGAAGAAAGAACCAGGGGAAGAGGTGTCATCGGAAGTCGGATCGACGAAGACGCTGCTGAACGAAACCAGATCCGCGGATCGACAGAGGGCTGGGAGGACCTCTGTTGGCGGAATCGAGGGCGATCTGGATACAGGTCTAGAAGTTAAACCTCAATATCCTCCCCAGGTCCCTTCGGGGACCCCTGTGGATCTCGACGCAAGTCGAGGTCCACTAACAAAACATACCAAGGTCGGATCAAACCGATATGCATTCGCAGATTCGCTGATCAAGCCTGATCCAGACCCATGCATCCCTCATGCCTCCCGACGTACCGCGATCTCGACGGAAGCCAAGCCCGCGCAGAGGCAAATGAAAGCCCCTGAGTCAGACGACGGAGACCTTCGGATATCTACACCCGGCTGGACGGAGGCTGATCTGGAACGACGCTACTACCGGAAGGAGCTTCATGATTTCCTTTGCCAAGACCCGGTGATGCTGGTCATCCGACCGAAGCTGATCGGAGAGCTGGCAGAGTCGATCCCTACCCCTCCGATGCTGATCGACAAGTTATCGGCCGTGAAAAGCTTGGTGCACCTACTGAAGGAGGCCGGCTTCGAGGTGGGAGCGTTCAATGTGAACGAAGTCTTCGAATTGGATCTGGAAGTCATCCGATCCTCCATTAGGTCAGCGATCGACAGGCTGGGGCCCCTGATGACGGCGATCCCGAACATGCCAGACGCAGTGACCCAAGATCCAGGCATATTACCTCAGAGCGGATCGCCTGGATGTCGGGCCTCTTCGCCATACTTGTCGGCCACCGAGCTTCAATCGCGAAGCCGACGACCCAACCGGATCAATCCCGATCAGACGAATCGACGGGACGATTGGAGTCGTACTTCCAAGCTGCTATGAGTCGGTTTCTGAGAGAACAGCAAGTGGACACGGCTAGACCGGTGAGGAAGATGGCTGAGAACCCCGGTACACAGGATGTGGAGATGGAACCCACCAGTTCGCGCGATCCCGATCGATCTTACGGGTAATACGATCCCGACGATGCTGACGCGCCCTAGCCCAACCGGGCTGCGATCTCGACGACGGCGACTGGGGCGCCTGGAACATCCCTCATCCCGATAGTTCGGATCTCGGTGGTCTCCGATCTGAAAGAATTCAGCGGGAAGGACCAAGATGAAGAGCGGGCCAGGGCATGGGTCAGCAAAGTCAAGTCCGCGTTCCTTCGAGATCAGGCAACGGACGAAGAGAAGTGCCTCACCTTTGCCGATCTGCTGACGGGACCAGCCAAGAACTGGTACCGACAGCTTGCCCGATCCACCCGAAATAAATGGAGCGATCTACTGCGCAGTTTCCAGACTCAGTATTGCGGACTTGGAATATCGGTCGCGTGGTAATGTTATCATTCCCGCAAGCGATCCGATGAATCGCCGCTCGATTATCTCTATCGGCTGAATGTGACCGCGCTCCGTGCAAAGGTGAAGATCAAGGATGGTGACCCGAAAGAACGTCGCGAGCTCGTGGAACACTTCATCGAGACGTTAGGCGATCCGGATCTGGCAGATCAGCTCACGCTATTAAGACTTGCAGATTCCGATGACCTAGAAGAGGTGTTACGCGCACGTGAGAGAACCAAGAGCAGACAGAAGAGATCAGCTTTCGGATCGAAATATCGCCAGAAGGCCCCGACCGCAGCACCGGCAGCCCCGGCTAAGCGAGCCGTACATGCAGCCCAGATCGCCAATCCGGGCTCCGGATCGGACACTAGAGCACACGGATCGGACTCGGAAGGCGATCTACGTCGAATCTACCTAGCGTCTGCAGAAGATCGAGCACTGCAGATGGAGGAATGCCGATGGAGGCGGAGTCACCGCGCCAGAAAGGGAACAAGACCGATCAGCCCAGATCGGATTCTCGATCTCGGAACCGATATGACGGACCGGATCGTGAACGTTGTTCGCACTGCGGATCTCGCCGACACACATATCTCGACTGTTGGAGACGTGTCACGCGGTAATAGAGGACACCCGGTGGATCACTGCCTATTCGTGGGTCGCGGGTGCGGCAAGCTGCATGATGCGGGCAAATGCACTATGGAAGAGTTCTAAAACCAGATCCGCCAGTGGTACAACCCATTGAAACACGCAGGTATGCTGCCCGCGTTCGAGGAGAAGATGTTGAACTAGGACGCTCGCCGGGTTGGAATCCGGTACGAGCCGAGCGTTCTAGATACTGCATCTACGCGTGTGTGCCCAAGAATACGGTAGATCAACTAGGTGAACGACCTGATCTATGCGGTAATACATGTGGTCTGCATGTGAAACCTGCCGCTAAGATTACGAGTCTCTGCCAAATCGACGAATATTGCCGATCTGACGTCGACGCACCTCTGGATCTCGGATCCGGGGAGTTCAGAGGATATTGGGAAAGATCTCAGCCTGAAGAGTGGTTCAAGCCCGCTGAAGGCGAGATTACGACCGACCCGCCAACGCTTGATCGAAGATTGCCCCGCATCGGGGAGATTTATAGATCAGGTATGGTGGAAGCTGATCTCCTCCCTGGGGAATCCAGAGGATACTGGAGATACCACTCCCCTGGAAAATGGCTTCGCCAAGCCAAGATCGCCGGCAAGATCGACAATGATAAGGCGATTTTACTCTTAGATACTGGTGCCGAGGTGTCCATAGTGGATACTACCTTTGCTCGTAAGGTCGGGTGCTATATCGATACGAGTCAGAGCCAAGACTGCGTGGGGATAGGCGCAAACATGTATACAACTGAAGGAAGGACCAAGATCAAGATCACGTTGGCGGGATCGCTGGTATACGTTTTCGACATCTGGGTTGGAGACCTGGCAGGACAGGACGGGATTCTAGGTATGGGCTTTATGGTCCCGGCCGGTATCCGCCTCGATCTAGCCGACGGATCCATCTGTCTGCCGGACGAAATCAAGATCCAGCTAAGTGGTCGACGCCAGCTCTACTCCGGGAACGCCAGGCACCTAGAAGTGGGAGGACATCTGCAGATCGATCCCGGTGAATCAGCTGAGCTCCCGACGCGTCTGAGGATGTCCGATCGAGAGAAGTTATGGCTCACCCGCGGAGATCGATGGGTACCCAAGGTAGCGGATAGGCCTGGCCGCACGAGTACCTCAGGATCACCAATATCAGCGGCGGCCAGAAGCTTACCCTACAGCGAAATGAGCGGATCGGAATATGGCTTGCAGGCGATTAGGTACCCCGACTGCCCGGGTATGTATCGATCGGGTCCCGACGATATATGGAGTGGCAGAATCTAACATTTCAGGTTACCACCGACGAGGGGCCGGAAGACATGAAGATTTAGAAGCCTTGCTGGGACCTGCAGTAGAGCGGCTAAAGTATGTTGTGCCTCGGTCGATACTCCGAAGGAGT
Organism: Phytophthora cinnamomi; assembly: GCF_018691715.1. Classification (NCBI taxonomy): domain Eukaryota; phylum Oomycota; class Peronosporomycetes; order Peronosporales; family Peronosporaceae; genus Phytophthora; species Phytophthora cinnamomi. Next base: position 1,165,449 of record NW_027150986.1, read on the forward strand.
CCGGTTGACTCGATCATACCGCGATCAACTAGCCAGCACGTCTCAGGGGAATTGTGGGGGCAGATGGCCTCGGATCGGGACAACCAGGTGGACGGAACACTTCAAGGAGAAGCCCAAGCTGTGCTGGAAGGAAGCTGCGCTACGTCGGGCAACGATCGAGGAGGTGAGTCATCGGGTCTAGAGCGATCGCCTGGAGTCTCGCCCCGGCATTCGAATTCTCCGCCAGATCTCCCAACGCCGACCCAGGAGGTGGACCGGGAAGGCGACTCGAGTGGGGAGACAGTCTCGGAACCGGCTGAGTAGGACTCATCGGAGGCGGATCCGAATTGATCGCCCGCAGATAGTGATCGAGTTTATCAGCATGAGGGTGGAGAGCTGTTGGCCGAAGGCGTGGAGCAGGAGCTGGCCGTACTTCCCGAGATCTCGATCTCAACTACGGAAGAAGTGACGATTGAGGATATCAAGGTGGGGGACGAACAGCTGAACACCCCGATTGAAATCGACAAACTCCGAAGGAAGATCTGAGAGAAGAAGCACCTCCTGATAGGCAAGGGCAACGCGCTTCCCCAAGCGGCGAGAGGAGTCACGTGTGATATCGATGTGGCGACGCGAAGCCGATCACACAGCGCGTGAGGAAGATCGCCCCCCCCCAGTTTCGGGAGAAGGTATCGGATCTGATCAAGGGGCTATTATCGGCTAAGATCATACAACCGTCGACGTCCCCGTGGGCTTCCCCGATCGTCGTTATTGTCAAGAAGAGTAGTGTTGATATCCGGTTATGCATCGATTATCGAGTGGTGAATAGTCTAACCAGGCTAATGGTGTACCCGATGCCTTTGATTAACGATCTGCTGGAAGATCTAGACAAGGTGCTTTGGTATTGTTCTCTTGATATGATTAGTGGATTCTGGGTGGTGACAATGACCGATCGAGCTCGTGCGATCTCGGCTTTCATCACCCCGATGGGCCTGTTCGAGTGGAACCGCATGCCATTCGGACTGAAGAATGCGCCACAAATCTATCAACGATTACTGGACAACGCGTTGTATGGGTTCACCAGAATCTCGCGAGCAGAGGGCTCTGGGTGCCCTACCGATCTGATCGGATCAGGGGAACCTGAGGATCCACGTCAACCGTCAGTGCTGGGTCGCAGAATGTACATCGATGACATCCTGGTGACGGCCGGATCGCGTGATAATTTGTGCGATCGGGTGGATAAGCTGCTGGAGGCGTGCGATAAGTGGAATCTGTCGATCCGTGTGGAGAAAAGCTCATGGGGGATGCGTAAAGTGGATTATCTCGGGCATCGTGTGTCATATGATGGATTAAAAGCCAAACCTAAAGATCTAGCTGCTCTGACTGATCTGCCGTTCCCGACGTCGCTCCGATCTATGCAGTCATTCCTGGGAAGCTTGAATTATTATAGCCGTTTCCTGGAAGACTATGCGATCTACGCGGCGATCTTGTATGAGCTATGTGAGGTGGACTTCGCGGAGCTGCAGAAGTGCCCCGATTTACGCACGATCTTGGATCGCCCAGCGGCGGACTTAGCGGATCCACGCGCGGATCGCCCAAATCGAGAGGCGTCCAGCCTCAAAGTCGAGGCGGTAAATGAACGATGGGTTCGTGCACATCACGCGTTCTCGGCTCTGAAAACGAAGATCCCCAAGACACCCATCTTACGTCACTTCGATCGCGATCGGGTGCCAGTGGTGGTTGTGTATGCGAGCGACTGGGCGATCCCGGCTGCCCTGATTCAGGAACATGACCAGATCCACTACCCAGTCACGTTCGCTAGTCGGACGTTGAAGGCGAATGAATTAAACTACAACGTGGTGGAGAAGGAAGTGCTCGTGCTATTACATATACTGGATCTGAATTATAACGTGCTGGTGGGACGCCCGATCCGAGTTTTGACGCGCCACTCGACACTTGCGTGGTTGTTTGGATCTCCAGGTCTGCAAGATCGACTGGGCCAATGGGCTGCTCTACTGTCGCCCTGGACGCTCGAGATCGTGAAGTGCACCAAGGGTGAAGATGAGATACCGGGGGCGATCGCCGCCAGCATCACACCCCGATCTGAGGTAGATAATGCGTTGATCGCGATCGCCCCGAGAAAGGAACCGCGACGCCAAATTGAAACCCCGATCCCGACGGTGCGCCCCGATGTGGAACTGTTGGTGATAAGCTTCGACGGATGGGCCCGTGTCAAGAGAGGTGGGGGTGCGTATAGCGCGATCTTGAGGAAATTGCCTGAGTGGAGTGTAGTGAAGGCCCGATCCGGCTATGCGGATGGACTCACTGTCAACGAAGCGGATATCACGGCTGCTGCTGGGATTCGATCTCTTAGAAGACATGGAAGTGGGCCAGTTAGTTATATGTGGCGATTCCAACTTGGTAGTTCGACAAGTCCGCGGTGAGATTGACTGCATAGCACCCAAGCTGACACTGCTGAGGCAGAAGGTGCTGGATCGCTTACGGACTTGGCCAGATCATGAACTGTTACATGTGAAGCGATATTGGGATGGGAGCGCCGACAGTTTAGCTAGCGCCGCGCTCCAACGTCAAGAGGGCGTCGTGATCGAGGAAGAGGCCGATGGGCAGGATCTGTGCACGTTAAATCGACTGGACGATATTTTAGTAGTCAGGTCCGATGATTCAGTGGCACGAGTCTCGCTGGTGACCACCCGATCCAGGACTAGGTCGCGATCGAGGCCCACCGCGATGCAGGAGGAAGTCGTCCGAGAGTTGCGAGTCGATCGGATCCGCCAGGCGCAGGATGAGGAGGTGTGAATCGCCGGCATGAAGAAGTATCTGAGGGGTACGGTGGCAGACCTGACGCAAGATGAGGCTCGATTCTACGGCAATATAGCGGCCGACTATGAGTTGGACGGTAACGATCTGCTCTTCTACTGCGCACCTCCAAGGTGATCAGAGGTGGACCGGGATGGGCTGATGAGGTTAGTGGTGTCGGAAACGCTGTATCACGATGTACTACATCATTATCACGCCACCTTGGAAGGAGGGCATCAAGGAATCGGACGCACTTCTCAACGGATCCGCGGTCATTTCCACTGAAGAGGCCTGCTCAGGAGTGTCCAGAAGTACGTGGGTGAATGTGTGGATTGTGAGACTGCCAAAGGAAGGCCTACGATCAGAGGCGAATTGCCCAGGAATATCCAGGCGACCTAACCATTCCAGATGATAGCTAGGGATCACATACCCTCGCTACCCAAATCGTATAAGGGCAACACCGAGTTGCTGATTTGGGTCGATCTGTTCACGGGATATGTGATCGCGAAGGACAGCTTTTCCCGGACGACACAGACGATCGTCGAATCCTATGAGGAATGCATTTTGCGGAGATTCGGGGCTAGCGAGACGATTAGGCACGATCGCGAACCCGGCATCATGGCACACTTCTTCCGCGCGTTTAACAAGATCCAGGGACAACGTCAGCGGGCGACGATGGCTTATCGGCATCAGGCTAATGGAACCGCCAAGCGGATGGTACAGACCGCCACCAGATCTTTGAAGATTTTTGTGGCAGATCGCGATCAACGAGATTGGGACGAATACGCGGAGCGATTTACTTTCGCGATCAACATGGCACAAGATCGGGTTCGCGGGGATACCCCATTTTATTTGGTACACGGATGAGATCCACGATCGCCCCTCGAAGCGACCATACCGATGGGAAGTACCCGGACCCACGATCGAGATCCGCGGATATGGCGATATTAAATTCAGAAGCACTACAATGAGGCCAGGAGCCAGGTGAACGCCCGATTGAGGGAGGAGAGATAGCGGATCGAGCCGATCGACACAATGGTGAAGCACGACCTCACACGATCGATACCGGATCTCAGGTGTGGCTCTAGTTGGACCGAGTGAAGGAAGATTACGCTCGAAAGTTGGCTCACTTGTGGCACGGTCCCTTCCGGGTGGTGGTAAAGGTCAACGAGTATACGATGAAGCTCCAAATCAACGGGACAGATTACCACTTGTTCCCGATCGTGCATGTGTCGAAGCTGAAACCGGTACGTAGCTTCCCCGATCGACCTCAGATCGAGCTCACCCTGAACGAAACCGATGGATTTGACTTCGATGAGGCCCTACTGCCGGAGGATAGTTGGGCTCCAGATAGAAACGAGCATGAGTATGAGGTGGAAAAGATCGTGGATATGCGGATTGGCACGCGAGGCACATGCAGCCTACAGATCTTGCTCCAGGAGGGCGATCCGGCGTGGTCCATTGCGGGAACTTCGAGCGGAGTGACGAGTGGCGACGGAGTGTGCCGATCGAGCCGAAGCTGGAGGTGATCCCTCGTCCCCGGGTGGGGTGGAGGGTCGAGCAAGCGATCCGCCGGGCTGATGGAAGCTCATCGAAGACCAGTCTGAGTCGGAGGTAGAAGATCCAAGAGTGAGCAATAAAAGCGGGGACGTCCACAGTGAGCCGCTGTGCGACACGACTTGCGGACGGGGGACGGTTGTGGTAAAGCGTCAATCAAGAAAGGTTCCCGAAGGGGACCATGCACATCAATCACCGGCCCGGACCAGGACGGATCCAGTTCTAGGAAAGATGACGAGGGAGGAAGACGAGTAAGGACACACGATCCGGCTCAGTGATGCCCGGGCGTCAGGCGGATGAAGGAATCTGATCGGATGTGGTCACTATCGATCAGAACAAGTAGAAGCCACCAGATTTGGAGCCAGACCCAGCCGGTGGGTGTAGAGCTGGAGGGACGCACGCGCGGGAAACGGCAGGATCGGCGGAGTAGGACCGTGACAGGGCAGGATCGACGGCCAATCGGGACGGATTACCGATCGAGCATACGGATCGAGGCCGATCGTCGATCGCCATTCGGGTTCGGGGAAGATCACTGATCGACATACAGGTTTGGGAAGTTTCGCGATCGGCATACAGATTGGGGCCGATCGCCGATCGCCGAAGGATGGGAAGCATCAGAAGGCACAGCCAGGGCAAGGATCCGGTTAGCGTCTAATTGTAGGATCAGAGTAGGGATGGTAGGCTGTAGGGCGACACACGTTAAACATACATCAGAGCTGAATTTGCATCCAAGGGCACAAGTCTTCACATCTCGGGGAATCACATTGGCCCCGACCAACTTACAAGGAGAAGGTAGTTGATCTAGCAGTGCTGGCTATGTCTGGAGTAATACATTGACCAGCTTTCCCTACGCTAGTGATCTACTGTTTGTGTGCAAGCCCTCGATCGACCGGAGTTATTTGCTCGGCCGGCGATCGTTTCACTTCTCAACCGAACTCGATCCCGCTATTGGAGGCGGCAAGCAACTCAAGGAAAGGAAGAAGGAAAGGAGCGCCTACGGAAAGGCAGCAACAGGTCCCGGATCAACTCCGGGCCACTCGATCGGAGCCGGAGATACTCGATCGAGACACACAACCGGACGCAGAGCGAAGATTACCGCGCTGCTCCACCCCATCTCCCCGCGTCACGCCAAGACAGTCGATCTTCACCAAGTGCTGCATCTTCGTAGCCCCGAGAGAGCAGATCCAGCCCACCGACGGGTACACAAGGCGAGACTAAGTTCAGCCGATTACGGATCGTTGGGGGACCCCCTCCGTTAGTCGGTGTCTGGACATTGGTGGGAAGCCCGATCTTGCCTTAACCAGATTTTGGCAGATCCCGCTACACCACATAGTTGAGAGCGCCTAGCGCTAACCTTATTCAACAGAGAGTTCAGTTTGCCTTGTAAGTGACGAGTTGGCCGGCAAGCCCCGCGGAAGTCCGGGGCCCGGAGACGGAAGCTTACGCAAACGACGCAGCGGGAGCGCGAGGGACCGCCGTTGGATTCTCCCTAGATCAAGACCAAGTTGGATGGGGACCACGGCGACGCGCGCCAGGGAGTGATCCGTTCATTTCATATTCCAGTTAGAGGTGTTGTTTCATACGATAACTCTATTTCATATTAACTTGTGGTTTTGGGAGGTTGTTAGTGGTCACCTCTGGAATCTATTTGATCGACTACTGTGTGATAGGATTGTGTTTTGCTTTGGAACGATATATTTGTCTTCTGGATTGTATCTGTAGTGGTCTATCCGGAAGTGGTCCGCGTTTGGTAATTGAAGAGTGTAAGTGTGTTTGGAAGTGACCGATCTTCCAAGCGAAACTAGTGGAACCGGAGGAGTGACCCACTGCTCAAGGGTCCGAAAGAATAAGGGCAGCTGCATATTGTGTATAACTCTCTGTTTGTATTATTGGTTATTTGTGAGGCGACTTTACTCATAGTCTGCAGATTGACTGTGTTTGAAGTAACGTGGGCGATCTCACCTTGTATTTTTGATTGATTGTGTGTAGACAACTCACCCGGTGGAATCCCCGTCTTACCGAAGGTAAACGACACCTAATGGGATTACACAAGGTCACACGCCAACTCCGCTTGGAACATCTAGTGTTGCTTGTGGAGACTGACCCCACAGGGCGTTCCGAAAGGTCAAGCCGTTTTCCGCTTCTGTGGGCCACGCACTGTACACGTGGACGATAAAGGTGTTCACCAGCCTCACCTCAAAGGGGCATAATGAAGACCATCTCCCGGTGGAGTTTGACTTCAAGCCAAGTTCTTACCGAAGATGAAGCGTGCCCCCTGGCGCTGCCCGACATGGCTCCTCCGCGACTCCCAGGCGCAGGAACATCTTATCGCATCTGCAACGGCCCTTGCAGATCGCATCAAGATTTTCCCAGGCGCAAATCCAGGATGCCTGTTGGATGAACATAAGAGGGCAGACTGTATTTACGCTGGATGGAACTCCGGAATGCCGATGCGCGTGTTATGGCCGCTAAGGTGGAAGCAGTCAACAACGCAGTCGATCTCGCCAACATCATACCGACGGACAAGAATAAACAAGCGTTAGCCCAAGCACAAGAATCATTAAAGGCACATCGAGCTGCGATCAAGGAACGCAACGAAGCCAAGAAATTCGCGGCAGACTTACATCAAAGTGAGCGCGCTACGAAATATTTCTTTCGCGCGCCCAAACAAGACCTGCTTCGATCTCCGATCACCGAACTGCAACAAGACGACGGATCAGTCACGGAAGATCCAGAGAAGATTGCAGCTGGACATCGACAATACTGGGGGAGGCTTTTCCAGTCGATCTCCCCTGATCTCAGGTCAACTCACACGGCTACGTACCGACCGCTGAAGCTCGCCCGACTGCTCCGCGACACTGTTGCCAAGCTCACGCCTCAGCAACAAGCAATGCTGGATGCTTCGATCGCGGCGCATGACTTCTACATGGCGATCATGAACTCGTCAAACGATAAGGCACCCGATCCAGACGGACTACCGATCGAATACTACAAGTTGGCACCGGACTTGTGGGCGCGGATCTACGAAGTCATACATGATTTCCAGTTAAGCTAGGGCAAGATAACAAAGCTTCAGCGACGGGCACACCTATCGCTGTTGTACAAAGCAGGTGATCGCTCCTTACCTGGGAACTACCGGCCACTCACGCTCCTGAACCATGATGCAAAGCTTGGGTCGAAGGTGCTGGCTTGGAGGCTTGGGGAGGTGCAACCTGGGATCATAAACGAGGATCAGAAGGGGTTTGTACCTGCCAGATCAATACGACATCTACTACAATTTCAAGACTTACAAGAGCTGCGCAAGGATCGCTATCCAGACGCGTGCGTGGTTCTCCTGGATTTTGCCAAGGCCTTCGACAGTGTGCTGTGGCCAGCCCTGGACATGGAACTTCGACACTTCGGGTTTGGGACAACCTTCCGTGCGTGGGTGACGACCTTCTATTGCCAGTCTTCGGTGAGCATCTTACTGAACAACTCGCCCGGCGACCAGTTTCTATTGGGTGATGGCGTTTGGCAAGGGGACCCACTGTCGCCTGGAATCTTCGTGGTGTTTGTGGAACCACTGTTGAACTTTCTATGGTCTCGGTTATCCTCCAGCGGTTTAGCAAAAATTGACATCACTCTGCCTCACCATTGCCGATGACTGCACTAGGTTATTGAAGGACGTACAAGACGCTACACGATTCCTGGAGTTGGTTCAAGAATATGCAGATCCAGCTGGCCTCCGACTCAACGTGAAGAAAACGTGCATTATTCCGTTTACCCATCGGGTGTCTCAGGCTAAACTGGATCGACTACGCGCTTCAACCGCACTCAATGCACTCGGCATCACTGACACTGTGAAGCTGCTTGGTGTTCTACAAGGCGCGTCCATCACAGCCCAACAAAGGCTCAGCGCGGTGATTACCAAGATGCGTGCACGGTGTGCCATTTGGAAGTATCGAGCACGTACCCTTCGAGGAAAGGTGATTTTGCTGCACAGCATTATCTTACCCTTACTCTGGTACACAGCCAGCGTTACCTGCGTCCATCCGTCAGACCTTAAAACGGTGGATATCATCATCCGAAACTTTGTTCATTCGAAGGACACAAACAACAAAGAAGCTGCACCAGGCAAGTTCGACAAAGAATGGATCTTCATCGACAGTACCAAGGGTGGACTGGGCCTTAAGCCTATCAAGGAGTTCACACAAGCTATGCACATGAGGTGTCTAGGCGACGCTGTTGCTGCTACCTACGCGACCACAGCCCCCGCTGGTTTGCACCTGCGTTAGAGCTCTGTTCGACTGCGCTGGGCTCTCTTGGCTCCGGATTCGACATTCTCTACGCTAATCTACGCGGCTAGCAGTGGTCTCCACTACCCAAGTACTGGAGAAGTACACTAAGGCTATGGGCGGACCTCCACCTTTCGCATGGCTCAGTGGATTGGCTGGACAATGTCGTAGACATGCCACTGTGGTTTAACACCCACATTACGTTTGGAAAGACGAAGCTACCCCTCAGCGACGTGAGCACAACGACGATGGGATCGCTCAAAGCACTCGGTTTTACCCGCTTCAAGACATCTTGGATCATCAAGGTGACTACGTTACCAAGGCCCTACTACAGGCATTGTTGCCCGTGGGGTCGTTTGCACGACCCGCGTCACGAACTCGACTGGTCAAAGATACCATCGCCCGCTTCAACTTGATTACGCCTTCAACAAGACCGGTATATGGACCGGCTCGACCGGCGAGACTGGAAGCGTCCTTCCATGGTTGAAGCTTTGAAGGCAAACTGGTGACTGACATGATGAACAAGGACTTCGTCCAACTGATACTGAAGGCGCGCGCTAAAATCAAGACATCAAAGATGACGCTGTGGCTGCCGAGCCGCACTTTGATGCGGAGACGCATCAAAGGCGCGATTACTACATCGGACTCTTTCATGAGCTCCGATGGTTTCAAAGCAAGAAGACATCTTTCGCAGCAAAGTGCCCGAATGGCAGGCACTTTGTCAAAGTTGGAACGCTTTTGTTGAGAACTTCAACAAGAAGCCGAGTGCTTACCGTGATCGGATTAAGCAAGCGCGTGATCGCTTCGAGACGTACTCGAAGCGTGGAAAGTTGGAGCAACTCCACGTTGCTGCGGAGGAGGCTAATGTGCCGTGCGCTGTGCCCGAGGGCTTTCAGTGAACGAAGTGCTTCCCAGGCGCGGTCCGCTTGAGCGACCGCGACCTGAACGGGTACACGTCGTTCCGTGTGCCCGAGAGTCTCAAAGAGCTCCGTGCTAAATTCTTAGCACGTGAGGGTTCGGGCGCTAGCGATAACCTCAACGCTCGCACTACTTCCGCTGCGCCAGCGCGTACTGCTCTTCGCACGCCCTCACCATTTCCGGAACGTCCTCCAGCAAGACGTTCCGCGGCTCCCATGTATCTTGATGGGGAGGAAATCCTCTCCAACGAATACGAAAACGAGCCCCTTGAGGGTTCGTGTTCGGGATACTATGGTCAACAATCCGCTCAACAATCCAGCGGGTTGAGCCGCGGGCGTCACGGATCGGTGGTGGCGGGGGTGGGAACACGCCCCGGGTATGATCAGCCAAGGGCTGATCAGTATGCGCCTCTCCACGACCGGGTGACCACCGTGGAGCGTTTGCAGGGCGCTGAGTTCGCCGCCCGGAAGCAGGAGCTGGCGAACCAGAAGGCCCAAGTCGCGGCGGTCTTGCAGACCGCCTCGAATATCCAGGTCGAGTTGGGGACCCAGATGAAGGGGTTACTCCAGCGCGCGGACGCGCTGGAGGAGAGGCTGCTCGTCGCCGAGGCCAAGGCTTCCGCTCCTGCCGAGGCTTCGGGTCAGCCGAGGTAGATGGCTCGTGCTGCAGGTATGGCTTCAGCCGTCCGACGTAAAAGGTCGGATGAAGGCGCATGCTAGACGGTATGTCTAGCGTGTAGGCGTTGCCGTGCCGTGCCAACACAGTGAACGGCCCGATGAAGCGCGGAGCAAGCTTGCTCCGAAATCCGAAAGGTAGTTTTCCACGCGAAGTGAGTGCAGTGTTGAAGAAAGGCGGAATGAGCAAGCGGACGAAGCTGGGGAAACGATGTTTTGAAGCAGAATGAAGACATTACGACCAAGTCCTCAAATTGAAGACCCAACATCTAGTTGTGCAGAAAATGGGTAGGTGGGCTGGCCAATGCCGATCCTGGACCAGGAATCTTGGCCCCCCTTCCTGTCGTGGTTCATTTGGAGTTACGTCGACGCGGGAATCAAGCCCTCACGACCGCGCCGCCGTACAAGTGCTGTGGGCGTTTCACCAGCGTTGCGTCCAGCACCACGTCTGCCATATCGGCGTAGTTGTAGGAATTCAACCTACCCACCATCCCTGATAGGGGTTGCCACTCGGAACCTTGCCTCTCAAGCAAGGCAAGCCTTTGACCTTAACCAAATGAACCACATTGACCCCTAATCTGATTGAATGCTGCAAACTGCATGTTTAGGCAGGTTTTGAGTAGCTAACAAAACCAATGAACTAACTTTGAATTCATTTGTGTTGCCTCTGCCCACATTGTCTGCGTTCAGCTTCTGTTGATCAACAGAAGCTGCTATTGCATCTTGGACAAACCGAATCACGGCTTGTCTTTTGGTAATGAAGTTGATTGCATCCGAGCTGAAGTCATTCAGCTCGCTCTCCGCTAGAGGCCCGGTGTCTGCGTGGTTCTTCGCGGTGTCTGCGCCCTAGGCAGACCCGTGGTCTTTGTCCTTGTTGTTGGAGGAGTCTGCGCTTTGCACAGACTCATGCGTCTTGTTCCTTGTTGTCGCGGCTGATACTGTGCAAGTGTCAGCGCTTTTCTGTGGCGGCTGTATTGCAGTCGTAGATCCTCCCCACTTAAAGTGGGAGCCATCACTCCGGGAAAACTTGGTAGACGTGGATGTCGCATGGCATTCACGTAGAACGGTGTATGCCCGGTCGAGGCATGCACTGAGTTGTTGATGGCAAATTCTGCCATCGATAAGCACTCGCTCCAGTATTGGAACGAGTGAGCGTAGCTCTTCAACATATCGACGAGCACGCGATTCACGCGCTCGGTTTGACCGTCCGTCTGCGGATGATCCGCAGTCGACATGGAAAGCTGGCTCCCAAGAAGTGTAAACACTTCTTGCCACAGGTGCCCTGTGAAGCGCGGGTCTCTGTCCGACACGATGTCGGACGGCATGCCATGGTGTTTGAACACCATGTCGACGAGCAGACGGGCCGTCTGCTTCGCGGTCACCTCTGCTGGCACCGCAGCAAGATGTATCATCTTGCTGAACCGGTCGACGAAGACCACAACACCGGTGTTCCCTCCGCTATCCGGGGGAAGACCAAAGATGAAGTCCAAAGACATGGACTTCCAACACTCCGACGGAGTCGGTAGTGATTGCAGTGGAGCCTGTGCGAATGGCGCAGGCTTAAGGCGTTGGCATACCTCGCAAGCACGGATGTACTTGCGCACTCACTTGTACTGGTGGTGCCAGTAGAAATCACGCGTGAGAAGGACGTATGACTTCTCACGTCCGAGATGTCCCGCCGACGGGGCATCGTGATACTCGTACATGATCCTGAGTCGCAGGTCATGGTCATTCGGCACGACAACGCGGACCGCGTTGTCGTCGACTGCATTATGAAGCACTAGTCCGTCGTGCACCCGAAAGCGGTGTGCACGCGCTCGAACGTGCTTGGGCAGCTTCTGACGGGACTTGTCAGAAGGCGCTGTGCTATAGGCCAGCAAGAGTTTCGCGTCCGCGTCGCGCGCATACGCGGCCTTCACATCATCCAACAGAGACGATGTGGGTTTGCTTGATCGCATGACGTCAATGGCATTGACGTCAGCAGTTTCTGCGTAGTCCGGCCGACGTGATAACGCGTCGGCCACTACATTCAATCTTCCGGGTTTGTATTTGACCCGGAAGTTATACTCCGCAAAGAATGAGAGCCATCTCGCCATTCTTTGTGATATGTGTGGCGACTTCACTGCGGTGCGCAGTGATGCATGGTCGGTGTAGACCACAAATGGTCTACTTCCAAGCAAATACACTCGGAACTTTGCGAGTGCGTATTTCGTGGCAAGGAGTTCCTTGTCATGCAACGGATAGTTGCGCTCAGCTGGCTTCAGCTGACGCGATTGGTAGTAGACGACACGACCACGGCCCTCGTGATCGTGCTGCATCAACGCGCATCCGATCGAGAAATCGGATGCGTCACACACTACGTGAAATGGGCGATCTTGGTCAGCCACTGCCAAGATCGGCGCCTCAGGCAAGCCCCGCTTGACTGCATCGAATGCCTTCTGGCAATCGGGTGTCCAATTCCACACAGCTTCTTTCTTAAGAAGCTGTGACAGCTGGCGGATCTTGCCCGCATAATCCTCCACGTACTTGCACAAGTACGTGGTCAAGCCAAGGAACTGCCTCAGTTCCTTGACGCTTGAAGGCGTTGGCCATTCATTAATCACTCTGACCTTTTCCGGGACAGGGCGAACACCATTTTTCCCTACGAGACACCCGAGGACGGGTATCTCGCTCGCCCCGAAGATACATTTCTTCAGGTTCACGTAGAGCTTATGCTTTCGCATTAGCTCAAGTAGCCTTCGGAGATGCACCCGGTGCATCTCAATGTCGGTCTTCCCGTCCACAGGCCGGCTGTGGATGAACACATCATCGAAGTAGCTATGTGCGAAGTCGCGCACCGAGCGCAACAAGTGCGTCACGCACCTGTTGAAAGTCGCAGGGGCGTTCTTAAGCCCTTGTGGCATTACTAGCCATTCCCAGAGCATGCCGCTTGGCGTGCTCACTGCCGTGAGAGGGATATCGCTCTCACGCATTAGGATCTGATAAAATCCATCTCGCAAGTCGAGAGCACTGTAAACGGTGCTCCCGGCCATCGAATCGATGATAACATCTTTTCGTGGTATCGGCGTCTGCGCCGGTACCGTCGCATCGTTCAGCTTGTTATACGCATGAACGATGCGCCATCCGCCCTTTGGCTTTTTGACACAGAACGTCGGAGCACTGTGCGGGGACTTTGATTCCCGCACTTGTCTTGCTTTACGACGACTTTCAAAGAAGTCGTCGATAGATTTTACTTGTTCTCGCGGCAGTGGCCACTGCCGCGTGACACAGTACTTCGTGCCCGGCACGAGATCAATCTCGTGCTGAATACCCTTATCCTGCGGAAGCTCCGCAGGAATCTCTTCCGGGAGTACGTCTTTGTACTCCCTCAACAATTCATAATAGGGACTCGACTTCAGCGAGTCCCAACCTTGTTCCTCGAAGCGCTCTCGCTTCGTCTTCGCACTGAGAGCGTCTTCACTCTCAGTGGTACTTCCCATGAAGAGCTGCCTCAGCTCTTCGCTCTCGCTCTCCGTTCTTTCGCTGTCCGAAAAAACATAGACTTGCTCGATGCGTTTATCGTGCAAGTCGCGCGTGAAGCGCTTCCAACTCATGGCTGGAAGCGAAGTCAACTCCGACGCCGTCGTCGGAGGATTAGCGAATTCCATCTCACGATACTGGAATCCAGTATCGGTGCGCGTCAAGACGCTTAGCGTCTCGACGTCCGGCGTCACCGCCTCAGTCTGCCCAGCAGACTGCTCTTGTTGCGTCTCGGTCCCGGACCGAGACTTGCGCAGCGTTCTCCGCTTGCGCCGTCTTCTTGTTGTGCGGAGCCCGACTCCGCACAGTTGTTCTTCTGGTCCAGGCCCGGCCGTGGACAGTTGTTCGCCGGCGGACCCTGTCCGCGGGCGCGCGGTATCAAGCCCGGCTTGATCGCATGGCGCTTCGTCGTGCAGCCCGGCTGCACGACAGCATGCAATTTGCGTCAGTGCGGTGCGTTTGCAACCGTCCGCACTGTTTGCAGCGTCAACTCCCGGAGTTGACACGCCTTCGCCACCTCGACGCCATTCATTGGCGGAGCCCCTCATCACCGAGGGTGCGTCGGCTCCCGGAGCCGACGCGCCGTTGTCGACCTGACCTCTTCGGGTCAGGGACTGTCCCTTACACGCTTGAACGTGGGTGTTGGTTCCGGGAACCAACACATCTTTTTCTTCCGACGTCGGCAGCCTTGCCGACGCGGGTTTCACTTGTGCGCGCCCTCGCGCACTCCTTGGGCACTCCGGGACAGCGGCATAAAGCACTGTCTCGACTGGTGAGCCGCGCGCACCTGCTGGTGTGTGCGCTGCGGTAACAGGGCCAGCGCTCTCTGTTTCGCTGTCGCGTCCGAAGCGCACGAGCGTGCGCTTCTTCCAGTCAATTACCGGATCATGCCGTGCAAGCCACGGCATGCCCATTACCACGTCGAACTTATCGTCCAGGTCCAGGACGATAAAGTGTTCGGCAAACACCCTTTGTTTGTACGAGAAGCGCACGTTTACGACGCGTTTCTCAGTCTCAACGATGGCACCTGTTGCCAGTCGTACCTCCAGAAGACTTCGAGGTACATTTACCTCCTCGAAGTCAAGTCTCGGTAAGCTCCGCAGTCGAACAAAGTTGTTCGACGCGCCCGAATCTACCAGAGCGCGAAGAGAGTCGCTCGCTCTCTTCGACGTTACCTTCAAGATGACCAGGTTCGGCCTGTCATCTTGCTTCTTGCAGCGAGATCTGGTCTCACTGGGGACTGCAGTCCTCAGTGTCGCGTGCCCAATGTCGGCACGCGTGACTGCATTACCAGTAGGGCGCCCCGCGCCTACTGGATGTTCACGTTTTTTGTTTGTTCGCGGCGATGCCCGGCATCGCCACGACGGCCACCATTGTAGTGCACGGGAGCCGTGCACTCTCTGGCAAAGTGACCGACCCTTCCGCAACGGAAGCATCGCACATTACTTCCGTGCTGCTGGTGACCAGCAGCCGTTGCATTCGAGAGGTCCATTGGCTCCGGACCTCCCGTGCTCACTACCGGCCACGGTTGCGACCTCGGCACATTCGCATGCAGTTTAGCCTGCCGCAGGCTAAACTCTTCTTGCATTGCGAGAGTAATCGCAGCTTCGAGAGTACTCGGGTACTCTCGGAAGAGATAGGTCTTCACGGGCCCATCTCTAAGTCCTTTCATGAACGTGACGACCTTGGTCACCTCGTCAGTTGGATTGGTCACGATATTTGAGACCAAATATCGTGCGCGCTGCGCGTAAGCATGGACGTCATGCTTACCCTGCTGAAGGTCGAGGAACTCCACCCTCGACCGGAACTCGTTTTGCGGGGGCTCAAACGCTTGTCTGAGCGCCTCTTTGAACACTTCGTACGTGCTAAAGCACGTAGGATCGGAGAGTCGGCGTCCATACGCCCAACTCATTGCGCGTCCACCAAGGCAGGACATGGCGAACGCGACCTTCGACAGCGGGTCGACGATGCGTCGAGCCGCTATGACTGTGTCGAGCTCGACAAGCCATCGGAGGAGAGGCTCGCCCTCCCTTCCCACGTAATTGCTCGCGCTCGATTTTAATGATTGAGCACGCGATGTCGTCCCTGACGACGCCGTCACTGAGGAAGCAGCATCACGCTGCTCCTTCATGATGAATCCCAGAGCAACACCATGTTGCTCCGTCGGCGATAGCGTACGCAGCATCGTAGCTATCGCCGCTTCTCCAATGACTGTTGACAGTCGTTGGAGGGCCTCCCACTCTGGGTCAGACAGGTGGGGGCAGTCCGCGCGTGCAACATGCGTTGCAGGCGTGTTGGAGCTCTCCATGGGCACCTCCGTGCTCATGGGGTTCTCGGCTCCGCGTTCGTACACCTCGTACGAACGTCAAGCAGTCGGTCGTTGGACGGACTACAATGTGCTACCAGGTGTAGGGGGTCTAACTTGACTCACTATTTTTGCTTACACGTTGCGCTACGTGTATGAGGAAGCGTAAGTACTTAGTAATTACTTGAGTTAATTATATTTGAATACACAAATATAATTTAAATCAGATAAGACTCCAAGTGACTTAGATTAGGTAAAATGAGAACTGTATTGTTTGTGAATTGAACTTCCTCCTAAATCTGCTAAAACTGTTTATCATCTATGAAAGGGATTGACAGCGGCTGGCTGACAGAGCCCCGCTAATATGCACGTCTCTAATTGGTAGAAAGATGCTGCTTTGTACCAATAGGATCTTTGGGTAGGTGTGGACCACTCATTGTGGTGGCCCACTTCAATGTATCCATTGGTGTGACTTACACCAAGGTGAGGAAGTATCTAAAACTTTTAACAGATATCCTATCTGTTAAATTCACAAGTGGCTTGTAGCCACTTGTACGTGTAACCCCGTTACAGCTGGTGTTACCTGCAAGTGCTATTCGGCTAAGTACGACTACGGTGAAAAGATATGGAGATTATGCAATTCAAGCGACCTTCAACATCGTCCGGTGCTGCGTTTTACGATCCATTTGGCTCCGTCGAAACAAGCGCCATTACAACCCTGAAGTTTCGACATCGCCTAGCTTCGTTCAGCATCAAGCTCGAGCGTACATTCGGCTACATCTACTGCGATTCCGGGCCTCATCTCTGGACCGCTTACTGGACGCCATGGAGATGTCGGATCTATCTTGACAAACTCCGTGACTCCTGCGAAACCAAGGCGGTTTAGATTTACAGCCTCTCGTGAGCGGCTGATTGATTCCTATGTGGAAGTTGGGGGGGGGGGGTAGAGCAGCGGCAAGCCGCATGCTCAATAAGGAAACTCTGTCGAGGGGCCCCTTCGAAAAAGACGGTCTACAACATTTCAAATTTCAAGAAAGCCCTTCACCCCGGTCTACAAACTCAAGGGCCCGCTCAATGATGGTCATCAACTATCCCAAGAAAGACGTACATTCGAAACTGGTGCCAACCCATTCCTCATGCAAATCCGCGACTCATCCCCAACTCCCCCACAAGCACCGATGAGTACGCTGGCGCACACTGATACCTGCAGGTTTGCTGGTTTCTCATCGCTCATAGAGCCTTTCGGCACCGGCTACTTGGCTCCTCACGGTTACCGACACGGACAGGGAAATCCGTCTACCTAAAAGTAGCCTCACCACGAGTGGATATGCTTGAGGTGATCATACACTTTTGAGGCCGGCTCTCTGTGATCTCACCGCTCAAGCCCAAACTTCTTCCGACACTTCCCAGCGTCCGAATCCACCCAAGCTTTAAACGACAAAACCACAGACAGACGGTTAGCGCGCGTGCGTGCTCAACAACTAGTCTGCTTCTTTCCCCAAAGATTTCCATGATCGGAAACATTATCTGATAGGAAGCTCAGCCAGGAGTATTTTTAGTATCCTTTTAGGAATTTTCCTGTAGGAATTAAAGTCAATGTACATATTCCTCCCAGATCTTTAATGCTGTTCAAACTGGTAAGTATACAAGTTTCTGACCTGATGTATTTTTTTTCTTTTCAAAAAGATATCGTCGCTAACTTTATTTAAAGCTGTATTTGTTAATATGGACCTAAAAATAGTAGATGCAAGAGGGGTAGCACTGTTTGGGTCAAATGCGCTAACAAAGAAAAGCAACATACAACCGCAAAACGCATTGGCGACTCATGTGGTACCAAGTGCGGTCCCTTCGGTATCTTTAAAACTTCACCGGTCATAACTGAGGTGAATCGACCGGAAAACAATGCGGTTCATCATTTTGGTGAACCGACTTGTACGTGAAGTAAGCAAGCTCCAGAAGCGATATTAAAGCCAAATTTATGACAACAAAGGGCCTGGTGGAATACTGAACTCGAAGTTCTTGCAGCATCATTTCCGGAGCATGAATATAGGGGTAATAAAGTTCTTTTACTGTGGGATGATTTTAGAGCTCATTGGACAACATAAGTAATAAGTTACGCAGCTTCGCTAAACACCGTGCTCCCGAAGGTCTCCCTGAGATGTAGTTATGTATGTCAGCCATCTGACATAGCCTGGAACAAGTCGTTCAAGGGTTTATTACGCTCCCTGGGGATAGATAGACTGAAGTTGCAACTTGTAACTTGAGTAAAAGCACCACAAAACGAAAACAAATTAGCAGCGGCTACACCTGAGCTCCGTCAGCATAACGTAAAATAAGGCGTTTGCGCTGGAGGGTCAATCTCGAACAGTTCAGATCCATGTGGATGGTACGAGGTAGGGTTAGGGGATCTGACTGACGGATTCCAGCCTAGAATTGACGGGAACTTCGTCACATGGTTCAACGTTGTCAGGATCGGAACATGTATCTCAAGCTTGCGAAATCCACAATCTGTAGTCGTGAAAATCCTCGTCTGGGCGACGTTTTGGGTGTCCACGGTGTTAGAATCGATCCCGATATAGTTGCTGCACATAATGTGCCTTTTCTCAGAAAAGCTTTTTGGTGGTCTGAAGAACCCGTATTATGATTATGTGGCGAAAGGTCGCGGCATTAAAAAAAGCGAATCAGGACAAAGGTCCCAAGGAGTAGCCACTCATCATGAAATTTGTGTGGACCCTGGATATGGAGAAGCGCTTGCTCGAGCTGAGGACTCAGCTACGGGAGAAGACGGGGGTTCAATCGCAGACTTCGCTGCAACTACTGCGAATCAAAAGGCACCGTTGATACCTGCTTTACCTACTCGAAACCACCCAAGCGGCGACAGCAGCAACGATGACGACGATGCGAAACCACTTCCAAGCCATCAGCAATGTTTCAACATAATCAAACTGTTAAGAGATGAGAGAGCGATAGCCACAGCTGATTCGCTTGCCACTGATCGCGCTACAAACGCTTTGTTGCAGCGTGCAAGGCGAGTGAGGAGTCCTCTAAGAAACGTATCAATCGAATGGAGGCTGTAGTCGAAGTCGAGAACGCGTCGCCAAATCGGTGGTCAGTCTCAGCGAGCACCGCTGAGAGACGAGAGACTCGGACACAACCTCTATCACTAGCGAGTACTGATGAACTTCGCCGCATCCTGACCAACATTTTATAGAGAATTCGTAGGTACAGCAGCAACTTCATTTTCGTCGTTCCCCTCGATGGCGGCGCGAAGAATGTGACCTTTCGATCTCAGAATGATTTTATTAACAAACACACATCTGTTCAATGCATATTATGTTGAAACCATATTATCGGGGATAACATATAATTGTGGTGATACGCGTTATCAGCGAACACGGCCCGGGAATTTGTCGGCAGGGATATTATGCTCGGCTACAACTACCGAATTCGTCGATGAGCTGTCCCCCTGTGATAGATTGCCAAAGGGGGACAGCTCATCGAGGAAATTCTCCAGATCCTACTAGCCCCTCATTGGATAAAATAGAATGATTATAAGCACGTTTGCGACCCCAAGCGGATAACGTACGCCTTGACTACGTACTCGAGTCATCCGACTTCAGCGACAACCTCCTCCCCTCTGAAAACGATGATGTCGTAGATTTTTTCGCTTGCAACAGGCTTCATGCACCGTGCAGCTACGGCCAGACCCCCCCCCCTCATCACAGCCGACAACATCTACACCACGAATCAACGGTGCTGGTCTGTCGTCGTGTTTTGAAATAGGAGTTAGAGCCACAGGAGAGGAAGTGGTGAGCGAGACAGCAGGACGGACCATGAGCGCCTTCTGCAGAAAATGAAATGAGAGCTTATTGGCTGAAAATACAGTAGAGGGGGGACAGCTTTTCGGGGAAGACCCTTCAAATCTTACCCATCACTATATATGGCAAACCCGAAAGCTTTTCGAGGAGATTTGGGGGGGGGCAGCTCATCAAGGGATTCGGTAGATTAGCTTCTGCCTCCAACATGAACGTAGAACTGGTATACCTTCTAGTCTCAATCCGTTGATCCGCGGGACGATTTTGCCCTCAGCTTTCTTGCTCAGGGCAGTGCCATCCCCAAGTCTCCGCCCGTTGTGATTGCCTGCCCGAGCAGATTCACGAGCCGTTTGAATCGTCTTTGCTGCTTTCTTCCATTTATTAACCAACTTCTCCTTGGTGAGGTGTTCTTTCCGGGGTAGCACTGCGAAGAAGTGCACGACGCACTCTTTCATCGAGAATCCGTTGTCGAGGTTTTCAAACCGGTCGTTTTTGTTGCTGTACGCGACTGCGACTCGCTTATACACTTTAAGCGTTTGGCCTGTCCAGTGATGCATGCTCAACCCATGTTTTCTCGCGGCGCTAAATCGGAACGCGGTTTGAACGTCAGGTTAAACATACAGTATATCAGATTGTAAAAACCGGGCAATCTTGCTGGCTAGATCTCCCTGTCGCCAAGGAACAAACACCAGCTAGGACTAATGCTGTAATAGTTGTTTTACTAAGTAATGCGTTATAGTACAATAATAAATTAGTGTAAGTTTTACAATTGTATTTACATATAAAAATTTTAAATTACTGTTGTAATACTTTAATCAAGTCAAACTCAATGACTGATATTGAGTTGTATAATATAAACAAGTATATTATAATTGTTGTGCTAAAATTCGTCGTCAATTCGCTTTTCAGTTATTTTACACTTCAACAAGAGTATGGTCAATATGATCAAGTTGTGAGATTCAGGAGAACTTTGGGTTAGTAGTAATACTACTACTACTAACCGACACTCAGACAATATTACTACTACTACTATATTTGAACGGGCTTGGCATTAGTAGTATCACTACTAATTAGCACTACTAATTAGTGCTGTGTACCCATATTGACGTCTATAATAGCTTTCGCTTGTTTTCCTCCATGTACCTCAGTTCCTGACGATTGCAGCGCAATATTAGCTGCCGTTGCACTTACTCGTTGGCAGTCCCTGTCCTTAGCGGGTTCATAACGAAGGATCCCGTTGTAGGTTTTTGCTGGACGGGATGGTGACGTTCGAGTCTCCCGTGACACCCACTAGGAAGTCATGAAAGGCCGGAGTGGCTGCCAAGTTGTGCGCCATCCCTTGATAGACAAAGCATATTGGTGAGATCCACAATTGCTTAGCTTATCAATTATTCGCATACGCACCGCCGCGGATCAGCCATCGCGCAATATGACCCGAAATTTGTTCTTGAACCACCGGAGCTTTCCACCACATTTTTTGCCGCTTGGTAGGTTGCACCGCTGGTTCACTTAATTTGGGAGGGGCTTGGCGCTTCGCTTCTGCTTTGCGAGACACTTGTACCATGAAGCGATCGGTGAGACTCAGGCGATGCTGCTGAACTTGGATTGCCAACTCGTGCTGTTTGTATTTGGATACCAAGTGAGGCTTGGCATTAGACACGTTGCTAGCATGGCATAACGACTCTTGCCATGTATTCGTCCTCGCAAACAGCAGGCAAATATGTGCGAACGTTTTGTCTTCATAGGTGGTAGGTTCTCTAAGCGGTGTATCACATTCCAAAACGAGTCAGTTCCTTTCTTCAGCGGCTTGTGCATGATGTGATTTGGTTGAGCTCCTGGGAAGCGTTGTCATTATTGAAGAATTTTCTCACACACAAGCGACTGCAGAACCTGCATTCAGATAGTGTTAAGGGAAACAGATCGTACGCGAAGATATTACCACAGCATTGTTGCCGTTTTGAGAGGTCGACATCTGGCTTCATGCAGAACTCATTGCTGCACAAATGATGTACAGACAACGACGGATAAATCCGGGCGACACTAAAATCCGGGTGAGACAGATCCTCATTCGATCCCCATACAAAATCTAACCCCGTTTTTATCCAATGAAATGCTTAAATATTATTTTAGAGCCGATCAGAAAGTTAAAGATAATGAGTGGTGTGAAGCTAAACTCCTTTGCCGACACAGTAATTTGAGGTCAGTTGCGCAATGAAGCGCGTCGAGCACGTGACGGCTACAGGGTACGGAGCGGCACAACTGGGCCAAGTGGCGGCCGGTGGTAGCCCCCAGGCGGGCGGCCAGCACCTGGTAGAGCCCTCCCAAGGACGTGCTGACTAGAACTACGCAGAGCAGCTGGTAGCGCGTGCAGGCGCCACTCTGCAGGTCCGCCTCGGGTCCAGGAAGGTCATACTCATGAGCCACCCAGTTCACGTGTAGGACTAGAGCACGGACCAGCTGAAGCGCCGCCGACTTGGGGACGTGGTGGGGGCATCTGGAGCATGCGGAAGGGGGGAGAGCGAGAGCGAGCAGCGCCGAGGTGTGGGAGGTCAGCACGACGCATATCCGGGCCACCGAACAGCTCACCGTTGTGCCAACCGCTTAGCGCTGGCGTCATGGGGCCACTAAAAAGCGAAGCTAAGAAATAGTGCTAAAGCTACTGGAGGCACGGCAAAAGAAAAACACCTTCGTGCTATTCATGCCACTATTGCTGTATGGAACGCCATACCGACAAAGGCGATAATTCGCAGCATCAAAAAAACAATTCCTAGGTACCCTAAAGTAACTGTCTAAAAAGACGGATTTTTCTTGCTTTTCCATACGGTTTCAACTTCGTTTTCTGTACCATAGGTTAGTTTATCAACCAATCCAATCGCAGAATTTTTACTCTCCGGATTTTTGTGTCGGGAGCGGAGATTGCCCTATAGTATGAAGGATATCATTCAGTGAGTCCGGATTTATCCGTCGTTGTCTGTACCTGATCGCAGCAAACACAGCAGGGAGATGTCTCCGCTGTGTCGCTCCAATGACAGTCAATCTTAGTGCACTTCATGGGTGTGTTGCTTGAACCGTAAACCGAGAAATGAGCGACGGAGCGAGAGGGGGAGGCCGTGAAGTCACCAATTTTCGCGCCCTTCGAAGATCTCACATGCGTTGAAGTTTGGGGAACTATAGTAGTGCTAACTAGTACTACTAATGGCATTTTTTCTCTCTACTATTCAATTAGCACTACTAATCGACCAAACCATCAGTACTACAGCATAGCACTACAAATTAGCAGTGATATATTACTACTAACGCTACTAATCTGGGGTCTACCAACCCTGGTTGTGAGTTGTGAGTATACAGTAGTGAGTATACATTCAGTTTTGGAAATGGTCGGGCCGGTCAGGATTCAACCAGCGAGCATTTTACTGCCCCTTTGTCAGACAACTTAAATAAACCAAGTTCATGGAAGTCCGTGATGGGGGGGGGGGCACTTCGCATGCTGCTAGCTAGTTCTAAAATACGTTCGTTATGAGTACTTGGCATTAATTCCTTTAGTTACGGTAGCTAGAACCGTAAATGTGACCATGCTCTCTTAGGGCCCCACCAGCTTAGTTGATACCATGGAAGTTGACCACCAGGTGAGACGGCCGCATTCACAATGCAATAGCTAGCTGTGTACTGTTACAAGATCGATGAAGGGCGAAACACTCATGTGTCACGAAGAACCTGGTGTTTTTAATCCTGCGATTGGGAAAGCGGTACGCTGCATAGGAAAACGTGTTATTAAACCTGGAGGAGACCCCGTCGTTTGCTGTTTCCTTGGCAGCACCTGCTATCTACGCGTGCTTCACGCTGTTAATGGTGGTGAACATGCTCGCAGACAGTCACTTCACGATTCGCGTTGGAGAGTAAGGAACCTGTGACTCCCTCCCCCGGCCTGCCATGCGTTTGCAGCTTCTCGCCATGATTGTCGTTTCCTTCACCTGCATTGTGGCTCTAGCTGTGGAGACCGATAGTGCTGAGAGGCGCTCCCTTCGGGCTGGCAAATCGACTGCCCAAGAGGTCGAAAGAGATGAAGACAGAGGCTTGTTGTCATCAAAGTGAGGTGGTGGCTCGGGTGGGAAAAGTCTAACCAACAAGTCAAGAAGGCGCTGAAACTGGACGGACCAGAGGGAGCGGCCCTCACGAATAACAAGAACTACAATACTTACATGAACTTTGCCAAGAAAGCGGAACGATACCGAGTGAACAAGTGGTACAGGAAGAAATTCACCACGTTCCAAATCTGGGAGGAGCAGGGTCTCGGACATGTCACCCATGCGAGCCAGCTGGACACGATCTGGAATACCGAGAAATTCAGGGTCTATGAGAGATATGTGAACCACTTCGACACCAATGTACTGAGGACGATGGAAGCAGGGTATGGCCCGCCAAAACTGATGCTCAGTAGGGGGGGGGCACGGAAACGGAGATGGCAGCTCGAACGCTGATCATGGTCGGAGCAAGAAGGCCCGCCAAGTACGCTAAATTGACTTTAGGGATGATGGAGTCCACTTACCCGAGGATGGTGCTGATGTCCGGAGCAAAACTCAAAAGAAATGTGGACTTCAAGTCCTTCAAACTCTTTCTCGAGAAGAAGGAATCAGCCTTACAAAAGTAGTTAGACACCCTTAACTCCTTTGGTAAACTGTCGAGAAGCCAGAAAAGGAGGCAACGCGAGGTGCTGGAGGAACTCGATCTGATTGAGAAATACGTAAAGATCGGAAGTGGAGGTGGTGCTCCGTGATCCGCCATCCAAGTGGCACGATCCGGTCATGAAGACCAGACCAAAGTGCAAGATCTGTAGGTACGTTTTTTCAGGAGACAAATAGGATAGCCATAAGCTAGTTAGCTAAAGCTACCATAAATTGGAGTTATTCTGTTGGGAACGGCATGCATCTGCACGCTTTGGTCTGATCTACATCGGCCATTGCTGTCTTTTGTCCAGTTGGCAAGGCTGGACATGAGCTCGGTCATCTTGATGTGAAACCAACAAGTGCACTGTAGGCGTTGCTTGATCACCCTTGGCAATTCAACTCCATGACATTCACGACCACAATGTTTGATCTACTTACTGCGCGAAGTATGCGTTAGCAGCGCCTGCCAATATGGTGATTTGTCGACTTCCTCGAAGCACTACACGAGCAAAGTATTTTTTGTCGGGATTACAAACTTCTCCTTGTTGACGAAGACGCCAAAGCGTGAGGGTAAGTTTGAATTTCTGCCAGGAGTAAGCACGGCTCGGTCCAGGACGTCGATAGCAGATCTTGCATAAATCAAACGGGTAGCATCAACTTTACGACGCCTTGTCGTGCGCTAGTTTATCGATCATGAAGTCCAACTTCTTCTCCAGTAAGTCCAGGTGAGCAGTCACTTTTTTCAGGTCTGGACACGTCGTGTTGCTATCAGCAAACCAGTCGCGGAGATCATGAACTGGTGATTTCTGTGTGATCCCCGCTAGCACTGCGCTCCGATGACTGGCAATGTCAGTTTCTTCCGAGGCTGGGCAGCAGTCCTTGTTGGTACTCTTGGTAGCGAGGTGTTTGATCGTGGCCTCGCATTCCTTAATCGTAGCGTCGGGGAAAATGGTTTGGAGTAGTGCCGGTGTGAGCATCGTCTGTGGTGACCACTCCAGTGGCATTGCGGCTAGTCTATCTGTGAGAGCATTTTGCAGTACGTGCGACCGAATCCTCCCCCAAAAGACAACAGACGATCGCCGAAGTTGATTCCGGCAGAGGAAGAACACCAGCACGTGATGTATCGGTGCCAGCCCGTGTCGGACCACATGATTAAGCACGCGGCGGAACACCCAGCACTTGCTCTTGTCCTTCTTGACCTTTTCTTCCTTGTACGCGTCGACGACGATGGCCAACACGATATTCAGCAGCACAAAAGTCATGAACGTCATATAGCTCCAGTAGAAAGCAACCGAGTAGTTGATTTCGTCGATGGTGCTGATCTCGAAATTGTTGAACAGCATGTTGACGCACGTCTTGGTGGATCTGAGCATTGAGGAGAACTCGTCGACGCTGCTGCCAAACAAAACTGTCCCAGTTGAAGCGAACGCAGTGAAAATCACAGCAAAAATCACCGAGAAGGTCCGGAACGAGCGCACTGCACTTGCCATGGTGCGCGTGAGGATGCTTAGTCCAAAGTGATCCCGAAAAGTGTTAAGGACGCGTAGTCCTAGAATGAATACTGCCGCTGTGGCAAGAAGACGGAGCAGCACCGTGAGATTCGCTATGTGCTCGAAAGACTCGGTGACCGACGACAGCGTTGCCTCGACATCACTCTGACTCTGGTTGGGATCTCGAAGTATTGAGAGCTTACCACGAAAAGAAGTGTTGGTCATCGCTGCGTGCGTGATGACTACTGTAATGTAGAACGCATATACAATAGGCCCCCACAGCGCATCGATGGCGAACCATCCGTCCGGGAAAGCCCAGAAGCGTATTGCCATTGCAGCTTGCCTCAAGAGCTCGTTGAGATGACGACTAGACGACTCTCGACTCATATTCTTGTAGCGCATCGCCACCGAGATCAACGCGGCCACAAGCATCCACGGGAAGAACCAGAGCATAACGAGAATATCAAGCGCAACAGTGGTTGAACTTGGAAACTGGTCCGGCAGTGTAGAAGTTGTTGAGTAACTCGGTTCGACGAAGCCCCCAGGGTTAAGTTCCAGCAACAATGTCGTGACGGCGTAGCCCGGTAGCTGGCCATTGAGTGTAATGACTGTGATCAACAAATGCTGCGTAGACAAGTTGAGCCAGTCTCCACTCGCTTTCTTCTTCGCTAGTATGCTTCTCGCTCTCGTTGCATTCGTGTCGAAAGTAATGAGAAGATCTTCGGTTGTCGTGCTGGACTCATCATAGCAGGTCGGGTACAGCTTTACTAGGAAATCCGGCGTATGGCACACATCTTGCTTCATTCGTGAGACCTGGAAGCTCACCGCGCCGAGAACCTTGTTGAACGAGCCTACGCCTCCCCACTCCTCTTCTGGTAGAGTCTTCCCGTTATAATCCTCCGTGACGAAGACTTGCGGGACGAACGTGTCATTCAGCCAGTCGAAGATGTCCGAGATGGTTTCAATGTTGGTGAACTGGACTGGGTTTTCGTCCGTGATGGAAGCTCTCCCCGATGTCGTCGACATTGCGTGGCTCTGGTAGTACATGTTGGTGGTCGGGATATGCAGGAACATGGCGGCCACGAATATGCTGAACGACATCATGGCGACGATGATGTCCTTCATGTCGGCAACGTGTTTTTCATCGTTCCCAAGGCGCTTCAGAACAGTTCGGACGGGTATCGACAAACCAATAACGGACTTGGGGCTATCGATACCACATGTAGTGCCTTGATATTCGCCGTAGCTCCGCGTGCTGTCGTACGGGTCGGGCGAGAGTATTAGATGCATGTCCGTCGATAGCAGCGCCATTGCTGAAGTGGCCGCAGGCTGGACAAGTTTCCTCGCCTTCAACAGTTCCCCAAGCAGTTGGGCGCATGGCAGAGGGGTCATTGAACAAACATGTGCGGGAGAATAAGGTGGACGCCATGTGAGACTGCGGACGGGACACTGAATTGTGGGTTAGATTCGATTTACATGCAGATGCCAGCACCACCTGGAGCGCGGACAAGTTTGGATAACGTGAGCGCTGAAGTTGGAAGAAACATCTCTGTATGTTCACTTCCGTTCGCAGCTCGCGTTATGAGAGCTGCCCGACAATCGTGAAACCCAAAACGGCCAGCAGACCTACGGCCTCTTACCAGCCAGCGGGTCTCCGGTGCTGAAGAAATTTGGAGACTGCATGTCGTGTGTTGCTCTCACATGTAAGCGGGCGTGTCGTTCCGGGTTTGAAGGCGATCCCATCTCCGTTCTCCTGAGGAGAATCTCCTCAGTCACTGCAATCTATTGGCCAAGAGTCTGGTCAACTCCATGCGGGAGCTTTGATCGGGACGATGTCACACACGAGCGATTTTTCTGTTCGAGGTGGTCCTGGCGACCAGGCTGGCCTCGGGGGGAGCACAACATACTCTGTTAGGTTCACGTATCCATTTGACCAATCTGCGCATGTAGAGGCGACTAACGCAGGCAATGTTGTCCCAACATGGTAAAGTTTAGGACACTGCAAGTCGTGGGCCACGACTCGTGGCCCGTGAATTTTCGGTGCGCTGCATCCGCCGCGGTTGTTGATGCCGTGTTCCCAACTCGCTTCAGAAGTGCACGATTGACGATTCCATTCGGATCTGGTCGCCGTTCCAATGGTCATTCCCCTATAACGCTCACCAAGCTTTGCTCAGTTGCACAGCTCTCCCTTGGCCAGCTCGCTGGGGCTCCCCAGCCTGGGGAGCTGCATGACGCTGGTCCTGTCCCAAGCAGGGGACTTCTAACCCACCACCAGTCCGTCTCGATTCCGAAAGACCTCCATTCGCCCTTTGACCACCAGCGTGCAAAGTCGACAAGCTAGATCCTCCCTTCCGTTCCAAGTCGTCACTGACATGTCAACTTTTGCGGGTCGCACTCGGGGTCTCCTGGCCGTCCTGCTTGTGACGCTACTCGGATACTCAACTGTAGCGATCGAGGTCGGACTGAAGGGGGTTGTCATCATTCCGACGCCGATTATCGGAGATGCCATCTTTGAGGATATCACGACGCCGGCTCCGATCATCGGTGACGCCCTATTCGAGGACCTCACCAACGTCACCATCCCCAACATTACTCGGCACCTGCAGGCAGCGTACACGCCCACGGGCTTCCAGGCTGAAATGCTCAACGCTGTCAATAAGGAGCGCACGTCCAGGGGACTGTCCGCGCTGTGCATGAACAAGAAGCTGGAGAACGCCGCCCAAGGCCACTCGAACGATATGGCCGCCAACAACTACATGAGCCACACGGGCTCGGATGGCTCGACGATGTCGCAGCGCATCAAGGCTGCGGGGTACAAACGCACTGCATGCGGCGAGAACGTCGCGGCCGGCCAAACCTCGGTGGACCAAGTGATGGCGGCGTGGATGGCTTCGAAGCACCACCGCGACAACATCCTGCGCCCAAAGTTCACCATGTTCGGCTGCGGATACGCGTACAACGAAGACGCCACCTACCAGCACTACTGGACGCAGAACTTCGGAGCCAGCAAGGTCGAGCAGTGCTCATAAGTGAGCAGGATGAGGATAACGGGTAAAAGGTGTTCGCGCCGCAGCAACAAACAGCCCGTACAAATAACTATCAGAATGATACGTACAGCAATGTTTCAGAATGAATCAGCTCGGCTGTATTTGCATATATACCTGCATTCATATCCACCTCAATACTTGGAGAAGCTGCAGAAGCTGCCGCATAGCCGACAAATAATCTTCATGCCCGAAGCAGCCGAGCTGCTCGTGTCCTCATCCTCATCTTGTCCCTCCGAGTCCAATAAATAAAATGGCGACGCACCGCTGGACAAGTCAATTTCGGAAGCTGACGCCCCGCAACCCAAGCACTTCCACACTTCCATGGCAGAAATACAGCGGAACGACAGAAAACACCTCTCTAGGGTGTGGCCGGACTCGCACACGATCTCCAGTTCTCCAAACGGAACACTCTTCTCGCAAATGAAGCACGTCTCGCGAGGTGGCGGGACACGCGCTACAGAGGATGCGGGTTCTTCCGCAGTCTCGTTTTCACTGCTCGCGTCTGATTTTGCTTTTACGTACGCGACCCAAGCAGCTACGCATTCGGGTGAGCCCAGCTGGTCGTAGATATGCGTAACGAGAGCTTCGCTACGCGCTGTCAGAGATTCCTGAACACTGAGGAAGTCGGCCATCACTAGCGCACTGGTCTTCTCAGACGAGGAGCCGTCGAGGAAGTCGCGAAGTGCTTTGTCCGACTTCTTTGATGCCGCTACCAGCGTCGTCAAACAGCGCTCCGCCCAGTAGACACCCAACGTACGACGATTTTTCGCCAGGGCTGCATTCTGGGCTGCTACCAGGTGATGTGCGGGCGTGATTGCACTGCGCAACAACAATGATGCTTGCAGGAAAAGCGGAACGAGAAGCCTGGCATCACTTTCTGCAGCGCTGGCGGTGGAGGAAGCTTCGTAGTAGCGCTTCTCGAGTTCCTCACAGAGATGAAGATACATCGGCTGGCGCGCGAGCACTTCGCTGTCGTTTGCCTCACCGTTAGCGTTCTTGATCTTGATCAACAAGTCGGGAATCGCCAACTCATTGGAGCCATTCAGCGACATCACCGCGGCATTGTCGTTATAGCAAAACCACACCACATCCATAAAGCTGCTCACCGACTGGCTGTCGTTCAGAATACGGCACACGACATCCACGAACTCATCCGAGCTTCTCACCCATGGCGATGGAATGTACTCGAGTGAGCTCGACACTCGACTGTACGATACATCGGCTTGTGACTTGCGGTTGGGTCGAGACGCAGGAGGGATGATGAACACACATGCCAACTGTGCAGAGCTTGGTGACATTGCGAGCCCAAATACTGGATACTTACTGGCACTGGACGAGGCAGCAGTTGAGCCTTCAGAGTCGCCGTCTGCTGCGCTACTAGGAGCGGCTTCGCTAGAATACAGCTCTTTACCGGTGGACTTCTCCCACGCTTTAATCGTCCCATCCACAGCAGCCGAAAAGACCATGTCTCCGAAGTAATTCATGTCGATTCCCGTTACATTACCATCATGAGCCTTCCACTTGGCGTTCGGCTGGGCCTGCTTTTTCTTCTTCAGGTTCCACACCGAGATCGTCGAGCCCGAGGCAACAACCAAATCGTTCGTTGGGCTGTTCGAGTACGTCCAGCGACTGCCCATGCAGAGCCCAAAAATTGGCTGAGAGCTCGGTGCTACAATGACGCGATCCACTGCCAGCTCCAGCGGCGTATCATCAACCACACGCGTTCTGACCGGGACACTTGCAACCAACACGTTTCCTTCCGACGTCCCCAGCGCCAACCCAAGGTTCTCCTGCGGAATGTACGCTGTCCCATGTCGGTGCATCTGCTGCCACGTGCAGGTCAACACCCAGCCATACTTGTCCGTGTCGATCCACGCAATCGGAGCCGCCGACAGCAAAGGCAGCACCTGCTGTCCCGCCACAAAGGACGGATACGCGTAGGCCCAAATGGTGCTCACTTTGCGTCCGGCCAGCGCAATGAGCGACGTGGTGTTCTGCTTATCCGCCGTCATCATAAACGGCGACCAGGCCATGGCCAGCGTCGACATCATGGCGCATCTGTGCGTGTACTCCGCCACGGAGTTCAAGGCCATGTGACTCTGGGCCGGGTCCAGCTTCCTCTTCTTGTTCTTGCCCGACTTGTCCCTCCTCGGAGCAGCCATCGCCACACTCGGCGGCAGCTGGTTGCACCTCTCGTCGTGCGTCGGCCCCAGTCGGAAGGCCTTCCGCTCGAAGAACTTGAACAGGTCCTCGGAGAACACCGCGACCTCCTTCCAGTTCATGTGGAAGCTCGGAGGGAAGTGCAGGCTGACTCGGGACGAGGCCGTGAGCGCTAGTAGGGCGCAGGAGTTGCTCGGCGCAGAGCCCCGGGGGCCCCACACTGCAGCGACGAAGGCGGCGCCCGTGTTCTTGGACAGGGACAGCTCCTTGGGGTTGTGCTGGTGGCGGTCGGCCTCATTGAGCAGGAAGAACGTGGTGCTGGCGCGCGGCAGCCCCGCGTCCAGCGCCTCCAAGTTGGGCGGCACGGCCACCGGCAGGTGCTCGTTGGGCGTGCGCTCCGGCAGGAACACGAAGTCCTTGGACACGGCGGGGCCCTCGGGCTGGAACATTTCGAGCTCGCGGCTGCGGAACGTGGCTACCAGGACGCTCGAGTCCGACACCACGGCCAGACGCCCGTCCTCGGACCACGCCACGCCGCCGGGCACCAACGGGCTGCCCGGGATGCGCTCGCGCGAGTCGGCGTCGGTCGGCAGCAGCGCGGCGGCCGAGGAGGCGTCCACTTCCTGATCGGTGGTCATGGTTCTTGTGCCCGTTTTGACATGGACTTTGGCAGGTTGGTAACAATCAGATTTGAGAGGGTGTCCACGAGGACACTGGAGGACATTGAGGGTTTACATAGCTGCGTTCGTATTATGGTGCGCCGCGTTCTGCGTTGCACTATTCAAGTTGGTTAAATATCTCGTCGTCATCGTCGCTGTCGGCTTCATCGTCGCCGTCGCTGTCGCTGACAGAGGAGTTTCGCTCCGTGTCGTCTTCAGCGTCGCGGCTCCCATCACTGTCGCGCTGAACGTCCTTGCGATCGCCGCGAGTTGTAGGACGTTTGGAGGCGCTGTCCTCCTCTAGCTTCTGCTCCTCTTCCTCTTCGCTGGCGCTGACATTAGCGACCGATGGCTTAGATTCGGCGTCGCTTTGGACGGATTCGGATTTCACAGTGGCATCGCCGTCGCTGTCGTCGTCGCTGTCAACCTCGAAGACCTTGCGCTCCTTGAAGTCGCCAGATGTCATCTCTTCGTCGTCATCGTCGTCATCCAGCTTGAAAACTTTCACTTCGCTAACAGACGCGTCCTCCTCCTCCTCAGCATCCGACCCATCGCTCAACTCTTCATTCATTTCTTCATCGCGCTGGGTGTCAATCAGCACAAACTCCGGCTCCGGGACCACCTTATCATTGAGACTGAACGGGTGCAGGTACCGGGCGTCTTCACGCTCAGTAGATGTCTGCATTAGCAAGAAGAGCACACACAGAGAGGTAAATAATCCACTCGGATACTTTTTCCAACCCCTCCAACCTGCAGCCCACGTACCAGCCAGTTCCTGCCGTGCCCTACCGACGGACAGCCGTCGTGGAATCCACGACTCAAGGTCGGGAACTTGTAGGCCGAATGGAAGTGCTCCATCGCCAGAACATACTGACGCTCCAGCTCGGGCTGTCCGAGGCGCTTGACCTTCTGGTAGCCCTGATCGAACAGCCCCCAGATGAATCCGTGGTCGCCACGGTTTTTCTTGTAGGTCTTCAGCCTGCGTTTCATGTCCCTGGCCTCTTCGTGCACCTCGTCCAGCGACTTCCAGGGCGTGGGCGGGCGACCCGGCTGCATGTACTGCTGCCCCAGGTACACGGTCGGCGGCGGGTGCGCCAGCTTGCCGCGCTGCTGGTGAAACACGTCGGCCACGATGCGGCTGGCGGCGGGGATCAGCATGCCGTGCACCTGCAGCTGGTGCTCGAAGAGCTCCGTGACGCACTCGAACTTCATCTTGCACTCGTGGTTGATGCAGCCGTAGGGCTGCAGGCCGGAGGTGCTGGAGCCGTAGCGGCGCAGATACTCGCAGCATGTGAGCTTGCAGACCACGGACTTGTTGCGCCTGACGAGCAGCTCCTCGTCCATGTCCTGCAGCTTGGGCGCGTCCTCCAGCGGCGCCTTGTCGTTCACGGGCAGCCCCGTGTGAGACTTGCGGCGCTTGTTCTTGCCCAGCCGCGCCGCCGTGCGGTGCACCTCGTACTGGAAGCCGCCCAGCTCCATGATGAGGCGGTTGTTGCGGCGCCTCGTGGCGCGCATCGCCTCCAGCATGTGGCGCCGGCCGCGCACGTTCTTGAAGCGCAGGTACGGGATGCGCCCGTCCACGGGCACGTCCAGCGGGCTCACGATGCCAGCCGCCAGGTCCGCGGCGTTGGGCTCGGGCGCGTCATTGTGCGGCGCGTACGAACGCTTCTCGGACACCTTGCGGGGCTTCCAGGCCTTCGTCATAATAGCTCTCCACCAGTCTAATGGTTGTGTCTGTCTGCGACGTGTGACGGCCGAGGTAGTGGTGGCTCGGGATTGGGTAGAACTGCTTTGGACCAATGAAACAGCACTTCTATTCTGAAAAAACAAGGCAACTTCACTTTGTCTGCTGCTTGGTGACGTCTTTCTTGTTGTTGGCGGCAGCTTGTGCTTCCTCCTCCTCCTCCTGCATTTCCTTGCGCAGCTCGTCCATGCGGGCGACGATGCGCCGCTCGATTTCCTCCTCCGAGATCTTGACGCTTTTCGGCAGCAGAGAAGGGAACACCAGCTCGCGCGGAGGACCCTGGCTCTCCACGAGCGCAGCAGTCGTCGGGTGGTACACGGCGGGCGCCTCGCCGTATTTCTCCTCGTAGCGCTGCACGCCCTTGGACAGCCGCCACTTGTGGAACTCCTCGCGCCCGAACACCACCGCAGCGCCCACCGCTGCGCCAGCCGCTGCTCCCTGAAGACCGCGGAACCGACCGCCTAATACATTTAAAATCACACAACCAGGCATCCGCGTGTCAGTCGCTGCAACTGCAAACGACCGAGAATGAAAGCATAACTTCGGAGTACAGTCGTCTCACTAACTGCATCCAGGACTCACCGACCAGTCCGGCGTAGAATCCGCCCGTGATGGTGCCGGCAGCAGCGCCCGTGATCCAGTCCTTCTTGTCTCCTCTCTTGTCTGCGATCACCTCCTCAAATGCTGCAGTGAATCACACAAGTAGTAGAAGAAGATCGCCACCCAGCAGGTCAGCAGAGCACTACAATCAGAACACGCAGCGATCTTCCAGCCGCCCTCACCGATGTACGTCGACGACAGCAGGAAGAAGTTGGAGCCCATGGACGCCGCGTAAAACTTGATGCTCTCGTTGCGCAGCGCCGCCAGCACGGCGCCCATGGTGGCCCCCGTGGCGCCGGCCATGCTGGCGCCCACCAGCATGTGCTTGACGGCGGCCTTAGCCTTGTCTGCACGGCACCAACGCGCCAAAACAAAAGAACCGTCAGCCTTCCTCTCCACCCACACAGTCCACCCACGCATCCACCCACTCACCCAGCGTCTCCTCCATCTCCGGGCTGCGCTCGAACATGCTGCTCAGGTTCCCAGCCTCTCGTCGGTCAGGCAGCGAGCTGTAATCTGGTGTGCGACTTGTGTGGTGCATCTCGTCATTGGCCGAAAAAGCCTTCGTTGTTTCCTCCAATCACACTTGTCCTCATCGCACTTAGCATGACACACCCCTCGCGGCCAGTCAATCGCTCCATCGTCGCGCAGCCGCACCACTAGCCCCAGTCACTTGCGAACTAGCATCCCTTCCCAGACTCCAGCAAGATGCCCCGTCAGCTTTTGGCCACCCGCTACGTGCAGATCCCCGAGGACGTGAAGGTCGTCCTGGACGGCCGCAAGGTCACCGTGTCCGGCAAGCGCGGCGAGCTCACGCGCGACTTCCGCCACCTGACGCTCGACATGCGCCGCGTGAACAAGGAGCAGATCCGCGTGGACCTGTGGTTCGGCAACCGCAAGCAGCTCGCCTGCGTGCGCACCGTGTGCTCGCTGATCGAGAACATGATCACGGGCGTGCGTGTGGGCTACCTGTACAAGATGCGCTTCGTGTACGCCCACTTCCCCATCAACGTGACGTTCGAGAACAACACGGTGGAGATCCGCAACTTCCTGGGCGAGAAGCGCGTGCGTCGCGTGGCTCTGTCCGAGGGCGTCACGTACGTGCGCACGGGCGACGTCAAGGACCAGATCGAGCTCAGCGGCATTGACCTCCAGAAGGTGTCGCAGGACGCCGCCAACATCACGCAGGCCTGCCTGGTGCGCCGCAAGGATATCCGTAAGTTCCTCGACGGTATCTACGTGTCCGAGAAGACCAACATCGAGATCGAGGAGGACTAAGCGTCCGCTTGCTCGACCTGCAAGGACTCTTGTCATGGGGTTAAACCGCTGCTAGGAGAGTTCGTAACCGGATCTGAATAGAACCGACCGTGCTCCATTGCCGTCACTGGGTTGATCGCAGCGAGTTTGCTGCGTTCTTCTGTCCGGGCGGATTTTGTGTTGCGCAGTGTGCGTGAAGGTGTAGTGCAGTGGGTTGTTCGTCGTGGCGTTGGGAGGTTCCAGCGCGCGGCGATCGACTCGCTTGCTCCTTTGGCTCGCGGCTTGCACGAAATCCTCCGATTCTTGTCCTTGTCTTTTTGCTGCGTGCTGTAGTTGTTACTACCTCCGTTCGGAAATAGATGACCATTTGTTTTTTTTTTGCGCAGCGCTCCGCCTCGTTCATTTTCCTGATTATAAAATTGTGGGAGTGCTGGAGAACACCAAGCGAGGCACAGTCCAGAGAGGCGCAGGCGTTTAAAATGTGGGAGGGCTGGAGATCTAGAGTTGACACTAAGCAAGACAGTCCAGAGAGGCGCAGGCGTTCTTGTTCCGCCGCACTACATACACAAAAATGGATCTAAGATCTCACTTCATCCTTGAGGGGCACATGATTTGGCTTCGGGTGCTACGAGGATCCCACTTGTTGAGAGATGTTGCATCGCATGGCAATGACGTTGGAAGACTGTCCGTTCGCATCAGTTTGTACTTAGCAAATGATCGAGCCGGTAATCATTTCCACCATTAGAGTTCATGATATGCTCCATGGGCGCTGGCAGCGGGAAGCGCGAGCCCTCCGTCCAAGCGTCGCTCTCAGCCTTCGCCTCACGCTCATCGTCAGCAACCGAGCCCTCCATCGTCGTCAGATCCCGCATGGCTTCCAGCACACGACGCGCACCAAGTCAAGCGCGGGGCACGTAGCGCATGTACATGCGAGACACGGGGGGAATCGGTCCGGGCACGAAAGGTCGAATCCAGCGTTCCAGGCCTCGGCGCAGCAGCGTCAGCGCGTGGCGTCGGCGAGGTTGGGGGGGGGCGAGAGTCGTCCGGGCGGTTGGCAGGGGCAGCGGGGCGGCGGTCCATCTTGCACTCTTTCTTGACTTGACCACAGCTGCTACTCGATCTCCCATCGAGTTGATTCCACGCTTCCAATGCGCTCGACAACTTGGCGGCTCACGTGGAAGTACATTGCAACCCGGACGATCTCCCCACGTGTAAGCACGCCTCCTACGCTGCGAAGCAGTAAGGTTTCCCAGACGGCCTGGCGTTCACTATTCGTAATCTCCCCCATCCGCCAACTTTCGAAATGAATCCAGAAGCCAGTGTGCGGGGGCCAGCAGTGTGTGGTGGCCAGTGAGCGGGGAAAGCGCGGGAGATTCAGAATTCAAACTCGATTTGTTTGGAAGGGGAATTATGTTGGAGAGGCTGAAATATGATTGGAAATGGTCATCTATTTCCGAACGGAGGTAGTAGTATCCAAAGCCCGATTTGATAGGGGTTTTGTACGCTTCTTGCAGTGAGATTCAATCACGTTGAAATGCGAAGTTGTCGTGTGCATCAAACTAGCGTGATCATCATGGTCGAAGTTTGAAAGCGTCCTGCTTCGTTATGCAAGGCTGCTACGTTTATGGGTATCCTCAACTCTACTACTACGTAGTACAGTCTTTTTCCTGAATAAAGAACACCAGATGTATATTCATAGTCCAAGGTGATCAGACTATACAGGCAAAATGCTTCAGCCTCGAAAACAGCAAAAAACTAAATTATGTTAATTGAGAATGAAGCTGATATCAGCCTTACTAAGCAGACCGGTGTCGATGTCCTCGGTTTGCGGTCTGTGATTGGCGAAATCGTTGTAGATACCATCTAATTGGCGGAATCCCAAGTTCAACCCTTCTTGTAGCAGTGCAAGTGGCTACAACTTCAGTAACATCAGAAACAGAAGGTTATCAGCTTCTACCTGTTCTTTATTCAGGCAAAAAACTGTACTACGTAGTACGTAGTACCTCCGTTCGGAAATAGATGACCATTTGTTCATAAAAATGAAAATAAAAATATGTTTTTGATATTTTTATTTTAGTCTATGTGACACGCCTTCGTGTCCGCTTAAGTACGCCAGAAATTCTACCTCCCTTCTTCAAGCTGAGGAAAGATGGTGTTGCTATCATTAGAGTGCGCGATTGTGGGTCAGGCTGGAAGCTCGTTCGATGTGAAGATCGACGATGGTGCGAAGGTGAGCGAGTTGAAGAAGGCGATCAAGGGCGAGAAGCCAGACACGATCACGGGCGAGGCTGACAAGCAGCAGCTCTTCCTGGCGAAGACGGACGGCGGCGCGTGGCTGCAAAATGGCGACCCTGGTGTGCTCGAGTTGGAGGAAGGGATCATTCATCCCTACGTGCAGACGCTGATTGACGGGGACAAGATGACGGCGAATTGGACAATTAAGGACGTGCTGGACGCAAACCACCTGCCCACCCCGCAGTCGAAACAAATTCACGTGCTGGTGGTGGTTCCGGAACAAGAACACGCACAAACAGGATTGTGGCTTGTCACTGGATCCGTTGATAACGCGCTGAACACGAAAGGGATTCGCTGCAGGCTGTACCGACTGGCGGGGTCATACCTTGGATACTACGATCCTGCGCGCCGTGCCGAGGATAAGGATAACGCACTCTGGTATGAAGGCAAAACGTTGCGCATCCACAGTCTGTTCGAGACCAGTAAGTTCACTCATCCTGTTGATGTAGCTTGTATTACTTGGTTGGACTAACTCTTTTTGACAGGAGAGAATGCTCTGCTGTTTGACAATGCATTACAGGACGAAAGTATCACGCCAGCATCCGCACTCAACGGCCACACCGTTTCAGCAAATGTTGCCTCTACTAGTACTTCTCTGGAGTTGAGCCAACTTCGGCGCATCTACGGTCGGGATTATGATCCAAATGACACCGAATCCCCCCAGGCCTCGATGTTGTCTCTATCAACTACCACCTCGATCGTTGACGTGGCGACTGACGAATTCAAGTACCAGCGTATCGAGAGTGAAGAGTGGTTCGGGTCGGTGGGGAAGGCACAGAGCTACCATGTGATGTCCAGAGAGCATTGCCTGAAATATCCAAGCTACAAGAAGTATGACAACGACCCAAGCAATCGTCTTGCTCTTTCTGCAGAATTGCACGAGTGGTTTGATGCTCGGTCGTTTACGGTGCCGACGATGAAAATTTCCGTCGAGTCCACATCTGAAGGATTTGTAATCGGCAACAGATACAAGGTACGA
The DNA here is from genome assembly GCF_018691715.1 of Phytophthora cinnamomi. NCBI lineage: Eukaryota > Oomycota > Peronosporomycetes > Peronosporales > Peronosporaceae > Phytophthora > Phytophthora cinnamomi. Next base: position 1,204,199 of record NW_027150986.1, read on the forward strand.
GTCTTTTGAGTACGTGCTGAATACTACTTGTTCTAACATTATTTACGATGCCATAGGTCAATTTGGTTGTGCGCGCGTGGAATGCTAGATTCGCAAGACTTCTCTCGCTGCGTTTGAAAGAAGGCTTTGTTGTGTCGGATGATGGCTTGGAGATGCGAACATCCGTCTACGTACAGAACAAGAAGGTGTTTTGCGAGTGCATGGAGTGGAAGCGCAAAGAGATAGAGAAGAAGTGGAGAGAGCACGAGGATATGGCACCTGCTGTGGATTGACAGCACCACACGTAGCGTATCGTAAGATCCTATTGAGGTGAAACGACTTCAATTGTTTTTCATCCTACTACCTCCGTTCGGAAATAGATGACCATTTCCAATCATATTTCAGCCTCTCCAACATAATTCCCCTTCTAAACCAATCGAGTTTGAATTCTGAATCTCCCGCGCTTTCCCCGCTCACTGGCCACCACACACTGCTGGCCCCCGCACACTGGCTTCTGGATTCATTTCGAAAGTTGGCGGATGGGGGAGATTACGGATAGTGAACGCCAGGCCGTCTGGAAACCCTACTGCTTCGCAGCGTAGGAGGCGTGCTTACACGTGGGGAGATCGTCCGGGTTGCAATGTACTTCCACGTGAGCCGCCAAGTTGTCGAGCGCATTGGAAGCGTGGAATCAACTCGATGGGAGATCGAGTAGCAGCTGTGGTCAAGTCAAGAATGAGTGCAAGATGGACCGCCGCCCCGCTGCCCCTGCCAACCGCCCGGAGGACTCTCGCCCCCCCCCCCTCCCTCGCCGACGCCACGCGCTGACACTGCTGCGCCGAGGCCTGGAACGCTGGATTCGACCTTTCGTGCCCGGACCGATTCCCCCCGTGTCTCGCATGTACATGCGCTACGTGCCCCGCGCTTGACTTGGTGCGCGTCGTGTGCTGGAAGCCATGCGGGATCTGACGACGATGGAGGGCTCGGTTGCTGACGATGAGCGTGAGGCGAAGGCTGAGAGCGACGCTTGGACGGAGGGCTCGCGCTTCCCGCTGCCAGCGCCCATGGAGCATATCATGAACTCTAATGGTGGAAATGATTACCGGCTCGATCATTTGCTAAGTACAAACTGATGCGAACGGACAGTCTTCCAACGTCATTGCCATGCGATGCAACATCTCCCAACAAGTGGGATCCTCGTAGCACCCGAAGCCAAATCATGTGCCCCTCAAGGATGAAGTGAGATCTTAGATCCATTTTTGTGTATGTAGTGCGGCGGAACAAGAACGCCTGCGCCTCTCTGGACTGTCTTGCTTAGTGTCAACTCTAGATCTCCAGCCCTCCCACATTTTAAACGCCTGCGCCTCTCTGGACTGTGCCTCGCTTGGTGTTCTCCAGCACTCCCACAATTTTATAATCAGGAAAATGAACGAGGCGGAGCGCTGCGCAAAAAAAAAAAATGGTCATCTATTTCCGAACGGAGGTAGTAGTAGTATTTGCCATCACTACAGTGCCACTTCAAGCTGCATTCGCGAGGTGGCACATTGATCGCTCAAAACAAGTCAAAAGGGTTCGCTGACGAAGCCGACGGTTGCATCGGAGCTGGCGCACTTGCAAAGTCTCCAAACCTGCGAGACAACAGGAAGATGAGTAGACAGTCAACGGTGTACAAGTGGTAACAGGGTCAACCAACAAGGCAATTGCAGCACAACGTACGCGTTCGGGTCGGCAAACGGAGCGGCATTCTGTGGAAGATGCGAAAACGAATTCGACGCTCGAGCTTGCGGCCTGCGAGAACGGCGGCGGATTGTCAGTACTTTCGTCGGACTGCAGGTGAAACCAGGATGAGGGTACACTTACTGGCCGTAGGAGAATGATCCAGCAGACACCGGAGCGTTTGGAACGCTGCCGAAAGAATTACTTGCGCCCGATCGACTGGCAGGTGTCGAGCTGACCGCTCCACCCGAGCCCGTGCGTGCTGCAGTAGTGTTGCTGTTGCTGGAACCACCGAAGCCCAGGTTGCCTAGGTTGAGTGAGGCGAAAGGATCGTTGATCGAAGCCACTGATGGGGTCTGTTCATACACGCAACAGCAAAAAGCAGCATGCGTTAGCCAACTATCTGCACTGTGGATAGTTACGATACCCACGCTTACCTTTACTGGAATCGGGGCAGGAGGAGCAGCGCCACCAGCCGGACGTGGAGGAAACTGACCAGGGTATTGTTGTCCTGTCGGGTGTATCGGCTGTTGCTGTCCAGGGAATCCTTGTTGCTGGCCGTACCATTGTTGCTGCTGAGCGTGGAGAGGTTGTCCTTGCTGGAATGGCTGCATTGGCTGTTGCTGCTGCATGTGACCACCAAACGCATTTTGAGACTGCTGCTGCTGCTGTGGAAAGCTACCAGGAAAACCGCCAAACGCCTGGTTCGGGGTACCAACAGGGTGCGGCTGCTGCTGTTGCTGTGGGTGGGCCCCCGGAAATTCATTGCCATTGCTCGCCCCGCTCGCAAAACCGAACGGATCGTTCATCGCAGCTTGATTACTTGAAGCCCCGAAATCGGGTGTAGAAGCCTGATTGCTACCTGACGCGGGCGCAGCAGGAGCACCCGACTGCACACCATCAAAAGCTGCAAATGGATCAGCCGCAGCAGCAGGAGGTGCAGGCTTACTGGCGAAAGGGTCCATAGTGGCGTTGGCCGAGTTCGTTCGTGACGAGCTATTCGATCCCTTAAAGTCTCCAAAAGCGTCCCCACCCCCGCCAAAGGCATCAAACACGTTGCTACCTGCCGTGGAAGCTGGCGATGGGGCAGCAAAAGCATCAAACGTTGATGATGATGATGCTGCCGGAGAACCAAATGCATCAAACGGTGAAGCATTCTGCTTGACCGCTGCTGCTGGCGCGACCGGAGCTGCTGTAGACACGTTGCTGAACGGGTCGAGAGATGCAGCAGAGTTGGCACGGCTACCTGCGCGACTTGTAGGCGTGGGGGCATCAAACGCGTCAAAAGGAGAAGACGCTGCAGGAGCCGGGTGACTCGCTTCTGGGGCTGGGGCAGGGGCGGGTGCATCAAAGCCGAAAAGGTCGTCGGTCTTTTTCGGCGGACTCAACCCCATGAGATCATTCGTGGCTGGCGGCGTATTAACACTGGACGAAGAAAAGTGAGACCCTGGTGGCGGCGCAATCTTGAACGACCCGAACTTCGGCACAGGCGGAGACGGTGGGGTTGCTTTAGGGGCTGGCTTCGATGCTACACTAGCAGTACTGCTGGAACCTTCGAAGTTGCCAAAATCAGCGAAGCCATCGTCAGTCTTCTTCGAAGGAGCTGGGGTGTCAAAGGTGCTAAAATCTCCAAATGATTGAACAGCAGCAGCCGTCCTGGAACTTCCTTCGAAGTTGGAGAAGTCTGCGAACCCACTGTCGGCACTGCTGGTAGCCTTTGTTGATTTCGTGCTGGAAGTGAAGAAGTCGTCATCGCTGTCGGCCTTCTTTTCCTTCTTTTTGCTGCTTTTCTGGATAGAGCGTCCGAGTACGAAATAAAACAAGTTAAGACCAGCTATTCAATACCAAGAACCAAGGCTTCAACGACTAACCGTTCGTTCCGATTCTCCATCCTTGGCATGACGCGGCGATTCATAAACCCACCTGCGCACAGCACAGAGCACCCAGTTTTCCCAGTGAGTTATCACACGTGATAGTTAAAATCCCCCACAGCGTCACCATACTTTCGATCAATGTACGTCAAACGAATAAAGTTCCGCGTGCGTTCACCGTCATTACCTCCGTTCGGACGGAAGGTGGGGTCGTGCTTGGCTCGCCAGTACTTCTGCGCCGCCTGCCCCCAAACAAACAACAAAAACAACGTCAACATACACACCGTCAGCCCACAATGCACCTCCCAGCAACATCATGGCCGAAACCGACCCAACCGACCTCGTTGCCGCCGTGGCTGACCATGTTCTTGACCTCGCTCTCCGTGAACTTGGACATGGAGATGGACTTGACACGGTGCGCGAACTCTCGGCTGCAACACCGCAACCACAGCACCAACACACTCATTAGACACCCACCAGACTGCGCATTGAATTGCAGCGCGGCCACTCACTGGATGCCGCTGCAGGCGGTGCAGACGAAGGTGTTGAAGTCCAGGCAGACGTACTGGGGCATCTGTCGGCGCCAAAACAAGAGACCCACAGCGTCAGTACCCACACGCAGCACTATGCAGCGTCCTAGTCCAGCCAAGCAGAGCTGCCGACGGTTATGGAGCTGCTGTTGCAGCCGTTGCGCACCATTTCGTTGCAGTCGAAGCAGCGCTTGTTGGCGGGGTTGCTGCGTTGGAAGTCGCGCAGCTCCTGGATGAGTCGCTCCTCCAGGCGCTTCTCGGTGGACGACGACTTGGCCATGGCTGCTGCGGAGGGCGTGGGGGGCGCGGGGGGGGACGGCACGAGCACGCGGCGAGCGCAGGGGGTCGCTGGACGCGCTGAGTTCGGTGACGACACACGCAAATGGGGCAGTCATGTGGCGCACACGAAAATCAGCGTCGAAAACTCTTCAAACCGATAATCACGCTTACGAGCATAAGAGCAAACTGAAGTTTTGAGAGGCTGGTTTTCGAGTACGGGAGCTCTGTTTTTCGAGTATTTGGTAACCCACCTGACGCTGGGTTTGGTGGCGAAGGATGGCTCAAGGCTGACGAGAACCTTGTGGGCTTCTTACGGCGCGGGTCTAGTGGTGAGGAGTACGAAGAACTGCTGCCCGTCTTGGTGGAGCTCCCACCGTTCGAGACGCGACGCCACGACTGAAGGCGTCAATTTACGCACGAGTACGAGTGCGCTGGCTCGCGATGCGTTGGCGGCCAAAGTGATCGATCTACTGGGTGAAAGTGCGTCGTGCTCATGAAGAGTCCACGTCAGACAGGGAAAACCACGTTGGCAGCGCTGGGTGTCGCGCAGTGGTGAACAGGAAGCGGGAGCAGGCGAGAAGCAATGAACGTGGTGGTGAATTTCTAGCTACGTGGGGTGCCGGAGACGGCTACGGCCCGAGGACTGTAGTCTTACGTACGCGGAGGCCGTAAGATGGGCTTGGGGGGGATACACACACTATCTATGTCGTGGTGGATGAGACCCAAATGCTTAAGAAAATAAATGGATGCACTTCCCCAGGGAGAAACTCGGAGCAGGTTTGGAGAGCGGTGAAGACAGCTCGCTCAAATGTGGTGGGGAGGTTAATGAACGCTTTCCCTGCGAGATCGTCGACGCCAACGATGCCGGGCTCAAGAAGTGCGACCATGTTGGATTCTTGTCGAGACCTCAGACGGAAATGTCGAGTTTTCGTGCGCAGCCATGCGGTCATACGCTGTATCGGTGTGCGTTGGCTATTATACATCAAACGTGCACCAGTGGGCCTGTCAACGCTGGAGGACGTGATCGCTCGCACCATCAGAGCCATCGCCTACGACCACATGCGGAAGACGTTGGCGATCTCGACCGATCGGATGGCGCACGCATTCGTAGCTGGCGGGAAACAGTTTGGCAAATGGAGAGAGCCTGGCACACTGAGTTTTACCTGGCTTCGTACCGCTGCACGCCAATCGACGCTTTTGTGACGTCTGCAGACGCTGGTACCGTTTGGCCTCGTCAGGACTCACTGCTTTCACGATTCAATGCGACAAGGAGTTTTGGGGCATTGGGCTATTGAAGGAAGGCAACGAATTGGACGAACACAGCGGGTGCTGTACCCGTACAGACCCTTCCTCGCTTCCGTTGAGCGATTTCTGTTTGGTCGATTTCCGACTGTCCACTGGTGCAGAGAGAGAGAGAGCAATTGCTTCAGATCTGGAAAAACGCGACAAGCTCTTTATCGTGTGCTACAGCCGAGAGATGACGCGAGTGCAGGTGCGGACTTGTAACTCGATCTGGAACGTGCGCGTACCTACCGCCGTTTGATCTGCTATGTCAGCGACATCCCTGCTGCTATGAGGGCTTGAACTAACTAATGATTGATTGGGCTAACAATTGTTGTCGACGAGGTTGGTTCAGGTGAGCGAATCCATACTTTGTGATCCTCTTCGTGTGTGTGTGCATTGCCATTTTCGTCTGCTAGCCGCGACGTCATCCAGGAGTGACCGACCGTCCAACGAGTCGCCGCCCCTCGGACGGATCTGCAGATATCCATCCTGTAGACAGCCTTCGCAGCAGCATGAGCTCGTTCGAGGACGTGGAGCTCATCGTGCAGTGGATCCGCGAGCGCATCACGCTGCCCGGGTACCAGCCCAAGGCCTGGACGTCCGCGGACCTGGCCACTGTCAAGGAGTTCGTGG